>NC_060121.1:274931036-276181036 GCF_021461395.2 Schistocerca americana | reverse complement strand
TTTGTCACAGCAGACGTTTCCCATTTCCCATTAAGGAAACGATAGGCTTTTGCAGACCGATGACACCAAGGGGCGATGTACTTGTCCCAAATTAAGTTCTATTTCATAGCATCAGCGTCAGACGTTTTGATAATTGCAAACGAAATCTGAGCTTCAACTCTTTGGGTTTTTGTTTACGAGGACACTTTACTGTGGCTGCAACTTTGTAGAGAGGTCTAGATATTAATGATGCCATTCTCCTTCATGTTTGTTACGAGGGTAAATGGTACGAAGAGACACCGGCGATAATTGTGGCCCCACAATAACTATATCGAGTTTGAGAAAGTACTCAGATTTCATAAAGCGCCTCTAATGATACGCTGTAACGTTATTTTTCAGTATTTTTATCTCCTTATTACTTCTACAGCGTATCTTTCTTGTGTCAGTTATTTTCACCAATTGTCTAAGGTAAAAGGAATTCTCAGAAGAGGTAGCACCGCGTCCAACGCAGCTCTGGACGAAACGTCAGGAACGAAGAAGTTTTATGAATCACGGCGATACTACCCGAAATATTTACCAACAACTGTCAAGATTTTGTTAGACGCTAAGGTACATTTTCCATTTCAGCATAACTGCTGCACCACCTTATTGTATAGGGTGATAAAGTGATAATATTACAAATTTTCAGGGACGACAAAGATAAATGCATCAATTTGAGCTAAGAGACCATGGTCCGGAAACGAGCTTGTCGAAAATTATATTCGAAAGTCGTTCTTATACCTCTGACAGTGGAGTACATGCACCGATCTGTTATTGCTAAGATTTTAGGGTAGGAAACTTTCAGAGGTGACAATATGGATCGAAACAAGTAAGAAAGTAATATTAGGCGTGACCTGGATGTAATACACTCCTGGAAATGGAAAAAAGAACACATTGACACCGGTGTGTCAGACCCACCGTACTTGCTCCGGACACTGCGAGAGGGCTGTACAAGCAATGATCACACGCACGGCACAGCGGACACACCAGGAACCGCGGTGTTGGCCGTCGAATGGCGCTAGCTGCGCAGCATTTGTGCACCGCCGCCGTCAGTGTCAGCCAGTTTGCTGTGGCATACGGAGCTCCATCGCAGTCTTTAACACTGGTAGCATGCCGCGACAGCGTGGACGTGAACCGTATGTGCAGTTGACGGACTTTGAGCGAGGGCGTATAGTGGGCATGCGGGAGGCCGGGTGGACGTACCACCGAATTGCTCAACACGTGGGGCGTGAGGTCTCCACAGTACATCGATGTTGTCGCCAGTGGTCGGCGGAAGGTGCACGTGCCCGTCGACCTGGGACCGGACCGCAGCGACGCACGGATGCACGCCAAGACCGTAGGATCCTACGCAGTGCCGTAGGGGACCGCACCGCCACTTCCCAGCAAATTAGGGACACTGTTGCTCCTGGGGTATCGGCGAGGACCATCCGCAACCGTCTCCATGAAGCTGGGCTACGGTCCCGCACACCGTTAGGCCGTCTTCCGCTCACGCCCCAACATCGTGCAGCCCGCCTCCAGTGGTGTCGCGACAGGCGTGAATGGAGGGACGAATGGAGACGTGTCGTCTTCAGCGATGAGAGTCGCTTCTGCCTTGGTGCCAATGATGGTCGTATGCGTGTTTGGCACCGTGCAGGTGAGCGCCACAATCAGGACTGCATACGACCGAGGCACACAGGGCCAACACCCGGCATCATGGTGTGGGGAGCGATCTCCTACACTGGCCGTACACCACTGGTGATCGTCGAGGGGACACTGAATAGTGCACGGTACATCCAAACCGTCATCGAACCCATCGTTCTACCATTCCTAGACCGGGAAGGGAACTTGCTGTTCCAACAGGACAATGCACGTCCGCATGTATCCCGTGCCACCGAACGTGCGCTAGAAGGTGTAAGTCAACTACCCTGGCCAGCAAGATCTCCGGATCTGTCCCCCATTGAGCATGTTTGGGACTGGATGAAGCGTCGTCTCACGCGGTCTGCACGTCCAGCACGAACGCTGGTCCAACTGAGGCGCCAGGTGGAAATGGCATGGCAAGCCGTTCCACAGGACTACATCCAGCATCTCTACGATCGTCTCCATGGGAGAATAGCAGCCTGCATTGCTACGAAAGGTGGATATACACTGTACTAGTGCCGACATTGTGCATGCTCTGTTGCCTGTGTCTATGTGCCTGTGGGGCTGTCAGTGTGGTCATGTGATGTATCTGACCCCAGGAGTGTGTCATTAAAGTTTCCCCTTCCTGGGACAATGAATTCATGGCGTTCTTATTTCAATTTCCAGGAGTGTAGTAGCAGCAACAGCTCACACTCGTGTGGGGTTCATGGTGATGCAATTGGGAGGTGGGGTTAACTACTCATGGCCTGCACCTGAATAGGAGGAGGAAGGATAGATTAATAGATTTTCTTGCAGAAAATGTAAAGGGGCACACAAGACAAAATACCTGTGATTCCTGGAATCAGAGAGAGACATTTTTTTTATCTTAGAGTCAGGTTACAGACAGAGAGTATCGAAAGAGATTAAAACAGAACAGTGCCATAATGTCTGTAGCAGTATACAAAGAAATAAAATTTGTGTATATGATGACAACAATAGAGGATTAAAAAATAAGATAGATGTGCTTCTTGCATGCCTATAAAATGGGGTAAATTCTGAAGGTAAATATGTTTTGTGTGTGAACACCATGTAACTGCAGGGATGGAGAAGTAAAATTTAAGGGATTACAGATTAGCATTTTATTCATGTAGAGTCAACATGGAAAAAGGAGGAGTTGATAATCATATAAAAACTGGACCCAAAGTCAAAAATATTAAAGCAAATAGTTTTTGTGTTGACCAGATCCTTGAAGCATATGCTTGTGAGTTGCTACTGCAATACACATTTGTAGCAATTGCAACCATCTACAGATCCCCTCAAGGTAACTTTCAGCTATTCATGAAAAATCTAAAGGTATTATTGAGCTACACTGTCAGACAAAAAGAAGCAGTTAGTGGTTTGTGGTAATTTTAATGTATCTTTCTTAAAAGACATGCATAGGAGAAATGACCCATAATCTTTGTTTGGTTGTTTCAATCTAGTATCTGTTGTAAATTTTTCAAATTGTGTGCAGCAGGATAGTAGACCACTTATCGATAACATTTTCATAGACAGTGCTCAGGCAGAAACAATTAATGTGTACCCATTTGTTATGGCCTATCTGATCATGATGCACAGTTAATGGAAATAACACATATAGCACCTTAAAGGCTATATGTTCATACAAGGCAGGGGGGCTTATTGATGCGAACAGGGTACAGAGTTTTAAGAGCAGCATAGAAGAGGTAGAATGGGATGAAGTATAAACAGAAAATAATGCTGATGCTAAATTAAATTTATTTCGCCATAAATTTGTATCAATATGTGAGAGTTTCAACGTTATCCAAAAAGCCATTAAAAAGTCAAGTAAGCCATGGATTAGTAAGGGAATTAAGATATCTTGTAAGAGGAAGAGGGAAGTATATGGACAGGCCAGAATAAGTCAGGATCCGACGTTACTTGATTACTACGAAAGAAACTGTAATATTTTAAGGAAAGTAATTAAAAAGTCGAGAAGCTTAAGTGGTCTGACAGAAACTAATAATGTGGATAATAAGATCAAAACTATATGGAATATTGTCAAACGGGAGATGGGGCAGCCTGACAGTGCACAGCTTACCATAGCAACAAAGCTACATGATGATGTGAGTGATAATTCACAAGTTGCAAGTATTTTTAGCAATCACTTTCTGAATGTAGCAGCAAAAGTAGGGTTAAAGGGTTCAGTTGAAGAAGCAAAAAAAATATCTTAAAATGTCATTGCCCAGGACTTAAGGCCTTTAGAAATAGCACCAACATCCCCCACTGAAATTAAGGGAATTATAAATATACTAAAAGACAAGAGCTCATGAGGTGTTGATGGGGTTTCTAATAGAATTTTCAAATGTTGTTCTAATTTAATAAGTGGAGTACTTAGTGATATATGTAATGCTTCGCTGGCACAGGGAATTTTTTGAAATACACAGTTGTCAAACCACTTCATAAGAAAGGGGACAAGAGTGGCTTAAATAATTATACACCAATCTCATTGCAGACTTCATTTTCTAAAATATTCGAAAAAGTTAAGTATCCAAGAGTAGTCTCACATTTAAGTGAAATAATTTATTCAGCATGTCACAGTTCAGATTCCAGAAAGGTTACTCGACTGAGAATGCTACCTACACATTTACCCATAAAATAAAACAAGCCCTAAATAACAAATTATCGCCAGCTGGTATTTTCTGTGATCTTTCCAAGGCATTTGACTTTGTGTTCTTAGAAAAACTCAGGTTTTATGGAATTGAAGGCTATACACACAGCTGTTTTGAATCATACTTAACGAACAGAAAGCAAAACGTCGTGGTGAATAACAGAAATAATGTTGAGAGGGTGGTAAATTCTAGTGAATGGGGAGTTATCACAAAGGAAGTCCCACAGTGTTCAATTTTGGGTCCTCTGATGATCCGTAATCATGTGAATGACCTCTCACTAAACGTTCAGGAAGCAGAACAAGTACTTTTGCAGATGACACGAGTGTTAGAATAAATCCCATTCCAGAAAAAGCAACTGAAGAATTATCAAGTGATTCTCAGAAAATGGACTCTCCCTTAATTTTCAAAAAAAGCTCACTATATCCATTTCTGTACATCAAATAGTCATACTGACAATTGATGTAGCATATGAATAGGGATCAGTTAACAGGGTAGATTTCTCCAAATTTTTGTGTGTTCACATTGATAACAACTTGATCTGGAAGAAGTATATTAGTGAGCTTCTCAAATAATTAAGTTCAGCTTCTTTTGCTCTTCGTATAATAGCTAGTCTTGGTAATAAACAGGTCAGCCTCCTAATGGACTTTGCATATCTCCACTCAGTAATGTCTTATGGACTAGTTTTCTGGTATAACTCACCACTTAGACATAAAGTATTGATTGCACAAAAGGGAGCAGTGTTCGCACAAGGACGTCATGTAGACACATACCGGAGGTGTTAGGTATTTTAACTGCACCATTAGAGTACATACATTCGCTAATGAAATTCGTTATAAATAATCAATTAGCGAAGAACAGTGATGTTCATACGTACAACACGAGAGGGAAAAATGACCTTTCCTATCAGTTATAAAAGCTGTCAGTTGCTCAAAAAGGAGTACATTACTCAGCAACAAAAATCTTTGATCATTTGCCCAACAACATGAAGTGCCTAGCAGGTAGGAGATCGAGGTTTAAATCTAGCTTAAAATCATTTCGTTTGGACAACTCCTTCTATTCCATGGACGAGTTTCTGTTTCAGAACTGGTAAAAAAATTGCCTCTAAATGTAGTTGCATGTGTAGAACTAAACATTTCAGTAATATTAATATTAGCACTATTCATGTATGTGTGTATATATATCTTGTAATACGACATGTTCCACATCATATCGATAAAACAATAGTAAAAATTATCTATGGACCATAACATAAGTAAAGTAAACTAAACCATAAACATAGTCTCTAAATGTACACCTTAAGAGCTATGAGCACTTGTTCGTCTCTTATATTGCAACCCCTTTGGTTTTTATATTTTTGGAGGATATAGTATGTTCTAAATCAAGAAGGAACGTACAGTAAATATGGACTTTAAAACGCTTACCTCTGGAGCTAATGGTGCTTGTTCAGCAGAAGAGAATTGTTTTACAATAGGGATGATGGCAAGCACTCACAGCTCTTAAGCTATGGATTTTAGAGTCCATGTAAACTAAGCACTTTTTCCTTCTTTTGGCCTATATCCCCACCTTTGAAAGTTGCCTGCCCTACAATGTTGACAACAAAAGTACTGGTGCATGTGTTCCATTGTCAGAGGTATCAGAACAATATTAACTTGTAACTTGTGACTTTGTCTTTTCCGGAACAGGATTCCTTGACTCAAAATATTCCTATTTCCGCCATCCCTGAAGGTGTCTAATATCATCACGGTATTACCCTGTAGATATCTCCTCCTGCCATTCAATCCACTGGTTTCGGAATCTTTTTCTCAATAGCAATACGCACATACACTACTGGCCATTACAACTGCTGCAACACGGAGATGACGTGCTACAGACGCGAAATTTAACCGACAGGAAGAAGATGCTGTAATATGCAAATGATTAGCTTTTCAGAGCATTCACACAAGGTTGGCACCGGTGGCGACACCTAAAACGTGCTGACGTGAGGAAAGTTTCCAACCGATTTCTCTTAGACAAACAGCAGTTCACAGGCGTTGCCTGGTGAAAAGTTGCCGTGTAAGGAGGAGAAATGCGTACCATCATGTTTCCGACTTTGATAAAGATCGGATTGTAGCCTATCGCGATTGCGGTTTATCGTATCGCGACATTGCTGCTCGCGTTGGTCGAGATCCAATGACTGTTAGCAGAATATGGAATCAGTGGGTTCAGGAGGGTAATACGGAACGCCATGCTAGATCTCAACGGCCTCGTATCACTAGCAATCGAGATGACAGGAATCTTATCCGCATGGCTGTAAGGGATCCTGCAGCCACGTCTCGATCCCTGAGTCAACAGATGGGGACGTTTGCAAGACAACAACCATTTGAACGAACAGTTCGACGACGTTTGCAGCTGCATGGACTAGCAGCTCGGAGGCCATGACTGCGGTTACCCTCGACGCTGCATCACAGACAGGAACGCCTGCGATGGTGTACTCAACGACGAACCTGGGTGCACGAATGACAAAACATCGTTTTTTCGGATGAATCCAGGTTCTGTTTATAGCATCATGATGGTCACATTCGTGTTTGGCGACATCGCTGTGAACGCACATTCGAAGCGTGTATTCGTCATCACCATACTGCCGTATCACCCTGCGTGATGGTATGGGGTGCCATTGGCTACACGTCTCGGTCACCCCTTGTTCGCATTGACGGCAGTTTGAACAGTGGACGTTACATTTCAGATGTGTTACGACCCGTGGTTCTACCCTTCATTCGATCCCTGCGAAACCCTACATTTCAGGAGGATAATGCACGACCGCAGATGTGTTACGACCCGTGGTTCTACCCTTCATTCGATCCCTGCGAAACCCTACATTTCAGGAGGATAATGCACGACCGCACGTTGCAGGTACTGTACGGGCCTTTCTGGATACAGAAAATGTTCGACTGCTGCCCTGGCCAGCACATTCTCCAGATCTCGCACCAATTGAAAACGTCTGGTTAATGGTGGCCGAGCAACTGGCTCGTCATAATACGCCAGTCACTACTCTTGATGAACTGTGGTATCGTGTTGAAGCTGCGTGGGCAGCTGTACCTGTACACGCCATCCAAGCTCTGTTTGACTCACTGCCAAGGCGTATCCATGCCGTTATTACGGCCAGCGGTGGTTGTCCATGGTACCGATTTCTCAGGATCTATGCATCCAAATTGCGTGAAAGTGTAATCACATGTCAGTTCTAGTATAATATATATCCAATGAATATCCGTTTATCATCTGCATTTCTTCTTGGTGTAGCAATTTTAATGTCCAGTAGTGTATATAGATGGTGGTAGCATCGCGTACGCAAGGTATAAAAGATCAGTGCATTCACGGAGCTGTCATTTGCACTCAGTCGATTCATATGAAATATTTCCGACGTGATTAAGGCCGCTCGATGGGAATTAATAGAATTTGAACGCGGGATGATAGTTGGAGCTAGGGACACACCATTTCGGAAGTAGTCTGTGAATTCAATATTCCGAGATCCACAGTGTCAAGATTGTGACGAGAATACGAAATTTCAGGCATTACCTTTCACCACGAACAACGTAGTGGGCGACAGCCATCACTTAACCTGCGAGAGCAAAAGCGTTTGCGTAGAGTTGTCAGTACTAACAGTGCAGCAACATTGAGTGAAATGGCAGCAGAAATCAGTGTGAAATGTACGACGAACGCATCCGTTAGGACAGAGCGGCGAAATTTGGTGTTAAGGGCTATCGTTGCACACGTGGCTTTGCTAACAGCACGCCATTGCCTGCAGCGTCCCGCCTGGGCTCGTGATCATATCGGTTGGACCCTAGATGACAGGTCAGATGAGTCCTGATTTCAGTTGATAACAGCTGACTATAGGGCTAGAGTGTGGCGCGCACCCCCCTAAGCCATGGAGAGAAGTGTCAACAAGGGACTGCGTAAGCTGGTGGTGCTCCATAATGGTGTGGGCTGTGTTTACATGTGCTGGACTGGGTCTTCTGATCTAAATGAGCCGATCATTATCTGGAAATGGTTATGTCTGGCTACTTGGAGACCATTTGCAACCATTCATGGACATCATGTTCCCAGACATGTCAGCGGGCTACAATTGTTCGCGATTGGTTTGAAGAACATTCGGGAACTTCAGCTAATGATTTGGCCACTCAGGTCGCCCGACATGAATCCCATCAAACACTTGTGAGACAAATCGAGAGGTCAGTTCGTACACAAAATCCTGCACAGGTAAGTCTTTCACAAGTATGGACGACTATAGAGGCAGCATGGCTCAATATTTCTGCAGAGGACTTTCAAGGACTTGTTGAGTCCATGCCAAGTCGAGTTGTTGTACTATGCCGGGTGAAAGAGCTCTGACACAATATTAGGAGGTATCCCGTGACTTTAGTCACCGCAGTACATGCCAGCGTAAAGGAAATGAATGCCTACACTCACTTTTTCACCTCTAATGAGGGCAGTGGCCGCTGGTATCCTGTGTACAAATGGTAACTTGATACCGATGGGGTGGTTCTCGGCGTTCTCAATTGCACGGGAGCTGCGGCGTCGCAACAGGACGAGAAAATTACCGCTGGCGACGGCTGCCAGTTCGCAGCCAATTACCTCCAGAAATACTCGAGCTAGGGCGCTGATGAGTTTCCTCTCGGGCGCGACGCCACGCTGTTACAGCGCTTGAGTAGACACGTGAGAAATTAATTTCGTCTCCAAACAAAATCAATACTGTCCTTAGCCACATACGTCTTGCGAAGTGATAAGCAAAGTGTGGTGTGTGTACTGTAAGACCTTCGGTACACACACCATCAGATTATTTGACTTGTCGCTCTAACGAAGTAGGCGAGTGTCAGCAATATGTCTCGTGGTCTTATCGTGGCGTGTTTATCTTCTGCCATTAGGTCAGACGATGGAAATGCCACTTGCACGCTTAGACTAGCAGATTGACGGTGACCAACTTTAAACAGAACTCGATTAATTTTCACACACATTTATTAAAATATTGAAAAAGCATAGACATTACGTAACTTGATTCTGGATGCTGTTGACAATCTGAAGTTCCTTTGGTCTTGCTACGTTAATCTTATTCTCACATATCTCTGATACTTGAAAAAGTGTCTATACATTTACCTTCATGGTTATGTACAGGAATATGATAATATTCTTAGGTGCAGACGGAAACTTGACTATAGACTGGTACAGACTAATGCAGACAAATGCAGAATCGTACAGACTAATGCAGACTGTTTAATCGGAGGTCTGTACACTCGTTATAATACCTCGTGCGTTCAGGTATCACTGCGCGAGTGTGAGCCGTGAGGAGAAAAGGTTCTACGTTAGCAGGAATCTCATTGGCTGCGTCACATATTAATACGTGGATCGGCGGAAGCAGAATTTGGTCCGTCTCTAAGGCAGTGCCATCTCGTAGTGCAGAGACAGACGAGCGCTGCGCCTGCGCTGTTGTGCTTAGCGGGGAGCGCTCTAGTGGGAAAGTTGTGTACGCACTGACTACGCAGAACTATGTACACAACACAAAGCCTTTCGCTAGCAGCAAGCGAGCAGTTGTACAGTAGACCCTCACTTAACTGAATGACAAGGGACAGAAAGATAGCAAGTTTTTTTAAATATACAACTGCTGTGTGCATTTTTTTCTCTCGTTATGGGTACCAACGAATGAGGGTGCTCTATTTTCATGACCTTCTGGTACCCAGTCTCGTTATATGATGTATTAAGACGTGCGTATGCTGCCTTTCCTTCGTAGAATACTCTTCAATTGACAAATGTGACCTTGATTATCGGAGTGGGACGAAGTTTCAAACTAAGTTTTCTTTCTTCTTTAGTATTGATTTGTATTGGTGTTTTGCACAGGATCGTTTTATCGGGCCTGGAGAGAAGGGATGGCTTAAACTGCGGCGTATTTTTAATTGTCGTAGGTCGCAGGCTGTAGAAAGTTACGTAAAACAATGAAGCATCGACTTCTATCAATTAGCGATATTGTATAACTTCACTGTAACCTAATGTCTTGTATGTAATAGTCAAGCACCGTTAGTCGTAATGGTTAAGTCAATTAACGGTATATTGATAATTTTTACTTGTGGACCGTCTGACAGCAACTGAATAAAACACAATTTTAGTGCCATACGCGTTTCGCCTTTATTTTCTGCAAGGCATCATCAGTGGCAGATTGCGTGGATAATTTCTTACATATTACGCTCCTGTTGCATTTTTGGTGTTGTTCTTCTTCTTATGAATGCCAATTTGCGGTTTTTTCCCCACATTCCACAGCACTATGAACTGAACGCTTGTTTCAATGCAATGTTTTGGTTTTCATTCGTAGTTAACGTGTACACGGGAATGTCGTGTATGTAAATCGGTACTTCCATTCTTTTGCAACTGATCAATTACATGTACCGAAGTGATGTTCATCAATGAAACAGGGGAAGCAATAATGTTGACCGCATCTTGTGCATGTTATAAGCGCCAACTTTTAGCAGTGACGTAGTCTTTTTAATGCCTCCATAGAAAAACAAACTTAACTGACATTCCGGAAACAACGTCTTTCATAGCACAGTCTAGCAACGAACCATGCGTAACGCAGCATGTCGCTGAATACGTACGAGGGTAGCTGATGGTATATAATGCTATGTAATTTAATGCAGGCTTCTCGGGAAGTGGTTCCTTCTTCTTTCTCGATGAGGTAAGTGCAGTTTTTACATTTTTATTAGATTTTTTACCTGGCAGTAAAATATACATCGTAGGGTTGGACTAGTGGCGTACATTTGGGGGGGGGGGGGGGGGGGGGTTACTTTGATACTGCAAGTTGGCAATCCGCCTTCATTTGGGAATAGTTCGTCGTATATTTGTGGATTCGTTTGCCCTTTCCACGAGTCAATCAACGGAAGACATTTATTCTCTTGCACGTAGGGCTTCATCACATCAGTTAAATAGTTTTTGTGCAAGTCTGTTGTCAGTTTACTGGATTTTTGAAGAAGTGATGATAACACTTGTATATTTTGCTGCATACGCATCTACTAACCCTAGGTCTAAAAGAGCCAGTACTCTACTGTAGGAGAATGTAAACACGTGGCAATAGTTTTTTTGAAAGACTCATAGCATATTGTGCTGTATAGGAGTGTGTTACTTAGTTCATATACTTACGTTTTGTGCACACCACTTTTGCCCCTTGGTGTTCTAGGGTTCGGTCATACGTCGATTGAACTGGCAGCCTGGAAAGAGAAGATACAAATGTAAACCTACATTACTGCCCATTAAAATTGCTACACCAAGAAGAAATGCAGATGATAAACTGTTATTCATTGGACAAATATATTATACTAGAACTGACATGTGATTGCACTTTCACGCAATTTGGGTGCATAGATCCTGAGAAATCAGTACCCAGAACAACCACCTCTGGCCGTAATAAAGGCCTTGATACGCCTGGGCATTGAGTCAAACAGAGCTTGGATGGTGTGTACAGGTACAGCTGCCCATGCAGCTACAACACGATACCACAGTTCATCAAGAGTAGTGACTGGCGTATTGTGACGAGCCAGTTGCTCGGCCACCATTGACCAGACGTTTTCAGTTGGTGAGAGATCTGGAGAATGTGCTGGCCAGGACAGCAGTCGAACATTTTCTGTATCCAGAAAGGCCCGTACAGGACCTGCTACATGCGGTCGTGCATTATCCTACTGAAATGTAGGGTTTCGCAGGAATCGAATGAATGGTAGAGCCACGGGTCGTAACACATCTGAAATGTAACGTCCACTGTTCAAAGTGCCGTCAATGCGAACAAGAGGTGACCGTGACGTGTAACCAATGGCATCCCATACCATTTCGCCGGGTAATACGCCAGTATGGCATGACGAATACGCGCTTTCAATGTGCGTTCACCGCGTTGTCGCCAAACACGGATGCAACCATCATGATGCTGTAAACAGAACCTGGATTCATTCGAAAAAATGATGTTTTGCCATTCGTGCACCCGGGTTCGTCGTTGAGTACACCATCGCAGGCGCTCCTGTCTGTGATGCAGCGTCAAGGGTAACTGCAGCTGATAGTCCGTGCTGCTGCAAACGTCCTCGAACTGTTCGTGCAGATGGTTGATGTCTTGCAAGCGTCCCCATCTGTTGACTCAGGGATCGAGACGTAGCTGAGGATCCGTTACAGCCATGCAGTTTTAGATGCCTGTCATCTCGACTGCTAGTGATACGAGGCCGTTGGGATCCAGCACCGCGTTCCGTATTACCCTCCTGAATCCACCGATTCCTTTTTCTGCTAACATTCATTGCATCTCGACCAACGAGAGCAGCAATGTCGCGATACGATAAACCGCAATAGCGATGGGCTACAATCCGACCTTTATCAAAGTCGGAAACGTGGTAGTACGCATTTCTTCTCGTTACACGGGGCATCACAACAACGTTTCACCAGGCAACGCCGGTCAACTGCTGTTTGTGTATGGGAAATGGGTTGGATACTTTCCTCATGTCAGCACGTTGTAGGTGTCACCACCGGCGCCAACCTTGTGTGAATGCTCTGAAAAGTTATTCATTTGCAAATCACAGCATCTTCTTCCTGTCGGTTAAATTTCGCGTCTGTAGCACGTCATCTCCGTGGTGTAGCAATTTTAATGGACAGTAGTGTATTATACGTGGCAGTGAAAAGAGTATGTCGATTGACATAGACAAATAAGACGTCTGGCTTACCTGTCTGATCGGTGTTGATAGCAAAATGTTTGTCGTAGTTGGGGATAAGAGCTCGAGTGTGGCAACGATAATTCTCTGGCACAGCAAGGGTATCCTCAATAGTAGCAGTCTCCCTTTCTCTGTCGAATTTTATGCGTTTGTTTAAACCCCTTGACGCACGTTGCAAGTGTGGTAACTGTCTCGCAGCTGCAAGAGCGCGTTGTTGCAAATTTCTAGTAGTGCCTTGCTGGTTATAGCTTCGTGCCTCTACGACTCGATCATACGTCCAGGAATCAATTGTGTGATATTTGTCGTTCCGCGTTCCACCCGGTATTATATGCTCTTCCCAAATTTTCAAATCCCGCACTGCTCCAAGCGAGATACACCCTTTGTTTGTAGACTCTTCAACCTCCACATTGGTTGTGTTTTTGCAAGATTAACGGCCATTAATTTGTAATCCAGGGGGCGGATTCTGGATCTTCTTTCACTTTTTTGGCATCGGATTCATAGTCATCAGGTGACGAAATTCCATAATTCACGTCTGCATATTCACATTCTTCGGCCACGGCGTCGTTCCGAATCAACCCCTCGTCGCACACAAACGTATATGCGGATAAAGTTTCTAATATTTTCTGGTGTATTTTATTTGCCATTTGAATGTGTCCTTCGGTTATTACCGTGGAACTTCCGATGTGATCAGATCATCTTCGGTCAAATGTTGTAAACATAAATCCAGCGAAGTCTTCAATTGTCGCTTTGACGCATCGTTGTGGAAGGCATGTTACGATTTTCACTTTTGTCCGACATTCTCGACCTTTCCACAGTATTTTCCTCCAGTATTCTCACGGTACAGTTGTTTTGTCTGCAATGATTGCTACATTTCCCAGAATATTCGCACACTTTAAATAGTGATGAATGGGACTGAATATTTATTACACTACTGTGATGTCATGGAACACTATATCTCAATCAGTACATAATGATAGAGCAGAAATACCTCTGGATTTAGCTTTCAGATGCGCAGAACTGATTTTGTGTTGTCAACAGACATTGCCAGCATGGTCACCTGTCCTCCGTATGGCGCAGTTTTGTCCATAACAAGTCCCGTAAATTTTCAATGTCATTATATCGTTATTACAACAGATTCCCTTCGTAGGTGCTGTGGATTTGATACAGGCGCTGTATAGACACTGTAACAATCTGTATTTGACACTTGGAATATACTGGGGTTGTAGTTTTCAAGAGCAAACTGAAGGGGCATCACATAATGACACCGTCACGTCAGGGTATATTCTTACTATTCGTTATAACACGTCAGTTTTCTTAGCCTAGTACTGCATCTACGAGACAAAAAGTCAGAGCGTACTATCGGACTGGGGAACTAACAACGCCAAAGTTTTTTAAGAGCCAAAGCAAACGCCATAACCTATGTTTTTGATCAATTTTGGTTGGTAATGTGCTGAGAAGCGAAACATTTCAAACGATTGACATTTACTTGCTAGCGAAAATATAAACATACAAAAAAAGTAGATGTACAGCCTGTTTTGCCTATCCATTATGTTTTTTTCTGACATAACTAAGAGCGTCCAGGAAAACAGTTCAAGTTACACCAATACCCAAAAAGGGAAAGTAGGGGTAATCCGCTGAATTACAGGCCCATATCAGTAACGTCGATTTATTGACATATAGTCAGCACGGATTCAGAAAATATCGCTCTTGTGAAACACACCTAGCTCTTTATACTCATGAGGAATGAGTGCTATCGACAGGGGATGTCAAATTGATTCCATATTTTTAGATTTACCGAAGGCTTTCGACACCGTTCCTCACAAGCGCCATCTAAACAAACTGCATGCCTATGGAATATCACCTCAGTTGAGACTGGATTCGTGATTTCCTGTCAGAAAGGTCACAGTTCGTAGTAATAGAAGGAAAATCATCGAGTAAAACAGAAGTAATATCTGGCGTTCCCCAAGGTAGTCTTACAGGCACCCTAGTGTTCCTGATCTATATTAACGACATAGAAGACAATTTGAGTAACCGTCTTAGATTGTTTGCAAATGATGCTGTCATTTACCGTCTTGGAAAGTCATCAGATAACCAAAACGAAATGCAAAATTATTTAGATAAGATATCTATATGGTGCGAAAAGTGGCAATTCACTCTGAATAAAGAAAAGCGTGAAGTTATTCACATGAGTACTAAAAGCAATCCGCAAAAATTTCGATTACGCGATATGTCACACAAATCTTAAGGCTGAAAATTCAACTAAATACTTGGGGATTCCAAGAACAAATAACCTAAATTGGAACGATCACATAGATAATGTTGTGGGTAGAGCAGACCAAAGACCGCTTTTCATTGGCAGAACACTTAAAAGGTGCAACAGGTCTGTTAAAGAGACTGCTTACACCACGCTTGTCCGCCCTTTCCTGGAGTACTGTTGTGCGGTGTGGGATCTGCATCAGGTGAGACTGACGGATAACATCGAAAAAGTTTAAAGAAGGGCGGCTCGTTTTGTACTATCACGAAATAGGGGAGATAGTGCCACAGACATGTTACGTGAACTAGAGTGGCAATCATTAAAACGAAGGCGTTTTTCGTTGAGACGGGATCATCTCATGATATTTCAATCACCAGTTTTCTCCTTCGACTGCGAAAAAATTCTGTTGGCACCCACCTACATAGAGAGAAATGATCACGGTAAAATAAGAGAAACCACGCCCGGGTTCCCGGGTTCGATTCCCGGCGGGGTCAGGGATTTTCTCTGCCTCGTGATGGCTGGGTGTTGTGTGCTGTCCTTAGGTTAGTTAGGTTTAAGTAGTTCTAAGTTCTAGGGGACTTATGACCACAGCAATTGAGTCCCATAGTGCTCAGAGCCATTTGAACCATTTTTTGAAAATAAGAGAAATGAGTGCCCGCACAGAAAAAATTAGGTGCTCGTTTTTCCCGCGTGCCTTTCGAGAGTGGAACGGTACAGAGACAGCTTGAGTGTGGTTAATTGAACCCTCTGCCAGGCACTTTACTTTGAATAGCAGAGTAATCACGTAGATGTAGATACGTCATATATAACTGAATATTTCTCCTTCATTAAAGCTGATCTTGTCACTTAAAATGTTACGTAATGGAAACTGCTTGGTTATCTTATATTCTTATTTATATACAGGGTGTTTCACATCTCATGTTACTCCCTCTAAAGGTTGTAGAGTGAACTTAGTAGATCAAGTTTTACACAGGAACCCGTGTCCGGAAACGTCATCCAACAACGTTACAGAATGTCGAAGTTATCGGCGCCGGCACCTGTAAATGTATGTATATACAGGGTGATTCTGTGGTGATATTACAGAGTTTCTAGGATGATGGGGATGAATAAATACATATATCATATTGGGGTAAGGGTCCCTGGTCCGGAAACGAACGAGTCGAAAGTTACATGTTAAAATCATCCTGATACCCCCAGCAATGCATACGTGTACCGATACTGTTGTTGCTAAGAACTTATGGTATTCGACTTTCGGCGATAGTAGTATGGACCAAAACAAGGAAAAAATGCGTAGTAAACACGGGATCTAAAATGTTACCTGAGGAACTATGAGCATTTTTCATCTTCGCAAGTGTGAAACACAGCTCTTATAATGAACAAGTGGTCATAGCTCCTCAGGTATGCAGTCCACGTTTACAGTACCTTTTTTCTCGTCTTGGTCCATACAACCAGCTCTGAAAGTTGCATACCCTACATTCTTAGCAACAACAGTACTGATACATGTTTCGCTTGTATCTATCGACTCGTTCGTTTCCAAACCGGGGACTCGTACCTCAAATTGATACTTATCGGTCTCCATCATTCTAGAAAGTTTGTAACATCGTCACGAAGTCAGCCTGTATACACATAAATTTACAGGCTTTGGTGCCTGTAGCTTCGAAGCTCTGTAGCGTCGTTGAATGAGGTTTCCGGACATGGGTTCCTATTCAAAATATCATGTACTCACTCCCTCTACAACTTCTATAAATGTGTAACGTGAATTGCGAAACATCCTGTACATTGTAGGCGTCAGCTCTGTTGTGTTATTGTAGAACACTAATAATTTTTCGCTTTGAGATATCCGATATCACTTTTGTAAGAACACTCCATGGAAAAAAAATCCAAGTCGTCATGGAAAACTTGCAATTTGCCACGAAAACAAAGCATAACATTAAAATATAGATTACGAAGAAACAAAAGCACAAAATCCATTAGTACAAATACGAGCAAACGCGGCGGAAATATGTTAACTTAGGATATTGTCAAAACATTCTTCCCGAGAAACTTCCAGTGCCATGCCGTGCCGTGAAGTGACAGGACCGTCTGCTGACGGCCTGTGTGAATGCTACCTGTCGAAATTCATTGTGAAATGTTTTGTCGCGATATGACGGTCAGTATGAATTGGCCTTAAACAGCGTCGCCCTGTGATCACGCGACTATTCCGCCCTCAGTGTTGCTAATATTCGCAGAACACAATGCTCACTCCAGAGATATTTCTACTCTATCAAGGTAATGAGTGATATTTATACAATCTCAACATAAACTGAATGTATCAGAAATAAGACCTTATGATAAGGTCTTTACATCAACATCTGTCAAAATTAATGATAAACCCACAACACACACAGTGTAATCTAGTAAGAACAAATTCTTCATTGTGTATTCAATATTACAGCCATGCGGATCACACCATGCTGGATAAAGAAAGTACAAGAATCATGAAAAATATATATAATCTACATACATTAATAAAATACTGTATGGTGTAACTACGCAGATATGAGATACATTTGAGTGTGCTGACATAAACAGAACTGTCTTAGCATACTGTAAATACAAATACATACCTACTACTATATAAACTATTCTTGTCATAGATACCTTTATTATCCACACTGTACACATCCACTCATAACAAATTTTATTCTATGTAATAGGTGGCTTGCGAAAATGGGTAAAGGCCGAAATTAGCAAGCCAGTAAAGAAATAGCATCTTTGATGCTGAAATGTTCGTTCTTAAACATCAGTTTCTGCAGTTCACGTTACAGCAACCAACTCGGTCGAGCCAAGCAACAATCACGACTTAATCAGTTATCATTGTCAATATAGTTTGTAGCATTTCAGGAAACTCGCACTATTTGAATCAATCTGATACGTCCTGTTTATATGGAAATATGAAATTTGTACAGTATTTGGAATGTAAGTGTGCAGGAGAACTTGACGTACATTGGTGGGGATATCTGTAGCAACACGCATCATTGGCCAAAGAGCGGAGGAATATCTATGGGAGAGTCAAATGCAGCAGTGCGTTCTGAGTCATGATACGCTGTAGGCATGTTGATGTATCTTGCTTTGTGAATAAAGCATATTCGCAGTCATTCTTTTCGATTACATTATCGAGATGTTCTCTGTCACCCGGCAGGCAAATACGTCGATACATTTTATTTCGACGTGAAGCCGACCCTCTACTCTCTTGCTTACTCGTGAACTCTCTTACATGCACATTCAGTGTTTGACAGTCGGAGTGTCGATGTATCATTCACTCTGCATTTTAATCGTTACGTTTAGTAAAGCTATTACCAGAAATATTAAGTGGAACCGAAATATTGATGTGCCCAGTATTAAACATGTTTACAATAAATATGTACCATAAAGTAATAGAAGTGATGCAGAGCTGTATTTCATACTGTAGAACAAAACACACGATCGAGCAAAGGTATGTACAATGATTCTATATTGTAGTGACATGAAAAGTCAAAAGAAAAGAAAAAGAAAAAAAATATCACTCCCAATTGATAATGTCTTCACAACTGCATGAAATTAGTTCTTTCTAAATTATTAAAAATAAATTTAAATAAATGTATCGCTAGTAAACACGATTTATTCGAAAATCTAACACTAAATTCCATTTTTATCAAAATTTTTATGCGGTGTGATAAACACGGTTACGCTATTTAAAGGCACAGAAAATTTAGATAAGGGGCTTGAGGCGGTAATTTGAACCGTCGTCCTTCCAAATGCAAAGCAGTGTAGTAACCATTGTGGTACCTCGTATTTTTTCTCCCTTTCTTTTTTAATTTTAGCTCTCCATCTTCCCATTCTAGTTCACCTTATTTTCTCACCAACTGTCTGTTCAAGAACATTCACTAAAATCTTCTTGAAACTAAATTTATCTAGAAAACAAAAATCATCTTAAGATCGAAATACCACCTGAAACAAAATCTCTTTTATAAAATAAAATGCTTCTTCAAATATTAACTGTTTTCAGAAACAAAATGGTTTGACTAACCAGGCTGCTTTGGAAACTAAAACCTTCTTTTAAACTGAACGTCATTTCGGAAACAAAAGTATTATTATATTTTAAAGTCTTTTTATGATACAAAGTCATCTTTAAAAAATGCGTCTTACAGCGAAAGAAAATGTTCTTGCATAACTGAAATAATTGCGTAAGAAAGGATGACTTTCTGTTTCGAACAGGCACATGCTTCAAGGGCAACGATAGGCAATAACTCAGACTCATAACATTGCAAACAAGTATGCACCATTGCTGTGTATAGTTCGTTGTACTTTGCTCAAGTTCACAGCGCTGAGAGAACGGTCTAAATAAACATGTGAAAAAGAAAATGGAGTAATACATTTGTTTTATTAGTCGTGAAGATGCTGCATTCGAGAGGCACTACCGTAATGAAGGCTTTTACATGTGATTTAACATAACACAAAATTTGAAGGGAGAACTTGAGGTTTCACCCCTCTACTTAGAACTTTTACTTGCTTTTGAGAACAGTGCTGACTGATATACAACGAGTTGTCCAGGCTATTGTGGCTGATCGGGGGTAATACACTTAGTTGGCACAATGTTCACTCCGGCGAGAGGGCTGTTAGTTACCAAGAAGACCGCTATGACCCCCGCCTTGGTCTCCAAGTACGAGTTTCGTGTTCTTATGATCATTCTGTTATGACATGCACTCAAATTTGGTAATAAATTAACCTACTATTGTAACTAATTCTGCTCCTTATTTGGTGCTACAGCCCTTGATCGGCTTCGGCCTCCTATACAATCTGTCTCCATACATCTTCATTCTCTCCTTATCCCCTCCATCGTCTGATTTTGGCAAAATAATCCACTTCATTGTCAAACCCATTCTAGTGGTGGAAAACAGCCTTCCATTCATTTTTCTTTTGGGATTTCTGTCGTCTGTCTTCTTTTACACATGTCATATCCAGCATATTCTCTGAGATTTGATAAATATGAGTGTATGTCTTGTATAAGCCGACGTAGTTTATGTTATATCTTATTCTCAAGCCGTCTGTCTCGTCCTCCTCCATAATTCCTTTTCACGATTTTCCTGCCATCACCCACATTTCTCACCCACATGTAATGACTGTTGCATAAGGGAACTATATTTTTGTTATTCTTGGGATTAGAAAGTTGTTAAAAATCTCTAAGTGTGCAAAATATACTCATTTCCTAGGTTTAATCCTTTCCCTAATACATTGGCATATATATTGTCGCTAGCTAAAAGGACACCTAGGACTGCTAGATACTTGAAGCAGCTGACATCTTTATTATAGTCTCTTTATTATAGTCCTTCGGGACATATGGTGTTCTTCTGGCATTGAAATTGGAAATTATCATATATTTTGTCTTAAATTTTTATGGGTTTCATCTACAGACAGCACGTCTTTCACTATACACAGCGCCGCATAGCTCCGGTAATGAATACTCCTTTCACCGAGGAGGTAATTGATAAAATAATTGGCTTTTCTTTTGTTGTTGAAGTCTTCAGTCCGTAAAATGGTTTTATGAACTATTTATGGCCTACTGGTTAACGTTTCTGGCTCCTAACGCTGTGGTACCGGGTTCGATTCCCAGTGGCCATATTTTTCGATGCTGGAACGTTATGAAGTGGGATCAGATTAGTGTGAGATCGGGAGTTTTACAAGGCTGGAAGTCACACAACAGTTATTTTACTATAAACGATAGAGAAAACAAGAGAATAAAAGCTTTTGGAAGGTGATGGTGCGCGAGAACGTTAAAATTAGGCGAGTGGACTGGAAACTAATGGAGAGATGCTCAGTGCAACAGGGAAGCAAAGAGCTCTACCACACAACTAAAGGGAGGGATAGGTTGGTAGAACACAGTGTGAAATATCAAGGCATGTACGTAGTTTAACTGACAGGTCACGAACTTGTGGAAGGTAAAACTGTTGTGGGTGACATCTGTAATGAATACAGTAAATTATATCAAAAATATGTAGGCTATAGTACTGATGCCTTTTGATGATGTAAAAAGCTAACAATGCTTCCAAAACATTACAGCAAGTGTGACATTTACAGTGGTTTCATCGAGTACTCCGCAGTGGTAAGAAACATTCTACACTCCTGGAAATGGAAAAAAGAACACATTGACACCGGTGTGTCAGACCCACCATACTTGCTCCGGACACTGAGAGAGGGCTGTACAAGCAATGATCACACGCACGGCACAGCGGACACACCAGGAACCGCGGTGTTGGCCGTCGAATGGCGCTAGCTGCGCAGCATTTGTACACCGCCGCCGTCAGTGTCAGCCAGTTTGCCGTGGCATACGGAGCTCCATCGCAGTCTTTAACACTGGTAGCATGCCGCGACAGCGTGGACGTGAACCGTATGTACAGTTGACGGACTTTGAGCGAGGGCGTATAGTGGGCATGCGGGAGGCCGGGTGGACGTACCGCCGAATTGCTCAACACGTGGGGCGTGAGGTCTCCACAGTACATCGATGTTGTCGCCAGTGGTCGGCGGAGGTTGCACGTGCCCGTCGACCTGGGACCGGACCGCAGCGACGCACGGATGCACGCCAAGACCGTAGGATCCTACGCAGTGCCGTAGGGGACCGCACCGCCACTTCCCAGCAAATTAGGGACACTGTTGCTCCTGGGGTATCGGCGAGGACCATTCGCAACCGTCTCCATGAAGCTGGGCTACGGTCCCGCACACCGTTAGGCCGTCTTCCGCTCACGCCCCAACATCGTGCAGCCCGCCTCCAGTGGTGTCGCGACAGGCGTGAATGGAGGGACGAATGGAGACGTGTCGTCTTCAGCGATGAGAGTCGCTTCTGCCTTGGTGCCAATGATGGTCGTATGCGTGTTTGGCGCCGTGCAGGTGAGCGCCACAATCAGGACTGCATACGATCGAGGCACACAGGGCCAACACCCGGCATCATGGTGTGGGGAGCGATCTCCTACACTGGCCGTACACCACTGGTGATCGTCGAGGGGACACTGAATAGTGCACGGTACATCCAAACCGTCATCGAACCCATCGTTCTACCATTCCTAGACCGGGAAGGGAACTTGCTGTTCCAACAGGACAATGCACGTCCGCATGTATCCCGTGCCACCTAACGTGCTCTAGAAGGTGTAAGTGAACTACCCTGGCCAGCAAGATCTCCGGATCTGTCCCCCATTGAGCATGTTTGGGACTGGATGAAGCGTCGTCTCACGCGGTCTGCACGTCCAGCACGAACGCTGGTCCAACTGAGGCGCCAGGTGGAAATGGCATGGCAAGCCGTTCCACAGGACTACATCCAGCATCTCTACGATCGTCTCCATGGGAGAATAGCAGCCTGCATTGCTGCGGAAGGTGGATATACACTGTACTAGTGCCGACATTGTGCATGCTCTGTTGCCTGTGTCTATGTGCCTGTGGTTCTGTCAGTGTGATCATGTGATGTATCTGACCCCAGGAATGTGTCAATAAAGTTTCCCCTTCTTGGGACAATGAATTCCCGGTGTTCTTATTTCAATTTCCAGGAGTGTAGTTAGACTTTTCTACCAAGTATTTGAATCACATTTGTGTGCATTGATTTACAGGCAAAGTCAAACAATATACAGGACTTAAGACAAATATTTCGTAACAAATTTTCGAGGTGAAAAGTCGATATTAGTAAAGAGGAGTCTGTACTACAACTGGCCACCTGGTAACGGATCCTCCTGCATGAGCGGGGTGGACTTGTATTTTCACATGCGACCCAACATTTTTATTGCGTATTCAGGTACTACCCCAAAAAATACGTATGGTTTTCTCAAATCATTGTTTCCCATTTGTGGTATATGGCGCTGTAATCGACAAATATTGAGTGTGCCTGTTATTGCAGTTAAGAATCGACGAATCTGATTGTACGCTACTGGTCATTAAAATTGCTACACCAATAAGAAATGCAGGTGATAAACGGGTATTCATTGGACAAATATATTATACTAGAACTGATATGCGATTACATTTCCACAATTTTCACAATTTGGGTGCATAGACCCTGAGAAATCAGTACCCACAACAACCACCTCTGGCCGTAATAACGGCCTTGATACGCCTGGGCATTGAGTCAAACAGAGCTTGGATGGCGTGTACAGGTACAGCTGCCCATGCAGCTTCAACACGGTATCACAGTTCATCAAGAGATGTGACTGGCGTATTGTGACGAGCCAGCTCCTCGGCCACCGTTAACCAGACGTTTTCAATTGGTGCGAGATCTGGAGAATGTGCTGGCCAGTGCAGCAGTCGAACATTTTCTGTATCCAGAAAGGCCCGTACAGGACCTGCAACAGGCTGTCGTGCATTATCCTGCTGAAATGTAGCGTTTCGCAGGGATCGCATGAAGGGTAGAGCCACGGGTCGTAACACATCTGAAACGTAACGTCCACTGTTCGAAGAGCCGTTAATGCGAACAAGAGGTGACCGAGACGTGTAACCAGTGGCACCCATACCATCACGCCGCGGGATACGCCAGTATGGCGATGACGAATACACGCTTCCAATGTGCGTTCACCGCGATGTCGCCAAACACGGATGTGACCATCATGATGCTGTGTACAGAACCTGGATTCATCCGAAAAAGTGACGTTTTCCCATTCGTGCACCCAGGTTCGTCGTTGAGTACACCATCACAGGCGCTCCTGTCTGTGAAGCAGCGTCAAGGGGAACCGCAGCGATGGTCTCCGAGCTGATAGTCCATGCTGCTGCAAACGTCGTCGAACTGTTCGTGCAGATAGTTGTTGTCTTGCAAACGTCCCCATCTGTTGACTCAGGGATCGAGACGTAGCTGCACGATCCGTTACAGCCATGCGGATAAGATTCCTGTCATCTTGATTGCTAGTGATACAAGGCCGTTGGGATCCAGAACGGCGCTTCGTATTACCCTCGTGAACCCACCGATTCCATATTCTGCTGACAGTCATTGGATCTAGACCAACGCGAGCAACAATGTCGCGATACGATAAACCGCAATCGCGATGGGCTACAATCCTACCATCATCAAAGTCGGAAACGTGATGGTACGCATTTCTCCTCCTTACACGAGGCATCACATCAACGTTTCACCAGGCAACGCCGGTCAACCGCTGTTTCTGTATGAGAAATCGGTTGGAAACTTTCCTCATGTCAGCACGTTGTAGGTGTCGCCACCGGCGGCAACCTTGTGTGATTGCTCTGAAAAGCTAATTATTTGCATATCACAGCATCTTCTTCCCGTCGGCTAAATTTCCTGTCTGTAGCACGCAATCTTCGTGGTGTAGCGATTTTAAAGGCCTGTAGCGTACATTTTATTTACGATGTCCATGTAAACATTGTTTTCCATTTGTGGTATATGGCGGTGCAATCGACAAATATTGAGTGTGCCTGTTATTGCAGTTAAGAATCGACGAATCTGATTATACATTACTTTACGATGTACATGTAAACATTTTTGTCCTATCGGTTGATACTGATGTTGAAACATTATTTGAATGTTGTAAATACAACAGTACAGTACAAATAATATGGCTAGACATTAACATTTTTGCCAAATGAGCTGCTTGTATAGTACCGTAGTTTTCTGTTGCCTACGGGTTTGATTGTGATGAATCGCCAGACTGTCGGAATTCTTGATCTCGGTGGCCGCCCTCGAAACCCGTTACCAGGGTGACTGATTTCGATCTGTGTTCCCGCCCAGCTGTCGTAACTCTCGTACTGACTGCCACGCTGCTACGGCCGGAATACAAACCACAACTTCTTTAATGAGTAAAATGTCCGTGAAATGTTAGTGAGAGGCGCATCTGTCATAGATACTCACCGAAATCTAGGACCTCAATTGTTGTGGACTGGCAAGACAGCCAATCCACAGTGACGGGTAACCGAAAGGCACGCGCTTAAACTCACGCAGGCTGGCGTGAGGTCTGAAACAGGATACGTAATGAATGCTATAAAGAAAAGTACGTAGCAGCTGGAATACTTAACTTTAATCCACAATTGGTGAACATTGGCCTTGTTACTGTACATGTTTCATTAGATACATAGCAAAGGATAAATGGCGCCTTGCTAGGTCGTAGCAATTGACTTAGCTGAAGTCTATGCTAACTATCGTCTCGGCAAATGAGAGCGTATTTGTCGGTGAACCTTTCCTAGCAACGTCGGCTGTACAACTGGGGCGAGTGCTAGTAAGTCTCTCTAGACCTGCCGTGTGGTGGCGCTCGGTCTGCAATTACTGACAGTGGCGACACGCGTGTCCGTCGTATACTAGCGGACCGCGGCCGATTTAAAAGGCTACCACCTAGCAAGTGTGGTGTCTGGCGGTGACACCACATTAATCATGAGAGGCAAGGAGACTCATCGGTATCAAGCAGCACCCCAGTGGTATGGGACAACAAGATTCACCGATATCAAACATTGGAATGGGAATAGAAAACTATTACATCCACGTCGTTGTTTCTGGATCACGGTAAATGTAGTTCCTAACGGACTGTACAGTACAGTCAAATTTGGAACGCTGAAGTAAATTTTGAACACAAATATCAACCGTTAGGGCACAAAGGTTTACATTTACATCGTAAATGAAATGTAGGATCAAATGCGTTGGTTTTTAATTCCAAAAACACGTTCACTTGACATTTGTCGATTACAGAGCCACCTACCACTAATGGAAAACAATGATTTGACAACACTGTTCGTTATTATGGCTTGAAATCCAAATATGCAATATAAAAAGGGGAGGGGGGGGGGGGAGAAACTCTTATTTGAAAGTACAAAGTTCACCTCGTCCACACAGGAGGAGTGGTTAGGAGGTGGCCAGTTGTAGCCCCGATAGATATCCCCTTGACTAGTATTAACTTTTCACCTAGAATATTTTTTTCTTACAACGCGTCGTTTACGAGGTATTTAGTTGTCTCAAGTTAAAACAAACACCCTGTATATTATTTCATATTTAAGCAACGGCCCATTTGACAGTGGGACACCCAAATATTTGTCCACCGCAAATTCACACCTCCGTACCGTTGCCGCTTAGCGGGAAGAGTCCCATATTTTACTTACTTCCTCTATACTTTCCTCATAACTCAGCTGAGACGTCGTATTAAATAATGTTCCATTAGCGCACGAGCAGAAACAAGCGGCGCCCAGCTCGGGGAGCAGCCCTCAGACGGGCCATTTATCTCTGCCCCCGACACCCCATTTCGCGAGCTCCGATGCACAACTTCGCAGGTACTTCATTATCCGAGATGTCTGCCTGTGGTCGACGCGCGAAATGAAACCTGAGCTACATTCGCACGCAGTCAGGGCGCAAGAAGCGAGAATAGTACAGAACACTTCAACAGAAACGGTACTGGCTTAGAAGCATGTAGCACATCACTTGGAGGACTTACGGAGTAGGAAGACGTGTTATTCTACAGCAAAAAAATTATGGGAGATTATGTAGGAGGCATTACCGCAGATGGTTAAGCAAGAACGTCGATGTATTAGTTTCATGAGACGTGTTATATAACTGTACAGCCGGTAAGCCCCAGTGTATCATAAATGTGTCTTATCTGCTGAGGAAGCCCAAGTTACTCATTATCAAGACTGAGACGGCATCTATGTATAATGTAATATATCAGCGACCAGTCGCTTATGAAATACTTGTTTATTTCCACGAATTGTCCAGCCTTTTCAGGCTCATCTTCAGATGCAGTCTGCAGAAGTTACGTCATATTTTGCGCCACGTGATGCTGGATGCTGATTCTGTGACAACAAGATAATAAATTAATGTATTACCTTTAGTGATTGTTATATACCAATCTCTGTCGAAGTACAAAAGTTTTCTTACTAGGCAATGTGGGCGATAATGCAGTCAATATCTACCTGGCATCTTCCATTTACATTGCCTGTTTGCAACAGAGTTAATCAGTACTCACTACAGACAGTCACCATAAATCCTCCAGAACCCAGTACTTGCTGTACAACTGATGAATACCACAAAGATTTTCGCTCGAAGATCTAACAATTTTACTTGTAAACAGTGGGCTGTCTGTTGTGCACATAATAAAATCATTGTATGGGCAAATATACAGATCGAAACTGGTGCTATGAAGGTTGGAAAAGAAGCCTTACACTAAAAACAGGTTCAGAAAAATGCAACGATTTATTTCGAATTACTTGCGCATTGTAAACACAGATTCGGTTCTGTTTTTTTTTTTTTTTTTTTTTTTTTACTTTTTTTTTATTGACTCATCGGCCTGCTGACAGCTTTGATGAAGCCAACCACGAACTTCTCTCCTGTGACAACCTCTTCATCTCAGAGTAGCACTTGCAACCTACGTCCTCATTTATCTACTGGCTGTATTCCAATATCTTCGTCTACAGTTTTTGCCCTCTGGAACTCCCTCTGGTACCATGGAAGTCGGTCCCTGACGTCTTAACAGATGACCTGTCATCCTGTCCCTTCTCCTTGTCAGTGTTTTCCACATATTCCTTTCCGATTCTGCGCACAACTTCCTGATTGCTTACCTTACCAGTCCACCTAATTTTTAACATTCGTCTGTAGCACCACATCTCAAGCGCTTCGGTTCTCTTCTGTTCCGGTTTTCCCACTGTCCATGTTTTACTACTGTGCTCCAAACGTATATTCTCAGAAATTCCTTCCTCAAATTAAGGCTTATGTTTGTTGCTAGCAGACTTCTCTTGGCCAGGAATGCCGATTTTTGCCAGTGCTATTCTGGTTTTGATGTCCTCCTTGCTCCGTCCGTCATTGGTTATTTTACTGCCTACGTAGCACAATTTCTTAACTTCATCTACTTCGTATCCATCAATCCTGATGTTAAGTTTCTCGCTGTTCTCATTTCTGCTACTTCTCATTACTTTCGTCTTTCTTCGATTTACTCTCAATCCGTTTTCTGTACTCAATAGACTGTCAATATCATTCAGCAGATCAAGTAATTCTTCACTTTTATTCAGGATAGCAATGTCATCAGCCAATCGCATCATTGATATACTTTCATCTTGAATTCTAATTCCACTCCTGAAGCTTTCTTTTATTTTCATCATTGGTTCTTCGATGTACAGATTGAACAGTAGGGGCGGAAGACTACATCCCTCTCTTATACCCTTTCTAATGCGATCATTTCTTTCTTGGTCGTCCACTCTTATTACAAGTATACCCTATTGGTTATTGTACATATTGTATTACTGCCCGTCTCTCCCTATAGCTTACCCCTATTTTTGTCAGGATCTCAAACATCTTGCGCCAATTTACATTGCTGAACGCTTTTTCCAGGTCGACAAATCCTATGTACGAGTCTTGCTTTTTTAGTCTCGCTTCAGTTAATTATCAATCGCAATCTCTGGTGCCTTTACCTTTCCGAGAGCCAAACTGATTGTGATCCAACACATCAGTTTCCTTTTCCATTCTTCTGTATTTTATTCTTGTTAGCAACTTGGATGAATGAGACGGAAAAGACTCAACAACTAATTTTCAGAAAAAAAACACATTTAATAAGTGACTGTGCAAAACCCCCATGTGCCTTAAATGGGTACCCCGACCCAGAAAATTAATTAAGAGCCAGACACACCTTTACAACCCAAGCTGAATTACTGGGTACAGCCAGAATGACTAATACGAAGAATTATGGCCCTAGCTATTAATACTAAGTAGAGACATGCATAACATTAAAAATGAGGTTAACTGAAGGCTTATGAAGTCCCAGGGACTTACATGCATTGAGAATAGAAAATAGTGCATTGAGAAAGACTAGCCACTAGCCGAAATCTGGATTTGGTTAGTACAATCTAAAAAAGGACGACTGATTGCTGCACTCTATAATTTATAAGCCACATAACAGTCGCTGAGTGCACCCACTTTTCGACTGGAAGGTAACCTGATTAAATGAAGGGATTAACAGACACAAGTTGTAAATGATGACATTAATTTACTCAGTTAAAAGGCACAAAGCTTAGACGCAACTGACCTTTTAAATATTACCCGCGAATTTCTAACTAAACGAACACATTGACTGTTCGCCTGATCATTAGCACTGCTTGAGACACGGATAACTGCAATGATCTGTCTAAATCCTGATCAATGACTGTCCTAAGGTGCCACTGCTGCTAATAAAGCTCAACGTAAATTATTAGCATGAGGCGTGGGAAGCGTTTCTGTCACTACTGTCTCTCTGAAGTACAGGATAAGCGTCATGCTTTTGCTAATATGAACTCTGAACCCCCTGGTTGGCTGCTCACAGAGATCCGTTCTACATCAAGATCCACGTCGAGCTCCCAGACGCACACTCTTATCTGTCTCCATGTGAACTCTCAGTTTTTCCTGCTGAATCGAACAGTCTGCTCTTTCTTTCCCATAAAAAAGGACATGTCAACCAATCACTGTGTAGGAATACTCAGCCTGCCAATGCCATGATTGCTTCTTGTGCAAAAATCTTACCAAGAAACACGCATTGCTTTAAGTTCAAACTTCTTCCTATGATCTGTCTCCATGACGTCAAAAGCATTTTTTCCAGTCGTACTTTTTCGTGTCCAGCAGGCAGCCTCATTTCAGAGTTCCTCAGAAAGTAAAAAATTCTACTTGAGGAAAGGCTCTTATTCTGCAGCATGCTGTGTTTCTTCAGGGAAGTGCTAGATTGTGATCTGCTGAAGGCCTTCTCCAGAACATGACAGAGCGCTGGTCTCCTGCTGATAAAAGTTCCTTCCCTCAGCCCTGCTCGGCCGCTAGTTTACAGACGAGTCATAAACGAACTACCAACTGGCCCCTCAGATCTCGCCTTGCGACGGAACTTTCACTGAATCAACATCTCACGGCAGCTGCTCTGTGCGAATGCCAGAATCCCTGCTGGCTACTCGGGCCCATTTCTTTGATACGTCAGACAGTGCTTTGTCTACTCAATATACAGTGCGTGCTCCGTTCCCGCTCACTCTCAGAAAACAAAGAGAAGGAAAATCCTCACCAAGTTAAATGTAATTCAGATACGAACTTAGAGGTCAGTATGTACAGCCACTACAGTCCAGTTTGCTTTTCTAATCCATTATTGTAATATTTTGTCCCCTATTGGCCTCTTAGTAGAGTGTGATTCTCACGTCAGATGAAAAGAGACATGCCAAATGGCTTATTATCATCATTAAAACAAAGGTGGTTTTCGTTGCGGCGGAATCTTCTCACGAAATTCCAATCATCAACTTTCTCCTCCGAATGCGGAAATATTTTGTTGACACCGACCTACATAGGGAGAAACGATCACAATGGTAAAATAAGGGAAATCGGAGCTCGTATGGAAAAATATAGGGTTCGTTCTCTCCACACTCGCTATACGACATTGGAGTAATAGAGAAATGTGAATGCGGGTTCGATGAATCCTCTGCCAGGCACTTAAATGTGATTTGAAGAGTATCCATGTAGACGTAGAAGTAGATGTAGAAATCGGTGCAGTTTCCCTTGCCACATACGAAAGTGCATGGATTTGCGGAAATATAGCATTTGGAATTGCCTGGAGAGAAATGAGTAGCTAGGACTCCAAAACCTTATTGTTACAGCGTCTGCCCTATTATAAAAAACCAGGTATCTTGTTACAACAAAAACACTGACAAAAAATAATGCCTGTGTATACTGTATCGTACTTTCGTAGAACAACCATTCACAGACATATTTTGTCAAGCAGTGGCTGCATTCCATAAGAAATGTGGGTATTAGCCAACGTTTAACTGCAAGGGGCAAAATACGCCAGACGACAACTAACTAATTTTTCTGCTGCTTCAAAATTACATCTAAAGCGTCACCGTTGTCGAAGATGAGTAGGTCATGATGGGCTTGAATTTTGATCTGCAAGATCCCATGAATTCAATCCTCTGGATTTTTCTATCTGGCGTCATCTCAAAATTGAAGTGTGCAGCACTTCCTTTGGTATCATTGAGGAAATGGAGCGGTGTATTGTAGTATTGTACAGTGTTACCAAGATTTACAAGACGACATGGAGGTGTCTGAAACATTTGGTAACTCTTTGCAGAGACGAGTAGTCTTGCGTTGAAGTTCGAGAGCGACATGATGAATGCCGTCTTTTACAGGTACAATTGCACAGAAATTGTATAATGTATTGTGCTGAACTGGTGTAGGGTTTCTTGTTGAGGTAGGACTTGGGTGAGATTTGATCGGGAAGTTGAGGTTTCAAATAAATTTGACCTAACTATTACAATGTTTCACAATTATGTCAGTGGCAGCTCATAACCTTGAGAGAGGACAAGTTACCCTCTCACCTATTTTTCATAAAGATTTTATTACAATGCTACACAGCTTGAGTGAGACTCTAGCAGGTTAATGGCCTGAGCAGGCTTTGATGGAGCTTGGTAGGGCACTAAAAGCATGAGGTATTGTTATGGTTCTTAGTTCATAGAAATGGCATGTTGGAAGTTGAAAGCAAGTGGCGGCGAGCCCATCCCTCAGTAAATCTTGCCGGACAGGCCCACAACTGCACAGGGCAGACAGAGCACCCCCTAGTTGAGATGGGTCTCCAGTAGGACAATGCCGCTATACCTACATTGGCGCCAGCCGAAGGCTGGGCTGGGGCAACAGACTGAAGGGACGCATCAACACAGTGGGGTCGTAAACTGGGCATTGTGTGCAGTGCCATGCCTAATAAAAATTCTCAAGTTTTCGTGTTCGCCGACACTGCAAATAGGTCTGTGACCCATTTCCATTGGCCGCGTCAGTTGTATAAGAAATTCTGGCGCCTGAGAAAAGTTTAGAGATAGATCTTTACGACACCTCATAGCTAGGCCTAACATGCTCCAAGGCACAGGCAGTTTAGATAAAGATCTTTAAGATTGTATCTGTTCGCTTGTTGCTGTGGGAAGCAAACCGACTTCAGAGAAAAACTTCTTCTCTCACCGTGAAAACTTAATGAAGCCAGTAATTGGCTGTTTCTTTCTTTTCACCCGAGATGCAGGTTTCTTAACTCTTGCATTGGTCTGACATGAGTTTGTGCTGTCGTGTAGGAGGGGAGATTTAGTGCCTCTAAATCCCTGTGATTGGCTCAAGATGGGGTAAAGGCAGTGTTGTTCATGCACTTTGAGGGAAAACAGAATTTTTTATCGGGAGAGGTGCGAGGCACTCGGACTCTGGGCTTTGGTCTGGAAGCATCTTCTAGTCGAAGCTCTGAATGTGTGGTTGGTACTTGGGACCTGCGGAGCCTGAGGTGAAGTTCTTACTATGCCGACAGTGTGACTTCAAACATCTCGGACTACACGTTTGACGAGGGAACACTTATTTGTTTCGTGTTTACCAGACTTGATGTTTGGTATCCTTGTGTGCACTGTCGTATAAGTGAGCCAAATTGGTCCTTGGTACAACCAGTGAACGGTTGTGCCACGCACTGAAATCTACCATGGTTTCAGAACTCTGGTAGAGAGTAAATTGCGATCCGTCTGCCTGATAGCTAGATTACGCCTCGCCTCCACCGTAGACATCTTGCCAGCTCAAAGTTACATCGCTGTACGAAGTAAACAGAGTAACGTACTGCTGCTCTAGCCTTTGTCAGGGCATACAAATCCCAATAGCTACTTGGTCTCAGCTGCACCAATATAAACTTCTGTAGATTTGAATAGTCCAGCTCAGCGTCAGATTAATTCAGATTGTATTAGCCACATCTTTAGGGCCAGAGTACCCGACTCACTTCTGCCACCCAGGATCCTTGTCCATTGTGGTCTTAAACCATCTGCTAGTTGTTTACTATATTTTATCATGACGTGTTTAGCATTATCATGTTCGTCTTTGCTTTTGGAAAATAAATGTTATCAGTAAACATGATTTTGCATACATTCTCAATCATTTTTATATAGCCCCCAAACATATTAACTTTCACTGTGGCATCCCATGTCAGGATAACTGTTATTGTGGGGTCGCATGTCAGGATAACTTTCAATCTCACTTTTGCAATGTTGTCGCAAAGGGCTCATTTGTGGAGTGATGTTTACGGGAATGTCCTTTCTTCTTTTATCGTATATTTTACCTGTCTCAGTTTTCGGCATTAATTATAATGCGATCAGTATGTCCGGGTTGTAACTTAGCAGTTTTAATTTTCTTAGGGTTTTCTAACGATGACTGTTTAAGACATTTGAAAGCCATATATGGATGGTTCAATAAGTAAGCATTTCCGCAAAGATAACGTTTTTTTTTAGTATAGTCCCCTTTCAGGCACCAGCTCTTTTCCCAAAATTACTACAGATTTTTCTCCTTTCAATACGTGGCTTATCAAGCTGTCTGAAATACAATGACGAAAAAAAATTCCAACACTAAGAACGAGCAGTGTGACAGACACAAAAGTTGGTAGGTGTGCTTCTACATCTGAAAGATAGTGTCTTTTCAGATTGCATAACAGTGGCGCTACTAGCTTCTCTATGAGGATGAAAATCAGGTTTGCTTTAAATACACGCTATAACGCTTATGAGCATTAGTTACCTTTGAGATAGGACGTGCTGAGTCGATGTCAGTCAAGGAAGCCTTTAAGGCAACAAAGACAAAGGTCCAGAGTTCGAGTCTCGGTCCGTCACACAGTTTTAACTCTGACAGGAAGTTTCATATCAGCGCACACTCTGCTGCAGAGTGAAAATATCATTCTGGAAACATCCTCCAGGGTGTGGCAAAGCCACGTCTCCGCGATATCCTTTCTTTCAGGAGTGCTAGTTCTGCAAGGTTCGCAGGAGAGCTTCTGTAAAGTTTGGAAGGTAGGAGACGAGATACTGGCAGAAGTAAAGCTGTGGGTACCGGGAGTGAGTCGTGCTTCGGTAGCTCAGATGGTAGAGCACTTGCCCGCGAAAGGCGAAGGTCCCGAGTTCGAGTCTCGGTCGGGCACACAGTTTTAATCTGCCAGGAAGTTTCTTATTACACCATTTTTTTTCCTTTTCATGAGAGATAGGGGCGGTGGGAGGGGGGGTGAGGGGGGACGGCCTTCCCTTGCCTCTGGGTATGGGCGTCCATGGCAGCCACTGTCTGGAAGAAATCGGACGTGTAACGAATGAAGTTCCGCCACTGCGATATAATAAGCTTTGTTTTTGATCATGTGAAGATAAAAACGTATACTCAATTACAGTTCCGTACACAGTGAATTTGACTGGTGTCGATAAGATATATTTTTATTGTGACAATTCACAAAAATGATTATAGATAATCAGCAATGCTTATGCCATGTGATATCACTCCAATCCTGGCAGTAAGCGGGGTGATGTGACTGTCTAGCTGTTTACTGCCTCAGTATTGTGACAGTATCGTCCATGCTGACGTCTTGGTCATGATGATAGGTTTAGATTATCTTGTCTTGGAGGATATTGTATTACCATTGGCAGCAGATCCAAAACTATACTTGCGTTTTGGTCTTAAATCCAGCATGGCTCAGAGTGTAAGTCATGTGCTGCGCAGTGCAGCAATGTTGTGGCAACTTAGAATTGTAAATTCGTAGGCGAGTAATTTTTTCATTCGAGATGGCAGCACCGTGTTGATCAGAAACAGTTGCGGTCCCGTGGCTTCCGTGAATTCTGGTAAACATGCTTGTATCTTTGCATAATTACTGTAAACGAATGTCCACCTACCAAATTGAAGAACATTGGGCCACAACAACGTATGAAGATTTTATGAGTTGCGTTTGCTCGTTATTTGCTGGTGTACTAACCTCTGGCCCAGCCTCATAAACTGACAACTGCTGTGAGGGTGGTGTGCGGACCATATATCCCTCCACAGTCGTACCCAGTGACACCTATGGGCTGAGCATGACACAGAGGTCGGTTGGTACCTTTCAGCCTTCAACGCCTGTTCAGATGAAGTATAGTACACTAACCTATCCTAGGGCACTGTTGTGTTAGAGTAATTTTTTTTATCAGGGGTCATAACTGCACTACAGGTAAGGTTAACAGGTCCAGTATTTGCTGACACAGTACCAACAGGTGGGTCTGGGTTGCCACCAAGTCACACACCCCTGTTAGGCTGCTTCTTTCTGGTACAGACAGTTGTTCCATTGTACATTGCTGACTAGCGTTCAGCAGCTATTTTCTCTCGTTGTAAACCAATGTGTTTTGTTCCCATTAACACCAAAAAGGCTGAATCCAATTAACTACTAACACGAGAGATTTTAACAATATTCCAGACTGCAGAGCACAGACTCACAAAGAGAGTAATGAATCTCAAATCTTATTGCACACTTCTACATACAAGGATTCTGTTACTGAAGAAGCAGTAGAAATTAGAATATGCAAGAACAATTTCAACTGGGGTAGCAGCTATAACCTTACCGATGCATGGAAGTGAGCTCAACACTGAAAAGACACAGACAAATGCCGCGAACTGTTTATGTTCCTACCAAAGCGGTAGCGTCCTCAGTGTGGACGTGGACACAGTCTCTGAGAGTATGACATAACGATGAAGTATACCGGCCAGTGACAAGTCATCTAGTGGCTAATGGTCACAACAACAGCAGCCATGACCGTCCTGCAACCGTGCAAGAGGCTTTCAGACGAATGATAATGGATAGTAGCGAACTCATGCCGACGGATTATGCATAGGAGTAGACAAACAGAGGACATCGCCAATGGAATATACACCGCTCAAAGGTATTAGATGAACACGTTCATCAATATGCGGAAATTGAACTCTAATTTGACTGTTCAGCCTTTTGGAAAAGTAGACGAATCTTTAGCACTTGACCTGTGCACTGTGACATATTCGAAAAATAGCAATACAGGTTAAGTTTCTTACAGTATTTCTTAGGCCCATAGGATCCCCATGCATAGTGTATGCCAGATCAGAGCATCTTTAGATGCAAGAGGTATACAAACACACGACATAATAGTGAGAACATTTCTCCCATGGAACAAAAAGTCTTTATGAGGTTTATAGTGTTGATGTACTTTAGTATTATTTGCTTGCATGAGAAGTAACTTTATTCTTTTCCACCTGGGGTTACTATCTTGTAATTATTTCATATATTTGCACGTACCCAAAAATATTGCCTGTAGCTACTGTTCTTCATAAACATAATTTTACATTTAGAGCCCTGTTCCGCAAGGTCCGAAAATCCTGGCAGACCTTGCAGAAGTCGTGATAAGGCATCGGCTATAACACTATCTTTTCCTTTTACATATATAATTTGAAAATCACATGACTGAAAAAATGTAATTGAACATGGCAGACGATATGGAATGATTTGCAGGACAACGATAAATTTAAAGCTTGGTGATTGCAATAAACTGCCACATGTTTGCCAAACAGATAATATGAGGCGTCAGAGGCAGTACAAAAGTCTTTTATCATATCCAGATGATGTAATACTCTGGAATCTGTTAAATCATATTTTGTTGGTTCAAAATCTTTCTGACTTTGATTCATCCAAAACCACTGTGCATTTTTCTTTAATAAACTCAACAAAGCAATGCTGTTTAATGACTGATGAGGGATGAAACATGTAAGAACGAGGATAATTCTATGATATCTTTTAAATGTTTCTTGGTTTTGGGAATTGCTGAAGATGAACAGATAGAGAAAGTGTATGAGGATATTGAAAGGGTAATGCAGTATGTAAAGGGGGAAGAAAATCTAATAGTCATGGGCGACTGGAATGCAGTTGTAGGGGAAGGAGTAGAAGAAAAGGTTACGGGAGAATATGGGCTTGGGACAAGGAATGAAAGAGGAGAAAGACTAATTGAGTTCTGTAACAAGTTTCAGCTAGTAATAGCGAATACCCTGTTCAAGAATCACAAGAGGAGTAGGTATACTTTGAAAAGGCATGGAGATAAGGGAAGATTTCAAATAGATTACGTCATGGTCAGACAGAGATTCCGAAATCAGATACTGGATTGTAAGGCGTACCCAGGAGCAGATATAGACTCAGATCACAATATAGTAGTGATGAAGAGTAGGCTGAAGTTCAAGACATTAGTCAGGAAGAATCAATACGCAAAGAAGTGGGATACGGAAGTACTAAGGAATGACGAGATACGTTTTAAGTTCTCTAACGCTATAGATACAGCAATAAGGAATAGCGCAGTAGGCAGTACTGTTGAAGAGGAATGGACATCTCTAAAAATGGCCATCACAGAAGTTGGGAAGGAAAACATAGGTACAAAGAAGGTAGCTGCGAAGAAACCATGGGTAACAGAAGAAATACTTCAGTTGATTGATGAAAGGAGGAAGTACAAACATGTTCCGTGAAAATCAGGAATACAGAAATACAAGTCGCTGAGGAATTAAATAAATAGGAAGCGCAGGGAAGCTAAGACGAAATGGCTGCAGGAAAAATGTGAAGACATCGGAAAAGATACGATTGTCGGAAGGACAGACTCAGCATACAGGAAAGTCAAAACAACGGTGGTAACATTAAGAGTGCAACGGGAATTCCACTGTTAAATGCAAGGGAGAGAGCAGATAGGTGGAAAGAATGCATTGAAAGCCTTTATGAGGGTGAAGATTTGTCTGATAGAAGAAGAAACAGGAGTCGATGTAGAAGAGGTAGGGGATCCAGTATTAGAATCGGAATTTAAAAGAGCTTTGGAGGACTTACGGTCAAATAAGGCAGAAGGGATAGATAACATTCCATCAGAATTTCTAAAATCATTGGGGGAAGTGGCAACAAAACGACTATTCACGTTGGTGTGTAGAATATATGAGTCTTGCGATATACCATCTGACTTTCGGAAAAGCATCATCCACACAATTCCGAAGACGGCAAGAGCTGACAAGTGCGAGAATTATCGCACAATCAGCTTAACAGCTCATGCATCGAAGCTGCTTACAAGAATAATATACAGAAGAATGGAAAAGAAAATTGAGAATGCGTTAGGTGACGATCAGTTTGGCTTTAGAAAAAGTAAAGGGACGAGAGAGGCAATTCTGACGTTACGGCTAATAATGGAAGCAAGGCTAAAGAAAAGTCAAGACACTTTCATAGGATTTGTCGACCCGGAAAAAGCGTTCGACAACATAAAATGGTGCAAGCTGTTCGAGATTCTGAAAAAAGTAGGGGTAAGCTATAGGGAGAGACGGGTCATATACAATATGTACAACAACCAAGAGGGAATAATAAGAGTGGACGATCAAGAACGAAGTGCTCGTATTAAGAAGGGTGTAAGACAAGGCTGTAGCCTTTCGCCCCTACTCTTCAATCTGTACATCGAGGAAGCAATGATGGAAATAAAAGAAAGGTTCAGGAGTGGAATTAACATACAAGGTGAAAGGATATCAATGATACGATTCGCTGATGACATTGCTATCCTGAGTGAAAGTGAAGAAGAATTAAATGATCAGCTGAACGGGATGAACAGTCTAATGAGTACACAGTATGGTTTGAGAGTAAATCGGAGAAAGACGAAGGTAATGAGAAGTAGTAGAAATGAGAACAGCGAGAATCTTAACATCAGGATTGATGGTCACGAAGTCAATGAAGTTAAGGAATTCTGCTACCTAGGCAGTAAAATAACCAATGACGGACGGAGCAAGGAGGACATCAAAAGCAGACTCGCTATGGCAAAAAAGGCATTTCTGGCCAAGAGAAGTCTACTAATTTCAAATACCGGCCTTCATTTGAGGAAGAAATTTCTGAGGATGTACGTCTGGAGTACAGCATTGTATGGTAGTGGAACACGGACTGTGGGAAAACCGGAACAGAAGAGAATCGAAGCATTTGAGATGTGGTGCTATAGACGAATGTTGCTGTAGACGAATGTTGAAAATTAGGTGGACTGATAAGGTAAGGAATGAGGAGGTTCTACGCAGAATTGGAGAGGAAAGGAATATGTGGAAAACACTGATAAGGAGAAGGGACAGGATGATAGGACATCTGCTAAGACATGAGGGAATGACTTCCATGGTACTAGAGGGAGCTGTAGAGGGCAAAAACTGTAGGGGAAGACAGAGATTGGAATACGTCAAGCAAATAATTGAGGACGTAGGTTGCAAGTGCTACTCTGAGATGAAGAGGTTAGCATAGGAAAGGAATTTGTTGCGGGCCGCATCAAACCAGTCAGTAGACTGATGACCAAAAAAAAAAAGGTACTAATCACACCTGGCTTACTATGAAACACACAAACATATCTTAACAGTACCTTTTTAGGTTCTTCTTGTTGCTGTCGAGAAACTCTAGTGCTTTCCAATACTTTCTTACAAATACCGTTACTATCTCCATATGTCATAACATTTTCAGTAGGATTATTTATTGTAACTGCGACTGCAACGGTCTCAGGTTGGCCGAGAAGGAAGCGCGGCGGGACCAAACGGCAAATGGGAGCGGCCCGTGAACAAACAAATGAATGGGAAAGGACGGACACGAACGACGACGAACGACTGAGCAATACCTCACGAACAACAACACACAAGAAACAATGGGGTCACGAGCGACAACCTCACGAATCCACAACGCCCTCTGATACACGGCAACAAAGTAGTGTGAAACGCTGTCTATAGGTGAGATGTCGATAGACTCAGGCGAATATCAGACTGCCTCGCTGAGCTTTTTTTTTCTTTATTGTTATTTTAAACACCTTGTACAAGGGTGGGCTGTCAGCAGCATAATACGCTGCTCTTCAGCTGCGAGTGATACAATAAATGACATAAAGTAGGTACAGATAATACAATAAAATTGGTGGGTAAAAAACTGTAGACACGAAAAACAAGATACATGAAGCCGTTCACGCTGGACAAGAAAAACCACTAAAACCTGTTGACACGGCGTACAAAACACGGACGACTGCGATGGCACAGGTGAACAGTGGTGGCGTGACGGCGAAAGAACACTAAACACAAACACGAAGGCACTCACGCTAGACACTGATGGCGATGATCTCCAGTGCGTGAATGTCCACTGAGCGTGTATGAGTCCGGGGACTGCCAAGAGAGGAGGAGGGGGGGTGGGAGAGGGGAGAGCAGAGATGCAACGGGCAGGGGAGATTGGGGGGAGGGAGGAAGGGAGGAAGGGGGAGGGGAAGCCCAGGGGAAGATGGGTGGAGGAAGGGGGGATGGGGGGAAAAGGAGAGAGAAGGGAGGGAGGGTGCCCAAAGGAAAAGACACAGGAAGTGGGAGGGGAGGATCAAAGTTGATAGGAGGGGTAGATGGAGGGGAGGAGGACATCATCAGGGAGGGGGAGCTGGCGGAAGCCACCTTGGGAGACGATAAGGAGGGTGGAGAGATGAAGACCTTGTGGGATGTGGGAATACAGGCGCAGCAGCAGGCGGGGGTGGGAGAGGATGGGAGAGGTCAGCGGGTGAGGAGGATCGAGTTTGCGGGAGGTGTAGAGGATCCATATCCGTTCGAGGAAAAGGAGGAGGTGGGGGAAGGGAATTAGACCGTACAGGATCCGCGTGGGGGAGACGGATGCGATAGGCGAGGTGAAGAGCATGGCATTCCAGGCTCTGAAGGGATGTGTAAAAGGTAGGGGGAGCGGAGATCCAGGCAGTGTGGGCATAGCAAAGGATAGGGCGAATGAGGGATTAATAGGTATGGAGGATGGTAGAGGGGTCCAGACCCCAAGTTCGACCAGAGAGGAGTTTGAGGAGACAGAGGTGGGAGCGTACCTTGGCTTGGATCATCCGGAGGTGGGGGGTTTAGGAGAGGCGACGGTCAAGGGTGACACCTAGGTACTTAAGGGTGGGGGTGAGAGCGATAGGACGGCCATAGATGGTGATGTAGAAGTTGAGGAGGCGGAAGGTAGGAGTGGTTTTGCCTACTATGATCGCCTGGGATTTGGCAGGATTGACCTTAAGCAACCACTAGTTGCACCAAGCGGTGAACCGGTCAAGATGGGATTGGAGAAGGTGTTGGGAGCGCTGCAGGGTGGGGGCAATGGCAAGGAAGGCAGTGTCATCGGCGTCCAGGCAGTTAAATAGAGGATAGAGTTTGTCGCTATTGGCTGCTGAGACCACGTGCTGCACCATGGCGCCCTCACGTTATATGTGGGTCAGGGATGCACGCAGCCACGGCTTACAGCGCAACGGCTGAAGAGATCTCTAGTGGTAATTGTGGTCCATGCCGTCTGGCGCAGATTCGAAACCCGTGGCACTTGGTACCAGATCATTGATGAGCAACTACCGGGTGATCAAAAAGTCAGTATAAATTTGAAAATTTAATAAACCACGGAATAATGTAGATAGAGAGGTAAAAATTGACACACATGCTTGGAATGACATAGGGTTTTATTAGAACAAAAACAAAGTAGCTAGACGCGTGAAAGATCTCTTGCGCGCGTCGTTTGGTGATGATCATGTGCTCAGCCGCCACTTTAGTCATGCTTGGCCTCCCAGGTCCCCAGACCTCAGTCCGTGCGATTATTGGCTTTGGGGTTACCTGAAGTCGCAAGTGTATCGCAATTGACCGACGTCTCTAGGGATACTGAAAGACAACATCCGACGCCAATGCCTCTCCACAACTCCGGACATGCTTTACAGTGCTGTTCACAACATTATTCCTCGACTATAGCTATTGTTGAAGAATGATGGTGGACATATTGAGCATTTCCTGTAAAGAGCATCATCTTTGCTTTGTCTTACATTGTTATGTTAATTATTGCTATTCTGATCAGATGAAGCGCCATCTGTCGGACATCGTGTGAACGTTTGTATTTTTTCGGTTCTAATAAAACCTCGCGTCATTGCAAGCATGTGTGTCAATTTGTACCTCTCTATCTAAATTATTCTGTGATTTATTCAGTTTTCAAATTTATACTGACTTTTTGATCACCCGATATTTATTTGGGATAACCTTTTTCCATATATTTCGACAAAACTTGCCAAGGTGTCTGCTTATCCTAACCCAGTCGACAGCACAATTCGTCCCTTCTATCTACAGGCCGCGGTTTCCCAACTGAAGATAAATGTTTATATTTCTCTGTTAAGGAAACTCAGGACCAAAAATACACTTTTTTATTAATTCCTTTACCAAAAGATAATTAAAATCGATCATCATATTTCCTTCATTCAAGTCTACCTGCGGTTACACTTGGAAAGATTTTGATTTATTCTGCAACTTTATGCAGTGGATGTAGGCAATCTTTGAACATTACTGATTTCACTACATAATGTTCGGGATATAATGTTAACCTTAGTTCCACTGTCACTTAGAATAATCGTTGGAGTAGTTGCTACAGTACCACATTCTAAGAGGTCCGAGCAGATGTAATTTCGATGTATTGCTCATGCGCTGCCTGCGATATGCAAGGTATAGGAGAATCTCTGACCTGAGAGCAGTGTTGACTGCAGTACGAACAGTGTAGCTGTAGCAGTAAGTTGTTGCTAGTCTGTAGTCTGCTCTGGTCTGGTCTGGTGTATCATGTTGGCTGGGCCGGTCGCGGTGCAGCAATGCCGGATCCTGAGTATTATTGTATAAGGTAAAAAGCAGCCTCGCGCATATGTAGTAATGTCATCTCAAGTCCCATGTAAATGTTTTAAAAATCTCGTAATAATAATCTTTCTCATAAAAAGTAACTTTTAACAACCATTCATTTCAATTTAAAGAATTTAGTAATTTCTCCCATCCATGATCATCCCGATTATTGCAAAAGAAAAATCAGTTGCTTCCTTTCATAAATGACAAATCTATCGGCCAGCATTGCACAGGGCTGTGCCAGAAAACATTATTTTAATAGCAGATATATATGCGTTATCCGGCGACTTCATTGAGGTAACAATTTTTCTCTTTTTTATTCAGAATGATCTTTCAGGACCATGACGCAGCACTGCTGACGTCCAAAATTTACCGGGTTAAATTCACAGTCAATAATTGAAAAGTTATAAGTGAGTGACAATTTAATTGAGAGGTTAGTTAGATTGTATTATCGCCAGGTTACTGAATTTTTTTTTTTTTTGTTGGGACGTTACACTGAATATGAATGACATAATTATAATTTTTTACTGTTGAGAGGTTTAGGAATTTTTCTGTTTTGAGGTTACACTAAACGTGAATATTATTTATGTTAATATTTTCTGTTGAGAGGTTGCGGTGAAATATTTTGTGGGGAGGTTACACTTGACGACCCTGCCAGGATCGTCTTTCTTTGTGAATTTCTGAGAAGTAGTCATATATCTGCTCTTATTTACTTAAATGTAGTTTGCATCTGGCGCAACGTATTTACTAATTTGTCACTCTTTCTTTCACAGAACATCGGTAATTTATTGCTCTTTGTTGTAATTGTATTTTTTCCAATTTTGCTTTGTCTTTGTTTGAATTTGTGCTTAATTTTGATTTGAGAAAATGCCGCGAAAAACTGTTAACAGTACATCGCGATGTGCAATAAGTGAAATAGCCGACTGGAATATTTTGACCGATAATACTTGCGACACTCAGTGTAATAATCCCCTAATTACAGATAATCAGTGCGTGCCGATCGCTGGTGATGATTTTGATCCTAATGATGAACAAACAATTTCAATTATGTCCACCATAAATGTAACAATTGATGACGCGGCACGTTCCGTTACAATGAACGCTGCCCAGTTTGACACACCTAATTTGCAAAATTTACGTAGCGAACAGATAATTGTTTCTAACGAAGGTGAACAATGTACTCAAAATATGCCAGATTTGTTTAATTCCGATGTAGTGACCAATAGTGTACATCCAATTGGCGAACCTTTTCAAGAATCAGAAAATAACCAAATGGTTACGCAAAACGTGACAATTGCAGGTACGCTATTAAACAGCACAGAGAACAGAGTAGGTAATATTGGCATGGATCAAGTTATGGCATTATTTCTAAAACTTAATGAAAATTTCAAACAACAACTTAATGAAAATTTCAAACAGTTGAATGAAAAACAGGATGACCTTAATCAATCGAACAAACAACTTAATGAAAAACTAGACAACAATTCCAAACAGTTGAATGAAAAACAAGACAACAATTTCAAACAGCTTAGTGAACAGATTGCAGCTGTTGCCGCGCAATGTCATGATACCAAAGAACAATTACGTGAGAAAATTAAGGCTTGTGCTAGGAACAGTTGTGAAGAAATTAGATCTGTTGCACAAGAATTAAGGAATACGCAAGCAGCTACAACGAAATTACTTAGAGATGAAATTAGTGCAGTCGTTAAAAAAAGTTCTGAAAACGCAACACAGTTACGCGACGAGTTTAAATTAATGTCATCAGAACTTTCACGCACACTGGATGCGAAAGTAGACACGAAATTTGACCAACAGAACAGCCAAATTGACGAACGTTTTAATCACCACCTACAAAACAGTGAAACGCGTTACCGTACATTTATACAGGAACAGAATAAAGTAAAGCAACGAGTCATGGAAACAATTACTGCACAGAGACAGGAAGATAAGCGTAAATTGTTTACGAAAGCAGAAACATACGTGGACAACAATATTGCTACAGTATCAGACGAAATCAAACAGTTGAACACCGAATTGCATGATGATATCTCCGATCTTAAAACAAAAACAGACACACACACATTAGCCTTTCAGACAATGACCAACAGACTTGAAAAGTTGGAACTAATACAGGATCCCGATGCCATCAAAGCAGACGTTAAAAAATTGAACAAAACCACACGTAAAATACAAAAACAAATTAATGCTTGGGATACTAAAAACGATGATCAGGTAAAAGTACTGACTGAAAAATATGATGAATTGGCCAGTCGTGTTGATGTTATCGAAAATAATAGTGACACCAAATCAGACAATACGTCACCAGTTTCGCTTAATCAAACACCCGAATTCCAAAATTTACAGACGATCAGTGAGATAGGTTCGTCCAATAATACATTACGTAGACAATTGTCATCTTTACAGCAAGAAGTGACGGAGATGAAAAATATTTCAGCCTTTAACACATCACAGCATACGCCACTCTCTGAACATTTGTCAGACTCACACAGCCAGTGTAATTTAGGTAATTTACAGAGAGTACGTGACTTAGATTCCGAACAGTCACAGAAAAACAGGTTAGCATACAATCCTGAACCTGTTCAGATATTCAGAGACGATAATTTTAATTACAAGCAATTTTTATCCGTAAAAAAATTTAAGGTATTTAAAAGTGACAGAACACAAATACATCCTTTGGACTGGATACGACAATTTGCTTTTGAATTTTCACCGGTATTGCCTGTAATGCACCCGTAGTGGTGCTATTTCATCTTTAGTTTTCTGCACTGCTGCCTTCTCTTTTACTATCCTTTATATCTATCAAAACAGTTCTTCAACTATCCATCTATCTAGGATTAAGAATAAGTAAGGAAAACCTGATATGAGAAGTTTTACCGAAAGTGACAGTTTTCATTAGAGACTCTCGAAATGACAGGAACTACCAGCGTATTTTTAAGAAAAAACAAAATTTTAATCATTAGTATGTACAAAATTTTCAGCTATCGCAGACGCATTTTTGGCAACAGTAGAGGGTTTTCCCCGCAACAGCATCAAAGCCAGCTGGTTAGCATACCTAACCAACAATGTAGTCTGCAAGGTCAACCAAGCTTTAATGTTTCGCCGCCTACACGTATAGCATCGGCCACACCAAATAGCAACGCACAGCAATAAGGAAATCACTACGTACAGAAGACACATAATTTCAATTCCTATCGCAACGCTCCGTATAGCAATGATTAATATGACAGACGTAAAAGTAATGAGCACAATTTTCAGCGTACATTTAATAACAGTCGGTCTTACCAGCAGCAGAATCATCCACAACAACAGATTATCATGAATGAACCAGACAGTAGATATCATCCCGAACGTAATACGTCAGGAAGAAATAACAGAACAGTACAAATAGTCGAAATGCCATAGCATCCTCCCGCAAATAACAGCACGTCAGAAAGAATTTGACTAGATACAGTACAGGTTGCATCTTCCAGCAACGCAAGCAATACTTTTGACACAGAGAATCATGTTCACGAAAATGTTATTACTTTTGACGACATCCGAGACACACTTTTGCATGAAAAAACTTTCAACGAATGTAACAAAGAGAATATCTATCCTACGTTACCATTAGGCAAAACTAAAGTAAAAGGTGCAGTATCTAGTAAAGGAGTAGATGTAAAGTTACAGACACACTTATCATTTTGTATTGGAGGTCATACGTTCCACTCACATTTTTGGATTGTTCCTTTATCGTCAACAGACGTTATTTTAGGTACGAATTTTCTGGTACAACACGACACAATTATTGACTTTCAGAATTCCTATTTAATGTTAAAGGATGAAAATATACAACTGGTTTTAGAATTTCAGCACTCTTTATCTGTAGAAGAACAAACACTTAATCGTACAGAGGTCATTTCTGCATCACGTAACATAGACTGTCATTCCACATTGTTCACAGAAACGTACGTACACAACTATAATACTCCAGACGAAGCCGACTACGATGTTATGCAGATAATTTCTGATAAAGTTAAACAGAGCGGTGAAAATACAGACGACGAACGCACGCAACTACGCAAAATTCTTTTACAGCAAGCTCCAGTTTTTGACAACATCCCTGGTACTATGTCCGGTTTTATGTATGAATTTCAAGTTAAACAGCATGACACGTTTAAAGCCAAACATCATCCTATTCCATACATTCACAGAGATCAAGTTAAGAAAGAATTGCAAGCTATGCTTGACCAAGGAATTATTGAACCGGCAGTTAGTCCGTACATAAACCCACTCCATATTGTTAAGAAAAAGGATGGTTCACTTCGCCTCGTACTTGATTAGTGTTATTAATGAAACAGATCGCCCACAGACACTAGAAGAACTTCTACAGAAATTTCATGGTACTGCTATTTATTCCACGTTAGATTTGAAATCGGGATTTTGGCAAATTCAGTTCCATCCGAACTGCAGAAAGTACATAGCTTTTCTCTGTTTTGGTGACTGTTTATCAATTTTGTAAATTACCGTTCGGTTTAACTATTTCTTCAGCAGCATTTATTCGCGGTTTGAATACTACCGACAGAATTAAAAGACAGAATCACACCGTATGTATACGACATTCTTATTGCAGAAGCTAACTGGTCTGAACACAATCTGATTCTTGAACAACTGTTACAAACTTTTCGTGCACAAGGACTCACAGTTAATCTTAGCAAATCGCACTTTGGCAAAACTTTTATAAAATTTCATGGACATGTAATTTCAGCAGAAGGCATAGCGCCTGACCCGGAAAAACTTCAAGCCTTACGTGACATTTAGTTCCTACGACGAAGAAACAATTACGCAGCTTTCTGGGATTAATTAACTTTTTCCGTAAATTTATTCATTACTCTGCTTTAGAAACCCCTGGATTATGTCAAGTGACAGGTAAAAACACTATTTGTTCGTGGGATAGACAAGCACATTCTGAATTTGTCAATCTGAAACAAACTTTGTTGAATGCACCACTTTTATCACACCCAGATCTTACTAGAAATTTTTCCATTGACACCGACAGTTTTAACACAGCTTTAGGCGTACACATTTTCCAGGAAATTGAAGAAGACGGTAATACAGCAATTAAAAATATCGCCTTTGCGAGTCGCATTCTGTCACCTGCTGAACGCAATTATTCTGTTACAGAACTTGAAACATTACGTGTTGTATGGACATTTACGAGATTTAGGCATTGTCTTTATGGAAGACATACGACCGTTTACACAGATCATAGAGCGATACAGTTCTTACTTTCAGCAAAATTTACACATGACAGGTTAAGCAGATGGAAACTTTGTTTACAGGAATTTAATTTTACAATTGTTCACATTCCCGGTACACAAAATATTGTAGCAGACGCACTATCCCGTTCTCTCAGCAACAATCAGCAAGACATCGCAACCAACTTCTGCCAAGCAAATTCTAGCGTCATGTATATTCAACAAGTTGCATTCGAAAATTTTATTTCGGCATCATTACGAGATATAGGACAAGAGCAGAGCAAAGACAACGTATGGAAAGAAATTAAACACCTTTGGCAAGATAGGAATAATGTTACCATCAGAAACCATTATACTGTACGCAGTAACATTCTGTTTCGCCGCTCTCACCCTGACAGCAACAATTGGTTATTATGTATTCCTGACGAGCTTTTTAACAAATTAATTTGGCATACTCATTTAAGTTACGCACATTACGGAGCCAGAAAATGTTTTCTTATACTGAGATAGAACTGTTATTTTGCCAACATGGAGAAACGTATTCGACGAGTTTTAGCGTCATGTAAAATCTGCCAGAAAGCTAAGTCAGACACGACTTCACATATTTCTCCGTTACATCCCATTGTACCTGTTAAATTGAGACACATGGCCGCTGTAGACATTTTTGGTCCGATTCTCAGAACTAATAGAGGTTTTTCCTACATCTTTGTCGCTGTTGAACTCACTTCAAAAATTGTAACCTTCACTCCGTTACGCAAAGATACTGCTAAATCGATTTCGAATGCATTTGTAAAACATTTTTTATTTCATGTAGGGCATGTATTGAAAGTAATTTCCGACAATGGACCACAGTTTCGATCTGCTATATGGACACGTATGTTACGAGCAAGAAACATTTCTCCGATCTATATCTCCAGGTACCGTGCTTCTTCGAACGGTTGTGAACGTCTAATGAAAGAAATTGGTAAACTATGTAGAATATACTGCCATAAAAAACATATTGATTGGGACACACACATACTCTCGTTCCAGGATGTAATTAACTCCATAGCAAATGAATCTCCATAACGAATTCGCAGCATTCCTCACCCAAATGTAGTACACGTCGAAACTTTGAGAACCAGAAAAAGCAAGGGCAATCACCATGTCTCCCATATTAAACCCTTTAATGAATGAACATACTTTATGATTTATCACACTGTAATGCCATTTCCTGATTTTTATATGACCGCTTATGCAACTATATTTATATGAATACTTACTGATGATTGTCATATTTTTTTATTGGCAAGTGCCCGGCAAGGTAAGGTTAGCAGGTCGCTTTTCTTGTCGTTACACATCAGACCGTGCACATTTTTCCATTTTTTGTGTATGTATGATTGTTTTCCTATCGAAAGTAGAATTTTTCTCTGTATGCACTATGAAATGCTTAAGATGTAACAAACACCAGTTGACTTTGACATTTTTCCTTATGATATCTCAATATCTTGACTATTTTACTTTTTTTTTGCTAGTACATTATGATACCCTGTGTACACTTTTTTTTTTTTTTTTGCACTTGAAAACTGTCTATGTTTTTGACAGTACGTTTTCTGTCATGCTATGCTGTATGCTTAATTATATCATTAGAAACAAGTTTTTATTTAACTAGTATATGATTTAAATGCAAGATATTAATCTTTATTCATCATTTTCAGAAAGCAATAACGTTTAAAAGAAATAAATTAAGCAAACCACAGTGGAAAGCATTAACAAGAATATACTATACACATCGTATGACAGCAGTCTTAATTAATTATTTTTCTTTCAGAATACGAGGCGATTGATGCCGGCTGTCAGACAGAACTACACATCTTAGTTTTAGTGATGAAATATGCTAGAAATAAGAAACTCTATACCATGAATAGTTGTATGAAGTAAATGGTAATATGAATAATGAATAATGAAGTGTCTTTTTTGCAGATGATAATAAATGATGATGAATAATTATATGAAGAATATGCTAATATGAATAATGAAGTTTTTCTTTGCAGGTGATGATAGTAATGAAGTTATGGTAATATGAATAATGAAGTTTTTCTTTGCAGATGAGGATAATGATGAAGTTTGTATATTTACTGTTAGTTAAGAAATGCTATGTAGTTATTTAAGTATTTATTGCAGTTCGTTTTGACAGTATGTCTTATGTCGCATGGTATAATGACTGAACGTTTTGGAAATGACAGCTAGAGTACATACATATTGAGTACACGTTTCATTACATGTTAATTCGAAGTTCACTACTTTTCAGCATAATATGTGTTTCTTCTTTCAGCTCAACAATCCATTTTGTATTTTTTCTAGGAGAAGCTATTCATGAAATTAATGTGCTATAAGCAGTTAGTCATTAAACCTGTTCAAGTACTTGCATTTTTTTACCCATTTGTGTGTGTCATTCATGAATGTGGTCACATATACTCTACTTGTTTCATAGCCTTGCTACAGCTTACTCATGACAAATGATGTTACTAATCCTTATATCCAGCAATAAGTCAAAAGCATATATTTTCATGCCCCAGCAATTAATTATCGATCCCAACGCAATGCATTGCTACCACTAAAAAAAAAAAAAACATTTTTTTTACCAGTCCCAGCTATTACCAGCATACAACCAAATAATGCTACTAGTTTAAGAGATATTTCTAGTTCTAAATATAATGGAAATTTCTCAGATGTATTGAATCCATTATATCTATGTATTATTGGACCACAGACCTTGAGTAATAGTTACAGTGTGTTACGTTTTAAATATGTCCTATGTCACTTGAATGATGAGTTCTGAGTAATACTGAATGATGTTTTCTAACCACAGACCTTGAGTAATAGTAACAGTGTGTTACATTTTAAATATGTCCTATGTCACTTGAATGATGAGTCCTGAGTAATACTGAATGATGTTTTGTAATAATGCATAAATGCTATGCCAATAATTTCTGTAAATAATATTTTTGTTATGTCACTTGAATGATGACCTCTGAATAATACTGAATCATGTTTTATAAAACGATATGAATACTTTGTAACTGGCCAATGAATGCCAATAATTACTTTAAATATGTCGTATGTCACTTGAATGATGAAAAATGTTTTTTAATATTCAATACTTGTTATATGTTTAGCAACTGGCCAATGAATGCCACTGTTTCTTATATTTAAAATTTGTCTTATGTCACTCACATGATGTCATATATGAGTACCAGTAGCTTGATGCTACACTCATTAGCTCCTGTTTTGAATGATGACTTCTGAACAATGCATAAAAATGGTTTGTAACTGGCCAATGAATGCCAATGATTACTTTAATTAGATGAATTATATAAATGCTATGCCATTAATTCACTCTTGTTTTGAATGATCACTTCTCAATAATGCATAAAAAATGGTTTGTAACTGGCCAATGAGTGCCAATATTTACTGTCATCAGATGACTTATCAATAATGTTCTGTAATACTCCATACATAGTACAGAAATATTTAGTAACTAAGCAATGAGTGCCAACAATTACTCAAATCGGTTGATAGACTAGTGTAATTCTCAATGATGACTAGCATAAGACTTAATGTCCTTCACCTTCAGACCTAATTACCAGAAATTACTGTAATATCCGTTTGTCCTGTCCATCCTCATGATCATGGAGCACTATAATTGGTTTTTGCACTAATTCTACGTTGGTGAAAGAGTATGGATTCTACAGGAATGTGGTGTTGACACATCATGCTGTCCACCACCTTGAACGATGGAGATGTTATTATGGTCCCACTGTTTGGTGTACCTAATGTACTACCAAAATGATAACATTGAACATTAATACAACATTTCAGTGAATTAGGTCAGAAGGTGGACATTAAGTCTTATGCTAGTCATCATTGAGAATTACACTAGTCTATCAACCGATTTGAGTAATTGTTGGCACTCATTGCCTAGTTACTAAATATTTCTGTAGTATGTATGGAGTATTACAGAACATTATGTCTGCTCTGGTCTGGTCTGGTGTATCGTGTTGGCTCGGCCGGTCGCGGTGCAGCGATGCCGGAGCCTGAGTATTATTGTATAAGGTAAAAAGCAGCCTCGCGCATATGTAGTAATGTCATCTCAAGTCCCATGTAAATGTTTTAAAAATCTCGTAATAATAATCTTTCTCATAAAAAGTAACTTTTAACAACCATTCATTTCAATTTAAAGAATTTAGTAATTTCTCCCATCCATGATCATCCCGATTGTTGCAAAAGAAAAATCAGTCGCTTCCTTTCATAAATGACAAATCTATTGGCCAGCATTGCACAGGGCTGTGCCAGAAAACATTATTTTAAGAGCATATATATATGCGTTATCCGGCGACTTCATTGAGGTAACAATTTTTCTCTTTTTTATTCAGAATGATCTTTCAGGGCCATGACGCAGCACTGCTGACGTCCAAAATTTACCGGGTTAAATTCACAGTCAATAATTGAAAAGTTATAAGTGAGTGACAATTTAATTGAGAGGTTAGTTAGATTGTATTATCGCCAGGTTACTGATTTTTTTTTTTTTTGTTGGGACGTTACACTGAATATGAATGACATAATTATAATTTTTTACTGTTGAGAGGTTTAGGAATTTTTCTGTTTTGAGGTTACACTAGACGTGAATATTATTTATGTTAATATTTTCTGTTGAGAGGTTGCGGTGAAACATTTTGTGGGTAGGTTACAACATATACAAACTTGTACAGCCTCTTCTATTTCCAGCAATATGGGAACCGTGAGTCTGGAGTGATGCAAAAACGTTTTTGTTATTTTGTAAATGTCGCCATCACCAGTGGGGTCTTTAGATCTTATTTATTGTACGTCAAAGCATGTTTTTAAGAATTGTTGTCACTGTTTGTGGCATATTATTCTGTTGCCGTTTTCCTCGACATACATAATGTCATCTGCAAGTTCATTGGACGTTATACAGCTAATTTTATACACAGAAAAGCAAAACTTTCGCAATTTGTTTATGATCCAAAACATTACATCATTTTGCTGTTCGGCGAACAGACAAGGATTCTAATAAACGGTTTTTTCTAGTACATAAGGTGATACTACCGTTTATTATCGAATGAGTGAAACAATGCTTTATCTTGTTTTGTTGTAGACGACAATATCGTGATATTAACTATTTCATTTCTTCTGTATTTTACCAGTTTTAGAGTTTCTATTGTATTTTATTGCTTTAGTTCAGTTAACTTCGTGTGTTCAGTTCTCATGCACTTCATATGATTACAATACAAAATTAAACAGTCTTAAATTGCAAATCTGTTTGAATAACGTTGCATGTATTTCACAATAATGTTTTTCACATTTACTGCCCTGCTGTCGGTCACCAGTGTAGCGAAATGTTACATTGACATCCCAGATCAAGAGTTAAAAAATAAAACACAAAATATTGTGGTTTAGAAGTAGGTGGCTTAATTAACTTTTCTGACCCCGTAGAATAATTAGGTATTTCAAATACACCAGTCTTGTTTGCTCTGGCGGATCGTACTTTGTACAAGTAGGCTCTATATAATTACTACAGTCAGTAGTTATCTTAACTATATGGCCGTAATGGCGGCTAAACAGATCACGTCAAAGCCAGCCATTTCTGATTAGGTAAAATAACATCATCGACAGGTCCAAAGATTGGGCTACTAAAAATACATAACATGCAGCATTAGTGATACAAAAATGAAAAGTTACCAAACATATATCTGTTCGATGGCAACTGTTGTTATCTAAACCAACTTACAAAATTACACGCATCCGTGCAATAGAGGTTAGGGGGGAGAACAGATAACAAACGAAGTAAGAAGAGAAAGTTGGACCTTACAGACGCTCAGCCCCGAGGTTATCAGTGAACAATAGAAGGTAGCTAGACAACAGAAAAAAAATTAACAGAGATATTTCCAGAGTTATCTATATTTTAAGCTTACACACTATAAAAATATCTTTTAATCATAAAAATATAATGTTCTAGTAGTCCTTTATACCTGTCCAGTAAATTGATTCACAAAAGAAATATGTATCTCTCCAGGACGAAGTAGCTCCGAGCAAGTCATTAAAAGTTTCATTGTCCATACGGGGTATCCTGATGTAGTCATCATGTTCCGAGGTAACATTTTCTTTAACAGTTTTTCATGTGAGTTTGTATCTCCGATTTTCAACCATTCCCTGGAATACTGGCTTATTTTCTTGTTCTTTTACTTCTTCTTCTTTTAACGCTGTACCAGCGTCAATGCTAGAAATACTTTATTTGCATTTTTACCAGTTCGTGCACTAGTGTCAAAATACAGCATACCTGTCAGCTACAAAAGTGAGGTTAAATTGACAAGCTAGTCGGATCGTACACGGCATTGTTTGACAAACCTGTGGATCCACTAAAGTGAATTTGACAAATAAATTTGATCGTGTACAGAAGCCTTAACACTGAGAGTGCATGAACTGAAGACATAAGACAGCAACTACGCGTGAAAACAGTAATGAAGAGATTTGGCACCAAACAGTAAAAACAAAATAAAAATAATATGACCACATCAAAAAGATGCCACCTGACTGCCTGTCATAGCAAGCATTACATTTTAACTAAACTAGAAGGCGAGATATAGGACGACGATTAAGAGATGGAGATAACAGTTTTGTTAAATTCTTTTGGCTCTGGTACATGCCAACACACACTCCTTTAAGTGGAAGAAGGAGAAGAAGATCAAGAAGAACCAATCTATTTGTACAGGAAAATTCTCACACTCGAAATTACAGAAATATTTGCCTTGGTTGCCAGTTGAATGACGGACCCGGAAGTTCCCTCCCAAACTTTCGTAATTGGCACTCCCTCTGCACCACTCTTGGCCTGCGGTATTTGGCTGAAAAGAACGGAATGCCCCCATAGTCCATCCTGCAGTCACGAGTAGGGAATGAAAACCTTAAAAAAAGGGAAAAGTGCGGAATTGAAATTATGGCAATAACATTTCCTTTCTTTGTACAGTATGCAATTAGTAGATTTCATAACTGGCTATTAGTGAGTGACAAAATTTTAGTCATTCTTCAGACTTTCCCGGTTATCTGTTGACATCTTGAGGCGTCGGATATTCTGCTGAAATCAGTATCGTTCTTGCACGATATTTAGACAACGAGACGCTTTATGTTTGTGAGATGCTATCTGAGACTTTTTTTTGGTCTTTCATTCCGTCTCAGAGGGAGATGGTGGGCTGCAGAAGGGCATAGACCTTTTCAGCCGGTAGTATTAACTTAGTGGTATTCTAGTTCGGCTCTGCTCGTCGAGTGGAACAGGTCCAGTAATTACATCTACGTTCTCCCCCTCCATAGTACGTTCCAGGCGTTCCGTCTGAGGTCTGCTCCAGCTAGCAGCGTCCTTAGGCGTAAGCTCTTTGATCCGGAGCGCCTGTCAGTGCACTGGCATTCCGTTTTCGATGCGTTGGGCTTCCAGGTGTTCTCTCTGCGTCCGCTGCCACTAGAAACTTCCTTAGGCGTTCCATCTTAGGTCCAGTGCGCGAAGCCGAGCTTTGGTGTTTCGTCTGCTGTACCATGTACCTGTCTGCACGCTGGCGTTCCGTTTTCAATCCAGTGCAGTGCTAGGTGTTCCCTTTGTGGTCCGCTCTCGTTAGTAGCAATGTTATATCATCAGTCTGGTGCTCCTGGTGCTCTATCTGCGGTTCCTTTCCCAGGTCCACACCCCTGGTTCTTCTTTTTGTGGATATGTGCTTCTGGCCCCATTGCATTTTCAGTAACTCCAGGGCAGGATCTCAGGCTCTATTGAGTGGGTACCCAGTGTCACGATTCATGAGGTTTCCCGTCACCCTTATCTCTACGGATTCTATTATAACACTGTCCCAGTATCTGGGTGTCTTCGCCTGAACGGCTGTTCATTGAATGATTGCGTTCCAGACAGTGCTCAGCAATGGCTTATTTAGTTCCCTGTCTTAGTCGGGTGTGCCTCTGATGTTATTTGCATCTGATGGCTACTGTTCTAGTTGTCTGGCCAACGTACGAAATGCCACATTGACAAGGTATATTGTAAATTGCTGGTTTTCGTAGTCTCGGGTCGTCTTTACGTTTCCCAGTAGGCCTCCTATTTTGGAAGGTGGGCAGAACACACACTTGATGTTGTACTTCTTGATAATGCTGCTGATTCTGGCAGAAACAAATCGTGCATGGGGCAGGTACACCACAGATCGTATGGCAGAGAGGCTGGCTGAAGGGCCTTCTGAATTTGTTTGGCCGTGTGTCCATTATTGCAGAACACTGACCGTAGAAAACTCTCTGGGTCGAACAAGGTGTGTGCCCTGTGGACTAATGTCTTCAGAACTCCGTTCTTCTGCACTCGGCGGTGACAGCTGCTTGCGATACCCACTGTGGCCAAACGGGCCATCTACTCTCCTTTTGACAGGTACATCAAGAAAATGCAACTAGCCATCCTTTTCCAGTCCCATGGTGAACTCATTGAGACTACTCTGACGCCAGATCACAAAGGTAGCATCCATGTATATCTAGCTGCCTCTAATGATTCCTGATCAAATCTCTCCATGAACATATTGGCAACCACTGCAGATGGAGGACTGCCCATGGCTACACCTTCTGAGAAAATACGTTGAGGTCAGTATATGTCTAAACAGGTCTAATAGAGCATCGTCAAATTTTTCTGCAGTCAGTTCCAATGAGCCTTTCAGTGGCACAATAGTGAACATGGATACCGCATAAAAACTGACCATTATATGAGATTCTATGATAGGTAGTTGCTTGAGACATTACAAGAAGCCCCCTAGTTGCAGATGTGGTGAATACACTTCGCCACTCATGGGAGCAACTTCAAATACTTGGCTGCTGGGTGCGTTATTGCGCCAACCGCTGACAACTGGGCGCAATGGTGCGCCATCTTTGTGTATTTTGGCAGCCCGTAGAGTCTAAGTGGAACTGGCGCTCTTGACAGCAGTTGTCAGGCATACCAGTTTCCTTCAAGAGAGCACTAGTCTTCTTGTCCACTTTGCCACAGGGTCACAATCCAAAAATCTGAGTACAGAGTCCTCCACAAGCTGACGCACTTCCCATTATAATCAACCTACCACCGAGAAGCATCGGCTGTTCTATCAATGACAGCTCACTCGCCAAGACACGAAACCCCGCATCAGCTGCATGATGCGGGAAATTCAGGCAGCCATAGAGAAGCACAGGAACCAGGACCGGGCAGGCCTCGTGCCCACGCTAAAATCTGAAGATGGCACCGCCTGGAGAGAAGTCATAGGCTTCCTGCGCCGCTGGCAGCGCATTCTGCCGCTGCAGGTAGGCGACGACTCCAGCGTGCTGGCCGACGCATTCGGGGACAACTTCACGCCGGTGGCCGACATCGTCGATAAGAATCACAACTGTCAGGCTGAAGATCAACTGTCTACCTCCCTGGTCGCCAGTACACAAGATGGCGTCATACAGCCGATCACGGCGGAAGAATTCGCTTTTCTGCTCCGTTCTCTGAACGCTAGGAATGCAGGAGGCAGCGGTGGCATCAACAGCCACCTGCAGAAGAATCTTCCACCGGGGGTCCGACGGCCATTAGTTGATATTTTCAATCAGTTACTTCGGACGGGGGTCTACCCCTTCCCTTGCAAACATGTGGAAGTGGTTTCTATCCTGAAAACCGATAAGGGCCAACGCTAGGTAGCCAGTTACCGGCCCTTGTGCCTGCTTCTGTACCTCTCGAAGGTATGGCATTTGCTATACGTGAAGCATGACATAGGAGACGGATAGTATGAGTTTCGGAGTGACTTCTAAATCTCTCACCAGCTGCTGAGACTGTGGAACCGGAAATGAGGGCGTTGGAAATCAGGGATTGCGCTGGAGAAGTGTTGCTCGACGTTTCCATGGCCTTCGACTACGTGTAGCACAACGGCGCCGGGTGCAAACTCTTTGTGCATGGGATGGCGATGTCACAGGTGGTCCTCCTCCTATCCTACCTTGCTGGGAGGACCTTTCATATGAGGGCAGACGAAGGGTTGTCCACTGAACGGCAGTTACGTGCAGTAGTACCACAGGGTTCGATTATTGATCTCTTGCTGTACCCCCAGTTCACTACTGATGCAAAGGTGGTGCGTACAGAGCTGACTCTCTACGCCTGCAAAATGAACCTCCGTACAACGACACGTCGCCCACAACTCAGTTGAGACGCGAAGGGAGCATGAGCGACTTAGCGGCGACTTAAATTTAATGCCGTCAAGAGCCAAGCATTAGTGTTCACCTGAAGGAAGCTATCGCCATGTCTGCCGCCTGGAAACGCCATGGGAGGTCCCATTTCATGGGCGGAAACCGCGATATATTTCGGGGTGATCCTCGACCAAAGGCACACTTAGGCCCCACATTTTCGTGACGCCAGAAATAGAGCACTTGGGTGCCTACATGCCCTGTATCCGCTGTTTACCCCCCGATCGTCGCTGCTGCCACACCACAGCATTACACTCTACCTAACACTAGCCAGACAACTGTTAGGTTAAGAGGTCGTGGTGCATGGGAAGGCCGCTGACTTACACATCGCGGAGCTATAGAAGGTTGCAGAACCGAGCTCTGAAACTCTGTCTGCGTCTCCCGAGGCTATATTCAACTCGTCTGCTGCACGAAGACACTGGAAGTCCCCTTTTGTGGGACAGAAACCGGGAGAGTGCACGTGCATTACACGAAAAATCGGAGCAGTCCCCGCAGTCGGCTCTTCATAGAACTGGGCCACTAGACACACCAGAGGCGTACAACACGTTTGTCTGAGTTGCTGCAAGAATAATTTTCTCCGCAACAGCCTAAGGTAAACTCTCCATGACACCAGAAGGCAGTCTTGTTGCAGCATGAGGACAGTCATCCTCACACTACCTGAGGCCAGTCCAACAAGTCGCGTGATACATAACACCACATCGAGAAGTGCAGCAGGAACAACATTTTAATGTTTAATCTGCAAACATGTCGAGCAAGAAATGCTCGACATACAGGACTAGCGACTCGATGAAGAGTCTCAGGTGGACCTGAAGAAGATAACGAGTCACTTGTCGAAATAACGTGCAAGAATGAAGCTGATATCCGGAATAATATCCCACTGCTCAAGACATCGAAATTTTAGTAACCAGCAACACACTCAGCAACCATATGAAGCATTGAAAATTTACTTCCGAAAACTCTTTCCTATTACATAAATATTACACGTGTCAATATAGTGTGTGTTTTATGAATTGTAGAAGTGGGTTTTAAATTCATTTTTCCCACCAAATCGAAGACTACGGGAAGCCGTTCTAATTGGTTCAGGTGATGCGATGTTCTAAGGCGAAAATTCAGAAAATTGCTCTCGAGAGCAGGTCCATCTCCCAACATGATTGCAACCATTATCTGAATTGAACCCATTGGTCCAGTTGACTGGATGGCTCACTAGCTATATTTTCCCAGTTTTTTCATCTTCCAATCCTAAGCATTATTACATTCCATTCCTTAGCCGCTGATCTGATGAATGCAGCTCTACAGTCGATGTCTGAAACAGTACTTCTTTATTGTAGGATTGCCTTCTACTATATATCCCTTTCTCTTCCACGAAAAATTATGAGTTTCTCGATTGGATTAGAAAATTTTGAGATCCTCAAGCAAATAAGCTCACCGAATATAGTCTTAAACACATTGCTTACCGTAAAAGAGCACACTAGTCACTTTGGAACACTGTGGTCGGTGTTGGACCGGTACCAGTGAGTCATGTGGACCTGCACCGCTGACAAAAGCTATCATCTGTTTCATAACATTATTTCATGACATTACTTGGGCTATGGATTCCAGATGTGATGGATGTGAATCAGAAAGTTTCTTTAAACATTTTCGCTGATGAAGATTTGATTTCTCTTCTACATCTTCATGATGAGCATGCTGCGGATACCCATATCTTCCAAGATGACAGCACTCATTTTCACAAGGTTACACCTTAATGGTTTTACGAACGCTCACGCACCTATGACTTCTCTATGGATTCACTATCGCTCTTTATTAATCCCATAGAAAATTTATGTGGCTATTTGGATCAGCTATTTGGGACCTAATCACCAATGTCTGGCTTCAGCAGGATATGGTATACTTAAAGAAACCTGGAGAAGATTTGCATTCTGAATCTCTAAAAGACAAAATCTGAGGCAGCTTCTCAGCATAACTGCAATCCATTGCATGGCCACTCACCTGACGAAGGAACTCGGCAGTATATGTGTGAACTAGCATTTCTTTGCTGTGGGATTCGCTTCTACTCAACGTCTGTCATCGGATTCTCGACGCAAAGAAGAATCTTTAGTCACAATTTAACAATATTGTCGCGCCGAAACCACAATTAAATCCCAATCCGAAGGTGCCGTCGTCAGTGAAGTGCAACACCTGTAACCGAAAGCACGTTTATAACTGAAACCAACGTACAGCCAGAACAGAACTGAACTGCTGGACCGTGAGTTCAGCTGCTTGTACAAACATCGGATATTCTAGAGTGCTGATAGTTGTACAAGCATCACAGTTTACGGAATATACAAACGTTCCAGAAATAATAAATATGAGGGGCGCTCAATAACTACTGCAAAATATTTTGTTCGTGTGTTTTCGGTTGAAAAATGCAGAATTTGTTATGGAACATCGTGCGATATTCCCACTTCAGCCCCTAAAGTTTCCCTGATCGGTGGCGGCACTATATTATGTAGCCTTCAAAATGCTGTTTGTAACTAAGGTGCGTTCGAAACAGAGAGCTGTCGAGTTTCTTTAGGCTGAAAACCACAAAACTGCAGATATTTTTAGGCGCTTGCAGAATGTCTATACATACATAGTAGTGAACAAAAGCATGGTGAGTCGTTGGGCGAGCCGTCTGTCATCATCGCAACAGTGTCTCACAAACCAATCCGATTTCCTGCATGCCGGCCGGTCGCAAGCAGCTGTGACTTCTGCAGTGTTGGAAACATGTGGGTCGGGTTGGGTTGTTTGGGGGAAGAGACCAAACAACGAGGTCATCGGTCTCATCGGATTAGGGAAGGAAGTCGGCCGTGCCCTTTCAAAGGAACCATCCCGGTATTTGCGATTTAGGGAAATCACGGAAATCCAGAATCAGGATGGCCGGACGCGGGACTGAACCGTCGTCTTCCCGAATGCGAGTCCAGTGTGCTAACCACTGCACCACCTCGCTCGGAAAACATGTGGAAACTCATTCTAGTTGTTCGACGGATCGTAATCAAGCACCTCGTTACAGGACTGGACGTCTCTGTTGATGAGACCGACATACTCCAGGGCAGCTCACAAAACTTCTTTGGACTTTTCTTCATTATCCACCCTACAGCCCGGATCTCGAATTTTCTGACTTCCGTCTGTTTGGCTCAACGAAGAATGCACTCCGCGGGAAGCAGAGCGTGGATGACGCAGAAATACGTTGGCCTCGATGTCGACCATTAGAGGCGTACCATGCGGCAGACAGTCTTTCCCAGCAAGGTGGAATAAGGCCGTCGCATCGAACGGAGATTGCGCTGAAAAATAGAGTTTTGTAGCCAGAAGAGTGCAGAATAATATGGTGTACTGGAATCCTGAATAATGCGAACTCGGTTTCAGAAAAAAAGTGTGTTGCATTATTTATTGAAAGCCCCTCGTAATTACAGGCAGCCAGGTCAGCACGCCACAGTGCATGCAACAAAGCTGATAGCAATACGTTGAACACAACCCGCCCAGTTATTTCAGTCTTTGACGTAATACCATTGTGAAAAATACACAGGGTTTCTTATCCATCACTGTTGTTATCCTTTCTTTCGGAAACCAGTCACTAACTCTGGGCTAACGCGGTGCCCTGACAGTTCCCGCGCAGTAAAATGAATTACTTTGCCACTACTGACATTGCTGTACTCCGAGTCCACGCTCGGATTGCAAACTCTCCACTTCTCTCCCACCATCAAGAGGAAAGGAAAAACAGGGAGGACTAACACAAATACAAAAATGCTGCAGAAAAAAACGTACTCAAAGGAGCAAAGGAAAATGGAGTGTGTGAGAAAAGAGAAAGGAAAGAGAAGGTAGTGAGGGAGGCGGGTTGCATCGCCATCTGGGACTGAGCGCCGCCGTTCCCAGGCTTGATTAATGACCGGGCGGCGTCGGTTGCTCGATGCTGCTATCTGGCGGCGCCGCGATTGCCGTTGCGGTTCCTGTCTGCGCCGTTCTGTGCCTGTTGTATCCTCTAACACTGCGAGCTGCTGCGACTGATCCCACACTCCGTCCGCCGGTGTCGACCGTCACACTGCTGCTAAAGTACTCCACTGATACGCTGCCGAACTGTAGAGAAGAAGTCACTGACGCGATATGGTTCTCTGCTCTAGTGCGGGATGCGAGAGCTGCTGTTGAGTAAACTCTTGCGATGGTGCAAAAACACACTCTCCAGTTACATTAGTGTGACCACCAGTCTAAAGTTCTGAATAATATCCGTCCATTTGCATTTTATGGAGATGAACAAGCTCATGTCGTTTGTCCAGTTTCATGAGGACAGTACGATACACTTCAGAGTTGATCGTTGGACCATGAGAGAGGACATTTAACAGAGTAACCCCTTCAGAGACTCAGAAGACCGTCGCCATGACTTTAGTGGCTGAGGGAGCCACTTCCAACTTTTTCTCAGGAGGAGAGATGGTAAGGTGCCACTTCCGATTCGAAGTGATGAATCCATGTCTCGTCGCACAAATTGTCACTATCAGCGTCATAACGCACAAGCAACTCCGCACAGGTTATTGTTCGTTGTTCTTTATGGTTTTCGGTTAGGCAGTGAGGAGCCCAGTTAGCACACACTTTTGAGTACCCCAAAAGGTAGACGAGTGTGTCAGAACTACAACGAGGACGTCCAGTTGTGCAGCGATGTGAGATTGAATATGTTTGCGTGACCTTGTTCCGGTGATGGCACATGGGTCGCCCAACGACTCACCGTGCTTTTGCTCATCGCCGGATCTCCGTAGACACTCTGCAAGCGCTTATGAGAACCTACGAGATATATATATATATATATATATATATATATATATATATATATATATATATATATATATATATGAGGCTTTATATATGTGTATATACAGTATAACACAGCGCTTATGAGTACCTTCGACATATATATATACTACAGGCAATTAAAATTCCTACACCACGAAGATGACGTGCTACAGACGCGAAATTTAACCGACAGGAAGGAGATGCTGTGATATGCAAATGATTAGCTTTTCAGAGCATTCACACAAGGTTGGCGCCGGTGGCGAAACCTACAACGTGTTGACATGAGGAAAGTTTCCAACCGATTTCTCATACACAAGCAGCAGTTGCCTGGTGAAACGTTGTTGTGATGGCTCGTGTAAGGAGGAGAAATGCGTACCATCACGTTTCCGACTTTGATAAAGGTCGGATTGTAGCCTATCGCGATTGCGGTTTATCGTATCGTCACATTGCTGTTCGCGCTGGTCGAGATCCAGTGACTGTTAGCAGAATATGGAATCGGTGGGTTCAGGAGGGTAATACGAAACGCCGTGCTGGATCCCAACGGCCTAGTATCACTAGCAGTCGAGTTGACAAGTATCTTATCCGCATGGCTGTAACGGATCGTGCAGCCACGTCTCGATCCCAGAGTCAACAGATGGGGACGTTTGCAAGACAACAACTATCTGCACGAACAGTTCGACGACTTTTGCAGCAGCGTGGACTATCAACTCGGAGACCTTGGCTGCGGTTACCCTTGACGCTGCATCACAGACAGGAGCGCCTGTGATGGTGTACTCAACGACAGATCTGGGTGCACGAATGGCAAAACGTAATTTTTTCGGGTGTATCCAGGTTCTGTTTACAACATCATAATGGCCGCATCCGTGTTTGGCGACATCGCGGTGAACGCACGTTGGAAGCGTGTATTCGTCATGGCCATACTGGCGTGTCACACGGCGTGATGGTATAGGGTGCCATTGGTTACACATCTCGGGTACCTCTTGTTCGCATTGACGGGACTTTGAACAGTGGACGTTACATTTCAGATGTGTTACGACCCGTGGCTCTAACATTGATTCGATCCCTGCGAAACCCTACATTTCAGCAGGATAATGAACGACCGCATGTTGCAGGTCCTGTACTGGCCTTTCTGGATACAGAAAATATTCTACTGCTGCCCTGGCCAGCACATTCTCCAGATCTCTTACCAACTGAAAACGTCTGGTCAATGGTGGCCGAGCTACTGACTCGTCACAATACGTCAGTCACTACTCTTGATGAACTGTGGTATCGTGTTGAAGCTGCATGGGCAGCTGTACCTGTACACGCCATCCAAGCTCTGTATGACTCAATGCCCAGGCGTATCAAGGCCGTTATTACGGCCAGATGTTGTTGTTCTGGGCACTGATTTCTGAGGATCTATGCACCCAAATTGCGTGAAAATGTAATCACATGTCAGTTCTAGTATAATATATTTGTCCAATGAATACCCGTTTTATCATCTGCATTTTGTCTTGGTGTAGCAATTTTAATGGCCAGTAGTGTAATAGTAAATTAGAAAGCCGTCTCGAAGAATGGTCATGTGCCGCGCATCTGTATACCGTCAGATCTAAATACAAGGACTCCTTAGGCTGTGGCTATGCAGATATTAAACATATAAAGATTGGACTACTCCACCTACTGAAAGATGTGTGAATTTAATTTAGACGGCTGAACTCCTAGTAATTGAAAGCTCGCTAAGATGCGACATGAACATAGCAGCTAACCATATCGTAATAATGACGGGCTAACACTTCGCGGTGCGGACACTAACATTAGTCGGTAAGGGCGAATAGAGTTGTTGTCTCCCATAACGAATAGATGCAGCAGCATCAGATGCGCACTGAACGTGTACGGAGATGTCTGTTGTGAGGATCAGTGGCCACGCTGGATTGTAGGGAATGAGAAAGATGGTCATTTGTCGAAGGACGCAACAACGAATAGAATACAAAAGTGATGAATTCCAGCTGCTTCTCTCCTTGATGTAGTTACACACGTGGATCGTGCCTAGTACAAAAAAAAAAAAAAAAAAAACCTCTGACATTTACCGAATGTCCAATGGTGTGCTGGAAAGTGGACCGTGAATTGCCACTCAACTAGCATAGAGAAGTTTGTAAGGAGCATTGCCAGTTTGAAATGCAACCACGGCTGGTACCGTCAACACATCTATAGGCACCACATCATACCATCATCGTAATGAGAGTGTAGGTTTATTGAGAACGTCAACCACATCTACTTCAGCTACTTTCTGTGCAGAAGAGAATCAAACTAGCTACTTACGGAACTTGCACATATGAATCAAGAACTTCCTTTTTGACTACATTGAATATATACATTTATAAACTGCTTGTGGAATTCGTCTTAAAAGTTGATATTCAATTTTCAATTATAATCGTAAAGTTCATGTGTTTGTGTTTGTGTTTGCGTGTGTGTGTGTGTGTGTGTGTGTGTGTGTGTGTGTGTGTGTGTGTTTGTCTATAGACGTTTATTTCAAGGAGCCATTGTTCTTCATCATGTCGATGAATTTTGTTTTACATTTCTCATAGATTAATCCTTTCGACGGGCGTGCAGCACTGTAAGTTTGGGCTGCCTATGTAGCTAAACTCAGAGGCAAAAAAGTGCGTGTTAAATGTGTTATTGGGCCGTCAGTGCTTTTGACACCTTTAATTATTTCAAAAGAGACAATATCACGATTTTTCAAACCTCGCTACAAGCATCCAGTTATCAACAATCCAGTATTGGAGATGTGTAGCCTAACGTACCAGTGTGAGCAATAGCCCCTTTTCGAGGTACCTGAGTGCAATTGTTCATTGAATGCAATTCTCTTTGCAACATCAGCTTTCATTGACAGCAGCGATTACTTTTATGATTGAAACCGATTGTGACTGATAACGGGTGACACTCGTCTTCTGTTCCTGTTAGCAACAAAAAAGATCATATAACTACTGTGGAGGTAGAAGGTACTGAAAATAGCATCTGTGTAGAAACGAAAAAAACTAGATTGGGGGAAGATAAGGAAAGATTAATAACATGAAAAATGGAATTATAAGAAAAATTTGAAGGCTATATGAGATCAGTGTAAGAAATAAGAATACTAAGGTCATTGTTGGTCTGCAATAAAGAAAATTTTGGGGCGAATTCAGCTACTGTAGTTCGTGAAAGGAATTGTGATTCCTTAATATACTGATATCGTGATAACTATGGTCGCAATATGAACCCACTTCACTGCATTAGTTTTTTTTTCTCTGCATCCAATAGTCTTCCCGCAAACACATCACATAGTTTACTACGTGATGTTTCCTGCCCCGTCGTAACTGGCGTCTATGTGGACTACGCCTGTCAGTACAGACTGTCTGTCTTGCATCCATGCCTCCTTATTTGAATGTCTGATCTGCTGCCCAGGGGAAAATAGACATTAACTGCTTGCTCATGCCACACTTACTTGGAGGTACCAACCAACTTAAAATCATAGGACTCATAATAACTATGTTTCTGTAAATGAAGTAAATACTGATATAACGTTGTTCAGTATACTGTACTCAGTCATCAGTACGAATATCTGCACTTATACTCTTAAAATCCTGTATGTGACAAGAAATTCAAGAATAACTGGCAGGTACTCCTTGGAGAAGGAAGACACATTCTTCAATGTAGCTACCACTGAAGTAGTAATGATTTTTCCCATTGGTTTTCATCATCTGTCTTAGTTATCTTTTTTATAGTTTCCAAAGTACAAGTAATCAACTGGCTGCCACTGTGAATTTCGGAGAAAAGGAAAGCAAATGTGCAAATATATCAATAACTGCAGTCTATTAACACGAAAGTCTTTCACATATTACCTGTTTCCGTTTTTATGCTTGTTAAAAAGTTACTTGTCATATCGAATATGTGGAAGCTGTTTATCTCCTAATGTGGCGAGTTACTTTGTAACAAGGATACACCTGCAGGTGGAATGCAGACTGATGAGCAAAAACTGTTATTGTCACAATGGTCGTGGTACTCCTTCTGACGTTAATTACGTATCTAATTGACGTTTTTGGTAAAACGAAGACCGACTAATTGTGTAGCAACAACACATAAATGTTATTCGATACTGAAACAGTGTACTTGAGCTAAGAAATGTTGCAGGAAACGCTGAATATGTGTATTTGTTATGTGTTAGGTCTGAGTAAAGCTTCTTCATGGATGGCAAGACACGGCATTATTTTGATGGTAGTTCTACGAAAGACGAGCCTCGTTTCTCCGCTCAAGATGGATGTCGGACGCTGCAGCTGAAGACAGCCGCCCTCCACGGAGAGCTCACAGAGTAAATGCATTCGCTACGTAAGCGCCAGAGACGTTCTGCTGAGCGGAAAAGACAGATGTTCCCGTCAAGTTTTTGTCAGCAAAGATATGTAGTCGTCTCTAAAGATTTAATGCCGCTCTTAGAGCACCGTGAGGAAGGCTCTGAGGACGCGATGGAGAGGGAAGAGAAAAGAACATTTTTTTCTGAGGGAATATGACGCTGCTTCTCATGTCCACATTACACCACAGCGCATTAGGTACTCCTTCTTTATCCGTACTACGTGAATAGTATAATCATTAAAAATATTGAACGACTTAACCTATTTAGAATAAGCAGTAATAGACATCTGAAATCAGACAGATAAACAAGAATTTGTACCAACTTAATGTCACTGGCATATCTTACCTGTTCGTAATTTAGGACCTATTAATGATAGAATGACACTGAAGCGATAAGAAACTGATATAGGCATGCGTATTCAAATACAGAGGCATGTAAACAGGCAGAATTGGCGCTGCGGCCGGCAACTCCTATATAAGACAAGTGTCTATCGCAGTTGTTATATCGGTTACTGCTGCTACAATGGCAGGTTATCAACGTGAGTTTGAACCTGGTGCTATAGTCGGGGCGTGAGCGATGGGACACGGTTTTTCCGTACGACCATTTCATGAGGGTAGCGTGAATATCTGGAATCAGGTAAAACATCACATCTTCGACATCGCTGCGGCCGGAAAGAGATCTTGCAAGAAGGGGACCAACAACTGAAGAGAATCGTTTAACGTGACAGAAGCGCAACCCTTGCGCACATTGCTGGCTGGGCCATCAACAAGTGCCAGTGTGCGAACCATTTAACGAAATATCACCCAAACGGGCTTTCAGAGCTCAAAGCCCACTCATGTACCCTTGATGACTGCACGACACAAAGCTTTACCCCTCGCCTGGGCCCGTCAATACCGACACTGGACTATTGCTGGTTGGAAACATGTTGCCTGGTCGGGCGAGTCTCGTTTCAAAATTTATCGAGCAGATGGATGTGTACGGGTATAGAGAAAACCCCCTGAATCCATGGAACCTGCATGTTAGCAGGGGACTCTTCAAGCTGGTGAAGGCTCTGAATGGTGTGGGGCGTACGTAAGCATGCTGTCTGATCACCTGCATTCGTGTCTATTGTGCATTGCGACAGAATTAGTCGATTCCAGCAGGATAATGTGACACCTCAGGCGTCCAGAACTGCTATAGAGTGGCTCCAGGAACACTCTTCTGAGTTTAAACACTTGCGTTGGCCACCAAACTTCCCAGACATGAACATTATTGAGCATATCTGGGATAAGTAATAAATATTGTAGAATATTACACTAGTGTAGCGTATTTTCAGTCATAATGTATAAAATATTCTACCAAGAAATGAGGGAACAATCAACGCAAGAAGGGAAATGAACCACTTTAAGTAATGGTCCCTCAGGAATTAAGTTTTATGCACAAATTATGCGGGTTGCATAGTGGGTATTATGATAATCTGAGAGCACGTGTACTTCTATAGACTAACTACCTCACACAATCGCACATTAATTTCATTTCAGTAGCTTACTATTACATAGCGATGGAAGTGAGGAGGGGGAGGGAGACCCACTTTACCTTTGGGATCTGTGGGACTCATCAGAAGGTTGCAGTGTTGATCAGAGACTAACAGTTAATATTGATGGCTATCACTACTGTTTGTCTCTTTATTGTTTTTTTTTTCTTTTGAGTTCTAACTTCTGACTGGTTTGATTCAGCCCACTATGAATTCCTCTCCTGCTCTAACCTCTTCATCTCAGAAAAGCACTTGCACCCAACTTGCTCAATTACTTGCTGGATGTTGAAAGTATTTAACCAAAATTGTATCCTATTTTGTGAAAGTGTCAATGATAAGGTTGTTCCAAATTAATTTTTCAACAAACCTGCATCTGATTGCGTCTGCGAACTTGTTTCTTGCACTCCTCCATTTTACCAGAAATGCGACATGTATTTGACCCAGCAATCAAGTTTAAGAGAATAATGCCGTTTGTGCAATGGCATTAAGATGGTACTGAAAATTTAACTTTTGGCCCTGATGTTTACTGAATGAAATTATATCTTGAATAATGCCAGTTCTGAAATGGCATAAAATTACGTATTTGAATTAACTTTGCTCTGATAACGTTAGTTCGACCAAAATCGATTTCAAACCATGAATTGCACATATACATTGCATGGAGGCCTCATTTTCTTTACATTTTTTCATTGGTGGGTAACTTTACTTTACTACTCATTTTCATATTCAATACAAGCAAAGGATGTTGATTATGATTCAGGCTGTTACATTTAAACACGATGTTGATCTCAATATATATATTGCTAAAATTTTAAGTCATACACAAAACCTACCATTTCAAACATTTTTGTAGCACAAGTCACTATTACAAAAATTTTTACAAAATCCTTACTGCGCCAAACCTAGGACACACAAATCCTACCTCTGAACATTATCTAACAAAAACCAATTTGAAATGATTATATATCTTCTCTCATTTACGTGCTAAAGTTTGGTCAGGGGCAGCGACCTACCTTAACGCTATCACTACACGTCTGCTTCCTCCGGGCACCTAGCTGCGATTTCCCCCTTAAAGCTGTCTGTATACGTCTGCTTCCACCGGGAACCTACCTGCGACCCTACGGTTTTTTTACTGCGCGCGCCCGGCTCTCTTAACCATCAAAGATCCTCCTACGCAAAGATATTATACTCGTTCCACCTTGCAGTTGGGAACTACCGACTATTTTCTTGAGCTACCCTGATCAGACCTTAGCACATACCTTTCAATGTGTTACAATCTCTGTCTTCCCCTACAGTTTTTAGCCTCTACAATTCCCTCTAGTAGCAAGGAGGTTATTGCCTGGTGCCTTAACACTTGTTGTATCACCCTGTCCCTTCTTCTTGTCGTATGTTCCATATGTTCCTTTCATCACAGATTCTGTGGAGGATCTCCTCATTTCTTACCTCATTCGTCCAACTGGCTTTAAACAGTTTTCTGTAGCAACACATTCTTTTCTCTTCCAGTTTTCCCACCATCCATAATTCAGTGCCATTCAGTGCTGTGATCGAAACTTACATGATCAGAAATCCCTTCGTCAAATTAAAGGCTATGTTTCATACAAGTAGACGTATCTCGTGCAGTAATGTTCTCTTTGGCTGTGCTAGCCTGCTTTTTATGTCCTCCTTGCTACGTCTGTCATGGGTTATTTTCTTTCCAAGTTAGCAAAAAATGGTTCGAATGGCTCTGAGCACCATGGGACTTAACATCTGAGGTCATCAGTCCCCTACAACTTAGAACTACTTAAACCTAACTAACCTAAGGACATCACACACATCCATGCCCGAGGCAGGATTCGAACCTGCGACCGTAGCGGTAGCGCGATTCCAGACTATAGCGCCTAGAACCGCTCGGCCACTTCGGCCGGCCTTCTTCTGTCACCCGAGGGTTCTTGGCAGATATCATCCGTGTACCAATGACTGAGTGTCCAACATCTGTGATTGCCCTTGTTGAGATGTTCACTCCTCTTGAACTGAACTACTTGCTGTGACACTTCTTAACGCAGTAGCCACGTAGTTAGAGAACTTCAAAGGCGTATCATCATTTCTGAGCACATCACTTTCTTCTATACTGATTCTTAAGGAGGAATCTGTTGAAATTCATTTTATTCTTTATCATAAAGATTGCGATCTGAGTCCATATCGTCTCCTGAGTGCCCATTATAATCCAGTATCTGATTTCGGTATCTTCGTCTGACTATGATGTAATCCAGCTGGAATCTTCCGGTGTCGCTGGGTCTTTTCCATGTGTGCCTACTCCCCTTGTGATTACTGAGCAGATACTCGCTATTACCATCGGAAATTTATTGCGACTCACACTTAGTCTTTATCCTTTCTCATTCCTAATGTCTAGCCCTCATTCTCCCGCAAACTTTTCTTTCATTTCTGCCCCTACAACGGCGTGCCGATCCTCCATGATTATTAGATTTTCTTCTCCGTTTACGTATTGAATTACCCGTTCAATATCCTCATACATTTTCTCTATTTCTTTATCTTATGACTTCGAGGCTGGCTTGTATAAATGAACTATTACTGTTGGCGTTGGTTTGCTGGCGCATCTCATGAGAACAACCCTGTCACTGAACTGTTCACAGTATCTCACTCTCTATCCTCCTTATACCTTTTCCTGCTGCTGTTGATATTACCCTCAATTAGTTTGGCCAGATCCCTTTATCATCTTTCCATTTCACTTCACTGACCCCTCACTATTTGAATTTAACTTTTGGATTTGGATTTAACTTTTGAGGTTTCCTACGACGTTCAAACTCTTCCTTCCAGTGACCGCAATGGACCTAACCCGGAATCTTTTGCCAATGGACAGATCATCATTACACTTTTTCAATTGCAGGAAACATGTCCTGTGGATGCACTATATGTTTCTTTAATGCTGTGGTTTCCACTGCCTTCTGCCACTCTTTTGGGGCAGTTTTCTACCCCAAGGGCAAGAGAGTGCCCTGAAAATCTCTCCGCTCCTCCGCCGTCTTTGACAAGAGCGTTGGCAGAGCGAGGGTGATATCTTATATGGAAAGTCTTGGACCTCCATTACTGATGATTTTTATTCAAAATCTAAAGAGTGGCGAGATTCTAAACCGAGACCCACGACATATTGATTGTTAGCCAAAGACGCTATGGCCCATTTTTTTCGTCATTGTTCTCATCGAGCGTCTGGGTGGACGTCACACGACGCCCCTTCAAGGTCATCGTTGAATTCTTCACTCACTTATTTTTCATTTTTTAATTTAATTTAATTAAATTTATTACAGAACGACCGAAAACGCTGAATACCGTGTAGGTGAAAGAACCTGACAAAGATAGATCAATGGTGGATGTCCCAGAAATCTACTCAGTGAGCTATGGCGGCTAATACGCCCCTATACTACGGTTTCTAGTCCCCAACATTTAATTTATGTTTTAAAACTAACAAGAAATAGAAAGATTGTGTTGTGAATAAATGCCGCTGCTTTTCCTCAGAATCTGCTGCAGTTATGTTTGTTACGTAGATAACATAAATTACGTCATTGACGACTGAGTATTTATTATATTTCCAACTAAATGCGTTTAGCCTATTCATGGTAGCTATAATCAGGGATCTGTAATATAATGAAGATCATATATAGGTTGTATCAAAAAGAATCATCCGATTTGCCACTTTTATATATCTGAAACTAATAAACATATACAACGAGTTTTGTTTTTTGATGAACGGGAAACTCAAAACTTTTTTTTTCATACCTTTCTATAGGTGTTCAATATGCCCCCTTGAGATGCACGGCATATGTCAATACGGTATTCAAATTGTTCGCACACTGCAGCTAGCATGTCTTGAGTTACAGCTTCCGTACCCCATATTCTCACATTATGACGGCTCACGTTTCCATTTAAACGGGATGTTGCCTCGTCACTAAACACTAAGCATGGAAGAAAACCAAAAAGGGTTCAAATGGCTGCGAGCACTTATGAGAATTTACATCTGAGGTCATCAGCCCCCTAGAACATAGAACTACTTAAACCTAACTAACCTAAGGACATCAAACACATCCATGTCAGAGGCAGGGTTCGAGCTTGCGAGCGTAGTAGCACGCGGTTCCGGACTGAAGCGCCTAGAATCGCTCGGCCACCGCGGCCGGCTGGAAGAAAACTGTCATCCTCCATCGTGCCAAGAATGGAATTACAGAACTCCACACTTAGTTATCACCTTCACGAAGAGCTTCTAGTACATGAATTTTGTATGATTTCATGTGTAAACGTCGACGCGATACACGCCACACGGACATCGGGGCATGTTGAGATGCACAGCGAATGGATTTCTGCGGACTGTGTTTGAAACTGTGGCGGATACGTTAGACGTCTGTGTCAGACACTCGGGGACGACCCGGTGATTTGCCTTTACATAAACAACCTGTTTCTTGGAATTTTTCATGCCATTGTTTAATGATCCGTCCTACAGGAGGATCCACACCATACTTAGTACGAAATTCTCGCCGAACGGTTCTTACTGACCAGCACTGCGCAAAATGTAGAACAGCGCACACTGCTGCTGCCATGGGAACCATGTAAAACTCGAGAGTTTGCTCTTTTCAACACCGCGTTGTTCACGCATATATCTCAAATAACATAATAGTTATAATTTTTTAAAATTGGATAATTCCTTTTGATACACCCTGTACTTGCACATATTTTTTAGAAGGTCTGTCGTGTTTCTTGGCACTAGATTTAAATTATCTTCTCTCATTTTTCCACGAATTCCTCTCCTGTGCCAACCTCTTTATCTCAGAGTAGCAGTTTCACCCTACGCCCTCAATTATTTGCTTGATGTATTCCAATCGCCTTCTTCGTCTACAGTTTTCGCCCTCTACAGTTCCCTCTAGTATACTGGAAGTTATCCCCTGATGTCTTAACAGATATTCTATCATTGTGTCCCTTTTTTTGTCAGTGTTTTCCATATGTTCATTTCCTTGCCGATTTTGCGGAGAAACTCCTCATTTCTTACCTTATCATTCCACCTAATTTTCTACACTCTTCTGAATTACCACATCTCAAAGGCTTCGAGTCTCTTCTGTTCCGGTTTTCCCACAGCCCATGTTTCACTACCATACAATGCTGCGCTCCACATATAAATTCTCAGAAATTTATTCCTCAAGTTAAGACCTTTGTTTGAGACTAGTAGACTTCTCCTGGCCAGGAATGCGTTTTTCGCCAGCGCTAGTCTGCTCTTTACGTCCTCCTCGCTTCGTCCGTTATACGTTATTTTGCTGCCTAGGCAGCAGGATTCCTTAACTTAGTCTACTACGTGATCCAACATTGTACTGTTAAATTTCTCGCTGTTCTCATTTCTGCTGCTTCTCATTACTTTGGTCTTCCTTCGATTTACTCTCAATCCATATTTTGAACTCGTTAGACAGCTCATTCCGCTCAACACATCCTGCAGTCCTTCTTCACTGTCACTGGCGATATCAACGATATCAGAAAATCTTATCACTGATATACTTTCTACCTGTATTTTAATCTAATTCTTGAACCTTTCTTTTATCTCCTTCACTGCCTCTTCGTTGTATAGACTGAACAGTAGGCGCGAAAGATTACACCCCTGTCTTACACCATTTTTAATCGGAACACTTTGTTGTCTGCCAGTTTTATTTTTTCCTCTCGGTTCTTGTGCATATTGTATACTACCCAGTTTTCCCTATAGCTTTCCCTCGGAATTTCGACATATTGCACCATTTTACTTTGTCGAACGGTTTTTCTAGGTCGACAGATCCTACAAGCTAGACTTGATTTTTCTTTGGCCAAGCTTTCACCACCAAACGCAACGTCAGAAAAGCCTCTCTGCTGCCTTTATCTTTCCTAAGCCCAAACTGATCGTCGTCTAAGACATCCTCAGTTTTCTTTTCCACTCTTCATGATATTATTCTGTTCAGCTACTTGGATGCGTGAGCTGTTAAGCTGATTATGCGATAGTTCTTGAACCTATTGGCTCTTGATATCTTCTGAGTTGTGTGGATGATATTTCTCCGAAAGTCTGATGATATATCGCCAGTCTCATACATTCTACACTCCAACGTACATCACCAGGCTCATACATTCTACACACCAACGTGAACAGTGGATTTGTTGCCACTTCCCCTCAACGATTTTCGAAATTCCGAGGGAATATTATTCACCCTTTCTGTCTTATTTGATCTTAAGTCTCCAACAGCTCTTTTAAATTCTGATCCTAGTATTGCATCCCCTACCTCTTGCCTGTAGACTCCTTCTTCTGTCACGTCGTCAGACAAGTCTTCCCGCAAGTAGAGGTCTTGAATATACTCTTTCCACCTATCAAATCTCTCATCTGCATTTAACAGTAGAATTTCCATTGAATCCTTAATGTTACCGCCCGTACTTTTAATCTTATCGAAGTCTGTTTTGACTTTTCTATATGAATCCATCCTTCCAATAATCATTTCTTTCTACATGAATCCGACCTTCCAATAATAATTTCTTTTTCTATTTTTTCACATTTTTCATGCGGCCATTTTATCTTAGCTTCCCTGCATTTCCTATTTATTCCGTTCCTAAGTGACTCGTATTTCTGTATTCCACAATCTCCATGAACATTTTTGTACCTCCTTCTTTAATCGATCAGCTGAAGTACACTGGTGTCCAGACTTAAAGTAACAAATGGAAATTTTGCAAAGTTGCCTTTATTTTGCCACCAAGCAGTATGAACAAGCGATAGTAAAGTAGAACCAATGTAAAGAATACAGAACATAATGAAGTGCAACGTGCATAACGGTAGGCAAATAAGTTCTTCGTTTGCTTCCAAGTTAACGGAATTGCATGCACATTCCGACAAATGGTTAATGTGCTTAGTATGAGGTGTGACTATCTTTGGCACCAATACAGACCTGACAACGTCTGGACATGCTGTGAATGATATCATCAATCTCATGTTGAGGCAATAGCGCCCATTCCTCCTGCAGAGCTGCTCACAAGTTTTGGAGAGTGGTTGGTGGATGCTGACGTGATGCAAGCCGTCTCCCTAGTGTGGTGTCACCGCCAGACACCACACTTGCTAGGTGGTAGCCTTTAAATCGGCCGCGGTCCGTTAGTATACGTCGGACCCGCGTGTCGCCACTGTCAGTGATTGCAGACCGAGCGCCGCCACACGGCAGGTCTAGAGAGACTTCCTAGCACTCGCCCCAGTTGTACAGCCGACTTTGCTAGCGATGGTTCACTGACAAATTACGCTCTCATTTGCCGAGACGATAGTTAGCATAGCCTTCAGCTACGTCATTTGCTACGACCTAGCAAGGCGCCATTATCATTTGCTATTTATCTTGTGATGCATTTACCGTCAGACCGATGTTCACCAATTATGGATTAAAGTTAAGTATTCCAGAAGCTACGTACCTATTTTGCTAGTCTCTATTCCTTTAACTGTTCCAGACCTTACGCCAGCCTGGGTGAGCTTAAACGCGTGCCTTTCGGCTTCCTCTCATAGTGGCTTGGCTGTCTTGCCAAGTCACAACACCTAGTGCATCCGAGACACGCTCTATGCGATTCAAATCGGTAGAGTGAGTAGCCCGCCCCATGCGTGCAATATCTTTCACCTCCAAAAATACATCAACGACTCGTGCTCTATGAGGCTGACAATTATCGTCCATCAATAGAAACTCTGGGCACACAGTACCTCTAAACAACCGCACATGAGGTCCCAAGATCTCGTCACGATACCTTAAAGCAGTTAAACCTTTCCGATTCACCAGTAAAATTTCATGAAGACGTGTTCGAGTGGTCAACATAATCCCTGCCCACACCATTAGGGATCCTCTTCGATATCGGTCTGTTTCCACAATGTTTGGGTGCCGAAATCGTGGTCCACGCGCCCTCCAGATGCGAATCCGACGAAAATCACTCTCCAGACCAAATCGGGGCTCATCTCTGAAAAGAACGTTGGACCACCGTTAGACCGTCCTGGTGCCATGTTGACGGCTCCACTGTAGACGTTCCCTTCTGTGAAGACATGCCAGAGGTAAACAGACAGCAGGTCTCGAACGATAAAGGCCACTCTGCTGAAGCCTTCTGTACACCGTTTGCCTCTTCATCTTCGGCTTTCGTCGTCGTTACGTGTACCTGCGAAGTTTGCTGTCGAGTCTGATGAGAACAACCCTGTGACTGAACTGTTCACTGTAACCCACTTTCTGCCATACTTTCCTATTCATAACGAAACCTACTCCCTTTGTACCATTTTCTGCTTCTGTTAATATTACCCTGTATTCGTCTATCTAACTGTTTACAAATATATGACTGTGATTTAGCACTCACCATCATTTTTCTATTCATTTTGTGAGTTCACGTGTTCCTTGTAGGTGCTAGCTACCCAATTAAAAAGTCACAAATACACAATTCAGTACACATAAACTTTGCTGTTGCACACTGCACAAGGTCTTGCTCGCTTTCCACAGGAGAATATCATCCTTCTGTTATTGTTTTTTGTCTTATAGTTGTTTTCATTTTTATTTATGGCTTTCTGCATGAAACAAAACGAACATTCAGTTGCAAAAAATGTAATTTTTTTCATTTACCTACTAAACATAAAAATATGGTATTTTTGTGACTTGACTTATCGAGTGTTAATTTGTGCTGAGAAGTTTTTGAATTATAGTTGATAACCGGTGAGCATAGCTCCGACAGGTTCACTCAAATGTAGATCAGTTATTTCACATTTACACCGATAAGCCGAAACATTATGACCACCTACTTCATAGCCTGTTTGTTCTTCTTTGGAACGAAATACATCACTGGTTCTGCGTATAGTGGATGCGACAGTTTGTTGGAAGATTTGTGGTGGTATATGGCATTGGATGTCTACGGACAGGTCATTTAATTCGCGTAATTCGCGTAAATAACGGGACACTGATTTGCGTACGCTGCGATGGCGCGCGATAGCGACCCATATGGGTTCCATAGGATTTACATCAGGCAGAATTGGTCTTCGAGAAATGAACGTGAGTTCACTATAAGGCTCCTCAAACCACTGTAGCTCCGAAACATGGCCATTTATACTGCTGAAAGATGCCATCGCCGTCTGGGAAGACATCAACCGTGGAGGAATGCTGGTGGCCGCGCGTGATTAGCCGAGCGGTCTTAGGCGCTGCAGTCATGGACTGTGTGGCTGGTCCAGGCGCAGATTCGAGTCCTCCCTCGGCCATGGGTGTGTGTGCGTGTGTGTGTGTGTGTGTGTGTGTGTGTGTGTGTGTGTGTGTGTGTGTGTGTGTTTGTCCTTAGGATAATTTAGGTTAAGTAGTGTGTAAGCGTAGCCGTTAAGTCCCATAAGATTTCACACACATTTGAACGTTTGAATGCAAGTGATTCGCAGCTTTCGGCGTGTGTCAGAGTACTACCATAGGTCACTTGCAAGCACAGGAGAATATTTCCCTTAGCATAATACTGCTCTCACCAGCCTGCGTCCGTGGCACCAACGCCGCGGTGGGCAGTGGTCATAATGTTTTGGCTTATCAGTGTATACTGACGTGGAACTTGAATGTTGAGGACAGGGATCCACACACAGTGGTCCCAAAAATTGAGGGATCTTGGTACATTCTTTTTTGCATCTTGAACATTTTCAGAGGTACTCCATGCTGAATGACTGAGAGACTTCCAACAATCATATGTTAAATGAGTGCGTGGCGGCTGTTCTTTCGGACATATCCGAAAGAATAGACACTACGCACTCATATAATTGATTCACCTCGATGGGAGCCACCATCTTCACTGTGGATGCTCAACTACGTTCGAGCTGCTGTGGAAATCTCAATATAGTGAGGCTGGAGGAAATGGACGAGGGCTGCGGACGGATTGCGGCTTGTGGGAGTTTGGTCAGACGGAGGCGTGCTGAAGCAGTCCGGATGGCGCATTGGTTAACGCAACTGTCTAGAAAACAGGAGATCTAGGGTTCGAATCCCAGTTTCACACTCATATTTCCCTCGTCACCGCTGATTCCCCATACAGTCACGATGCAGGTGACTTGAATAGTTTCTTCCCTTCCCTTTCTTTCCGCCCTAAACACTCAATTTACATCATCTTCCAACCATCACTTGCCGAGCGCTATAGTCACACGTTAATACCATCTATGCTAATTTGGTTGGGTTGAGCCAACTGTATTATAGTCCTGACATAAAAATCCCCAATCTTTACAAATGTTCCAGTACAAAGGTACTGGAAAATATGCGATGTGGCTGCGTTTTTTATCCGTCTTCCTACGACAGTAAGGTCCGCGCCCCGGTTTTGTGATAATGCAAACAGTTCTCTGCGTTAATTCTAAGATTAAACAATTCTCTTCACTTCAATTGTAAATCGTTAAATAAAAATAAAAGCTGAACTGCACTTGACTAAAACTAAAATATCACATAGGCACTCGATCTACTCAAATGGTAAAAGAAAAACGTTGATTTGATGAATACATACATACAAGTAAATTCTTCCGCAGAGAAATACAATAGCTGCGCCACGTAATAACTCCTCACACTACATTTCGCTTCGTGTAATTTTTGTTTGTCTGCAAGGCTTTGGCTATGTTTATGTTAGCTGTGAAGTTCCCTTTGCTTCCGCAGCAGTTTTCTAACTCTGTTGTTGTACCACGGTGGCTCTTTTCCATCTCTTACGATCTTGCTTGGCACATACTCATCTAACGCATATTGTACGATGGTTTTGAACCACTTATCCTCCACACTATCTGTACTTGAGACAAAACATTTGTGTTGAGCCGTCAGGTACTCTGAAATCTGCTTTTTGTCACTTTTGCACATTTTCAATTCATCATACCGCTACCACATTTTGAGTTAACACTCTTTCACAGAATAAAATGGGGAATGTACGGTGAATATAACCGAACCGTTATATCTTCTTGCTAAACTATAATTGAGCTAGTTGTTACTTCAGTCCTTTCAGTCCTTCGTCCATTTACAGTTACAGTAGCTCCAATTCTACAGCTACCGAGTCCTTTCTAACTGACGGTGAAACGGGACGCCTTCCTCCAAACATAAACAGCAAATGGAAAATGTTCAAATGTGTGTGAAATCTTATGGAACTTACCTGCTAAGGTCATCAACCCTAAGCTTGCACACTACTTAACCTAAATTGTCCTAAGGACAAACACACACACCCATGCCCGAGGGAGGACTCGAACCTCCTCTGGGACCAGCCGCAGAAAATGGACTTTTTGGTTATGTATATTAAGGTTTAAGTGTCCTGCAGTTATGAAATCTGATGTTATTTGTTCAGCAATGTCAGACAGTTTACACGAATAATCTTCTATTTACACCAGAATCTCTTGCAGGTTTTCAGCAGCTTTCTTCAGACATTTAAAGTGAGAGCATGTTATAGTATCAAGGTCTTTCAGAAAATGTGTTAATTAGTTATGAAGGCTAAACACACTCTGCAATAAATCATAAATTTCCACACTCTTTTAAGGATATGCGTAGCATTTGTGAATGCACCTGTAATAGAAAGCGCGTCTGAAAATTTCGGTAAATGGCCTGAGAAAATAAAGCAGACAACAGTTACAAACAAAACACCTTTATTGGTCTTCACAGTAATCATCATTAGCTACAAAACATTTTGAGCATTAGTTATAAAGCTGTTGGAAACAGTCAGGAAACTGTTGTTGTGTAATCGATTGAAGCACCCTGATCACGTGGCAATGTCTGCGAAGCGTAAGCCTTTCACTGTTAGTTTCAGGCATAGAATGAAAAAAGAAGTCGGCTGGTGCCAAATACGGAGAATAAGGACTGCGTTAAGAACAATGAAACCGGTTCAGCGAGAAAGCTGAGCAAGTGGACCGCAATAACACTAGACCACGGTGCTTCGAGCATTTCCGCAAGAAGCTTTATAACCTGTGTCCGAAGTCTGTTGTATGAATAAAACGTTCTCGGTTTCCCAGCCGCGTCAGTTCGAATAAAATCCTCGAGCTTTCGATAGCCATCTCCGCCATCGTCGTTAGTTCACTGGCATCCGGGGCTGCTGCCATTTCTCGCTTATATAGGCATGATGACATCATCAGCAGCCAATCAGATACACCCAATGTGGCACGCGCGCGTAAGCCGACCCCGGCAGCTCGCGGAGCTATTGCCCGTGGCAACGCCGGTGACGTCAGGTGGCGCCAGGGGCAGGCTCCACGTTTAAAACTGCCGCTTCTGCGTCGCTCGTCTGTCTTTGCTTTCTTTCGATGTCCAACGCCCGCCCACATGCCCTGCTGTGTGCCCCTGTTCCTGTTGAAATTGTTGTTGTTTAAACGAATCTTGGCCGCTTCCTTTATAATGGAGTCCCAATATGTAGACGCATGAGCCAACACTTTTTGTGTTTTGAGTGTCCAGTGTGTGTGGTGTACCCTGTGAATGTGGCAGCATGCATATTAGACGAACAATTCGCTCGGTTGCGGAGCGTTGTACTGAGCACAAGCGCCATATAGAACAAAGGGAGCTTGACAAGTCGGCCATAGCGGACCCATACAAATACTTTCAGAAAGGACTTCCTGACACTTAAGCCTATACTCGATGTTAACTGATTTCTCTTCTTCAGAAACGACTTTCCTGCCATTGCTAGTCTACATTTTATGTCATCCCTACGTCCACCATCATCTGCTATTTTGCTTCCCATATAACAAAAGTCATCTACTGCTTCAAGAGCCTCGTTTTCTTATCTAACTGCTCAGCATCACCTGATTCAATACGAGTACATTCCATTATCCTAGTTTTGATTTTGTTGACGTTCATCTTATATCCTCTTTTCAAGACATTGTCCATTCCGTTCAGCTGCTCTTCCAAATCCTTCGCTGTTTCTGACATGATTAAAATGTCAACAGAAAATCTCAAAGTTTTTATTTCTTCTCCCTGGACTTTAATCCCTATTGCAAATTTTTCTTTTGTGTCCTTTACTGCTTGCCCAGTATATAGATTGAATAACATCGGGGACAAGGCTACAACCCTGTCTCACTCCCTTCCCAACCCCTGCTTCCCTTTCGTGCCCCTCGATTCTTGTAACTACCGTCTGGTTTCAGTACAAATTGTAAATAGCCTTTCGCTCCCTGTATTTTGCCCCTGCCACCTTTAAAATTTGAAAGTGTGTATACCGGGCGTGAATAGCATCAGATGTTAAGTGATCGCCGTGAAGGACGCGGAATCCTGCGCACACAAATGAGATAGCGTAATAAGAACCTGAAAGAGGCCTCATTTGGGATCTCCATTTGGCTTGATGGTCGAATCGTGCAATATCCAGAGTTATGGGGCATTTGGACGTGACACTGGTGTGAATTTCGACTGCTTGGGAACGTGGGGCGAATATGCTCATCGCAGTGGTTCCAATCGAGCACATCTGACCACCAGAATGGAGAGTTCGCCTTATTCTGCACCAAGCACGTTGTAACTCATTCACATCTGAGCCATGAAGTACTGGACTCCTTGCAACATTCTGTGTCATTTCGCCCCAATGGCCGAAGGCTAGCGGTAGCCAGACTACTGAATTACCGTCCGAAGAGTAGACTGCTGTTAAAACCACAACACAAACGGCTGCGTCTGGAGCGGTACCTTGACCAGGAAGCGTGGACTGCTGGCGAATGCCGTCACACTGTGTTCAGCCATGAATCACTGTTCTGCACTACCCCGTATGATCAATCTCGGCGAGTAATGCCGCGTCCTCAGGAGACGTGCCATTCTTCCAACGCCTTGGAAAGGCACAGTGGTGTTACTCCCAGCATCATGGTTTTGGCAGCATGCAGGTATGATTTCACGTCACAGCTGCTAGCGATTAAGAGCACGCTGACAGCACAACGGTAGATCTACCTTTTTACGTGTTACCTCCCATGCGACTATTTGCAGGTGCCATTTTTCAACAGGACAATGCTCGCGGCCACATCGCACGTGTCTCTATGAACAGTCTGCGAGTTGTTGAGGTACTCCTGTGGCCAGCAATATCCCCAGATGTGTCCCCAGTAGAATATGTGTGAGACCAAAACGGAGCCGGCCGTTGTGGCCGCGCGGTTCTAGGCGCTTCAGTCAGGAACCGCGCTGCTGCTACGGTCGCAGGTTCGAATCCTGCTTCGGGCATGGATGTGTGTGATGTCCTTAGGTTAGTTAGGTTTAAGTAGTTCTAAGTCTAGGGGACTGAGGACCTCAGATGTTAAGTCCCGTAGTGCTCAGAGCCATTTGAACCATTTGAACCAAAACGCACGTCAACTCTGTCCCAAGAGCCAATATCCAGAATATCAACGACCAGTTGCGACAATTATGGGCCAGTTTGCCTCGGCAGAGGATTCATAGGCTTTATGAGAACCATCCTAATCCTTTCAATGCACGCATCCAGACTGAAGGGGCTGAAACTTCACAATGAAGAGAGTGCTCATATGCCAAGCTCTGTATAAATGAATTTACGTTTCGTATCCTCCTCCCATTCTAGGTGCTACACTTTTTTGAGAGCCAGAGGACTTTATGAATAATATTCGTTGACAGGCCGTATTTCAGGTTTTACTTCCGATGCGTATTTTGAAGATAAACCTCTATTATTATGGATTACAAGATTCACTTCAGGATTTTTGTCATGATCTGGTGAAGCTGACCCACCTGCACGTTGCAAAAATCTAGTTTACTTATGGTCCATGGTGAAAGTCCTTTAACTTGTTTGGTTTTCATTGCACTTGTGTCATTAACGAACTAAAGTATAAAAACAATGAAAATAAACTTATCTTAACGTCACATTTCAAGAATCGACTGCAAAAATGTGTACAGATGCTGTCCTAGCTCTTTATCACAAAAATGAATTGTCTGTAGAAAAATTCGATCCATGTTAGTTAATCAAGATTATTGCTGAATGTTGAGACAAATACATGCGTCCTAACTTATCTCTTTGCAGCCTCCAGATTTATGACTCCTTGAAAGAATAAATGATAGGTAATTCGCTGTCTGAGTCTTGCTCAGATCTCCTTTACTAGTTTGTCAGAAAGACAAAGAAAATTCACTCCATCCTGTAAGCATTCTAAATGAGGAGAAACATTGGAGATTATGACCATATGTTAGGGTGTCCTGCCTCTCATAATTTTGGCCCCGGTAGTAGACTTACAGCAAGCAGAAAACACACCGCGGCCATCCCACATACGTAAATATTACATTTACAGAGCCACTACAAGTGATCCGCTGTTTCTTTTTTTTTTAATATTTATATTTCACAGATGTATACACGCAGGAATGGACCATGTGCGTTGTGGTCTGTGGTAATGAATGGATTCTACCCTTTCAGTTAGTAAAAAATGGAGTTGAAAGTTGGGTTCCAGTTATGGATCAGATTCGAGGGTCGTAAGTGCAGTGCCCGTTATGACAAATCTGTACTAATACGAGGCGACCTAGCACAATAATCCTTCTTTTCTCTGAATTCCTAATATAAATGATGGTTGAGTTTGGCCACCGCGCGCAAGGATAACACGTCACAATGCTTACAAGAAGCGTAGGTGTGCAACAAGTTTTGCTTCTTATTAGTGGGTCTCCTAACCATGGGAAAGTTGTAGGGCCGTGTAAATGATCAAGGAATCTAAGTCAAGACTAGTAAAATATTTATTTGTTCTAACGACTGACAAAAATTAAAAGACAACCAAGTTCTATAAGACTCAGTTCAGATTACAAAATGATGCTAACACTGTGGGCAGGTATAACAATACGTAAATATGGAAAACCGTATAGAGAAACGGTAACAAGATACGCTCACCTGGGCAGCTTGCCACATCAAAGTTAACGATACAACAACATGCCATAATGTACAACAAAATGCAGCAACGCAATTTACGTGGGAAACTAAGCAAATAACGAGCTGCTCAGAATATGGATCACGCTACAGTAATTACGACACTTATGTTTCCCTCAAATCAGCGAGGCGATCGGCGATCGAATGACCAGGAATAACAAAGCTTGCTCCACAACACCCAGCTCTATAGGGAAGGGATGACTCAAAGCTGTTGCCAATGCGATAGACGAGACTATCGCTTATTTCATGAAAAAATGGGGAAACGCTACTGAAACTTCCTACTTTTGGCGTAAAAATGACGCTTTAACAAATAAAAATTGGGGGTTGGAGCAGTGTCTCATCGATTTGTCTGCTTTTTCTCGCTAAGCAAATTCGGAGCGAAAGCAGTGGACGTTCGCACGCTGGTTGGGCGGTGTCTCGTGCTTCGACGTCCTAACACAAGGCAAAATTTCGTGCACAGTTATTCTCTGGAAATGGCAATGGCGGCGCAGTGCCTTCCACTCAAGAGAAGGAGAGGCACCGGCCCTGCAGACAAAAGCACGAAGTAGCCTGCAGCCTTGCTTCTGAGAAAACTGCCCAGCTCCCAAGGAACCTTCGCCCTTCCCTATGAGATTCGCTGACCGTCTCCTGTCGATAAGGAGGACCAAGAGATCACACCAGTGAGAAAAACGTAAAGCTTTCCCCCTTGCCAGTGTGCCCAGGATTCCCTAAATAAACCTAAACAAAAAGCTGTCGTCACTACAATGAATCAGTATCTCGAAGCAATATGTGACGGTAAGCTCACAAAGTCTGTGGTTAGTCATCACCTTTTTTGAATCTGTGTTGGAATGATTAGATGATAACGCCGTGGAACAGGATGTACTATGTAATTTTTTTCTTTCAGTGCAATGAGCAGATGCTTATTTCAACAAAATACTCAGTCAAATCTCGTCGAGTGTCTTTTCTGGCAATATCGTAGTACTGTTCAGATTTAACTGCAATGAGGAACTAATTGAAATATTTGTCTATCAGAAGTAAACTATTAATGTGTGCCTCGAAGCAACTTATCTGCTGAATTATTATTAGGAAGCAGATTTGATGATTTACTTATTTATGCCAAATGCTCTGCGAGCAGATTTATGCTAAATAACACGGTTAACAGGGAGAAGCTAGACGCTCTAAATCCAGGTTTTCCAAAAAGTGAAGGAACATGCGATCACCGTAGGATCGTTTATTTGCGGAATCTGGGCTGTTGTAACGTAGTACAGATCTTAGTAAAATTTCTCTAAATCTAGGTAACGTCCATTCGACCAATTTTTGCCCTGTTTCCCTTCTAGATAATAAATTAAGGCTGTGCTGAAGTGATACCGACTTTTTGTACGTATGAACATAAACACAGTAACTTGTGAGGTAACACAGCTTCTAATAAGGAGCGTCTTATTTTCACCTATTTGTGCGCCCTTTAGTCTAAACTCTTGAATTTCTGCCTGTTTATACATTTATCAGGTACAGTTCTGCGTTTTAATAACTGTGCAGAGCATAGCACCGCTGTTTGCATCGCGACAGTCGTTTGCTTTTGTGTGAAGAGCCGGTTACTGGTGTTACTCTCTGCAGATGGAGTGGCAGCTTCCGTCCCTACAGCAGCGGACCGAAGCACACCGCTTCTAATAAGAAGCTACTTAATTTGAACTTCCTGTTTGCTCTTTAGCTTAAACTTTTAAATTTATTACGTGTTTGTGTACTTATTAGATCAAGTTCCGCGTTTTAATAAGTGCTTAGAGTATGCACTGATCAGTCAGAACGTTATGACCGCCTGTGTCTAATAACCGGTATGTCCACCTTTGCCACTTATAAAAGTGGCAGCAATGAGGCCTTGGGAGGTCGCTGAAGGGAGTTGCCACCACATCTACAAACATGTCATCCAATTCCTCTAAATTCTGGGGAGGGAGGCGATGACCTCTGACGCCAAGTTCAGCCACACCCAGACGTGTGCGACCGGTTTCAGATCTAGCAATCTTGGGACCAGCACGTCAATTCGAAATCGCCACTGAGTTCGTCGAACCACTTCACACACTCCTGGCCATGTGACATGGTGCATGATCCTACTGAAAACGGTACTGCCATCGGAAAACACGATCTTCATGAAGCGCTGTACGTGGTCTGAAAGGAGTGTATGATACTCCTTGTCCATCATGGTGCTTTGCATGAGCTCCACTGGACACATGGATGCCTACGAGAATGTTTCCCAGAACAATGTGACGCCGCCGCCAGCCTGTCTTCGTCCTGTAGCGTAGGTGTCAAGGAGCTTGTAACGCCGGAAATGCATATCCTCCTATTTCCATCTGCTGCACTATAAATTTTTTTCCTTATTTTGTTGCCTGAAGATATGACATCTCTGTGTCTTTATATATTGTAATTGTTTTACTGTTTGTATATATATATATATATATATAGGGAAATTACAAATGATTGAAGCGATTTCACAGCTCTACAGTAACTTTATTATTTGAGATATTTTCACAATACTTTGCACACACATACAAAAACTCAAAAAGTTTTTTTAGGCATTCACAAATGTTCGATATGTGCCCCTTTAGTGATTCGGCAGACATCAAGCCGATAATCAAGTTCCTCCCACACTCGGCGCAGCATGTCCCCATCAATGAGTTCGAAAGCATTGTTGATGCGAGCTCGCAGTTCTGGCACGTTTCTTTGTAGAGGAGGTTTAAACACTGAATCTTTCACATAACCCCACAGAAAAAAATCGCATGGGGTTAAGTCGGGAGAGCGTGGAGGCCATGACATGAATTGTTGATCATGATCTCCACCACGACCGATCCATCGGTTTTCCATTCACCTGTTTAAGAAATGCTTCTGCTTTAGCCTTTTCCGTAAGATTTTCCAAACCGTCGGCTGTGGTACGTTTAGCTCCCTGCTTGCTTTATTCGTCGACTTCCGCGGCTACGCGTGAAACTTGCCCGCACGCGTTCAACCGTTTCTTCGCTCACTGCAGGCCGACCCGTTGATTTCCCCTTACAGAGGCATCCAGAAGCTTTAAACTGCGCATGCCATCGCCGAATGGAGTTAGCAGTTGGTGGATCTTTGTTGAACTTCGTCCTGAAGTGTCGCTGCACTGTTATGACTGACTGATGTGAGTGCATTTCAAGCACGACATACGCTTTCTCGGCTCCTGTCGCCATTTTGTCTCACTGCGCTCTCGAGTGCTCTGGCGGCAGAAACCTGAAGTGCGGCTTCAGCCGAACAAAACATTATGAGTTTTTCTACGTATCGGTAGTGTGTCGTGACCATATGTCAATGAATGGAGCTACAGTGAATTTATGAAATCGCTTCAATCATTTGTAATAGCCCTGTATTTATGCATTTATGTTGCTTTGTTTTGTGAATATTATTTGCATTTATACGCTGTGTCTGGCCTAGGGAAAACTATGGCCGGCCGCGGTGGTCTAGCGGTTCTAGGCGCGCAGTCCGGAACCGCGCGACTGCTATGGTCGCAGGTTCGAATCCTGCCTCGGGCATGGATGTGTGTGATGTCCTTAGGTTAGTTAGGTTTAAGTAGTTCTAAGTTCTAGGGGACTGATGACCACAGATGTTAAGTCCCATAGTGCTCAGAGCCATTTGAACCATTTTTTTGAAAACTATGCTATCGAACGAACAAATCGATAGGTCGTGTGGAGAACCAAAGTGTGTAGGATCTTTGGTAGTGTTAACTCTGTCGCGTGGAGCGCGGGCAGAGGGGGAGTCTGGCTGGGGTGGTGCAGTGGAGCAGGTGTGTTGTGTGACGCTCCCGCTAGTTGCCGCGCTTTCGGGGTTGGGCAGCATGTAATTGCGCTCGACTTGCTATGACAGTTTCTGACACGGTGTCGCGGACGGGAAGCACAAGCTGGCGCACATCAAGAGCCCGTTTCGCTTGGTGACAGTGTCGAGAAGAAGGCGCGCCAACATCCAGCTTCTGCAACAGCGACGGCCGACAATGAGTGACTGTCGCCACCTCCTCGATCGACGGCTTCAAACCTTCAATCAACCAACAAGGAAGACTGGAAGCACGGAAAGTTTTAGAACTGTATGGCAGACCTCAGCTTTTCAAACTGTTCCATTTTCATAACTAAATTACAGCAACGTAGCATGAACCTTTGTTGCTCATTGTCCCAATTGCATTACCAAACAGGGTCCCTTCCTTTTCCGGAATGAACCCGAGTGTCGTTGAAATTCAAACGCCAGCATCATTCGATTTCACTGCTTTAATTTCAAAGTTCAGTTAAGGTATTCATAGCTGGTTGCAGTATTTAGATTACGCAAGCACAAATTAAGAGTACAATTTTTGTTACCATATTTTAGCTTACCTGTGACTGCAGCTCGGCTTGGTACGTACTAAATGTTACTATTGTTAATTGTTCAGAATCATTTAATTCAAGTTCAAAGTTAAATCTCTTATTTCTAAATTGCGTAGATTCAAGTAGCTTTTGAAATGATTGTTGAGGTAGTCCAAGACTAACCGTATTTTACTGAATTTCGATGTGCTTCAGAAAGAAAGCTCACTATTAACTTCAGTCACTAAATTAACTTTCGATTTTCCGATTTTATTAATTCTTTAGCTAAATTAAGTCAGAGTGTAGCGAAATTTATTACTTCTGACAAACTTTCAGCTTTCACACTACACGTGTCAACCTTCAGTTGCCACGCTTCTAGTGCTAATTATATGTGTAATAACCCTTCTTTTTCGGTTACTATAGTAATTGTCCTTAGGACTGGCGACCGTGATTTGCCCCAAATCTCAAATATCTAATTACCACTAGTTAATTGTTAACGTAACGGCCGCACATTTACTTTCTTTATTAACTTTACCCCTTTTCAAAATTAATTTTCTCCAGTTTAATTTGCATTTTTCCTTTCATTTAGATGTAACCCTTTCCTCCCTCTTTAGCGACAGATTAACTTCGGTGACGATTGCTTTTCCCAAATTTCCATTAGGTACACGCGGTTTAATTTTTCACTGTCATTAAGGTCGATAAGCGAGGGGGAGGTTACACGTGGCGACCTGGTGACAGGACAATCTTCGGATTTGAGGTTGTTCTGGACACGAATTTTGCATTGTGCAAATATCGTAACAAAGTACTGGTTACGAAATGGTCGATACGTCAGCGAGAATATTAGTGTGAGGAATCCTAATTAGATTTGGGATTTGGCATTTATATTGAAAATTATTAAAATGAGTGAAGGCAACAATTACCAAAATTTGGTAGACTTGGATACGGAACAATCGGTCGAACAGTGGGAAACGCGCACCGTGGTACCCATTGTTCAGGGGCAGGCGGCTAGCATGAAAGACGCGACCGCCGAAACGCGACAAAGAGCAGAAATGGAATTCCAAACTTTAGAAAATGTTTCGGAATCGGAAGTGAAAATCAAATCTGAATCCCTTCGTGACGAATATGGGGGGGGGGGGGGGACAATTAAAGAGGAAGCCGCTACCGAAGTAAAACCGGTAGTTTCCGGGAATTTAACTGATTTATTGAATGTTTTGATTAACGAAATCAAGAGTCAATCGGCTGAAATTAAAGCTCAGGCTGCCAAGCAGGAAGCTCAGGCTACCAAGCAAGAAGCTCGGTCTGAAAAAATTGAACGGAAGCTAGACAATCAGAACAAAGCTATTAATGTTGTTAACAACAATGTTGGAGTTGTTAACACAAAAGTTGATAAAATCAAAGAAGATATTGTGATTAATACCGAAATCGGTAATCTTAAACAGGAAATGATAGGGGTTGAGGCGGAAATTGCGAGCATAAATACTCGTTTTAATTCCGAAATTAGCAGAATCGAGAAAAGTGTAGGAGAAGCAGTTGCTCCGATCATCGAGAATAACGTGACGGAACAAATTCAATTAGTGAAAAAAAGAGGATCAAAAGAAGGTGGAAACTTTAAAGTGTTGTGGATTGGCAAGACAGCCAACCCACTATGAGAGGAAGCCGAAAGGCACGCGTATTAGCTCACGCAGGCTGGCGTTAGGTCTGGAACAGGTCAAGGAAACGAGACTAACAAAAAACGTACGAAGCTGCTGGAATACTTAACTTTAATCCATAATTGGTGAACATCGCTCTTGACGGTACATGTTCTACAGCATCAATAGTAACTGGTAATGACGCCTTGCTAGGTCGTAGCAAATGACGTAGCTGAAGGCTATGCTAACTATCGTCTCGGCAAATGAGAGCGTAATTTGTCAGTGAACCATCGCTAGCAAAGTCGACTGTACAATTGGGGCGAGTGCTAGGAAGTCTCTCTAGCCCTGCCGTGATGCGGCGCTCGGTCTGCAATCACTGACAGTGGCGACACGCGAGTCCGACGTATACTAACGGACCGCGGCCGATTTAAAGGCTACCACATAGCAAGTGTGGTGTCTGGCGGTGACACCACATAAAGGCTTTAGTATCCGAAGTAGATACCAAAGTGAGGAAGCAGGCTAATACCTGCGAAGAGGAAAAGAGGGAAGTGGAAACGCTTGCGACAACCACTTGCCAAGTAATTACGAGAGTTTCGGAATTAGGAAAGAAACTTGACGAAAAACAGAGCTGTGTGCCAATCTGTGTACACAGTTCGGAATTGTTGACGAAAGAGGAGCGGTTCGACACCTTGAAAAAAGGCGGTATACACGCGACGGATTTCATTAAAAATTGTGAAAGAGTTTTACCCAGATCATGGACTAATGAGAGAAAAATTAATGCGGTTATTGATGTGTTGGCTGGTGATGCCAAGCGTTGGGGCTTAAACCTCACCATTACGAACCTGACTTTTGACGAGTTTAAAAATTTGTTTCTGGCTGAATACTGGTCAGAGCAAAAACAGCAAAGTGTCTGGCGCAAATTTGTCGTATCGAGGCCTTTCGATGCGAATTCGCGCGGCTCGATGAAGGAGTTTTGTGAGGGCTGGATCCGTAAGTTGGAATATTTGCGTGATCGCCGCAAGGAATCCGAAATAGTCTGGGAACGCTACAAGAAGCTTTTAGATGATACAAAACGCTACGTAGGAAGCAATTACAGGACAATCAATGATTTCCTGGAAAGAGCTGAGGACGAGGACAATTGGCGCAATAATCGCCACAGTGGTAGAGGCCGTGTAAACAACAACGGATACCACAGCAACCACAACAACGATAACTATGGGAATAATGCATACCGCAATCTTGGCAGCAATAACAATAGTGGTTCCGCCCGTAATGACAATTGGTACAATGCAAATAATAACAGGAATGACGGAAACCAGTATCATACTAGCGTGATACGGGTTTCGCAGAATAGTAATAACGCCAGAAGGTGTGATCAGCCGCCTCAGCAGCATCCGGGGAGCGCATCTGCTGGGACGAGACAGGGAAACCATTAGCCGCGCCGGTGAGGGGCCGACCGGGCGTGGAGAAATTTTGGAGGCCCAATAACAGGAGAAAACCCAGGTGTCGTCGTTACGAAAATTTCGTATGGAATATTCAACGGTGGGAGAGTGTGCCAGTGTTAAGAGAAAGGAGTGCGCCCACAAGTAGTAGATCAGCTGTAGACACGGCAGTAGAAAATACATTCACTGTCAGTGAGAACAATTTAAGCAGTGTTCCGGAAAACGATTATAAAGTGGCAGCTGTAACACCCACAGCGGAAATGGAGATTGAGTTTAAGAATGATTCGCAATTGTTGAGAGAAGATCAGATGTCGGATAACACGTCCGTCATTGAGGGAGGGGATGCAGAGAGGGATGAGGTCTGGTTAAGGCAGTTCAGTCGCTTATACGACGAACTAAGAGATTATAGGGGCCTGTACGGGAGAAGTGTTTATGGGGAGCGCGGGCAGGATTTGCCGCGTCTCGTCCCACAGGAAGATAGTATTTGTGAAGTGATAGAAAGTTCTGTCCCTAACCGGCAGACTTTACTAGAAATAGTTGATGTTAATGGAGAGCACGAGCAAGATTGCTCGTGTTTCGTCCCGCAGGAGTTGGATGTTGAAGTAGTAACGGAATGTTCTGGCCCTAGCCGGCAGACTTTACCGAAAGTTGTAGTGGTAGAAGTAGCCGACCCATCCGACGCAAACCTCCAGTTTAAACATTGCGAGATTATTAAGGAAAAAGATAATGAAAATTTTAGTGATAGCCGGACACGATTGGTAGAAAAGCACGTAGATCACAGCGTGTATGAGGTTAGAGCTGACGTTATACGGTCGGACGATAGCTGTATGGGTTGTGCAGATCCAGAGGAAGTAATTGCAGATGCTACTGGGCACAGTGCTCCAGGTACATTGGCAGATGAGATCAATCTGACCAAAGAGGAATCAACGAAGGTGACAATTAGTGAATTGATAGCAAAGCAACACTCACTAGTTGACGAGTTACAGGAAAAGGTTTCGGTATTGGAGGCGAAGCTACAGACTAAGCCTCAGGACAAACGTGTTGAAATTAAAACTGTATGCGAACAGAGGCTGAAAAGGCCGCCAGATAAGCCGGATTTAGGATCAAAGCCGGATGGTTTTTTCTGGAATGACCTGGATATAGACGAGGATTTACTGTGGGAAAATAAAGAAACAGTCGAGGACAAGTGTAGACAGATAGTAGTGTCTGTTAATATGCACGACCTACAACTAAACGTGTTGATTGACACCGATGCAGAACTGAGTGCTGTATCTGGGAAAATATTTGAGTTACTGAAAGACAGACCCGGCATCGTAGTTATGCCAGTAACAGGAGTGAAATTTATCGGTGCTACTGGGAAGGCCAGTAAACCGGTCACAAAACATATTTTTGTCAACTTCGAGATATGTGGGGCACAATTGGAATAAGAGTTTGTCGTCGTGTCAGACTTAACTACGGCAGTAATTATCGGGTTAGATTGGCTATTAAAATACCGTGCAGTGATTAATTGCGAAAGCAAAACTTTGATATGTGCGTCACAAGATAAAACAACAGTAGTTAGTTTTGACGAGGCACGAGACAGTGTGCATAGGCAATACCAGCCTATACACATTGTTAACTGGCCGGATGGTATTGACGTAGGTATAAATTTGAACTACTGTAACGTGAGGAATCTCGGCATTGACAAAAGTGTAGAAAGTGAATTGGAAAATATTGTAGACGGTGTGTCAAACGTAACACACGAACAAAGACGAGGCCTGCGCGAGCTAGGCCGACTTTGCCATACCTATTGCCATCACAACCATAGGGCATGGGGCAAATATGTAGCAGTATTTGAGAGAATTATGAACACCTTGAGACATGAATCTACGGGATTTTCTCCAGAGGAAATCCTGTTGGATGATGGAAGTAAAAGTTTAGTGGAAGAGATAATCAAATTCCCTCCACGGATTGACATTAGTGTTGGTGTGAAAAAAGATCGTTTGCGAGAAGTAATGAAGCTAAAATCCGATGCTCGCATACTTCGTCATGACGCTAAAGCGCGGTTTGCTAAGTTTGCAATCGGGGACTTAGTACTTGTAAAAGCTCATGAGAAATCGAGCGAGATAGACAATGAAATCTCTGAATTTATGTTTGTTCATAATGGACCATATAAAGTCATTGGTATACCTCACACAAATGCTTATTGCTTAGAGTATCCAAGCTCTGGAAAACTATTAGGTACACGGAACATTGTAGACTTGAAATTGTACCAACCTAGGATTGATTAATACCACAGAATGGGTAATTTGTACAGTATGTAAATATAGAGTGTAAGATTTAAACGATTTGCAAGATTGCCATGCTTTTGCCTGACCAAGAGGACATTAAAGAAGTTGTAAGTAATAAGTAATTAATTTTTACTAAATGATTTAAGAGAGTCATTATAAATCAATTGAAAAATCCAAGCTGCTAGTTTAAGTTTTCAGCTGAGTCACAGTAGATTAAGGATTGTAAATATGATTTTGTAACTAGCTGTAAGATTTCATGAATGTGTGATTTACTAGTCATTGCCGATGTACTTAGACGCTGTTTTAAGTTTCAGGCTAGTACATGCGTGTGATGATGGACAGTGTTGAGTTATCCACTGTGATAATGTTAATGGACTCTTTGAGATTACTCGGGAGTGAGTTTTTCCGAAAGAATTCAGAGAAACGGACGTTCTGGAAATGCCGTTACACAGGCGAGTGAGATCAAGCGTGATGCACAGGCGGGCGCAACAATACTGGCGAGGCGGAGCTGCTGTCGGCTCTTCTGCCGCTGTTGGCTCTTGAGCTGCTGTCGGCATTCTTTGTACTTGCGAGTACGGAAGGCGGAGTTGTTTTTCTTCCCGGACAGCTGATGTGAAAGAATTCTGCTGTAAATATTTATGTTTTGTCGATCTGCTGTATATTATTTTCTTGTTTAGCGTTATGTGGACTCTCATGACGAGAATATTAATTATGAAAAGGTTACATAAAATGTGTATTCTATGTAATTAATTATTAACTTTCGTATTTTGATATACCTGTTTTTTATGACCATGTACTCTGATTAATTTTGTAAATAGTAGTACATTTCTTGATACGGTTAAGAATTTTGATTTTTTGAATAGCTAAACCATTTTCTATGTTTTCTATGAATTTTAATATGTTGTCAACCTGTTTTCTTTTGTGTAAGATGACAGAGTGGAATAAGATTAGGACTGTCTCCTCTCAATTATTATGGTCTAAAAATTGGTTTATGGTTAATTAGCCTACTGCTAAATTTCTTGATGGTTTGAGCATATGCATTACCGGTGTTTTTTTTTCCTTTTTGGGACATTTTCTGAGTCTGTTTAGGTTACACGAACATCCTCAGACAATGTGGGGCACGTGTAACGCCGGAAATGCATATCCTCCTATTTCCATCTGCTGCACTATAAATTTTTTTCCTTATTTTGTTACCTGAAGATATGACATTTCTGTGTCTTTATATATTGTAATTGTTTTACTGTTTTTGTATATATATATATATATATATATATATATATATATATATATATATATATATATATGCATTTTATGTTGGTTTGTTTTGTGAATATTATTTATTTATACGCTGGGTCTGGCCTAGGGAAAACTATGCTATCGAACGAATACATCGATAGGTCGTGTGGAGAACCAAAGTGTGTAGGATTTTCGGTAGTGTTAACTCTGTCGCGTGGAGCGCGGGCAGAGGGGGAGTCTGGCTGGGGTGGTGCAGTGGAGCAGGTGTGTTGTGTGACACTCCCGCGAGTTGCCGCACTTTCGGGGTTGGGCAGCATGTAATTGCGCTCGACTTGCTATGACAGTTTCTGACACGGTGTCGCGGACGGGAAGCACAAGCTGGCGCACATCAAGAGCCCGTTTCGCTTGGTGACAGTGTCGAGAAGAAGGCGCGCCAACATCCAGCTTCTGCAACAGCGACGGCCGACAATGAGTGACTGTCGCCACCTCCTCGATCGACGGCTTCAAACCTTCAATCAACCAACAAGGAAGACTGGAAGCACGTAAAGTTTTAGAACTATATGGCAGACCTCAGCTTTTCAAACTGTTCCATTTTCATAACTAAATTACAGCAACGTAGCATGAACCTTTGTTGCTCATTGTCCCAATTGCATTCCCTTCCTTTTCCAGAATGAACCCGAGTGTCGTTGAAATTCAAACGCCAGCATCATTCGATTTCACTGCTTTAATTTCAAAGTTCAGTTATGGTATTCATAGCAGGTTGCAGTATTTAGATTACGCAAGCACAAATTAAGAGTACGAGTTTTGTTACCATATTTCAGCTTACCTGTGACTGCAGCTCGGCTTGGTACGTACTAAATGTTACTATTGTTAATTGTTCAGAATCATTTAATTCAAGTTCAAAGTTAAATCTCTTATTTCTAAATTGCGTAGATTCAAGTAGCTTTTGAAATGATTGTTGAGGTAGTCCAAGACTAACCATATTTTACTGAATTTCGATGTGCTTCAGAAAGAAAGCTCACTATTAACTTCAGTCACTAAATTAACTTTCGATTTTCCGGTTTTATTAGTTCTTTTGCTAAATTAAGTCAGAGTGTAGCGAAATTTATTACTTCTGACAAACTTTCAGTTTTCCCACTACACGTGTCAACCTTCAGTTGCCACGCTTCTAGTGCTAATTATATATGTAATAACCCTTCTTTTTCAGTTACTATAGTAATTGTCCCTAGGACTGGCGACCGTGATTTCCCCCAAATCTCAAATATCTAATTACCACTAGTTAATTGTTAACGTAACGGCCGCACATTTACTTTCTTTATTAACTTTACCCCAATTCAAAATTAATTTCCACCAGTTTCATTGGCATTTTTCCTTTCATTTAGATGTAACCCTTTTCTCCCTCTTTACCGACAGATCAACTTCGGTGACGATTGGTTTTCCCAAATTTCCATTAGGTAAACGCGGTTTAATTTTTCCCTGTCATTAAGGTCGATAAGCGAGGGGGAGGTTACAAGCTGTTCCCTTGGAATACGACAGATGTTCTCCCATCAGCCTAATGAAGAAGGTATTGGAATTTATCAGACAATTCAATGCTCTGCCATTTCAGTTGCAGTTGCCGACGTCATGTTGTTAAAGTGGCGCACGCATGAGTCGTCGGCTACGGAGACCCATCGTTAATAGTGTTCGGTGCACTGTGTGTTCAGACACTCTTGTACTCTGCCCCGCTTTAAGGTCTGATGTTGTTTCCGCCATAGAACGTCGCCTGTCAAGTTTTATCAGTCTATCCAGCCCACGACGTCCGACATCCGGTAGTAGGGCCGGGGGGGAGGGGGAGGGGGGTGCGTCCAACCACACAAGGTCTGGACGTGGTTTCACTTTGCTTAGGCGGTTAGACCACATGTCGAAGACACTTACCACATCACTTTTCGAATACCCGACAACTCGTGCAGTTTTCGAAATGTGCAGTCGTGCTCAAAAGTATCCGAACGACCAGAACTGCATTTCGCCTGATTCGCATGCAACCGGCATAACGCGGCTGTCTAGCAGGTCCTCCAATCGCTCCTCGGTGCAGTCGTTTGACTATTGAAAATGGTTCCAACATGTCACCACTAGAAAACACTGCTCTGTATCGCAGTAACTCAAGATGTAAAGTAATACCACGATGCTACAAATATCAGGGAACACCTTATCACAGACAAGACTGTCCTTAAGGCTTGTAAGCTCACATTTATTACAATAAATGACGTACCTGAAATGTTACCACTCTCTTTATTACGTCAGGTAGGTAATGCACGTAGTAGGTTCGTCGTATTCATGATTTCCCCTTCAAAGTAACATACGGCGCTTACTATTTAACACAAAATGACATTAAAAATTTAAGTTATTCAAGAGCAGTAAGATGAGAATATGTATGAACTTCAAATGACACGACGAACCGTCTCGTTCTGGATATGGATTCAAACCCAGGACGGGCAAACTAAGCAAAGATTTCGAGACTGACGCAAACTAACAGTCATTTCCGATAGGGCATACAGAGAGTGATATACCTCGATTTTAGACAGTATCAGTTAGCAAATATCAACTTTAAAGTAAATAACGCAAACATTTTTAAAGGACGCGAATTCGTCCCCAGCATCTCTTATCCCTGTTAACGATCTACGAGAGATGTTAAATATTGCTTCTTCACAAGTAACTTACATGAAAGGCCGCGAGGCAAAGCTTTGTGTTGGACAGGGATTCGAGCCCAGAACCTAATCGGATTGATATCGAACTACAACCAACCGTGACATACGGATTTTTTCGGCAGTAGCTAGATGTTTTAACTGAAATGACGAGACGAAACATTAATTTTTTCCTTCCCAGGACTCCAACCCGACACCTATCGCTATTATATTCTAGAGAAAACGAACGTTAGATATGGGTTTGTTGCACCAGCAGCGACATGTGAGAATTTTTGAACTAGAAATAATATGTCGTAGAGTTCAGTGCTCACTGCGAATAGAGTCCCGCACATGTCGTTGTTGACTACACACAAAGAGACGTCAGCTACCGAGTTCTTCTCTACCAGCAACTTACAGTGATCTCGCAAATAGTTCTGTGTCCCACTGGGAGTCAAAAACGTCAGATATCGTTAGTGTTGACAACGAATGAAAATGCATTAAAAATCAAAATTATTATCCACCAGCAGAAAGGTGTTCTCATGCTAGTGCTTGATAATACATAATGATATCTTTAGTGCCGGGCCAGGATTCGAACCCATTTACGCGTAATATGTGGAGATATTGAGGAATCTGCAATTTTTGAACAAACAACAAATTGTAGCCGAGCTGTATTGTCACGAAGGGATCAAATTCCGCGTTAAGGGCGGTCTGAGTTGCATTCTCAGTTCAGAAACAATTTTATCGACATACAGAAGCTCAGATACAAGATGGAATAAGTGTCCTGTGACCCTACATAGTGTTTGTTGCGTCACTAGAAATAAATAATTTGTATAAGAAAGGTTACTGGTGATAGAGTTTCTACATATCGCCACTCCAGACTTTATTATGGTTCAGCCTAATGTCTACTTGGCAGAGAAGAAATATCATCTTTAATGTGAATTTCAGACCACACTGCCATTATATCTTCTTCACTTGGTGTAGTCAGAAGAGAATGGAATCTTTCTCTCCGTATCTAAAATCGTTGACAGAAGTGGGAATCAAACCCACACCATAGGTATAAGTAATTACCATGAGTCCAACAGACCACCAAACCCTCTTTTCTGCGACTCATTTTTCTATCGTAACGCCGTTGCGCCACACAGGCTCCCTGTAGTAAATTGCAGCATGTTCAGTAAATTTATTTGCTTGGTTGACCGAATCTCCATGAACTAGCTGCCTCAGCTATCCAGTGCATACATTCGACTCTATTTTGTAATCACCGAAATGAAATCACGAAACTGCCACCTACACAGAACTGCCTACAGTGTAGGATGCAGAAATTTAAATACGAAGTGTTCCTTTCCGCTTGAGCTATTCTATTGCGCTATCTGTTTGTAAAAAAACGTCATGCAGCGCAACAGAAAAGCTGTAACTGTTTCTCTCAGAAGTCTAGACCTGGCCATTTGCATTATCTCGCAGCGTTGTGGTATGCAGAAGTTCTGGAGGAATTGTTGTTCAGCTCTGGAGGTGTTGTAGCTATGTGTCAGCTAGCAGCGTAATGGTAAGTGTCGTGCACCATAGATAAGATGTCGCGAGTTCGGATACATTTACTACTAATTTTTTTTAAAAAAGCAATTCTGCTGTCTGCTGAAGTTACCAATCCAGTGGAACTCTGAACATAATTCCCATCACTTCTCAACAATAAATAGTCGCATGTGGAAAAAGGGCTAACTTCTGTGACATTTTGTTCTTTTCAGGTTTAATAGACAGCCAGGCAGGAGATGCATCTCGAAGCTTTTGTATTATGTATGGGGAGAGCGCATCGTGCCCAAATACGTCAGAAAAGTATTTTCTACATTAGCTGTCGTGTGGTAGTGGCATTTTATTCTTCTTCAAACATTGTTTGACAGCTTTAACCGACCTCAGCCGTTGAGTCCCATAGTGCTCAGAGCCATTTGAACCATTTGAACAGCTTTAACCCAGAACACGTTTTCTACATGCATGCAATCGATAAACTGCATGTGCATCGTCAGACTGTTATAGATGATAACATCAGAGAATTCGCATGTATCGTTGATGATTAATTTCGCTCTCATGTTTACTATTGTTTCAACAACACTAAAGGAAACCTTACGAAAATTGTGCACTGTATTATAAGAAATGGAATAAAACTACCCACGATAACCTTACAACGAAAGTCTGTTTCAATAAAACTGAGTATCTGTACACAAGCGTGCCTCTATCGACACGAATTAGTAAAATACTACTCACTTACATTTTGATTGGGTCTGTGTTTAATTGGTATGCTGTGTCATACTCGAGAGGTATGCAAATGTAGCATTTCATAAATATAGTTACGTATTTCTAGAAACCCAGAATTTGCTTGTCAGCAGAGGAAAGAGGCGTTACCTGTTGTGCAGCATTGTAAGTTTTTCACCATTGCACAATGAGCCAAAAGTATTTTCTTGCAATTTCCTTACTGATGTTTGATCTGTCTGCTTGTAGTTCATTCACAGAAGGGGTAAAAACGGTGAAGTCAGTGAGACTAGAACTGCGAACCACAACAGACGCTTTTTCACAGGTCAGCACGTTACCACAGAGCTGCCGAAGAGGTACGTGTACGAGTTTCCTCTTACGAGACGAATAGTGGCTAGAACTCATAAACCACTATTTGAAGGGCGAGATAAGTTGCGATTTCCACCTGTAACGACTTTCCTGGGCTGAAAACCGTAAGTTTACAATCTTTTGTTACACCTCAAGCGATAATAACTGAGATTATTCAATGGAAATGACAGGTAAAATCAAGTGAACTTTGAGGCTTAATTCCGTGCACACAAGGAAGTAACTTGTCGATCACAGAGTTGCCAAACATACGTAGCCTTGTTGGCAAATCTCAGCGACTGAGTCTCAGCGACAATGAGTCGGATACGAGTTTTTCAACTGTGAAATACTTTCCTACATTATAGAAGCGAATATTAAATTTGAACTAATACTGCGAAAATTTTTTACCTGGATACCTTAGAACGAAACTCTTTCTGTTTATTTCAAAGGAAAACAAAAGATTTTCTAAAACATTGTCTGCCATACACAACTTGAAACAGGTCATGTCGACCAAATCATATGGAAGAACTGACAGCGACGTATATCGGAAGGCAGTAAGATCTCTTGCCTTTTGGCTTGGCAGTACTCGATATCCGTTTCTAGGCGCAAGTAAATGAAGAAAGGCAGGGCGATTTCGTCATCAAGTAACGTCTTCATCAATTACTTTAGTTTTAATGTAATCTACGAGAAACTGCTGATGTTTGATATTAACATGAAAAGGATTCCGTAGACAGCGAAGGAACCTGTTCTTGGGAAACTACTTCTATATTGACCAAAAGGCATTAAATGATCTTCAAGCACATGTGTTCCAGCAGCGGTATGAATAAAATGATTGTAATAATGACGGTAACATTCGAATTATCCGGTAAATTCACACTTCACAGTGGATTTTCTCGAACTAAGAAATTTGCTCAATTTGTGAGAATTCAAAATGGCTTTACTTCGAGCCTATGATGCCTAGAAGAGTCCTTACATCCTGCTGACATGAGAATAGCATAATCTCCGCGTCAGAAGCTTGCTTCTACTGAACCATTTAATAGACTCTCATTTTTTTCCACCGTGACTAATTTTGTAAGCTAAGCAAATCATCCGTTTCAGCACACTCTTGAGGCTGGGATATGCGGTCACAATGATGTGGTGGAACGAATTACCACAGGTGCACTGCGTGGGTCCAGGAATTTACTTTTAAGAGGCAGAAACAGATTTATTTTACCTCTGGAAACCTCAAGAGAAAGACGTTATAATCCATAATCCGCATTAAACATCACGTGCCTTCATTACCAACTGGGCAGAGCCGGTTTACGTTGGGAAATGACATAGCGGAAGTCATGGCAAACAGAAATACAGTCGCCAGTAAACTTACTTACATCAGAAAATTTTATTTTATTTGATGAACCGACAGCCATTTAAAGGAACAGGTCTCTTATTTTACTTGTACTTGATTGAACAAGAGACGTAGAAAAATTTGGTGCTGGACTGTGATTCGAATTCGTATCTTCTCTTTCGAGGATCTGAATCTCTCAGAACAGTATAGTTCAATCATTTCGTTCCTTTTCCCAAGACTGCAATCTTCTCTAGGTCTCCTCCAAAGGATCCAGTAGAAAAATATTTATAATTTCATTTCAAGACCTATCAAGTGCACACCCACCTGGTAGTGAAAATTAACGTGCATTTTTAATGTCTGTTGATGTGTTGCCAACAATCACAATAGCTGTCGTTATTTCTGGTCAACCACGCACACATCTTACTGTAGGTGAGTAAGCAACTATTACTTAAGCTAAATTCGTGGATGCACGGTCGGTGTGCAGTTCGATTGTCACTTAGGCACAAAAGTTTGTATCCTTATTTTGGATACAAACACCTAGCAGCTCGTAAGAAAAACCGATACGTAACATTTGATTTTTTTTAGTTAACAATCCGACTACGTGTTGGGTTCGTATCTCCGTCACAGAACTTCACATCATGCACTTCATCTTTAATTGCATGCACACTTTCTTACTTAAGAATGGAGGTATATCAGACATCTTTCGTGGTTAGCTAACAGGGACGAAAGGGTCGTGATAGGAGACCAGTTTGTTACATAAATTGTCGTCTTTTATTTTCAAGTTTAGATTTGGTTACTGGTATTTGCAAAAAATTTCGGTAATTCACTACTCTTCATGGCTAGTCATCAAAATGATGTGATTAGATTAGATTAGATTAATTCTTGTTCCATAGATCATGAATACGACATTTCGTAATGATGTGGAACATGTCATTTTAAATGAAAGATTTCTTTACATACCATGACTCAATTTCTTTACAACATTTTTAACACACTCTTTCTCTCTCATTCTTTATTATTTCTCTCTCTCTCCCTCTCTCTCTCTCTCTCTCTTTCCCTCTCTCTGTCTATCTGCAACACACACACACACACACACACACACACACACACACACACACACATTCTCTTTTTATTTTTATTTGTTTGTTGTGCTCGACTATCGGTGAGGCACGAAAACGCCTGTGAACGAGTTTCTTAGTTTTGAGTACACTTACGAAAGAAATATAAAAATAGCTATGAGAGTTACTGATTTATGATGCTTAGTTTGCAGTCAATTCTGAGTATTTTTAGTAACTACGCTCCAGTCGCTAAACCTAGTTACAGAAATGCGAATCAGACGCATTACGTATTCCCAGCCATAGGAGCTGCGACTTGGAGACACCAGCTACGGTCACTTCCCAGCCCGCTGTGGGATCACATCGGTTCGTCTTCTTCCTGCTGGTACTGTAACTGAGATTTGGCAACAAGGCAACGTATGTTTGGCAACTCTGTGATCAACGAGTTACTTCCTTGTGTGCACGGAATTAAGCCTCAAAGTTCACTTGATTTTACCTGTCATTTCCATTGAATAATCTCAGTTATTATCGCTTGAGGTGTAACAAAAGATTGTAAACTTACGGTTTTCAGCCCAGGAAAGTCGTTGCAGGTGGAAATCACAACTGATCTCGCCCTTCAAATAGCGGTTTATGAGTTCTAGCCACTATTAGTCTCGTAAGAGGAAACTCGTACACATACCTCTTCGCCAGCTCTGTGGTAACGTGCTGACCTGTGAAAAAGCGTCTGTTGTGGTTCGCAGTTCTTGTCTCACTGACTTCAACCTTTTTACCCCTTCTGTGAAAGAGCTACAAACAGTCAGATCAAACATCAATAAGGAAATTGCAAGAAAATACTTTCGGCTCATTGTGCAATGGTGAAAAACTTACAATGCTGCACAACAGGTAACGCCTCTTTCCGCTGCTGACAAGCAAATTTTGGGTTTCTAGAAATACGTAACTATATTTATGAAATGCCACATTTGCATACCTCTTGAGTATGACACAGCATACCAATTAAACACAGACCCAATCAAAATGTAAGTGAGTAGTATTTTACTAATTCGTGTCGATAGAGGCATGCTTGTGTACAGATACTCAGTTTTATTGAAATAGACTTTCGTTGTAAGGTTATCGTGGGTAGTTTTATTCCATTTCTTATAATACAGTGCACAATTTTCGTAAGGTTTCCTTTAGTGTTGTTGAAACAATAGTAAACATGAGAGCGAAATTAATCATCAACGATACATGCGAATTCTCTGATGTTATCATCTATAACAGTCTGACGATGCACATGCAGTTTATCGATTGCATGCATGTAGAAAACTTGTTCTGGGTTAAAGCTGTCAAACAATGTTTGAAGAAGAATAAAATGCCACTACCACACGACAGCTAATGTAGAAAATACTTTTCTGACGTATTTGGGCACGATGCGCTCTCCCCATACATAATACAAAAGCTTCGAGATGCATCTCCTGCCTGGCTGTCTATTAAACCTGAAAAGAACAAAATGTCACAGAAGTTAGCCCTTTTTCCACATGCGACTATTTATTGTTGAGAAGTGATGGAAATTATGTTCAGAGTTCCACTGGATTGGTAACTTCAGCAGACAGCAGAATTGCTTTTTTTAAAAAAAATTAGTAGTAAATGTATCCGAACTCGCGACATCTTATCTATGGTGCACGACACTTACCATTACGCTACTAGCTGACACATAGCTACAACACCTCCAGAGCTGAACAACAATTCCTCCAGAACTTCTGCATACCACAACGCTGCGAGATAATGCAAATGGCCGGGTCTAGACTTCTGAGAGAAACAGTTACAGCTTTTCTGTTGCGCTGCATGACGTTTTTTTTACAAACAGATAGCGCAATAGAATAGCTAAAGTGGAAAGGAACACTTCGTATTTAAATTTCTGCATCCTACACTGTAGGCAGTTCTGTGTAGGTGGCAGTTACGTGATTTCATTTCGGTGATTACAAAATAGAGTCGAATGTATGCACTGGGTAGCTGAGGCAGCTAGTTCATGGTGATTCGGTCAACCAAGCAAATAAATTTACTGAACATGCTGCAATTTACTATAGGGAGCCTGTGTGGCGCAACGGCGTTACGATAGAAAAATGAGTCGCAGAAAAGAGGGTTTGGTGGTCTGTTGGACTGATGGTAATTACTTATACCTATGGTGTGGGTTTGATTCCCACTTCTGTCAATGATTTTAGATACGGAGAGAAAGATTCCATTCTCTTCTGGCTACACCAAGTGAAGAAGATATAATGGCAGTGTGGTCTGACATTCACATTAAAGATGATATTTCTTCTCTGCCAAGTAGACATTAGGTTGAACCATAATAAAGTCTGGAGAAACTCTATCACCAGTAACCTTTCTTATACAAATTATTTATTTCTAGTGACGCAACAAACACTATGTAGGGTCACAGGACACTTATTCCATCTTATATCTGAGCTTCTGCATGTCGATAAAATTGGTTCTGAACTGAGAATGCAACTCAGACCGCCCTTAACGCGGAATTTGATCCCTTCGTGACAATACAGCTCGGCTACAATTTGTTGTTTGTTCAAAACTGCAGATTCCTCGACATCTCCACATATTACGCGTGAATGGGTTCGAATCCTGGCCCGGCACTAAAGATTTCAATATGTATAATCAAGCTCTAGCATGAGAACACCTATCTGCTGGTGGTTAATAATTTTGATTTTTAATGCATTTTCATTCGTTGTCAACACTAACGATATCTGACGTTTTTGACTCCCAGTGGGACACAGAACTATTTGCGAGATCACTGTAAGTTGAAGATGATATTCCGAGTTGCTGGTGGAGAAAAATTCGGTAGCTGACGTCTCTTTGTGCGTAGTCAACAACGATATGTGCTGTGCGCTATTCCCAATGAGCACTGAACTCTTCGACATATTATTTCTAGTTCAAAATTGTTCACATGTCGCTGCTGGTTTAACAAACCTATATTTAACGTTCGTTTTCTCTATAATAAGACAGCGTTAGCTGCTGGGTTGGAGTCCTGGGAAGGAAAAAATTAATGTTTCCTCTCGTCATTTCAGTTAAAACATCTAGCTACTGCCAAGGAAATCCGATATGTCACAGTAGGTTGTGTTCCGATATCTATCCGATTAGGTTCTGGGTTCGAAACCCTGTCCAGCACAAAGCTTTGCCTCACGGCCTTTCATGTAAGTTACTTGTGAAGAAGCAATATTTAACATCTCTCGTAGATCGTTAACAGGGACAAGAGATGCTGGGGACGAATTCACGTCCGTTAAAAATGTTGCGTTATGTAATTTAAAGTTGATATTTGCTAACTGGTACTGTCTAAAATCGAGGTATATCACTCTCTGTATGCCCTATCGGAAATGACTGTTAGTTTGCGTCAGTCTCGAAATCTTTGCTTAGTTTGCCTGACCTGGGTTTGAATCCATATGCAGAACGAGACGTTTCGTTGTGTCACTTGTAGATCATACATATTCTCAACTAGCTGCTCGCGAATAACTTAAATTTTTAATGTCATTTTGTGTTAAATAATAAGTACTGTATGTTACTTTCAGGAGGAAATCATGAATACGACGAACTTACTACGTGAATTACCTACCTGATGTAATAATGAGAGTGGTAACATTTCAGGTATGTCATTTATTGTAATAAATGTGAGCTTACAAGCCTTAAGGACAGTCTTATCTGTGATAAGGTGTTCCCTGATATTTGTAGCATCGTGGTATTACTTTACATCTTGAGTTACTGCGATACAGAGCAGTGTTTTCTAGTGGTGACTTGTTGGAACCATATTCAATAGTCAAACGACTGTACCATGGGGCAATTAGAGGACCTGCTAGACAGCTATGTTATGCCGGTTGCGTGCGAATCAGGCGAAATGCAATTCAGGTCGTTCGGATACTTTTAGTATGGCTGTACGTGCCGAGCCGCGGGGCCATCACAATCTGCTCTTAAAGAAATTATGATATATCACGTGCCTTCCCCATTCTACACATGGACACCATGCTCACTGACACTACATGCACCGTGTGTGTGTCTGACTAGCAGTCGTATTTCCCCAGGTGATGCTACTATACGATCGCCTGGACGGGTTTATATCGATAGGGGGTTGGTGCTCACAAAATTCTGGCTGATCAGTGTCTTTTTGTCATCTTTAGTGTAATTAAAGTCTGTGATTGCTGTCTTCAAATGCGAGCTGAGCTGGCGACCCTTCGCTCACAGCTTCAGGCTGTGCTTGAGGCTGTGGCCAATCGACATCGCCGTGGGGGATCAGACATAGATATCCAAGCAACGTCTAGGTGTCTCCTGATTGGTCCACCATTGTGGCTGCCCTGTGTACTGGCCCCACTGAGGATGACCTCTCCTCCGGGGTCGAGTGGTAGATTGTTCAAAATGTGGCAGGTAGCTGTCGCTGCTGAAGTACTGGTTATTCTTTGAGTTTTACAGTCTCTGTTAATACGAGGGTTGTCCAGAAAGTAATGCACCACATTTATTCTACAATTCCTTACTGAACGGCCGCTCGGGATTAGCCGAGCGGTCTCAGGCGCTGCAGTCATGGACTGTGCTGCTGGTCCCGGCAGAGGTTCGAGTCCTCTCTCGGACATGGTTGTGTGTGTTTGTCCATAGAATAATTTAGTTTAAGTAGTGTGTAAGCTTAGGGACTGATGACCTTAGCAGTTAAGTCCCAGCTGGCCGTTGTGGCCGTGTGGTTCTAGGCGCTTCAGTCTGGAACCGCGTGGCCGCTATGGTCGCAGGTTCGAATCCTGTCTCGGGCATGGATGTGTGTGATGTCCTTAGGTTAGTTAGGTTTAAGTAGTTCTAAGTTCTAGGGGACTCATGACCTCAGATGTTAAGTCCCATAGTGCTCAGAGCCATTTGAACCAGTTAAGGCCCATAGGATTTCACACACATTTGAACATTTTTACTGAACGTAATGAGAATTACAAACACAAAAGAATGCTGTTTTATCTACACACCCTATTTTTCCACTAATCTTCGTCCCATTCTGTGGCCTTCCTCCAGACGTGTATGCCCTGTCGGTACCAATCCTTATCCTGGTGGCGGAGGGAGTGCTTCACTGTGTGAATCACCTCCTCGTCGTCCTCAAATTGTCTTCCACGAATGGCATCCTTTAATGGCTCAAACAAGTACACAGGCATCCTCGATCTTCTTGTATATCTCCCCCTCCTGTACGGCATGGCTGTGTGCTCCGTGCGGCTGCCTCGAGTGAAATGAGCGTGCAGCTGCCTGCCTAGCGGATGTACGTCACTGATAAAATGGGCGCGGCAGGAAGTAGCGCGCTGCAAAACCGCAATGGCGGCCGCTTCCTGCATTTTTCCAGCGGATCGCGCTTAGTTAGAACTATAGCGCGATCCGCGGAGCTCTAGCGGCTGCCGAGCGAAACTCGTTCAAGGTCACCCTCCAATATGGCTACGTCAGAGCTGTAGGTGGATGGGGTAACACAGTCCAACCCTGTTTTGTGATGTGTTCAGCGGTCCTGAGGCGTGTGTGGGGCCGAGCGTTATCGTGCTGCAGCAAAACATCTCCTGGATTGCTGTTGTAAGTAGGTTGTTTAGGTTTTTATATTGGTAACGCCACGTAGTGCTCTGTATGAAAATCGCTGACTGCGCTGTGTGCAGTCTGTAGTTGGTTGGACTCATTGTTGGAATATTCGCTTGTGTAGCGTTGGGCAGTTGGATGTGAACAGCGCGTAGCGTTGGCCAGTTGGAGGTGAGCCACCAGCATTGATGGATATGGGGAGAGAGATGTCAGTTTTGAGAGGTTACTATGAGCGGACGATCTAGATATGTGTCCGTCAGAAAAAGGAAATTTGTAAGACTGGATGTCATGAACTGATATATATACACTCCTGGAAATTGAAATAAGAACACCGTGAATTCATTGTCCCAGGAAGGGGAAACTTTATTGACACATTCCTGGGGTCAGATACATCACATGATCACACTGACAGAACCACAGGCACATAGACACAGGCAACAGAGCATGCACAATGTCGGCAATAGTACAGTGTATATCCACCTTTCGCAGCAATGCAGGCTGCTATTCTCCCATGGAGACGATCGTAGAGATGCTGGATGTAGTCCTGTGGAACGGCTTGCCATGCCATTTCCACCTGGCGCCTCAGTTGGACCAGCGTTCGTGCTGGACGTGCAGACCGCGTGAGACGACGCTTCATCCAGTCCCAAACATGCTCAATGGGGGACAGATCCGGAGATCTTGCTGGCCAGGGTAGTTGACTTACACCTTCTAGAGCACGTTGGGTGGCACGGGATACATGCGGACGTGCATTGCCCTGTTAGAACAGCAAGTTCCCTTGCCGGTCTAGGAATGGTAGAACGATGGGTTCGATGACGGTTTGGATGTACCGTGCACTATTCAGTGTCCCCTCGACGATCACCAGTGGTGTACGGCCAGTGTAGGAGATCGCTCCCCACACCATGATGCCGATGCCGGGTGTTGGCCCTGTGTGCCTCGGTCGTATGCAGTCCTGATTGTGGCGCTCCCCTGCATGGCGCCAAACACGCATAAGACCATCACTGGCACCAAGGCAGAAGCGACTCTCATCGCTGAAGACGACACGTCTCCATTCGTCCCTCCATTCACGCCTGTCGCGACACCACTGGAGGCGGGCTGCACGATGTTGGGGCGTGAGCGGAAGACGGCCTAACGGTATGCGGGACCGTAGCCCAGCTTCATGGAGACGGTTGCGAATGGTCCTCGCCGATACCCCAGGAGCAACAGTGTCCCTAATTTGCTGGGAAGTGGCGGTCCGGTCCCCTACGGCACTGCGTAGGATCCTACGGTCTTGGCGTGCATCCGTGCGTCGCTGCGGTCCTGTCCCAGGTCGACGGGCACGTGCACCTTCCGCCGACCACTGGCGACAACATCGATGTACTGTGGAGACCTCACGCCCCACGTGTTGAGCAATTCGGCGGTACGTCCACCCGGCCTCCCGCATGCCCACTATACGCCCTCGCTCAATGTCCGTCAACTGCACACACGGTTCACGTCCACGCTGTCGCGGCATGCTACCAGTGTTAAAGACTGCGATGGAGCTCCGTATGCCACGGCAAACTGGCTGACACTGACGGCGGCGGTGCACAAATGCTGCGCAGCTAGCGCCATTCGACGGCCAACACCGCGGTTCCTGGTGTGTCCGCTGTGCCGTGCGTGTGATCATTGCTTGTACAGCCCTCTCGCAGTGTCCGGAGCAAGTATGGTGGGTCTGACACACCGGTGTCAATGTGTTCTTTTTTCCATTTCCAGGAGTGTATATATATTATGACTTTGAACACCATTAAGGTAAATACATTGTTTGTTCTCTATCTAAATCTTTCAATTGCTAACTGTGTCTATCAGTAGTTAGTGCCTTCGGTAGTTAGAAACTTTTATTTAACTGGCAGTATTGGCGCTCGCTGTATTGCAGTAATTCGAGTAACCAAGATTTTTGTGAGGTAATTGATTAAGGTATAGGTTATTGTCAGTCAGGACCATTCTTTTCTAGGGATTATTGAAAGTCAGATTGCGGTGAGATAAAAATATTGTGCGTCACTTTGGTGATCGTCAGAATAAATATAAAGAAAACTGTATGAGTACGTTGACTTTTACTCAGCTGTTTGTGTATCAAACAGCGTAAGAGTTTTCCCAGCACTGTCATTCTTAATTTTCTAGGGGGACATTTCACTGTGGAGCTTAAGTCGCCGGAAGCGCGTCTTGAGTTTTGCTAATTTATTGACATATGCTTCTGAATTAATGGTATCGCCTCTTGGTATCACATCAATGAGAATCACACCTTCGCAATCCCAAAACACAGTGATGATGACCTTACTGGCGGAAGAAGTTGCTTTGAATTTTTTTCTCCTTTGAGTAGTCAGAATGGCGCCATTCCAGCGAGTGTCGTTTCGTTTCGGGTTCAAAATGGTGAACTCATTTTTCATCACCTGTCACAATCCGGGTCAAGAAGGCCTTCCCCTGAGCTTCAAAACGTTATAACAAATGTTTTTGCCGTGCGATTTGTGATTCACCATTAGACACCGCGGGACCCATCTTGCACACATGTTTGAATATCCAAGAGTGCGGATAATTGCATCCACACTCCCTTTGCCGACTGACAGATGCAGTGCCAATTACCGAGCCGTAATGCGTCTGTTCTCGCGAATGACATCAACTCGCTGCAACATGTCAGGTGTGACAGCCGTGGATGGTGTCCTCGACGGCTGCAAATCGTGGAGCTCCGCCGAACCGCCTTCTGATGACGTCACCCTTCGTGCCCAGCGACTAACTGTACTTCTGTCGACAGCAGATGCTCCATACACTTTGCACAAGTGTTTGTGAATATTCCCCACAGTTTCTTTCTCTGCAGTGAGGAATTCAATGACTGCACGTTGCTTGTAACGTACATCAACTACAGATGCCATTTTGAAACTGTCGTGTAGCTACACTACCTGTCAGAAATGACGGAAACTTGGCGTGCTCACTCAGGAGACTTCGAATAATACATACGTAACATTTCGCATTCGTAGCGTTGTTTTCAGTTGAGAAAAAAATGCGGTGCATTACTTTCTGAGCAGTCCTCGTACATATCGATTAAACAAATATCGCACTGGACTAATCTGGAACCGTCCTATCGAATGGGCACTTAAAATTCCGTTTCAAAAATATTTTAGTTTGGAATGGGAAGGAAACTGACGATTTCCGTCAACACTGGGAATCGCATGAAAGACGTAGTGACAGCTATTTGTTTGGGCTGACTCCAACTATATAACGCAAAAACGGATTTGCAGATGAAACTTCCTGGCAGATTAAAACTGTGTGCCCGACCGAGACTCGAACTCGGGACCTTTGCTTTTCGCGGGAAAGTGATCTAGCATCTGAGCTACCGAAGCACGACTCACGCTCGGTACTCACAGCTTTACTTCTGCCAGTATCTCGCCTCCTACCTTCCAAACTTTACAGAAGCTCTTCTGGTAGAGCACTTGCCCGCGGAAGGCAAAGGTCCCGAGTTCGAGTCTCGGTCGGGCACACAGTTTTAATCTGCCAGGAAGTTTCATATCAGCGCACACTCCACTGCAGAGTGAAAATCTCATTCTGCATTTGCAGATATTTGCTGAAACACCATAGGAAATGAGCCCGATGACTTTTAGAAGAGTCATCATGTATAGTTAGTGAGCCCACTAGAAATGGAACTTAACAATCAGCGAGGATCGGTTAACTTCAACTGTGATACGTATTCTTTGTACACTAGATACGGGCGGCGTACTTGCTGCCCCTGTTGTGGCCATGCAGCGTGGAGTTTGCGCAGCGCTGGTCAAGTCCCGGTTACGTCTGCGGCTTGTCTGTCGCCGGACACAGGCCTGGGGTGTAATCTGATTTGCCGGGGCCTAAACTAGTTGTCGATAGCCCGCAGCCACAAACCGCATAGCGCTGTGATCTGCCCTCAATAACTGTATAATCCGTTTAGCAGCTGTACCTGCAGGTGGCCCGTGGCTCGGTGTAGTTTCGAGGCGTGCAACCGAAGAGGAGCGTGCACCGCGGTGCGTGAAGGTGTAAGCAGGCAGTAAGGCTCTGAAATATCAGATGGTTTTACGAAAACCTAACATCACCATTCAATATTAGCGACGGAGCTGAACTAATCCTCCCTTGCTCTTCATCTCTGTTGTCGAGCATTGTTCAAAAATCGGCCAACCGCTACCAAATGTAATCTTATAGGGAAAAATATACCACCCCATAAAAGAGAACACTGGTCACTTTGAAGTAGTGCAGATGATATACAAATGGCACCAAGTTGTCACGTGACCTTCCACCGCTAGCTAAATCGTGGCAGTGGAGTGGTGTGTATGTGTCAGCTGGATATAGAATCAGCGCAGTGAGATGGATCCACGTAGAGACCTGTCACAAAGGTAGAAAGGAGCTATCAAGTTTGGACGTGTTCATTACCACTTTGTGAAAGAAGTTGGCCGATATGTTGGTGTATCAACACGAATTGTTCGACGTATTTACATGGAATGGTCTACCATTCGTAGCCTCATAGCTTGGTGTAAGAGCAAGGGTATAAAGATCCTAATCGCCAGAGACAGCAAATGAATGTCACGTCTCCTTAACGACAAACGGTTTCAAACTCAACACAAATTATTGCTGTCAGTGAATGCTTATCGATCTCAACAAGTTTCGGCACCAACATTCCGAAGGAAACAACAGGCAGTGAATATTTAGAGTTCAGTACCTCGTAGAAGGTCATTTCACACAGCAGCACATAGTGAATGGATAAAAATGAATGGATAAAATAACACAGAGACGGCGAATGCACCGACGCCTCAAAGAAGCGTTTACCTGCAGTGTGTGCAGGGTTCATATCGGAGATGGTTCTGTGATTTTTTTCTTCTATTTCGTGCCGTGACTTTGGCGCACTTGTTTCAGTCTCCATGAGTACAAACCAGAATGTTAACTTTAACATTCTCTTTGACCACTTTCTACCCTTCCTTCTACATCTTCTCACTGAGCAGGGTGTCAACACTCCTTTCTGCCAAGATCAGAAGAGAGCTGCTCGCTTGCTTTCCTAGTTTGACGAAGACTCACGTATTCCATCGCACCTTCACTCTCTCATTAAATTAGCCGATCTTAATCCTATTTAAATGTATGGCAATATTTGAAATAGCGGATGAAACGTAGTGGTCGACGTACATGCAGTTGGGTAACTCTGCGACATCTGGTTTCGCAGGACAGAGCGGTTCAGATTGTGGAAAGGGCCCAAGATCAGTTACTGTTAGTTACACAAGAACACACAACTTTAATCCTCGAAAATCAATGCACAGAGTTCTCTTTAAGACAACCAGGATCAATTCACGGCTTAGGTCCCAAGTAACTTCTCAATAATAAGATTTAAATAATTCCTTTTTAAACACAATGATTTAGAAGAACGGCTGAAGGCCTTACTTAAGTAAAACTAAAATATCTTCTTGGTTAAAGCCCCAAATAATATATCAAATAAGCAAAAGAAATTTTTTAAAAGCAAGCATTTACAAATTTCGGCTAAAAGCAATTTTAAGGAAAATTTAAATCAATTCTTCGGCTGAAAGCCCAATATTTCAATATAATAAAAGGGAATCTTTAAAGACAAACATTTACACAGTACAACAGAAAACATCTTAAGAAAACTTGAAATATCTTGACGGCTGAAGGCCCAAACAATTTTTCAAAATAATTAAAGACAAACCTAAAAAAATGGTTCAAATGGCTCTGAGCACTATGGGACTTATCTTCTGAGCTCATCAGTCCCCTAGATCTACTTAAACCTAACTAACCTAAGGATATCACACACATCCATGCCCGAGGCAGGATTCGAACCTGCGACCGTTGCGGTCGCGCGGTTCCAGACTGTAGCGCCTAGAACCGCTCGGCCACCCCAACCGGTACAAACCTAAAGATAAGCATTCACACAGTATGACTGAAGGCCATTTTAAGAATTCAAGATAGTTAAAGAGAAACCTTACACACAGGAATTTACACATTACGGCTGAAAGCCACAAATTTTAAAACAAACGCGGCTGAAGGCCTAAATACAGAGCAAACAAGAATGTGAAAAAAAAAACACGGCTGAAGGCCTAATCTTAAAATATTACACACAAGGTTCGGCTGAAGGCCATATATTACACATAGAACAGACAAAATTAATACATGGCTGAAGGCCTGGCACAGCACTTGCGACAAACAACAGAACAGTGGTGCTCAGAAGTGTTCCAAGGGTCGGACTGGGGAGGAAACTCTAAGAACAGGTTAGGTGAGACAGGCAGCCAAGCGTAATATTAAATGATTGGTTGGCAGCACGAGCTAGGGACGGCTGAAGAACCAACGAACAATCAAATCAATTCACCAAACACGGCGGAGACTTCTTCGCTGCTCTGTCGCAACCAAACGACTGCCTGCTCCAGTACGCAGACAGCGTTCATAACTCCTCACTGGAAATTACAGAAGCTACACGCAGTTCCATGTAAACACTTGCACCAAGAACTCAGACAATCCTAAAACCAATCACTGTGGAACGACAAGAAGAAATCACAAGTCGACACACACTGAGTTTTCATAAGCGGTCGGCCTACCAAATACACGTAGTCCGATGAGACGACCGACCGAACGACCAACCAACGGTTGGCCCCACTCTAATCTCCTTGCGTCAGATAGTACATGTGTGTGGGCAGCGGTCGGCAAGTACTGGCTGTCCGCACCTCACTGGCGCTCCGTCCCCAACTGAACTCCAGACACACGACGACCCGGAAATACTAGTGGTCGCTCCAGAGGTACTATGACCGTGCCTTATCGATAAGCGCCGCTGCTGCCACTCACGGGCAAGCAAACCAGCAACCTAGTGACGCCAGTAAATCGAATTAAAAGAAAAACGAGGCGATAGAACCACAAAAACAAGATGACGAGCAATAAACGACATGAGCGCGAGCCGCGCACTGTAAAACTGAGCCGGCCGGGGTGGCCGAGCGGTTCTAGGCGCTACAGTCTGGAACCGCGCGACCGCTACGGTCGCAGGTTCGAATCCTGTCTCAGGCATGGGTGTGTGTGATGTCCTTAGGTTAGTTAGGTTTAAGTAGTCCTAAGTTCTAGGGGACTGATGACCTCAGAAGTTAAGTCCCATAGTGCTCAGAGCCATTTGAACCGTTTTTTGTAAAACTGATTAAATTAAACAACAACTAGAATAGGCTACAATTCCATTCCCGATATGTCGAAACACACATGGTTCAAACGGTTCTGAGCACTATGGGAATTAAAATCTGAGGTCATCAGTCCCCTAGAACTTAGAACCACTTAAACCTAACTAACATAAGGACATCACACACATCCATGCCCGAGGCAGGATTCGAACCTGCGACCGTAGCGGTCGCGCGGTTCCAGACTGAAGTGCCTAGAACCGCTCGGCCACATCGGGCGGCCCACACATCTCAACTCGTCGGCATTTCATGAGCACTGCTGATGTATCACAATCAAATGTTACGCCCAGCATATACGCGACACGAACAACAAAGATAATTCATAAATCATTGTTGCCACGGAAAAATATTTTCTACTATATACAGTTTAACCTGTTATGGTTGTTGACGCTTCAGGACTCAATAATCAGCCATAGGATGCGGAAGCCTCAGAATGTAAACTCTCCATAGGAGTTCTCTCTTATCCTTTTATTGATCTGTACAGCAGAGTAATAGGCTTTTGCTGCAGGGTTGGAGTGTGCGAGTCGTTCTCTGCTGGAGGTTAGCGATAAAGCGGGAGAAGCAGGCAGCCAATCAGTTGATAGAACGCTTTATTGATGAACAGGAACAGACGTGGTTCAGCACGTCTGAAACAGACTGCTGGCGACGGGAGGTGATCTTTGGACCCCAGCACACTGGTAACGCGGATGGCGACTGACGGCTGCGGGGTGAGGGTACAGCAACGAGGTGGCGTCCCTCTGCCCTGACTGGACACTCAGGCAGCGGTCGTTGGTTTGTGGCCCAGCGGAGGCAGTGTCATAGATGTGTCATCGGACGGGCCAGCTGTGACGAGTTGCTGACGCGCTGGTTCTGCTACTTTAAATTCCATTTCCACATCCTGGAAGGCCCCCGGTATCGTTGCTGCGTCAAAACGTCTGGAGCCGGGTTGACTGGTGTGGCGTAATCGATAGTTCCCAATGTCAAGAAGAAAGAGGCTCGCTGATCTAAGTCAGAGTCGTGTCTAGGCCTCATCAGCGTAGCATCACGTACTGAAGAGCCTCCAAGTGCGGCTTGGCCGTGTGTCTGCCGCTGGCTGTCCTAAATTGCGGGTACAGATGGTGTTAATGGTACGGAGCTGCTGGAGGCATGGCTAGTGGGCGTGCGCCATTGCATCCACCAGATCCTGTGTGTCCGCTATCATTATCGGACGGAGTCTTGCAATTCCTTTGCCAACTGTATGACACCTCTGGTGTTGTACCGATACATGATACCTCACTTCCCACCAACTCTTGGCTCAGGACATAGCCGAAGGCATGGTTGCTCGAATGACACGACAGCAAAAACTGTTTTTGATAGTCTGGAAAAATAATAGTACTTGTGGTTAGTAATTCCTTTAATCGTTGAAATTCCTCTTGACAATCCGGGCCGGCCGTTGTGGCCGAGCGGTTCTAGGCGCTTCAGTCGGGAACCGCCTTGCTGCTACGGTCGCAGGTTGGAATCCTGCCTCAGGTATGGATGTGTGTCACGTCCTTAGGTTAGTTAGGATTAAGTAGTTCTAAGTCTACGGGACTGATGAGCTCAGATGTTAAGTCCCATAGTGCTCAGAGCCATTTGAACCATTTTGACAATCCGGAGTCTATCTAAATTTCACACCATTTTCAATAAATTTGTAAGGTGTCTTGCTACCTCCGAAAATTTTGGAATGTATTTTCTATATATATTTCCTTTAATTTACGTCTATGGTCACATATTTTTTGTTAACAGATTACCGGTTTCGGTATATAATGAACATAATCAGATCTGTTTTATAAAAGCAGTCCTATTGTACTGAAGGACTTTGTTTTTATAAAACAGATCTGATGATGGTCATTATAGACCGAAACCGGTAATCTGTTAACAAAAAGTTTTGTAACCATAGACGTAAATTAAAGGAAACGTATTGTATATACGGGTCACTGTTTTACTTGCGACAGTGTCGCAGCTTGTGTTTTCTATATATATTCGTATTTCCGAGATATAACTGTACTTCTTTCGACGTGTTAGGCGTTGGAAAATCTTTTACTGCTTGCACAAACCTAGTGTCGGTACATATCCTGTCCTGGGAATTAATGTGACCTGAATAGTGGGCCTGCTGCAATAGAAAGTGATACTTTTCAGGGCTGAGCATCAGCATTGCTTCATGCAACCATTCAGATACTTTCCACAGATGCACCATGTGCTCCTTGATGTCCTTGCAGTGCACTATTAAGTCATCAAGATATACTAGGCATTGATTTGGTTTACAGCCTCGTAGAACTCCGTGTAATAAGCGTCCAAAGGTCGACGGCGCGTATTTCAGACCGAAAGGTGTCTGACGATACTGAAGCATCCAAATAGGAATATAATGCTGTCTTAGTTCTATCCTGTCATGCTAGTTCTAATTGGTGATAGCCATATGTAAATCTAACGTCGTGAAATAACGGCACTGCCCAAATTGTCTAGCTTCTGCGTGATATTAGGTATGGGTTGTGCATCGGTGACTGTTCGCTGATATAGAAATCTGTAATCGCAGCAGAAACTGTTACCGTTTTTCCTGTCTGAGGACTGCTTCGGCACTGTTACTATAGAAGCTGACTAAGGGCTGGTACTTTCTTCTATGATTCTATACCAAAGCTGTTTGTCTACGAACTCCTCCATTTATTTTGAGTCATCAGTCCTCTGACTGGTTTGATGTGTCCCTCCACGAATTTCTCTCCTGTACCAACCTCTTCACCTCAGAGTAGCACTTGCAACCTACGTCTCAGTTGTCTGCTGGGTGTATTCCAATCTCTGTCTTCCTCTACACTTTCTGCCCTCTAAAGCTCCATCTAGTATTATGGAAGTCAGTCCCTGATGTCTTAATAAATGTCCCACCATACTGTCTCTACTCCTTGTCAGTGTTTTCCACATATTCCTTTCCTATCCGATTCTGCGCAGAACCTCCTCATTCCTTACCTTACCAGCCCACCTAATTTTCAACATTCATCTGTAGCACCACATCTCAAACGCCTCGATTCTCTTCTGTTCGGTTTTCCCACAGTCCATGCTTCCCTATCATACAATGCTGGGCTCCAAACATATGTTCTCATACATTTCTTCCTCAAATTAAGGTCTGTGTTTGTTACTAGCCAGGAATGCCCTTTTTGTCAGGTGCTAGTCTGCTTTTGATGTCCTCCTTGCTCCGTCTGTCATTAGTTATTTTGCTGTCTAAGTAACAGAATTCCTTAATTTCATCTACACTCCTGGAAATGGAAAAAAGAACACATTGACACCGGTGTGTCAGACCCACCATACTTGCTCCGGACACTGCGAGAGGGCTGTACAAGCAATGATCACACGCACGCCACAGCGGACACACCAGGAACCGCGGTGTTGGCCGTCGAATGGCGCTAGCTGCGCAGAATTTGTGCACCGCCGCCGTCAGTGTCAGCCAGTTTGCCGTGGCATACGGAGCTCCATCGCAGTCTTTAACACTGGTAGCATGCCGCGACAGCGTGGACGTGAACCGTATGTGCAGTTGACGGACTTTGAGCGAGGGCGTATAGTGGGCATGCGGGAGGTCGGGTGGACGTACCGCCGAATTGCTCAACACGTGGGGCGTGAGGTCTCCACAGTACATCGATGTTGTCGCCAGTGGTCGGCGGAAGGTGCACGTGCCCGTCGACCTGGGACCGGACCGCAGCGACGCACGGATGCACGCCAAGACCGTAGGATCCTACGCAGTGCCGTAGGGGACCGCACCGCCACTTCCTAGCAAATTAGGGACACTGTTGCTCCTGGGGTATCGGCGAGGACCATTCGCAACCGTCTCCATGAAGCTGGGCTACGGTCCCGCACACCGTTAGGCCGTCTTCCGCTCACTCCCCAACATCGTGCAGCCCGCCTCCAGTGGTGTCGCGACAGGCGTGAATGGAGGGACGAATGGAGACGTGTCGTCTTCAGCGATGAGAGTCGCTTCTGCCTTGGTGCCAATGATGGTCGTATGCGTGTTTGGCGCCGTGCAGGTGAGCGCCACAATCAGGACTGCATACGACCGAGGCACACAGGGCCAACACCCGGCATCATGGTGTGGGGAGCGATCTCCTACACTGGCCGTACACCACTGGTGATCGTCGAGGGGACACTGAATAGTGCACGGTACATCCAAACCGTCATCGAACCCATCGTTCTACCATTCCTAGACCGGCAAGGGAACTTGCTGTTCTAACAGGGCAATGCACGTCCGCATGTATCCCGTGCCACCCAACGTGCTCTAGAAGGTGTAAGTCAACTACCCTGGCCAGCAAGATCTCCGGATCTGTCCCCCATTGAGCATGTTTGGGACTGGATGAAGCGTCGTCTCACGCGGTCTGCACGTCCAGCACGAACGCTGGTCCAACTGAGGCGCCAGGTGGAAATGGCATGGCAAGCCGTTCCACAGGACTACATCCAGCATCTCTACGATCGTCTCCATGGGAGAATAGCAGCCTGCATTGCTGCGAAAGGTGGATATACACTGTACTAGTGCCGACATTGTGCATGCTCTGTTGCCTGTGTCTATGTGCCTGTGGTTCTGTCAGTGTGATCATGTGATGTATCTGACCCCACGAATGTGTCAATAAAGTTTCCCCTTCCTGGGACAATGAATTCACGGTGTTCTTATTTCAGTTTCCAGGAGTGTACTTCGTGACCATCAATCCTGATGTTAAGTTTCTCGTTGTTCTTATTTCTGCTACTTTTAGTTACTTTCGTATTTATTTGATCTACTCTCAATCCATATTCTGTACTCATTAGACTGTCCATTCCATCCAGCAGATCATGTACTTCTTCTTCACTTGCACTCAGGATAGCAATGTCATCAGCGAATCGTATCATTAATACCCTCTCACCTTGAATTTCAATTCCACTCCTGAATCTTTTTTTTATTTCAATCATTGCTTCTTCGCTGCACAGATTCAACACTAGGGGCGAAAGACTATATCCCTGTCTTACACCCTTTTTAATCCGACCATTTCGTTCTTGGTCGTCCACTATTTTTATGCCCTCTTGGTCCTTGTACATATTGTATGTTATCCATTCAAATGGTTCAAATGACTCTGAGCATTGTGGGACATAACATCTGAGGTCATCAGTCCCCTAGAACGTAGAACTACTTAAACCTAACTAACCTAAGGACATCACACACATTCATGCCCGAGGCAGGATTCCAGCCTGCGACCGTAGCGGTCACGCGGTTCCAGACTGAAGCGCCTAGAACCGCTCGGCCACATCGGCCGGCATTTTATCCGTCTCTCCCTGTAGCTTACCCCTATTTTCCTCAGATTTTCGAACATCTTGCACCATTTTACACTGTCGAATCCTTTTTCTAGGTCGACAAACCCGATGAACGTGTCCTGATTTTTCTTTAGTCTTGCTTCCATTATCAACCGTAACGTCAGAATTGCCCCTCTGGTGCCTTTACCTTTCCTAAAGCCAAACTGACCGTCATCTAACACATCCTCAATTTTCATTTCCGTTCTTCCGTATATTATTCTTGTCAGCAACTTGGAGGCATGAGCTATTAAGCTAATTGTGCGATAATTCCCGTACTTGTCAACTCTTGCAGTCTTCGGAATTAAGTGGATGATATTTTTCGGAAAGTCAGATGGCATGTCGCCAGACTCATACATTCTACACAGCAACGTTAATAGTCGTTTAGTTGCTACTTCCCCTAATGACTTTAGATATTATAATTGAATGTTATCCATCCCTTCTGTCTTATTTGATCTTAAGTCCTCCAATGCTCTATTAAATTCTGATTCTAATACTGAATACCCTATCCGTTCTAAGTCGACTCCTGTTTCTTCCTCTATCACATCAAACCAATCTTCCCCCTCATAGATGACTTCAGTGTATTCTTTCCATTTATCCGCTCTCTCCTCTGCATTTAACAATGTAATTCTGGTTGCACTCTTATGTTACCACTCTTGCTTTTAATTTCACCAAAGGTTGTCCTGACTTTTCTGTATGCTGAGTCGGGTCTTCCGACTGTTGTTGTTGTGGTCTTCAGTCCTGAGACTGGTTTGATGCAGCTCTATATGCTACTCTATCCTGTGCAAGCTTCTTCATCTCCCAGTACCTACTGCAACCTGCATCCTTATGAATCTGCTTAGTGTATTCATCTCTTGGTCTCCCTCTACGATTTTTACCCTCCAATACTAAATTGACGATCCCTTGATGCCTCAGAACATGTCCTACCAATCGATCCCTTCTTTTAGTCAAGTTGTGCCACAAACATCTCTTCTCCCCAATTCTATTCAATACCTCCTCATTAGTTATGTGATCTACCCATCTAATCTTCAGCATTCTTCTGTAACACCACATTTCGAAAGCTTCTATTGTCTTCTTGTCCAAACTATTAATCGTCCTTGTTTCACTTCCATACATGGACACACTCCATACAAATACTTTCAGAAACGACTTCCTGACACTTAAATCTATATTCGATGTTAAAAAATTTCTCTTTTTCAGAAACGCTTTTCTTGCCATTGCCAGTCTACATTTTATATCGTCTTTGCTTCGACCATCGTCGGTTAATTTGCTCCCCAAGTAGCAAAACTCCTGTACTACTTTAAGTGCTTCATTTCCTAATCTAATTCCCTCAGCATCACCCAACTTAATTCGACTACATTCCATTATCCCCGTTTTGCTTTTGTTGATGTTCATCTTATATCCTCCTTTCAAGACACTATCCATTCCGTTCTACTGCTCTTCCAAGTCTTTTGCTGTCTCTGACAGAATTACAATGTCATCGGTGAACCTCAAAGTTTTTATTTCTTCTCCATGAATTTTAATACCTACTCCGAATTTTTCTTTTGTTTCCTTCACTGCTTGTTCAATATACAGATTGAATAACATCGGGGAGATGCTTCAACCCTGTCTCACGCCCTTCCCAACCACTGCTTCCATGTCCCTCGACTCTTATAGCCGGCCAGAGTGACCGAGCGGTTCTAGGCGCTACAGTCTGGAACCGCGCGATCGATACGGTCGCATGTTCGAATGCTGCCTCGGGCATAGATGTGTGTGATGTCCTTAGTTTAGTTAGGTTTAAGTAGTTCTAAGTTCTAGGGGACTGATGACCTCAGAAGTTAAGTCCCATAGTGATCAGAGCCATTTGAACCATTTCGACTCTTCTAACTGCCATCTGGTTTCTGTGCAAATTGTAAATAGCCTTTCGCTCAATGTATTTTACCCCTGCCACCTTCAGAATTTGAAAGAGAGTATTTCTTTTTCGATTTCTTCAGGTTTTTCATGAAGCCATTTCGTCGTAGCTTCATTGCACCTCCTATTTATTTCATTCCTCAGCGACTTGTATTTCTGTATTCCTGAATTTCCCTGAACATTTTTGTACTTACTTCTTCCATCAATCAGCTGACGTATTTCTTCTGTTACCCATGGTTTCTTTACAGTTACCTTCTTTGTACCTGTGTTTTTCTTTCCAGCTTCTGTGATTGCCCTTTTTAGAGATTCCATTCCTCTTCAACTGTACTGCCTACTGGACTATTCTCTATTGCTGTATCTACAGCCTTAGAGAACTTTAAGCGTTTCTCGTCATTCTTTAGTACTTCTGTATCCCACTTCTTTGCGTATTGATTCTTGCTGACAAATCTCTTAAATTTCAGCCTACTCTTCATCACTACTATATTTTTGTCGAATTATATCTGCTCCTGGGTGTACCTTACAATTCTGAATCTGATTTCGGAATCTCTGTTTGACCATGATGTAATCTAACTGAAATCTTACCATATCACCCGGCCTTTTCCAAGTATACCTCTTCCTCTTGTAATTTTTGAACCGAGTATTCTCTATTACTAGCTGGAATTTATTACAGAATTGAATTAGTCTTTCCATCTCTCATTCCTTGTCACAAGCTCATATTGTCCTGTAACGTTTTCTTCTACTGGTTCTCCTACAACTCCTTCCAGGCCCCATAGGTTTTCATCTCCCTTTATGTACTGTATTACTCTTTCAATATCCTCGTATACCATCTTTATCTCTTCATCTTCAGCTTGTGACGTTGGCATGTATAACTGAACTATCGTTGTCGGTGTTGGTTTGCTGTCGACTCTGTTAAGAATAAACCTATCACTGAACTGTTCACCGTAATACACTCTCTGCCCTACCTTCCTGTTGATGACAAATCCTACTCCCTTTATACCATTTTCTGCTGCAGTTGATATTATCCTATAGTAATCTGACCAGAAAACCTTGTCTTATTTCCATTTCACTTCACTGGCCCCAACTATATCTAGATTGAGCCTTTGCATTTTCATTTTCAGATTTTCTAGCTTCCCTACCAAATTCAAGGTTCTGACATTCCACCCCCCGACTCGTACAGTTTTATCCTTTCGTTGGTTATTCATCCTTTTTCCCATGGTCCGTTCCCCCTTGGCAGCCCCCCCCCCCCCACCTCCTGAGATCCGAATGGGGAAATATTGCGGAATCTTTTGCCAGTAGAGATATCATCAGGACACTTTTTCAATCACAGGCCACATGTCCTGTGGATACACGTTATGTGTCTTTAATGCAGTGGTTTCCATTGCCTTATGCATTCTCATGCCTTTGATCATTGCTGATTCTTCCGCCTTTAGGGGCATTTTTCCAACCCAAGGGTAAGAGAGTCCCTTGAACCCTTGTCTTCACCTCCGTGTTCTTGGATAAAGCCATTGGCAGAGTGGGGGTGACTTCTTACACCAGAAGTCTTCGGCATCCAATGCTGATTATTAATCAAAATTTAAGCAGTGGGGGCCTTCGAACCCACGATCGAGGACTTTCCTGGCCACCATGTCACGTTCCCACCCTCCAGGAACCAAGGAAAGCGTAGGGAACATGGAGTATAGGTACAACGAACATCGTTCATTTATTTATTTTTGTTTTCATTCTTTTGTTTTTATTGTTATTTAATTATTTTTGTCATTAATACCACCGAGAATATCAGTAAACCGGCGTCACGCGAGGAGGAGGGCGCAGCATGACGTTAGGCTAATTGAGACTATCAACGTAAAGTCTCTTCCGAGAAGAACATTCGGATTACAGGTTCAAATGGTTCAAATGGCTCTGAGCACTATGGGACTTAACATCTATGGTCATCAGTCCCCTAGAACGTAGAACTACTTAAACCTAACTAACCTAAGGACAGCACACAACACCCAGTCATCACGAGGCAGAGAAAATCCCTGACCTCGGGATTACAAGTGAATATATCGGTTCTAAGAGTGGAAGAGGCAGGGATCAGCCATTCATTACAGGAACACCCCAGCTCGGGGGTGGTTTAAGGAAGACACTGCAGATGAAATTGCAGAAAAATTGTCTGTATTTAGGATTGCGTACAATTGAACAATGGCGTTCATCAAGAAGCTGCCAAAGGTCAAGGCTACATTTCTCGCCACCAGCAAAAAAGCAGTGCGTTGCGTATCCACAAGTCCACCTCACACAGTTCGTCTTCGCTTGCGGGAAGTATACCGCGTCCAGAAAGAGGGGCAGTTGAGTAGGTATCTGATGAGGAGTCGTACGGGTAATTAGGGACAACATCTGTCGCACCAAGAACCAGACATCTCCCGCCGATCTGCACTCCACGCACTGCTCGTTTGTGTCCATAACATCACAGTCGATACACAACGGAGTGTCTGCGAGGTGAACCCTGTGAAGGCGTGACCGGCGTACTTGCTTCCCGTTGACAGTAAGGTACCATGCAGATTGGACGTCAATGTCAAGATAAGGAGCGCACACCGATCGCGAAATGGCACGCCAGTCGACGTGCGAAAGCTTCCCCTCAGGCACATTCGGTGATCTATGCTGCTGAAGGAAATCATACATTGCCTTCGTGGATGTCAATTACGCCGGAAGCAGCACTGTACGGACGTAGCTCAGTTCAAGGAAAAACTGGCGGAAATAAAAGAAGGGCGGCGGGACTTGTGAAAGTTGGATAGGTGCTGAGAGAGTGTGTGATGCAAGGGCCTCCAGCATTAGGATGGTAAGGCACGAGAGTACCAAAACGTCCTGTGAGAGCCAATGGAAAGGTCTACCCCTTTGTCAGACACATGATACAGGCCTAAACCGCCCCTGCTCCGCGGAAGGGCGAGGGTTTCCTACCTTATCTTGAACAGCAAGCTGTGGCAAACAAACGAACCCAATGCCGCTAGCATGCGGCAGGCCATTGATGGCGGAAAAGGAAGTTTTGTGCCACGTGGGGGATAAGTGACGCCGAATATACATTTACGTGTTGTGTGCGTTGCAGATGATCGAGTGCTCGTAAACGGTGATCTAAGAGCCCGGCTTGTAGTTGTCCAAGTATACGTCGGCAGTTGAGGGCAATTGTCCGCCACAGATAACTTTCTAAATCGAGTCCTAAATATCAGAGAGTATCAGCTACACGCAAAGGAGCAGCACTGTCCGCAGGGAGTCCCACACCTATAGCCATAGCGCTCGATTTGCGGACGTTAAGGGAGCTACCAGAAGCTTCGCCGTAGGTGGTAACCCATGCCAGTGACTCTCTGACCTCAGCACCGCTACTAAAAATCATAACGAGATCGTCTGCATATGCAATGCAGCTGGATACATGGGCGACGAGAAACATCGCAGAGGTTGACGGAGGCGCATAGCAACGGTTTCATGGCGAATGAATACAACAGGGCAGAGAGCGGGCGGCCTTGACGCACTGATCGACGGATCGAGGTGGGAGGAGTAAGACGGCCATTGTAGAGTGCACGAGATGTTGCTCCATGAAGGAGACGCATTCCGACGTCGACGGTAGTACCAGGTTAGCCCATATTGTGGAGCAACCGTTCCAAGAAGTCATGATAGACTCGATCGAAAGTCAAGAGCTGCCAAAAGTCCAGGCATACGACGAGCAAGAGCAAGAGCGATTATGTCCCGATAGCGGTAGGAAGCAGTGCGGATGTTATATTGGTACCTCCCAAAGAAGTCTTATCCAGAGAAATCCGGGGAAATCACGTCCGTTTAAGTCGCGCAGCCAACAGCCGGGTGAAGTTCCTTGTATCGATGCAGAGTAGCGTCAAGGGGCGGTAATCACATATCCGTGAGGTACCCCGAGGCTTGTGGTTGGGAATGAGGAAACCATCGAGGAAACCGTCTGGAAGCGGCACGAAAGGTGACATAAGGTCCTGACAAATTTCCGTCCACATTGGCGCCAGAAGAGGACCAAATGTCCGATAAAATTCCAGTGGGAGGCCGTCAGGGCCAGGCGACCTTTTCGTAGAACCCGCCTGGATAGCGTCATGGACTTCGTCCTCCTTGACGTTAGCAATCAGATCGATCGTCGCATCCCTGGGAACCAAGCCATATTTTTGGCAGGGCGATGACGTTCAGAGTTCAGTGTAACATAATGTGCATGGAGGGCAGACCCGAATCCTGTTGGGTATCCAAACGCTGCCTATCAACATTAATCAAATTCCTCCGACGGAGGCGAAGTTCCGCTATGACATGATACATAGATGGGCACTCTTGCACTAACCTATTGTGTGTGCGCGCCCTGCCCATAGCTCCTTCAAGGTGGCAACGAGAGAGTGACGTGAGCTGTGCCTTGGCACGATTCCCCATCGCGTGGCGCTCTTGCGAATACGGCATCATAGTACATTCCCGGAGAATGGTGAAATAGAATTCCTGAGTCAGTAGCCGCCACGCCGCAAACTCCCTTCCATAACCAATCAAAGCCTTGAGGAGAGCTGGCTTTGCCCAGAGCACCCACCATGACGGGACAGACCGACAGGCATCACAGCGTTGGCGACAAGGTGCCCACTTGGTCTCGATGAACTACCACCAGTCAGATGAAGTAAGGTCGATCGTGTTCAGTTTCCATGGTCCACGGCCGCGCCATTCCCTTTGGCGGCAGAGACTGATGACGCAGATACATGCGTCATGGTCAGAGAACGCAGTGGGGCAGACTTAGCAGTTTGCACCCCACTGACAATATCGGGAGAGATGTAAACACGATCGAGTCGGCTGGAAGAATGGCTAGTGAAATGCGTAAACCCCGGACGATCGCCATGAACATGCTCCAAAGAATCCAGTAGGCTGAGGTGCTAGCGCCGCTCACGGAGAGTTACGTGGTAGTTGGTCTTTGGGTGCCTGGGTGCAGTTGAAATCGCCTCCCACGATCAGTGCATCCTGACGACCCAGGAAGAGAGGCGTGACTGTCTCTGAGAAGAAGGTGGAACGTTCACGGCGGCGACCCGAACCAGATTGTGCATCGATGTTGACGATCCTGAAGCCACTGAACGTAAGAGCCATACCTCTGCCATCAGGGAGATAGGCAACTGGTCAGCGAGGACACTGTCAAGTAAAAGGATCGCCCCCCACTACCAGTAGGGGAAGCACGAGAGACATGTGCTATAAAACCGTGGGGAGCACAGAAAGTTGCAACACGCACCTCCTGAAGGAGAGCTACGTCAACGTCCGCGGCATTCAGCATGCCATGGAGTAAAGCCAGTTTGTGGCGTAAGCGAATAATGTTGGTACTGACGGTGGTTATCCGATAAGTCTGGAAAGTAACCTTCGCCAGGACAGATGATTCAAAGATTCAAACACGGGGGAAGCCCCTACGAAAGGGCACATCACTGTGATGGGGAGGGAGCCGACCCCACTAAGGGGGATCCTTCGTTCTGTACACGTCCAGAATGTCCTTCCTCAGCATCGAGGAGACAGACGTGTCACTGGGCCGGTTAAGTGGAACATTAGCAGAGGTGGGCCCACAGGTAGCGTCAGACACCAAAGTGGAGGCAACCGCATCCAACGCAGGCAGGTGAAGGTCGGTATCCGGAGGTGGACGCTGACTGGAGATGGAAGCAGGGAAGGACGTCGCGTCGTAAGGTGTCAGGGCGTCAGAGGACAGCGCATTATCAGTAGCAGAGACGTCATCCTGTGCAGACTTCCTGTGACGCAGTCATCAAAAGGGGTACGGCGTTCTCTTCCGTTTCTTCGGCGACCGTTGCTTCCTAACACGCTGTTCCGTATCGGATGGCTGGCGGCTAGGCTATCGTCTGACATGTGACCAGATGGCAGAAAGGCGGAGGTAGGTACAGCTCGATGACCAACAGCCACTGGGTCGGGACAGACAGCTTGTACCTGCTGACGTTCTTTTGTATTGCCTCCGCCAGGCGTGTAGGAGAGACAGGCGAAACGTCCATCGCGTCGTCGAGAGGAGCCGACACCAGTACCGACAGATTCAGAGGGGGCGTAGCAGGCAGCACCGCCGCAGACGCGTAAGACAGAGGTAACACAGTGGGTGCCGCTGGAGGAGCGTCGTCTCCGATTTGCATCATCTGAACCAGTTTACGCCGGAGACACTCAGAACGGACATGGCCTTCCTGGACACAACGTGGACAGGTGCGTGGCTGGCCATCGTACATGGCGACAGCCCTGCAGCTGGCAATAACCAAGTGGGAAGGCACGCACATGTTTCCGTAGTTCAATTTTTATGTCACGGACGCCATTGAGGACACAGTCCGATTCGAACGTTTCCCACGTTCCAGCCACGTGACTGACGACGCTGCCGTAAGGTTAAAAGCGGCCACCACAGCGTCCGACGGTATTTAAAACCGGAATTAGAAAACCCGCAACGTTCTGAGACCCAAACCAGCGTGATCAACCGCTACAGCCCCTATATGTCCGTCAGAGTATCGAAACTTGAGGTCGTTAGCAGGGCGCCGCACAACGTCGGTGCTCAGCTCGTCATTCGCCAGCTTTGTGTACACAGTAGTATGAAACGTTCAACTTCATATGTCTTCGGTCGTTCGTGAAAAGTTAATTTGATCATGGCTTGGCGATAATAAAATGCCATGATGGCCAATGTAGTCGTACTCTGGAACAAGCCGCTACGCCGATGTAAACAAACGCGAGCTCGCTCGCAAGCAGCACAACAGGTGAGACGCAAACAAGGTGTGTGGGCCTCACCACCGCCAAAGGCCGATTGATTTCTTGATTTATTTTCTTTTTTTGGAAATTAATGGTAAGTTCCTATGGGACCAAGGGTGCTGAGGGCATCGGTCCGTAGGGTTACACACTACTTAATCCAACTTAAACTAATCTACACTAAGGACAACACACACACCCATGCCTGAAAGGGGGGAATACCACGGGTGACAGCTCCTCCATTGCCGGTTGAAAGTAGTGGGGAACACGGTATGTTTTCTATTATACTCGCAGCTCGTTCCTAGTGGGAATTCTGTGTTGTACCAGAGGTGTAGCTGATAGTGGTCCAGGTGGGTTAAACAATCCTGCATATTATTATATTACCTCCTCCATATCTACACTGTCATGTCCTTTCAGATCTGACAGTTTTCCCGTCAATGCAGTTAAATCGACAGAATGTCACAGCTTTTGATATTCTGCATTGGAATCTCTTTGTAATGCAGCCTCTAAAATCCCTAAGTTAGCTATCAGGGTTTCTGTCGATGGCCTCGCCTCCACTCAACCAAAATTATCTTTACTGACGGGCACTACTCGCCTTCCATCTAACTCTTACACATATGACAGACTTGTTCGTACAAAACATTGCACCTGATCCCTTACCTTGTTCTCTGGCAAGGAGTTTACCACACACACAGTATTACAGCACTTACCGTCACTGATAGCCCGCTAAATCACGCAGGGCTAACGGGTAATTAGGATTGTGGAAAGAGCCAAGGGAGCTGCGGTCGAGTTCATTTCACAATTGTAATTTATTACCATTTAGTTCACAAATACACTTTTGAAAGAATTAAATTTGCTTCGATGCTGATTACCTCCAAATAGATGCTCTAGAATAAGTTCAATTTCGAAAAGACATGACACACAGTTAAATTTACGAATAAGATAAATCGTACACATATATCAGACCAGCATGCGGAGCGACTGAAGGCCGCGTGATTAAATCTTCAAAATTCCAAATATATTATGATGATTACTGACGGCAGAAAGTCACAGTGTTTTAAGAAGCTAACAGGGCTGATGGCCCACAAGGTACACAGAAAGAGATAAACAAACGCAATAAGATGGCTGAAAGTCGCAAAGTTAAATTCTACAAATTAAGGAAATATATATATTGCAACAATCGGTAAAACAATACATTAAGTTTAAAATTTCCTTTTTGCAACATCAACAGCGGAAGGCTCACAATAACTTGTGAAAGCTTTCTGAGGAAATTACAATAACCTTTCAAGAGCAGAAGGCGATAATGTTTGGACTTGAAGGAAACTCTGAGAACATGTTTCCAGGGCCGAAGGCCCACAACTAACCTTGCAAAACTAAAAATATAAAATACAGTTAAATTACAACATTAACACTGCCAAAAGGATAATTAAGAGAACGGCACTCAGGAGTATCCAGTGGATCGGTCTGCCCTCGTGCACTTAGGCGAGACAGGTTGTGAGTCCAACTACACTTAATTCGTGCGAACCCAACCAAAGTACAGTCACGGACCGACCGACCAACCGCTTGCTTACCACGACGGAGTACACTAGAATTCAAGCCCCCCCCCCCCCAAAAAAAAAAAAAAATTACAAGTATCACTATCCCCAAACAAACGCGTATGTGAACTGAGCTGCCAAAACTACACACCCTATTGGGCAGCAACTTCAGGTGATGAAAAGACACTACCTAAAACTATGTTAGCGGCCAGGGCAGGTAACCAGAATACCAACAGCCACAAGGCAGAAAATTCCGCTGGTGCAGTTGACTATGGATAAATTAACTTGATCAATTCCACCTGACTGCGGCTATTTCGAACACTTCACTCGTTGCTGCTCACAAGAAAACCTGCTCAACAGCAACGTCGGAATCGACCACGTAATGCTCAAAACCACTCAACCTTCACGTCCTGCGTCGGCGAGCGACGACGCTCGTACCGACCGGACAGCGCCACACAGACTCCGACACTGCGCAGAGACCGCCAGCGGCCCAGTCGACTACGCCGCACGGAGATGCCCTCGGACCAGCCGACCGACCAACAATCCACCAAAAGTCAGGTTAGGTTAGGTTAGATTAGTGTTTAACGTCCCGTCGACAACGAGGTCATTAGAGACGGAGCGCAAGGTCGGGTTAGGGAAGGATTGGGAAGGAAATCGGCCGTGCCGGGCTCTGAGCACTATGGGACTTAACATCTATGGTCATCAGTCCTCTAGAACTTAGAACTACTTAAACCTAACTAACCTAAGGACAGCACACAACACCCAGACATCACGAGGCTGAGAAAATCCATCGGCCGTGCCCTTTCAAAGGAACCATCCCGGCATTTGCCTGAAACGATTTAGGGAAATCACGGAAAACCTAAATCAGGAAGGCTGGAGACAGGATTGAACCGTCGTCCTCCCGAATGCGAGTCCAGTGTGCTACCACTGCGCCACCTCGCTCGGTACCAAAAGTCAGGCCCGGCTTAACTGATGCATGGCGGCAACGGTCGGGCGGGCGATGTCCACGCAGGGCTCACTGCTGCTACAAACCGGAAACTAACTGGCTGGCACGGGCGCGTTGCAACTGACTGCCAGGGCCCAACTCACGATCCGAACTCCTCGCACGTTCCGACTGACTCCACGACAGATCACAACCGGGAAGTAATAGCAGCCGAGCAAAAATCCTATCAGAAGGGATATAGCGATACGCGCTACTAGCGCCGATGACGGTCAGGCAAAACAGCAACTCAGAAACGCCAGTAATTTAAATCAACGTGGGGAGATGGAAATACGTTAAAACAGGGTGTAAAATACCAAATGGCGGGACGGCGAGCCATGCACGGCTCAATCACATAGAACAACTTTCTGTACCTTTCATTATCGATCCTAAGAGACCACGTATGCAGATTGAATAGCTTATCCGACTTCTCGAGTGTTCGTTACGACAACCATCCAGCTCGACCTTGCGCTGATAGACTTTAGCGTGAAGTTTACTCAGGAAGTCCAAACACAGAATGACGTCGTGGCTAACGCCCACGGAAGGCAGAACTTTGAAACATATTCGGAAGACTATCCACCCTATTCGGAAATCCAACAACGAGGAACCGAGAGAATTCACACGTTTACAAGACACCCCGTTTGTCCTACAGCGTGTGGGTTTAAGTTCACTGCATTCAATATACTCTGGCTAGCCACGGGCACCTGTGATCCTGTAGCCAACAACAACATACACGACTTTCGTTCATGCTGACGAATATCTGCCACTGATTTTGCATCGGATGTCCAGTAGCCGAACTTACTGTGAGCGTTGCACAGAGGCCGCACCACCCCCTGTATGGTTTAACGCAGGGCCGCGAGTGTTACGCTGATTCCCCCACATTTGCACTTGCTTGGGCCTCAGACATTGCGATTTCGCACGGATACGTTAAATATGGTCCGGAACACCACACAATCTACGCCTCAAACACTACCCGTTTTTCCCTTGTTCTAGTTACAGAATCTAGCAATCGAAGTTGTCACTGCCTCGTCCAGGATTCTTGTAATTTGCATGTGCACTTTCAGTGACATTTCGGACGGCAGGCTCCACAAAAACGCATCAAGCACCTATTGCTCTTCCTCCTGCAAAGCTGGTTTATTGGCACGATCATCATTCGTTCATTCATACGTATTGAAAATGATTTGCCTGATGCGGTCCACACAATCTTCTATCGATTACCCCTGTTTTTGCGCTACACCATTAAGCTGGAGCCGCATGGAGGGGCCGCGTGAATAGAGGCGCCATGTCACTGATTGCGCGGCCCCTCCCGCCGGAGGTTCGAGTCCTCCTTCGGGCACGGGTTGTAAGCAGGCTGTTTAGGTTTTCTTATTGGTAACGCCACGTAGCGCTCTGTATGAAAATCACGGGCTGTGCTGTGTACAGTCTGTGGCGAGTTTGCATTGTTGTCTGCCATTGTAGTGTTGGGCAGCTGGATGTTAACAGCGCGTAGCGTTGCGCAGTTGGAGGTGAGCCGCCAGCAATGGTGGATGTGGGGAAGTGAGATGGCGGATTTTTGAGAGCGGATGATCTCGACGTGTGTCCATTAGAAACAGTACATTTGTATGAATGGATGTCATGAACTGCTATATATATTATGACTTTTGGACACTATTAAGGTAAATACATTGTTTATTCTCTATCAAAATCTTTCATTTGCTAACTATGCCTATCAGTAGTTAGTGCCTTCAGTAGTATGAATCTTTTATTTAGCTGGCAGTAGTGGTGCTCGCCGTATTGCAGTAGTTCGAGTAACGAAGATTTTTGTGAGGTAAGTGATTTGTGAAACGTATAGGTTTATGTTAGTCAGAGCCATTCTTTTGTAGGGATTATTAAAAGTCAGATTGCGTTGCGCTAAAAAATATTGTGTGTCAGTTTAAGCACAGTCATGTATAATTTTTCTAAGGGGACGTTTCATATGTCGACCCTTAGCCGAGGATACCTCACTGGAATCTTCTGATTTTTTTTTTTTTTTGTAGTTTGTGTGAGTAGTGTAACTATTGTTTATTACTAGCGCGTAATTATAGAGAGAATTTCCTTTGTAGTTGTAGTTTTTCATTGTTGTACAGTAAAACAGTTGTGGCATGCATGTAGATTTGCACCAAGCATTATTGTTGTTCCTGTTTTCGCGTCCCGCGATTGTCAGTGTCGATTTCCAATTCTTGTAAGAGTCCCTGAAAGGCTTCAATGTCGTCTTTGCAACGTCCTGCCAAAATAATATGTCGTAAATGTTCAGGCAATTTGATTAAGCAAATACGGATGAGTTATGAGGGGCTGTAAGGGTTTGACAGGTACTGATTCTTGTGCAACATGTCTTCAAAATATTTCACAAGACTGGAAAATTCAGATTGTTCGAAATGTTTCATCGTTATGATGCTATGTTTTACTCAGTCTTGTGTGGCTTGAGACCAATATGCTGAGAGGAAGGCATGATAAAATTCTCCTTCACTGTGGCAATCGTGAATGGCCGATCGCATTCTTACAGCAGGTTCATTCTCTAAGTAGCCACACATAAATTCTAACCTGTGCTCCAATGACCAGTTGGGAGGAAAACAATGAGAGAATTGATGAAGCCACGCTTGTGGATGAATATCGTTGCCAGAATTCTTAAATGTTTTGAATTTACGTGTAGTAATGAACAGCTTATAGTCAAAATCATCGTGTCAGCGAGTCGCATGTCGGTCATTGTTACGTCGTTTCGGCGGTTCCATTTCAAAATTCGGTGCACCTTGCCAATTTCTTTCATAATATCCGAAATTCGCTGTGTTATTATTTTGTGGCTGTTCCGTATTTCTATGTCCCTCTTCCCTTATTGGAGCGCAAGTGTCCCCTGAAATATGTAATTCTTGTATTACTTGTGCCAACTGATCTTGTTCTTCCCGGATTTCTCTTTTGTGTTGCGTATTAGCTTGATTCTGATTTTGTTTGAATTTCTTAATTTGTTCATACTCTTCTGTGTCAGTGATGGCTACGCATCTTGTGTCATTCAGATCATCATCTACCTTTGTAGATAAGTAAGTGAACTGATCCGAAAGTTGGGCTACTTTCTCCGATAGTGAACTTATTTCCTCAGTGTGTTTTTCTGAACCAAGTTTCAGAGTGTCCATTTGTGTTGAAATCGTATGTACTGTGTCCTTTAAGTTTTCCTGAGTTTTTGCAAGTTGCGTAACCGAATCAGTAGATGCAACTGAGTCAATTTTAGCTCGCAAGGTGTCGTGATTTTCATGAACAATAGTTTGCAGTTCCTTTATGGCTGCTTCGTGATTCTGTAATGCATTTTCATGACGCAAAAAAATACGTTGGAAATGCTCACAAATTTGTGTTTTTACGTCATTACAGACTTTTTGACATTTCGATTCGATTTTGTGTAACTCAGTAGTTAAATCTTCACGTGTTTGTTCAAGCGTGGTGTCTAACTATTGAAGATTTTGTTCCATTGCGTCTAATTGTTGCTGTGTTTGTCTCTGGTGTTGTTCCATTGTGTCTAAATTTTGAATATTTTGTTCCATTGTGTCTAACTGTTGCTGTGTTTGTCTCTGACTTTGTTTCATTTGTTGCATTAATTTCAATAATAATGTATTAGTGTCTGGAATCTGTTCCTCTATGCTTTTCGGCAGTGCATTTGCACCGGCAACATTCACATTTTGACGAACAGAAAATGTGTCTTGACTTATTTGAGAAAACGGTGAAGACGCAAAACCTGAATCTACAGTATTTGCATGATTGTGTCCTGTCATTTCGGATTCCTGAGGTCACGTCCGTCACAATTCCGCGATGAAAGAAATAATAACTGGACACGACAAGGCTATTCTTACAACGTAAATCGTGACCAAAACAGACACCACCCGAATCACAACCGTTGGCAGAGTAATTCTTACAGAGAAAGATCGCATTTCCCTACTAATGAATATGACAGAGATAACCATAGAAATAGATAATATGGGAACCAGAACAATTATTGTCAAGGGAGACAGAATAACCTCAGTCGCAACGGTCCACCGCGCAGTTACGATTCAGGGAGAAGTTCTCCACCACTATACCGACACGAAAGAAACTACAGGAATTACCGACAAAACGACAGACCTGAATTTCATTAGAACTGGTGGAATTAAAACACGGCAGCGCCATCTCGGCAAGGTGAATTTGTAGAAGTTAGGTCTCCTAATCCCAATAACGACGCACGCCAACAAAGAGATAGCAGACAATGACTCGCACCGCAGGCAGCCACGTGCGCCGGCTGGCTCAGAGAAAAATGACGCTGACGCTGAGAAAAATTTGAGCATTCTTTACCGATGTACCATATACTACATGGTAATTCCGTTGAAGCTGGAGCTCTGCATAGTAGGAAAAGTAAAGGATTTCACCACATTTCACATGTAAAACCGTTTATTGAACGATAATCTGCTTTTTAACTTAGTCTTTGCCATCAAACTTTTCACTTCACGTTACTAGTATGCTTTGTCAGACTTAGAAACTGTTAACAAGCAACAATATTTTGAAGCTAACTATCCAATCTAGAACCTAGGCAACATACTTAGAGAGTAATTACCACTGCATTGTGATAGTGAACAGAGGACACAGTGTTACTGTGTGTGTACATTCTTGCTTGTTAGTTGCACGATTACGTAACGACTATAAGGCTTACATACTTAAAACATATACTGCTAATGAGATTTTAATGCAACATTTTGGTTTACTTGAAAATACATTCTGCATTTGAAGTACTTTCTGAGAGATACCAGATGACACAGTGGTTAGTTTATGTGACAGCTACAAGATTATATCACGACACTACTAATGAGTGACAATTTACATTGTTGCTTTTGCGATGTATCTGTTTTATATCTGCACAGTTTTTCTGTATTCTTCGGGAAAGGAAAACATGTTTTAGTAGTAACTTTTGTGGTATAGCTACAATGAGACAGCCTTTTCTGTAGCACAACAATATGTTACAGTACAGGACTTACTTCATCACGGCAATAAGCGTAACAACTACGAAATCTATACGCATAGCAATTCACTTCGTTTATTACGAGGTAAGTACATTGACTTCTACAGAACTTTGGTTACGGACGACGATAATTACGACAATTGGCACATTTTTTACCCTCAAGTAATGACACAGATTATGTTACAACAAGACGCACAATTTAGCGCCGCAGTACACGTATTTGAGTGATTAATTTTGTACATAAAACATTTATTTTTAAAGATTTTTGAATTACAAAGAAAGTTTTCCGTGACACATTTCATTCCATTTCTGTAATCTGTAACACCTGAGGGTATAACAACTTTAATCCTCAGGGGGGTACACGCCTACTTTGTGTACCATGTGTTTGGCAAGCACAAGGAGCCCTAGCTAATATGGTATTTGCTTACACAACTTTACACATCGGTACCATATTTCTCTAACACACAAATTACACAGCTATCTGATCAATTAACTGAGAGATAAACATTTTTTTTTACTACATCAGTGACATATGTTTACGCAATTACACAGTTGGGTAACTTCACACTTATGAAATTGTATTTTGTCTGTACTTTGTGAACTGTTCACATTTTTTCGGAACCATTGTGATACTATGAGAGGTTTGAATGATGTATTTGGTGTGGGATCATGATTTTTAAAGTACGTTTGAGTTAGATGACACTATTGAAATGAGCAGAGAATATTTTTTTGGGTTTGAAATTGTTGGAGGAAGCTATGACGTTTTTGAGATATGACTGAGGTGTTTTGATGTTATTTTTAAGACGAAGATGTGTATTATGCTGTTAAGCTATTGTCGCGAATAGTAGAAGATGGTGTCGCGAATAGTAGAAGATAGAATTAAAATCATGTAGGCTGTAGGCTGGAAAATTATTGCTACACTCTCCAGTGTAAGCAGGCTATATTTAAGTTATAGTGAGGCTACCAAGTTGGTACCCCATAAATTTGATGGGGACAGAGAAAGATTGTCCGAATTTATTGATAATTGCGATAATGCGTACCATTTAGTGAACCCTAGTTATAAGCAAGTGTTTCTGAAGTTCATTATTGGTCAGATAACGGGCTCAGCCCGCAGTAAACTATTGGTTAGGGATCATACAGAGACTTGGTCTGCCGTGAGGTCTATATTGTTGGAAAATTATGAGAGCAAACGCACAATTGACTACTATGCTTGTACTATGTTTAATAGTAGGCAGGGAAACGGTGAAAGTGTGGCTCAATGGGGCTCTCGCGTTGATTCTATGCAGTTCCACTTTCGAGAGGCAATGAAGAGGGTCATGGATGAGGACGAGATTGCAGGATGCAATGCGCTGATAGGGAAGCTAGGACGGGCCGTGTTCATACAGGGATTATACGACGAGAGAATAAAAACAGTAATACGGGCACAAGGCGAACGGATAACCCTGTCAGAGGCTATTGACTTATCCGCAACGGAGGAATGTGCGATAACGTCCGAGCGAGATAAACGCCGAGTGGCGACTGCAAGCAGGACAGGACGGAAAAATAGTATGAAATGCTTTAGTTGCGGAAAAGAAGGGCATGTAGCGCGTGAATGTAGAACAAAGTATACCGTCCGAAAAACAGACGTGGTAAAGGGCGGCTCCCAGGGGACAGACCGAAATCGATTACCAGTCAAGGAAATTGACGTGCGGGAATTTAGGGGAAATGGGGGACGAGCTCAGTGTCCTCCACCCGTACGGTGTACAGCATGTAACCCACCGGGACACACACCCCCGTGTACCAAAGCCAAACCAGTGACATGCTTCACGTGTCACCGACACGGACACTATGCTCGAGATTGCCACGAAAGTAAATGGGTTAACATCCGTGGGAAGAATATGCAGGGAAACGAGAAGAGGGCGTAATGCCGCAGTTCCATTACGCTGCGTCAGGAATAATAAGAGCTGCCGAATGCACGGGCAAAAATGACTATATATGTGTGAGGAGCAAAGATGTAAAAGGAACTGAGACGAGATTACTAATAGATAGTGGGGCCCACATTAACCTCATTAAATCCAGGGTTTTGAGGGATGGTGTAAAGAAGGAAACCGACAGGGCAGTGACAATAAAGAGTATCGTCAATGAAGAGGTCAGGACGGAGGGTCCTGTATTAATCGAATTAAGTAGCGGTATAGGAAGAAAATGGGTTACTCAGTTTCAAGTTGTAAATGAATGTCTTGATCTGCCGTTTGATGGGTTACTTGGACGGGAGTTCCTGGACGAACATAAAGTCGTGCTGGATTATGGGCGACGGAGAATGTATGTGCAAGACGAATGGGTAGAATTACGAGAAGCGTGCGAAGAGGACACTGCAAATCGATTAGTTGCGCAAAGTGGTAAGATTGGGACGGAGGTAAGAGCCAGTTACGCAGATGTAGCGCGAGGAGATAAGGCGCCGGTCGAGGTTACGACGCGCGCGCGGGCAGTCGCTGGGAGACAAATAAGAGATAGCGGTCCAAGTTATACAGATAGTAAGGGTGGCGGTTGCTCCAAATACCCGACGAGGCGAGACAGCCGAGTGCCGGCTGCGCCAACTTGTAAGAATTGTGCGACGCCAGATGACAGTGCAGTTATTCGAAACGAAGAGCTGCCAGAACGAGCAAAGAAGCCCTGTAATATCACGACGAGTAGGCGTGACAAGTCACTAGCCCCGGAGGATCTGGAAGAAGTCAGGATAGGACCCCGGGAAGAGAGGTTTATAAGAGTCCGCGTGACGCGGAAAATAGGTAGGGAGGTAGTAATTCCCAAACAAGAGATTAGGCCAGGGGTCTATATACCAGAAGCCATAGTGGCCGTCCAAGATGGAACATGTATAACGAGCGTAATGAATACCCGAACCCAAGAAGTGCGGTTTAGGGTGCCGGAAGTACTAGCAGAAGAGGTCCCACCGCCCAGTAGCTACAAAGTTAGACGTGCACCCCAGAACAGGAGGATCGAGAGAAAAACGCGGCAAAAGTTGTTAACGGAAAATATGCGTATAGACCACTTAAATCGGGAGGAGCACAACGCCATACGGGAATTGTGCTTGGCGTATAACGACGTGTTTCACTTACCAGGGGACGTGCTCACCTACACTACCGTAGTGAAGCACCAGATCCCACTAACGCCAGAAGCTGAAGGGACAGTTATAAATCAAAGACCGTATCGCATCCCACAAGCTCAGCAGGATGCACTGCAAACGGAAATTCAGGGCATGTTGAGAGACGGCATAATCTCGCCGAGTACCAGTCCATTTAATTTCCCCTTGTTATTATTGCCAAAGAAACTTGATGCTAGTGGTAAACCCAAATGGAGAGTAGTTGTTGATTATAGGAAACTAAATGATGTCTCGATAAATATGGTTTACCCGTTACCTAGAATTGACGAAATTCTAGATAGTCTAGGAAAGGCAAAATATTTTTCAACGTTAGATCTCGCGAAGGGATACTACCAAGTATTAATAGATGAGAAGGATCGAAAAAAAACGGCATTTAGTACGCCGACGGGACATTACGAATATAATAGAATGGCCATGGGCTTAAAAACGGCCCCATCTACATTTCAACGGCTAATGAACACCGTGCTGACGGGCGTGCAAGGGAATAAAGTGTTCATTTATCTAGATGACATCGTCATCGTAGGTGCGTCGCTTGAGGAGCATAACGCACGCCTTGAAGAAGTATTTGAACATTTAAGAAAAGCGAACCTGAAGTTGCAGGTCGACAAATGCGAATTCTTGCGGACAGAAGTTACGTTCTTAGGACACGTTTTAACGGCAGAAGGTTTGAAACCCGATCCCACGAAAGTAACGGCAATAGAAAATTACCCGCCGCCAAAGACAACTACGGAATTGAAATGTTACCTGGGAATGGTCGGATATTACCGACGGTTTCTGAGCAATTTTAGTAAAATTGCCAAGCCTCTACATGAACTACTAAAAAAGGGAGTTCCGTACGAATGGGGCGAAGTGCAACAGGAAGCTTTCCAGACCTTGAAAGAGAAGTTAACCAAACCTCCAATACTACAGTACCCGGATTTCACTAAGGAATTTTTGGTAACCACAGACGCCAGCAAATACGCGGTAGGAGCGTATCTGAGTCAAGGTCCTATAGGAAAAGATTTACCGGTTGCGTATATATCGCGCACTCTCAATAAAGCAGAGATAAACTATAGTACAATAGAGCGAGAGTTAACTGCTATAGTGTGGGCTGTTAAATATTTTCGTCCTTATCTGTTTGGGAGGAAATTCAAAATACTCACGGACCACAAACCCCTGATGTGGTTAGGCAGTATCACAGATCCACCGTCTCGATTAATGAAACTTCGGCTAAAATTGGAGGAATATGATTACCAAATCCTGTACAAGGAAGGGAAACAAAACCGCGTAGCTGATGCATTATCACGGATTCGGAGTGTACAAGACAGCGATAAGGAAGTACCGCAGGATAGCGGGAGGCAAGGAGAAATAAAGGCGGACGCCGCGCAGCGGGACGAGAACCGAGAAGTAGATAACGAGGCAGCGACAGAAGCAGTAGCGACAGCTGAGATAACAGACCCCGAGGAAACAGCTGACGCGACCGAGATAAGTGAAGACGGAGCCGCACCGCCGATAAACGAAGAAGACGTTCTAAGCGCAGAGGACAAATTGGAAATCCTAAAACAGATGCACATATCTCTCATAGGAGGCCATCAGGGAATGGGAAGAACATATGCGCGAATAAAGCAGTACTGTACCTGGCCGAGTATGAAAGCCGATATAGAAAAATTCATAAGAATGTGTGAAAGTTGTCAAAAGAATAAGATAACCCAAGCAAAAACGAAGCAACCGATGGAACTAACGCCGACTCCCGAATTCGTATTTGAGCGATGTGACATCGATATAGTAGGTCCCTTACCAGTTACCCGAGTTGGCCACAAGTATATTTTGACCTTTCAAGACTCTCTTACGAAGTTTGTAATAGCTGAACCGATACCTCGACAGGACGCGGATACAGTAGCTCGAAAGTTAGTAGAAAACATTATTTTGAAGTTCGGCGTTCCGACCGCCCTATTAAGTGACATGGGGAGTAATTTTATTGGTGATACGATGAGACGAGTCTGCAAATTACTTAGAATAGAGAAGATACAAACAACGGCGTATCATCCGCAGTCGAACGGAGCATTAGAACGTACGCACCGCACGCTAACAGCGATGTTACGACATTACGTGACCCGGGACCAGACGGATTGGGACGAATGGGTATCGTTCGCATGTTTTGTGTACAACACAACACCACACAGTACCACGGGATACACTCCATTCCAGTTATTCTTCGGCAGGAAGTGTAATCTGCCAGGGTGGTTACAGAAGAAGCCAGCCAACGTGATCTACAATTATGATGATTACGTGACGGAAATCCGACAGCGACTGCAGTTAGTACACCAAGAGGCCCGTAAGGCAACACAGGAAAGCAAAATCACGAATAAAAGCGATTACGATAAAACACAGAACCCGAGGGAATTTAAAAAAGACGATCGCGTATTACTGTATGATGAAAGCGTGCGTCGGGGACGCTCAAGGAAGTTAGACAGCCAGTGGCGAGGACCGTTTACTGTAGTAGATGTACAGGGACCGAACGTGATAATTAGACTGAAAGGAAATAAATGTATAAAAGTGCACGCGAATAGACTGAAGGAATTTTACTAAGCAGGCAAGAATATCTTTTAGTTGTTCGTGGTAGAGGAAGTGAACAGATTGCAGGCGATAGCAAAACAGGAGAGTGGCACGTGCGTTTCTATTACAGATGCCACTGATGAGGGCGTTGTGGATGACAGCGATATTCGGGAGTATATGGCAGATCGGACTCGCAGGACGCGAGGCAAACCCACAAGATGTAAGAGTGCAAAAATTCCAGTCTGCACCAGGAATGTATTACGACAACCAGGGCAGTGTAAAACTATACAGCACAACGTGGAGAGTGGTGACCTATTTCAACCTCAAGGAATTGCATGACAAATTTGAAGAGACGCAGGTGGGGGCCAATAGAGCGATAGCACATTGTATAAGTACGATGAATCAAGCAAAGTTAGATGCCAGAGAATGTGAAAATGTACAACAAACTGTAAAATGGCAGGTGGGAGAGATTTCTAAATCAAAGGACTTGATTGAGCAGTTGGCTAGACATGAACGGCCCAGAACCAAAAGGGGGATATTGAACTTTATTGGGGTAACAAGCAAGGTATTGTTTGGTACACTAGATGAAGATGATGCGGAATTCTTTAAAGCTAAGATAGATGTTTTAGAGGAACAGCAAAGGGAATTATTGCGATTGTCCAAGGAACAAGTAACCATTGTGAGGGCGTCACTGACGGGGGTGAACCAAACAATTAATGCAGTCACCAGGAATACTCAAATAATTGCGGATGGGATAAGGAAGTTGAGTAAACATGTCGAGGACTACGAAAATAGTACCAACAGGAAGATACAACACACCCTGATTGTTTTGACTATTACGGAACAACTGATGCAAATCTCTAATATGTTCAATGAGCTCGAAAGGGAATATGATCTATTGATCTCTGCCATAGTTAATGCGCAGAAAGGGCTATTGGAACCACACTTGATTAACCCTGTACAAGTAGTCACGTATCTCGAACTGATAAAGGAGGACTTAAAAGACAAGAAATTTCCCGTTGAACTCACGAAGGACCAAGGGTATCTGTTACTTCGTATAATAGATATAGATGTAGTTCTTGCCGGCAATACCTTAAGTTATGTACTAAATATACCTTTAGTAGATAGTAGTGTATACACTTTATATAGAATATGGCCATTACCCGCAGAATATGATGCAACTAAGAAGTTATTTGCGTATATCGAGCCTGAACGAAACTTTCTACTTATTGACGATGCGAAACGACAGTACGCACTACTGTCTCGGGACCAATTGCTGTGTAAAACGGTTACGGCGAGAAATCAAATTTGTAAACAACGGTTCGTTCTGATGTCGACCTATGATCACGAGCGATGTGAAGCTCGAATGCTACAGCCTATAAGGGAAATTCCGAAAGATTGCAATCAAAAGTATGTCACACTGAACGAAAGTATCTGGACGCAGATACAGGACAATGAGTGGCTGTATGTCGCTCCCAAGGATGAAGGACTGACAATATTATGTAACGGATTACCCCCAAACGACCTTATTGTAAGGGGTACCGGAAAGTTAACCTTTACGAGTCAGTGTAAAGGATACGGTGCACAGGTCATGTTACAAGCTGACCATATAATTAGTACTAATGTAAGTAAGAATGATATAGTACCTATGCTAAACTTAAATATAGATTGCTGTATCATAGACGAAACAAAGCAAGAGGTCACACGTATACCTATAGATTTACCCTTAGAACATATTGTTAGACACTTAGATGACCTCAAGGTAGCCAGTCACAAAGTGGATGAACTGCAGAGTGAAATAGAATATCAGCAGCGAACCACCTTTAGTGGATGGTCTAAGAGCGTATATTCCGTATGGGGGTATACGGGTTCAGTAGTGTTAGTTGTCTTAATTATATCATGTTGTTTATGCATCTATTGTAAGTGTTGCCGTATGTGTGGCAAAAGATTGTGTGAAATCGGAGGATATTGTTGCGCTAAAGTGTGTGTGACAAATACAGTGGTAGCGGATGGCCGCTGGGAACGAAGTGTTCGGTACACCCCTGCCCGACAAACCGAGCACTGTGAAGCGGCAGCAGAAGGTGGAGAGTATGAATTAAGTTGTACACGTCGCACTCCTCTCTCCGATAGGGTACAATGGAGAGAACAGAGTCAAACGCCACAACTCTCTGAGCCCCGTGCCAGAGCAATGGAGCTGTCAAGCCCCAAGACAGACAGGAGATAACACAATTGTATGTTTATTGATAATCTTACCCTCCTGATGTATCCTAAATTGATGACAAATCAGATCTTTTGTATGTGTATAAAACTCAAATGTGTACTTATGTATGTAACTATTCTGTATGCTCTTGGTAAAAATTTGCAGCATTTTTGAAAATGTGACATGAATTTTGTTTGTTCTATGCACATTATGGACGGCACTCAACTGTATCTTATAACTTCTTGTGTTTTTTTATTTTTGTGCCATGTATTTTTCATGTTTATAACGTCAAGTCTTGATGGCAATAAAGACTGGTAAGTTTTACTGGCACCGCGAGTAGAAAACGAAAATTTTGCAATCTCGAGGGACCGAGCTTACAAAATTTTCCCCTGGGGATGGGGAGGTGTCGCGAATAGTAGAAGATGGTGTCGCGAATAGTAGAAGATAAAATTAAAATCATGTAGGCTGTAGGCTGGAAAATTATTGCTACAGATCAAGCGAGGCGGACGTGACCAGACTATCTCATGTGTAATGTGTAATGTGTACTCGACTAACAAGAGCGGAGTATGCAGTATCACGAGGCTCAAACACAGTTAGTGGCAACCCGTGGACACAGCAAACAGTGGAGAATGGCTAGTTCATCACGTAGGCATCACATGCTGCCGCGTGACTAGCCTACTCAGGGCTCAAAGTTCGGGGTGCTAGAACCTTCTAGAACCTTCTAGAACAAGTGGTGCCGGGTGCACTAACCCCTATAAAAGCGGATAGCCGCTAGATCGAAAGACAGTGATGGAGCGAGGTACTTAGGAAGCCGGTCCACGTCAGTCTGCGTCGGGATGCTGCAAGAGTTGCAGGAGAGTATTGAGCACAGCAACAAGTAGGGACTTAGGCTGAATCGACACAGCTGACACTTAGTCTGGTGCGCTCGCCTCTGCTGTATTAGGACTTAGGTTTGGGAAGTTAGGGATGGCAACTGCATAGCCAGATAGACAATCATTGGAGACTGTATATAGAACCTTATTTAAATCACAAGTGCCAGGGGTACTTCCAGTATAATCGTTTTATACATCGAGTGTTCATATATGAAAGCTTCCCTAAGATCCTATCCGAGTTCCGTACTCTAGCTCACCTTGCAGCCTTCTCTACAACGGAGCAGTGAGGAGTTGGCGGCCCACACCACCGAGACCTCATGCCAAGTAAGTTCTCTGACGCGCACCAACGCAGTCCTTCCACTCCCTCTCAGGACACGTCAGTAGGACACGACACTATGTTTATGATCAATAAGATGATGCTACTGTATATGAGGAATTTGATTATGCTACATATTTATTATGATGAAATATTGAAGACGTGTCAACGAATACGGATATGAATAATGAGTAGTGGTTAGGGACTCTGATTTGTGGCAAAGGATGTTGGAAACCAAGAATCGTACTTTAAGAGTTATGAAATGTGTGTAAATGCGTGAATGCATCACAATGCCGATGAAAACTTTTTGAACACTGTTATATTCATAGGATTTTGTTTCTACACATTTGCAACGCAAATTCTCGACCTGTGAAATTTTATATGAGACTGTCACTGAAGTGCAAACTGGGGTCGTAAATATTTCAGTAAGAAAGTTAAGTGACCACCTTCACGTAATGAGTCGTGGGCACCCAGCTGCATGACAGTCGCCTGGAAAAAAGCCATTAGTGTGTGCCTTTCAGAGGCACAGGTGGAAAAAAAGGGGCCATTAACCTCGCTATTGACATTCCTTTGTAGAAAGCATCGCAAATACGACACGCTCAAACTTGAAAACATATGATAACACTGTGGAGCTCTTAATTTATGATATTTACTGAAATGCCTAATGAAATGACGAGAAATATTTTTATGTCTATACACCTGATTATGACTACTGTCTTTCTAGTTGAGAGATTTTTTTACTATGAAATGCCATATGGATAATGAATGATGTTTCATGCCATCCTTTGTACATATTTGCTCATTTTCTTTAATATCTAGTTTCTAGCTGCACTGCAGCATTGGTTACTATAAAATTTAATAGATGTACTAATATCACTATTTTCTGTCTACAGACCCAGTAAAGAATACGTTTATGATGTACTTGCTTAGAAAAGAGAGCACAAATAGACATTTCCCTTCACAGGAATTGCATAAATAATTTTTTTAAAGACTTGGTAACTTTCTTGCAGAGTATGTTTTTGTGATGCATCACTCTAGTGTTAAGAAGTGACATAGGTATTAAACATGGCCTCTTTTATTGTAAATTTTTTCTGCTTGAGCTATGTCATGTTTAGATATAAGTTATTACATTTACTGCTGCTAGCTTTGCCAATTTGCATTTTTTTTATTTCTGTTTGTATTAATTGTTTTGTGCTGCTGCATTGCCTTGTCCCATAGTTTAGCATCTGAGCTCAGTAGATTTAGGTTAGCTTAAGATGGGGTAGGCCATATAAGAGAACGAGTTGTGATGACTTGGAAGAAATGCATTGAGAAGCTATAAGAAAATGGTTTTGCCAAAAAAGAATTTTGAAAGAGGATATGAACCAAAAAAGTAGGGTTTAGGGACAACTGGTTAAGGTAGGATTTTAATAGAAAAAAATGATGAGGTAAGATAATGGAAAATAAATAATGAGGTAAGGAATGTGTGAACATATAAATACAGAAAGCATGCTTGGATAGAATTTTTTTGGTGGAAACAAATGTTGAAATTAGGGGAAAGATATATGTAATGAAGATTTGGGGTGGACTGCAGTACCAAATGTCACACTGAAAACAAACCCTGTCCTGTATTTTGTGTTATTACACTATGTGAATTTGTGTTTTTCCTGTCTTAATGTGTTTAGCTAATAAGAGTTATGTTGTAGAATTTTTCTGATAATATGTTATTTTCTTTGTAAAGATGTTTAGACATTATTTACTCTGTTCTGTTTTAATGCTCGTGTGTGAAGTTGATGTTTTGAAAGTTATTCTGATCTTTTATGTATGTACTCATGTCATTCTTGTACTACAAATGTTGTCTGTATTGTTATGTTCTTTAATGATGTATTTTGTACCTTTGTAATTGTATTCTTATGTTATAAAATAGTAATTGACACCAGTTCATCATATTATTAACTTGTAAGTTCCATTTCACTGCACACGTTTCTGTTGGTCACAGTATATGGACAATATGTGAGAAGTAGGGAGTGATAGTGTTTGCATGTGTGTTAATAATTCAGCAAGGGACTGGATAACAGCATTGCTGGTTCTAAGGACATTTCAAAAAAAAAACTTTTTGAGTGCACAAGTGGTGGTCATGGACTTGCTATATTGTCCACAAGACTCTTCGATGGTGATTGGGCACCTGCACAGTCGCAACAGATGGCTGCTGACTGTATCTACAAGGACTACAGTGGGTCTGCATCTTTGATGACCCACCAATACCATTATTTCTACAAAGACAGCAGTGGATCTGCACCTCTGGTGGCCCACCAATACCGTAATCTCTACCAGGACTACAGTACGTCTACTCTGTGATGACCTCCCTACCAATATTCTTCAAAACTTCGACTGACTCTGCGGTGGGTTTGCTCTGTTGTGGCCCATTACCTGTCTGCATGTCAAGAGTCAGCACTGTCTTTTCGTTGGAAGGACAACACTACTTCTTCAAGACTGCATGGAAATCCACTACTTCCATGTGCATTTTCTTTTACTGCTCAGACATTGAAAAAAAAAAACACTGCAATTTTACTGTGATGGATGATCAGGACTGTCTTTATGGACTGTGAGAAAATTTTAGCTTTTGACCAACATTGTATCAATAAGCGTGTGCATTTGGTTTCTTTGTTATTGTAATTTTGAAAAAAATTTTAACAAATATGTATTGGCCAGTGCCCAAAAAAATTTGTAAATTTTTTTGCGGAGAGCATGGGTGCTATGTAAGTAGGCTGTTTAGGTTTCCTTATTGGTAACTCCACGTAGCGCTCTGTATGAAAATCACTGGCTGTGCTGTGTGCAGTCTGTGGCTAGTTTGCATTGTTGTCTGCCATTGTAGTGTTGGGCAGCTGGATGTTAACAGCGCGTAGCGTTGCGCAATTGGAGGTGAGCCGCCAGCAGTGGTGGATGTGGGGAAGTGAGATGGCGGATTTTTGAGAGTGGATGATCTGGACGTGTGTCCATCAGAAACAGTACATTTGTAAGAATGGATGTCATGAACTGCTATATATATTATGACTTTTGAACACTATTAAGGTGAATACATTGTTTGTTCTCTATCAAAATCTTTCATTTGCTAACTATGCCTATCAGTAGTTAGTGCCTTCAGTAGTTTGAATCTTTTATTTAGCTGGCAGTAGTGGTGCTCGCCGTATTGCAGTAGTTCGAGTAACGAAGATTTTTGTGAGGTAAGTGATTTGTGAAACGTATAGGTTAATGTTAGTCAGAGCCATTCTCTTGTAGGGATTAATAAAAGTCAGATTGCGTTGCGCTAAAAAATATTGTATGTCAGTTTAAGCACAGTCATGTATAATTTTTCTAAGGGGACGTTTCAGGGTGTGCGTGTTGTTCTTAGCATAAGTTAGTTTAAGTTGTGTGTAAGTCTAGGGACCGATGACCTCAGCAGTTTGGTCCCTTCAGAATTCACACACATTTGTACATTTGAGCATTAAGTTGGAAAATTGGAAATTTGTTGTAAGGACTATGGGACCAAACTGCTAAGGTCATCGGTCCCTAGGCTTACGCACTACTTAATCTAACTTAAACTAACTTACGCTAAGGACAACAGACACACACCCATGCCAGAGGTAGGACTCGAACCTCCGACGAAAGTAGCAGCGCGAAGCGTGAGAAGTCGCCTCAGACCGCCCGACTACCCCGTGCGGCCCATTAAGTTGTCGACGATAATATCACGACTTCTTCCTCTTTCTGTAACGATCCATTAAACCTTCCCGAAAGTCGGCAAAGGCTTGAGCGTACCACAATTACTCATTGCACATCACATATGCCCTCGCATCTCCTATCAATTTTAAACATGCTATAATTAACAACTGTTCATCACTTCAGTTTCCTAATTTCGCGGCCGTATGCAAACTACGTACGAATACAAAAATATCTTCCCCAGCTTTACCGCAAAATGGTGTCAGTAATGAAGCTGTGTTGGCATTAGGGATAGATGAGGACAAGCGCGAAGATTACCCTTCCCTTCTTTCACCCTTCAAACGATTCACTTCTTTACAAAACACTTCACTGTCAGCTCTAATCTTAACTACCTCATTTAGTAGATGTTGAATTGCCTGTTCGGTTGTTACTTTCTCAGGGACAGCAATTTCGCTCAGATACCACCACAAGCGTATAGTATGCCAAAAGTAGAAAGAACATGACAAACACAACGAGAGAGACGAAAAATAAAACAACTGTTGCCTGCACTTACTTGAAAACTTGCGCCGAGCGCCACTGCTGTTGTGTCTCCATCTCATCAAGACTTTGCTGGATGACCATTTTCAGGTCCAGTCGGGATCCTGCCATCAGTATTGTAACAGAGGCGACGAAGCAAGCAAACTGGTTGACAGGGCACTTTATTGATGAACACAGACATGGTTCAGCACTTCTGAAACAGGCAGACTTGAGGCGACTGGAGGTGACCTAGGAACTTAGCACACTGGTACGGGCATTGACGCAGGCGTTACCCTTGGACGGTAGTGGTTGCTCGGCTACCACAATATGCTGGCGGATGGCGGCTCACGGCTGTGGGTTGGCGGTGCGTCAGCGAGGCGACGTCCCTGTGCCCAGGCTGGACACTCAGGCAGCGGTTCGTGGTCCGGTGGTGACTGAATGTACATGCGGCAACGACCGACACAGGCTCTGCGTCATCAGACGGCCCAGCTGTGACGACCTGCTGACGAGCTGGTTCTGCTGGTTTCAGTCCCGTTTCCACGTACTGACAGTTGCGGAAGGCCGAGTCGAAACGTCTGGAGCGTGGTCGATGGGCTGGTGCAGCGTGATCGGTAGGTCAGTTGCTCTTGCGACAGGAGTCCGTGAGACTTCCCTCACGCGGAAGCGCCGGTTCCGGAAAGCATGTCTGCTGATGCTCCTGAACTGGCAGGGCACTGACCGGTAACTGTGTCATGGTTTCAGTTGCTGGGCTCGATCACAGCTGTCGGTGTTTGAACCGTTAAATCACTCATTGTGCCTATCAGAGATGTCTTCACCCATGGAACACAGAAGAAAGTTGCTTGACATAAGTAAACGAAAGAAAACGAGGTCATCCCTTTCTTTTTACTTTTCCTTTCCAGATTAGCAACGACGACTGCAGACAGACACTAACTCCAGAGCGTTACTAGTTTTTTTTGGGGGGGGGGGATGCTTGCAGTGAATCCCCGCGATTTTAAGTCAGTAGTATAAAGGGGGTAGAAGACACTCATCCAAATACACAAACGGAAATATGTCGCAACACCAAAAAATAATAAATGTAATGAAATTTCTACAAAATTTCTGTCTAGGTAACATATTTAGATAATTAATGTTGCAAGCCCACAGGTTAAGTGCGAGATAAGCCATTGCAAATGTGAAATTCTGGTACATCAATAACCGGTTTAACTGCCAGCAAGTTGAATACAAGCATGCAAACATGAGCGCATTGAGTTGCATAGGTGCCGGATATCGGTTTGTGGGATGGATGCTGGTTATGGATCACGCTGGAAATGTTGTCCGACGAAGTCCTATATGTATTCGGTTGGAGACAGATCTGGTGATCGAGCAGGCCGAGGCAACGTGTCGACACCATGTAGAGCATGTTGAGTTACAACAGTGGTATGTGAGCGAGGATTATCCTACTGGAAAAAAATACCTTTGAATGCTGTTCATGAATGGCGACACAACAGGTCGAATCACCAGATTACCGTGCAAATTTGCAGTCATAGTGCGTGGAATAACCACGGTAGAGCTCCTGTTCTCATACGAAATGACACCCTGGTCCATAACACCACGTGTAGGTCCATTTTGTCTATGGTGCAGACAGACTCATTGCAGGCCCTCAACTGTCCTCCTTCTGACCAACACCGTCACTGGCACCGAGGTAGAACAGGTTTCATCAGAAAACGCAACAGACCTCCACCCTTCCCTTCAATGAGCTCTTGCTTGACACAATGGAGGTCGCAATTGGCGTTGGTTTGAGGTCAGTGGAGCACACGGTACAGGGCGTCTGGCTCGGAGCTGTCGTTGAGGTAACCGATTTTTAACAATTCATCGAGTCACTGTGGCGCCAACTGCTGTTCGAATTGCTGCTGCAGATGCAGTGCGATGCGCCAGAGCCATACGCCCGTAACGATGGTCTTCTCTCTCGGTAGTGACACGTGGCCATCCCGAGCCCGGTGTTCTTGTGACCGGACTTTCTCATGACCACTGCTGCCAGCTGTCATGTACAGTAGCTACATCTCTGCCAAGTCTTTCTGCAACATCACAGAACGAACATCCAGATTTTCGTAGCAATATTACATGACATCGGTCAAACTGGGTGAGGTGTTGATAAAGGCGTCTTTGACGCCTGAAAGGCATTTTGCACTAACAGGAGGTCAACACGTCCAATATCAGAGGTAACTAACGCTCACGGCCGTTACAACGTGTATTTAAACCAAACCTGATCTGCACCCTCAAAGTGGCGCTACTCATATGCGACTGACATGAAATTTCTACAGATATCGTCTTTCATGTGTAGAAACACGCATACCAATTTTGGTTTATCTTGCACAACTTCTTGGTGTTGCAATGCTTTTTCCGTTAGCGTATTTTTTCAACAGGAACGAAGGTTATAAATGTATACTTCAAGCAGCATGAGACTGAATTACACAAGGGTTAGTAACAGTGTCTCATTTAGTGCCGTACTACTTGAATGTTTCTCGTTACTTAATATTCATTTTGGATGTGTCGGAATAGTTTTTCGGCCATAATTGTTCTTGATTGTATCTCTTGTTGTCCACTAGAGGATGTGGATTGACTGCGACAGTGCAGCAGCCTTGTTGAACATTAAGTTACTGGAGCATGTCAACAACAGATATCCTCATCGTTGGACTGAAAGGGGTGCTTCTGTCTCATTGATTAGATTAGGCAAAGCTGAAAGGTCGTAGGTATATGTACAAGGACTATAGAAGGGAAATGAGCTTCAAGGCAGTATTATGGAAAGAGAAGAGGAAATAGATTGAAATGTGGTGGGTGATACGATACTGCAAGTAATATTTAACAGAGGGCTGGAACACCTAAGTCGAAACAAGGCTGCTGAGGTAAACGATATTCACTAAGAATTATTGAGATTACTTGCCAGCAATGGCAAAACTATTTCACATGGTGCGAGACATACGAGACAGGGTAAAACCCTTAGGCTATAAGAGAAACATAATAATTCAAATTCCAAAGAATGCAGATGCTGACAGAAGTGAGTTTCAGGGAACTATCAGTTTAATATGTAATGGTTGCAAAATACTGACACGACTGGTAGAAGCCGACCATATTCGGAGAAATGTAGGAATATGTGATGCAATACTGATTCAACAACTTATCCTAGAAGATAAGTTACAAAAGGACAAACTTATTTTTATAGCATTGGTAGGTTTAGAGAAATCTTTCGACAGTGTTGTCTGGAATACAGTTTTTGACATTATGAAGATAGCAGGGGAAAAATACTAGGAGGGAGAGTTATTCAAAGATCGAATTGCGGTTGTAAGAGTCGAAAGACATTGAAAGCAAAGCAGGGGTTGAGAAAGGAGTGAGGCAGGGTAGAAACTATCCCTGATGCTATTGAATATGTGCATTGAGGAAAGGAAACCAGGCAGAAATTTGGAAACGAGGTTTAAAAAATACTTCCAGCTTTGACAATGACATTGTAATTCTGTTACAGATGGCAAAGAGTTGGAAAAACAGTTAAACTGAATGTATATTGTCTTCAAAAGAAATTACAAGGTGAACATCAACAAAAGGGAAATATCTGCAATAGAATATGGTCGAATTAAATCAGGTGGTACTGAGAGAATTGAATTAGGTAATGAGATACGAAAATTGAAGATGAGTTTTGCTTCTTCTGCAGCAAAGTAACAAATGCAGACTGGCTGCAGCAAGAAAAACCTTTCTGAACAAGAGGAATGTGTCAAAATGTAATATAAATTAAAGTGTTATGACGTGTTCCTGAATGTATTGGCCTGAAATGTGTAACCATGGCTATACAGGGTGGGCCATTGATAGTGACCGGGCCAAATATCTTACGAAATAAGCATCAAACGAAAAAACTAAAAAGGACGAAACTTGTCCAGCTTGAAGGGGGAAAGCAGATGGCGCTATGGTTGGCCCGCTAGATGGCGCTGCCATGGGTCAAATGGATACCAACTGCGTTCTTTAAAATAGGAACCCCTATTTTTTATTACATATTCGTGTAGTACGTAAAGAAATATGAATGTTTTAGTTGGACCACTTTTTTCGCTTTGTGATAGTTGGCGCTGTAATAGTTTTGTGGTTTTCTTCTAAGTTATTTAGCTTGTAGTAAATAACGGTGGAAAGTGGCAACGGGTTACAGAACGAACGGGTGTATAACTTATTTTAATAGGTTTGCGGTGAATATGAGAAAGAAGTTTGATCTGTTGCTTCAGTAAGAAACAGGTGAACCTCACACTTATTTTAGTGTTGGCGGACCACAACAAACTTTCAGCAATAAATGAAACATATAAATCTACGGGAGACAGTAAAGAGAAAGAAAGTTTTGTTATTAGACAGCAGTCGTGCTAGAGGTGTAGGCTAGCCTTTACAGGATGAACTACGACTTGAACACCGGTTCGCAATTTTTTTGGATCCTAACTTAGTATGGGTTATGTGACAGAGTCACTGTCTAGGGACTTCACGAAAGAAGACACATTGGTTACAGTGGATGAGCATGCATTAGTATTGACAGAGATCCTTAGGACCGTGCAGTGTTCGACTTGGTAAAGATAGTGACAGTATCGTGACGTATCAATGTTGAACTTCTATCTGTTCTGCGTCACTCGGACCTTGCTCATTTGAACTGTTCCATCAGGAAGATAATCTAAAGTTCGAGGCCCTGCTTATGTTAGATCTGCAGGGTCACATATTGGCATCGTTCCTCTTGATTCTGTTGACAGGTGGCATTGTAGTAGGCATGGCATTCACTTCAGTAAGAAAGGGAAAAGTAAACCGACTGAGCTAATAAAACGAAGGGGACAGGCACTGCCATGTGTGGTAAAATATCAATTGTCACAGGTATCCGAAAAACATATTTTTAAGGATAATGAAATCAGAAAGTATTAAGAGAAGTTAGAACTGATACAAAGTGAACAATGTGATTATACCGTAATGCATCAGTACAAACAGCTCTTGGGGTTAAAATCTTCGACAGTCCCCAGAGATTTCATTTCTATCCAGTTGCATCTCAGTGTGAAAACCAGCTGTCTTTATTGTATGGCATTATGCAAGGAATGAGGAGTACTATTAATGACGTACTCATTTTACTTTGATGAATTAAGAGTAGTGAAACCGAGCTGGCGTAATGTACCTCTCTGGAGATCATGTGACCAGTGATATGGAAGTGTTAAATGTTACATGATGTAGGGTAGCATCTCACATCTGTAAAGCAGAACCAGAGAATGGAAGAGGAGTCGCTACTTTCATAACAAACTGTCATAAATTTAAGAACATAGTTATTGATAAATTTTTTTTAGAACTGCATATGGAAGCATGTGCGAAGGAACAGAATTTTGTAATAAATTGTTTTTGATATGATGCGTGTACCGAGTAGCAATTTCAGTGTGTGCATAAATCATCTTCAAGCTCTATTTGCCTATTTTAAAAATAAAAACTAAGAAATAGTGGTTGCTGGTGGTTTTCATACAGACTTTCTTAAAAATCCTCCCACTAAAAAATTTTTTTCAGTCAGTAATATTATCGTGCTACAGCTAATATCTTTATAGAAGGATCTAAAGAAGAAAATTATCTTGTAAAACCGGTACTCAATGCCCTCTCAGACTATTACATGCAGTGTCTTATGTTAAATCTTAATGCTGACCAGGACAAAAACTCTACTAAATATGAGTTCAGGATTGTAAGTAAGCCAAAATTTCATTTCAGAAAACTTCTGAAGTACGTGAACTGTAGCGTTATACACAGTGTCCGTGACATGGATGAAAATTACAACACTTTATCAGTAACAGTCTATGCTTTCCTTGAAAGATGTTTTCCCTGAAATGTAACGCAGGTTACAGTAAAGTCTACAATAGAATCAGAGATTACTCAAGAAATAAAAGTATCTTCTACGACAAAAAGGAAACTCTGTAATAAGTGATTCCTTGTTCTTTGGTATTGTGAGTCTGGTAGTCATAATCGTTGTTTGTTGCGCGTTATTGCTTCTTCAGCGACTTGGTCTTGTGTAGCCTTTAGATACGTTTCTCTTCGAAAGTTCATTGTACAGAAATGTAGAGCTGTGCAGATAAATGACTCTGATGCATAGTAAAAAACCACATCTCCATTTTCTAAAAATTAATATCACTGGTTTTAAGCTCTTAAAGCTGAGGTACTTCTCTTGTGAGTACAACGTGACTTTATTCAGCAAAAATTGTTGATACATTCGAACATAAGAATTCAGCGACAAGGAGTTTCACGAAGTACCTCAACAAATGGCTACTTTTATAGGGATCTACATTGTTGAGTACTTTTTCATTGAATAACCGCAAATTTTCATTTATTCCAATTTATGTGCTTTTATTATCCTACCTCCAGATTTTTATTACTGCAGTTCTCAGCGACTTTGGTGTGAGTTTATGCTCTACAGTCGTGCCTGCAGGCAACAGCCGGCACAAGGATTGAAATTTGTCTCCTAATGTGGCTTGCAGATTCCTGAATAGCCTTACCACAGACTCTGCCCTTTACCTGCGACTTAATAACAGCTAAGAGAGAATTCAAAACCCTCGAGATCTGTCCTCCCTTCCTTCCTGAAGTTTCTTTCTATTATGTTTTTCTTTCCTCTCGGCCACGAAATGGGCCGCTACGGGCCAGCTCAGGCCTAAGGGCGAACGCGACCGGAAAATTCTCTCGTCTGTTAGAAGGGGTGGGGGTGAGGAAGGATTATGCAAATGTAATTTAAAGTTGGGTACGCGGGTGACAGACAGCCGTCCTGTGACGCCGACGGTGCTGCGCTCTGAACGCGAGGACGGGGCAGCCGGAAGCCCCTTCACCAGCCCCCCCTCCCCCCCTTTCCTCGAGCCACCCTCCGACCCTCACCAAAGGCGCTGGCGTCTCGTGGCGCCACGCACCCTTCACAAATTTCACGGCCAGCCGCCGCAAGTTCAAACGAAGAGAAGCGAAGCGCCTCTGGGGTGAGCCCGCTGCTGCTGCCGCTGGGGGTGGCTACGGAGGAAAGGCCCACTTCCGGCGCGTAAGCCGCTTTTTTTTTGCATTCCCTCCGACTCCTTTCTCTGCTTTATTTTCGCACGACGTTTTTAACGGCAGCGTTGGAAAGTTAGCCTTGTTAGAGAAGGAGGAAGGCGAGGGACATGAGGGTGTGGGAACGCGTGGAGAATAAAAAGGGCTAAGTGAGGGATGATGTGGTATCACAGTAACGAGCGGCCAGCCCCACGGGGCTCATTAGGGCCTGGTCCCGGTCAGGATCCCAGAGCCCGCAACGCAAGGCCCAGAGCGGGTGGCGAGCGTGATGGATCGCGGCTAATTACTGCCGACTGGCGGCGCAGCGTACCACAGGGTGCATCGAAAGCGCATGGTGTTCCGATAAGTACTCCACACCTTGTAATGGCCCGCATGTATCCTCCGTTCATACGTCTGTTTTATTCTTCCTGGTAAGCAATACGGGCAGGGAGTTGTTACTGAAATGTTGCTGCCAGGCAGAATTAACTTACAAGTGGAGGAATAACCATGTACTAAGTTTTATTCTTTGCGTTCTGAAGTGCAAAATATGTCTTGTAGTGACACGGTTGCAATAAAGACATGCCAGTTTCACTGCCATCTACATGATTTTTATTGCGTAAATCACAATGAGCTCTCTTCGGCGTATTGTCACTGTGAGGTGTTCTGTAAAAACATAATACTATATTTACATAACTTATTACATTAGAATAACACACAAACTAATGAGGGTAACTATAAGCAACAATTAATACGTAAAACTGTCATTTTTCAAAATAAGTGTTCAAAAGATCACGCTTTATCATATTGTTCTTATTTCTCGGCCACTAACTATGACATATGGAAATGATGCTTACAAGCGCCACTAGCGCCAACAAAGTGCATTTTGTAAATAAAGTTCACGTTACATCTTTTGTCAAGTAACAACTAATTAAGTTAAGACAGGTCCCAACACGACAAAATACGCAATACTTCCTATAACGTACTTTACGTAGCCATATCAGTTTTATAATTAATTTTGGCCCATGAGGCGTAAACTGTCACTGTTACTTGCTGTAGTAATTTTAAACATCTAACACATTACAGACATGAGAAAAAGTAAGAATTGTAATTTTACATAGTTTTATTCATAATAATTCCATGTTACTACTTAGTTACTATACAACATAAATATTACAAAAATGTCGTCAAAACTGTAAACTTCAGGCGCAGCTAATAGAGGGCGCCATACGCAAAACCGACGTGTACTGTGAAACCAACATACAATTTTACGACAGTAATGGTTGAACTGTGTAAGCATTCACTTGAGCACGAACAGCTGCTACAATTCCGCACTGGTATGTAATGTTAACATTAAAAGACAACGATGTGATGGACTTTCTAACTTTTGTGAATCACATTGTAATATATACTCTTGTATTTGTTCTAGCATTGATAATGACCTGACACAGGTCGAAATCTGATCTGCGTTGTGACTATAAATGTCATATTAAAGCAACTTAATTCCACGACTGATTGCTGCTCTATCTAACCCAACATAAATAGGTGATGCTCACGATATTATAAACTGTAACTATGATTGGAAAAATGTTATACACTCGATTGGTCCTTTTACCTTATATGTAGTATCGATGCTGTCATATGCTGTATTTTTTGGACTTCGTATTCAGACGTTACTCGGATTTTCGTTGTCGGCGCTGCATCTGACTTTTAGATACAGATTTATGAGTTTTTCGTGTGTTCTTCCCTCTTGACTGCTTAGACGACAGTGGACCAGCTATATTACATGTTTACACAGTTACCACTAGAAGTTCGTAATATGTGGAAATTTGGTAATGTTTTGATTATTTTTTGAAGTTATGTTCTTATTATATTTTTACTTGAAATTTCGTTTCGTTTTTGTTGAAATTTTTAGATTTTATTCTTATTATTTTTGCTTTTTATGTAATAATTTTGTGCTGGTCTATTATTTTAGATGTTTCCTTGGTATTATATCTTTGTTGTACGTCGTTTATGTTGTTGTGCTGTTACCATGGACACATGCTACTTAATATCTCTGGTTTCTTTATTTTATCCGTTTTCCTTCTTTATGATATTGTAAGTAGGCTGTTTATGTTTTCTCTATGTAAGTAGGCTGGTTAGGTTTTTTTTATTGGTAACGCCAACTCTGTATGAAAATCACTGGCTGTGCTGTGTGCAGTCTGTGGCTGCTTTGCATTGTTGTAATACTCGCCATTGTAGCGTTAGGCAGCTGGATGTGAACAGCGCGTAGCGTTGCGCAGTTGGAGGTGAGCCGCCAGCAGTGGTGGATGTGGGGAGAGAGATGGCGGAGTTTTGAAATTTGTCATGAACTGCTATATTTATATATGATGATATCAAGGTAAATACATTGTTTGTTCTCTATTAATATCTTTCATTTCCTAACTATCCCTATCAGTAGTTAGTGCCTTCCATAGTTTGAATCTTTTATTTAGCTGGCAGTAGTGGCGCTCGCTGTATTGCAGTAGCTTGAGCAGCGAAGATTTTTGTGAGGTAAGTGATTTGTGAAAGGTATAGTTTAATGTTAGTCAGGGCCATTCTTTTGTAGGGAATTTTGAAAGTCAGATTGCGTTGCGCTAACAAAATATTGTGTGTCAGTTTAAGCACAGTCTTGTATATTTGTTCAAAGGGGAAGTTTCATATGGCGACCCTGCCAGGATTCGAACCTGGAATCTACCATTGTCTCTACAAGGACTACAGTGGGTCTGCATCTTTGATGGCCCACCATTACCATTATCTCTACAAGGACTACAGTGGGTCTGCACCTCTGGTGGCCGACCAATACCACAATCTCTACCAGGACTACAGTGGGTCTGCTCTGTGATGACCTACCTACCAATATTCTTCAAAACTTCGAATGACTCTGCTGTGGGTTTGCTCTATTGTGGCCCATTACCTGTCAGCATGTCAAGAGTCAGCACTGTCTTTCCGTTGGAAGGACAACACTACTTCTTCAAGACGGCATGGAAATCCACTACTTCTGTGTGCAATTTCTTTTACTAATGAGACTTTGTGAAAAAAACCTGTAATTACTGTTATGATGAATGATCAGGACTATCTTTATGGACTGTGAGAAAATTTTAGCTTTTGACCAACATTGTATCAATAAGTGTGTGCATTTGATTTCTTTGTTATTGTAATTATGAAAAATTTTATCAAATCATTATTGGCCACTGCCCAAAAAAAAATTTGTAAAATTTTTTGTGGGGAGCATGGGGGCTATGTAAGTAGGCTGTTTATGTTTTCTCTATGTAAGTAGGCTGGTTAGGTTTTTTTTATTGGTAACGCCAACTCTGTATGAAAATCACTGGCTGTGCTGTGTGCAGTCTGTGGCTGCTTTGCATTGTTGTAATACTCGCCATTGTAGCGTTAGGCAGCTGGATGTGAACAGCGCGTAGCGTTGTGCAGTTGGAGGTGAGCCGCCAGCAGTGGTGGATGTGGGGAGAGAGATGGCGGAGTTTTGAAATTTGTCATGAACTGCTATATTTATATATGATGATATCAAGGTAAATACATTGTTTGTTCTCTATTAATATCTTTCATTTCCTAACTATCCCTATCAGTAGTTAGTGCCTTCCATAGTTTGAATCTTTTATTTAGCTGGCAGTAGTGGCGCTCGCTGTATTGCAGTAGCTTGAGCAGCGAAGATTTTCGTGAGGTAAGTGATTTGTGAAAGGTATAGTTTAATGTTAGTCAGGGCCATTCTTTTGTAGGGAATTTTGAAAGTCAGATTGCGTTGCGCTAGCAAAATATTGTGTGTCAGTTTAAGCACAGTCTTGTATATTTGTTCAAAGGGGAAGTTTCAATATCAATAAAGTTTTCACTACATTTTTTGTGCTTGAGATCGGTTTGTTCAGCAAATTTATCTTGTGCCTGTGAATATCTCTCTATTTGTTCAAGTATATTCATGATTGATCCCTTTCTCGTAATATAGAGAACAAACAGAAAAAGACGACTGAAAATCCACAAACGAAGCAAAGGATCTACTGCTGAAAGTTCTACCTGAAGGAGAATCGAGTTATGGCTTGCGCGCTCAGGATCAGGAATGTGGAACGGATACACAGTTAGCTATTCCACCCCGCCCCTCCTCCCACCACTCTATCAGCAGGAACTCTACAACCTATATAGTTTGTTAAACTTAAATTAAATCATGTTACCAGAAATTTTATGAGGTAACTGTTTACAGAAGAAATGCATCTCTGAGCCATCAGTTTTACAAATACGCCTTTATTTTCTGCTGGTTTCAGTTAAATAACCATCTTCACAGGAGAACTATAAAATACAGAAATAGGAAGAAAACATATGTAGTATACTCAGACAAAACAAGCACATCTGTGAAGAATGATTAGTTAAAAAGTACTTACAAGGCTGTACAATGATGATGAGTCATGAATACATTATCTTCAGATCAAATCCAATCATTTGTTTATACATTTGCTCTAGAAAATTAGCTGAACTAAAATTATTTTGGCTAATACAAATACTATGCTGCATAAAAAGTAACTATTATCTGTTACAACTGATTACTTCAAACCGAAACAGGTATAAATTACAAATTGTATGTCAAAAACAGTATTGTCAAAGATTATCGAAAACTACAAGAATCTACATTTCAAAGCGTATAGGTGGTATGTTATAGCTAAGGTTGACAGATATCAATATCTCTGTTAACAAAGATGACATTTTAAATGAACAGAAATATTTAAAATATAATTTTTTTAGATAATTTCTCTGAAGTTTTAGAGCTTGAATATTGATGTTCCTGACCACATAGATTTCACTGATAATGTTGAAGGCAGCTGAACTACGTAGTCCTACAGTGATCTTCACTGATCTTCAATGTAATTTGTTATGTTGTTGTTGTTGTTGTTGTTGTTGTGGTCTTCAGTCCTGAGTTTTATGCAGCTCTCCATGCTACTCTATCCGGTGCAAGCTTCTTCATCTCCCAGTACCTACTGCAGCCTACATCCTTCTGAATCTGCTTAGTGTATTCATCTCTTGGTCTCCCTCCAATACTAAATTGGTGATCCCTCGATGTCTCAGAACATGTCCTACCAACTGATCCCTTCTTCTAGTCAAGTTGTGCCACAAGCTCCTTTTCTCCCCAGTTATATTCAATACCTCATTAGTTATGTGATCTACCCATCTAATCTTCAGCATTCTCCTGTAGCACCACATTTCGAAAGCTTCTATTCTCTTCTTGTCTAAACTATTTATCGTCCACGTTTCACTTCCATACATGGCTATACTCCATACAAATACTTTCAGAAACGACTTCCTGACATTTAAATCTATACTCGATGTTAACAAATTTCTTTTCTTAAGAAACGCTTTCCTTGCCATTGCCAGTCTACATTTTATATCCTCTCTACTTTGACCATCATCAGTTATTTTTCTCCCCAAATAGCAAAGCTCCTTTACTACTTAAAGTGTCTCATTTCTTAATCTAATTCCCTCAGCATCATCCGACTTAATTCGACTACATTCCGTTATTGTCGTTTTGCTTTTGTTGATTTTCATCTTATACCTTCCTTTCAAGACGCTTTCCATTCCATTCAACTGCTCTTCCTGGTCCTTTGATGTCTCTGACAGAATTATAATATCATCGGCGAACCTCAAAGTTTTTATTTCTTCTCCATGGATTTTAATACCTACTCCGAACTTTTCCTTTGCTTCCTTTATTGGTTGCTCAATATACAGATTTAATAACATCGGTGAGAGGCTACAACCCTGTCTCACTCCCTTTCCAACCACTGCTTCCCTTTAATACCCCCTCAACTCTTATAACTGCCATCTGGTTTCTGTACAAATTGTAAATAGCCTTTCGCTCCCTGTATTTTACCCCTGCCACCTTCTGAATTTGAAAGAGAGTATTCCAATCAACATTGTCAAAAGCTTTTTCTAAGTCTACAAATGCTAGAAACGTAGGTTTGGCTATCCTTAATCTTTCTTCTAAGATAAGTTGTAGGGTCAGTATTGCCTCACGTATTCCAACATTTCTACGGAATCCAAACTGATCTTCCCCGAGGTCGGCTTCTATCAGCTTTTCCATTCGTCTGTGAAGAATTCGCGTTAGTATTTTGAACCTGTGACTTATTAAACTGATAGTTCGGTAATTTTCACATCTGTCAACACCTGCTTTCTTTGGGATTGGAATTATTATATTCTTCTTGAAGTCTGAGGGTATTTCGCATGTCTCATACATCTTGCTCACCAGATGGTAGAGTTTTGTCAGGACTGGCTCTCCCAAGGTAGTTCTAATGGAATGTTGTTTATTCCGGGGGCCTTGTTTCGACTCAGGTCTTTCAGTGCTCTGTCAAACTCTTTACGCAGTATCATATCTCCCATTTCATCTTCATCTACATCCTCTTCCATTTCCAATATTGTCCTCAAGTACATTGCCCTTGTATAGACCCTCTATGTACTCCTTCCACCTTTCTGCTTTCCCTTCTTTCCTTAGAACTGGGTTTCCATCAAAGCTCTTGATATTCATGCAAGTGGTTCTCCTTTCTCCAAAAGTCTCTTTAATTTTCCTGTAGGCAGTATCTATCTTACCCCTAGTGAGATAAACCTCTACATCCTTACATTTCTCCTCTAGCCATCCCTGCTTAGCAATTTTGCACTGCCTGTCGATATCATTTTTGAGACGTTTGTGTTCCTTTTTGCCTGCTTCAGTTACTGCATTTTTAAATTTTCTCCTTTCATGAATTAAATTCAATATTTCTTCTGTTACCGAAGGGTTTCTACTAGCCCTCGTCATTTTACCTATTTGATCCTCTTTGCTGCCTTCACTATTTCATCCCTCAAAACTACCCATTCTTCTTGTACTGTATTTCTTTCCCCCATTCCTGTCAATTGTTCCCTTATGCTCTCCCTGAAACTCTGTACAATCTCTGTTTCTTTCAGTTTATCCAGGTCCCATCTCGTTAAATTCCCACCTTTTTGCAGTTTCTTCTGTTTTAATCTACAGTTCATAACCAACAGATTCCCTTTTTAAATTTTCTAACCTACCTGCCTGATTAAGGGATCTGACATTCCACGCTCCGATCTGTAGAACGCCAGTTTTCTTTCTCTTTCTCCTGATAACAACGTCCTCTTGAGTTGTCCCCGCCAGGAGATCCGAATGGGGGACTATTTGACCTCCAGAATATTTTACCCAAGAAGACGCTATCATCATTTAATCATACAGTACAGCTGCATGCCCTCGGGAAAAATTACGGCTGTAGTTTCCCCTTGCTTTCAGCCGTTCGCAGTACCAGAACAGCAAGGCCATTTTTGTTAGTGTTACAAGGGCAGACTGTTGCCCCTGCAACTACTGAAAAGGCTGCTGCCCCTCTTCAGGAACCACACGTTTGTCTGGCCTCTCAACAGATACCTCTCCGTTGTGGTTGCACCTACGGTACAGCTATATGTATCGTTGAGGCACGCAAGCCTCCTCACCAAAGGCAAGGTCCATGGTTCATGGGGGGAATTTGTTATAATGATTGATTATTTTACTTGTCATTTGTTGTCAGTTTTCTGATAGAATCATATACACTGTTGTAATTGTCATATATTTAGGATAATGTTGTATATGTGCACGCTTTGCATGAGATGAATTTTATTTCATCTGAATCGTCACTACCATTTAAGAAATATTATTACAGGTTAATAACTGCTTCATAGAGATTAATCACATAATTTATGTCCAAACACATCCAATAACCTTGTTTCCATGCGATATTTATGATTAGATGTAATGTCACTACTGCCTTCGAAAAATACAGGGTGCCCATAAAGTAAGTATCCATTTTGCGGAAAACCTACATGTGGGTTATTTCTGTTACAGGTACCGTGAAGAGACATCACAATGTTAACAATTGCCAAAATAATCACAATTCTCGAACATCGTTTACTTGGCGAAGCTTATGCTGAGGTCCACGGGCTGTTTGTGAGAAAGCATCGGGAGAATGTCCCTCTGAGTCATGTTATGTTCAGGGACGAGGCTGCATTTCATATCTGCGGCGTCGTCAACAAACACAATTGCCGGATCTGGGCAAACGAGCAACCCCATGAATTCAATGAGTGACTAAGGGCCTCTCCCAAACTCAATGTGTGGCTTGGTCTCATAAAAAATAGGATCTATGGGCCGTTTATGTTTGCTGAAAAGGCAATTACCGGAGCAACTTACCTGGACATGCAGCAGTTGTTCTTAGAGCCACAGTTGCAACAGGTTGGTATCCTTGCCTCTGTCATGTATCAACCACCACACTATACAAACATTGTCCGGGACTACCTGAACGAGCCCTTTCCTAACAGGTAGTTAGGGAGAACTGCAGGTCGCGTGTGGGCTGCTTGTTCCCCGACCTCACTCTCCTGGGCTTTTTTGCTTGGAGTTTCATCAAGAACCGAGTTTAAGCTGCCAGGGTGCCACATTTGAATGAACTGAACTGCGAATACGAGAGGTATGCTTGCTAATAACCGCTGAAATGTTACAGCGCAACCACAAGACGATGGGAACAGTGTGTTACCAATGAAGGTGGACATTTTGAACAGTATTAGCTACTCTCTCTAAATATAATGTTCATTTTGTTGTAGCACATCTGGAAAATGAAAGTGGATACTTAATTTATGGGCACCCTGTACATCGCAGTTCTGGAAACCACATTTGTCGACAAAGCTCTGATGTCTGCCAATCTTGACTAGGACATACGGTCTATACTCGTTGAACTGCAGATTACTATTGTTTTTCGTAATCTTCATAGAGGTAAAAAAAAAAGAAGGGAAGTGGCACTACAGATTTACACCTATGTTGTTTTGAAGTCAGAGTGGGAAGGGATTGCTGGTTTTTGTTCATTATTTCTGTTGTGGGCACGCAATAGCTGTTTTAAAAACTAAACGTTATAGAGCATATAGTATCAAGAAAGCAATTTCGAACGTTTTTCTGTTCTTGAATGCTTATTTGTTCTAGTAATACGCCAATTGGGCCTCGTTCACGTAACTTGTTTTTGCTTGTATATTTCGCATAACCACAAACAGAAGGAAGTGATTTTAAAAGCATACTTTCGTAATGCATTTAATTCCACTTTGTGTCGATAGTAAATGAAACTGGAACTCCGAAACTAATGCTTGTTTGCTAAATGGTATCGGTACTGCTTCTTGTTTGTTACATTTTCAGCTTTCAACTCGAATGAACACCATTTTTAATGTTCACGTGTGCAACAAACTTACCTATGTGTCCTTTGCTAGCCCATAAACGTGTGCAGTGAGGAAAGAAGCAAACCATGCTATCGTACCTTGTGCATGTCAACAAAGCGAACGATTATTGAAATGCCAAAGAAACAAAACTGCGTAAAAGTAAACCTCCATGCACAATAGAGTTATTGTTTTATTAGATGGTCAGTTTATTATTCTCACTGTAGCTTACTCATCTTCTCACTTTGAAATCTTGCCTATGACGCGTCATTCAGTGTGTGGTCAATAACAGTAACTTACAGGTTAAAAAAAAGAACGATATAATTTATAAACATCTTCCAGCATTGCGGAATGCTATAAATGGGATTAAGAGAATGGTCTCAAACGCTTAAGACTCTTTAAAATGGACATTTTCCTTAACATGTGTGAGATTAACTTTTTTTAGTAATGATAGCCTAACCTGCGTAAGATGTAGGCCTAGCTTTCTAATAGTAGCCTGTTCACATTTTTCCCCGGAATATTTCTCGGCAGTGACTCTGTCAGTTTTTCAGGAATAACCAAACATTGCACCGTGGGAATATACATCTACTTTGATCATCTGCTTGATTTTACTTTTGAATTACATCTTGAGGTTTTCATAGTCTATACCATGCATTGTGATATACCAATAGTTAGCTGCTTAGTTTCATGTTCCATGTTCCATTTTCACGATAAATCGTGATGAAATGGAACGAATCATTATATAATGACATCCATTTTTTTGTAAATATGCCTCCATGCTCATCATTTATTGGTTTTGCGTTTTTTAATAAATGACAGACCGATGTTAGTCAATAATTCCTAGCCATCACTATTTACACTTTATAATAACAGATAATCTTCCGCGGAATAGGAGTTATCAAAGAAAAACATTTTCACTTTACTTTCAACTGTGTCTCGGGCATTGTATGTCAAAGAGTGAGTGATCAAAGGTTTTGGTTCCGACATTGTGAAACCCTGTTTGTGCTACAGACAATCTTAATGTGTCGTAATGAAAGTCAATCTTTTCTTCTGCTATTTAATAATGTACATCATTGTTCCTGTTGAAGTTCAGTGGATTATTTACAGTAAATTTCATGAGGGAGTAACTACACTGTGAAACGGTTAGATCGCAACTCACACGCCGAGCACAAGGCAGGCACGACAAAAAAAGTGTTTACATAAATTTGCAGCCGAAGCCTTCTCCAGATAGGAGGCACATCATACACACATTCATACAATCAGACACATGACACTCAGGCACACATGACTGCTGGCTCCTGCTGTTCTAGCCAGAATCTTTTTTTAAAAGGGGAGGAAATGCGAACAATGAATAATAATTATCGACTAGAGAAATTTAGGGCATCAGATGCTGCCCCAACAATCAGCACCGTTGCGCAGCCAAGTGTTGCGAGGGAATGAGACCGTTGGTACAGTGTAGCTCGTATGTCAGAGTGTTTGAGATTTGGAAAGCAATGAAAATCACAGGAAATTATACGAAGAACGGATATTCACTAACATATGGAAAATCTAAAGTCAAATGACAGAAAAAAACCATTGCAATAAAAGTAAACAGTGCAACAATAATTCATGTATACAAAATAAAATTGCTTGAATTGATCCGCTTACGAATGATATGTGATTCCTTTAAGCTTTAGATTACGATCGGATCGTTTAGTACACCCGTAAAAAACGCAAGCTAGCATTTTTGATGAAATAACTACGTCTCCACACAGTCAAAGCACTCAACACGATGTAAAGTGGACACAGGCACGTCAGAGTGACGTCACAGGGAAGTATCACTAGGTGAATTATGAACAAGAAGAGATGCGGTGAACCTAATGTTTTGGGCTGGTTAAGATTGCGGACATCGGCTTCAGGTTTATGACGTAATGACAGCTCCCTTCTCTTTTTATTTTCATGTTAATCTTTGACAGTAGTGTCTTTGACATTCAGCTTGTGATATACGGCTCTTAGGGTCTGAAATAATCAGTTGTTAATACATAAGGATTACATTTGTACAGTATTGACTTCCTATCAGACAAAATAATTTTGGTTCATCTGAGTTTATGGAGAAATTGTATGAACAATGATTAGAGTTGATTTGAAGATAATGTCGTCGTGTTTCATCGTTGTACAACTTTGTGAGTACTTTCTAACAGGTGTATTTGTACAGCTGATGACTCACAGATGCATTTCTTCAAGTAATTCATGTTGCATGTAAGTGATTAAAGTTTGCGGCTGTATTGTAAAATATATAAAATCAGAGATTTCAGTCTCCCCATCCGTCTTGACTATGGCATACAAGGGAAACGCAGCTGGAATGTATTACAGTATGTGAAAGATTACACACTCCCTGAGTCTGCACTTTGTTGGTGCTGATTATTTACTTAACATACTAGTAAATGATCGATTTCTGAATGCGTATCATATTATCACATAACATCTACATGATTACTCTGCAATTCACATTTGAGTGCTTGGCAGAGGGTTCATCGAACCACCATCATACTATCTCTCTACCATTCCCGAACAGCGCACGGGAGAAACGAACACCTAAACCTTTCTGTTCGAGCTCTGATTTCTTTAATTTTATTTTGATGATCATTCCTACCCATGTAGGTTGGGCTCAGCAAAATGTTTTCGCATTCAGAAGAGAAAGATTGTGACTGAAATCTCGTAAATAGATCTCGCCGCAACGAAAAACGTCTTTGCAACTCGCGTATCATATCTGCCACACTCTCTCCCCTATTACGTGATAATACGAAAAGAGCTGCCCTTTTTTGCACCCTTTCGATAACATACAAGATCGATTGCTTTACGTTATCAGCTGTACCTGGGAAACCAAAAAGCAGCTCAGTATGTCTTCTAAATCATTTATAAAATTTAGGAATAGAACTTGGTCTATAAGACTTCGTTGGCAAACGCCAGATATCACTTCTGTTTTACTCGATGACTTTCCGTCAGTTACTGAGAAATGTGATCTGACAGTAAATTGCGAACCTAGTCACACAACTGAGAAGATACTCCATAAGCACCCAAGTACCAAGGGATGAATACCGAAAGCAGGTTCAACTAGGCGCAGGTTGCAATAGTTGTGCAGATATGAAGAGGCTCTCACACGATAGATTAGCGTGGATAGCAGTATCAGTAGGGTCTTCGGACTACAAGAACAGTAATGACAAAAATAACAAAAGCAGCAGCAGAAGAAAACAACTTACTGGAAAAATTACGAGGAACTCTTTCTTACGTACGAAGTCCACCACTTCCAATAGCGCTGTTGCCGTTTCTTCTTTGTCCGCACGAACTCATAATGAATGAAGGGACTGAGTACTGTAAGGATTGTGTCAGAATTCTTCATTACATAAAACAATATGTCCAATTAAACGCTATTATTTGTATTGTGTAAGCACTTATATATCGATAGTAACAATCCGAGGGCGAACCATGGGAGCGCGATTCTAAACATTGTTGTGAGACGAGGTCTGTCTGCGAGAGTGGAAGTTGTAGTGTCGGTCGAGAGCTCGGAGACGGAAGACGTGTCACGCTGCATTCACGTCGATGATGGCAGATGTTACAACACTCAAGGCCTGACTTCATTAACATAGCTACGAGATGTAACGTCCCCACAGAAAATACCCTCTACCACGCACCAATTAATCATTGTCAATCAAACCATCCACATTCATTCACTATGGAAAAGTATCTGATCCGATTTTCTCGTAACATATGCGGCGACAGCTAGACGACGCCAAAGTATTTTCTAGCGCGTTTATTCTTTGAAATAACAGAGACGCATATATGCATTCTCCACGGTTGTTAGTGTGGTAACTAGGACAGCTTCTGGAGTAGGGATTGAGGGATTGACGTATTTCTGAGAGATACATATTCTGATTTTCTTCTCGCTAAATCGAGCGAATTAACGTGTGTGCCACTAGCGGTTTCTTTGAATAGAAAGAGAGTGTAAACGGAAAATAATTAAGACGTGGAATCACTGGAGATCTGGACATGTAATGGAGATGGATTTAATACACAGTTTCCTTCACAAATAAGGTTTGTGACATTTTGTTCCGGAGTGAATGAACGAATGAGTTTTTTTCTGAACCATTTGATGATCACGTTGGCCCTGTAATTAGTGGGGAAGTTTCAGCTGAGTCTGTGTTAAATCGTCCAAAAAGGCTTCGTACACATCTGGAATTCGCAATCTTTCGTAAAAGGAACAAATTGTCCACACGATTGATTCTCCCGACTGAATACAGTGTTTAACAGTAATAATAAATGTAAAGATCTTTTACAGCAAGCCAGCCGCTGATTACCAAGACGAAGGACTCCACCAAAGATCCTATTTGGCTGATTTCACGTAATGAAATATTATAATAAAAACTGTACATAGATAAAGGAGAGAAAGAGAGAGAGCGAATGAAAATAGAGATAATATTAATCATCCTCCATTAGTATAACTTTTCGCCTGTCGTATCACGGATCAGCCAAGACACGGGAGGCCCTTACATTACTGTATAGATTTATGTGTGAAGGTGAAAGGGTCTTAAAGACAACAGATACACGTCTATACAGACAAGACATTACACAAAGTTAGCGGCTAGCTGCATTCATCATCTATTCATAGAGGAAGAGACAACTTAATATTATCCTGTTAAAATGGCCAGTCCGTGACAGGACACGTTTTTGGACGTTGCTATAATAATTTTGTTCTCTGTTTCATGTCAACTACGACGAGCTAACCTAACTGACGCTTGGAAAAGAGAGTAAAGACTCGCAGGTGATATAATTGGATCTACAAATAAATCCGAAAGACAGGACGCTGGGCGCAGAGGAAAGGCCAGATTTTTAATTTCATTATTATAGCTTGCTAGTATAGTTGAAATATACGCTTTTTTGATTTGTGTTATTGGATTTTTGAACATTGATTAACTCGGTTCATGTTAGATGTGTTTTCATTGACCTGTCCCAGTTGCATTTATCTGTATATGTAAATTAAGAAGGTAGACACAGAAGTACTTTTGTGTGAACGGAGTTACAAATAGTGACAGTAGAAGGGAGTTATATATAGTGACAGTAAAACATTTATATGGTTTTAACTAGGGCAATGTTTAGGATGAGTCAAGCAGAGCAAAGCAGCACGCAACAGCCTTCAACTGTTAGCACTGATAATAATGATGCAGTAAGAAGTGTTGTAGGACCGATGGCTACAGATAGCGCAATAGAACGCCCTGTAGACACGGCTGGAAGTGTAACAGCAAGTACACAGCAGGGATTAGATCCATTCGTAATTATCATGAGACAGATGCAGATGATAACCGAGAGCATGAATACTTTGAAAACCGATATTAACGCGAAATTAGCCTCAGTTACTGAAGGGCAAAATGATTTGAATACGAAATTAGCCTCAGTTACTGAAGGGCAGGAAAATCTGAAAACCGATATTAAAGCACAATTAGTGACAGTCACTCAAACTCAAGAAGAAATGAAATTAGTCCAGACTGAGATTAAGCAGAAGTTACAAGACAGTTTTTCCGAATTAGAGCAGCGGATAGAGGCGAAGACCAAGGAACTCAAAGATCAGGTCGAAGAGACGGAACGAAAATTAACTGCACAAATAGAATTGGTGAAAGTACAATGTGAGGAATCTACTCACCGCGTACGTGTCGAAATGAAGGAGTATGTGGCTATTAAGATAGATACTGTACGGGAACAAGTGGAAATGGTTCCGCAATTAATACAAAAGCAAGACGCCATGTCATGTGCAAATGCGCAACTTCCTGAATTGGCACGTACACAGGCTAACCTAAAGGAAAGCGTTGAACATCTGACAGAGCGTCAAGACGTTATAGACCACCAAATTAACGTTTTAACGGGTAAATTATCCGAAATCACATTAGAAAACAAAAGGCTAATGTGTGAAAACGTTGAGCAAAATGTTAAGGCAGCATTCCAGAGTTTATCTGGCAAACAGGAAGAGAATTTGTTGGCGAAAGGACTTGAGGAGGTGCGACACCAGTTAGGTGCTGATTTGGAGCATTGGAAACAAACGATAGAAGAGTCGATGCGCGCTTCACAACAAGGCTCAGATCAAATGAATACAGGGCAGCAGCAGAAGTTGGCAGCGACTATAGAGCCAGTTACTACCCATTCACACACAATACCGACTTGTGTAAGTAATTCAAACATTAAATTGCCACAAGCTGGTTGTTCGCGTGAATTCTTATCTAACGGAGATTACGAAAGCCTTTGCCATGCCGAAGAAAACATGATAAAGCATCGGCAATTCCAGATTTTTAACCCTGACAAAAGGGGGGTCCATCCAATTGTTTTTATTCGAAGTTTCAGAGGCGTGTTACCCAGAAATTGGTCGGATTGGCAGAAGATCAGTTTTGTTACAGGATATATACAAGGTTCGGGGGCAATCTGGGCCTCGGACATGACTTCTGTTTGCTCGACATATGACGATTTTGAGAAGGCGTTTTTAGCAAAGTTCTGGTCAGAAGGGGTACGGGAACACCTAAGGCAGGAGGTGCTCTACCCAGAGCCTTTCTCCTTTTCGAAAGGAAGCCTTAGAAAGTATTTCGAAAAATATATAAATAAAACGAGATACTGGGACAGACCTATGCCTTTGCCAGACATAATAAACATACTTAAGGCAAGACTACCAACTAGCATCCGGAATCAATTGATTTACGGCAACGACAAAGACTTGGAGTCGTTCCTCACGACGTTAGACCATATAGATATTATCGAAGAGAACAACCAGAAAGCCCGTAATAACAGATTCCAATATAGGGAGATAGAACCTCCGCCAAACGGTAGACAAGGTGGAAGTATGTGTTATGCCAATGGCAATCAATCGACACTTAGAAGGAATGAACAGAGATCGTTAAGTAATGGAGAAACCCCTCAAAATTTCAATAGTAATCCCGGCAATGGTCTTGCGAGAGGCTGTTCAAGGAACAACAGGAACGGGAAAAGATACAATCCCGTGTGGGGGAACGAAAGAAATTTCAGACCCCAAGCCTGGAATAATAACGATAATAGGAAGTGGAATCAACCGGGAGGAATGAATTCAAATAGCCAACATCAGTGGGGACGGACATCTACGAATCAACCGGCAATTACCGAAGTGACGGATGATGTCAACCAGCAGACAAATCAAAATCCAACAAACTTGTAAGGACCCACTCGTGCCCCGGAGGAGCGGTCAACAATTGGTTGAGGGGCAACAGGATATGTGTACCCATGTTAACGTATAATGATGGACGATTACTGGCAGATGAACTGACCGAGGACTTAGGACCACAAGATGAGGATAAGGAACAGGTGGCAGTAGCCGAAGTGCAAGTCATTATGGAGACCGTACCTATAGTGGCGGTTTTAGACACAGCTGCAACCACAAATGTTATTTCGGAGGCACTACTCAACAGGATCAGAAATATAAGACGAGTACCAATTATTCCAGTTCAAAATGGTAGAATAATAGGCGCCGTTGGGGCTCGATCGGCTAATGTAAAGGTGCAGTCACTACTTGGTGTGGAATTCGGAAATGTAGCAATATTAAGCACATTCCTTGTTGTGAAAAATTTGGTGGTAGATTGCATTATCGGAGTCGACAGCCTACGTCAATACGGATGCAGAATAGATTTTAAAACAGTAAAAATTTGGTTGAATGTTAATAAACAAGAAATTGAGTTGGAGTTGTTGAGAAAAAGAAAGCCTTAAGAAAATATAATTGTGGGATCAGTGTGCAAGTAATCAGGACGGCCCAAAATTCTAAAGAGCACGTAATTAATGAGTTCCAAGTCAAAGAGAATTCGGTCAATTAGTGTTTGAAAAGTTAAATGAAGCCGACTGCATTATCGAAGATCAGAAGAAGCAGCTCAATGAATTATTATTAACGTATGAAAACGTTTTTGATGAAAGGCCAGGAGTTATTAAGGGATACATATGCCGTCTCTACGTTAAGCCGCACGAAACGTATTGTAGAACTTTCTATCCTGTTCCCTGGAGGTTAAAGGCTCAAGTTCAAAAGGAAATAGATCGCATGTTGAAATGGGGTTTGATCGAACCCTCTACAAGCCCATACTGCTCCCCATTGTTAGTCGTGCCAAAAGCAAATGGGACGGTTAGACTGGTACTCGATGCCAGAGAAATAAATAAAATCATAATTCCAGTGAGAACACATCCGGAAAACATAGACGAAATTATACAACGGTTCCAGGATTTTCAATATTTGACGAGCATTGATTTGCGGAGCTCTTATTGGCAAGTCAAGCTGGATGAGTCATCAAGGAAGTATACGGCTTTCATTTATTCCAGAAGAAGTTACCAATTTACTGTAGTTCCTTTCGGACTCAACATTAGTGCCGGAATCTTTATAGCAGCTCTAGATTATGCACTAGGCCCAGAACTCAGAAGCGGGATAACAGTGCTTGTTGATGATTTGCTTATTGCATCGAAAACTTGGGAGGAGCATATTACCTTACTGAACCGAGTGTTGGACGTGTTCAAAACCATGGGAATAACTGCTAACCTACAGAAATCCCATTTTGCAGTAAACAGAGTCAAGTTCCTGGGGCATATAATTGACGCAAAGGGAATTTTACCAACCAAGGAGAAGCTAATTGCGATTAGTAAGTTTCCAACACCCAGGAATAGGAGGCAATTAAAAGGGTTTATGGGCCTTGCCTCATTTTTTAGAAGATTCATAACAAATCAGGCGATGAACGCAGCGGCTCTAAATAATCTGTTGAAGAAGGATGTGCCCTGGCTCTGGACATTAGAGTGTCAAGAAGCATTCGAAGAGATAAAGAAGCAATTAGTAAATGCACCGCTTTTGTACCATCCGGACATGCAAGAAGAATTTTACTTGTCAACAGATTCTTCGAATGTGGGTATTGGAGCGTGCCTTTTCCAAGTACGCAAGATAAATGGAAAACTCACCTTCTGTCCTATTGCGTTTGCTAGTCGTGTTTTGTCCAACTGTGAACGAACTTACACGACGGCAGAATTAGAGGCTCTTGCGGTCATCTGGGGATTTAAAAAATTTCATTATTATCTATATGGGTCAAAGACTATCGTATATTGCGATCATCAATCATTAATGTTTTTACAAACGTGTAAACTGTTACATCCCAGACTGGCTAGATGGACTCTCGCTCTGCAACAATACCAATTTAAGATCGTGCATGTCTCAGGACAGCAAAACATTATTGCTGACGCTCTATCAAGGTCACCACAGGGTTTGACCAAAGAGATTGAAGTAAATAATAACTCAGAATTCCCTGTATTGCTGCTGCAGGAAAATCCATATAAGATGTACTACGTCAATTTGTGTGTGCATATGGCACAGTTACAGAAAAGAGATGCTCAATGGGGAAGTGTCATTCAAAGGTTACAACAGCAACCTTCGGATCAGATGGCAAATTATTACAAGCTGGTAAATGGCGTATTATTTTTCCGCTGTGGAAGGCCAAACAAAGTCCGATGGTGTGTTTGTATACCTGAGGCGCAAATAGAGAAACTCGTATGGTTCACCCATTTAACCTGGGGACATTTCGGTGCGACAAAATGTGCAAACAAGATAAGTGTGTACTGTTATTTTCCCAGCATAAAGCGCAGAGTACATGAGGTCTTGAAGAAATGCATAATCTGTCAAAAAGCAAAGCCGGATTCAAAAGGGAGTAAGCACCCATTATGCTCTATATTAGTCCGAGAACCAAAAGAATTAATTTCGTGCGATCTGTGTGGACCGTTACCTACTTCAAGAGGAGGTGTTAGATATGTGTTGGCATTTCTCGATGTGTGTACGAAATACGTAAAGCTATACCCGATAAAGGCGGCTACAGCCAAAGTAATTGTATTAATATTGACAAGGGATTATCTTCCACATATTGGTATACCTAAGGCGATAATGACAGACAATGCTAAGATATTCACGGGACTCCGATGGAAACAGGCTTTGTCTCAAGTCCGTGTGAAACACATACTAACATCATTTTACCACTCACAAGGCAATTAGGTTGAGAGAACTTTTAGAGAGTTCAATCGATTTATGAGGACCTATTGCCATAATAAGCAGACTGCGTGGGCAAATTATGTGGAAGAATTTGAGCAGATATACAACAACATGCCCCACTCCTCCACTGGATATACAACTCATGAATTGATGTTTGAGGCAAAAGAAGAAAACTTCTGGACTGAACATATGCCCAAAACTCAGGAATCTGAGATGCCTTGGGAAGAAAAAATAAGGCAAGCCATCATAAATATGACACAAAAGGCTGATCAGAGAAAACAACAATATGACAAATTAATAAAAAGGGTACAGGCGTACCACGTCGGAGAGAAGGTACTAGTCAAAAGACATACCAAATCATCCTTAATAAAGAAGAGTATAAAGAAGTGGGAGTTATTATATACTGGCCCATACATCGTTCTACAAATTCCGAACCCTGGGGTTTATCTGTTAGCATACCCGGGATCTAACAAAATTAAAGGGTTATTTTCCCATAACGAGTTGAAAAAATTTAATGAAGATTAGAAGATAGGGAAGAATGGTGTTGCGAGTGACAGATGAACGCTCGAAAAAACATAAAAATAAACTGTGTGTGTTTAGTGTTAGAAAACTTTAAACTGAAATAATTAATCAGTGACACAGATTGTAGAAATAGTGACTGAGTATTACTATCGAGTGCTGCAAAGAAGCCGGTGGAGATAGGCTTCACCTGTGTTTGGGTAAACATGGAACTTTAGCATTGCTAATGTCATCAAGATTTATAAGGGATCTGAATGACTTTCAAGAAGAAAGAAATGTTTCCCGAAAATGACGCTGCATAATCAAAAGAGGTTCAAAGTGAATGTTCATATATACTTTCAAGTGCACGCTTAGATGTGTAAACGTGTGAAGTGATGCGTTTAGGCAGTGAATCATGAGTGACGGTTAACGACGCAAGGATAATTTCCCGCGCAAAACAACTGACGCCGACGCGAGAGTTAGAATCGATATAGACGACACAGATACGCTTTGTAAGAGACTCGCATCAAACGCGAGGGGAAACTGATTGATGTGAACTTCTAAAAAGTGTCATAATTATACGTTAAGAGTTCTTGATTTATTGTTGAATGTCAAAAGAAACTAAGATTCATAGAATTAGTAGTTATTTAGTGGGTCTTGTTCACTTTGGAATTTTGTTTGAAAATCCATTTCCATATATGTGCATGTATGAATGCCGGATGAATCAGAGAATAAATGAAAGAAGAGAATCCACATTCCTCACTACTAATAACTTTTACATTACAGCAATCAAGTGGAGAAATACATGTATTTAGGATAAAATTTTTATGAGTATAGATAAATGATATGAATTTTCAAGGAAATGATGGATTATGTCTTGGTATAAAATTAACCACACTTTCCATTATTCGATGATTTGAATCCAAAATCTACTGCAAGTTGCATGAATCCTTTAAATTACAAAGAACAAATCATTGACAGCAATGTGTCAGAATTTTTGGACTTACAAGCACAAATGGTGATGCGAAGTCCAAAAGAAAATTCAAACTAGAGTAATTATTATGATGTTTTCGGCAACAGCATTAGTCAATGGATAAATGGAAACTTTAAGTCAATGGCTAAATTCCTTGCAGTACATCGTAAGAAAAAGGATGCATGAAGTCACAGGGATTTTGTTTTCAAAAAGGAGAATCTTGGACGATGGAACCTAACCAGTTCTTTTACAGGAAGAGTTTCCCTTTCGGTCATTGCTAATTTTTTTGGAATGAATGTTGCATGTGAAATCTGGTATCCCTGTTCTTTCTACTCTTCCCATTGTGAGCCGCGTAGAAGACCGACTACAAATGTGGACGTCGGGGACATGCAAGATCCGGGGGAGTTTCAGCACCGCAAGATATTGTCCTGGGAACAAGATTGTAAAAAAAAAAAAAAAAAAAAAAAAAAAAAAAAAAAAAAAATCGAGTTATTTATTGTAAAATTTTTTTTGCTAGAGGCACAAATCAAGCTTCTCCAAATCGTTATATAAATCGATCCCTATCTTTCCTTTAGAGATCAATTTCAAAATTATTTTTTCTCTTCTGTAGGCTTTCCTATCTTCTATGTACCGTAGGCTGGGGGTCTAGGCTTAAGAGGTTTTCCAAGGTTTCCCTGCTTAAGAAAGTTCCCGAATGGGTAGACCCTGATAACAGTCTCATGAAAGATCATCTTCCTTGGTTGTGCACAGCAAACATAACACCCTGATGCACGTAAAAGCAATATAGCCGCGGTAACTGTCTCTTCATTTCTTCTGTTTCCAATGTTTATTTTCTTCGTCTGTCTTAAACATAATTAATCTTTTTCAGTCGGAGGACTGACACTCTACACTTCCGGGTTACCCACACTAATAGATAGCTCGCGAAGTGTGTTCGTTAAATCAAAATTAGGCTCACAAACTTCGCTCGCTGCGAGGGGCATTGTAACGTCCCCACAGAAAATACCCTCTACCACGCACCAATTAATCATTGTCAATCAAACCATCCACATTCATTCACTTTGGAAACGTATCTGATCTGATTTTCTCGTAACATATGCGGCGACAGCTAGACGACGCCAAAGTATTTTCTAGCGCGTTTATTCTTTGAAATAACAGAGACGCATATATGCATTCTCCATGGTTGTTAGTGTGGTAACTAGGACAGCTTCTGGAGTAGGGATTGAGGGATTGACGTATTTCTGAGAGATACATATTCTGATTTTCTTCTCGCTAAATCGAGCGAATTAACGTGTGTGCCACTAGCGGTTTCTTTGAATAGAAAGAGAGTGTAAACGGAAAATAATTAAGACGTGGAATCACTGGAGATCTGGACATGTAATGGAGATGGATTTAATACACAGTTTCCTTCACAAATAAGGTTTGTGACATTTTGTTCCGGAGTGAATGAACGAATGAGTTTTTTTCTGAACCATTTGATGATCACGTTGGCCCTGTAATTAGTGGGGAAGTTTCAGCTGAGTCTGTGTTAAATCGTCCAAAAATGCTTCGTACACATCTGGAATTCGCAATCTTTCGTAAAAGGAACAAATTGTCCACACGATTGATTCTCCCGACTGAATACAGTGTTTAACAGTAATAATAAACGTAAAGATCTTTTACAGCAAGCCAGCCGCTGATTACCAAGACGAAGGACTCCACCAAAGATCCTATTTGGCTGATTTCACGTAATGAAATATTATAATAAAAACTGTACATAGATAAAGGAGAGAAAGAGAGAGAGCGAATGAAAATAGAGATAATATTAATCATCCTCCATTAGTATAACTTTTCGCCTGTCGTATCACGGATCAGACAAGACACGGGAGGCCCTTACATTACTGTATAGATTTATGTGTGAAGGTGAAAGGGTCTTAAAGACAACAGATACACGTCTATACAGACAAGACATTACACAAAGTTAGCGGCTAGCTGCATTCATCATCTATTCATAGAGGATGAGACAACTTAATATTAACATGTTAAAGAGAGATTTAGATGGCTTAACTACGCTTGAAGATGGAATTCAAGGTGAAATTCGCAAGCATAGTGCAAAAGCAATTGCAGGGTTAGCCTCGTTATTGTTAGTCCGAGTTTGCAATAATCCCATCTTTTGCTTGTTAGTGAAAGAAGCCTCCTTATTCTCCAAATAATAATTATTATTATTCTTCACATCTAAATATATGCTGTGGTTACTTAATGATAATGCAACTTTGAAACTGAAATAATTTGTTAATCTGGCACTCAGCCATTATTGACACATAATTATGTCATTTGTCACAGTCATTATTAATATTTACTCATGATCGTTCTGAAGTTTTAAATAGACTTAATTAATAAAATCCTTTCTCTGCAGTTATTTAGTAGCTAACAGGACCCAAGCAAACTCCTTTTTATTAAATTCATTCTTAGTAATGGTAAGTCTTACAAGCTGCTGCCGCAAGCTGATGCGCATTGCTGTAAACTACGTGGAAAAAGGCAGTCATCTAAATGGGTGAGTGCCAAACTTAGGGCCAAAACAGAGACACTGACACTCCACAACATGTCATGTACTCTAATACAGAAAACTCCGTTGCACAAGGCAGATATTGTATCACTAGTAAATTCTTATTCAAATACGCAGTCAGATAGCTTATCCAAATGTTAGTTTTAAGTTTTTCATGTAACGATATGTTGAGGGCTTAAATGACAGTGAAACTGACGCTCTTACAACACGCACACAGTATTATGCAGGTTAGATTCCAATTACTGGCAGCTCAGATTGCTTATCGAGTCCATTTTCACTGACGAACATAGGCAATATGTTGCATACGCGCACAGTACACACAAAATCGACTTTCGGAAATCGCTAAATGTTCACGTAATCATCATGCAAATATTACAGAATGACATTATAATCTCTCGAAACTAGCGTGAAGTACACTCTGATCTCGAAACTTCAAGCTTACTGTACACTCTCATTATTTTCTTTAACAAACACATAACAAAAGCAGCAAGAGGATAACATAATCATGGTTGCATGATAATTGTGTGGAATTCTCAGTCACTTTTTGTACTCTAGCTTTCGGAATAATTGCGCAAATGTAATTACTTTCCTGTGATAAAGTTAATTTTTGTATTTTACTTGGAGATGGATCATTTCAGGCGTCAACGCATTCCGCGTAGAGCCACGGTAAATTAGCTGCAGTAATAGAACGCATGTTGTACAGCTTACCGGGTGCAGGATCAACTGCGGTAATTTGTCCTCAGGATCCGTGGAGGTTAAGTAAGCAGATGGTGTGTAATGTGTACAGTATGATAATTGTGTCATATGCACATATTGATCAGTGTTTACTCTCACAACACGAAGCCCGGTTGGAATGCACTGCTCATCTATGTGGCTGTCTTCCGATTTGATATTACAACAAAGGATGTAATGTGGAATTCCTACTCTGAATCTGTCATTTCCGATGCTGATGAACGCACAGTTCTTAAATAAAGACTAAGGAAGCCACGTTTCCTTAAATGAAAGTCAAGTTTATAGTGTCTAATTAATACACTGGATTATTTTCCAGTAACAGGTATCGATGATCAACGCTGATAATGCAAGCCTCTCTCTTGAATAATAACAAAAAAGAATTCTATGTCTTTCAGATTGCAAATATAAATCAGGTACCGGTGGTGCAGACACATCGTTCGGTCTAATTTGTGTTCAGGGGATGCAGAAATATTGTTGCTCTAAGCGAATTTGACAAAAGACTAGTATGGCTTGGGCCCTGCGTTACTACATACCAAAGAACGTAGCTTTTTGCCTGCCGTTCTCCCTACCTATTCCTGTCAATGATTTTCCTTAATTTATGAAGAATTGCCTGTATTCGTCACCAGGGGTGGTTTCAAGAGGAAAAAGTGAAATAATGTTGAGCATACGTAACAAGACTCATGACAGCGACGAATATGCGTACGGATTGGGATCCTGTCTCTGTAGTCGACACTGTGGAAGACGACTACAAGAAATGGTCTATCGACAGCGTTGGCTACTGTGTTAGTTTCAGACAGTGCGAGTAGTTTCGATGTTTTAGTCTTCGTTGTTGATGAACAGCAATATTTCATATTTGCTCGGAAACTAGCTGTCTCTTTCGTTTCTCCTTTGACCTACTCCACACTCCAGTATCCACTTATCCCTCCTCCCTTCTCACCCTCCGAGAAATTTGGGCATCCATTAGCTCACTGCATTCCTCGCTTCCAGGTTATAAGTGTCCCACGCTCGAAAACTTAGTGGGTGACGAACGAACTTTGTTAAATTTTGGTACCATGACTAGGCACGTTTCGTAGATGTGGGCTGTAGGAATGCATTACAATTAAGTTAAAGGACTTTTTAAATAAAATGTGATCCTTTTATAGTATTTTGAATTGGAAGGCTCGTCTTACTTTTTGTTTACCGATGACTTAGTTCCCTCAACTTTACATTTTGCTCGCTGCAAAACCATGTCGAGCCGCAGTACTCGGTGGTATAGAGAACTCGAGTCACATCCATGTTACTCTGAAAACTTCTCGTTGATACTATCACGTGACGGCTATTCTCTAGCATAGTAAGATCATGATGTTATGGTCAAATGTTCTTCTTCCTAAAAAGGTTCTCATTTATTTAATTATAATAGACTGAATTCATTTTGAACTCATCTTTTTAATACAATCAAATTAATATTCGACTAATAAAGCTAAAATAGTATAGCCGAGTTTAAAACATACAGAACTGAGAATGAAACGTTATGCCAAAATTTGAAAGTGATTGGCACATATTCAACTATAGCTTGTAATCAATGACTTAATTACAAAATACTTAATAAATTACTAACATATATAAATTGAATTTTAGAAGTGAGATAGATAACAGTGATTTCTAACTTTATTCCCACTATTTTAAATTATTCCAATTTAAAATTTTCAATTATGTGCTAATTGGAGTACAATATTTTGGTTAACCTGCCTTTTGCTAACATGAATAAATTTGATGATCTTACCTCATGCGAGCAGGCGACGTATTTTCCAAGTCCAAACCGCAAGTATACATTGTTTGGCCTTGAGATTTATTGATGGTCATCGCGAAACCCAAACGAATCGTAAACTGAAACCTTCTAATGGTATTGGAGATTCTGACGGTATCATTGGAATAAGTGGCAACTAGAAGATTTTTCCTTTAAACTTTCCTGTCAAAATGGTTGCTTCGACAACATTTCCGGTGATCCTTTTGATGTCCAAACGTGTACCGCTGCATAATCTAGGTTGGTTTATATTATGGAGAAGAAGAATCGGTGAACCAATCTTCAACCGAAGATTGTGTGGTGGCGTTCCTCGTGTATTCAGAGAATTTACAAATTCAGTTGGAAAATTTACGGCTTCGTCTCCATCAACAATTGTGTCGATTGATTTAAAAGACATCAAATCATCGGGGAACAACTATTGTATCTGGAAATTAATTCCGTCAACATCAATATTTCTTTCTACCAAAATAGTACGATTAATGTGTCAATTGCGATCCAAATAATTATTCAATATATCCGAGAAGCCTCAATTAGTTCACTTTTTGTCTCAACAACAATGCATAAATTGTCTGGAAATCTGATATATTGCCTATTTTGATGCAGTTTAATTGTACCGTTTCCAATATCCAGCAATTGCTCAGAAAATACATGTACCGATTGATCATTTTGCAATTGCACTCGGATGTTCATGGTCAATCAAAGTGTCTCGACACTTCTCTATAGAAACGATTGTTTTCAACATGCTATAATTTCATCGGCAAAATTAGAGCAAGGAATGACTGGTAATGTCTGCCGGAAGTCACCAGACAGTAGTAAGACAGTAGCACAGAAGGTTTATCGTTGACTCTCAAATCTTGCATAATTCTGTCAAATGCTTCGAGCGAAAGTTTGTGACATATAGTATACTCATCTCAAATTATAATTGAGCTCTTTTGCAACACTACAGCCATTCCGATCTTTTTCTAATGTTATACATAGCGTTTGGTTTGCTATGAATGTCTAGTGGCAACTTAAAGGTTGATTGTGCCGTTCGTCTACCATCTAGTAAAGTGGCAACAATGACCTCTTTGGTTGTCAACCGCGGCACCCTTACAGCACAGTGGTACGTAGACAATATTACACGACACTCTTCTTGTCTTTCAAGGCAAGCAATCCTGGGCATACATTTCATCAAGATAATGCCCGTCTGCACACGAGAGTTTCTGCTGCTTCTCTTTGTGCTTGCCAAACCTTGCCTTGGCCAACAAGGTCGCCTAATCTCCTCCCAGTTGAGAGCGTTTGGAGCATTACAAGCAGGGGCATCCAGCCAGCTCGAGATTTTGACGAGCGAACGCGTCAGTTGGACAGAATTTACGCGATATCCTTCGGGAAGACATCCAACAACTCCAACAATCAATGCCAAGCAGAATAACTGCTTGTGTAATGAAGAGGAGATAGTGATCCAACGCGATACTGACTTCCTCAATTTGGGAAGCTCTTCTTCTTCTTTTTTTTTTAAAAAAAATAAAGCGTCCCGTTTTCTGAAACTGTAATCTTCTTTTTTATTATTATTATTATTCTTTATTTTGAGTGCTCATTTATCTGCAGCGTAGCCTAAACTTCCTTTCACGTGAGCTCGCCCACATGTTTCCGCTAGGCTAAAGAAGTTTCGCTAGCAAGACCTTACATATCCTCTATACAGCCCCGATCACTCTCCATGTGATTTTCGTGTTTTGGAGCCCTGAAGAAAGATATTAATGACCGTGCACGCATGGGTACGATCTTGGTTATATAGGCAACCGGAAATATTTTGTGAGGAAGGCTTTGACCTTCTTGTCTCACAGTGGGCTAGCTGTATTAACGGTTATGGCGAGTACTTTTGAAATAAAATATACGGGTTTCTTTCTTTTTTCTACCTTTCTTGTTTTCATTTGTCTCCCCTTTATGTGCTGAGTTCAAAATGACTCTAAGCACTATGGCACTTAACATCTGAGGTCGTCAGTCCCCTAGACTTAGAACTACTTAAACCTAACTAACCTAATTACATCACACACATCCATGCCCGAGGCAGGATTCGAACCTGAGACCGTACCAGTAGCGCGATTCTGGACTGAAGCTCCTAGGACCGCTCGGCCACAGCGGCCGGCTATTTACTGGGTGTTTGTGTCAACCTGAGACAAGTAAATATCTCGAAAACGACGCATCCTACGAAGAAAATGTTGTAGGTGGAAAGTTTATATTGATGAAGGGGACGCTTAGATGTGTTTTTACTGGCAACCTCTTAACAACTTCTCCTGCGTGGGCGGGGTCAGCTGTGTGTTTTCAAAAGAGAGCCTCCCATTTTCTTGCATACTCGGATTCTGCGCCAAAAATGTGTGCGATTCATTCAAACCATAGTTTTCCATTCGTGGTAGATGGTGCTGTAATCGTCAAATATCAAATGTGTCTGTTTTCCCAGTTAAGAACCGAGGCATTTGATTCTACATTTAATTTACGATGTAAATGTAAACGTTTGTGCTCTAACGGTTGTTAGATATGTTTGTAATTTATTGTAGTGTTGCAAATTTGATTTTACAATACAATATGGATAGACATTTCCATGCCTGGTTAGAAATTACGTTTAGCGTGATCCAGGGACAACGATGTGGGTGTAAGTTCCCATCGGCATGCTTGATATCGGAGAGTCCCCTCGCCTGCGTTTGATTCCGATAAGTATCCATAGAAAATATGCCTGTCACCATCACTTCATGGACATGTTACCCTATTACAATGTTTGTGGTTTGTGTTCCGTCAAAAGCCGCGTAGCTGCCCGCCTGAGAATTACGCCGTTTGGATGGAAACACACCCTTATGGAGGGGTTCGGTGGCGGCCACCGAAATTAAGTATTCCGATGGTTTGGAGACTCACCACAATCAACCACGCAGGGAACATAAAACTATGTTACCGTACAAGTAGCTTATTTTCCAGAAATGTCAGTTTCTAGCCGTACTATTTATATTATACTGTCACATTTGCAACACTGGAGTAATGTCTGAATATCAATATCAACCGTTTGAACACAAATGTTTCATTTCTATCGCAAATGAAATACAATCAAATGTCTTTGTTCTTAATTGCATAAACAGGCACAGTTGATATTTGTCGATTACAGCGTCGTCTACCACGAATGGGAAACAATGGTTCTGGTAAAACGTACGCATGTTTTGTCGAAGAATACTAATATGCTATAAAAATGAAGTATATACGCAAATGTAACGCATTGTGCAATAGTAGATACGACCGCACAGTGCTTAACCGTCATTAAATTTGGATACAATTGTGATTGTATAAGCGATGTGTTAAGTGTTGAGTCAAAACATCGCAACAGGGAATACATTCTGGTATCCCTTAAAATTACGTACTCGTTACCTGAAAGTAGACCTATAAATTCCTATGGCAGATTCAGAGAGCCAAGTTGTCGACGGAAGCGCGATCGCGGGAAACTTGTGCATGAGCAATACGTCTGTAGAAGACGCCATTTGGACAAACAGAACTTCGGTGACATGTGCCCGATATGTACACGTCCAGCTGCAACCCTCACGTGAACCTTTAGGACGTTACAGCCAGCTTTGCCCTGACGTCCTTGAGATGTTCCACTTTGATTCTGGACTTCACTAACGCTGGACATCCAACTCTGGCCGCTTCCAAAAGACATGTGCTGCCGCTGTATCCAACCCGCCACCCGAAGATGCTCACAGATGACTACAGACCGCATTCAGCTGAGGCGACGGCAGCCAACCATTGCCCAGTAAATGACATGCAACGTCTGTCTGCCAGTTCTGTTTGTCTCTTATTAGTCACGATTAAAGTCCTGGTAACGACAGTCAGAACATTTTTGTTGTTAATGTGCATCTCATCATTTTACTTCATTAGTGGTAAAGGAAAGAAGTCTAGCATTTTGTAACAGTGCGCAGCCCGTGGCCTGGTGGCTGGCGTTGCTACGTCTGGATCACGGGGTCCCGTATTCGATTCCTGGCGGGGTTGGGGATTTTCCCTGCCCGGGGACTGGGCGTTTGTGTTGACCTCATCATTTGGAACAGTGGCAAGATTGGACTTTGAAAAAAACTGTACTGTGAAAAAATTGTGACTTTGTACGGGCGCTGATGACCGTGCAGTTGAGCGCCCCACAAACTAAAAATTTCATCATTTTGTAATAGTGTTTTGTAAAGATTAGTAGACATGGTCTTAAACACTATTGTTAATTAAAAGAAATATTTGTGACAATATAATTTCATTCTTGCCGCTGACGCTCCTTACTCCGTTATTTGTTATGCAATGCCGCGCTCAGATAGAGATTAAAGTATGATAATTAGTAAATGTCAACACAGAAGTGTGGTGATTACAATATCTACAACCTAACGGTTGTTATACACTACCGGAAAAAATGCAACACCCTCAATGACAAGGTCATTTAATTGACAAGGGGGTGACAGTTTATCACCGTAGGAATTCAGACCAAATGAAATACACATGTTAATCTAACAGGTGCCCAAACAATCACTTGGATACACACCGTACCCCCACCACGCAGACGTGTATTCTCGCATGCAAACGATCATAAAGGTGAAATTAAATGAAATGTCAAGTGGCTAGGGTCTCACGTCGGGTAGACCAGTCGCCTACTGCAAATTTTTTTAGTTGAAGCCACTTCGGCGACTTGCGTGTCCCTGAGGATCAAGTGATGACAAAGACAGTTCAACACCCAGTCCCCGAGCGGAGAAAATATACGAAGCAGTCGAGAATAGAATCCGGGCCCCTCGCATGGCATTTTGCCGCGCTGACCATTCACGTGTTGATGGACATCATGAAGGTGACGAATGGCATGCTCTGGTGGAGTGTCCAAAGCATCTTGCGCCAATTATTTCAAGTCCACAATGTCTCTTGCAGGTCTTGGAGAACTAGCAATTTTCCACTTCATCATGTTCAATACGTGTTCAAATGGCGAGAATCTAGCGATCTCACTGGTCAGGAATGTCGTTGTACATCACGATGAGCACGTTGCGTCGCACCAGCCATATGTAGATGTGCATTGTCCTGCTGAAAAAGCACATCCCCTTCCTGCCGAAGAAATGGCTGTAGCACGGGGCAAACAGCCTGTGAAATGTAGCGGACACTGGTTGCTCTATCCTACAAAAGTACCAAATGCGGCCACGAGCTGTAACTGTCTCTCACACCATGAAGACTGGGATGGGAGATGGGAACTGTATGTTGCGGGTGAATGCACTCTGGAATAGGCAGCTCGCCAAGTACACGCCATACACATTTCTGTCCATCGTTCACATTCAGGCTGAATCTATAATCATCGCTGAAGGCAAGAGAGTGCCACCCGAATCTCCTGTCAACTCTTTCATGACACCAGAGTAGCCTTGTTTGGCGATGTGGTAGCCTGGACAGAGGCACACGCGGTCTAATCCTGTTGCAAACAGGCGGTTCCCAGTGGCCATTTGTGTCGCAGCAGGTGCAACATATGCCCTCGTCCCTGGATGATGTTTGGTTGGCCACCGCTGTTCGCACAATGCTTAGATCATGATGTGCGTCTGCACTGCAGTGCGTCTGTAGTGCAGAACCTGGTCAACTTGTGTGGAATGTTCCAAAGTCCAATACCGAAAGCAGTGACACACCACACACACACACTGGGCCGAACATGTGCAACAGTCCGTCGATACGTCCATGCAGCTTCCCGCAGGCCCACAATGCGACATCATTCAAATGACTGGAGCTGTTCAACAGGAGTGGATACTCGTCGGTGGAGCATGGTTGTACCCCATATTGAAAGTTCGCCCCTAAAAGCGCAATTACTGCCTACAGAGTCGATGCAATGTGTGAACGGACAGGCCTCTGCCATTTGATCGCTGATAATGGTGACGAATGAATCGCTAGCACTACAACCCTTCGCTATGCACATCATATATCATGGTGGCACCGAACGCAGTCCGTGAGGGTATTGCGTTTCTCTTTTACAGTCAGTACAGATGGAGCGTACAGCAAGTTGGGACTGTGCTAGATGACAATCCTGGCAGCAATTCCTGCAGTCATTGTTCTCTCTGTAACCCCAGCCACCCACCACATAACTTCGCCGTGTCACAGAAGCGATTCTTTCCCGTATTTATTACCATGGGCCAGCCGAAGTGACAGTTTTGGTCTTTACGCGTACGATGACAGACACTAATTTAGCGTTAGTAACATCCCTGTCAGACTCTTAATTTCAACTTCAAATTATTGTGCTTTTTTCCCTTTATTTGCTGTCTCCGGTAATAGTGATACTTAATACAGTGTCATTTATCTTCCGTCCCCAAAACTCTTGGATGACGGGTATCTTCATTATCACATTATGTCTTATATTTTCTGGAAACCGAATGTCCAATTATGGAAACGTACTAGAACATATTCCAGCACACGGATTCCATGTGCTCACTTTCCTGTATCGCTCCACAACGCCAGGGTTCCACGTCTTGCATCGTTCTCCCCTTCGTCGGAGGTTCGAGTTCTCTCTCGGGCATGGGTGTATGTGTTGTCCTTAGTGTAAGTTAGTTTAAGTAGTGTGTAAGCCTAGGGACCGATCACCACAGCAGTTTGGTCCCATGAGAACTTACCACAAATTTCCAATTTCTTGCTTCATTCATAGACACGACCGTGATTGCTGTTCCCTGCAAAGATCAAAAACATAATGGTGAGCTGCGCGTACATCTACGCTAAGGCGCCTGGGGTATGGTCTTTAATTAGTTTATCTACAAGTTCACCACTCTGTGTGTGTGTTTGTGTGTGTGTGTGTGTGAGTGAGTTACAGTTGTTACTCTTCATAGTGGTCTTTAAAACAAGTCACTGAAGTAGTAAATTGAACCCAAGATCTTTATGTCACTTTGGATTATTTAAAGATAAAACAATTGGTTCACACTGCCTCAGTGTAATGTTGACTTAAAGCAGTTTAAATCAGTTAACAACACAGAGCTGGCCTGTCCTGATTTCAAAGTATTAATTGAATTATTAAGACCAGAATTCAAGTTTAATTAATTCAGGGCAGAGGAAGGATGTAATAGTTTTGAGCAAATAAATGATAGATCACGCATAACCAAAGAGAATTGTATCATATTACCTCACTTATAGTCGAATTGATGAAGTGGTTCGGATTCGTACACTCTCTACCAAACAAACAATAACGACATTTTTGCGCTCATATGGCAGGCATTCTGGGTGGCATCTTCTTTCCGCACACGATTAATGAAGACCAGTGATGCATCCGTAATCATAGATTTACATACATTGTCTTTGGTTGCTTCACAGACCAATCGGCTCAGCTATGCCTTCGCGCCATAAGTTAAGAATTTTTGAGGCTAGCAGAACATTTTCCCATATTTAGTGCTCGACTCTACTGGGTAGACCCTAAAAATGCGTGCGAGTTCCTTAATGTTGTTTGATTTGATGTTGTTGATTATTTCATTATAAAATCTGATTGTTATTTCGAAATAATACCTGTCCGCCCTCTTATGTAAGACACATATTTAACCAATTACTCTTAAAAATTGTTTCTACATTAAACTAAACAGTTTTGCTATTTGCATGGCTGTAATAATTCGGCATATAGACACACAGTTAGTGTTATTACAACGTCCAACAACGCGGATATGTTTCGAAGCTCACAAATGTGGCTGCGTAAGACATAAAAGGATGATCCACTGCATCACATGGCAGTTATTTGTATTAATAAATTACGAAGCCGTAACCCAATACAGGCAACTTTATACGTATATTTTTATTTGATAAGAGAATCATCAGAAACAGGCAAATTGTGTTTGTTACTGGGCAGTTACTTTCATTAAACTATTCATATAGGAAGAAGCAGTGTGGAAATGATCCTCTTCACAACACGTGTGTTACTAAGGCCAATGGAAAATTAAATTTCTATGTCAGTTGGGAACTCAGCGTCATCACGTTCCGAGAGTTTGGAGTAAACGAAATACGAATCGGTAATTGAATCTAATACTATTATAATATTAACCGAAGTAAACATGAGAGTTAGTCGTTGTTACCTAATACTGTGAAATAAGCAGCAAAGATGCGACGTTTTTGTGACGTCACACCGAAAACTGGTTTGATGCAGCTCTCCAAGCGCTCTGTCCTGTGCAAGACTCCTCATCTGATGATAGCTAATGCAACCAACATCCATTTTAACGTTATTACGTGTTCATCTCTTGGTCCTTCTGCACAATTCACCCTCCCTCCCCTCCTTTCCCACCCTGTCACGCTTTCTTCCAGTACTAAATCGAAAAACTTTCTATTCTCTTGTGTGAATGGCTTTTCGTCCGTGTTTCATTTGCATACATGGCTACACTCCAGAACTTAAAAAGACTTCGTAACACTTAAATTTATATTCAGCGATACCAAATTTCTCTTATACCGAAGCGCTTTTCTTCACATTGACAGTCTACATTTTATTTCTTCTCTACAACGACCACCATCATTTATTTTACTGCCCAACTAAGAACTTATCTACTATTTTTAATGTCTCATTTCTTAAGCTAACTCCCTTAGCATCGCCTGATTTAATTCGCCTATACTCCATTACCATTCTTTTGCTTTTGTTAATGTTCATCTTATATCGTCACTTCAAGACACTATCCACTCCGTCCAGCTGCCCTCGCATCCTTTCCTGTCTGTGACAGAATTACAATTTCGTCTCTATCAGTTTTTCTTTAGTTTCGTTTACTAGTTGCTTTATGTACAGAGTGAACAACATCGGGGTTGGGCTACACCTGTGTCTCATTCCCTTCTCATTCACTGCTTCCCTTTCATCCCCTTCGACTTTTATAACGGCTGTCTTGTTTCTATACAAGTTGTGAAAAACCTTTCGCTCTGTATTTAACCGGTGGAGAATTTCAAAGAGTATATTCCATTCAATACTGCCAAAAACTCTAAGTCAACAAATTCTATAAACGTAGGTTTGCCTTTTTTTCAATCTACCTTCTATGTGACGTCACAGGGTCAATATTGCCTCGCGTGTACCTAAATATCATTGGATTCGAAACTAATCTTCTCCGGGATCGGCTTCTATTAGTTTCTACGTCCTTATGTAAATAATTGTTATCAGTATTTTGGAACCTTCTTATTAAAACGACAGTCTATAATTCCTCAAACGTCACGACTTACTTAATTTGGAATTGAAATTATTACATTCTTCCTGAAGTCTGACGGTACTTCCCTGTCTCACCTGGGATACCAGATTGAATAGTTTTATCATGTCTGGCTCTCCCAACGATGTCAGTAGTTCTGAGGGAATATCGTCAAATCGAGGGGCCTTGTTTCGGCTTATATGTTTCAGTGCTACCAAGTGATGTAGCGCAGTGGTTAATACACTGGACCAGCATTCTGGAGGACAACGGTTCAAACACGCGTCCGCCCATCCTGATTTACGTTTTCCGTGATTTCTCTAATTCGCTTCAGGCAAATGTCAGGATGGTTCCTTTGAAAGAGCACCGCCGACTTCCTTCACCATCCGTCCCTAATCCGATGGGACCGCTGACCTCGCTGTTTGGTCCTCTCCGCCGAATCAACCAAGCAACTATATTTCAGTGCTCTGTTAAATTCTTCTCGCAGTATTATATCTCTCATCTCATCCTCCTCTACTTCCCCTTCTATTTCTACAGTACTGCCTGCAAGTTCATTTCCGTTATACAGTCCCTCTAAATATTTCTTCCACTTTTCAGCCGGCCGGGGTGGCCGAGCGGCTCTAGACGCTACAGTCTGGAACTGCGCGACCGCTAGGGACGCAGGTTCGAATCCTGCCACGGGCATGGATGTGTGTGATGTCCTTAGGTTAGTTAGGTTTAAGTAGTTCTAAGTTCTAGGGGACTGATGACCTCAGAAGTTAAATCCCATAGTGCTCAGAGCCATTTTTTTCCACTTTTCAGGCTTCCCTTCCTTGCTTAGTACTGGTTTTCCATCTGAGCTCTTTTCTCCAAACCTATCTCGAAATTTCCGGTAGGTGATGTCTATCCTTCCCCTTGTGATATACGCTGATCAGCCAGAACAATATGTCCATCTCTCTGGTAGCCGGTATTTCCAAATTTGGCACGGATAACAACGGTGACGCGTCGTGGAATGGAAGCAGTGAGGCCTTGGCAGGTGGCTGGAGGGAGCTGGCACTACCTCTGCACAAACAAGTCACCTAATTCCCGTAAATTCCAAGTAAGGGGCAATGAGCTCTGAATCCACGTTCAATCACATGCCAGTTGCGTACGATCGGGTAGAGTTCTGAGGAGCTGGCTGCAAGCACATCGATTGGAACTCACCACTGTACTCCTCGAACTGCTCCGTCAAACTCCTGGTCTCGTAGTATGGCGCATTACCTTGTTCAAAGATGCCACTGCCGTCGGTGAACATGACTGTCATGAAGGGGTGTAAGTGATCTGCAACCAGAGGCCGATACTCCTCGGCCATCATGGTGCCTTGCATGAGCTCCACTGGATCCATGGATGCCCATGTGAATGTTTCCCAGAGCATAATGGAGCCACCGTCACCTTTTCTCCATCCCACAGCACAGGTGTCAAGGAGATGTTCCTCTAGATGCGACAGATTCTCGCCCTCCCATCGGCATCATGAAGAAGGTATCGGGGTTCATCAGACTATATAACACTCTGCCACTATGCCAGCATCCAGTGCCTACAGTCACGTGCCCATTTCAGTCGTAGTTGCCGATGTCGTGGTTTTAACATTGGCTCACGCATGGGTCGTCGGCTGCGAAGACCCGTCGTTAGGAATGTTCGGTGCAGTGTGTGTTCAGTCGCACTTGTACATTGCCCACCAGTGACCAGTGAAGGTTGGCAGCCCTGCAGCCAAGCGACAAGCGCGAGGTTTGGTGTTCTCGTAAAGATAAGTTATTTTAGATTATAAAACACATAGATTAGTACTGATTACGTGGTAAATAAGTGTATTAGTGTGCCGTTTAAGTGTACCATTAAAGGTTTCATTTCTCATTACGTAATATAGCAGAAAACGCGAAAAGACCGTACAGTCGTATTTTCTGTTTACGTTCTGCTGCAGCAAATCTATAGAATTTCGTTTAGTTGTTCCTTGCTCTCTCCAGCAATTTAACTTAGCGTACCTCTTCATTATTTAACTAGCATTTCCGGAAAGTAGCGTAAAGTTTAACTTGTTGTTTCAGAAACTTTGCACTTTTGTTTTTGTTTACACACAGTTGCGTATAGGCCAAATTTGTGTAACCATATTTTCGTGTTTATCTGTAATTTAACTGACTTATTCTTAATAAATTATTACGTTTATCATGAGTGAAAAGTGCCTGACTTGCCGTAGAATTGTTAGGTCGGGGCTTTGGTGTGATGGGTGCTGTAGTTTTTTCCATGTGGGTGACTGTAGTGGCGTGGGAATAGGGGAAGTAAATGAGACTCATCAGTGGTTTTGTAGGATTTGTAGTAGAGATAGGAAGATACTGGAACAGGAGGGGAAAATTGCTGCCCTTCAGGCTGAGTTAGACAAGGCCAGGGGAGATCTTGACAGGTTAAGGAGGGAGAAGGGTAAAGAGAGGTGGGAAGTGGCAACAGGCAACAGGAGGAACAGGCCTAGAACTTTGTCTGACAGCTTTATGGTGAATGTGGAAAATAGATTTGACCTGTTGCTTCAGTTAGAAGCTGGTGAGCCTCAAGCAGTTACAGGTGTAAACAGGGCACAACAAACTTTCAGCAGCAAATTGAAAAGTAAGAATGTAGGGAAATCAGTAAAGAGAAAGAAAGTGTTGTTGTTAGGTAGTTCCCATGGAAGAGGTGTTGGCCAACTCTTGCAGGATGAACTAGGATCAGAATACCAGGTCACCAATTTTTTTAAACCTAGTGCTGGTCTGGAGCAGGTGACAGAGGATTTAGGATCACTTTGCAAAGATTTCACTAAGGAAGACACCGTGGTTATAGTGGGTGGGGCAGGTAACAGTATTGACAGAGATCCTGGGTACAGCATAGAGTGTGACCTGGCGAAGATTGCATCAGCATCGAGGCATACCAGTGTTGAGTTTGTATCTGTTCTTGGGCGCCATGACCGACCTCATTTGAACTCTTCTGTCAAGAGAGTTAATTTGGAGCTGGAACGGCTGCTCATGTCGGGTGCGGGGTCACACATTGGTGTGGTTCATGTTGATTCTGTCAGTAGGTGGGATTATACTAGGCATGGCCTTCACCTCAACAGGAAGGGGAAGGGTAAATTGGCTGGGGAAATAGCAGGAAAGTTAAAGGGGGGAGGCACTGTCATGAGTGGTAAAATACCAGTGGTTATAGGATTCAGAAAAGACCCTTTTTTAGGGTAGGGAGGACAGAAAGAAAACAAATTTTAAGAGAGGTTAGAACTGATACAAACCTTCAGTTTGAGAAAGAAATCAAAAAACATAATTCCAGCTTATTACATCAACATAAACAGCCATTGGTTAAGAATTTTCAACTGTCAGCAGATATTTTAACTCCATCCAATTTTAAGTCAGTCAATGTGAAATGTCAGCTATCTTTATTGCATCAAAATATTCGAGGACTGAGAAATAAAATTAATGAATTAACTATCTGCATAGATGAATTAGAGTCTTCAAACCCAGCTGACATAATCTGCCTCTCTGAACATCATGTGACCACTGGTATAGAACTTTTAAGTGTTACAGGGTTTAGGTTAGCATCTCACTATTGTAGATCAGAAATGGAGAAAGGAGGAGTTGCCACATTCATCAGGAACTGTCATAAATTTAAGAACATAGACATTCATAAATTTTGCCTAGAACAGCATATGGAAGCATGTGCAACAGAATTAGATTTTCACAAAAAATCTTTCATAATATTAAGTGTATATCGAGCACCTGCAGGTAACTTTAATCTGTTTGTAAACCACCTTGAAGCTATACTGGCCCATTTAACAACCAAAAACAAAGAAATAGTGGTTGCTGGTGATTTCAATGTAGATTTCCTTAAAGACTCTCCCAATAAGAACCTATTTGAGTTAGTAACACTATCATTCAACTTAATTCCCACAGTAAAGTTCCCCACTAGGATAACCACTTGCTCACAAACAGCCATTGATAATATCTTTATAAAAAAGTCAAATGAACAAAATTATATTACAAAACCAATAGTCAATGGCCTCTCAGACCATGACACGCAGTTCCTTCTGTTAAATGTTAATACTGAACAGGATATAAAATCTGTTAAATCTGAGCTCAAGAGGGTAATCAGTAAGCCAAAAATTGATTATTTTAGGACACTCCTCAGAGACATTCACTGGACTGATGTTTACAGTGCTCATGGCATGAATGAAAAATATAACATTTTTGCTAATAAAGTGCTTACCTTATTTGAACACTGCTTTCCCCCAAAACTTACCAAGGTTAGAGCAAAGTCTACAAAGAAGCCATGGATTACTCGAGGAATAGGGGTATCTTGTAAAACAAAAAGAAAACTGTATCTGTCAATCCAAAACATTTCCAATGTTGATGCTATAGCACATTATAAGAAATACTGCAAAATATTAAAGACTGTAATACGGATGTCAAAGCAAATATATTACAAGGAAAAGATAGTCATATCAGATAACAAAATAAAGACAATATGGGATATAGTGAAGGAGGAGACCGGTAGAACCAGACATGAAGAGGAACAAATAGCATTAAGAGTAAATGATGCATTGGTGACAGATGTGTATAGTGTTGCAGAACTTTTTAACAAACATTTTATAACTGTTACTGAAAAGATGGGGTTGTCAGGTTCGGTAGATGCTGCTATGGATTACCTTAGACCAGACATTTCAAGTAACTTCCATAATATGAATTTGACCCTCACTACCCAACAGAAATAATGTCCATCATAAAATCTTTAAAATCAAAAACATCTAGTGGGTATGATGAAATATCAACAAAGTTAATTAAAGAATGTGATTCTGAGCTAAGTAACATATTAAGCTATCTGTGTAACCAGTCGTTTATCAGTGGAATATTTCCCGAATGGCTGAAATATGCTGAAGTTAAGCCACTGTTTAAGAAGGGAGATAAAGAAATAGCATCAAATTTCCGTCCAATTTCACTGTTGCCAGCATTCTCAAAAATTTTCGAAAAAGTAATGTACAGTCGTCTTTATAACCATCTTATCTCAAATAACATACTGTCAAAGTCACAGTTTGGATTTCTAAAAGGTTCTGATATTGAGAAGGCTATCTACACTTACAGTGAAAATGTACTTAATTCATTAGACAAAAAATTGCAGGCAACTGGTATATTTTGTGATCTGTCAAAGGCATTTGACTGTGTAAATCACAATATCCTTTTAAGTAAACTAGAATATTATAGTGTAACAGGAAATGCTGCAAAATGGTTCAAATCTTATATCTCTGGCAGGAAACAAAGGGTGTTATTAGGAAAGAGACATGTATCAAGCTATCAGGCATCATCCAACTGGGAACTAATTACATGTGGGGTCCCACAAGGTTCCATTTTGGGGCCCTTACTTTTTCTTGTGTATATCAATGACCTTTCATCAGTAACATTACCAGATGCCAAGTTTGTTTTGTTTGCTGATGATACAAACATTGCAATAAATAGCAAATCAAGTGTAGTCTTAGAAAGATCAGCCAATAAAATATTTGTAGACATTAATCACTGGTTCCTAGCCAATTCTTTGTCACTAAACTTTGAAAAAACACACTACACGCAGTTCAGAACTTGTAAGGGGTGTCCCAAGAGTATATGTCTAACATATGATGACAAGAAGATAGAAGAAGTGGACGGTGTTAAATTCTTGGGATTACAGCTTGATAATAAATTCAACTGGGAGGAGCACACCACAGAACTGCTGAAGCGTCTTAACAAATCTCTGTTTGCAATGCGAATTTTGTCAGACATAGGGGATATAAAAATGAAAAAGCTGGCATACTATGCTTACTTTCATTCCATAATGTCATATGGGATTATTTTCTGGGGTAATTCATCAAGCCAAGCTAAAGTTTTCCGGGCACAAAAACGTGCAGTAAGAATTATATGTGGTGTGAACTCAAGAACATCCTGCAGAAGCCTGTTTAGGGAACTAGGGATACTAACTACAGCTTCCCAATATATTTATTCCTTAATGAAATTTGTCATTAAAAATATATCACTTTTTCAAACCAACAGCTCAATTCATGGAATCAATACTAGAAATAAGAATAATCTTCACAAGGATTTAAAGTCACTTAGTCTTGTACAAAAAGGTGTGCATTATTCAGGAACACACATTTTCAATAACTTGCCAGCAGCCATAAAAAGCTTAACAACCAATGAAATTCAGTTTAAGAGAAGCCTAAAGGATTTATTGGTGGCCAACTCCTTCTACTCCATTGATGAATTTCTGAGGAAAACCAACTGATTTGTATATAAGTACAACATAACTTCTGCACAATTTCAGTGCAGTAATGTGTTCACTGAAAATTTGTGTGTGTGTGTGTGTGTGTGTGTGTGTGTAAGTATAATCTAACTTCTGCACCATTTCAGTGCAGTAATGTGTTCATTGTAAATAAGTATTACAGTAGTTGTAGTACATGTTTCTTACCTTATAAATAAATATAAAACTTTTTTATTTTAAATTCAGTGCAATAGTATTTGTAAAATGACTCTTAGTGTTCATTAAAAAATGACGATCATTCCACTTGGGACCTGTGGAATGGTACATTAGCTTATTTGCTTTAGTTTAAATATTTGTCATGTATTGTTGTTTTTCTGATATGTTCCACATCCTGGAGGACCTCCTCACTACGGATCAATTGGAATGAAAGTAAATCTAATCTAATCTAATCTAATGTTAGTTCTCCCCTGTCCTGTTTTACCAGTCTGCCCAGCCTACGACGTCTGTAATAAAGGCTGGTCGCCGAACCCCACTGCGTCTGGACGTGGTTTCACATTGGTTTCGCCACGTGTTGGAGACACTCACCACAGTACTCATAGAATACCCGACAAGTCTTGCAGTTTCCGAAATGCTCGTGCCGAGCCCTCGGCCTTTCACAGTCTGCCCTTGGTCAAATTCTGATAGACCGCGTGCCTTCTCCAGTCTAAACATGGACAGCACTCTCACTGATACTACATGCACCGTGTGTGTGATGAGGGACGGCCACCTAATCTCACGATGTCTCGAGTTGGTTCACCTTGGTTTCGCCACCTGTTGAAGACACTCATCACAGCACTCTTCGAAGTTGCCGAAAGCTCGTGGCGAGCCTCTACGCCATCAAGTCTGCCCTCGGTAAAACTCAGATAGATCGCGCACCTTCCCAGTTCTACACACTGCCAGTACGCTCACTTATACTACTTGCACCGTGCGTGTGTCTGATTAGCAGTAATTCCTTGCCAGGTGACGCTGCTATCGCCTGGACAGGTTCAAATGGTTCAAATGGCTCTGAGCACTATGGGACTCAACTGCTGAGGTCATTAGTCCCCTAGAACTTAGAACTAGTTAAACCTAACTAACCTAAGGACATCACAAACATCCATGCCCGAGGCAGGACTCGAACCTGCGACCGTAGCGGTCTTGCGGTTCCAGACTGCAGCGCCTTTAACCGCACGGCCACTTCGGCCGGCGCCTGGACAGGTTCATGTCGATACTAAGGAGGTGGTTACAATACTCTGGCAGATCAGTGTATCCTTCTAAATCTTCACATTTGTCCTCTAGCCATTCCTGTTTAACAGTTTCGCACATTCTGTCAATCTTTTTATACCTGTGTCCCCTTTTGGCTGCTTCATTTATGTGTTCTCATATTTTCTTCTGTCATCAGTTAAATTCATTATATCCTGTGGTATCCAAGGATTTCTATTAGACCTCGTTTTTGTACCCATTTAATCCTCTGCATTCTTTACTAATTCATCTCACTAAGTCACCCAATCGTCTTCTAATGTATTCCTTTCCCCCGTTTCAGCAATCGTCACCTCCATCTGAAGCTCTCAGCAACATCTGGTTCTTTCAAATTATCCATGTCCCATTTTCGTAACTCCATACCTTTTGGGATTGTCATCGATTTGAGTTTACACTTCACAACCAATAAATTGTTGTCGGAGTTAACATTTATCTTTGGAAATGTCTTAGAGTTTAAAATCCGGTTCCGAAGTCTGTCTCCAGGTTCCTTTCCTGTGTACGTCCTTCATTCACGAGTTTTGAAACAAGTGTTAGCGATGACTGAACTATGCTCTGTTCAAAATTCTATCAAGCGGCTTCCTCTTTCATTCATTTCCTCGCTCCACATTCTCCTACTACTTTTCCTTCTCATCCTTTCCTACTACCCAGTTATGGTCCCATACCATAATTAAATGTTCATCTCGTTTAACTATCTGAATAAATTCTTTTACCTCATCATACATTCTTTCAATCTCTCCATAAACTGCAGTGCTGGTTGACGTATAGACTTGTAATGTTGTGGTTGGTGTTAGTTTCGTGTCAGTCTTGCCTATGATGATTCGTTCACTATTCTGTTCAAAGTAGCTTAACCGTATTCCTATTTTCTTATAGGATATGACATAAGGACTCGTGCTGTCAATTTTGTAATACAGATATACTGTCTATAATCGTTGTAGTCTAAATTAATTTACGATTGGAAAATTAATTAAGTGAATAGAAATAAAAGGGTCATTAATCAGCCTCTAAATGATGTTCTCCAGATGGCTAGATGTAAAAGAAAAATACAGCAGAGGAGAAAGTAAAGTAATAAGTACGGAAAATGCAATGTGGGACGTGAAGGATTTTCACATTTCTGGTGTTAAGAGTGTACAATAAACATGTGGCATGATATAACACTCGAATAAGTAACAGCTGACGCAGGGAAAAGAGGTTTATTGAATACAAGTCGTCTGGTGATGCCACATAACAACGTGGAAAATCGAAAAAAAGGAAACAGGAAGAATGTGATGATACTGATATATGTGTGGATAGGTGAATCACACGTCCAGAATTGCTACAGAGTAGTTACAGGAACACTGTTCTGAGTTTAAACACTTACTCTGGCCACCAAACTCCATTGACCAGATGTTTTCAATTGGTGAGAGATCTGGAGAATGTGCCGGCCAGGGCAGCAGTGGAACATTTTCTGTATGCAGAAAGGCCCGTACAGGACCTGCAACATGTGGTCGTACATTATCCTGCTGAAATGTAGGGTTTCGCAGGGATCGAATGAAGGGTAGAGCAACGGGTCGTAAAGCATCTGAAATCCAACGTCACTGTTCAAAGTGCCGTCAATGCGAAAAAGAGGTGACCGAGACGTGTAACCAATGGCACCCCATACCATCACGCCGGATGATATGCCAGTATGGCGATGACGAATACACGCTTACTATGTGCGTTCACCACGATGTCGCCAAACACGGATGCGACCATCATGATGCTGTACACAGAACCTCGATTCATCCGAAAAAATGACGGTTTGCCATTCGTGCACCAAGGGCCGTCGTTGAGTACACCAATGCAGACGCTCCTGTCTGTGATGCTGCGTCAAGGGTAACCGCAACCATGTTCTCCGAGCTGATAGTCCATGCTGCTGCAAACGTCGTCGAACTGTCGTGCAGATGGTTGTCTTACAAACTTCCCCGTCTGTTGACTCAGGGATCGAGACATGGCTGCGCGATCCGTTACAGCCATGCGGATAAGATGCCTGTCATCTCGACTGCTAGTGATACGAGGCCGTTGGGATCCAGCACAGCGTTCCGTATTGCCCTCCTGAACCGACAAATCCCATATTCTGCTAACAGCCATTGGATCTCGACCAAAACGAGCAGCAATGTCACGATACGATAAACCGCAATCACGATAGGCTACAATCCGACCTTTATCAAAGACGGAAACGTGATGGTACGCATTTCTCCTCCTTACACGAGGCATCACAACAACGTTTCACCAGGCAACGCCGGTCAACTGCTGTTTGTGTATGAGAAATCGGTTCGAAACGTTCCTCATGCCAGCACGTTGTAGGTGTCGCCACCGGCGCCAACTTTGTGTGAATGCTCTGAAAAGCTAATCATTTGCATATCACAGCATCTTCTTCCTGTCGGATAAATTTCGCGTCGGTAGCACGTCATCTTCGTGGTGTAGCAATTTTAATGGCCGGTGGTGTACAAATCCACTTACTTACATACTTCGTAGGCCACCGTATGATGCGTGTCGGAGGGGAACTTCTACCAGTACATGATCGTTATTGAGCATATCTGGGATGCCTTGCAACGTGCGATTGAGAACAGATAACCACCCTCCGTATTCTTTCGGATTTATGGACAGGCCTTCAGGACTCATGATGTCAGTTCCCTCCAGCTCTACTTCAGAAATTAGTCGAGTACATGCTACCTCGTGTTGCTCAGTGGCCCTACACGATATTAGGCCAGTGTACCAGTTTCTTTGATTCTTCAGAGTATAATGAAGATCTGAGAATGAACATAAGTTTTCTGTCCACTATGTCGGAAGGGTTATGGCAGAAAGTACTGCTTAAACTGCTGTACAAACAAGTATTTAGCATGTTTATGGATTCGAAAGTACACATCTGAATGAAATGACGAAAACGAGAAGCTCTGCAACGGTGAAACAAATCACAGTGGATATGACTGATCCTAGCCGCTATAGAAACATGGCAGTGATGTAGAGAGGGTGTAATGAAAGCGCTATGACCTCATTCCAGAAAAAGAGGCATTCGGTTATCTAGTAGAGTGTGTGTTGGCGGTTACCGGGTAGCAATCCACTTATCCAGTACATGCTACACACGTTCTGTAGAAATTCTTACTGGCTAGATCGTGTGATGGATAGCTATACCTACTAGAAATTCATTCACTAATGCAGCTGAATGTGAGAGGACAAAACGATATTTATCTGCTAGATCGCGCGCGTTAGCACACACACACACACACACACACACACACACACACACATGCGGACCCACTCACGCACATTCACAGAGAGAGAGAGAGAGAGAGAGAGAGAGAGAGAGAGAAGGAGAGAGAGAGAGAGAGAGGGGTGGGGTGGGGTGGGAGGGAAAGAGTGGTGAGGGGAGGAGTGGGGAGGGGGGGGGGCAGGAAGAGAAAGAGAGAGACGAATATGACCCAAAGATAACAACACCCCTCTGCATCCTAAAATCATCACTCTATTGCTCCCTCAATAGACCAGAACTTCGTATGATTCATCACATAATTATACTGTGAGTTTAAATAAAATGTAGTGTAAACATACAAGATGTTCTCTTTTGTTAAATAAAGGTGCTCTTGGATAATCTTGGTGTTTATTTGATACAATATGTACAGGGTCTTTCAAAAATGACCGGTATATTTGAAACGGCAATAAAAACTAAACGAGCAGCGATAGAAATACACCGTTTGTTGCAATATGCTTGGGACAACAGTACATTTTCAGGCAGACAAACTTTCGAAATTACAGTAGTTACAATTTTCAACAACAGATGGCGCTGCGGTCTGGGAAACTCTATAGTACGATATTTTCCACATATCCACCATGCGTAGCAATAATATGGCGTAGTCTCTGAATGAAATTACCCGAAACCTTTGACAACGTGTCTGGCGGAATGGCTTCACATGCAGATGAGATGTACTGCTTCAGCTGTTCAATTGTTTCTGGATTCTGGCGGTACACCTGGTCTTTCAAGTGTCCCCACAGAAAGAAGTCACAGGGGTTCATGTCTGGCGAATATGGAGGCCAATCCACGCCGCCTCCTGTATGTTTCGGATAGCCCAAAGCAATCACACGATCATCGAAATATTCATTCAGGAAATTAAAGACGTCGGCCGTGCGATGTGGCCGGGCACCATCTTGCATAAACCACAAGGTGTTCACAGTGTCGTCTAAGGCAGTTTGTACCGCCACAAATTCACGAAGAATGTCCAGATAGCGTGATGCAGTAATCGTTTCGGATCTGAAAAATGGGCCAATGATTCCTTTGGAAGAAATGGCGGCCCAGACCAGTACTTTTTGAGGATGCAGGGAAGATGGGACTGCAACATGGGGCTTTTCGGTTCCCCATATGCGCCAGTTCTGTTTATTGACGAAGCCGTCCAGGTAAAAATAAGCTTCATCAGTAAACCAAATGCTGCCCACATGCATATCGCCGTCATCAATCCTGTGCACTATATCGTTAGCGAATGTCTCTCGTGCAGCAATGGTAGCGTCACTGAGGGGTTTCCGCGTTTGAATTTTGTATGGATAGAGGTGTAAACTCTGGCGCATGAGACGATACCTGGACGTTGGCGTCATTTGGACCGCAGCTGCAACATGGCGAACGGAAGCCCGAGGCCGCTGTTGGATCACCTGCTGCACTAGCTGCGCGTTGCCCTCTGTGGTTGCTGTACGCGGTCGCCCTACCTTTCCAGCACGTTCATCCGTCACGTTCCCAGTCCGTTGAAATTTTTAAAACAGATCCTTTATTGTATCGCTTTTCGGTCCTTCGGTTACATTAAACCTCCGTTGAAAACTTCGTCTTGTTGCAACAACACTGTGTTCCAGGCGGTGGAATTCCAACACCAGAAAAATCCTCTGGTCTAAGGAATAAACCATGTTGTCTACAGCACACTTGCACGTTGTGAACAGCACACGCTTACAGCAGAAAGACGACGTACAGAATGGCGCACCCGCAGACTGCGTTGTCGTCTATATGTTTCACATCACTTGCAGCACCATCTGTTGTTGAAAATTGTAACTACTGTAATTTCGAAAGTTTGTCCGCCTGAAAATGTACTGTTGTCCCAAGCATATTGCAACAAACGGTGTATTTCTATCGCTGCTCGTTTAGTTTTTATTGCCGTTTCAAATATACCGGTCATTTTTGAAACACCCTGTATATAACATGCAGCAGTAATCTACCAGAATTCGATTTTGATTGACTTTGTTTAAAGAGCACCAGTACTGATTTAAAATTTATGAGTCATCAAGATGAAGAAAAATATTTTCAGTAGAAAAGGTGATGAAAAATATTTTCAGTAGAAAACAGACCACAAAGAATGTTAATTTTGGGTATAACGGTGCTGCACAATTAGTGAAGTCTACGGTAAAAGTGCCTAATATGTAGCGTTTGATTTCGAGTGTACACAGTCTTTTTTTTCAGTCATGTTTCAGGTTTAATGTGGCCCGCCACCACTTCCTCACCTGTGTCAACCCTTTTATCTCTTGAGTAGCATCTGCAACCGATGTTTTCTGTTACTAGTTGCACGTAGAAAATTCCTTTAAAAATTATTAGGTTGTTGTGAGATATTGTTGATTTTGAATTAACGGTTGTTTCGCTTGGATAGTCTGAAAGGTTGCAAACAATGAATCAAAACAGAAGTTAACCTGGCTGCGTGATTTCCAAGAAAGTGTACTGAGTAGCCTAATGAAGAAAACCAGATTCTACCTAATTTCTCTTCAAAAATCGTAATACTCTGTTTCACACTTCCTCTGACAGGAATTATGACAACGCCGTAAGTGATTTATGGTCGTATGAAAGGAAGACCCTTGAAATCCAAATTGTAATTTTTTTTTGTTTTTATCTGTTGGCTTACCGGTGCGAATGACTAGCGCTTAGAAAACTATTGCTGCTATTGGAAGCTTCTAAAAAGGCGCGTCTCATTTACTGAGCGCCAATTTAACTACAGCTGAACTACAGGTGCAATGAGTAACCGTAATGTGCCTGTCTTCTAAATTACAGTTGTAAAACTTTATCTAGTGAATGAGAAAGATTGGATAATGGTAAATTACGTTAATGCAGATTCGTTTAAAAGGTTTATTGCCAGATTTAAAAAAAAAGTCGCTTAACAAAAGTATTTTTCATTATAATCAAGAACTTCCACGAAATGACAAACTCTGGAAATACTTTAAAGTTTGTAGCGAATTAAGAAATTGTTTGTGATACCCCATAGCATGCGAATTTTTAATGAGATCGCCCTGCATTGGGCGCCAAGTATGTAGTGAGCTGAGAATTGTTCTTTGCTGTCTGACGTGAAATGACATGCAGATGACTATCGAGGTAGACCCCGCGTTGTGTACCACCATGTAGTGAATCGAGAAACTGTTTCTGATATAACGTAGCATGCAAGTTACTGACGAGATCGCCCCTCATTGGGCACCAAAAATGTCGTGAATTTAGATTTCTTCTCTGCTGTCTGACGTCAAGTGACGTACAGATGAGTAATAAGATAGTCCCATGTTGGGAGCCAACAGTTTAGTGACATCAGTACCTAAATGAAATCAAGCACAATAGGCTATGAGATTAAAAGGTTGATGTATGAATAGAACAGATTGTTTAGATGATTAAAACATGAAATAAATGTATTTATTTCAATATTTTTTACACGAAACAAATCAGGAAGCCCAGAATGAGATTTTCACTCTGCAGCAGAGCGTGCGCTGATGTGAAACTTCTTGGCAGATTAAAACTGTGTGCCCGACCGAGTCTCGAACTCGGGACCTTTGGCTCTCGCGGGCAAGTGCTCTACCATCTTTTTTTAATTTTTTTATTTTTTTCTTTTATTTTTTTATTTCTTTTGGAACTACAAAAAAATCCTAAGTGCCACCGCCACTTTTCATCATATGACAAAAAAAAAAAAAATATCTGGTCCGCTTCAGGCGTTGGCTCCTGGCTAAACCTACTCCAGAGAAATATGGGAAATCAAGGTTAGGGCTATTCTTACAAACAAAATAAAATCTTCATTTTTCTGAATTTTATTTTTATTTTCATTGTTTTTATTTTTTATCTTTTTTTCTCTTTTCCTTTCTTGTTTTTTTTTCTTTTTGTTGTGTAATTGATCAGAGGCTTTCTGCGCCCCGCTGGTAATATGTTGAGTCACGTCTTCTCGAAATTGATGTGTTCCGTTAAATTGTTCAGAAATGTTCATTGGTTCAAACAGGAAACCTTCTTCTCTCTTGGCTTAACACATTCCAGCTGCGAGGCGGGTCGTGGAAAGCACTCCCAAGGAAGTTTGAGAAAAATTGTCCGTATTTTGGGTGACGGACAACGACATAATGACGGTCATTGAGGTATGTCTAAAAATCGAGTACAGGGTCTACAGTTTGTCCAAATAGGTAGTGAATGGCATGTTCGCGAATCCAATTCACAGCATTGGTCTTTGTCTGAGGAAAATAGTCACTTTCTGAAAATAATAATGAAAGGGGAGTAATCCGATCCGGAATGTCCCGCGTTAGAAAAGCCACAATACGACGAACCAAGTGCCAAACCTCCGCCGCCGGTCCGCAAACAAACCGATGTTCATCATTGTCTGGCACTCCACACGTGGAACATAGAGGTGATTGGGCGAGGTGTATACGATGAAGGCGAAATTGGTTGATGTGCATACCATTGACAGTTAAGTACCAGAGAGATTGAACATTCGTGTCAAGGTCACAGGCGAACACCGCGCGCCAAACATGACGCCAGTCAACCTGGGGGAACTTTTGTTCAATCGGGTTAGGTGGACGTTCCTAATTAGAGGACATTGTATACTGCCTTTGTCTTGAGTAAAAGTTGTCTTGGTAAGATGAGGCGTAGATAACTGAGTTCAAGAAAGAAGTATCGTATATAATGGAACTGGGCCGGAACATCTGAGATCATCACTGGGACTGACAGTGAGACCGGCGAATATGCCGACAGGAGGAGACCAGTGAGGCTCGTTGGGCAACGTGTCCATACCGTCATCTGGGAGCTGACAAATAGGGCGCGAGCTCTATCCGGCACGTGAAACAGACCTATCCCACCTCGCTCACGGGGAAGAGTAAGGGTTGCATAGTTAACTTTGAACAACAGCCCAGAGCTGACGAAAGATGCCATCGCTGCCAACATACGACGTGTCACAGTAAGCGGGAAAGGTAGAACTTGTGCTATATGGGGAACTCGGGATGCGACATACATATTTACATATCGAGCTCGTTGGAGAATATCTAGAGATCGAAGGCGATGGTCCATAAGACCTGCTCTGATCATTAAAAGGAGGCGTCGGCAGTTGATGGTGGCTGAAGGCCGGAGATCAGATGAAAAATCTATTCCCAAACAGTGAATGGTATCAACGGTGGTGAGAGGTGTAACGCACTCCACGGGAAGTCCCGTGCCAATGAACATAACTTGTGACTTACGTACGTTTAGAGCTACCCGACGCCTCACCATAAGTCGCTACCCACGTCAAAACAGCTCGAACTTCGTCGGGATTACGTAAACAGATGACTCCATCGTCAGCATAGGCCATGCAACAGAATCGGCAGCGATCTATGGACAACCCTACCAAACGTTGTCTTAGTCCACATAGTCCACATAGCAAGGATTCCAAGGAAAATGCGTACAAAATCGCTGAGAGAGGGCAACCATGACGTGCGGATCGACCTATTTTTATCGGAGGAGTGAGTCTGCCATTGTACATAATCCTGGATGAGGCACCCCGCAGAAGGCGCATCACTACCGTGATAACGGCGACTGGGAAACCCATATGGTGGAGAACGGCCGTGAGGAACGAATGATCAACCCTATCAAAAGCTTGACTAAAGTCCAAAGACGCAAGTGCCCCAGACAGACGTTGTGCCTGGGTAACGGCGATCATATCCCTGTAGCGGCATAAAGCCGTGCGGATATTATTATCCCCTCCCAAAGATGCTTGGTCTGGCGACACAACATATCGGGCAACGTTTTTAAGTCGTGCCGCCAAAAGGCGAGTGAAGATTTTCGTATCACTGTTAAGGAGGGTGATGGGCCGATAATCACTGATATTGTTGCCACCATGCGGTTTATGCACAGGAATAATAATTCCTTCCATTAAAGCGTCCGGCACAGGTACTTCCGGAGACATCAGTTCCCGACAGATGGAGGTGAAGGTGGACTCTAACAAATCACGGAAGGTGCGATAAAATTCGAGGGGAAGACCGTCGGGTCCTGGGGAGCGATTGATGGTTCCTGCCCGGATCGCATCGTGGACTTCATCATGTCACCTCTGACATCAAGTCAATCGCCGCATCTGCTGGGATACCACCGAAGTTGAGCTGTGAGACTTCCTCGATCAACTCTGGGGAATGTGGAATTGCGGCGTAGAGCTGCTGGTAGTGGGCGTGAAGCACATTCCCTATTGCAGATTGGGTTACGTATCGACGCCTTTCTTGGTCTGTTAGGACGTGAAACAATTTTCGGAGTCGATTTTGGCGTTCTTGGATGAGATGGTACATCGACGGATGTTCATGAGGCATGCGATCAGCAGTACGAGATCGTACTAACGCTCCTTCCAAATGCTTCCGCGTGAGATTGGAGATTTGTGCCTTAGCATGGTTCATCCTTGTATGGCGCTCAGGGGAGGCTGGCATCGTGGAGCATTCTCGTAGGATCCTGTAGTAAAAGTCCATAGTGCTCTTCCTCCAGGCAACAACATCTTTGCCATACCGGATCAAAGTTTGTCGAAGAGCAGGTTTTGCACACTGGATCCACCAGTATATGGTAGACGGATACGTGGGACGGCGTCTATTACATGTGATCCAAGTTTCTTCTATTAGAAGTCGACAGTCAGGTGAATTAAGAAGTGCCGTGTTCAGTTTCCATAGACCACGTCCGTGCCATACTGCCTGTCTTGTGAGAACAACGTCACAGAAGTAAGCCTCATGATCTGAGAAAGCAACAGGCCAGATTTCAGCCTGTCGAGTGTGTTGTATTAGGTTCAAAAATGGTTCAAATGGCTCTGTGCACTGTGGGACTTAACATCTATGGTCATGAGTCTCCTAGAACTTAGAACTACTTATACCTAACTAACCTAAGGACAGCACACAACACCCAATCATCACGAGGCGTTGTATTAGGGATCGCGAGATGTAGATGCGATCCAGTCGGCTAGAGGAGTGCGCAGTGTAGTACGTAAAGCCCATAAGGTCACCGTGAACATGTCTCCACGTGTCGACAAATTGTAGCCGCGTGATTGTTTCCAGAGCTGCGCATGGTGAGTGAAGCGGCAATTGATCCTGAGGTCGCTGGGTGCAGTTGAAGTCTCCACCCATGACCCAGTCATCGTGTGGTCCCATAAAAAGGAGTGTAACTTCATTCGCGAAGAAGGCATTGCGTTCACGACGGTAGCTGGAGCCCGACGGCGCATAAATGTTGACGATGCGTACACCAAAGAGAGTAAGGGCCATACCTCTGCCGTTGGGGAGGTATAGGACATCTTCGTCAGGAAGACCTTCTCGTAAGATGATGGCAACACCACTACCGGTGTCCGAAGGGGGAGAAAGATGCGCCGTGAAACCATGTGGTGGTGAAAAATCGGCGACATGCACTTCCTGAAAAAGCGCAATATCTATGTCCGCATCATAAAACATATCGCGGAGCAGCGCTAGTTTGTGGGGCGCACGAATGGTCGCGAGGTTAATCGTTGCGACACGATAATGCTGGTGTTGGAGGCCCACAGGCACAGGTGGCGCTCCTTCTTGAGGAGCGAGAGGTCGTCGATCGTGCCGGTCCGCTGAAGAGGTTGCTATTGTGGAGAGTTTGCGGGCGCGGGCGCAACCGATGGGGGCGCCACATCATCAGCACCGTCCACCCCAGTCCCTTCGATCTCCACGTCGTCTGCCCAGGAGACTGATACTGTGGCAGGGCATCGGTTGTGCACATCATCCACGCGGAGAGGAGACGTAGTTTTCGGCTCAGCGGATAGGCTGTCTTCAACGTCGACCTGTGGGGGCGACGGCGCCAGTAAGGAGGGGTGTTCGTTGCCAGTGGTCGCCTGTGGTGGGTCGTTCGCATCAGACTTTTGGTCATCAAAGAGCGGTTTTTCGTCCATCTTCGGGTCTGCATCCCTGGTATCCATCCGTAGAATGGATTCATCAGGGAGTGTACGGCTACGTTTCTTTCTCTTTCGTGTCGACCCTTGTTTTCGAACATGTCGTTCAGAGTCTGATTGCGGGTGGCTTTCGTCTGACTACGGACCAGTCTGAAGGAAAGCAGAAGTAGGTACCACTCCCGATTCAACGTCCATCTCAGTAGCAGTTTCAGTCTCAGTGCCGCGAAGATTCGGCAGGTCAGGATCTGGCGTCTGTGGCACCTCAGAAGGAATCTCAGTAGCGGTTGCATCTACCTGATCAGACGACGTCAACGGAGCCGGAAGACCCTGTGTAGAGGTGCTACCTTCCTTGGCAACCTTGGGACATGTGACAGCGATCTGAGTGATCACCGCTGGGGACGCTTCCTCGCCGACCGGCGTCTGGATCAGGCGGCGTCGCAAGCAGGCGGATCTGACGTGGCCTTCTTGTCCACAACTGGCACATGTCCGGGGTTGGCCGTCGTACATGACGATGGCTCGCACCCCGCCAATTGTTAGGTATGATGGTATATGTTTTTTCAGTTCAATTTTGACCTGACGCACACCATTAAGGACATGGTAGGTCGTGAAGGTTTGCCATTTTTCCTCTACGTAACCGATGACGTTACCGTATCGTTGTAACGCAGAGACAACTTCGTCCTTCGGCACTTCAAAAGGTAGTTCAAACACCCTAATCGTGCGTTGACCGTACTCTGCGAGTTAAAGTGTTACAGCTCCGACGTGACCATCAGAGTATTTGAACTTAAGTCCATTGGCATGGCGGCGAATAACATCTTCACACACCTCGGTGTTTGTCATTTTAATATAAACGACACTACTCGTGGTCGAAAAATGGATTTCGATAACGTGGTTAGGATCCAAACGAACTTCTTCACGTATGAACGTTTCAGCTTCATGGCACGAGGTCTCGCATGTTCAGCTGGGGAGGAAACTTTAAGGGTCGCACGGCGGTAAGCGCTCGACATGTTGTTCACGGTAAACGGACACAAGCCTTAAAGCTATGACGCGGAAGTAAACAACGCCTGCAGCGGAGCACTGGCCGGCGCGCGGGGCCGTCCACACGCTGCCACGTCTGAGAGCCGACTGTCCATCTGAGCTACCGAAGCACGACTCACCGCCGGTCCTCACAGCTTTACTTCTGCCAGTATCTCGTCTCCTACCTTCCAAACTTTACAGAAGCTCTCCTGCGAACCTTGCAGAACTAGCACTCCTGAAAGGGGGCAAACTGTGAGGACCGGACGTGAGTCGTGCTTCGGTAACTCAGATGGTAGAGCACTTGCCCGCGAAAGGCAAAGGTCCCGAGTTCGAGTCTCGGTCGGGCACACAGTTTTAATCTGCCAGGAAGTTTCACATCAGCGCACACTTCGCTGCAGAGTGAAAATCTCATTCTGGAAACCTCCCCCAAGCTATGGCTAAACCATGTCTCCACAGTATCCTTTCTTTCAGCAGTGCTAGTTCGGCAAGGTTCGCAGGAGAGCTTCCGTAAAGTTTGGAAGGTAGGAGACGAGATACTGGCAGAAGTACAGCTGTGAGGACCGGGCGTGAGTCGTGCTTCGGTAGCTCAGATGGCAGAGCACTTGTCCGCGAAAGACAAAGGTCCCGAAAACGAGTCTCGGGAGGGCACACAGTTTTAATCTGCCAGGAAGTTTCACAAACTAGGAAATGTCAGGGTCGATTACACTGGGCGTGGGAATTACTCAGTTATTAATGGGAAGGAGGGGGAGGGGGCGGGCGGTTGAGGACGAATCATCTCACCATTAATCGTGATCGTTCGTCGTGTACTGCAATCGGGAGTGGACTCTACGTCGGGACGACGCGTCGACTCATAGTCATAGCGGCGGCTGCCAGTCAGCGGCTTTCATCGACGTTCTGCGGCCTTACGGCGAGGCCCAGGTACGGTCTACGAGATGACTGCCCACCGTGTGTCGCCATAGCCGAAGTGGCGTTTCACGGTATCAGAAAGCGGACGATGAGGCGGATGGAAGAGCCTTCGTATCTTTTTGCTTCTTGGTTGTCTCACTGACTCCTCCTTCATCTCTAAACTCAAATACTCTTTCTTCCACTGGATTCTGTCAATGGCGGACCAAATTTGCAATGCCGCTTAATGACTGGTCGCCGTGTCATGACCACGCGTCTCCGTGCAACTTGGAAATTTCCTATCATGCAAAGGAAAACTTCGGCGTGACTCGGGAACTGGCGTCTTTCTTACTATTGCACCAGCCTTGGCGGCACTTTTTTCCGATGTTTCTCTGCTTTACAAAGTTGTGATACCAGCCACGCAACACTTCTTTGTAACTGCTATCCCTGCATGAGGGCTCGACATTCTTATGTTTGAGAGCAGTTTCTGCTGGCAGCCATGATTTATACGGAACGTTCTTACCGTGCAGAAAACATCTTCTTATGAACACGGCTTCTTTCACACGCCTCCCAGTGGGAATTCTTCACTTTTCTAGTACACTCCTCCCAGTGCCTGCGGGTGCTCGAATTGTCGACATGTTTGAACAGTGCTGCGGCTCGCATTGGTGCCGTGTGTAGGTTTCTGCCAGACCATATCGTTTAGTTGGCATGGTTGCTTTGTTTGTCTTCTTCTCGTGTTCACTGGCGTCACTCGGTTTCGTAAAGGTTGCCTGTCCGCTAGTGACAGCAGTGGCAGCAGTGCCGCTTATCGATATATAGTCCTGCTGCCTCATCTTTGGGGCGAACTCGTGCTTGTTCCATGTGGTGTGAGTGTGGAGTTCGGTTGGGGACACAGGAGCAGCGAGGTCCGCGCAGAGCAAAAACACACCGGGACCGCTGGCGGCGTGTATGGACTGCCGGATCGAAGGGCAGTGGTCACGAGAGTGTACGACCTCGTCGGAACCGGATCCTGAGTGTTTGAGTGCATCGCAATTCGCGTAGAGAAACCTCCACCACTGTGAAATCTCGCGATTCTCCAGTGGCTTGGGTTCGTGTTGCTGCTCGTAGTGTCGCCGAGGCGAAAAGCAGCGAGTGGAGTACCTGCGGAAGGCGGATCTGATTAGCCTTCCTGAGCTTCTAATTACTATTTACTATTTTCAGCTTCTTACATTGTTAAGTTCAGCCAGCGATATTTTTTTTTGTCTTGTGGCCGCTAGCACCGTAGTTACCCGCCCTGGGGTTAGTGTATGTAACGGCAGTGTACATTTCCTTGCCTTGCCACCGCTCTCTGGTGAGGCGTGTAAGTTTGACATCTTCTTGATTGTAGGTTGAGTGGCGTTCTTCTACCTTAGTGGTAGTCATTCCTTCTTGTTCCGGGCGCTCTAAGCACAATAATCTGTGGGCAGACCCCAGACCACCGGCTCCGGCTTTGGCGTAATTTTACATCTTGCATTTGTTTGGTTGGATGTCAGGTAGCATCACCAAGAGTATCATCAGTCGCTCGTTAGACTGCCACTAGTCCGAGTTACCATCTTGTGATCTGAATGCAACTCTTGGCTGACTTTCTCCTCGCTCGCGAAAGCGTTTTTGGTGTGACCTACTCAGAGGTTGATTCCTGGAGCACCGTCTGTCATTGGCCCTTGTGTTTTATTTTATTATTGTGTTATTAAGTTACCATCATTTGTCGTACCTGTCTGGTGATCTGTTGCTTGTATTTTTAAAAAAATTAACTTTCGCTATGCTATTCGCTGTTTGACAGTATATTTGTTAAAATTTTTTGTAATTGCCATTTTAGCATTAATGGCCTTCAGCCGTGATTGTGGTTACTTGCTTTAAAATGCTGATGCGACCACATTGGCTTATCTTCAAAAATTATTTTCTGTCCGTATTTTATGTATGTTTGTTAAATTTTTTAATAATTGCCATTTTGGGTGATAAAGGCCTTTAGTCCTGACAGTGGCTACTTGCCTTAAAATTCTGATCGCACTGTTTCAAAACCTGTTCTCTGAGTTTGACACCAGGCACACCATATATGATCGCATCACGCAACATAACATCTGAATATAAAGCACTGCAAGCACATTTGAATTTGCATTTCATTGTCATACCTTGCAAATCTGTTACCCACTCGCGATAAGTTTGTTCTGGCTGTTTTTTGCAACTAAAGAACTGATATATAGCTCCTACCACATTCACTTGTTGGTGATAATAGTTTGTTAGCGAGTTTATAATACTATCATGTGCAAGTTCACGCAGAGTAGCGTTAGGAAAGAGTTTTTTAATTAATCTGAACAGTGCACTTCCTACCGTTGATAATAGACAGGGAAGTATCACAGTACCTAGTACATTGTGGGCGATGACGTGGGCTTCATATTGGGACAACCACTCGAGCCATTCCTCCTCCTGTTCTGTTCACGAAATTGTCGAAAAGGTGGTATAGCAGCTGTTGTAGGTGGTGCTTGTTCCATCGGGCGCACAGCGTTCGCCAGTAGCATCTCCACTGTGTTGAGTAGTGCAGAAATGTGCTGCGTGTGGAACTGAAACATCTGCATTAGTTGTGTGGCATCTATGCTGCGGTGCTTGAGCGGGGGCAGGACAGATGGGGTGGGAATGTTGGAAGACAAATGTAACAAACAGACAAAAAAGGCAAAGAAATTTCTGCAACACCATCCTGAAAACACTGTTTAGCAAAAACGACAAGTAACTGTTGGAGCAAATAAGCCCCTGCAAAGTATAAACAAGAGAGAATTAAGGCGCCAGCTATAAAGTTTGTGTCCATCGGGCACTGGGTTCGTCGGATACTCATTGCCAAATGTGGGGTATTGCCCATTCGTCTCGTATAGGGTGCCTAAGGGATGCTGCATTCTCGGAATGCTATGAAACAATTCAACCAAATAACATTAGTAGTTTTTATCACAAATAAGAAGATTGACGATACTTAGCTTGTATTTACATCGTGTTAGCACAAGCGATGGGCGACATGCTATACAAATCAGGGTCCTTTGCTATATACAATATTCATGCAAGTTTGTCACACAGTTTGTGGATCACTAATAACTGCTACCGTAACTTTTCTGCTTAGCCTGTCAATATACTCTCCCGATACTGAGCGGCCGAGGCTGGCATTAGCGGTGCTTGTATTCTCCTCTTGTAGAGGTGTCTCCTGTCGTGCTTCAGTCCTAATCAGCTCACCATTGGCCGACGTCATTCCACTGCCTTCTATTTTCTTGGATTCCTTATCTTCATTCCGGTGCTTGTGGTTATGCCAGAACAACCCATGGACTGAGGAAGCGGAAAAAAATAAAAGGTACTGCCGAAATTCACAGACATAAAAGATATCCCAACAGACACTTCTTTAGGAGCACTGCAAACAAAGATTAAAGATAGAGGTAGTCGCTTGTGATGTATCAGTTTCTCAAAATGTGGCTATGGGAAGCTGTATGACAGATATTCAGTCTTTGATCATCATCAACAACATAATGACAAACTATATTTGCGTTATTGGAAGTCAACTGAAATGTTTTAGTTAAAGCTTGATCCTATTTTAACACTAGAGTGGCCGTGCCATTTTTCGTAACATGAGTGGGCAAGCGGTGCTCTTTGTATACATGTAAAGTATAGCTGTCTTTATGTTACCAAAGTAAACGTGGATGATCAAAATTACAGTTTTATGCTAGTTTAATTTAACAACAATAAAATAAACTAACATTATACGAGCAATATCGCTGTTTACTTAAACAATAATAAAATAAATCTTTCACTCTATTGCCGCACACAAGTGTTACAGCATAGTAATGAGCCACTCGAAGCATTAAACAGCGTAATTGCATCAGATACCTGCCAACCTCTTATTTGATTTCTAATTATCTTGTAGATATCTCCATGAGTGTGGGTTTGAGCTGCTAGCTCGGAACTTGGTTATTTTTTTACATAGATCGTAAATTTTTTCTCTCCTAGATTGCTGTTTATTTTATATTACTGTTACTCACTTGGAGGTATGACAACTCAACCTGTTACTGTTTTACCCGAAGCAGTAATGAAGGAATAGATACGGGCTCACATCTCTAAAACAACAAATGGAACGGTACTAAACAATGCCATTTGTGAGTGGCACACTTTATACACAGATGTGCCCGCTCAAGGGTGCAAGAGACATTGTTTCAAAGTTTGGCACAGTTTCTTCTGTAGGTACAACAGAAACGAATCCTCCTTTTTCGTGCCTTATTTGCTTATTTCGGCTAGAGAAAATTATCGTTCTGTGATATGTTTATGGTTAACAGTGCTAGTCACCGTTTTAGAACTCCAGTGAAGTAATTGATGATAAATAAAACATTAATAATACTAAGACAGTCGCTTAATGTTATAATGGAAATGATATAAAAGAATCAGAAAAGAAAAATGTAGACATTCAAGGTCGTCCACTATGAAGGAAGTGGGCATTGGGCGTCATTTTCGCAATGAGATTGTACAAACAGAATTACGTGAATAATGGTTCGTGTTCATTACGCCGCTAAGCATCTGCTGTGCCTTTGTGAACCAGCTCATTTATGTAAACACATCGCCGAAAGAGATTAAAATATAAATGAGAAGCTCCCTCTGGTTTGTGAAACTGGAGTTGTAGTAATGAGACTGTGGGTTGTAGAATCGCTTGTTACCAATGCGCTGGAAATGTTGCTTTACTAACTGATTTTACTGTGCAATATTTATTCTTGGAGTTTATAAAGATTTTAACTTCAACGTTCAGCGTCTGTCAGTTGTATGACCTCTTGAAAAACACGACCAACTTAAAAAGTTATTGCACGCACCTGACAGATACCTCAGACACATGTCAAGTTATTCGCAAAATGGACACAAACAGAAATATATCTTTGTGTTCCATATTATTATCCTGCTTTTGATTTCAGCTCTCTTCTGCTATTACTTTGTAAACATTTTTATATACAACGACGACACGAAAATACACAAAATTTTCCAGAACGTTATCAATTTGCTTTGTTTACACTCGACATGTCACAGGTAACAGCCCATGGTGACCACCAATATAATACAGTTCTACCAACTCGTACATTAACTACATTATATAAGCATAATTCGTACATTAACTACGTATATAACAGTAAATACAATTGCGTTATCTAACATTTTTTTGGCTGATTACACCCATCTGCAACTGTAGTCCCGTTTTAATATAATGGATGCGAAGCCAGAGCAAAACGAAACGTTGTGAAATATGGCAAATTGGTGTTTTCTTATTTAGTAAGCAAACAATTCCATCTGGGCTATATTATTCTCCTTCATTGTTGCTCTGCAAGTGCCATGTTTCAGGAAACACACACATTTTCAGGCATACCTCTGGCAGGGGAAAATATTTGTAATGCAAATATCACTTATATTTCTCGCACTTCTAACACAAGTCGTAATCAGATATCAAATATAGGTTGATAGCCCATGAAAGTGGATAGACTGCTACATGAACTAAAGGTCTATATTTCGATTGTGCCATTTGTTAAGAATACGAGAAACGTTCCTATAATATAATTGGCGTATAGAAATGACATCCTAAACGTTATATGCATAGTTGAAGAATAGAGGACAACAATTCAACGAAAATGAAATTATTTCCTTGTTTAGCGTTTAAGTTATGCGTTTTTTGTATCATTCTGTACCTGCAACAAGGTGTATTGTTTCGAGTAACTACACTATAGTCATTTTTAATTATATTGTTCTAACTTAAGTTCGTATTTTTAGAAATCTTATTGGGTTACATTTTCGATACAGCATCGCAGCCAAAGAATATACTAACGATGAAAGACATAACAAATCCTTACTCTGTAAATGGATTGGACACACGGACCACTGTCAGAAAAACGTTTGACATTACGCATCCATACGTGAATTGTGAGTCATTGGTATGACTCAAAGACTATATAGTCCACGTTTTCGTCTGCTGCGAAAGTCATATCTCTGTTTGTACGGTGCAGCCTTATTAGCGGTGCAGTCTTATTAGCAAATCCGGTTGCATGGTGCAGATTTTCGAGTTCGAGTAGGACCATGTGAAGACCCTCCTCCCGTGGTCGCCGCGTGGCGCTGTGAGCAGCGAGCTACCCGATGTCGATTCGTTCACACGTTTTTGTCTTGTGTGTTATGAAGACGGGCGTTTCTAAGCCGCAGCGTTCAGGATTTATGGTGAGAGCCTTTCTTGTTGGCGTTGCATTGGCGTAATTCTATTTCACATGTTTTTCAGGTTTGCTAATTTGTAGTCACGTTTGTGAGGTCATGCCTTTGTTCGATTTGATTCTTTGCTTGATTTAACGGGAATCACTGTTTATATTTACTTGAGTCAGCTGCAAATAGCAGTCGCTTTTTAGTTTAAGTTTTCACTCGCTATGGGGCTACTTTTCCGTTTTTGTGAGTGTGTGGTAGTGTAGATTCACATGGCATCTTGGAGGGCATTTATATCTTCTGCTCGTAAACTTTCTTGCACATATATTGAATAATATGTCATGTTAATGTCAAGGTTATAGATAAGTATTTTCTCTTGAAGACATCTCTTAAAAGTTACTACCTTTTATGTTTATTTTTGTACTGGTCGTCTAGCGCTTGTTCACATTAGTAGCCGGTGCGAGCACAGCTTACTGCAAATGATCTAGCTTCAGAAGAATTAGTAGTGCTGAAAACTTTTCCTTCAAAAGTTGGAGTATGTCCACATTTACCCGTAAATTTTCAACCAAGCAAGATAGGTTTCAGTTAACATGGTTCAAATGGCTCTGAGCACTATGAGACTTAACATCTGAGGTCATCGGTCCCCTAGAACCTAGAACTACTTAAACCTAACTAACCTAAGGACATCACACACATCCATACCCGAGGCAGGATTCGAACCTGCGACCGTAGCGGTCTCGCGGTTCCAGACTGTAGCGTCTAGAACCGCGCGGCCACACCGGCCGGCGGTTTCAGAACTATAAGACACGTGTTGATGCCTTACAAGGTCCAGTCAGATCTGCAGTGCACGCTTTGTAAGTAGGCTGTTTAGGTTTTTATGTTGGTAACGCCACGTAGCTCTCTGTATGAAAATCACTGTCTGTGCTGTGTGCAGCCTGTGGCTGGTTGGCATTGTTGGAATATTCTCTATTGTAGCGTTGGGCAGTTGGAGGTGAGCCGCCAGAATTTTGAGCTATTATAATGAGCGGACGAGCTGCACGTATGTCCGTCAGAAAAAGGAAATTTGCCAAACTGGATGTCACAAATTATACATATATATTATGAGTTTTGTACACTATTAAGGTAAATACATTGTTTGTTCTCTATCAAAATCTCTCATTTGCTAACTATATGCCTATCAGTAGTTACTGCCTTCAGTAGTTAGAATCTTTTATTTAGCTGGAGTATTGGCGCTCGCTGTATTGCAGTAGTTCGAGTAACGAAGATTTTTGTGAGGTAAGTGATTCATGAAAGGTCTAGATTATTGTTAGTTACGGCCATTCTTTTGTAGGGATTATTGAAAGTCAGATTGCGTTGCGCTAAAAATATTGTGTCAGTTTAGTGTCGATCAGAATAAGTAAAGAGAGAAATGTCTGAGTACGTTCAGTTTTGCTCAGCTGTTTGAAAATCAAATAACATTAGAAGTTTACCATCACAGTCATCTGTAAATTTTTTTACGGGGATGTTTCAACGTCTTTTGTACAAGAATAGACGAATTTACACTTATAGGTTGCGTTAAAACCGTTGAAGAGTTTGGTTGTGAGGTAGTTTCCTTTGATTCATGCTATACACACCCTTTACGTATTCTGTGGCAGCTCGAAAGAAAGCTTATTACCTCGAATTTCATTGACAGTGAAAAGAATGAGCTGTTGTTCATTCATGCGTTAAATTTTATACAAAGAGGAATGTTTTCAGGACATTAATACCGGTGTCACAACTACAACGAACTCCGAACTGAAACAGTTAACATGTAGTAGCGCTTACAACACCAAGACCTGTATATATTTCGAAAGTGGAAATAATGTCACGAGATACGGTTATATTCCGTATGAGGTCGTTCAGAATGAACTGGCGCAGCCCGCCGAGCTGTGTCTGGAAGCTGCTCGCCGGTGGGCGTGACCGCAGAGTCCAGCAGGCAGCCGGGACCTCCCTTCCCTTGTACCATTATCGACGATTCTTTCGGCTACAGCGGTAGCTGACCGAAAGCTGGGCTGGCCATTAAGCTGACGCCAGCAACATCAGCTGAGGACCTCTGCGTTCTTTAGCTATCTGTTGTTAGCGGCACTAGGCAGTCAAATTTATCTCATAGTGCTGGAAGTTACACGTCTGGCATCCACACGGCTCAGCACTATGCTGAGATTGACTGTGTGTGCCTTTGAGGATCTGCTGGAGAACGATCAGTTAGGCTTTATAAAAGCTAAAGACACAGGAGAGGCAAGATTGATGTACCACTTAAGACTACACAAGAACAGGATGACAGCACTAATGATTGAAATGGAAAGACCATAAACGAAGAGTCTCAGGTAGCAGGTATGTTTAATAATCAAATCTTTGAAAAAAACACAATGTGCAGGAACAAACAGAGCAAGACAAAAACCAAAAGCACGTGTTACAAAAGCGATTCATATACAATTCAGTCATATGGATGTCTCACCCTCTGCTTCTTCTGAAGTTAAGAAAATCATATATTTTCCGAAAAAGAAAGCTCATCCGAATTTGATGATGTTTCCAATAGAGACTTGTTGCCTTATAATAAGCACTGCTGTTCCTAAAATACGTAATGCGTTGAGGCTATTTTTCCAGAGAGAGGTTAAAATTTGCCATTGTTAAACCCCAGTATGAAAGGTGATAGAAGATATGTCAGTAACACCGATCCCTTACACTACTGACATCAGTTTCCAAAATTAGTATGTGGGTGATGCAGTCTAGAACAGCACCCCACCTAAGCAACAATATCACCAGTAAAGAAAAGTTTAGATTACAGAAGAGTTGCTCAGCTGTGAATGCCATTTGAATGACCGATACAACATTTAGCAAGCATTAAATAGCGAAAAGGATTTTCTCTGACCTATCTAAGGCATCTGAATGTATGACCCACAATATTCGCCTAAATAAATAGAGATTTTATGGAACTGATGGTATAGCCAACCAATAAATGTCATCTCAAAAAAAAAGGCTAACTATTGTACTTCATAATTCAACCAATGTGAGGAGCGGAGATTGTTCTCAATAGGCAGAAATCTCTGTTGGCTTCCACAAGCTCCAATATTAGGTCCATTGTTGTTTTTCGTGTATGTAAACGACATTCCGTCTGATATGTAACGAGATTTTGGTCGTACGTAAAATCAGTAAGTGGGTCAAAATCATCTATTCATTCTCTCGGCGACCACACCGGCACCGAAACGGAAGATAACAAAGAGAAGGCCGAAATACTGAATTCAGTCTTCCCAAGTCGTTTCACCGCGAAAGATCGTAACACTGTCCCTCCTTCTAATCGTCGTGTGAACGTCAAAATGGCAGACAATGAGATAACCGATCGCGGATTGAAAAGCAGCTACAATTGCTTAGTAGTGGAAAGACTTCAGAACCACATGAGATATCTGTAAGATTATGCGAAAGAACTTGCTCCCCTTCTAGCAGTAATTTATCGTAGATCGCTTGAGCAACGAAAGGTACCTAACGACTGAAAAAAAAAGAAAACGCAGCACCTCATTCCCGTTTTTAAGAAAGGACGTAAGACAGATCCACACGATTATAGACCTATATCGGTGACGGAACATGTTTTATGCTCAAGAATTATGACGTTCTTGGAAAATTAACATCTCCTCTATAAAAATCAACATGGATTCCGCAAACAGAGATCCTGCGAAACTCAGCTCGTTCTCTTCCTCCATGATATCCACAGCGCATTGGACAACGGTGCTCAGGTTGATGCCATGTTCCTTGATTTCAGTAAAGCATTTGACATCGTCCCGCATTGCCGTTTAATAAAGAAAATACGATCTTACGGAGCATCGGAGCAGACCTGCTATTGGATTCAAGACTTCCTTGCAGATAAAACTCAACACAATGCTCTTACCGGAACTAAATCGACAGATGTAAAGGTAATATCCGGAACATCGCAGGGAAGTCTGATAGGACCGTTGCTGTTTACAATATATATAAATGATCTAGTAGAAAGCGTTGGGTGCTCTTTAAGGCTATTCGCAGATGATGCAGTTGTTTATAGCAAAGTAGAAATGCCAGAAGATAGTAAGAATTTGCAGAACGACCTGCAGAGAATTGATGAATGGTGCAGACTCTGGCAGTTGATCTTGAACGTAAATAAATGTAACGTATTGCGCATACACAGGAAAAGAAATCCACTACTGTACAGCTACAATACTGATGACAAACAGCTGGAAACAGCGTTTGGCGTAAAATATCTAGGCGTAACTGTCCAGAGCGACCTCAAGTCCAATGAACGTATGAAACAGATAGTGTGGAAAGCAGACACCAGACTCATATTCATCGGAAGAATCTTGAGGAAATATAGCTCATCCACGAAAGAAGTGGCTTATAAGACGCTTGTTCACCCGATTCTTGAGTATTGTTCATCTGTCTGGTATCCCTATCAGGTAGGACTGATAGGACTGATAGAGGAGATAGAAAAGGTCCAACGAAGAGCGGCACGTTTCGTCACGGGATCGTTTAACTGGCGAGATGCTAATCAAACTCCACTGGCAGATGTTACAAGAGAGGCGTTGTGCATCACAGGAAGATTTCCTATGAAAATTTCGGGATAGCACTTTTCAGGAGGAGTCAGACAACGTATTACTCCCCCCCCCCCCCCCCATGCACACACACACACACACACACACACACACACACACACACACGCGCACACACGCACACATCTTACGTATTGACCACGAGGAGAAAATTCGAGAAATTAGAGCCAATACAGGGGCTTACCGACTGTCATTCTTCCCACGCACTATTCGCGAGTTGAACAGGGTTGGAGGGATACCGAAAGTACCCTCCGCCACACACCATTAGTTGGCTTGCGGAGTATGATGTACATGTAGATTTGTTCTTATTGAAGACGACACTAGTGTTTTAATTAATCAAAACATACATACAGAAATAGAAGGTATGGTAAATAATGTTCTGAAAAGTACTATTTATCGGTTTTCTGAACACAGTCTCATACTCAGATCGAAAAATATGCAACATAGTCAGTTCTGCACATCTAGAGAAACCACAGCAACATAAGTGTAACACATGGTGAAATGATAACTGGGATGAAGCTGTTCATATTGATAAGAACTAAACCACAGCAACATAAGTGTAACACATGGTGGAATGATAACTGGGATGAAGCTGTTCATATTGATAAGAACTAAACCACAGCAACATAAGTGTAACACATGGTGGAATGATAACTGGGATGAAGCTGTTCATATTGATAAGAACTAAACCACAGCAACATAAGTGTAACACATGGTGGAATGATAACTGGGATGAAGCTGTTCATATTGATAAGAACTAAACCACAGCAACATAAGTGTAACACATGGTGGAATGATAACTGGGATGAAGCTGTTCATATTGATAAGAACTAAACCACAGCAACATAAGTGTAACACATGGTGGAATGATAACTGGGATGAAGCTGTTCATATTGATAAGAACTAAACCACAGCAACATAAATGTAACACATGGTGGAATAATAACTGGGATGAAGCTGTTCATATTGATAAGAACTTAGCCTAAAGTGGAAAAAAATACTTTTTGGTACTCTTTAAGTTATTTAATTTAGGCACGTTCCCACTTCTAAACATTGCAAATCTAGGGGATGGACAAGTCAGTAAATTAACATATTTTGCGTATTTCCATTCTGTAATGCCCTGTGGAATAATGTTCTGCGACAACTCGTCTTTAAGAAAGAAAATCTTCATCGCTCAAAAATAATACGTGGTGTTGACTCACTATCAACTTGCAGACAGCCGTTTCAGAAGTTATGCATTTTGACTACTACTTCACACTATATTTATTCCGTCATGAAGTCTGTTGTAAATAACCCTCTACGGTTCAAAGGACCCATGATGTACGTAGTTATACTATCAGAAGAGAAAATGACTTTTATAGTTCAACATTAAGGTTGTCTTCGACAAAATTGGTTGTACAACTCTGTCACCAACATTTTTAATCGTTAACTAAATGTAATAAAAAAAATTCAGAGAGACACCGATGACAAATTTGAAAACCAACTGAAAAAGTTTCTCGTTGACAGCTCTGTAAACTGTACTTAAATATTTCTTCCAGTTTGCCTCACGTTCTCCATTTCACAATCCTGACACTTTATTTTATAACTCCCACTTTAAGGTTCAAAGATTTTGCGATAGATAGTACCACACGTGGGTGTTGTGATACATTCGTCATAGGATAGTACTATGTTTGGTAGGCGAAGGCAAGGCAAGTGCCTTTAGTATACTGCTGAGCTTTGTTCAAGTATGATGCACCAACATGACCTGTTCAAAGGAGAGTTTTGTGTTTGACAATGCATGTTAACTGCTGTCTATTTACTTTTCACAGTGCGTAATGACACAAAGGCCTTAAGGTATGTTGTATTACAGTAAAACGTTTGATTATTTTTTTGCTCTAATCTTTATTCTCACATTTGATAATGTAACGATGCGTGAATAGGAGAACCATATTTTAATTGTAAAGAAGAACACGATTTTGATATATGTTCAAAGACTGCATTTAACATGCCGAAAATTGCAGAAGTTGTGACAGTGGCGAATGCAAAGCCACTGAATATGAAAGGACCGCTGTTCTTTTGTCTTCTTGTGCTATCACATTTTGTGGTGTGAAGCTTCAACTGAGCAGAAGTAATTGCCGTAGCAGCAATTATATTTTGTTCGATAAAGGATATTTAACTGTTGTGTCGGCTCCGTTATTGATTGAAGCTATTACCTTGTGTTTTAATCCTTTACGTTATCGTTTTTGAATGTTACAGTAATTAAAATAGGCGAGATTGGCGGCGGATTGTTCGGACATAATTAGCGTCCTTTCGGTAATTACTTTTCAACCCCCATGAGATGTTTATCCCGATCGGTGTGCAACATTTTGCAGTGTAAATTGTGTGGGTCTAATCGGTTTCTGTTTCCGAACACTGTCGTCTGTCAGCTGATTCAGTTGCCTAATACAATGCGTGTCTGCAAATAAACTGCAAGCGGGTGGATTTTTGTAAGGTAGAATGAGGAATAAAAGCGGGGAATTTTCCTGTAACGCACGACACTGTGAACTTCTCCGTAAAATTATCCATCCACAATGAGGTTGCCTCCATGTCGCCGGTATTCTATTGTTCTAAATTGGCCCACGCGTAAACTGTTAAATTCTTGCCCCACCTTTGAGAAACGCCTCATGTGGCTCTCATTGCGAGACGTGGGCTAGCGCTTCATGTGGCCTCCGACGTAGGGCTCGAAAATTGTCTGGTAATTTCTGTTATTGTTTTTCATTACATCCTGTGTCGTTTTTGTTTCTGCTGGAGCGATATATTATAATATATGAAGGAAGAGCGTTGGAACGAAACACGTATTAAGAAAAATATATAAAGAAGAAATTTTATTGTATGGTATCAGGAGCGGTAACACATCGTGGAAGACAAAAGAGAAATTAAACCTAAGAGATATCCTTGTCTATTGCTTGCATATCATGAGTCACGTTGTTTTCCTTTTATAAAATATCTCATTGAGCAATTCGCAGCTCAAATTAAATGATAGTAAGTTATATGTTGAGAGACACGGAATTCTGTTAATCGCATTGTTATGAAAGGTCGTGACCAGTATGTCAGCATTTCGGCAGTGCACAAATAAGATGGACGTTAGATGACTTTCTGCAGTCATAAAAATTAGCTTCCATCTTGTTCAAAAGCAATTATAAATAATTTTTGCTGGGCGTAATCGTAACGTTTGTAATTCGTATTTTAAGTCAGTTCCAAGTAACACTGATATTCCCACATAATGACCAAAATAGGGGAATACATACCAACGGGAAAATCAGATGACTATTGAACCTAATGGCCGATGTCGGTAGTAATGTTTACTCGGCAAGAAAGAAAGTGAACCGACTCATTTCTGAAACACTCAAACCCACAAGCAGTGTCTAGTGAGGAAATACTGATAATACAGATCCATTCATAATGTTAGTTAAGAAAACCGCAATAATGATTAATAAGCGCGACAGCGAAATGGCCGCTGCAACTAGCATGTCAAATAGTTTGCCATGTAAATAGGCAATACTCTAGCAGAACGGGACGAACAGTTTACCGTGCAAATTAATACCACACCTGCCTAGCGAGGTAAGGAATAGCCGCTCCCATAGATACCGGTTTGTCGAGTATCTCTATCGAAATTTCGAAACTTAAGTAAACTTACTATGGCATACCGGAGGCAGAAAGAAGTTAACAAGCAGTGTACGGTCACTGAGGCGGTGCAGTCAACAACAGAAAACCACTGTACACCAGCTGTATCAGAGAGCTGAGAGTTTAGTACCCGATCCTGAGGAAGTTGGTCGTAAGCGCTTAGACGATCATGATCAAAGATTTTCCAAGGAACTTGCTAAGTAGTTGGAAGAAATTGACAAAGAGGTCAACGAAAAGTTAAATATCGGGTGGAAACATACTGCGACTTAACGCAGAGGCTCGAAACCGAATCCGGTGCTGTGGGTGAAACCATTGAAAATGGTCTAGCATGTATATAGGGTGTACTGAATCGCCACATTCCTGACTGGCACAAGTCACGGACTTGCACCGCGAGGTTACGGCACAGCCACATCGCAGCGAGCTCGAAGCAACAGACATTCGCGAAATGTATGAGTCGGGTAATCCTCAACGCCGCATTTACTGGAATGAAGCAGGACCGCTTACTCCCCTTTCAGAATATGTGAATGAATCTGTGGTGGCAGCACCCATGTTAGCGGCGAAACTTCTCGAAGAAAGACTACTAAAGCGTCGCCAGTTTCACTTATATTCGCCTGAAAAGAAACCCTCACACCCTGTTGTGTTCATAAAGGCAGTTAGAGGTGTCTTGACTAGATCTGGTTGGGGGAGGTGGGGGGGAGGGGGGTTCAGTTTGTCTCAGCATATATCTAGGGCGAAGGGGCCCTATGGGCAACTGCTGCTGCTGATAAACGTACCATATATGTCGAGATTTAGAACGCTTTCCTGGCTAAGTTTTGGTTAGGAGCTGTCCAGAAGCCTCTCTGGAAGGACGTTTTTAACCCAGAAGTGTATAACCCTAAAAAGCATCTCTTGAGAAAATACTTCGATCACTACATTAATGAGACAAGATTGTCGCACACAAAATTGTACTGTGGATTATAAAGGCAAAATTGCCGAATAATAGAAGTGATATTTAGCAGATGGGACCTGGATAATTTGAAACAACAAGTCGGTGTTGAGAGTTTCGGAGGGATCATTAGGCAACGGTTAACTAGAAAAGGGGAGATAAATGCAGTAGAAAACGAATGGGTAGCTTTAAGAGATGAAGTAGTGAAGACGACAGAGGATGAAATAGGTACAAAGAAAAGGCCTAACAGAAATCCTTGGATAACACAAAATGTTTTGAGTTTAACTGCTGAAAGGCAGCCGGCCGCTGTGGCCGAGCGGTTCTGGGCGCTTCAGTCCGGCACCGCGCTGCTGCTACGGTCGCAGATTCGAATCCTGCCTCGGGTATGGATGTGTGTGATGTCCTTAGGTTAGTTAGATTTAAATACTTCTGAGTCTAGGGGACTGATGAACTCAGATGTTAAGTCCCATAGTGCTTAGAGCCATTTGAACCATTTTTTTGATAAAAGGCGAAAATTTAAAAACCCAACAAATGAAGCAGGCGAGATAGAAAGCAAACTGTTGTGGACTGACAAGACAGCCAGTCCACAGTGACGGGTAACCGAAAGGCACGCTCTTAAACTCACGCAGGCTGGCGTGAGGTCTGAAACAGGATACGTATTGAATGCTATAAAGAAAAGTACGTAGCTTCTGGAATACTTAACTTTAATCCATCATTTGTATACATCGTTCTTGATGAGACATGCTTCATACGATAACTATCAATTGCTATGGCGCCTTGCTAGGTCGTAGCCATTGACTTAGCTGAAGGCTATTCTAACTATCTTCTCTGCAAATAAACGAGGCTTCGTCAGTGTTGCATCGCTAGCTAAGTCGGCTGTACAACTGGGACGAGTGCTAGTACGTCTCTCGAGACCTGCCGTGTGGTGGCGCTCGGTCTGGGATCACTGACAGTGGCGACACGCGGGTCCGACATGTACTAATGGACCGCGGCCGATTTAAAAGGCTACCACCTAGCAAGTGTGGTGTCTGGCGGTGACACCACACAAACCTTTAAAAAATGAGACGGACAGAAAGTGCAAAATTGCTAAGCCGTAAAGGCTAGAGGACAAATGTAAGGATATAGGAGCAGATTTCACTAGGGCGAAGACAGATACCATCTAAAGGAAATCAGACTAAGAGCAGGCGACCAGTTGCAAAGGATAAAGTAATCTTTACCTAGGTTTCAATAGATATAAATCTATCTTCTTCAGAAGACGGCAGTATTATAACAACATGAAGTGATATGTCCTTATCGTTTAGGCAAACATCTGCATAGTTACATTAATCATATAATATTATATGATTAATGTAACTATGCAGATGTTTGCCTAAACGATAAGGACATATCACTTCATGTTGTTATAATACTGCCGTCTTCTGAAGAAGATAGATTTATATCTATTGAAACCTAGGTAAAGATTACTTTATCCTTTGCAACTGGTCGGCTGCTCTTAGTCTGATTTACGTGGAACCGTTGCTGTAGCGCAGCTATGTTTAAAGTACTGAATCTAAAGGAAAATTAAAGAGACCTTTGGAGAAAAAAGAAGCAACTGTATGAAGATCAGGAGCTTAGATGAGAAAGCAGTCCTAAGCAAAGAAGGGAAAGCTGATAGGCGGAAGGAGTATATAGAGTGTCTATACAAGGGAGATAAATTTGAAAGCAATATTGTAGAAAGTAAAGGACATAGATCAAGATGAGATATGAGATATGATACTGCGGAAAGCATTTGACAAATCTCTGACATATCTAAGCCGAAACAAGGCTCCAGGGGTAGATGATATTCCGTCAGAACTACTGATAGCCTTGGGAGAGCCTGTCATGACAAAACTCTTCCATCTGTTACGCATGACGTATGAGACAGGCGAAATACCCTCATACTTCGAGAAGAATATAGTAATTCCAATTCCAAAGAAAGTAGTTGCTGGCAGGTGTAAAAATTACCGAACTATCAGTTTAATAAGTCATGGTTGCAAAATAATAACGCGAATTCTTTGCAGAAGAATGCAAAACTGGTAGAAGCCAAACTCGGGGAAGATCATTTTGGATTCCGGGGAAATGTAGGGACATGTGAGGCAATACTGACCCTATGACTTACCTTATAAGATAGGTTAAGGAAAGGCAAACCTACAAATATAGCAGTTGTAGACTTAGAGAAAGCATTTAACAATGTTGACTGGAATACTCTCTTTGAAATTCCGACGGTAGCAGGGGTAAAATAAAGGTAGCTAAAGGTTATTTAAAATGTCGTACAGGAACAGACGGCAGTTATCATAGTCGAGGGGCATGAAAGGGAGGCGGTGGGTGAAATGGTAATGAGACAGAGGTGTATCCGCGATGTTATTCAATATGTACACTGAGCAAGCAGTAAAGGAAACCAAAGAAAAATTTGAAATAGGACTGAAAGACCAGGCAGAAGAAATAAAACTTGGCGGTTTTCCGATGGGACTGTACTTCTGTCAGATAGAGCAAAGGACTTGGAAGAACTATTGAACGGTATGGGCAGTGTCTTGAAAGGAGGATATAAGGTGAACCTCAACAAAAGCAAAACAGGAATAATGAAATGTAGTCGAATTAAATCAGGTGATGCTAAGGTAATCAGATTAGGAAAAGAGACACATAATGTAATAGATGAGTTTTGCCGAAGTGGAGAGGATATAAAATGTAGACTGATAACGGCAAGAAAAGCATTTCTGAGGAAGAGAAATTTATTAACATCGACTAGAGATTTTAGTGTAACGAAGTCTTTTTTGAAAGTACTTGTGTGAGTGTAGCTATGCATGAAAGTGAAATATGGACGATAAACAGTTTCGATAAAAAAAAGCTTTCGAAATGTGGCGCTGCAGAAGAATGCCGTAGTTAGACGCCTCGATCACGTAAGAGCTGGGGAGACAATATTTGTGTCACACATCCTGAGACATCAGTTTAGTATGGGAGATACGTTTGGCCCTAAAAATCGTAGGGGGAGACCAAGAGATGAATACAGTAATCAGAACCAGAAAGATGTAGGTTGCAGTAGTTATTTGGACGTGAAGACGCTCGCACAGGATAGAGCAGCATAGAGAGTAGCGTCAAACCAGCCTTTGGACTCAAGACCACCACAGCAACATGCGTGTCAAGCTAATCATGAGGCCAGACGATGATTTGGAATACTTCCTCTCGGTCCTACATTCGCTCGATTTGATACATTAAGATTGGAAATACGCTAATGGGTACAGCGTTGTGCAGCCTGTCAACACCGGCGCGTACGACAACAATCACGGACGCGGTTAACGAACGCTGTAGCAACGGCGCAGCCCGTAGCGGCGAATCAACACAAATTATCCAAACACTTACACCTCGGCTGCTTTTTACCGGCATTCGTGAGATAATAACCACCATTTCAACCGGGAATACCATACAACCCGCAATAGGACCCCATAGAACGAGTCGCATTCAAATTTTGACAATAGTTGCACCAAATTCACGAAAATCGGCCACCCTCACGAAAATCTAATCATGATAAGAGACATGCGAACAATGCGAGACCTGCAGCAAATGGCTCACTAACTGAAAACGCTAATTTTGACGACATGCTAGCGAAAAATACGGAGTCTTCACCGAATTAGCCACAATCGGGAACTGTTGAGGTGACAGGTGAGTACTCCATGACAACGAACGAAGAAAAGCAAATTATTTTTATTAGCACCCGAATAACAAGTTTTCAGTTTCGTGATACGTTGGTAGCACAATATCACAGTACTCGATGTAATGCAAGCTATGAAGTGTTCAATGAGTGTTTCCCCCTAATTTCTATTTCTTGATATCTTTCGCAATCACGGATAGTTTTCTTTGTTTTGGTTAGCTTGTCATATCCGATCTGAGCTCGCGTGTGACGATATATCGCGTGTGAGCATGAAACAATGGTATCCCACATACTGGAATTTTCACCTGTATTATTTTTTGTATAAAAGAAAAGAAAAAAAAAAACGGGAACGATTTTTACGTATGAGGCTATTTAGTTCCATACGAGAATTTTATTTTTATTCCAGTTTGACAGGACAAAGTAGTATGTGGCACGCTCAGGCAAGCGAAGATGCTGAGTGTTGCACGGAAGCAGACATTTAAAAAAGACAACTGAAAATGCACAGCGCCTGCGTACTCAGTCTGATGAACCGGTGGAGACGTGGAAATGAGCGCTGAATGCAATGACGCCCCTTGTATTCTGTATATCCTGCAGTTGGTGATCAACACTCGCACTCACAAAGAACGAGATACCGATGCAAGCAACGGACATAAACCAACTTCTTGCTCAAACAGCGGGTATCAATAATGCCACGCCAACCTCAGTTGTCGACCTGTATCTTGTAAACTGAATGTGATTGAATTAAATGCGAATCAAGCACCGTTACCCTGCACTGACATTCGCTTGCTCTTAGTGATTAACATTTAAGTGACTCCTAAGCAACTAAACGTTTCATGTGAAATATTTGAGAAGAGCAGTCTTATTTGTAAATACACTACTGGCCATTAAAATTGCTACACCACGAAGATGACATGCTACAGACGCGAAATTTAACCGACAGGAAGAAGATGCGGTGATATGCAAATGGTTAGCTTTTCAGAACATTCACACAAGGTTGGCGCCGGTGGTGACACCAACAACGTGCTGACATGAGGAAAATTTCCAACAGATTTCTCATACACAAACAGCAGTTGACCGGCGTTGCCTGGTGAAACGTTGTTGTGATGCTTCGTGTAAGGAGGAGAAATGCGTACCATCACGTTTCCGACTTTGATAAAGGTCGGATTGTAGCCTATCGCGATTGCGGTTTATCTTATCGTGACACTGCTGCTCGCGTTGGTCGAGATCCAATGACTGTTAGCAGAATATAGAATCGGTGGGTTCAGGAGGGTAATACGAAACGCCGTGCTGGATCCTAACGGCCTCGTATCACTAGCGGTCGAGATGACAGGCATCTTATCCGCATGGCTGTAACGGATCGTGCAGCCACGTCTCGATCCCTGAGTCAACAGATGGGGACGTTTGCAAGACAACAACCATCTGCACAGACAGTTCGATGACCCTAGCAGCAGCATGCACTATCAGCTCGGAGACCATGTCTGCGGTTACCCTTGACGCTGCATCACAGACAGGAGCGCCGGCGATGGTGTACTCAACGACGAACCTGGGTGCACGAATTGCAAAACTTCATTTTTTCTGATAAATTCAGGTTCTGTTTACAGCATCATGATGGTCGCATCCGTGTTTGGCGACATTGCGGTGAACGCACATTGGAAGCGTGTATTCGTCATCGCCATACTGGCGTATCACCTGGCGTGATGGTAAGGGGTGCCACTGGTTACACGTCTCGGTCACCTCTTGTTCGCATTGATGGCACTTTGAACAGTGGACGTTACATTTCAGATGTGTTGCGACCCGTGGCTCTACCCTTCATTCGATCCCTGCGAAACCCGACATTTCAGCAGGATAATGCACGACCGCATGTTGCAGGTTCTGTAAGGACTTTTCTGGGTACAGAAAATGTTCGACTGCTGCCCTGTCCAGCACATTCTCCAGATCTCTCACCAATTGAAAACGTCTGGTCAATGGTGGCCGAGAAACTGGCTCGTCACAATACGCCAGTCGCTACTCTTGATGAACTGTGGTATCGTGTTGAAGCTGCATGGGCAGCTGTACCTGTACACGCCATCCAAGATCTGTTTGACTCAATGCCCAGGCGTATCAAGGCCGCTATTACGGCCAGAGGTGGTCGTTCTGTGTACTGATTTCTCAGGATCTATGCTCCCAAATTGCGTGAAAATGCAATCACATTGTAACGCTTCCGCCCTGCTCGGACGTACGTTATCTCTATAAAGCCTGTACTGCAATAAGTTCACGGGCTTCACCTTATAAACAAGGATTTTAGTACATAAGTTGACCGCGTGTACCTAATAGAAGCAAGATCGGACTTTTACTCAGTCAATAACTACAGTGATGCATCAAGCAAATGTAAAGTATAATTACTCTTTCGCATGGACAAGAAGTACACACAGTAGATGCTACCTGTAATTAACAATTCGGTCGCCAGCCTACTTAGGCAATGAGTGAGTTTTTCCTTGTACAAGTGGGTGCATGTACAAGCATAACTACACGTAGTAAAGTTGCGTTATACGGCAAAGTTTGGAACCAGAAAAATCCACTGAACTAAAGTTTTCTCTTTTAGTACTAATTTGAACGAGCTATAAATACACAACACCACACAGCAATGATTACTACGAACTACATTTTGTATATTGGTCAGACTGAAATCGGGCATAGATTGCCCTAGCATTAGCAATCTCGAAAGTACACACACTACGTCACTATTAAGGATGGAAAAACACTAATACACTTAGGATTAATATATAATTTAGCTTTACTGGTCAAATCTGATCAACACAGTTCAAGGTTTGCATGAATGGACAAGAGAAGGGGGGGGGGGGGGGGGGGGGGGGCTGAAACTGTTATAGTCGTTATACTGAAACTGTTAAGTACTGAAGGCAAATTAACACTCAAAATTTTCAATCTATGGATAACTACTCATTTGTATTACTTCTGAATAATTTAACTGTCATTATTTCTGTCTCAAATTAATTAAATAACATCGCTAACTCAATCCAACAAAAACTCTCTTCCAATTTAGTCACACTTTTGTTCTTTCTCAACATTTGCAATAACACATAGAAATTTTAGGCTCCTTTATGGCATAGATTAATCTGCTGATAATTTTCATTAACACTAACATTAAACTTTCAGTTTAGGATACTCGGGTTGCACAATACGAGGTAAGGATCCTGTCTAGGTCAGTGATCAGGATAAGTCATGGCTAATGCAATTCTGGTAAAAGTCACGTTATTATTGAACAGTCAGAAACATTTTCGACACTGGTCCACACAGATACACTTCTAAAGATGAAATAAATGTTTGACCTGTGCAAGTCGGTGCGGCGGTTGGCGGGCAGCGAGATAGCGGGCAGCACGGCACACATACAAGCACGGCTAAGGCTCACACAACATCGGCACTTTCCATCTTCTTAGCGTCGTAATCTTTCCAATTTTGTGCCTCAGAATATAGCCCTGCCAAGTAGTCGTCGGAATCGGTTCATCCGAGGCTCAATGGAATCCACTTTTCCTGGGTAGCCTCCTCGGTACAGTACGTGTACTTCCGACTGTTGCTCGCCTCCGACTGTGTTACTGTGCCCGTTGTTCCGAACCGCGCCAGTGTGCGTTTTCCCGCCTCGCCTGCCTCCACCTTTTCCCGCTCCCCTGAAGGTAGGGTATTCACCACAGGTTTTCTACTACACATATCCTAATGCATTACCTACGTATGAACCAAGTGTATAAATTACAATTTTCACATCTTACAATAGTTTTAACATTAAATACACTTTCCTTTGATTACCACATTATTCGAAATCTAACATAAATAATAATATTCATTTCAAAAGTTGCTCACAGTCTCTTTAACATAACGATACGAACCGAAAAAAAAATTTTTAAAACCTTGCTTATATTAATTTATCTAAATTCATAAAGAAAGAAATTATTATAGGTACAGTTGTCGTTACAACATGCAGTTCTAGTATAAAATATAATGAATACCCGTTTATCATCTGCATTTCTTGTTGGTGTGGCAATTTTAATTGCCAGTAGTGTATGTTACGCGTTGCATCCATCAAACAGCACCAAATCATGTGAAAAATCTACATGTCTCAACTGATTTTGGCCATGCAAGAGAGCAAATATGCTTACACATATGTGAAAAGCAGTGTTTGCTTGTTACATGAATATACCAGTCAACTTTATCACAGGGCAGCGTCGCGCGTCAAGTCTGAATGAAAAACTGACGCTGCCCCTGCAAATATTTCATGTATCTATTGACGACCGGTTTCAAGAACATCAAGCCATCCGACCTGAGCAGCGACCGGCAGCTGCCCTTCGCGGCGGTTGTGCTTGATGACGCCCTCGCACCACAGCTGACATGGCATCATTTCACTGTTATGTGCAAAATGTTTCTAGAGAACTAAACTTTCACAAGAAAAGTTAAACGTTAATGATTACTTACTTTATTAGTCAATTTGTATGTGGAAAGAACACAATTTTGAACACTCTATGAACGAACCTTTTTACGAGTGTGAACAGTGAAAAGTGTATAAAACCTGAGGTTCTGTGTGTATAATAAAGCATGATTGTAACTCATGAAAACGTTACTCATTGTAAAATTTTGAGTCAAAGCACTGGAAGTATAGAACCCATTACGGTGTCCCTAGCTCCGTCGGTTTTCTTCTCTTTGTTCTTTTTTTAACGCGAGGTGATCCCAGTTGGGGTGGGACGGAGAACTCAAAACGATAAATGACCCAAGAACATTAGACTAATTGTTGAATTCTCATCGAGTACTGAAACGTAAAAATTGATTTTGTTTTCATTTGAATACTAATCAACGATGTGATTATCCTGAACATCTTGTAAGAATTTACTATATTTGTAAAGTTTCCCTAACAAATCATTCATCATTTCCTTTTCTACACTCCGTGTTTCCTCATTAATAGGTAACATGAAAATAATATCCGCAAGATAACTTCCACCCGTACTGCCTTTCAGTGTTTCTACTATACACCGTTCACACGGTAACTAAAATCGTTCATGTGGCTGATAAAACATTTCATGTTTTTTATTCTCACAGTAGATAATGTAATGATGTGTACAAAGGAATATTTTAATTGCAAAGGAGAACACGAGTTTGATATGCGTTCAAAGCTTGCATTTACCATCTCGAAACTTCCAGAAGTTGTAGAAGTGATGAACTGAAAGCCACTGAGGAGAAATGAAGAGCGCTGAGGAGAAACGAAGTAGCGCTGTTCTTTTATCTTCTTCTTATGTTGTCACATTTTGTGATTTGGAGATAGAGCTAATCAGATGTAAATGTCGTAGTAGTAATTATATTTGTTCGGTTGATGTTATTTAAATCTATCTGTTGTGTCGGCTCCGTTATTGATTCAAGCTATTACCTTGTCTTTTAATCCTTTATGTTATGCATTTTAAAGGTTACTGCAATAAAAATAGGCGAGGTTGGCGGCGGATTGATTGGACACGAACGATCGGACATAGTTAGTGTTCTTTCATCAGTTACTTTTCAGTTGAGTGGCTGAACCCATTAGAGATGTTTATTCCGATCTTTTCTTGTCGGCATGCAATTACAACTGCGCGGATCTGATCTGCTTTTGTTTGTGGACCATGTCGTCTGTCAGACTATTCATTGGCTTAACACAACGCAGATATCCAAATAAACTGCAAGAGGGTTGATTTTTATAAGGTAAATTGTGGAATAAAAGTGGAAAATTTTCTTGTGACCCACTACTTTGTGCATTTCGTAGAATTACCCATCTTCAATAGCGGTTTCCACGTCGCAGGTCTTCTATTGTTCTAAATTTCCTCATTTGTAAACTATTAAATTATTGCTGCACCTCTGAGAAAGACCTCATCCTCCTCTCATTACGAGACGTGGGGTAACGCCTCAAGAGGACGATATAAATGTTTTCAGAGTCTCAGTATCTGCAGTACTGCGTTGTATTGAACTGTTTCCTTGTTTTAGCACGTATAATGTGGTAACGTAGTACCGAATATGTTTGACAGCTGTTTCTTAACATTCTCGGTACTGATTCATGCGACCGTTGTACGATGGCTCCACAGCAGAAAGGTGTGAGCAAATCAAAATGAGTCATGAAATCAGAGTACAATAGACTTACAGAAATTGAAAGACTATAAATCGAGGAACATCAGATGCCATCATGCTGAACAACTACCAGCAAACAGAATTTGCATACTCGCCGCTTTTGGACTCTGCCAAAATAGTTAAAGGAAAACGGATTCTCCTCGGTCTATGTTCACTCCGGAGAATATACACATTACAATATTCAAACATCGCCAAGTATTGCTAGAATAGTTGGAAAAACCGAAACGACTTACAACTACCTGTCAACATAATGTAGTAATAATCTATACATTTAACTATGGACGGCAATGTCCTGATGTATTATAGGTTGGTGTGTAAGTTCATAGTGTTTTTGCATAAGTATAAGAAACACAACAGATACACATAAACGAGAATTTAGTCACCAATAATAGATTTTCCTTCACTATTTACAACAGTCAGCCAACGCTGAGGTAACTTTGTGATTCCGCGACTGTATAAGTAACGTGGTTTGGAGGTGATGGTCTCTTCGAGCCATGGTCGGAGCGCATTTTCATCCGGGCAGAAAGTTCCTCGAAGGCTATTAGACAGAGCGGAAAATGTGAAAATCTAAGGACGCGAGACCAGGTGAGTAAGGTGAGTGAGGAATGACTTCCAAACCCATCACCTGTATAGTGTTTTCTGACAGTACAGCATCAGTTCACACAGCCTTCCTGGTCGTTGTTCTTGGACAGCTTCTGCAAGATGTCTCAGCAGTGATGTTTACACTTCGTGGAAGCAATTCGTAATGCCGTACATCACACCGTCGCTGTTCCACCAGATGCATAACATTATGTTTTGCAGACGCACTCATGTGTTTGTACAGAGACTCTTCTATTTCAGCTTAACCGTTCCTTTCTTTTTCTTGTGTTGGTACACACTGAGGTACAAAAGTCAAGGGATACCTCCTACTATCGTGTTGGACTCTTTTTGTTCGGCCTAATGTCGCAACTCGACGTGGCATGGACTCAACATGTCGCTGGGAGTTCCCTACAGAAATACTGAGCCATGCCGCTCCTACAACAGTCCATAATTGCGAAAATGTTGCCGCTGCAGGAGTTTGCGCACGAACTGACCTCCAGATTATCTCCCATAAATGTTCGATAGGAATCATGTCGGACGATCTGGGTGGCTATATCATTCACTCGAATTGTTCAGAATGTTCTTCAAACCAATCGCAAACAGTTGTGGCCCAGTGACATGACGTCGTTGTTTCGGAACATGAAATCCACGAATGGCTGCAAATTGTCTATAAAGAGCCGAACATAAACATTTTCAGTCAATGGTCGGTTCAGTTCGACCAGAAAACACAGTCCATTCCACGTAAACACAGCTCACACCATTATGAAGCTACCACTAGCTTGCACAGTGCAATTCAGTCTGCGCCACACTCAGACCTTACCACCAGCAGGCTACGGTTTTCCAGTCGTCTAGAGTCCCACCGACCTGGTCACGAGTCCAGGAGAGGTGTTGCAAGCCATGTCGTGCTATTAGCAAAGGCACTCGCGTTGATCGTCTGCTGCCATAGCCCATTAACATTAAATTTCACCGCTCTATTCTAAAGGATACGTTCGTCGTACATCCTCTATTGATTTCTGCGGTTATTTCACACTGTGTTGCTTGTATGTTTGCACTGACGTCTCTACACAAATGCCGCTGCTCTCGGTCGGCAAGTGAAGGCCATCAGCCATTGCGTTGTCTTTGGCGAGGAGTAACACCTGAAATTTGGTACTCTCGACAGACTCTTGACACTGTGAATCTCGTAATATTGAATATCGTAATTATTTTCGAAATTGAATGTCCCATGCGTCTAATTCCAACTATCATTACGCATTCAAAGTCTGTTAATTCCTGCCATGCGGTCATAATCACTTCGGAAACCATTAAATTTGAATGATCTGAGTACAAATCGTAGCTCCACCAAAGCATTAGTCCTTTATACCTAGTCTACGAGATACTAACGCCACCTCTTTATGTACATTTCTCTTTCACATGACTTGTCAGTGTAGAGATACCATTTCTCGCCACAAGTAAAGATACACGGTTTTTGTTGCTCACGAACCAACTCATGACGGGAAAGCAGAAATGTAGATATGACCACCGGTTGATATTTGTGATTTTGGCTTAGATCATGCAGTACCCATATGCCCTATTTTTTAACCTTCCCCAATGCATGCAAATGTCGCACGATGGTGAAATGACCACAGTTCATCACATTTTCCAGTTCTTGAGTACACTGACGGTGGATCATTGTGAATTAATGAGTGTAAATGATCTTCATCAAACCCCGTAGGTTGTCCTGAACATGGAGAGCTACTAATGTCAAGACGGTCCTCCTTAAAACGAGAAAACCATTTAAGAATATGCCAAGAACGTTCCGATTTGTTCTTTTGCCACTCGATTTTCTAGCGTCCACAGCTCCACACCCTACCTCCAGATCACAAAATGACAATATGTAAACTCAAATAGCAACAATGAACTATAAATAAAAAATGACAATCGATGTAGAAACTCATAGCAACCGGAATACAACATTCAAAACAATAACACTACGAACTTATGCACCAGTCTAATATTTCGGAAGCTTTTAAATAATCTTGCATGATCCCCTCACAGCTGGGACTGTTCGCAATACAAGTAACAGACGTTTCCCCGGAACTCAAATATCCGTGCGAAGACGGTAGCAGCTCTCGGGTGGGTGGGGCGCCAGCTTTGCCTTTTGTGTGCAGCAGTGGAGAACTTTCAGCGGCGCCGCAAACCAGAATCCTCGCCGCAGGTATCTTCGTGCAGAGCCTGACTTGCGCCCCCTGGTTTCTCGGAACAGCGAATAGGTGAGACTCTGAACATTGCGGCGACAGCTTCCTACAAGTATGCCTTTGTTCTCTGCGCGTTTCTGGAATACAGAATAACTACGCTGGTTTTGCTGTGAGGATAACGTGGTTTTCGTCACAGATGTTCACCACCTGCTGTAATTTTTTTCATGCACTCTGGTGCTATGTTGTTGTCCTTTTGTTTGTCACGTGTTATTTAGTCACCCACATCTCTTTTATTGTGCGACATACTATTTGTAGACTACGGTAATCACAGCGATCTTGCAGGAGAATAATTTTATTTATTCGCCTACATCAATATTGTCCCTTTCAGTTATTCCTCATGAGACACTGTACTCTTATTTCAGCGCCAATTCCAATCGCCGAAACACTTCTGGAACATTATCTTTGGGACAGCTTTTAGCTTTCTCAGCGATATGTTTTTGCTGTTCTGTACTGTAATCGTAAAAAACGGAATCCTTGTAGGCTCTCTTCGTTGTCCGTCTGTCTGTCCAACTGTTAAAACATCTTTTTCTCAGGAAAAGATAGACGAATCAAGTTGAAATTTACGTCGCATACTAAGATCTACGATCTCTTGGCGGTGTATGAGTGAGATCTACGATCTCTTGGCGGTGTATGAGTGTAAGTTTGTAAGTCAATGCAGCCAAAAGGTACGGCTATTTATGAAACATATTTGGACACTCGCAGACTGACTCATGAAAACTTCCAGAGTACATCCCGTTGATCTAGAATCTTGAAATTTGACAAGAGACAAGGTTTCCCAGGAAAAGTGAAAAAAAAAATACGAAACTGTTGATTTTTAATTTTATTGCAATGAAAAAATATTTTTTCATCGTTTGTTATCCGACCGTCTCTCTTCCGTCTGTTAAGATTCCTTTTCTCAGGGATGGAAAGACGCATCAGATTCAAATTTGTGACTTACTGAGGACTTTGATTGGTAGACGGTGTAAGACATTTAAGTTTCTGTGTCAGTGCACTCGAAAGATACGGCCATTTATGTTACACATTTTGACACTCGCAAACTCACTCATCAAAAACCGTAGCGTTTGACCTAGAACCATGAAATTTGGCAAGAAGCAAGGTTCCACATTACGAGCAAGGGAAAAAACTGAAAATTATTCATTTTTAACACGATTCCAACCAGCACTTGGCGAGTTTTTAATCTCATGTATGCTTGTAAAACGATAGCCTTTGGATTACTTTTTTCGAAGGGAAAAATGTCACATAGGACTCTGTACGGGAGATATGGAAGCTCGGGCAACACTGCTTTCTTCTTTTTAACGAAAAATACACGAAAAAGCAACGAAGAATAAAAATGCCATTTTTCTTGGACTGCTTCACGCATACGAAGTTGAATTTACAAGTATTTCTCCTTTTTGATCGTTCGAGCTTCTGCCAAGAACTCATGGTGCACTTTGCCGTTGAAATCGAAGAACACGGTTAGCACAGCCTTCACATCTGACCGGATTTGTCGAACTCTAGATGATGTACAATACTACCACTCAGATTACTGCTCCTTAGTTTTGCCTCATACCCGTAAACTCCTGTGTGATCAACTGTTTTGAGACGTTTCGGTAGTTCATCATATTTTACTTCATCTAGCTAAACCTGAAAAACTTGCATTTACCGATGTTTTTATTCTAAATTTAACAGTTTTGGTATAAATTTTGCTGTCCAGAAAATACGCAGTGATACGCGAGTATGGCGATGACGAATAGACGCTTCCAATGTGCGTTCACTGCGATGACGCCAAACACGGATGCGACCTTCATCATGCTGTAAACAGTATCTGGATTCATCCGAAAAAATGAAGTTTTGCCATTAGTTAAAAAAAAAGTTCAAATTGCTCTGAGCACTATGGGACTTAACTTCTGAGGTCATCAGTCCCCTAGAACTTAGAACTACTTAAACCTAACTAACCTAAGGACATCACACACATCCATGCCCGAGGCAGGATTCGAACCTGCGACCGTAGCGGTCGCGCGGTTCCAGGCTTTAGCACCTAGAACCGCTCGGCCACTTCGGCTGGCGCCATTCGTTCACCCAGGTTCGTCGTTGAGTACACCATCGCAGGCGCTCCTGTGTGTGATGCAGCGTCAAGGGTAAGCGCAGCCATGGTCTTAGTCCATGCTGCTGCAAACGTCGTCGAACTGTTCGTGCAGATGGTTGTTGTCTTGCAAACGTCCCCATGTGTTGACTCAAGGATCCAGACGTGGCTGCACGATCCGTTACAGCCATTCGGATAAGATGCCTGTCATCTCGACTGCTAGTGATACGGGGATCCAGCACGGCATTCCGTATTACCCTCCTGAACCCACCGATTCTATATTCTGGTAACAGTCATTGGATCTCGACCAACGCGAGCAGCAGTGTCGCGATACGATAAACCGCAATCGCGATAGCCCACAATCCGACCTTCATCGAAGTCGGAAACGTGATGGTGCGCATTTCTTCTCCTTACTCGAGGCATCACAACAACGTTTCACCAGGCAACGCCGATCAACTGCTGTTTGTGTATGAGAAATCGGTTGGAAACTTTCCTCATGTCAGCACGTTGTAGGTGTCGCCCTCGGCGCCAACCTTGTGTGAATGTTCTGAAAAGATAATCATTTGCATATCACAGCATCTTCTTACCGTCGGTTAAATTTAGCGTCTGTAGCACGTAATCTTCGGGTGTAGCAATTTTAATGGCTAGTAGTGTATTTCTTTCACTTTTTTCGCGATTTCGCTGGTTGATGATGTGCTTGGGTGTGCACAACACTCGTCTTCTTCAGTGTCTGACTGATGTTCTTTGAAACGCTTATATCACTCGTAAAACCTTGTGTCACTCATAGTAGACTCATCAAATGCAGTGTTTCTCGTTTCTAAAACTTTACTACACTTTATGACGGTTAATGGTAACATTTTGAGAAGTTTGTTTAAATGTCTTTATTCAAACGCAACAGGTGTCGGAGGGACAATGCACCGTACTCAGGCTCCTCTATTGACAAAAACTGGACCTGTAAACCAGTTTTCAATACTGGTAGGGGATAAAAATCAAACTCGGCGTCGGAAGACCTGTTCATAATCCACAGCTGTTACGGTCGTATGGGAAGTTGGTGAAAGGTCCAGTTTATGCCAATAGAGGTGCCTGATAACGGTGCGGTGTGCCATCGAAATCGGTCGCATTTGAATTAATGACTTAAATACATGGCGGTAGATACTACCATTAATTCTCATTTATTGAGCATCCCCTACCAGTATTGAAAACGTGTTTATAGGTCCAGCTTTTGTCAATAGAGGAGCCTCAGGACGGTGCATTGCCTCACCGACACCTATTGCGTCTGAATAAAGACATTTAAACACACTTCGCAAAGTGTTACCATTGACCGTCATAAAGTACAGTAAAGTTTTAGAAATGAGAAACTGCATTTGGTGAGTCTCAATTCAAAATAGAAGCTGGACACACGAAACTTACAGCAATTTATTTGGTTGTGATGGTATAGTTCAATACTAATTCTCTAATACGTTTTTATAAAAAATAAATAATCATCGAGTCTAAAAAAAAAACACATGTAAACTTTTTGACGGCTGACAATAGATTAAATATACGTTATGACAGAAGTTTCACATACGCTTTTAGGCATTTTATCAACACAACAATCGTGTCAATCAGATTTATACAACATTCAAAATATTACAAGTTCGACGTTACAATTTTGAACGCATGTCGTATTTCTATTATTTTGATTTTTAATACGCAATATATCCTGGCTCTCGCTCTATATGCGTTATCGCGAGAACTTTCAGAAAAGATTCTTGTAATAAACTGGTGACAACAGACCGGAGTGCTTATGAATCAGTACATATGATGAAACTGTATATATGTATGGACGTTCCACATCTCCTAAATCACAGGATCGATTTCAACCGAACTTGATACACCTATCTCTCACTGTCTGGAAAGACTCACTGAGGAAGTAAGAAACATCTACTTCTCAAAGAGTGGAGGTGAAAAAAGGGACATCCACAACTACATCTATATGGATACTCTGAAAAATCACACTTAATTGCCTGGCAGAGGGTTTATCGAACCACCTTCTCAATAATTCTCTATTATTGCAGTTTCTACCAGAGTGCGAAAGGAAACGAACACCTGTATCTTTCCGTGCGAGGTCTAATTTCCCTTATTTTATTATGATGATCGTTTCTTCCTAGGTAGGTTGTCAGCAAAAAAATATAGCTCACGGTGCCCTAATAGTCATACTATATTGAACCAGTGTTTTTGAACGACAGGAATTAGTGACTTGCAAACAATTTTACACATATTTCAAACCCTCTCGGTGACATTCTCCACAAAATGATGAAAGGAAAAAAAAAAGCTTTATCGTTTACCACATTTACGCTGTTCTTGCATGATCTTTTAATTTATTACCTTTATACTACCACCTGTATTTGCAACATATTCCGCATGCAGTATCCACATATGCCACTGGATGAACCTGCAAAACTATATTATAGCTTAGCCTCCAGAAAAAAACAGTATAAATTAAGTTATCGATACTCAACAATGGAAGAATATTCATTTGTAGTATCTTTGTCATTTTGTACAAAAGGGATGAACGTTTGTTGTTTTATTGTCTTCTTGGTTCTGATGATCTAGCTGACAGACGCAAATTTTTCACGGTCTGTAACTAATACAATTATCTGTAGTAACACTAGTAATGTTTTGAATATTTATGAAACTGCTGCTTATAAAAGTTGTGTTTTTGTCAGTAGGAAGTACCTTTCCTGTCCATGATTTAGTTACCTAATAATTAAACGTTGCCCTGACCATTTTGTATAGGCTCATTGTTGTAGCGACGCCATTAATGATAAAAACGATATAAACTACTTACATAGTCATTTAATGCTAAAGGTACTAAAAAGAATAATCTCAATAAATACAAAACGGCGTCTTGTAGTATTTTCCAATTCATTTTTGGCCAGTGGTATAGTTTTATTGCCGGCGGCGGTGAAGTCGCGGTTCTAGGCGCGCAGTCCGGAACCGCGCGACTGCTACGGTCGCAGGTTCGAATCCTGCCTCGGGCATGGATGTGTGTGATGTCCTTAGGTTAGTTAGGTTTAAGTATTTCTAAGTTCTATGGGACTGATGACCACAGCTGTTAAGTCCCATAGTGCTCAGAGCCATTTGAACCATTTTTTATAGTTTTATTAAGAGTAATTTCTATAAATGTGTACGCTGCCATTTTACATAGGCAGCTATGCTGGGGCATCAAGCTTCACAGGAAAAATAATTAAGCGTTGTGTTTAATTGGCTTATCACGTAATATTAAAGAATGATTTATTTAATCCATCAGGAATAAGACGCATGTCTTCATGTTGGAATACGTATCATATTTCTGGCGATAGCGCCCTGAGAAAATTAAGCCGCGGCTTTTAACAATCATAAAAGGGAAGTTTTAACAAAGCATTTCATTCGATAATCAGAATATTCTCTTTCAAAAAAGAAAAAAAGTCTCGCGATAATATCATTTGGCGACACGTAGTTTAGGATATATGATGTCATAAACAATAAGATGTGTGAAAATGAAACTGCAGGAAGAAATTCTCCAGAGATACAGGTGAAATATGTTAAATACATGTGCAAGATATGTGTGACAAGTGAGGTAAAGCCAAAGGTAAAAAGCTCCTTCTAAACCTCTGGAAATATGTTACTTACCATTTGGAACAAAATACTATGGGAGTAAGAACCAGCAACCTCCTAGTCGGTTTGGGGTGATAATGTGGAGGAAGAATTGGGGAGATGAACGGACATAGAGGGCTAGGAGTAGCTGGACAGAGACAAGTGGAGGAGAAGATGGACAGAAAAAGAGAGAGGGGGAAACAGAGAGAAAGGGAAGAACAGAGAGAGAGAGGAGGGCGAAGAGATGGACAGCAAGAAGAGGAAGGAGGAGAGTATCAGAGAGTAGGGGAGGAAGAGAAAAACAGAGAGAGGAGGAGGAAGGGAAGGACAAAAAGAGGTGGGAGAAGGAGGTGGACTTAGAGAGGGGGAGGAGAGGGGTGGACTTGGAGCAGGATATAGAGTGGGGACAAGAAATGGACATAGAGGAGGAAGGAAGAGATGGACAGAGGGGAAAGAGCAGATGGAATTAGACGAGAAGGAGATGGACAGAGGGGAAAATAACAGATGGACAGATAGAGGGGCAGGAGGAAGTGGACAGAGGGTGGAGGGGAAAAAGAGGGGGAGATTGGAGATGGACTAATAGATGATTGGATTAAATACATACCGATGCAGTGCTGGGCACACAGCAAATCGAAAGTATAATATATCTACAGTGGCACAATCACGTTTCTTAGCAATGCTAGTCTATATTTATTTGTTTTGTACTTTAGATCCTCTGGTTAGAGCATGCTGTTCGAGCAATGAGTAGAGTTAGGGGCCTTTCAACCAAATGGCAGGAGAGCTGGTGGTATGACACAGGGAGTCCCTATTGGAAACATTTGGGAGGGTGTTTTCAATTCTAGAATTTTCCTTAGAACGATGGCACACCTCAAAAAAAAAAAAAAAAATGCAGAAACTGGAAGATGGAAACTACTTATAACGCAATTCTGGAAAGATGTTTCCTTGACAAAAATTAATTAACTTGTAGTGTATGTGTAAGTGTACTTGTAGCACGGAATGATTTTTTCGACATATGTAGTATGAGACATCATGTTTTATGTAATAGGTCTGTAGCTGTTTAGAAATCGAAACGGTACGTGTTTTAGTTTGTAAGCAACGTGACTTCTGTGTGTTATACAATTTATATTCCAGTTTATATCTGCCAAGTGCCTACTGTAGAAGCAACATAACTAGAAGATTCTTAATTTGAATGGAAATATAGTGTACGCTAATTACCAAATAGGGAATGTTACAGAATCTCAGAATCCAAATGTAGACGGGAAGTTGCCTAGTAACTTTTGGGGGGACATAACGGCAGACGTAAAACTAATCCACATGATGCGTAAACTAGGGCAGAAACTTGGGTCGAAGAAATTTACTTCATAAATTTGTCATCAGTAATGACAACTTCCTTGCATATTCGAATGGACTGGTAACATTAGCGGTTATGATTTTTTTATTATTTCCATATCTTTTGTACAAAAAAATATATACTACAATATCCTAAAATACACTGGTGTGGAAAACATTCGCATGGTATGTCACTGGCAAACAACATATCTCGATGAAATTTGGATCATACAAAGAGAGCGCCGCTGCGGTATAGTACGGAAGATCACGGAATGAAATACACAACGGGACGAACAAAAATAACTTTTTATTTAAAGACAATAATTACACCAAAGTCACTACGATTTATGATGGCCCCCTGGACATTGCAAAAGGCGGGATATGGTTCTTAAAAGAGTGTGTGATCCTCACAGTCACCAATGTCTATTCTGCAAAGTGCTCCCATGCTGGCTGGCTACAGGATTGGTCAGAAGTTGTCCTGATAGCGCGTTCTATTCCTGCACAAGCGCTGTTGACAACTGCTGGGTGTCTGCTGGGGCATCTGGACGTGCTACAACACGTCTCCCCAACGTATTATTCACGTAATAGATGGAATTTACATCCGTGGGACGGGCAGGCCAGTCCATTCGGCGAATATCCTCACGGCCCAAGAGCTCCTCCACCGGGGCTGTTCGATACGATGACGCAATCCTTAAAATTGAAGTCAGGACCGAATACTCTCCTAAAAAGACGCACATGGGGAAGTAGTACAGTGTCACAATAACGTTGACCAGTTAGTATATCGTCTTCAAAGATCTGAAGGTCAGTATGCCCACGCAACATAATACCTCGCCACACTATAAAACAAGGACCACCAAAATGATCCTGATGGACAATGTTAGTGATTATATTATGTGTCCTAATCTCTTCAGATATGAGGGTACATCCTGAATCACTATGAAAAATGCAGGGTGTATACGAACCGGGAGATCTGGGAAAAAACCCGGGAATTTTTTCGTCCGGGAGAAAACCGGGAAAAACTCGGGAATTTTTTAGAATTCCGGGAATGTGTCATTGTTTTAGTTTTCAGTAAAATTTATGTGATTTTGACTGGTAAGAACCAATACTCCAACAATACTCCAATACTGTATCCTGCGTCTGCAGGATAATACTGCAGCAACAAAACATTAACAAGAGGAAGAAGAAACGAAAATAAAACTTAAGCCACAAAGGAAATCCGCCGTATACAACAACAAGACATAGTGCTCATACAAGCGTCTGCCAACAGCAAAGTGTGTCAAAGGCTTTAGAAAGACAATGCAGTGATTCATAACGACAAGTTGCCTCCGATGAGCGTGACATGACAGCTGTTGACATTAGATTCGTTTGAGCAGTTCCGGGGAGGTTCTTGTGCATGCGCAGTTGAGTCGCGTGTGGGTAGTACCTTCTCCCGCTTCTGTCTACGGATGTGTGGCTTGGCGCCACTATTTAGTATTTTCCCGGTTCTGAAATATCGTAGATCCGGGGCTGATGCACAGAGCAGTTTTGGTGGGGAGGTGGGTAGTCGCCACGTGACCTGTGTTTACGTTTAGTGATTTTGCTGTTTCCTCTTCATTTATTACTCTCACATCAAACGAAAACAAAACGGATTTCTGTGGCCGGGAGCTATCAAATGAATAAAAATACGTTCACATAATTACGTAAGGCTAAAATATGTTATTATTTTCAGGTTTTATTTCCACTTTTCTGACAGTCAGGCATTAATCACCTTGCAGAACAATGAAGATATTTTTGTCGCTTTGATAAAGATATTTGGCTTTTATTAATATTTTGCGCTGAGGCAGTCAATTTATTTGAAACGAAGTGTTAATTTCACACTGTTGGCTAGTTTCAACTGATCACTGCATTTCAAGTGCACGTTTTCCATCTTCTAGCTCGCATGGCATTATGCCATAATAAAGAACCAAACATAATACAGTACTGGTACTCAAGGAAAAGTACGCTGAATTTCTTAAATCACAGAGCGTTTGACTCTCAATTAAAAATCAACTCTTTGAGGACGACCATCTAGAAGAATTTCGAGCCCAGAACATCAGACATTTACGCCCTTATTAAAAATTTTGCTGGCACATTTGTGTGCTATATCTTAAACTGTAGCACGCACAAAAAAGATCAACATTATATGTGGAAGCTTAGCTTCTCTTGCAGCTTAGTTATCTTCGAGACTACGATTATATGTGAAACCTCTGTTTTTCTTGTAGCAACACTATGTATATTAATTTAAACCATCAACTTTTCTTATTTGTGTGTTTGTGCTACATTGTGATCTTGCTATTGGCTGACTACATCATGAGTTGGCGAGATCACATGACATGAGCTATGACTGGCTTACAAAAGCGTGTCGCAATCTCGATTTCCATGCCTTGGAAAGTAACATGCGGTGTTAAATGGAATTCGTAAAACGAAAATATGCAGCCTACATGTTGCTGCTGCACATCAAAGATCTTTCCAAAACGTGCCCCCCCCCCCCTCCCCCTGAGTTTCTTTTTCTAAAGTGCCGGGAAATTCTACGTCGGCGTATAAAACCATAAACATTCAAAAGACTGATGAGTTTTACAGTGCTGAGGAAAAGTATACCCTCACATAACACGGGGAAGAATGTATTTTCACGCAGGAGAAAGTGTATTTTCAACCGAGAAATCCGGGAATTTTTTTCCTTGTCTATGTATACACCCTGAAATAGATCCCCTCTCATCTGAGAAGAGCACGTGATCCCACTCCTCATTGATCCAGTCCCTATGCTCTTGGCACCATCGCACACGTTGCCGCCGATATACAGGTGTCAACAGAACACAATGTACTGGTCGTCGGGCAAAGAGACTACTACATTACAATCGCCATACCACCGTGGTTGGTGAGGCTCCGTGCCTTGTGGGCCTTTTAAATATGGTTTCGCGTGGGTCCCTTCTTGCCTGCTGCACAATATGGCGGTATTATGCTACTATAGTTGACCATGGTGGAGCAACTCTTCTCCTTCAGGCAGGAGTGCCTGTGGTTCGGAATGCTTCCCGTGGACGTGAAACAATGTTATGAGCACTGCCAAAATCCTGGTCTGTGCTCGTCGCACTTCGTTGTTCTTCCACTTTTCCGATGGTTCTTCCCAAAATCAAATCATCCAGATGGTGTTTCTGGGCCCTGTTATAATGAGGAACACCACCACGGTAATCACTAATTGACACACATACACACATACAGTGTGACGAACAAGTTTCTGACAACGACAGGGTGACCTACACTTTCACTCAGTTCGATAAACTAATTGGTATGTTATGACGCTTTATCTATCTCGTCCTTAGTGTTGAAGAGTAACGTAGATCTAAATTTAATTTCTTTGGTTGCATGTACTCTAGTTGTGAACATCACGCAAGTTGTCTGGCACTGCAGTAAGCATTTGTACGCTACTGCAGCTAGAGGAACGAAGCATATGAAGTAAGACCCTGATATACTAGGGGACAAATTTATTTCAGGATAAACTGCTAAAATTTTAAGGGTATTGTTTCGTCATTATTGTAGGAGAATGTCATGGAATAGTATTTTGTTTTACTGCTTTGCACAGATCATAAATGTAGGATTGTCAGGGCCGATTTGATTGACAATTGACACGACTCGACACTTAGGCATATGGAGGGATATCCATTTTATTTTACCATATGATAGAATCGGTGATGGACGAATACGTGGGCTGCTGGGATGGTGTTCGCATCATGTGTCTATCTCCTTTCAAGCCGATGTGGTGTCTTGTAGCCTTTGAATGTCAGCCAGCAGCTTTTGTCCCCACACTCCCATGTACCAGCGGCTTTGCATACGACGCACAGGTCAGCTTACCCGGTCTCTTCTTACTTGCATCCTAGTTAATTGCTCTCCAGGCAAAACCACCACTCGATACTTGTCGCAGCAGTGTTGTTCTGGCCGAAGCGGCGCCTCGCTGATTCCTGGTGGACATGCGGTGTCTGTTATCTGCAGTAATTAGATTGGAGAGGCGGTATACAAATCAAATTTAGAGTTTTAGCTCTGGCGGCCGGAACACAGTTACAAGTTTGTGTATCCAAACGTTCGAGCTAAAGCAAACCGAATCCGACCCGGAATGGAAATTGACGCTATCCCAAACTGACAATAGAAGTCCGGATGAATGCCGGAATCAGACTCAGTCTGTGAAGCGGGCAGACAACGGAGTGGCATGCCTCCAAAATGCAAAATCAGAACTATTTTAGAAAAAGCATGCGACTCATTTAGTAATATGTTGCACCAAAGTCTTCCAGAAGAATCCTCGGAATGACCCCGAGCATCTGAATGCTTCTCCGGATGACAGTCTCAGTGACAAAATATCTCTCTCAGTTCTCCCAGTAAATCTCCATAGATCTCTCTGAAAAGCTCCCAGAATGATCTGTCCTAAAGAACTCTGAATGACCTCTTGAATGGATCCACTGGTGAGTTTTTCCTTCTTCCTCCACTCTATCCTTCACCATCCTGTGTTTGAAAGGCGGGAAGTCCTTTGGACTCTTTCACTTTATTGATTCATTTCATGCGGACACACTCATTTAATGAGTTAGGATGACACTATGACAGATATTATGTTTTTAAAGTGAGTTGACAGTGGTTGTGTGTTGAGTTTATTGGTAGCTAATTGCATGGAGTGATTCAGAAGTGACACGTATAGCAAATGCGACTGGGACCGTTAGTCACTGCTTTCACACAGAAAAACGCTCGCTGGTGGGCACGGACTGAACAGCACGGGGTCGTCTAGCCATGGTCAGACAAGTGCCCTTAGTGGGTCACAGTACATTGTCCCAGACGCTTGCAATAGAGTTTTTCACCCCTTATTTAGCCAAGTCGCGATGAAGCGATGTCGCGATAATTGTTCCTTGTCGAGGTCAGTACATTCTTCAGGTTCTTCAGGTATCAACCTGATGTTTCATGGTGGACCTTATTGCGAGATCCATAAGCGCTAGAATCGTGAAAACATTTCACCATGGTGGCTAAAATGGGTTGGAAGGCAGGATGCCCGACACATCGCTGACAGGAGAGCCACTGCGTTTCTTAGATTCACGTAGCCATTAAGCTGCTTCCCGTACACGAAGAGGAACTGTACCTCCTTTGGGATGCCGACGCTGACGTCTGAAGACGAGTAGAATGAAAATGCAGATTGTAACCTATTTTTCCTCAAATCTCCAAAATCATAAAATTCCTCGATATTTCACAGTTTTTCCCGATTTTTCGGGAGAAATTACCCACAATCCCTATTTTCATTTTTACTATTAAATAATCAAGGGAAACGCAGGAAATAATCCATTTTTCAAGCGTTATCGCCTTTTTTTTCAAAAGTTTTGATCATTTTCAGGGATATATACCAGTCCCTTACTCATTTCATTTCGAATTTCCTAAGAAAATAAGTGAAACGAATCGATTTTTTAAAAATACTTTTTTAATGTTTTTCTTCTTTTAAAAAAATATTTTTTTTGTAAGAAGTTATGAGACATCGTTCAGTTAAGAAAAAATAAAAGTTTTGAAGTTTTTCTTAAATAATTTTTTGTACTTTTAATAACTCCAGGGTGGACGCCTGTTCCACCCTGAGACTCCGTAATAAACAAATGATAAAGTGTAATTAGTAATAAATATATTTTTCCCTTAAAACAAAGTAAGGAAGGTAAGGTAAGGTGAGGTAAGTAAGGTAAAAGTTTCAATGGAATTCCGCACCAGCTGCATTCACAACAAAAATTCCAAGTTATGAATTTCATTATCACTATTTTTAAATTTCTTAATTCCATTGTTTCTCAGTTTGATCTTCTCATGTGCAATAAACTGAAAATCTTAGTTTCAAATATCTGGCAAAATAATCTTAAATTCATTATTCAGCTCCATAAATTTTTTTCTCCATATTTAGTACTCAAATATGCGATGGAATTTAATCAATAACTATGTTGAAAAACTATTTGACATTGTAACCATAAAGAAACGTATTAATGTTTTCTCTGTAATTGAACATCCTTTTATGCATCATCAGTTGTATGAAATTGAAGTTCATCTCTTGCTTATAAAATTTGTATGGAAGGACATGTACTTACCAACAGTAAAATAAAGAAGAAGAAAGATGGAGTGCTTTATGCACTTAAAATACTTGATAGATTTTTTAAAGATTATAAAATAGTGGTGCGGGAAGAGGATCTAACTGTGATTGTTACATGACTTCAAGTGCTTGAGTTGCTATTGATCGATGGGCAGATTACAACGAAACTGCAGTTGAAGAAACACATGCCCTGCCAAGTGAATGTAAGATTGTAGTAGAAAGCACAGAAGTTCATGTATCTATGGTTAAATATGAACCTTATCCTTAGAAGCGAGAAAGATTATACTGAAAAATCGTAATACCGATATCTTTTTATGAATTGCAAACTGTTAAAGACACTGGATGGAATGGTAGGAAGAATTTCGAGTCATGAATAACGAATTACTACAACTCAGTAGAATGTGACATGCCTTATTCTATTTCTGTTGTGTTTCAGATTAATTGTGATAACAAGGAGATAGCAGATTCATCCCTTTACGATCATGTTATGCTACGAACAATATATTTGTAAAACAATAGATATGAAATATTTGCTCAAGAAATGTGGAACTTAGACACACCACATGATTATTTGAAAGTATACGATACGTTTTGGGATTTTAATGGAGAAAAAATTTGTATGGAGCTCAACAACAATTTTAAAATTATTTTGTCTGACAGATGTTTGAAAGAATAACTGGCTAAGATTTCCAAATTTTTATGGATGAAAAGCTTAAACTAAGATACAACAAAATGAAGAAATTTACAAATAATAATAGTGAATCTAATGATTTGGAATTTTCAGTGTGAATGCAGCTGGTGCTGATCTCCATTAAAATTTTTACCTGACTTACTTTACATTACATACCTTACTTGAAGAGCATCCTCCCCAGAATTGATAAAAATATAAAATACGATTTAATTGAATATTTTAAAAAGATTAGTTTTAGTCGAGTGATCCACGTCACATAATTTCTAACAAAAATCTTATTTCTTAAAAAAGAAAAAATGTTAAATAATCGTAATATTTCTTAGGAAATTAAAAATAAAATAAAATGCTTAAAAATAAGGAAAATGCTTGATGAAATGGGTCGTTTCTATGTGTGAAATTTGGAGAGAATTACAAGTAATTTTACGATTTTAGAGATTTTGGGAAAAATGAGGTACAATCCCCATATTTATTCTACTAAGACGTGCTTGTGGGCGCTCGTTCTACGTGATAGAAAGCAATATGATTAGAGGAACGGAATTTGCCCATTTTCTGGAGGGAAGCTTTACTGAGAGCAGAGAATTATGCAACTGGCTTAGAGTAGCGCTGCTGCATTGTGATTGGTTGTTTTAGCTTCTCTAGAGTGCTTTGCAGTGGGTATTTGTGGAAGTGATTGCGGAGAGACTGAGAAGTTAGGGAAATAGATTCTGGCTCTGGCCGCGAGTGTATTCAAGTTGACTTTTGGCGTGGTGTGTTTATTCAGTCGGATGTTGGCGGCAAGGCGAGGCTGATCATACATCTGGATTCAATCCGGAGACTCGGTTGTGGATCCTGGAACGAGACGAGTAGATGCAGATCCCTAGTTTGCAGCATTGCAGGCACCCACAGCTGCAGCACATTACGAACCTTTAAGGCGCAGTTTCACCATCCACGGAGTGCTCTTTCGAACATCAACAGTCGCTATCCGATTTATAAACATCGCGGTAGCCTACAGCTTCACGGTTCACAATCACAGTCGAACGAAACAGTCAATCATTTCGCAGCATCCATAGTGAAAGTGAAAGTCCAAGCTGATTTTCCACCACTCCCAACCTTGTCAACCATACATCGGTCATACGAGTACTTCATTTCATTAAACAGGAGCTTACATATAATGAAGATTGTTTATGCCTGTTCATATCCAAGTTGGCTATTGCTTTTGTAATAAATCTATTATTATCTTGAGTGTCATATGTTATGTGAAAATATGTATTATTAATTTGTACATTTATGTGGGACATAACAGGAGTTATTTTGGAGCGTTATACATTGTGTCAGCTTCACGTTCAATACAAGGTGATCAAATTATTCGTTTTCGTATAACTATCCCTTTGCGTATAACTTCACAGTAGCGTAACTGACGATTGGTTCTGTGCCGTAGAAGATTCCGGGACAGAAGTTCAATAGATGTGTAAGTAGGCTGCATGGGGGCTATGTAAGTAGGCTGTTTAGGGTTTTATGTTGATAACGCCACGTAGCGCTCTGTATGAAAATCACTGACTGTGCTGTGTGCAGTCTGTGGTTGGTTTGCATTGTTAGAATATTCGCTATTGTAGTGTTGGGCAGTTGGATGTGAACAGCGCGTAGCGTTGCGCAGTTGGAGGTGAGCCGCCAGCAGTGGTGGATGTGGGGAGAGAGATGGCAGAATTTTGAGAGCGGACGATCTGGACGTGTATCCATCAGAAAGAGTAAATTTGTAATACTGGATATCATGAGATGATATATATATATATATATATATATATATATATATATATATATATATATATATATAATGACTTTTGAACATTATTAAGGTAAATACATTGTTTGTTCTCTATCAAAATCTTTCATTTGCTAACTACGCCGATCAGTAGTTAGTGCCTTCAGTAGTTAGAATCTTTTATTTAGCTGGCAGTATTGGCGCTCGCTGTATTGCAGTACTTCAAGTAACGAAGATTTTTTGTGAGGTAAGTGATTCATGAAAGGTATAGGTTATTGTTAGTCAGGGCCATTCTTTTGTAGGGATTATTGAAAGACAGATTGCGTTGCGTTAAAAATATTGTGTCAGTTTAGTGTTGATCAGAATAAGTAAAGAGAGAAATGTCTGAGTACGTTCAGTTCTGCTCAGCTGTTTGAAAATTAAATAACGTAAGAGGTTTACCAGCACAGCACTTTATTATTTTTTCTAAAGGGAAGTTTGAGACGTACCTCACATACCTTCCCACTAGACGAGACACTTTACATAAATTCTCATTCCCTGTATGAATTTTCAGAATTTTTGTGGGAGTTTTTTGTGATGCAGTCAGGTCAATAATGTTGTGTAGCTCAACACCTGGCAGGATTGAGCTTTTTTATGCAGAACAGATTTACAGTCAGAAAATTTCGATTTAACGACCAGTTATGGCTCTGAGCACTATGGGACTCAACTGCTGAGGTCATTAGTCCCCTAGAACTTATAACTAGTTAAACCTAACTAACCTAAGGACATCACAAACATCCATGCCCGAGGCAGGATTCGAACCTGCGACCGTAGCGGTCTTGCGGTTCCAGACTGCAGCGCCTTTAACCGCACGGCCACTTCGGCCGGCTAACGACCAGTTAGTTTACTTATGTTACAGGATTGTGACTATTTAGACCCGTGGTATCTACAGTTGCTGTGCGCGAATTTTTGTGAGTGTGGTGGTCTATGGTTTCTGTACATGCGTTGTTGTTGTTCACGGCGTCGATAACAGCGTTGTTCATTTTCTGAAGTGTGGTATATATATTCAAGTATTGGGTGAATAAGATTTATTTTCTGAAGGGAAATGGAAATTCGTCATAAAATTTTTTGTTGTTTCTGGCGCGTTAGTAGCACAATTACAGTATCTAGTGTCTCACGTCAGGTAAATTCACAAGAAGTTCCACTGGATTTAAGCCAGTGTAAGGAAAGCTCTACGTCGTACGAAACGTATACAGTGTAATCAGACTGGCCCCGGAGTGCCAAATAATCATACAAGACGCGAGGTTTGTGCAGAATGTACAGGCACTCCGCACAGAAAGAAATAAGGACAGTAAGAGAGTCATAGCACACCAACAGATGATGAGCGAGCATTGATGCGAGTGAATTTCACAGTATGTCTTTTGTTGTTTGTCATATTTGCTGCAGAAAATTCCATATCCGGATGAAATATTTCTGTGCAGGTGCAGAATCGGTATAAGAGTGATCAAAAACGAATTGTAGGTGTAAGAACTAAACAAAGGAGGTGAATTTCTTTCAACGGATTCATGGTTGTTTAGAAGCAAGTGGAGGTTGAAATTCTTCTTATTTTATTTTTTATTTTTAGCCAGTCTGGTGTAAATTCTAATAAGAAATACGATGTCAGTAACATTAAAAGGAACTGCAGGCGTTGAACTTCTCCTATCTTATGTGTCGTATTTCGTACCATTAAATCGAGGTGTGGGGATATCGGTAGCCATTTCGCGAGATCTGTGCATATAAGGTGAAATGCCGTTTTCTGAAAGAGATGGACCACCAGGAGATACCTAAAGATACTGATCACAGGTGAAGGGCGTGCATTGTACACACTATGACAAGGATCAAGATGTTGGTACCCGCACCTGTCAGAAAAAGACGTGACAAGTTAAAGTAATGGTTCCAGGTAGAAATTAGATCAGTACTGAAAATGAGATGAAGCAGAAGTAGATTCCAGATATATTGATGTTGTAGTCAGTATCACAAACATTTCAACAAGGAATAGGACGATCAGTTTCGCCAACAAAGCTAGTATAATCCGCAGTATGTCGATCAACTGTTACGTGTTACCACAAGTTACTGCACCACCAGTTCAGTGATTGAGTCCAATCCGTCACACAATTTTGTGCTAATCAAGAAATGTGTTTCACAGACTAGCGATGAAGATAGTTTGGAAGGAAATAGCAGTTTTGTGCTTAATTGGGTCACCCATCATATGGAAGAAATACACCTATCAGAAGCATGAGAAATAACGACTACAAGCAATGATATGTCTCTGTTCAGAGTTTTGCCGCGCGAAGTGGCCGCGTAGTTTAGGGCGCCATGCCACGGATTGCGCGGCCCCTCCCGCCTGAGTTTCGAGTCCTCCCTCGGGAGTGGATGTGTGTATTGCACTTAGCATAAGTTAGTTTAAGTTATTTTAAGTAGTGAGTAAGTCTAGGGACCGATGACCTCGGCAGTTTGGTCCCTTAGGAATTGGCACGTATTTGAACATGGAGAGTTTCTGTAAATATTGAGACAGTGTCAATACATTATATCGTAAGCCTTGGATAGCTGAATTTGATAGACAGATGCTACCTTCTTGGCTTTTAGGATACAAATTAGAATTTATCTGAAGCCATAGGGAAGGGCTGGTAGCCGAGAACATGTGGGGTATTTCAGCCACCCCTAGAATGCATAAGAATTCAGAGATGCTTTCCTCACTATTGTTGGGCACGTGAGACTCAGAACAGAAGGCAAGAAGAGACAGTGATGTGTATGGATGTAAAATCATTGCGATTAAGAAACCCTGTGAAGCTCTTTGATCATTAGTAAAGAAGAATCAATTTTGGGACGAACGATGTAACACAAGGAAAATAATCCGTTTCTGCTGCATGAAATTACAATTCAATTATTAACGAGTACTTGTGGGAAGATGTGGAGATAATTTGAGGGAATTAAAAGTTTCCTCAGAGAGACAGAGTTCACCTATGAATCACTAAATACGAGAGAAAAGAGAAGGAATCATAATGGAAACTTTCACGAGTCGTCAAATAGAAACTACTATACGAGAAAATCAACAGAGATCAATCATCAGGAGCACATGTTTATGCGCAACAGCATTCAGAAGTACGACGGTCTGAGTGAACAAACAACTGGAGGAACAACAATCGGAGTTTCAAGCGAAACAGGGGAGATCGGTATAGGAGACATCAGGAAGAAGAAATTTTAGAGGTGCGATCTCCAAATCCGTCAGACGAGCACCGTAATGAGAACCCAGCATATCATTAACGGGTTGTTGTTATGGACTCAAATTAGGATAGGATTACTTTGTTTAATTTGTTGTTTAGTTTGTTTAGTAGCGATTTTAGTCTAAGAACATGTTTGCCTTTGACTAATGATTTGTGTCATCCAAGGGTTGCCGTAATTAATTGAATGTGAGTCATTCAGTTCGAAAGAATATGAGTGTAATGTATAATTTCCATACTTGCTTGCTATTTCTACTATATTGATAAATAAAATGAGAAAATGTGTTGCAGATTCACAAGAATAATTTCTGCAATGAAACTAAGTGACATGGGGGTGTGCTCCTTCCATTCTACCTTTCTTGATGTCTGTTGGAGACAGAACATTTGTCATCCTACTCCCAGTTCAGAGAGTACAGGTCTTTTTTTCCTAGAGTTGGTCAACTTTTTTGCTTGTTCTTAGCGTTACTGATGTTCGTTTGTACTGATGTGATTGGCCACACCTAAGCTGCATGTTTTCCCGAGTTAAGTTTTCGCTGGTCCTTGTTTTGTGTCCACGCCCTGGTTACGTATCTGACGCAATCTCAGCTGTTGAGCTTTGTCCGCGCTGGTGTAGCTTAGGAACCCATTTATAGAGTATGTCTTGCAAGGCGCGCCACATCGGAGTACATGTGGAGGTGGTTGGCTTCTTTTTCGTGAAGTACTGAGATTGGTAATATGAAGAGTGCGAGTCATTCTGAAAAGCGACTCATCATGCAGCATCAAATGAATTTGTAGACCAAGAGTAGGGATCTTATAGATCACACGCTGTGAACAGCAGGAGTCGTTCCTGTTAATGTACCAACTGTCAAGTCGAGGCCAAAGCACATGAAATGAAATTTTTGTATTTGAAGCTGTGGCCGAGCGGTTCTAGGCGCTTCAGTCCGGAACCGTGCGACCGCTATGGTCGCAGGTTCAAATCCTGCCTCGGGCATTGCTATGTGTGATGTCCTTAGGTTAGTTAGGTTTAAGTAGTTCTAAGTTCTAGGGGACTGATGACCTCAGATGTTAAGTCCCTTAGTGCTCGGAGCCATTTGAACAATTTTTTTTTTGTATTTGAGAGCCTGTATCGTATCATTACTGCATAACTATGAGTTTCCAAAAGCTGGAGGTTCATGCATGACGATTACTGAAAAACATGTGGACCATTTTTACGACCACTATACTGATTCAGGAAATCTGTCAAAACGAGCCGTGGGTACTGCCGTCACGGTCATGTAGACCTGCGAAAGCCATGAGTAAATTTTATTCAAAGGTATGTGAACCCAGCTGGATAATTGTTTTTTAGTCCATGTTAATACAAAGGTGACTACGATCACGTTTTATTTATTCATGAAGATTTAATATGAAAGCCCAATATTTGTCCCGAATGTTTTGTTGTATGTGTGTTTCAGAAAATATTCACAGAAAGTGTAGCTGATATCCGACCGTGCACGTCACTACAGGGAAAGTTCAGTGGGGCCCAAATTAGTAAATTTCGTAAAATATTCCGTTAGGTTTAATTTCACGCCAGTGTTACTGAAGGGTGGTTCTGTGCCATAGAACATTCCAGGGCAGAAGTTTAGTAGAGGTACCTCACATACCTTCCCACACAACGAGACACTTTGTAAGCTCCCCATTCTGTTGTCTTGTCACTGATGCTGAACTTTCCACCGTATCATATTGTCATTCATGGGCTCAAGTAGCAATACTACCCAGTGAACGATCCACGCTGAGTTACTCCCTCCTGTAAGTCTTGGTTACAGAATACCAGCCTTTTCGATCTCGCTTTGAAAAGTCTCTAGATGGGGCCAGAGTAAAGCACATGAACTCTGGCAACGTTTCCGTGCAGTCTCCAGTTCTCCAGTTGAATCACCAGACAGTACCTGCGGCCACTTTCCTGGTGGCTTACACAATGGATTTTTTTGGGAAACCCGCTTGTATTGCTACACCCCGCCTGCCCACCGTTCCCTCTGACAAATGGCATCTAGCGACGGTGATATATCTTGTCACACTGAAAATATCTGACTCAATCTTACTTGCAGGTGTGAATCAAGAAATTAATAAAACTCCTTGCTATTAAACTGCCGTGGTCAAATCGATTTCACTTTTAAACCCAAAGCTTCGTCTCCATTTTGGGAACTATTTTCATCTCGGATCGTAGCTTCTTTGAGTGTCCGATTCACACTCAGACCAGCTACTGACTGCATCAAAATTCCGTTTACGTGTGCTTATGCGCAGTGGCGTGACGTCACAAGTTTTGAATACACGGGCGAAATTGGCCTTTGTCGCCTGTCGTCGTCCGCTGCTGCTGTCACCCCATGGTGGAAGACTCTTACACATCTACTTCAACACCAGAATCACGTGCTCCTCCTTCCTATTGAAATTCCTGGAGCGCCTTACAATCTCTATGGTCTCTCTGTATAGCCTTTCACGGTATCCGCTAGTGGCTCCCAATTCTTGAATCCCATGAAAATGAATTTGGTGGTCTCCTGACTGCAAAACATGTTCCGAAACAGCTCAACTATCAATATCCTCCATTCTAGTCGTTTCTTGACTTTCTTTTTATAGTACACCACAAATAAAAGGAATCCTATAAATTCCTGCTTTTTCCAGCGGTCGGCGAGCATCCTTGGCCAATTTTAGATGATTTTGTATCTGCTGTGTGGATTTGTAGATTACCGCGTTATTCAGTTTTTTAAGATTTCTCCTAGGCGTGTAGTAACGTTCTTAATGAAAGGCAGAAAAACTTTCAATTACACAAGCGCTTGTGCATCGCTATGATTTCTGCGCGGTGGTTTTAAAACTCTTTTGACCTCAGCGAACGAAAGACCACTCTTGAGCAATACATTCTGAGATGATTTAGTTCCGCGTCAAACAGCTCTGGTTCGAACATTTTATTGCTCTGTGCGCCAACGTTTCAATGGCACCCCGCTTTTGTTGTGGGAGGTGGTTCGACTCCCGACGTACGTAACGGTCTGTGTGCGTGGGATTGTGGCAAACCGTGTGGCTTACACTACCGTCTTCTTTCTTGAAAACTAGCACATCAAGAAAATTTAATCTTTCACCTGCCTCTTCGTCCATGGTAAACTGAATTTTCCGATTAATCTCTTTGAGATGTTTGTGGAAACGAACTAGTTCCTCTCTGCCAAGCCTTCACAAAACAAACGCATTATCCACTGTCCGGAACCAAATATTCTGTTTCTTGTTGGTAGTTTCCACAGCTTGCACCTCCTCGAATTTTTCCAGAAAGAAATTTGCTGTAGTTAGGCTTAAGGGACTTCCCATAGCCACTCCATCCGTCTGTTCATAGAGCTCATCGATCCGTTTGTAATATGTGGTTTTCAGGCAATATTTAAACAGTTCTGCAACATCGGAAAGAAACATCCGATTCAGCTGTTGCCTCACAACCACATATTTAAAATGGAAGGATGGGTTCTGTGAACAGACGGATGGCGTGGTGTGGGAAGCCCTTTAAGTCCAGTTATAGCGAATTCCTTTGTGGAAAAATTCGAGGAGCAATCAATGGAAACTGCCTACAACAAGGCGAATATTTGGTTTCGGTATGTGGATTATACGTTTGTTATGTGGAGACGTGTCAAAGATATACTGAAGCGCCAAAGAAACTGGTATAGGCATGCTTATTCAAATACAGAGATACGTAAACTGGCAGAATGCGGCGCTGCGGTCGGCAACGCGTGCATAAAACAAGTGTCTGGTGCAGCTGTTAGATCGGTTACTGCTGCTACGATGACAGGTTATAAGGATTTAAGTGAGTTTTAAAGTGGTGTTATAGTCGGCGCACGAACTGTGGGACACAGCATCTATAAGGTAGCAACGAAGTAGGGATTTTGCCGTACGACCATTTCACGAGTATACCGTGAATATCATAAATCCGGTAAAACATGAAACCTCCGACATCGCTGTCGACGAAAAGATACCTAAATAACGGGACCAACGACGACTAAAGAGAATCGTTCAACGTGACAGAAGTGTATCAATTCCGCCAATTGCTCCAGATTACGATGCTGGGAACCAAAAAGTGTCAGCGTGCGAAACAGTCAATGGAAGATCGTCGATATGGGGCTTTCGAAGGCGAAGGCCCACTCGTGTATGCTTAGCTACTCATTGCACGACACAAAACTTAACGCCTCGCCTGGGCCCGTCAACACCGACATTGGATTGTTGATGGCTGAAAACATGTTGCCTAGTTGGACGAGTCTCGTTTCAAATTGTATCGAGCGGAGGAACGTGTACGGGTATAGAGACAACCTCATGACTCCATGGACCCTGCATTTCAGTAGGGGCCTGTCCAAGATGGTGGAGGCTCTGTAATGGTGTGAGGCGTGTGCAGTGGGAGTGATATGGGTCTCATGATACGTCTAGATACGAGTCTGACAGGTGATACGTACGTAAGGATCATGTCTGATCATTTGCATCCACTCATGTCCGTTGTACATTCCAACGGACTTGGCTAATTCCGTAAGGGCAATGCGGCACCCCACACGTCCTGAATTGCTACAGAGTGGCTACAGGAACACTCTTCTGAGTTTAAATATTTCCGCTGGCCACCAAATTCCGCAGACATGAACGTTATTGAGCATGTCTGGGATGCTGTGCTCCAGCGTGTCAGTTCCCCTCCAGCACTACTTCAGACATTATTCGAGACCATGCCACGTCGTGTTGCGGCAATTCTGCGTGCTCGTGGGGGCCCTACACGATATTAAGCAGGTGTACCAGTTTCTTTGACCCTTCAGTGTAAACTATGTTGTTTCTACAAACATCTCAACGGGATTCATCGGAAGATCCAATTTACTATAGATGAAGAGGCAGGCGGAAGATTAATTTTTCTTTTCGTCCTAGTTTTCAAGAAAGAAGATGGAAATGTAGGCCACACGGTTTACCGAAAATTCACGAACAGACCGTAACTTACATCGGGGTTCGAACAACCATCCACGACAAAACTGAGGCACTACAGAAACGTTGGCTGATAGAGAAAGAAAGTGTTCGAACCAGAGCTGCTTGACGCGGAATTAAAACATCTCATCAATGCACAGCCCAAGAATGTTTATTCGTCCGCTGAGGTCAAAAGAGCTTTTAGACCATCGCGCAAAAATCATATCGATGCACAAGCACTTGTGGAATCGAAAGCTTTTCTACCTTTCATTAAGCACGTTACTGACCACATAGGAAAGATCCTGAAAAGCGGAATACGGCGGCAATCTACAAAACTACCCAGAAGGTACAAAATCATCTAAAATTTGCCAGGGAAGCTCGTCTAGCGCTGGAAAAAGGAGGAATTTATAGGATCCTTTGCATCTGTGGGGCGGTGTATGTGAGTGTTACAAAAAGATGGTCAAAAAATGACTGACTAGAAGAGCACAAGGGAAATTCCAGAAGGGGGGAGATTGGCAGATCAGTGGAGCGTACTTTGGAGCAAGAAGACTGTCACATTCATTCTGACAGGACTCAAATATTGGCTACCGCAAGGGGATACCATGAAAGGTTATAAAGAGAGGTCATAGGGAGTATGAAACATCCAGGGATTTCAGTATGAAGGAGGTCGACGCTAAACTGAGTGACATCTGTATTTCGGTACTGCAGAGGATGTGTACCACTCTTCCATCATAGGCTAATATCAACTGCGGACGACGGCAGTCGACAACGGCCAGCTGCGCTTCGGGTTTTCAAAAGATGTGACGTCACTACAATACGCGGAAAGACGTGAAAACGTAGTTTCGCTGCAGTCAGTAGCGAGCCTGTGTGTGAATCCGACACTCCAAGAAGCTTCGATCTCCTGCGATGTCCTCTGCAGATAGGGACAAATCGTTGGGTTTAAGAGCCCGGAACGTTTTATTAATTGGTAAATTTCTGGCTGTGAAAGTTTACATTTTACAAGTGGATCAAGCAGTGACTTTCAACACTGATTAATCGAAGGTAATCATGGGGATTTAGGTGAACAGGAAGGGCGTTATCCCCTTATAACAATGCGAAAAGCCAAAATTCTACTCCATAATCGCGATGTATTCCGCATTCAGTATTTACATGGGAACCGAAAACAAATATTAAACATCGAAATCTTTAGTAAAGAGTTCACTACAGTTCGGTATCAAGTTCAGGTGTTATCAAGCATCATTTAAAATAAAAGTGACAAAAAATTTAATCAGTGAAGGCCATATAAGATTGAGACGAGCGAGAGAGAAAAATGTTAACAGCGAAGATCAGCGGGGCAGCTACCTTACGTAGGCTGTAGCATCTCACCGTGTTGTGCCCTGCCGGTGGTGGGTGGCGGCTTTCCACGACTTCCTCTGTGATGGAAACCAACGTTACGTGTTGCCTGCTCTAGGACACCGACAAAAGTGGGGGTGAGCGACTCTTCCATTTAAAAATCTAGTCGCAGTAAGGAAACAGCAGACTGTCAGGATGGACACTATATTCTATTGCCACACTAATCAGCCAATCCTACAAAGAGTTAAGTCTGTCTTACCGTCTAGTTCTGGGGGGGGGGGGGGGGGGGGGGGACGACTCTCCAGATCTCTTAGGTTGCCGTTACTTAGCTGGTTCCAACGTCCCACTACCTCCCCGAATATATCTCTGCGTTCCTGGCGTTTTTCTTGAAACGAAGAAGCTTCTGTGATGGTCACTTTGATGACCAAAAATAATTATAGTATGAGAGATGTTGCCTTAAAACTATTCTGGCCCAATAAATTGGGAGGCGAGAGTGCTCAGCCAATTTGACAGAAACCAGGTTCCTTGCAAGTGCAAGTACACCGCTGGCAATTGTTGTGCTATCTTCCGTTCTTGTATGACAGCTTACCGTACCAGCTAACGCACATCTTGCGACATCCTCGCCATGAATTATGAACCTATCCTAATGGCCTGGGAAGCCATAATTGGTTCGCAGTTACGGGACGCTCTCTGGGGATGTGCGAGCAATCAATCAATCAATAGTTTATTCGTAGTGGCCAGTGCCGCTGCAAGTCTGCTAAAGTACCTGCCGTAGTTACAGGTACCACATCAAGCAGGCACTCTTTGGTAGAGTACAGCGTAGGGACTAATACTTTACGATAAAAGTCCGGGTTGCCTTTAAAATATCTAATCTTATCTTAACGGCTACAAAACACGCAGTGAAAAGCTATTCACTGTGACTCATCTAAATCTTGGACCACAGATATTGCGGAAATGGAAACTGCTGTTGAAGTGCGGATTTCACAGAATGCTCAGGTAGTCATGGGCTTATATTATTAGTCAATAAATAGATTGTAATAACGCTTAAGTAATATTTAGAAGTAGTATTTTTTGTGAAAATATACAGTTTTTAAATGGAACAATGCTTATTGACATTAACAGACTCAAAGTGGAGTAAATTAGAACACCATTGTTGTACGTTGGAAGATTCTAAGCGAGTCGTTTAGGAAATATCTTATTTTGAAAAGCTTCCACAGCGACAATTGATATGTGCTATTCAATCTGCGTGCCTGCTAGGTACGGTGTTATTATATTTGCTTACAGTGTGCTTGTGTGTTCCTTGAGTGCATTGCGGCTTGATAGTCAGTTAGTGTGTGATAATGCTAGCAGTAGGTCGTGAGTGGGCGATGGGATTTACCAATACAGAAAAAGCCACATGCTCATGGTGTGTGAAGAGTCTAGGAAGAATGCGGTTCGTCCTGGTACGGTATATGCACCAAGATATCCCAATAGACATCAACCATTTCGGAAATTATTTATCAACCTCTTCAACTTCTTACGTGAAAGTGCTAGTGTCACACCTAGACGACGTAACAGAAGGAAACAAGTGACGACAGAAGAGGGGGAAATTAATGTTCTTGCTGCTGTTGCATTTGACATGGACGTTAGCTGCACCCCCCCCCCCCCCCCCGCCCCTTAAGCCGCCGAGAGCGGTGGCGCAGCGGTTAGCACTCTGGACTCTCAATGGGGTGGACGACGGTTCAAATCCCCCTCCCCTACACATTTAGGTTTTCTGTGATTTCCTTAAATCGCTACATGCAAATGGTGAAATGGTTCCTCTGAAAGTACACTGCCATTTCCTTCCCCATCTTTGCGTTATTGTTGTTGTTGTGGTCTTCAGTCCTGAGACTGGTTTGATACAGCTCTCCATGCTAATCTATCCTGTGCAAGCTCCTTCATCTCCCAGTACCTACTGCAACCTACATCCTTCTGAATCTGCTTAGTGTATTCATCTCTTGGTCTCCCTCTACGATTTTTACCCTCCACGCTGCCCTCCAATGCTAAATTTGTGATCCCTTGATGCCTCAGAATATGCGCTACCAGCCGATCCCTTCTTCTAGTCAAGTTGTGCCACAAACTTCTCTCCTCCCCAATCCTGTTCAATACCTCCTCATTAATTACGTGATCTACCCACCTAATCTTCAACATTCTTCTGTAGCACCACATTTCGAAAGCTTCTATTCTCTTCTTGTCCAAACTATTTATCATCCATGTTTCACTTCCATACATGGCTACACTCCATACAAATACTTTCAGAAACGACTTCCTGACACTTAAATCTATACTCGATGTTAACAAATTTCTCTTCTTCAGAAACGCTTTCCTTGCCATTGCCAATCTACATTTTATATCCTCTCTACTTCGATCATCATCAGTTATTTTGCTCCCCAAATAGCAAAACTCCTTTACTACTTTAAGTGCCTCATTTCCTAATCTAATTCTCTCAGCATCACCCGATTTAATTAGACTACATTCCATTATCCTCGTTTTGCTTTTGTTGATGTTCATCTTATATCCTCCTTTCAAGACACTGTCCATTCCATTCAACTGCTCTTCCAAGTCCTTTGTTGTGTCTGACAGAATTACAGTGTCATCGGCGAACCTCAAAGTTTTTATTTCTTCTCCCTGGATTTTAATACCTACTCCAAATTTTTCTTTTGATTCCTTTACTGATTGCTCTTTGCCATAATCCGAGCATATGATCCGTCCCTAATGACCTCGATGTCGACGGGACATTACACAGAATCTTCTTTCCATTTTTCTTCTTACCGCACAACTGCAGGAGGAAGTAGAATGAGTCAGGTAAGTGTGATACGCATTTCCCATCGAGTTAGGTTCCACTCCTATTACATCTCTCTCCTTTAAGAGCTGCAAGGAGCGATTATGAGAATCGCGTTAACTTCTGTGCATTGCAATTAAGGCAGGGTACTCCAATGTCTCATGTCCTTTGTTTAACGATGAAGCCACATTTACCAATCCTGTCCAGGCAAACAGTCGAAATATACATTATTGCTCTACTGACAATCCCTATCGGCTTCATCTGGTGGAACGTCACCAACCATGGAGTGTAGACGAGTGGTATGGGATAGTGAACCATCGGCTCGTAGACCCGTTTTTCGTAGACAGAAAACTGAATGCGTATAAATAACAGGCCATCTTCCACGGATGATAGAACACCTTCCTCTTCAGACTAAGAGGAACCTGTGGTACCAACATGATGGCTGTCCAGCCCATAGTGCACGAAGCATCACAGCATGTCTTCACGAATTGTTTCCAAATCGCGGGATTGGACGCTGTGGACCTGTACCTTGGCCGGCCTGTTCCCCAGGTTTGAATGCGTATAAGTAACAGGCCATCTTCCACGGATGATGGAACACGTTCCTCTTAAGACTAAGAGGAACCTGTGGTACCAACATGATGGCTGTCCAGCCCATAGTGCACGAAGCACCACAGCATGTCTTCACGAATTGTTTCCAAATCGCGGGATTGGACGCTGTGGACCTGTACCTTGGCCGGCCTGTTCCCCAGGTTTGAATGCGTATAAGTAACAGGCCATCTTCCACGGATGATGGAACACGTTCCTCTTAAGACTAAGAGGAACCCGTGGTACCAACATGATGGATGTCCAGCCCATAGTGCACGAAGCACCACAGCATGTCTTCACGAATTGTTTCCAAATAGCGGGATTGGACGCTGTGGACCTGTACCTTGACCGGCCTGTTCCCCAGGTTTGACGGCAGTAGACTTTTTCTGTGGGGAAAGCTGATAGACACTGTCCCTAAGGACATAACAACCAGTCCTCATGACATTCAACGACGTGTTATTGCAGCCTGTTTGGACATCTCCGCTGAAATGCTAGCATGTGTGGAGCAGTCGTTCCACACTAGGCTGGAAGTATGTATTGCCACTGCCGGTGGTCATTTGAACACAACCTGTGATAGTCAAATCTCTCGTTACTGGTTAGAATCCACATAACTAGCGCATACATTTGTGTTGTTCTTTGGTGTGTGCTAGAGCAAGTATTGTGCAAGTGTCGGCGTGGGAATGTTGGAAAATACGAAATCTCGCAAACGACTCGCACTATAATCCTGCAACAAACACTAACAACATTTTGATTTATCCTTCTTTTAGTTTGTTGATATCAAGAGAAAGTGTTCCATTTAAATGTGTATGTTTGCCAGAAAACGCAATTCCTATGTATTATTACAAACTGTTTACTGGCTAACAATACGAGACCCTGACTACGGATCCATTCTCTGAAAACCGCACATCAACAGTACTTTCCATTTCCTCAGTATTTGCGGTGCAAGTTGTAGTGATTCACCCTGTACACAAGTAGAGTGCCATTACAATTCAGAGAGATAAGGAAAGAGGAAAGAAGGAAATTTACTGTGTATAATAGAACACAGTCACCAGTGATCTTTATTTTACAATTTCTATTCCGTACTTTGGCCCATATGTACAGATACTCGTCTACATTGAGCTTCTTCCTTCTTCTTGTAGACAGAGTAAACGGCTTATCTGGCACCGAAGTCCCATAAGGAACCTGAGAAAGAAATCCTGTACTCTCTGCTATATTCCATGTCATCCAAGCCAACATGTTATCGTCTGGAAAAACGTCAAGGCCAACATAGTGGTTAATTCAGAAAGGAATGTTATTTTATCTGTACAAAGAGCGAGCGGTAGAGGAAGCCAAAGAGAGGCTTCTAAATGGGATAGGGGGTTCCTAATTTAAGTTTAGTGGGAATAAACAAAATTTTAAAATTTGCCAATGACATTGTAATTTTGTCAGCGATTGCAAAGGACTTTGAAGATCATTTGAACGGAATGGGTCCTGTCTTGAAATCAGTTTACAAGACGAACAAGAACAACAGTAATAAATGGTGACGGATTATTGTCAAAATAAGTCAGCAGAAGCTGGGGTAATCACATTAAGTAATCAGAAGCAGAATGTTATGTATACTGTTTTGATATTTTGGCAGCAGAATGACTGATGATAGAAAAGGTAGAGAAGATATAAAATGCAGACTGACAATAACAAGAATACTGTTCCTCAAAAAGAGAAATTTGTTACTTTACCGGTAAAATGTCAGGGATAGTCGGTTTCTGACTTATCTGTAGGGAGTGTATCACTGTATGGAAGTGAACGTGGGTGGTAACTAGTTGAGACAAGAAGAGGATAGAAGTTCTAGAAATGTGGTGCTACACAAGGATGTTACCGATGAGTAGGTAAGACACCTAATGAACAGGTACTGAATCGAATCAGTGAGAAAAGAGCATGCCCAAGGAATGGATACACTGATCAGACATTTCCAGGGCATCAAGAATAGTTAATTTGGCAACTGAGGGAAGTGTGTGGAGTAAAATGTAGGGGGAGACCTAGGCTGCTTCAGATTAATCTAGGTTCCAACACCTGCAGATGAAGAGGCTAGCACAGGACAAGTAGAGAGCCAAACTTCATGCTGGCCCAGTATGCACTGTTGCCAAATTTACGCAAGACAGCGGCTCTTCTTGGGCGTTCCTCCCACCTCCTCTCCCCCTGGGATGCAGACGTGGCGACATCACAACTAAATTTATATGCAAATTAATTAAATTAATTGTGCAAATTCAAAAGAGGACAAATTTAAAAAATGGCGGCAATTTCAGAAAATAGCATCAAATTAAAAAATGGTGCAAATTTCACGTTTTGGAGCCCTAATTCACAATAACACCACCAGAGGGCTCTGCTGGACTCCCCCTATCCTCTCCCCCACTCCTATGAGGTCACCCACGCCCCACTGCCAACCCACCACCGGAAATGGCAGGGAATGGTCAGTCTCTGTCCAGCTGCAGGAGAGTGAGGTCAGGTTGTACTTAATTTATTTTGAGCGGGAAACTGAAGTAAAGATCGATCCTAATTATGCAGTTAAGGATATAGATCGGTACTAATGACACATCTATATGCTTAATGCTACACAACAAGCGCCTAAAATCGTAATACAGTTCGAAAACTGGCGATGTCATACAACTGGGGTTATCCTGCAGGAAAAAAAATCACAATACTACTCGAAATTAGTAGCAGATGTACTCAAAATAAACAGTAACTCTACATAGGATGAGCCCTTTACCTACAAGTCGAAATAAGTCTATCTACTCCGCTTGTGAATTGGCGGGAAAAAGGCTGGAGTGGAAGGTACTACCTTTATTTTTGACGGGAAATGTGTTCAACTGACATGTTGGTGTCGGACATAGAGGAGTTTAATAGCTGATGACTGTGTCTGTAGCCTCCTACACGAGGAATGGAAGGACAAGCGTAGGGGGAGTACTTTCTACATCTACATCTACATCTACATCTACATCTACATCTACATCTGCACCCATACTCCGCAAGCCACCTGGCGGTGTGTGGCGGAGGTTGCCTTAAGTACCTCTATCGGTTCTCCAATTCCAGTCTCGTATTGTTCGTTGAAAGAAGGATTGTCGGTATGCCTCTGTGTGGGCTCTAATCTCTCTGATTTTATCCTCATGGTCTCTTCGCGAGATATTCGTAGGAGGAAGCAATATACTGCTTGACTCCTCTCGAAACTTCAACAAAAGCCCGTACCGAGCTACTGAGCATCTCTCCTGCAGAGTCTTCCACTGGATCATCTATCATCTTCCACTGGATCTATCATCTCCGTAACGCTTTCGCGATTACTAAATGATCCTGTAACGAAGCGCACTGCTCTCCGTTGGATCTTCTCTATCTCTTCTATCAACCCAATCAGGTAGGCATCCCACACTGGTGAGCAGTATTCAAGCAGCGGGCAAACAAGTGTACTGTAACATACTTCCTTTGTTTTCGGATTGCATTTCCTTAGGATTCTTCCAATGAATCTCAGTCTGGCATCTGCTTTACCGACGATCAACTTAATATGACAATTCAATTTTAAATCACTCCTAATACCTACTCGCAGATAATTTTATGGAATTAACTGCTTCCAGTTGCTGACCTGTTATATTGTAGCTAAATGATAAGGGATCTTTCTTTCTATGTATTCGCAGCACATTACACTTGTCTACATTGAGATTCAATTGCCATTCCGTCCACCATGCGTCAATTCGCTTCAGATCCTCCTGCATTTCATTACAATTTTCCATTGTTACAACCTCTCGATATACCACAGTATCATCCGCAAAAAGCCTCAGTGAACTTCCGATGTTATCCACAAGGTCATTTATGTATATTGTGAATAGCAACGGCCCTTATGACACTCCCCTGTGGCACACCTGAAATCACTCTTACTTCGGAAGACTTCTCTCCATTGAGAATGGCATGCTGCGTTGTGATATCTAGGAACTCTTCAATCCGATCACACAATTGGTCTGATATTCTTCCGTATGCTCTAACTTTGTTCATTAAACGAATGTGGGGAACTGTATCGAACGCCTTGCGGAAGTCATGAAACACGGCATCTACCTGTGAACCCGTGTCTATGGCCCTCTGAGTCTCGTGGACGAATAGCGCGAGCTGGGTTTCACACGACCGTCTTTTTCGAAACCCATGCTGATTCCTACAGAGTCTCCAGAAAAGTCATTATACTCGAACGTAATACGTGTTCCAAAATTCTACAACTGATCGACGTTAGAGATATAGGTCTATAGTTCTGCACATCTGTTCGACGTCCCTTCTTGAAAACGGGGATGACGTGTGCTCTTTTCCAATCCTTTGGAACGCTACGCTCTTCTAGAGACCTACGGTACACCGCTGCAAGAAGGGGGGCAAGTTCCTTCGCGTACTCTGTGTAAAATCGAACTGGTATCCCATCAGGTCCAGCGGCCTTTCCTCTTTTGAGTAATTTTAATTGTTTCTCTATCCCTCTGTCGTCTATTTCGATATCTGTGCGACAATCTAGAGAAGGAACTACAGTGCAGTCTTCCTCTGTGAAACAGCTTTGGAAAAAGACCTATAGTATTTCGGCCTTTAGTCTGTCATCTTCTCTTTGAGTACCATTTTGGTCACAGAGTGTCTGGAGTTTTCAGCAAATAATGGTGGTGCAGTGGGATGGACTGGAGATCTGTTTCACAACTCATAGAGACTACTGCCTGTGCTGAAGCTGTTCGCGCTTCTGAAATGGCCGTTCAATCCACAGTTAAGCACGCCCATCATCGCCCGTTTTTACCGACCGCATGTGTGTCTCGCTGTTTGACGTCGTTGTTTGCTACAGACGCCTCCCGCTTCATTGCTGTGGCCCCTACTCGACAAACACCTTGCAGCCCTGGTGCTCGAAATTCAAACAAACTGTGCTCCCTTTATATCTCGACAGCCTTGTCCCATTCCACTGCCCTACGAGAGGCCACCTTGGTATAGCTGCTGAGTAACTTTAACATTGATACATGGTAAGAAGGGATACGGCAGTAAGCTATCACTGGAGTGTAGGAAAGCCAATACACACTATCAGAACTGATGGAAATTGCTTCACTGTTCTAATTACACATCGAAATTGTCGTGAAAAACGCATAACTCGTAAACAACGGGTCATACATAACATAACATGCATATTGAGAATAACAAAAAACATTATAGCCACGAGGTCCAGGGCGTGTTGTCACGGTCCGCGCGGCTTCCCCCATCGGAGGTTGGAATCCCCCCTCAAGCATGGGTGTGTGTGTCATTGTTAGCGTATGTTAGTTGAAGTTAGTGTGTAAGCTTAGGGACCGATGACCTCAGCAGTTTCGTCATATAAGACTTTACCACAAATTAAAGAAAAAAGAAAAGAAGGAAACAGTATTGTAATAACACATGTACCACGAAAACTGACCTCACAAGATCGCATCAGGAGGGACTGGCGGCAGCTGCACGTGTGTTCACCTCAATGTGCGGTCACGGACTAACCAGCTTAGAATCAGTCTTATCTCCAAACTGCCCGCACCCCATCCCTTCCTCCTCACCGTACAGTAAGAATACAGGCCTGTTTTACACTGTCGCTGATAAAGTACACAAAGAGAGCCATTCTCTGGTTGTGATATACTGTTTTCAGTCTGCGCAAATCAGTCACAAATGGACAAAAGTCTACAGAATAGGACGCTCCCTGCACAATGGTAAACGTATTTCTCGATTTCTCGGGAAGGCTGGTCCCCCGAAAAAGAGCGAAACACCTGACTATCCGTCCCAGATGAACAGCGGTGCGCTTTCAAACGTTCTGTGCGTGCCAGCCCTGGGGTGAGTAAAATCAGGTTTATGCAGGAAAAAACATTGAAATAATACGTCCCGCGTAAATGAGATACACTCGGATCTTTATACTACTCGTCTCACCCGTACGCCGATCAGCCCGTTCTACCCCCTGACAGATGGAAGGCAGTTTCCGCCGCTGCATTCGGTTGTATCCCGATATCGCATGCGTTTATTCCGCCTCCTCATGTAAACCGTCCGAAGGTTCTCTGGTAGAGGTTTCAGACGTTCCCTGTACCGATTAACAGCTTTTGGTATGCGTCTGTGTGTTCTTGAATACTGTGGCAGGATGAGACATTCCGCCTGCCTCACATCATGTCGCCTTTAGGAACATCCACGTAAGTAAAATGCCTGTTAACAACGCCCTAGGTACATCCGTGGATTTTTGAAACATCTTCTGGAAAGAATTCGCACACACAATCATTTATGGATGTTGGTGTAGACAGTGGATGAATAGACGGTGAAGAAATTTAACACAGCGCACTTGCTCCTTGTGGAGTAACACACTGTGCGTCTGCCGAAAGTGTTGTCATTCTTAACAGCTCGACTGCTGTAATCTCAGCTCATGAATAACCACAAACACTCATATGCTGCATGAAGTATTACTATCGTATATTCGTGTGATTCTTATACCTGCTACAACGAATATAGTACCGACAGACTTCACCTCACATCGTGTAAGGGATGCAGCTTTAAGCTTTTAAAACGAATATTGTGACCTCAACCAGTATAAACAGCAGATACTGTACTAAAATCAAAGAAATCTCCGGATAAATAAGTATAAACTGACTCTCGTGGTATGAACATTGCTACAATGAATACTGAACCGAGAGCGTTGAATCTTGCGTGGAATGTACTACAAAATATGCACCTAACACCATCCAGCAGTCCTTAAACATACACTGAGCTAGCAAGTGCCACACACTGTGGTGAGCAGAAGACTTCCCCAATGACGTGCACCTAGTAGGACCAAACAATAACAAGATAACCAACATTGAGCGAAGATTCCGGGATGGATACACGTGTTTTTCTTGTGAGTATCGCTGTGTCGATTATTACGTTAAAACTATACATGTATTAAAAATAGTGGTTGTGAGTGTGGTACTGAGGTACGGTATTTCTTCCTATTGTTCATTAAAAACTGCGGTCTTCCACTACCAGCTACAAATGCCGCACTGCACGTTGGTTGTGATCACATTAATCACGTATTAACCACTCGGTGGGAAGTGCACGATCGTGCCGCCAAAAAACAGGACGCCACGTGATGTAAGATCGTAACAGTCATCCATCTTAGCAATCCATCTTAAGTGATACTATCTCCACAGGGCTGTAGGTGAGTAGAAACGTGTCTCGTCTGCGAAGATTTTTACTTGAAAGCTCAAGAAAATAGAGGAATCTGGTAGTACCACTTGTATTTTTTTAACAAATACCGATGTCAGTGATATACGAGGGTAATCCCGAGAGTAATGCCTCCTATTATTTTGTAAGTACGTGGACCTGTTTATTTCTACTATGGTTTACATCAGTTTACAGCTTGAACATTTAGCTATTTTCCGACATAATCACCAAATCACCATTTATGTTGATGCATTTTTGTAGACGCTGTGGCAGTTTTTGTATGCCCATGTCATGCCAGCTCCCCGCCATGCTGTTCAGAATGTTATGAACCTCTTCTTTCACCTCGTCGTCGGAGCTGAAGCGCTGGGACCACAATTAACGCTCACAGGTACAGTGAGGCTCTGAAAAAACTCAAACGGGCAATTCAGAACCGGAGAAGAGGAATGTTGAGCAAGGACGTACACATTCTCCATGACAACGCCCGGCACATCGCTCGCCAAACCGTTGCCCTCCTGCAACAGTTTCAGTGGTACCTTATCACCCACCCACCGTATAGTCCTGACTTGGCGCCCAGTGACTATCACCTGTTCGCTTGCTTAAAAGAACATTCGGCTGGAAAGAGATTCAGCTCCGACGATGAGATGAAAGAAGAGGTTCATAACTTTCTGAACAGCATGGCGACGAGCTGGTATGACATGGGCATACAAAAATTGCCACAGCGTCTACAAAAATGCATCGACAGAGATGGAGATTATGTCTAAAATAGCTAAATGTTCAAGCTGTAAACAGATATAAACCATTGTAGAAATAAAGAGGTCCATGTACTTATAAGAAATAGGAGACCTCACTTTTGGGATTACCCTCGTAACAGATTGCAGAGCATCTTTGTACTTTACACAGTCATCTAAGGTTTTAATACTAACAATCATGTGTGTTTCTCATGTCAAGAGGACCAGAAAATGTCTCTTCCAGTAGTGTTTCACCAGAGAGAGAGAGAGAGAGAGAGAGATACAGAAAGGCAGAAAGAGCATGCGCTCGCACTACTCTGCTCAAATAGGTACGAAAGGTGATCAAGCGTATATGACATTCTAAAATGAGCAAAGTATCGGAAATACCTCTTCATGAGGACTGTATATCTGGAAATATAAATTTGTTACGTAAATCTACATCTCCCTTATGATCCTTCTGTTTCCCGAAAGGTCTCCAAATGTTCTGTTAAGAAGGACTTTAACTATCTGTGTGGAATGTGCAGGACATTCGTCATGTTAGTACCAAAAGCCTTGCCGTATTTTCAGTGTTATGTCGTGCAATAGCTGCGGCAACATATGTAATGGCAACTGTAGATACTTGTGGCTATTTCATGTCCCGTCAATAAAACACTGAAAAATCGTGTGATTCCTGTAAATCTCACACCACTCATTGACAGACGAAGGACGTTGTTTATCCAGTTCTCTCTTCAAGGGACGTTGCTCAGCTTACCAGCAGCGCAGAGATTGATTTGCCCTTGTTTTATTTATGAAGTATCAACCGTAAACAAAATCTTCTGTAGAAACGCCGCATCACTTTGCAGTTTTCGTTGACAATTCGGAAAACTAACTGACTTTGAAAGTCGCTGTCTTGAAACTGTTGACGAAGGAAATGTGGTAAGGATGAAACGTATTGGGATGTGGTATTTGCAACAGACTCCTTTGGCTGATCTCACTCACATTCAAGTTACCTCGTAGTAACATCGTCATTTACTTCTACATATATACTCCGCAAGCTACCTTGAGGTGTGTGGTGGAGTGTACTATGTATACCACCGTCACTCCCCACCTTTGTTGTGCCAGTTGCCATTGGTTTGCGTGAAGAACGACTGCTGGTGAGCCTCCGCGTGGGTTTGAATCTCTTTCTTATTTTCTCTTCATGGTCTTATCCAGAGATATACGTGGGTGTAAGCGATATGTTTACTTACTCTTCTACGAACGTATGCTCTCAGAACTTTAAAAGTAAACCGCACCGTGATGCAGAACACTTCTAATGCCAATGGACTTGCTGAGGATCTCGGTGCCTACTAACTGCACCTACTCTCCTGTGGATCTTTCCTATTTCCTCTATCAATCCAGTCTGGCACAGATCCCAGATATTGGTCGAAAGCGTGTTTTATAAGCTATCTCTTTGTTGACGGACTACATCTCCTGAGGATTCTTCCATTGAATCTCAGTCTGGCATCTGCCTTACCCGCGATTAATTTTATTCGGTCGTTCCCCTTTCAATCTCTCTGTACGCATACTCCTAGATAATTTATGCAAATAGCTGCTTCCGGTGATTTTTCTGCAGTCTTATTATCGTACCATAACGGGTATTTGGGTCCATATATATGCAGTACGTTGCATTTGTTTATATTGTGGATCTATTGGCACTAACTCCACCAAGCATTGACCCTCTGCAGGTCTTCCTGCATTTCGCTACCTTTTCTAGCGTTGCGACTTCACTGTGTACAACAGCATCATCCGCGAAAAACATCATGGAACTTTCGACGTCCGACGTCTACTAAGTCATTTAAGGATTTTGTGAAAAGTAACGGTCCCATAACACTTTGACATTTGAACAGTTTTCTCCGCTGAGAATGAATATTGTTCTCTGTTTGCTACAAAATTTTCATTCTAATAAGTTTCCTTTAATTTACGTCTATGGTCACAATCTTTTTTTTTAACAGATTACCGGTTTCGGTCTTTAATGACCATCATTAGATCTGTTTCATAAAAACTGCTGATTCCGCATTTAACATTTGACGATGCCATTATGGCTGCAGTACATTAAGGGCTTTGTTTTTATGAAACAGATCTGATGATGGTCATTAAAGCTCCACTAACTTCATCTGATAGAGAACTCAATAAGATTTTTACTGTATCTCTCTCCTACCATATATCGAAGACAAATAGCGTCTGTGTGCTGGCACTGAGCACATGTGAAAATCCTATTAAATATATAGGTATTGATCTATTGCACAGACCAGTGTAAAGTTGCATTGCCAGCAGTGCAGGAGGATGACCGTGTCCCACAAACGATACTATGTCTCAAGAGACGCTCCCTGTGACCCTGTGTCTTTGTTTGCAAAATTGCTTTTTTTCTACTGTAACAGGCTTTGTACACTGCTATACATTTTGTTTCTTCCACCACAACTTCAAGGTCTGTGTCAGGTTCTAAACTGACATTAACAAGTTCTGATCCATTGTCTCTCACAAAAACTGGACGTCACACAGTGTAAATCATGTTGTGCTGCTGCTACCATAACATACAACAAACACTAAATGATTTTAAATAAAAGACAGTTACAACATAAGGAAACTGTAATAGTTTGGCAGCGTTGTGTAGCGTTGCCAAAATACTCTCCAAAGGTGATTGACGACCTCTACATTTAACTCATCTGTCTCAGTGACAATCCTGATGACTCTGTGTTCCATTTCGATTGGTTCCTTATACTGCAGTCATGTATGCGATCGCTGTTTCATTGCTAGCCGCCCCCGGAAAGTTTTGCCCATCCACCAAAACTCTTTATCCATCTCAAACAAGCGATGTCAGTCAATCATTATGTGGTACCGAACAGTGTAGCAGTGGATGGATGGGATGGAAAAGACACCGTCGATGTGCTGTAATAACAAGCATCACAGTTGATAGTGTGAACAATTTTAGCAGTTTCACAGTAATTTCAACACCAACCAATGATGCGACTGTATGCTTTCCAATTTCAGTATCATTGCTAAACCGAACATCCTCATTGCGAGAATCATTGCGAATGTAGATAGATGACTGTGTAGAACGTCCACTCATTGTTAATTCTCGAATCAATAAATCATATAAGTATACCAGGCAGCAATCTCCATATTTCTAGCACCTTGAGCTTAGAGCATAATTTACGACCTGTCTCTATGCAGATGCGAGTCACAGGGCATTCTCGCAGTCTTAGGATAAAATTAGAGACTGAAAGATTCCCTTGCACTGTCTTTTACCAACCCATGCTGCAGCACCATTACTGATTTAATCTGCAGCTGACCAGAAGTAGACCCCTACGTTCCATGTCTCATGAATGAATGGAGCTTGCCTTGTCGGCGCCCAGCATCAACACAGCGCTGCCAGCGCGTCTTCCACTGTTTGTAGCACTTCTGGATGGCCTTGGGCTTCATGCTGTCAAAGACTCTCGTCGAAGCCTGCTGGATGGCGTCGATGGAGCCGAATCGCTTCCCTTTTAGGCCTTGCTTGATTCGGGGGAAGAGGAAAAAGTCATTTGGAGCCAAGACGGGGCTGTAGGGTGGCTGCGGCAGTGTTGTCACGTTGAACTTGACCAAAACTTCGGTGTGAGCGGGCGCGTTGTCGTGGTGGAGAATCCAATCGCCCTTGATCGCCAGGCGGGTGCGGCGAACTCAGTCCCTCAAGCGGAGGAGCACTCCAGTGAAAAAGTCACCTGTGACAGTCTGCCCACGAGCAACAAACTCCTTGTGAATCACTCCTTTACCATAAAAAAAAACCAATCAGCATGCACTTCACACACGACTTGCCCATGCAAGCTTTCTTGGGCTTTGGCGAGGAAGCAGTGTGCCATTCTGAGCTTTGATGCTTCGACTCAGGATCGTATATGTAGACCCAGGTCTCATCACCAGTAACCACTTTCTCCAGAAGGTTTGGATCAACATTTAACTTTTGGAGCATTTCCTGGCAAACAGTCATGCACCATTTCTTCTGATCCACCGACCAAACTTTTGGCACCAGTTTGGCACACACTAGTCGCATCATCAAATTCTCCATCTCAATCCTCCACACCATACTCTGACTCGGTTAATCGGAAATTAACCTAGTACTAAGATGACGGTCATTGTTTAAAAGTTCTCGCACTCTCTCCACATTTTGATCCTTTCGGCTTGATGATGGTCTCCCAGAGTGGTCGTCATCTTCAACATTCCCATGGACATCGTTGAAACGTTTGTGCCATATGAAAACCATTGCATGGGACATGGCTTCTTCCTTAAAGGCCACTTTGATCATACCAAGAGTCTCCGTGGTGGCTTTGTTCGGTCACATGCAAAACTTAATCACATAACAGTGCTCCAAGTGCTGCTCCAAGTGCTCCTCTCCCAATTTTCAGCCGAGGTCAATGACATGCTGCAAGCGATGCACACTCTCCAGGGTTCTGGAGGCAACTGCCACAGTGTCAGTTCGTTCCCTGAGACCCTCCACTACTTCCCCCACCTGGCGGAACTGGCCTGGGCACGCTCCCATACTCAGAAATGAATCAGTCTTGAAACTTCTGAATCACACCTTGTATGTACGAGCGTCTGGTAGTCGCTACTGTGTGTCCTTTCATGAGGGACGTATTGATTCACCACATTGACAGCTGTAAGGGGGAAAGGAAGATTTGTTTTACGTCAAAAATTATGTGCACTATGGATACTGACGTTTGTTCCAGAACCACTGCAGTCAAGAGGAGACAATGCCAGTACATTGCTTGGTGTCAGACTGCAGCAGCAATCCTAATATTTAAATGTAGTTACCGTAAATATCTGTCTGGTTCCCAACATTTTTGTGAGTCTGGAGGTCACCGTAGAAAGCACAGCAGCAAGCAAGCAGGATGGGGCCAGAAACAGCATTGCAGCAGATGCCTTTATTCTGAGGTGGGGCTTGCCCATCTTTTGCACACTGGTTCAGAGAGTGTGAGAAAACTTATGACGATTTAGCTCGCAGCTCCCCCTTGATGGGTAAATAGTGAACTAATATTCATTTTGTGTTGAGTTGCCTGCGGGACCGAGTTTGTCACAGGTATAGTCTGTGGAAATTTGAAAATATTCAGTACGAGTGTTTATTCTGGGAGTATTGACAGCATTCGAATTCCACCCACTCATATCTTCCTGGGGTAGGGGGTCATTCACGGATGGCTGGCCTCCCAATGGCTGACACACGCTTCTATGGCTTCAGTCATGGGCCGCATTTATGGCAGCAATTTCCTCTGTCAGTGCTGCATTGTAGCATGGTATGTGGGATGTAGTTGATGAGATGCAGACCACTTTGGTTGGTTTAGCTGTCTGTGCAATATGGCGATCTGTACAACATGGTTTTGCTGCTGGAAGTCTCGTCTGCAGATAACAATGGCAGACAGTGCTCCTACACCGGCAGCTGCAGCTGCAGCATTTTGACAGGTAAATTCAGTGACGGAAGCTCTGTCCCTTTAGGATCATCAGAAAGAATGCAATTAGTATTATTCACGGCTATTTTTCACGCAGACAAGCTGTGACATCTTGAAAGCTCCTACAACAACAAAATGGTTCAAATGGCTCTAAGCACTATGGGACTTAACATCTGAGGTCATCAGTCTCCCTGACTTAGAACTACTTAAACCTAACCTAAGGACACCACACTCATCCATACCTGTGGCAGGATTCGAACCTGCGACCATAGCAGCTGCGTGGTTCCAGACTGAAGTGCCTAGAACTGCTCGACCACAGCGGCTGGCCCTACAACAACAACAACAAAAGCGACCGTCAACTATTTCTGCAAACACATTACAATTTCTGTGAGAGCCAGATATGTGATGGACAGGCTCTGCCATTAGAAGCATTGGGAAGAATGCATCCTATGTTATTCTGGCAAGCATTGCAAAAGATTTCTATATCCAGTTTGCTGTTATTTACATAGACCTTAGATATCAGTATAACAATGGGAACATTTTAGTGCACCTGCATGGGTGGGTCACTATGCAGAGATTTCTCACTTGGCAATTAGGCCTGCTCTGGACCGGTAGGTACAAGCAGTGTCTTTGTAAACACATTCGCGGATGGAGGTGTCACGCATGTCCCGTTAGGACTGCAAGGCAGAATGCACCCTATAATATTCTGGGTAGCATTGCAACAGATACCTATAGCGTGTTTAGAGGGGACTTAGCATGTGACGTCAGTGTAACATTGAGAAATTTTTAGCTGCATCTGCGATGGTGATTCGGTATGCAAACATTTCTCTCATCACTGGACCCACAGCTTTGTCTCAACCATTGTTGTTAGGTGAACACGTGCGCATCCGGAAGGGGAATTGGCTACTATTTACACAGGCATGTGACGTCAGTATAATAGTTAAGAATTGTAACTATATACTCAAAAATAGATGCGTCTTTTACCTGTTGGCTGTAAGTGGTAGCAGCATGAGAGCAATAGCTCACGCCCAAGTTCGTTTATCCGGTGATGGATCATGTCCGGAGATGGCAGCGTTGGAGCATGTGCGAGTTGGAACCTCTGTAGGGAAGAGTTAGCTGATAAGTTTTGGTCGAATTTCATAACGATTGTAAAAAATCGATATTAGTTGTGATGAGTGTTTGTGTAGTACATTGGTTCAAATGGATCTGAGCACTATGGGACTTAACATCTGTGGTCATCAGTCCCCTAGAACTTAGAAATACTTAAACCTAACTAACCTAAGGACATCACACACATCCATGCCCGAGGCAGGATTCGAATCTGCGACCGTAGCAGTCGCGCGGCTCCGGAATGCGCGCCTAGAACCGCTAGACCACCGCGGCCGGCTATGTAGTACATTATTTTCCGGTGTTTAAGCGTTGTGAGAGTGTTAGCAGAGCATTATATATGAATTATTTTGACAGTTTTATGCATAGTGAACATGTCTGTTACATTATTTTGTGAACAGGTCTGTAGGTTGTGCAATGCATTTTTTCGATATACTTTAGAATTAGCAGGCAAGTTTACAGAGCATTATACATGCACTGTTTGCATGTCTGTACATCAGTGTACTGCATTATTTCGGTAATTCAGGAGGAGTTAGCAGGTCTGTATGTTATGTAGTTGGACCCAAAGCACGTCAGAGTGAGTGTTTTATATTAGTGTAATAAATGAACAATGTGAAATTCATCGTTAAATAAATCCTTCCTATTCAGCATCCACCAGCCGGTGTGGCCGTGCGGTTATAGGCGTTTCAGTCTGGAACCGCGTGACCACTACGGTCGCAGGTTCGAATCCTGCCTCGGGCATGGATGTGTGTGATGTCCTTAGGTTAGTTAGGTTTAAGTAGTTCTAAGTTCTAGGGGACTGATGACCTCAGATGTTAAGTCCCATAGTGCTCAGAGCCATTTGTACCATTTATTCAGCATCCCAGAACAGGCTGAGTCCTTTTCTCACCACTTTTCCCCCAGACCACCATGGGACAACAGTGCCCACCGGTGGCAGTGCTGTGTACTAGGTCAGTTAGACTCTGGACCTCATGTTGAACACGCTGGATGGAGCTACTGCCTAAAATTGTTTAAATGAACATTGAATGCAAAATAAAGGCTTACACCTATCCTATCCAGCAGCCCAGCACAGGCTGAGTCCGTTTCCCGCCATTTTTCCCCAGACCACCATGGGACAACACCACTTTCTGGTGGCAGTACTGTGTACTAGGTCAGTTGGACTCTGGACCTCATGGTGGACACACTGGTTGGAGATACTGCCTCAAACTGTTTAAAGGAACACTCCATGCAAAATAAAGTCTTATGTCCATCATATCGAGCAACATATCACAGGCCGAGTACTTTCCCCACCAATTCCAAGGAAGAGGTGGCGGCTGGATGACTTAAGTCAGTGGAGGTAACCTAAGTGACCATTTTTCCCTCCATTTCCTTAGGGTAGTGGAGGTAGTCCAATTGATCTTTTTTCCCTGCTAAGATTAGAACCTCCCACCATTTTCTGGGACGTGTTGAGGGGGGAGGGGAGTGGAGGGTTTTAGGTTAGTGGAGGTAGCCCAATTGGCCGGTTTTCACGCGAAGATTTGAACTTCCCACCGTGACATCATTGCGATGTTGCCAAAGTTATCGCCGCCATCTAGGATTCACCATCTTGAATAAATTAGGCAACAATGCAGAGTGGGTCCAGAACCCTGTTGTCCTATCACTCTCATAAAGGGCCATTGCGCACTGCTGGACATAATAATGCATGTCTTCAGTTGGCCAAACAACACAGAAAGCGGAATGTAGCTCTCAGGAACTGTATAGTTTAGTCCGATTAGGCGCAATTTCGCCTCTTTTCAATTAGGCACTTAATCCGCAGTTTGGAGTATGTGCCTCAGAGAGGAGATGACTCTGTGATGTTTTAGGAGTGTTTTTCAAACCATGACTTTGGGGTACTCTTTCATGATTCCTTGAGAACGAACCAGAATTTACTCCAACAATTTCATTGACATAGCGTTGCCCTTTCTTCTACATCTTCAAGATGAGAAAGTTGTGGACATTCTTGTCTTCTACAACAAGAGCAATGTTCACAAGGCAGGACGCTTATCTTACCGGTATGACGAACTCTCAGCTATAGACAATAGCGCACTGCATTTCGACTGCCCCTAAAGCACCATATCTTAATATCATAAAAAATATCTGGGGCTGTATGGAACGGATGGCGAAACGTTTCAGTCAGCAGGCTGTAACTTTGTTTTAGTCTTTTCAGCTTCGGAAGGATTGAAGTAAAAGAAATAAATTAGTTCAAGCTGTCACCGTCTGAGCCGGCCAGGTGGTCGAGCGGTTCTAGGCGCGTCAGTCTGGAACCGCGCGACTGCTACGGTCGCAGGTTCGAATCCTGCCTCGGGCATGGATGTGTGTGATGTCCTTAGGTTAGTTAGGTTTAAGTAGTTCTAAGTTCTAGAGGACTGATGACCTCAGATGTTAAGTCCCATAGTGCTCAGAGCCATTTGAACCATTTTTCACCGTCTGCCGTACCATCGGAAGGAGCTCACCTGATGTTCTGCTGCTCTCCAGACCGTGATGGCGTCGGATTCTTTTCAGGTACTGCAGAAATTTCGATTTCTGATTGAAATTAATTGATTAATGAAGAGAACAGCGAAGCCTACAGACTAGTATCAGGCAGCTAAAGCGCAAGCAGATATATTCTCGTAAATGAGAGGCAGTCTCGACTTGAAGAGATGATATCTAACCAGTCTACAATTCCGGACGACACGGGCGATCAACAGACTTGCTCTGGCCCAAGTCACAATTGCCTGAAAATACATAAAATACGAAATTAATAACGATAACTATTCCAGTACCTGGAGAGAATTTTGATACAGCTTAGTTAAGACGAGCTCCAGGAATCGGAACGCAAATTAAGGTAAAGAACCATGACTAGAAACACGTTGATAGCACATGGACCGGAGCAACACGACATAAGACTACCGATTTAAGACTGATGAAACAACGAAGCTGATCTCTCGCGCTGCAAACCGGATATTCGCTTCTTAAGCACGGCCAGCTTTGTCATGAGCGTTCTACACCGAATGACTTGACAAAAGTCGGACGTAACTCTTCATGGTTGCTTCCAAGGCGTTAGTAACGAATACATGAATCGCAACATGGCGGTGTCTACCGTGCGACTGATGGTCTGAAGTAAAGCGTAACAAATACTGTCACGAACAGAGGCCGACAGGGCGTCTCCCTGTTTTGTAAACGCGGGTTCTCGCACACTATATATGTCCTTCGAGAACAAAAGGTCGCTGCTGCCAATGTAAGTGGGGTCGGGAATGCCGACGAGCAATTAGGCTTTCAGCCGAGAGGCCATTTGGCCCGCCCACACACATGGTGGCGCCAAGCGTCTGGCGGTCGGAGAGGCCAGTGTCTTTCCACGCAACCGTCGCCTTGCGGTCGATTTTTTTAAACCAATGGCCACTGGAACTCCTGCAATTTTACGCCGTTTTTAGGGGTTTATGAGTTAAGTGACAGACAAATCCAGAAATTTCTATATCCCCACCATCCCCTCCTCCTACGCCGACGTCTCTCTTTCGCTTTACGTCAGGCAGCAGCTGTCCATATTTGTGGTTCTGTCGCAACGTACCAACGATGACATGGGACCTCGTTCTCCGGATGACACCACAGTACCAGCTTCAGCATCTTTCTAAGAAAACCTGGCGTAACAGCTGTTTCAGTCGAAGTAAGATAATACTACCCAGTACAAGGGAAAGCATTGGCGGTAAGGAATAAGTGTAGCAGGAACATTTGTTAGACTAATAACAGGATGGACTGTCGTGAAGGACAACAAAACGGGGCGTAGAGTATCATTGACGTACCGCTGTGCTTTAAGTGTGCCGCAAATGATAACCAAAGCGATCCTGCTTTGGAAAGAAATCACACCCCAGACAATCATTCCTGGATGTTGGACCATATGGTAGACACAGTCAGGTTGATATTGCAGCGCTGTCAGTGACGTTTCCAGACTTGTCTTCGCTGGTCATACGGGCTCAGTTTGAAGCGCGACTTATCACTAAACACAATGATACTAAAGTCAATGAGATTCCAGGCCGAAGACGCGTCTGGAGACATTCCGGACAGGTGTACGACGACTCCATTCCATACACTGTTTTATTGCCCTCCATGGCAAGCCATCCTGGTCTTACATTTCAGCAAGGTAATGCCCGCACGCACACGGAAAGAGTTTCTACTGCCTGACCTTGGCCAGCAAGGTCACCGGATCTGTCCCAGATTGAGAACGTTTGAAGCATTATGGGCAGGGCCCTATAACCAGATATCGGATTTGACCGTTTAACGCGCCAGTTGGACATAATTTGGCACGTTATCACTCGGAAAGACTTCCAACAATTTTCTTGATCAATGCCACGCCCAATAACTGCTTGCATTAAGGCCAGACGTGGATCACTGATTTGATAGATTTGTGAATAAATCATTTTTATTGTATAATAGTTTGTTTGCCTGTACCGGTATATTCCATCTACCAGTTTCCGTCCCATTCGGATAAGTCCTTTGTTGCACTTTTTCCCTTTTTTTTTATAAGAGTGTATTTAGCAAGCATTTTCGACCGTGGTGGAAGGTATTGGGTCATATATATCGGGGAAGATCAGTTTGGATTCCGTAGAAATGTTGGAACACGTGAGGCAATACTGACCCTATGACTCATCTTAGAAGCTATATTAAGGAAGGGCAAACCTACGTTTCTAGCATTTGTAGACTTAGCGAAAGCTTTTGACAATGTTGATTGGAATACTCTCTTTCAAATTCTGAAGGTGGTAGGGGTAAAATACAGGGAGCGAAAGGCTATTTATAATTTGTACAGAAACCAGATGGCAGTTATAAGAGTCGGGGGCCATGAAAGGGAAGCAGTGGTTGGGAAGCGAGTGAGACGGGGTTGTAGCCTATCCCCAATGTTATTCAATCTGTATATTCATCAAGCAACAAAGGAAACAAAAGAAAAGTTCGGAGTAGGTATTAAAATCCATGGAGAAGAAATAAAAACTTTGACGTTCGCCGATGACATTGTAATTCTGTCAGAAACAGCAAAGGACTTGGAAGAGCAGCTGAATGGAATGGACAGTGTCTTGAAAGGAGGGTATAAGATGAACATCAACAAAAGCAAAACGAGGATAATGGAATGTAGTCGAATTAAGTAGGGTGATGCTGAGGGAATTAGATTAGGAAATGGGACACTTAAAGTAGTAAAGGAGTTTTGCTATTTGGGGAGGAAAATAACTGATGATGGTCGAAGTAGGATATAAAATGTAGAATGACAATGGCCAGGAAAGCGTTTCTAAAAAGAAAAATTTGTTAACATCGAGTATAGATTTAAATGTCAGGAAATCGTTTCTGAAAGTATTTGTATGGAGTGTAGCCATCCATGTATGGAAGTGAAACGTGGATGATAAATAGTTTAGACAGGAAGAGAATAGAAGCTTTCGAAATGTGGTGCTACAGAAGAATGCTGAAGATTAGATGGGTAGATAACTAATGAGGAGGTATTGAATATAATTGTGGAGAAGAGGAGCTTATGGCATAACTTGACTAGAAGAAGGGATCGGCTGGTAGGACATGTTCTGAGACATCGAGAGATCACCAATTTAGTACTGGAGGGCAGCGCGGAGGGTAAAAATCGTAGAGGGAGACCAAGAGATGAATACACTAATCAGATTCAGAAGGATGTAGGCTGCAGTAGATACTGGGAGATGAAGAAGCTTTGTAAGTAGGCTGTTTATGTTTTCTTTATGTAAGTAGGCTGTTTAGGTTCTTATGTAAGTAGGCTGTTTAGGATTTCTTATTGGTAACGCCACCTCTGAATGAAAATCACTGGCTGTGCTGTGTGCAGTCTGTGGCTGCTTTGCATTGTTGTAATACTCGCCATTGTAGTGTTAGGCAGCTGGCTGTGAACAGCGCGTAGCGTTGCGCAGTTGGAGGTGAGCCGCCAGCAGTGGTGGATGAGGGGAGAGAGATGGCGGAGATTTGTAATTTGTCATGAACTGCTATATTTATATATGATGATATCAAGGTAAATACATTGTTTGTTCTCAATTAATATCTTTCATTTGCTAACTATCCCTATCAGTAGTTAGTGCCTTCAGTAGTTTGAATCTTTTATTTAGCTGGCAGTAGTGGCGCTCGCTGTATTGCAGTAGCTTGAGCAGCGAAGATTTTTGTGAGGTAAGTGATTTGTGAAAGGTATAGTTTAATGTTAGTCAGGGCCATTCTTTTGTAGGGAATTTTGAAAGTCAGATTGCGTTGCGCTAACAAAATATTGTGTGTCAGTTTAAGCACAGTCGTATATAAATTGTTCAAAGGGGACGTTTCATATGGCGACCCTGCCAGGATACCTCACTGGAATCTTCTGATTTTTCTTGTAGTTTGTGTAATTAGTGTAGATTTTGTTTATTGCTAGCGCATAACTGTAGAGAGAATCTCCTTTGTAGTTGCAGTCTTTCATTGTTGTACAGTAAAACAGTTGTGGCATGCATGTAGATTTGCACCAAGTATTTCGCAGCTGCGCTGGCAATTAAGTAGACATTATTTCCATTGCTATGTTATTATATTTTTGCTCTTCAAATTGTGTTTTTCTGTGTTGTCGTGTGAAATACTGTAACAATAATGGCGTGTGAAAAACGTAATACTAGGCTCCAAAGTAAACTGAGAAATGACAGTGAAAATGAAAGCAGTGTGTTAGCGCCACCGAGTAATGAATTAACTGATGTTCAAAGTAGTAATTTGATAATTGTGCATAGGGAAATGGAGCGGGCGGCAAACAATGGCGTGGACAGTGAAACAATTAGTGAAGAGGGAAGCATTATCGATCGATCGGTCGGCAACAGCTCGCCTCAGGAATCCGAAATGATAGGACACAATTTTGCAAACACTGTAGATTCAGGTTTTGCGTCCTCACCGTTTTTCAAATGAGTCAAGACACGTTTTCCGCTTGTCAAAATGTGAATGTTGCCGGTGCAAATTCACTGCCGAAAAGCACTGAGGAACATGTTTCAGACACCAGTGCATTGTTATTACAGTTAATGCAACAAACGGGACAAAGGCTACAAAAGTTAGACACAACGCTTGAACAAAATCAGAAACAAACACAGCAACAGTTACACACAATGGAACAAAATCAGAGACAAACACAGCAGAATCTTAAAAAGTTAGACACAATGGAACAGAATCTTCAAAAGTTAGACTCATTGGAGCAAACTCTTGAACAAACACATGAGGATTTAACTACTGAGTTACATCACATTGAATCGAAATGTCAAAAAGTCTGTAATGACGTAAAAACACAAATTTGTGAGCATTTCCAACCTATTTTTTCGCGTCATGAAAATGCATTACAGAATCATGAAGCAGCCATAAAAGAACTGCAAACTATTGTTCATGAAAATCACAACACCTTGCAAGCTAAAATTGACTCAGTTGCATCTACCGATTCGGTTACGCAACTTGCAAAAACTCAGGAAAACTTAAAGGACACAGTAGATACTCTGAAACTTGGTTCAGAAAAACATACAGAGGAAATAATTTCACTATCGGATAAAGTAGCAGAACTTTCAGATCAGTTCACTAACTTATCTACCAAGGTAGATGATGATCTGAATGACACAAGACCTGTAGGCTTCACTGACACAGAAGAGTATGAACAAATAAGAAAATTCAAACAAAATCAGAATCAAATCAATACACAGTACAAAAGAGAAATCCGAGCAGTGCAAGATCAGTTGGCACAAGTAGTACAAGAATTACGTATTTCAGAGGACACTCGCGCCCCAATACGGGAAGAGGGACACAGAAATACGGAACAGCCACAAAATAATAACACAGGGCACTTCGGAAATTGTGAAAGAAGTTGGCAAGGTACGCCGAATTTTGAGATGGAACCGCCTAAACGACGTAACAATGACCGACATGCGACTTGCCGACATGATGATTTTGACTATAAGCTGTTCATTACTACACGTAAATTCAAAACATTTAAGAATTCTGGCAACGACATTCATCCACAAGCATGGCTCCATCAATTCTCTCATTGTTTTCCTCCCAACTGGTCGTTGGAACACAGATTAGAATTTATGTGTGGCTACTTAGAGAATGAACCAGCTGTAAGAATGCGATCGGTCATTCACAATTGCCACAGTGAAGGAGAATTTTACCATGCCTTCCTCTCAGCATATTGGTCTCAAGCTACACAAGACCGTGTAAAACATGGCATCATAATGATGAATCATTTCGAACAATCTGAATTCTCCAGTCTTGTGAAATATTTTGAAGACATGTTGCACAAGAATCAGTACCTGTCAAACCCATACAGCCCCTCAGAACTCATCCGCATTTGCTTAATCAAATTACCTGAACATTTACGACATATTATTTTGGCAGGACGTTGCAAAGACGACATTGAAGCTTTTCAGGGACTGTTACAAGAACTGGAAAGTGACACTGACAATCGCGGAACGCAGGAACACAACAATTACAGGTCACATCCGTCACAATTCCGTGACGACAGAAGCAATAACTATACACGACAAGCCTATTCTTACAACGTAAATCGTGACCAAAACAGACACCACCCGTATTACAACCACTGGCAGAGTAATAGTTACAGAGAAAGATCGCATTTCCGTAGTAATGAATATGACAGAGATAACCATAGAAACAGACAATATGGGAACCAAAATAATTATTATCAAGGGAGACAGAATAACTTCAGACGCAACAGTTCGGCGCACAGTTACGATTCAGGGAGAAATTCTCCACCACATGACGGACAAGGAAGAAACTACGGAACCCACCGACATGACGACAGACGATATATTCGTAACGACAGACCTGAATTGCATCAGAACTGGCGGGATTCGAACAGAGCAGGGCCTTCTCGTCAGAGTGAATTTGTAGAAGTTAGGTCTCCTAATCCCAATAACGACGCGCGCCAACAAAGAGACAGACAATGACTCGCACAGCAGGCAGCTGCGTGCGGCCGCTGGCTCAGGGAAAAATAACAAAGACGCTAGCCTTGAGAAAAGATTTAGCATTCTTTACCGATGTAAACAACATGATAATTGCTTTGAAGTTGAAAGTCTGCATACTAGGAAGAGTAAAGGATTGCACCACATTTCTCATGTAAACCCATTTATTGACAGATAATCTGCTTTTTAACTTTGTCTTTGCTATAAAACTTTTCACTTTACATTACTAGTATGCTTTGTCAGACTTAAGAAACTGTTAACATGCAACAATGTTTGAAGTTAAATATCCAATCAAGAACCAAGAGAACTTACTTAAACAGAAATGACGAATGCATTGTTATAGTGAACAGACGTAACAGTGTTATTGTGTGTGTACATTCTTGCTTGTTAGTTGCACGATTACGTAACGACTATAAGGCTCACATACTTAGAACATTTACCAGTACTGCTAATGAGATTTTAATGCAACATTTTGGTTTACTTGAAAATATATTCTGGATTTAAAGTACTTTCTGTGAGATACCAGATGACACAGAGGTTAGTTTATGTGACAGCTACACGATTTTATCACGACGCTACTAATGAGTGACAATTTACAATGTTGCTTTTGCAGTGTTTCTGTTTTATATCTGCACAGTTTTTCTGTATTATTCTGGAAAGTAAAACATGTTTTAGTAGTAACTTTTATGGTATAGCTACAAGGAGACAGCCTTTTCTGTAGCACAACAATACGTTGCAGCACAGTACTTTCTTCATCACGGCAATAAGCGTAATAAGTATGATATCTATACGCAAAGCATTTCACTTTTGTTTATCATGAGGTAAGTACATTGACTTCTGCAGAACTTAGCTTTCAGAGGACGATAATTACGACACTTCCACAGAATTATCTTACAACAAGATGCACATTTAGCGCTACAGGACACGCATTTCAGTGATTAATTTTGTACTTAAAACATTTATTTTTAAAGGTTTTTGAATTACAAAGAAAGTTTTCCATGATACATTTCATTCCATTGCTGTAATCTGTAACACCTGAGGGTATAATTAAATTAATCCTCAGGGGGGTACACGCTTACTTTGTGTACCATGTGTGTGGCAACCACAAGGAACCCTAGCTAATATGGTATTTGCTTATTCAACTTTACACATCGGTACCATATTTCTCTAACACACAAATTACACAGCTATCTGATCATTTAACTGAGAGAGACAAACATTTATTTTTACTATATCAGTGACAGATGTTTACGTAATTACACAGTTGGATAACTTCACACTTATGAAACTGTATTTTGTCTGTACTTTGTAAACTGTTCATATTTTTTCGGAATCATTGTGATACTATGAGAGCTTTGAATGATGTATTTGGTATGAGATCATGATTTTTAAAGTACGTTTGAGGCAGATGACACTTTTGACATGAGCAGAGAATTTTTTTAGGCTTAGAAATTATTGGAGGAAGCTACGACGATTTTGAGATTTGACTGAAGTGTTATGATGTTATTATTACGACGACGATGTGTATTATGTTGTTGAGGAATGTTTATTATGCTACGTATTTCTCATGATGAAATATTGAAGAAGTGTCGACGAATATGTATATGTATAATGAGGTAAGGAATAATGAGTAGTGTTTAGGGACTCTGATTTATGAAAAGGATGTTGGAAACCAAGAAACGTACTTTAAGAGTTATGAAATGTGTGTGTATATGCATGAATGTATTACAATGCAGACGAAAATTTTTTGGACACTGTTATATCAATAGCATTTTGTTTCTACAGATTTGCAACGCTCATTCTTGACCTGTGAAATATTTCTATGTGAGACTGTCACTGTAGCGGAAACTGCTGTCGTAAATATTTCCGTACGAAAGTTAAGTGACCACCTGCACGTAATGCGTCGCGGGCACCCAGCTGTGTCAGACGCTTGGAGAAAAAGTCATTAGCGCGTGCCTTTCAGAGCACAGGAAGAAAGAAAAAAAAAGAAAGGGAAGGCCATTGTCCGCGCTACTGACATCTCCTTGTTGAAAGCATACTGTGGAGCTCGTAATTTATGATATTTACTGAAATGCCTAATGAAACGATGAGAAACATTTCACAGCTATTGCCTTGCTAGTTAAGAAAAATGCCATATGGCTTGCTTTATGTATTTATTTACACATTTTGTTTAATATCAAGTTTCTAGCTGCACTGCAGCATTGGTTAAAATAAAATTTTATAGATGTACTAATATAAATATTTTCTGTCTACAGATCGAGTATATAATAATTTTTTTCAAAAAAATGAGGGAGCACAAAGCGACATTTACCTTCACAGGAACTGCATTCATAATTTTCTTTTCAAGTACTTGGTAATTTCTTTTGTAGAATACATTGTGATGCATCACTCTAATGTTAAGATGTGACATAGGTATTAGACATGGCCATTTTAGTGTAATATTTTTTCTGCTTGCGCTATGTCATGTTTAGGTATAAGTTGCTGCTGTTTGCCAGGCATAGTGTTATTGAATTTGACTTTTGCTAATTTATACTGTAGCTTGCTTTGCAATTTTCCATTTTTTTCATTGCTGTTTATAATAATTGTTTTACGTGCTGCTGCATTGCCTCGTCCCTTAGTTTAGCATCTGAGCTCAGTAGATTTAAGTTAGCTTAAGAGGGGGTAGACTATATGAGAAACTGACTATGGAGAATAGGTAAAGAATGCATTGCGAAGTTATATAAAAAGGATTTGGGCCCAAATGAGTATTGTACAATCAGAAATAATTATTTTGAAAGAAATATGAACAGAATACAGAAAGCATGATTGGATAAGATTTTTTTGGTGGAAGCAAAGGTTGAAATAAGACGAAAGATCTATAGAATGAAGTTTTGGGATGGACTGCAGTACCAAATGTTACACTGAAAACGAACCCTGTCCTTTCCTTTTGTGTTATCCCAGTACGTGTTTGTGTACCCTTGTGTATTTGTTTTCTTCCTGTCTCTGTGTAGTTTCATAGAATTTTTTCTTCTTTTAATATTAAGCTACATTCACTATGATGAGGAATACTGTTATCCTCAAATATAATTGGCATTAATAATATGTTATTTACTTTGTAAAGATGTTAGATATTATTAATTCTGTTCTGTTTAATGCTCATGTGTGAAGTTGGTGTTTCGAAAGTTACTCTGATCTCTTATGTATGTACTCATGTCATAATTCCTGTAACGCTGATGTATATGTTATTTCGATTCTTTTGTAAAGCCCATATTACTACAAATGTTATCTGTACTATTATGTTCTTTAATGATGTATTTGTACCTTTGTAATTGTATTCTTATGTTATTAAATTGTAATTGTCACCAGTTCATGATATTATTAACTTGTTAGTTACATTTCACTGCACACGTTTCTGTTGGTCATAGTATATGGACAATATGTGAGAAGTAGGGACTGTTAGTGTTTGCACGTGTGTTAATAATTCAGCAACGGACTGGATAACAGCATTGCTGGTTCTAAGGACAATTCCAAAAACTTTGTGAGTGCACAAGTGGTGGTTTATGGACTTGCTATATTCTCCGCAAGACTCTTCGATGGTGAATGTGCACCTGCACAATCGCAACAGATGGCTGCTGGTCATCTCTACAAGGACTACAGTGGGTCTACACCTCTGGTGGCCCACCAATACCATTATCTCTACCAGGACTATAGTGGGTCTGCTCTGCGATGACCTACCAATACCCTTCAAAATTTCGACTGACTCTGCTGTGGGTTTGCTCTGTTGTGGCCCATTACCTGTCAGCATGTCGAGAGTCAGCACTGTCTTTCCATTGGAAGGACAAAACTACTTCTTCAAGACTGCATGGAAATCCACTACTTCCGTGTGCATTTTCTTTTACTGCTCAGACTTTGAGACAAACACTGCTATTCTCCTGTTATGTGCGATTAGGACTGTCTTTATGGACTGTGAGACAATTTTAGCTTTTGACCAACATTGTATCAATAAGTGTGTGCATTTGATATCTTTGTTATTGTAATTATGAAAAATTTTATCAAATCATTATTGGCCACTGCCCAAAAATATTTTGTAAAATTTTTTGTGGGGAGCATGGGGGCTATGTAAGTAGGCTGTTTATGTTTTCTTTATGTAAGTAGGCTGTTTAGGTTCTTATGTAAGTAGGCTGTTTAGGATTTCTTATTGGTAACGCCACCTCTGAATGAAAATCACTGGCTGTGCTGTGTGCAGTCTGTGGCTGCTTTGCATTGTTGTAATACTCGCCATTGTAGTGTTAGGCAGCTGGCTGTGAACAGCGCGTAGCGTTGCGCAGTTGGAGGTGAGCCGCCAGCAGTGGTGGATGTGGGGAGAGAGATGGCGGAGATTTGTAATTTGTCATGAACTGCTATATTTATATATGATGATATCAAGGTAAATACATTGTTTGTTCTCTATTAATATCTTTCATTTGCTAACTATCCCTATCAGTAGTTAGTGCCTTCAGTAGTTTGAATCTTTTATTTAGCTGGCAGTAGTGGCGCTCGCTGTATTGCAGTAGCTTGAGCAGCGAAGATTTTTGTGAGGTAAGTGATTTGTGAAAGGTATAGTTTAATGTTAGTCAGGGCCATTCTTTTGTAGGGAATTTTGAAAGTCAGATTGCGTTGCGCTAACAAAATATTGTGTGTCAGTTTAAGCACAGTCGTATATAAATTGTTCAAAGGGGACGTTTCAGCTTGCACAGGATAGAGTAGCGTGGAGAGCTGCATCAAACCAGTCTCGGGACTGAATACCACAACAACAACATCCCACTGAAATACTGGGTGGTACCACATCGGACAGCTAAGCTAGTTGCAATAGAAGAGGTCATAGATACATCGCAACAGTGGTTTGATCCAATACAAAAGGAATGCTGTCACTTGTGCACAGTGACAAAGTGAGATTAAGCTGAAGATGAATAAAGGTATTTATTTATTCGTGTTTTCTTCTTATAATTGTACAACTGACCAAAACCATTTAAATGAATCGTCTTCTTCTTCACCTTCTACTACTGCTGCCGATTCTCTTCGTGATCCGTTAAGCGACGGTGGGTCCTCATTGTGAAGGGACCCGCACTGTGCCTTCTCGTACCGACCGCGTTGTAACACGGTGTCGGAAGACAACGACGGTGTTGTCGAGCAAGAGGCACGGTGCACCGCACAACGGACGGCATGTAGCCTATAGACCGCCCGTTACCGGCGGATGTGGCGGCCGTGTAGCTCATCCATCAGCCGCCTCACAGCCCGGCACTGGCCTTTGTCGCCGCCGCCGCCTACGCCCTTTCCGTCCTGTCACGCACCTCCACTAACGTAGTCACTATCAATTACCGAGCGTCAGTGGCCATTCTACTACGAAATGTGTTCCTGAAATTCTGAAATTCTCGCTTTCGCAACATAGTGACAAAGAAATGTTACATAACAAAAGGAGGGAAGGTTAAGGTCCACATCTACATCTACATTTACATCTACATACATACTCCACAATCCACCATACGGTGCGTGGCGGAGGGCACCTCGTACCACAACTAGCATCTTCTCTCCCTGTTTCACTCCCAAACAGAACGAGGGAAAAATGACTGCCTATATGCCTCTGTAAGAGCCCTAATCTCTCTTATCTTTGTTTTCTTTCCGCGAAATGTAAGTTGCCGGCAGTAAAATTGTACTGCAGTCAGCCTCAAATGCTGGTTCACTAAATTTCCTCAGTAGCGATTCCCGAAAAGAACGCCTCCTTTCCTCTAGAGACTCCCACCCGAGTTCCTGAAGCATTTCCGTAATACTCGCGTGATGATCAAACCTACCAGTAACAAATCTAGCAGCCCGCCTCTGAATTGCTTCTACGTCCTCCATCAATCCGACCTGATAGGGATCGCAAACGCTCGAGCAGTGCTCAAGAATAGGTCGTATTAGTGTTTTATATGCCGTCTCCTTTACAGATGAACCACATCTTCCCAAAATTCTACCAATGAACCTAAGACGACTATCCGCCTTCCCCACAACTGACATTACATGATTGTCCCACTTCATATCGCTCTGCAATGTTACGCCCAAATATTTGTTTGACGTGACTGTGTCAAGAGCTACACTACTAATGGAGTATTCAAACATCACGGGATTCTTTTTCCTATTCATCTGCGTTAATTTACATTTATCTATATTTAGAGTTAGCTGCAATTCTTTACACCAATCACAAATCCTGTCCAAGTCATCTTGTATCCTCCTACGGTCACTCAACGACGACACTTTCCCGTACACCACAGCATCATCAGCAAACATACGCACATTGCTATCCACTCTAATCAAAAGATCATTTACGTAGATAGAAAACGACAGCGGACTTACCACATTTCCCTGGGGCACTCCAGATGATACCCTCACCTCAAAATGGCTCTGAGCTCTATGGGACTTAACGTCTGAGGTCATCAGTCCCCTAGAACTTAGAACTACTTAAACCTAACTAACCTAAGGACATCACACACATCCATGCCCGAGGGAGGATTCGAACCTACGACCGTAGCAGTCGCACGGTTCCGGACTGCGCGCCTAGAACCGCGAGACCATCTTGTGGTCTTTTGAAAGAAATTCGCAGATTTTTGCCTGACAAAAAGGAGATGGGAAACCTCATTTACTTTGGGAGAAAGTACTGTCCCCAAATACTAGCTCTACTAATGCGCAGAATCACTCAGAAAAGTAGCGACAAGTGACGCTGCGATGTAGTTGACCTAGCTGCCAAATCGTTGTATCGTTCTCTGACGATACAAGGACCGTATAAATACAGACATAAACATTGTAACCATCAATGAATGGATTCACTATCGGAGCAAATGTTAAGAACCAATAGAGAATTTCTTGATCGAAGGCATATTCCTCGGCTACACAGGTTGTCATTCCAGCATTACTAACACGATGTGTGACATGAAACATGAGTCAGAAGAAAGGAAGCATTCTCGCTTTTGAAGCCGCGTCAATTCAAATAAAATCCTTGAGCATTCGATGGCCATCTCCGCCATAGTCGTCAGGAGTTCACTGACTGCCGGGCAGCACCGGTGACGTCAGGTGGCGCTAGGGGCAAGCGCCACGTTTGAAACTGCCGCTCCAGCGTTGCGCATATGTTTTTTTTTTTTTTTTTTTTTCTTTATTGTATTTCAATTCCCCTATCGGGGCGGGCTGGCAGCAGCATATGCGCTGCTCTTCAGCCGAAAGACAGAGAACAAAACAATAGAAGACATTTAAAAACAGCAAAGGAGAGAAGAAGGCGAACATAGATATAAAAAGGGAGAACATCATGGAAGGCAATATACAAAAAACGGGGTGACTGTAAAATGGAGATAAAAAACTGTTTAAAAGTAGCACACACAAAAAGCCACACACTGCGACAATTAAAAGAAACACAAGGCACAGTATGACTGGAGCATAAAGGTGTTGACGGCTGGCATAGCACACAGCGTAGCACTGACGGCGAACCTCAAGGCAGCACACAATTAAAATCACACCTCTTGACGCACACGAGAAAAGCACGAAACACAACACTGACGTGGCACACTGATGTTGATCAATACAGAGGATCTGCCAGGTTCAAGGAGATGAGGGAGACCTGAAGAAGGGAGGGAGGGGAAGAGATGGGGGAGGGGAAATGGGGGGCGCTCGGAAGAGGGCCAGGGAGGGAGGGATGTGGGAAGGAGAGAAGCAAGTATGGGGTGCAGGGTCTCAGGGGAGGGGGGGATGGAGGAAAATCCGCTCTGGGAGAAGGAGGAAAGAGGAGAGGGGGGCCCTGGGGAGGGGGGGGGGGGAACAAGGCCGGGTTACAGTTGGAAGGAAGGGTATATGTCACGGCGAAGTTCGTCATCCGGGAGGGGGAGGCGTTGGAAATTGCCCTGATGAAGGAGATGGAGGGTGTGGAGGTGGAGAGAGGGAGGGATACAGCGATAGAGGCGCGGCAACGGGCGGGGGGTGGAGAGGAAGGAGGAAACCAGAGGGTGGGGGGGATCAACCCTGCGAACAATGTAAAGGATGCGGAGATGTTGGAGGAACAAGAGGAGGTGGGGGAAGGGGATCAGTTCATACAGGAGCCGTGTGGGGGAAGGAAGGCGGATACGGAAGGCAAGGCGGAGCGCATGGCGTTCAAGGATTTGGAGAGCCTTGTAAAAGCGGGTGGGGGCGGAGATCCAGGCGACGCTGGCATAACAGAGGATAGGACGGATGAGGGATTTGTAGGTGTGGAGGATGGTAGAAGGATGCAATCCCCATGTCCGGCCGGACAGGAGTTTCAGCAGGCGGAGGCGGGAATGGGCTTTCTGCTGGATCGTCAGGAGATGAGGGGTCCAGGTGAGGTGTCGGTCAAGGGTGAGGCCAAGGTATTTCAGGGTGGGGGTGAGTTGGATAGGACGACCATAAAGGGTGAGGTAGAAATCTTGGAGGCGAAAGGAGCGAGTGGTACGGCCTATGATGATTGCCTGGGTTTTGGAGGGGTTGAGACGGAGGAGCCACTGGTTACACCAAGTGGTGAACTGGTTAAGGTGGGTTTGGAGGGTACGTTGAGACCTTTGAAGGGTAGGATAGAGAGCCAGGAAGGCGGTGTCATCAGCATATTGGAGAAGGTGAACTGGTGGGGGTGGCTTGGGCATATCAGCTGTATACAAGAGATAAAGGAGAGGGGAGAGGACAGAACCCTGGGGGACGCCAGCCGTGGGATAAAAGATACGGGAGTTGGTGTTGTGGAGGGCGACATAGGAAGGACGGTGCGAGAGGAAGGAAGCGACCAGACGGACAAAATTGATAGGCAGGGCGTAGGTTTGGAGTTTAAAGAGGAGACCGGGATGCCATACACGGTCATAGGCATTTTGGAGGTCAAGGGAAACAAAAATGGCGGAGCGACGGGAGTTGAGCTGGAGGGACAGAAGGTGAACAAGGTTGAGGAGTTGGTCATCAGCAGAGAAGGAGGGTCGGAAGCCACACTGGGTAAGGGGGAGGAGGTGGTGTTGAGCAAGGTGCCGATGGATACGGTGGGAGAGGATGGATTCAAGGACCTTACTGAAGACGGAGGTGAGGCAGATGGGACGATAGGAAGAGGCGGCAGAAGGGGGTTTGTTGGGTTTGAGGAAGAGGAGGATGCGGGAGGTCTTCCACAGGTCAGGGTAGAAGCCAGTAGAGAGGATGACATTATAGAGATGGGCGAGGACAGTGAGGAAGGAATAGGGGCTTTCTCGAAGGTGACGGTAGGTGACACAGTCGTGACCAGGGGCCGTGTTGCGTTTGGACTGGAGGAGAAGTTTAATGTCTTGTGCTGTGATGGGAGTGTTGACGTCCGAGGGGGGCAACTGCCCCAAGTACTGGAGACTAGGAGCAAGTGGAGCGACTGAGGTATCAGCACGTTCCATGACGGTGGGGAAAAGAGAATAATCAAAGTGGGGATCATCGGGGATGGAGAAGACCTCGGAAAGGTGGGAAGCGAAGTGGTTGGCCTTACTGAGGTTGTCTGGAAGGGGGCGATCGTTATGGAGAAGGGGGTAGTGGGGAGCGGAAAGGGAACCAGTAAGACGATGGAAGGCAGACCAGTACTTGGAGGAGTTGATAGGGAGGGTGGCATTGAGTCGTGTGCAGGTCTGGCGCCAGTCCCGGCGTTTCGTTGCTGTAATAAGGTTCCGTACGTGTCGCTGTATTTGCCGGTGGCGTTGGAGTGTATCCCTGTCACGAGTGCGGAGGAAGGAGCGATAGAGGCGGCGGGATTCACGGAGGAGGAGGACAGCCCGCGGAGGGAGAGTGGGACGGTGTGGGTGGATGGTTTTAGTAGGAACATGGGCCTCCACGGCGTCAGTAATTACCGTCTGAAGGAAGGACGAGGCGCGGATGATGTCGTCAGGATGGCGATAGGTAAGAGGGTGGCTTTCGACCTGGGTGGAGATGGAGTCCCGGTAGGCAGCCCAGTTGGCACGGCGATAGTCATGGACGACCTTGGGAGGGGGTGCAGGTTGCGGAGCTGGAGGGGGGCGGTTTGCAGACGTTATGGTGAGAAGGACAGGGAGGTGATCGCTACCTGTGGGGTCAAGGACGGCGACAGTGATACGCCCAAGGAGGTTGGCGGAGGCAATGACAACATCGGGGGTGGTGTTACTTTCGGGTCGGGTGTGCTGGGGAATGGGAACAAGGTCACCCTGGATTGTGGAGAGGAACTGATGCCACCGCCGAAGGGCAGCAGGAGTGCGGCTATGGACGTTGAGGTCGGCGGCAATCACATAGGTGGAGAAGGTGTGATCAATGTGTGAGATGAAGTCATAAGGAAGAGGAGCAGTGGAGCGGACATAGATGGTGGCACAGGTAATGGTGAGGGAGGGGAAGAAGACGCTAAGGATAAGGTGTTCAGTGGGGTCATTGAGGAGAGGTTGTGGCCGGACGGGGATATGCTTAAGGTGGCCAATCGCGACTCCACCCTGCGCACGAGGACCAGGAGCATCAGTGCGGTGGAGGATATAGGGGGAGGAGCGGACAGAATGGTGGGGCTGGAGAAAGGTTTCATTCAGGAGGAAGGCGTCGACCTGGTGGTGGGAGAGGGTGTGCATGAGGAGGTATTTGTTGGAGCGGAAGGAGCGAATGTTCTGGAAGAGGATGCGAGACTCGTGCCGCGCCATGACGGGAAGGAGGGGGGGAAGAGAGGGAAGGGAAGAGACTTAAACTAGGGTGTCGAGGCGGGTGAAGGTGAAGTGGGCTTGGTTGTGGGAGTAAGTGGCGAAGGTGTTCAGGTGGAACACAGAGCGAGCAGCAAGGGATATTTGTTGGAAGGTGTGCGGGCGCTGAAAAGGGTGAATGTTTTGGAGTACAACGGTAATGAACCGGATGATGTCCTCGGCCGTGGGGGGTGGACGGAGGGAATTGTTAGGATGGACAGGAGGATCGACGGGACGAACTGGGACTGTAAGTTCAGGGGTGGCTGGAGGGGGTTTAGCTTTACACTTGTAGGAGTATGTGGGATGGGGGCCATTGCAGGTATTACAGGAAGGAGGAGCAGCGAGGTTGGGGCAGTTCTTGAGAAAGTGGGAGGCCTTGCAATGGGGACAGGTGGGGGGGTTTTTGCAGTTGGGAGTCAGGTGGTCATTGTACATCAGGCACCGTTGGCAACGGTAGGATTGGGGAGGGGATTTGGAGGATTCAACAGGGTGGCGACGGTGGTATATCAGGGCACCCTGGGTGAGGAGATGGTCTATGGACGGGGCGGACTCTGAGAATACCCGCATGAGGTAGGTGGGACCAGAGGCATTGTGGATACGGCGAGCAGAGCGGATGTCCAAGTCCGGGTGGGAGTTCAATTCTACCAACACTTCATCCTCTGTGATCACCGGGCTGAGCTTGGTGATCACAGCGGTGTAGGTGGGGGGGCGACGGGGAGGCTGGGGCTGACGAGGAGTGGAAGCGGAAAGGAAGGGTGTCAGAGAGGCGTGGGGGCCAAACATAACCCGTGGGAGTTTTCGCAGGAGGTCTGTGTGAAAGGATGGTGATGGGGACTTGATAAGGACTGAGTCCCTGCGGGGAATGAGTTGGGAGATGGGAGCACCAGGTAAGTACTTTCGTATTTCCTTGGTGAGGGTACGAGCGTCGAGGAACTTAGGATCGGGAGTGGACAGGACAAAGGTGTGGAGGGTGGGGGCCAAGGTAGGGGTGGCAGGAGGAGGGGTGGTGTCCATGGTGACGGCAGGGGGAGGGGGAGGGGGAGGTGGCGTTGATTTTTTGTGGGAAGTGGCGGGAGCAGAGTCGGTAAGGACGCGCTTTTGGGGTTTTTTGGAGACTGGAGGCTGGGAGGAGGGGAGAGGGACGGGGAGGAGAGGGAGGTGGCGGGTGGCAGATCCCTGTGGCGTAGTGGAGGCACCGGGAGAAGCAGCTGGTTCAGTGGTGGCGATGGTGGCTCGGCGCAACGTGATGCGTGCGGGAGATGCAGAAGACGAAGCGACGGGGTCGGTGAGAGAGGGGAAGCCAACCACCTGAGGGGCGGCAGCAGAGGCGGCAACAGAGGCGTACGTGAGGGCGGGGGTAGTAGTGGGAGCTGTTGAGGGTGTGGAGGCTGGAGGAAGGGTGTAGAGGTGTGGGTATACAGCAGGGGAGGAGATAGGGGGGTGGGTAAGTGGAGGAAGGGAAGGGGAGGTGGAAGGAGGGAGGCCAGAGGCGGCACTCCAGGAAGTGACTGTGGGAGAGGGGGAGGGGGAGGTGTAGATGACGGTGGAGGTGGGAGTACTCATTGCAGACGAACGGCGACGGACAGACGGACGTGCAGCAGGCGGCGTCGGCGTCGGCGTCGGCGATGGGCAGCGGCGAACAGCAGGCGGCGTCGGCGTCGGCGTCGGCGTCGGCGTCGGCGTCGGCGTCGGCGGCGAACAGGCGGACGAACAGCAGGCGGCGGCGGCGGCGGCGGCAGCGGTTACGACGACGGCGATGGACAGCCAGCAGGCGGACGGACGGACGAACGAACGAACGAACGAACGAACGAACAGCGACAGCAGCGGGCAGACAGACAGACACACACACACAATCTTCGAAGACGGAGATTCCACCCTGAGAGTAGCCCAGGCTTTGCAATCTGACGCTTTCGAAGGAGGGGATCCAACCCTCTAGATGTGCGCATATGTCTTTGCTTTCTTTCGATGTCCAACGCCCGCCCCCATGTCCTACTGAGTGTGTACCACTGGTCTCTGTTGAAATTGTTGTTGTTTAAACGAATATCGGCCGCTTCTTTTATAATGGAGTCCCAATATGTTGATGCATGAGCAAACACTTTTGTATTTTCGAACTGTATTTTATGTCCGTTTTCTAGGCGTGGGAGCGGCAGTTTCAAACGTGGCTCCTGACCCTGGCGCCACCTGACGTCACCGGCGTTGCCACGGGCAATAGCTCCGCTAGCTGCCCGGGGCGAATTAAGCGCGCGCGCCACATTGGGTCTATCTGATTGGCTGCTGATGATGTCATGATGCCTATATAAGCGAGAAACAGTAGCAGCCCTGGCAGTCAGTGAACTCCTCGACTTGGGAAACCAAGTGCACTGGTGCCCGACCACAAGGTGGCCACACCTGTTGCTGGAGTGAAGGCACGCTCCAACATGAGCCAGATGAAGTAAAAGAAGAAACGCAAGCGTCAGGAAGATTCCGACGAGAGGACAACTTCCAACACACCCAAAGGCGTGATCCGCTCACCCTACAACACACTGGAGTACGAAGCTCCGTGAATTTGCGTAGCATAGACCCGGCAGTCAGTGAACTCCTGACGACGATGGCAAAAATGGTTATTGAAAGTTCGAAGATTTTATTTGAACTGACGCGGCTTGAAAACCGAGAACGTTTTATTCATGTATGCCGTCGCGAAAGACTCCGAGGACAGAAAGGAAGCATTATGACTGCCAAAACCAAACGAACTTTAACGTCACATAAGATCATCATAGGAAAAACTCAAATTGACTGCTCTCCTAGTAGGTATTTTATATGATGCTAGTGGCACTAGGATCCCCACGAGGAGTAATTAGTTGACGGTATTCCTACTTCCAAAATTAAATTTATCCCAGAGAGGAGTAGGATGTGGAACTCAAGAAATCACTACAGATTACACCCGATTCACTCTATAAAAGAAACAATCCACATCCAAGCCAGAGTTTTTGAGTGGCGTAAGGAAAGTTTCACAGTACCAGCGTCGTCGACGAACGAAGGTGACGAGAACTGAGCTATAGGTAATAAGTATTTAACCCTTAAACTGCACGTTCAGTCTGAGCAGTCGCTTGTCATGTGCACGTCATTTTCAACTGATGAGTACAGGGCGATCATTATTGAACTATATGAGATAAAATCGTCATAAATTCTGAACGGATTGCGTCAGGACGTTCAGAATGCACCGGTTGGCGACGGGGCATGACGGGGATGAGTATGCGCATGGTTTGATTTGGCTTAGCGACGAAGCCCACTTTCATTTTGTGGGTTCGTCAATAAGGAAAATTGCTGCATTTAGGGGACAGAGAATCTGCATTTCGCGATCGTGAAGTCACATAACCCTCAACGGGTGATTGCGTGATGTGCAATACCCAGTCACGGAATAATCGGTGCGATATTCCTTAATGGCACGGTGACTACAGAACGGTACGTAGAGGTTTTGGAAGATGATTTCATCCCCATAGCTCAAAGTGACTTTGTTTTGGACAAGATGTTGCAAGACGGAGCTCGACCCCATCGAAGCAGTAGAGTGATGTCCTGGAGGAGCACTTTGGGGACAACATTCTGGCTCTGGGGTACCCAGAGGCCACTGGCATGGGCTTCGATTGTCCGCCATATTCTCTGGATCTGAAACATGCGACTCCTTTTTATGGGACTACATTAAAGACAAGGTGTACAGCAACAACTCCAAAACCATTACTGAGCTAAAAACAGCCATTCAGTAGGTCATCGACGGCATCGATGTTCCGACACTTCAGCGGGTGATGCAGAATTTTGCTATTCGTCTGTGCCACGTCATCGCCAATGGTGGCAGGCATATCGAACATGTCGTAACCTAAATCCGAATATCTGTAGTGTCGTTTACATGTTGAATAAAGTATGTGCACGATGTAGTTTGTAACTGGCTTACGTTTATTTTCATATAGTTCAGCAACTGTCAACCTGTATGTATGACACTGTAGCAGTCTGTCATCATTACTCGGAAAAAATTAAGAAGGGAAATGCAGCATATTCGTCTTAAATTGTTTGTTTTTGTAATAATTACAGAAAAATAATTATTTCTTCAAGAAGTTACATCATTCGGAGACAAAAAATATATAAGTCACTACATTAGTAAAATTTCAAAGTGTGCTATCTCTCGAAGGGATGACCACCATCACGCGATCTCCTTCCACGATGACCCTTCGTTTGCTGTCGGTGATGAACCTCTAGTATCTCCTTAATGAGTTTCTGCAGAAAATTATGTACTGAAATATATCTCTACACGTGAGTCGCATGTAACGCATGCGCATTCAGCACAGACATATCTACAAAAAGAAAAGAATACTTTTTGGTACTATCTTACAGTTTTTTGTACGCATTCAGCTGAACTTAGCATCGTGTCACTGTTCTCGCGGGCCCCCATATTTTCAGTGTAGCTTACGATGCAAGCTACTTTTCTTTCCGCATCATTTGCGCTTCTGTCAATTTTGTCAGTCGCTGTGATTTCGTTTTTATGAAGAGCTGAAACCCTAGTGACTTCCCGCTTGTCCTGTCACTTGAGAGCAAGAAATTTATCTGTTGATTTGTTTAAACTTTTCTTTTCTTTTTTAGTAAAGGAGGTATGCCTATAAGTGTTTGCTTGAAGTTCCACAAACGTTAGTCACTCTGCCAAGCAGACAAGAAAATAGCACCGGTCTAGTGTATCTATTGTCAACGTACAGTGTATCACCTTTACCAAGGTAGCGTACCAGTAAAGAAAGAACAATACTTTCAGATGTTCCAACATTAACACAAAAATCAATTTCTAAGATTAATTTCTCTTTTTACGCCCGTTGCTGAACTGATATAAATAATAAAGCCGAGAACACATCCAGTTTCACAGTTACAAAACACAAAAAATATTTACACCAAATCTTGGATGGAATGCGCTGTGCGAAGAAGACACAACCTTTGAAGAGAACTAAACTTTCGTCAGTGCACTTTTTTTTTAAAGTAATGGAAAGCATCTGCAAATGCTTTTCTTAGATGATCCATAAGTAGCCTAATTTTCGATTCTTCGTCTTCTCCAGGGTCCTCATTGTTATCAACAAAGAGTAACACTCTTAGTAACAGAAGGTACCTGTCTCTTGGAATGATTGGCGCAAACACTGGAGTAGACAGATACGGATTGTCGGTTCAATAACAGCCCCGATTTTTCATTGGCGTCGTTGCAAAGGTGCTCGTAACATAAATTACATAGCCCAGCTACGTAATTAACAATTTCTTGCTTCCAGAAACACTCATACTCAGTAAATGAATCACCTAATATGACGATTTCGCAACTGGAATGGCTGTTACCGAAATTTTTCACTGTGGGGTCCAAATTAGAGTCTTTCCGTTTAAAATCATCTCTTTTTTCCCTTTTAGCAGATTCGTCATGCGTACTCTCAGGCTCATACTCGGAATCGGAGGAAAAGGTGATGGTAACATCAAAATATGGATCTGCATTTACTGCCTACTGGTTAAGCATTTGTTGGCTCACTAATATTCTGAATATTTGTGGAGATGAATTCACCTACAGGCTCATCGACATCACTCTCTCTCCAACCACAAATCAGCTGTATTAGGCATGACGAAGTCCTTGTCATCACTCTCATTTAGAAGAGTCAGCAGCTCATTTTCTGTAAACGGACGGTAACTTCGTGTCATTTTATTTGATAACATGGAAAAAGTAGGTAATGTCACGATACAAATGACGTCCAAGGAGTAGTCAGTATTCAGTAAGCAGTTCGGTAATTCCCAGTATTCCAACAATTAGACCACATACATGTACAACAATCGTCTCCGATTCGGTGCCCGGGTAGTACAAGTTTTACGTATGTATATGATTTTAACAGAGGACTGCTGTAAATATACACGCTTGGAGCACGGAAACGGTCACCATACATATATATCAGATACAGTAAAACGGTTAATCTCTCCAACATACTGTTTAAAAACTGAATGTTTCTCAATAGTATTTAGAATTCTGTTCAAGATTGCAGTTAATGACTTTAATAACTTCTGATCACTGATGATTTGTTTTGTATACAGTTCGAGTTGGCAACCAGCCCTTATTCCTGGAAAGATATCCCTGTTAAAGTTTCGCTTAAGACAGAACAGAAGCAGTTTCTCTGTCTGTCTCTATTTAATACACTTCAGTAATAAAGTCTGATTGCTCTGATAAGTCAAGGAATTTAACCTAGGGAAAAAATTACACCTTCTCTGAACAAGTGTTAAATACACTAGTTATGTCCGTGTAGAATGCTTATTTCTAACGAATTGTGAAAACTAAGATCTGTAGAAGCTGAACGTTCTGTAATCAGTTCACCTAATGAAAGAAACTACTTCCGCAGAAGTAGAGACTCTCCACTCCTTGTCATCTCCGAAGATTTCATTGAAATACTTTCCTTCATGACACTGCAGCCCAACCTTAACTCTATATTTACGCGCAGTGTAACGAAATGATTCGCAACGTCCTAAACAAGAGTCACTAAACAAATATCACGTTTTTTACAAGGAAAAACACGGAATGGGTATCTACACCTGGCAATGCAATTCCAGTCTTAGAATACCATTTTACAGAGAGTTGAGAGACAAAGCTCAAAAAACTTGGCGGTACTATCATTTGTACAGTATTGTCGCTACCTTATACACATCATATAATGCTTAAGAAATGTTGTGATAACTATTTCATTAAATACGTCAGCTCCAAGAGACAATGGTGTGGACGAAAATTAACGGATAACTAGTGAAAGGAAGGAACCCAACGTTTGGCCGAAATGGTGATATGAAACTAGGGAAGATTTAGACGACCAGACGAACATTTGAACCCCTTCTTCCGAAAATTGTGTCCAGGGTTATAGTCACTGTGTTTCCCAACTCGTCTTAGGGCGACAGACTTGTGTCCTGTATTCATTTGTCCGTGGAAGTTAATTTACTTCGAAAAAATGCAGTTTTCCTGAGAGTCTTTCAATAACTGTTCATAACAGAGAAGTGTTTTCAAAGACATCGGAAAATTTTGGTAGATTGCCACTAATTCTCCTTAAGTTACACTGTTCTTTGTTCATAAGTCACGCGACAGATAATAATTTGAATAACAGGAAGTTAAATTAAGTTTATGTGCGAGAGGCGGCCTCCTTGCTGTTTCTTTTTTTTAAAGTGACATGTGTGATGTCAGCTACGCATATTTCTTCAGAAAAGATGGAATTGTCTATAACATGTAATGAGTGTTACAGGTTTCACTCAGGTATTGAACTCATCGAAAACAGAAATCTCATCGAAGTTATATATTTTTGAGAGCACACGTGACAAATCATGAAACAGCTTCTACTTTATTTTAGGAGTATAGGAGGTAAAGACACACAGGAAGTGGATAGAGACGAAGACATTGGACGTAGTAGAAACAGCAACTTTATGCGACAAGAACACGGAAGAAAGCAGATATGCGTCAGCGAATCGCACCACGCTGGAAACACGCCAGATCTGTAGATGCCTTGACCCCTACTTTCCTATCAGTTAGTAAAATTAAAGTCCGTTGCTCTGCTCCTCCACATTACCACTGAATTACGGTCATCTACGAAATACAACAGAGTCCACGTTCCACCTATCATACAACAGCGATCCACCAGGAATGTAGCGGAACAGTAGTATTAACGACACTGTGGCGAAACAAGCACTGTATTATTTGAGAGAGACAGAGGCGAGCGAGTGTGCCAATACTTATCCCAGTTCACTGCTAGTACCGCCACGTCACCACAAGGCGTCAGTGCGCATCACACATGTATTGCACCATAATTTAAAAATAGAATTAAAAGTTTAAGTTGCTTTTCCAGACTTTGTTAGCAGGTGCTTTAGTTTATTAATTTGTAAACTGTCAAAACTCAGAATGATCATGTCAATATTTTTCCCTAAATACATAGTTTTAAGAGAAAAATAAACGACGCTAAATAATAAAGCTAAATACCCAAAAATCGGTGCAGATATAAGTCAAAATTAACTGGTGCAAGTCTCAACGTGATTAAACAATTGGTCATAATCCGTATTTTTAAGAAACATTACAGGTACTAAATATTAGACTTAGGAATGTGAAAATTTGTATGAAGCTTCAGTTCAGCATAAAAAGACAATAAGAAATTCAGTCTTCAGTTTCAGGGTAAAATTTTCTTAGTTTACCTAGGTTTCAATGCCAATAATGGTATCTTCTTCAGAACCTATAAATTAACCCATACGGAAATACATTAAACATTGAAATACATCATCAATCTGATGATTTCATAATAAGGAAAATCGTCATACTTACAAAAATTAAATTATTTTGAGGGCCAAACGTTGGCCATGTCACCGAATAAAGCTAATACAGAATGAAGACGTATAATCATAAGATTATGTCTGTCAATACTAAAAACAATAAGAAAAACGTAGACGTAGCTACGCCGGGCCAGAAATGAGGGTCACACGTAAGCAACAAGGAAACTACGCGTCGTGAACAGTTCCGTGGCAAGACAGGATTCGAACCCGCGACCGTAGCAGCAGCGCGGTTCCGGACTGAAGCGCCTAGAACCGCTCAACCACAGCCGCCGGCTTAATTTTTGTAAGTATCACGATTTCCATTATTATGAAATCATTAGATTGATGATGTATTTCAATGTCTAATATATATCCCTAAGGGTTAATTTATAGGTTCTGAAGAAGATACCATTATTGACATCGAAACCTAGGTAAACTAAAAAAATTTTACCTTGAAACTGAAGGCTGAATTTCTTATTATCTGAACAATTTACGGTTGCTGAAGTGCTACAGTATATTAAAGATTTGTCAACATAAAAACATTATTTATGTAACCCCTATTGAGCTACCTCTAATAGTTTTCTATTAATTTGCAGAAAACTAAATTTGGAATTAGAAGCTCCTTATTTGTAGTAGATTAAGTATCTGTTATAATAATGCTAGAAAGTTTTGGTTAGAGTACATGATGAAACATATTAAATTATAGAGCTATAAGAAGTTTCAAGGCCTGGATATAAATGATAAGAAATACAAGGTCTCCTAAAGTTGTAGTTCAGAGGTCAGGTTCTACTGCCAGTTCCGTTCTGATAATTCTATAAATGAAGGAGAGCTAAAACGTTTTCTGTGATTTTAACCAACCTAACTACATGCTTACAAAAATTACGAAGATTCTAAATTAATACCCAACAGTGTTATAAAATATTATGTTTCCGAGAAAGTGGCCATTCAGAGACTGCTACCGTGAGCATAGAGCAGATGGCAGAAGGTGTTCCCTCAGCCGTCCGCTGCGCCAATATATAAATACAGCCCGACAGGCAAGACTAGGGGCGGTGCCTCCATGCAGGCGATCATTGTAGGCAAAACCACCTCTTCCTTCCGCGTCCTTGATTTCTATCTAGCCATCTATTGCCGTCCTATCTCCCTCACCACCACCCTTAAGTACCTTGGCGTCACCCTCGACCGTCGCCTGTCCTGGACCCCCCATCTCCAGACAATCCAAGCCAAGGCATGCCCATCGTGCCTGAATCTCCGCCCCCCCCCCTACCTTTTACAAATCCCTTCAGATCCTTGAACGCCATGCTCTCCGCCTCGCCTATCGCATCCGTCTCCCCTACCCCATGCGGATTCTGTATGACCTCATTCCGTTCCCCCACCTCCTCCATTTCTTTGAAAAGATACAGATCCTCTACACCTCCCATAAACTCGATCCTCCTCACCCGCTTGTCTCCTCCATCCTCTCCCACCCCCACCCGCTGCTGCGCCTGTATTCCCACGTCCCACCTGCTCTCCATCTCTCCACCCTCCTTACCCTCTCCCAAGGTGGCTTCCGCCAGCTCCACCTCCCTGATGGTGTCCTCCTCCGCTCCATCTACCCCTCCTACCAACTTCGATCCTCCCTCCCTCTTCCTGTGTTTGTTCCTTTGGGCACCCTCCATCCCTTCTCTCCCCCTTCCCTCCCTCCTCCATTTCTCCCCACTCCTACCCTGGGCTTCCCCTCCCCTGTCCCTCTACTCCCCCTCCCATCTCCCTCTTGACATCTTTGTTCACTCCTCTCCCCCCCCACCCTCCCCCTTCTTCCCCTCTTGGCAGGTCCCCAGACTCGCACACGCTACGTGGACATTCACGCGCCGGGGATCATCGCCATCAGTGTCTCGTGTGTGCCGTCGTGTTTTGTGTTCAGTGTTCACCGTCAGTTTTGTGCGTCGCGTCAACAGTTTGTAGTGTGGATTATCGTCGAGTGTGAATGGCTCCGTGTTTGTATTTATGTGTCTACTGTTTTATTACCCGGCTTTATGTAACTTACGTGTATGCTTTCTGTTTTTTCTCATTGTCTATTCTATGTCTGAAGAGCAGCGTAGAATGCTGTTGACAGCCTGCCTGTTGTACAGGTTTTAAAATAACAATAAAGAAAAAAAAACCAGACTAGGCTCACTGCGCACCCAGCCTTTGTACAGTCCGCGCCAGTCAAACGCCAGAGTGCGTACTGCCTCAGATGACGTCAGAGACAGGCTGTTGCTTGTCGTATATTTTCAGCAATAATAGAAAGTGAACTCGTACACCGACATGGATCGCTTAGATTTCGCAGGAGTGACTATTAGTGTGCCACTACATGTGTTAGCAAATCCGCGTGGATAGTGGTGACAATTATTTTCCACTTTTATGGCGAGCAATTATTTTGACTATCAGAAGTTAATTAATTGGAACTTACCATAAAGGTCGCCTTGGAACTGCTCATAGTGCTGTTTAGGATACAGTGATTTATTGTCAGTGTGAACATAATGAATATTACAATGTTGAGCATGTGAAACTTTACCAAATATACCTAACAATCAGAACTCAAAATCATCATTTATAATCATAGTCCTAATCCCGCTGAGCAAATAGAGAATAGAAACATTTATTTCTGGGGACTGGACAAGAATGTGGACGTGCAGATGGGGAACTATGGTCAGTATGTTCGCTTTCTGGCTGACCACAGAAATAGTTTCCAGGCTCTCGTAAAAGACGGCGAACAATACTCAAATAACTCCTCCTACTACTTATAATTGTTATTATTAACCCGCCACCCCACAACACGACAGATCGTAAAGTGTTTAATGCGACCTGCAACGTTTCTGCGGCGGTGGGTCACGTTTTTAATAACCATGCGCAGCTGCATAGGATTCCCAAAGACTCGTTAGCCGTTGGTCTGTGCACTCTTCTGTGTGGATTAACTGCATTATGTCGGAGCTAAATGAATTCGAACGTGGGCAAATTGATGTTACTCGTATGGTGGATGTTACCGTAACCGAGGCAGCCGAAGTATTTGGTGTCTCTAGAGCCACAGTATCCAAGATTTATATCGCATACAGGGAAAGTGGAAAAACATCATGCACTAAGTCATAAAGCGGGTGAATGTGTGTGTTGACCGATCGTGACAGACGGTCATAATTGAGGAATGTGACGGAAAAATAAGAGGAGGACAGCTGCAAAAGCCACTGCAGGACTGAATAACGAAGTTGCTAACCACGTCAGCACCAAAACAACGCAAAGGAATCTCCATAGCCAAGGAATGGCAAGGCAGTGATGGAAATGACTCGGTGTCGAAACCGTTTAATTTAGCATATGCAACAATGGATGAAAGTCGTTTGATCGGGTAAGTCTTCTTGCAAAGTGTTTACATCTTATGACCGAGTTTACATCCCAGGAATGAAGCATGGTGGCGATTCTGTTAAGATTTGAGCAGCCATATCTAGGTATTTCTTGGGCCCTATGGTTTCTCTGCAAGATTATGTGACCATTTTGGTTGACCGTGTCCATCCTACAGTAGAACGTTTGTTTCTCAATGGTAATACTATGGTTCCAAGACGACCACTGTTCACAAATGGCTCTGAGCACTATGCAACTTAACTTCTGAGGTCATCAGTCGCCTAGAACTTAGAACTAATTAAACCTAACTAACCTAAGGACATCATACACATCCATGCCCGAGGTAGGATTCGAACCTGCGACCGTAGCGGTCGCTCGGTTCCAGACTGTAGCGCCTAGAATCTCACGGCCACTCCGGCCGGCCACTGTTCACAGCTCACATCGTCCAGTGCTGGTTTTGTGAGCACGAGAATGAGTTTTTGCATCTACCCTTGCCACCATACTCACCAGATCTCAATTTTATTGAGCCTTTGTGGTCTTCTTTGGAGAAAAGGTTGCGTCATCGCTGTCCATCTTCATCATAGTTACCTCAACTTGCCACTATTTTGCAGGAAGAAGGATGTGATTCCCTCGAAAACAATACACTACCTGTAATTATCCATTCCGAAGAGACTGGGAGCTGTTTTGAATGCTAACGGATTCCCTTCAACGTGTAGTCATGGTAATGTTGTATTTTTGGTGTTTCCATTGAAACTTCTTAATAAAATTATTTTTACTTAAGCTGCAGAGAGAAACTGAAGTACTGTCTCTTTGCTATATTTTTATCATTTCATAACTGCCCTACAGAATTATGCTTGACAAATACAACTCAAACGTATTCATTTATTTATGACTCACAATATACAAGGATAACGCTACCTGACAATTACTTAACACAAAGGCCCTGAATTAGAAGAAATCCTAACAAGAACCCATACATTTCATAACTCACTTACCTCACAGAAAATCTTCATTACAAGAACTACAGCAATACAGCAAGCATCAATACAGCCAGCTAAATAAAAATATTCTAACTACTGTAGGCACTAACTACTAATAGGCATGTGGCTAGCAAAGGAAAGAACTTTTTGCAGGCGTACAATTTATTTAGCATATTTCCTTAATCATGTGACAACCAGATCGAAAAATTATATATTCGTCAGTAATTCCATTATCATTTTACATTAAATCTCCATGACGGACACACGCCCAGAACATCCGCTCGTGCTAAAACTGCAAATCTTCAACACTGCTAATTATTAACCTCTAACCTTCACTGCTGACTATACACTTGTAACTTCCATCACTGCTGGCTATCCACTTCCACTCCCCATCACTACTGGCTGTTCACTTCAGACTGCAAGTCCGACCAGCCACAGAGTCTCTTACAGAGGGCGCACAGCGCTGTCAGTGATATTAGTGCAGACTAAAGCGCTGCCAACATACAAACACATAAACAGGCTACTTACACCATATTTGTGTCCAACTCCTGTATGTACAGGATCTGAGCAGAAGTAGCAGGATATCACTTTGGAATGTGATATTGACCAACGGACGTAACGAGAGGCGGACCAGTCATTGTAAAAGGTGGCAGGGAGTACTGTGTATCAATAGTGAAGCTGTAACAGCAGAATGAGTCAGTCAGGAGAACCCATTGACTACGGAAGTGGATGTCACCTGAGTAATAAACCCATTAGGGATATTTAAAGCGTTCTAAAGCGGCCCAAATCGATTGTTGGTAACGTGATAGTGAAGTGGAAACGCGAAGGAAAAACCAAAGCTAAACCAAAATCGGGCGTACCACCATTACTAATGGACAGGAAGGGTCGAGCGTTGCGAAAGATGGTTTTAGAAAATCGCATGAGAACAAAGGAAGGAATCACTCGTGAGTTCTGAAGTGTTCCCAGCAGTCCATCTAGTACAATAACTGCGCCTGGGGAGTTACAAAGAACGGTGAAAGGTGGTGTAGAAACTCCTCAAGACTCGCACATTTCTGCTGTCAATGGTCCACCACGCTTAAGAAGGTGTAAAGCGCAAGCCAGTGGACAGCGGATGACTGAAAACGAGTGATTTGGAGCAATGAATTATACTAAACGGAAGCGTCAAAGAAACTGCTATAGGCATGTATATTTTCATAAAGAGATAAATAACAGGCAGAATATGGTGCTGCGGTCGGCCACGCCTACGTAAGACAACAAGTGTTTGGCGCAGTTGGGATATATGTTACTGCTGCTACAATGGCAAGTTATCAAGATTTAACTGAGTTTGAACGTGGTGTTATAGCTGGCGCACGAGCAACGGGACACAGCATCTCCAAGATACTGATGAAGTGGGAATTTTCCCGTACGACCATTTCACGAGTGTACCGTGAATATCGGGAATTCGGTAAAACATCAAATCTCCGACATCGCTGCGGATGGAAAAAGATCTTGCAAAAACGGGACCAAAGACGACTGAAGAGAATCGTTCAACGTGACAGAAGTGCAACCCTTCTGCAAATTGCTGCAGATTTCAATGCTGGTCCATCAGAAAGTGTCAAGGTGCAAATCATTCAACGAAACATCAGCGATATGAGCTTTCGTAGCCGAAGGGCCGCTCGTGTAACGATTGCACGACACAAAGCTTTACGCCTCACCTGGGCCCAACACCGACATTGATCTGTTGATGACTGGAAACGTTGGCTGGTCGGACGAGTCTCGTTTCAAACTGTGTCGAGCGCATGGACGTGTACGGGTGGGGAGACAACCTCATTAATCCATGGACCCTGCATGTCAACAAGGGACTGCTGAATCTGGTGGAGGCTCTGTAATGGCTTAAGGCGCGTCCAGTTGGAGTAATGTGGGACCTCTGATACGTCTATATACGATTCTGACAGATGAAACGTACGTAACCATCCTGTCTGATTTCCTGCATCCATTCATGTCTATTGCGCATTCAGGCGGACTTGAGAAATTCCAGGAGGATAATGCGGTACCCTACACGTTCAGAGTTGCTACAGAGTGGCTCCAGAAACACTTCCTGAGTTTAAACACTTCCAGTGGTTACCAGACTCCTCAGACATGAACATCACTGAGCATATTTGTGATGCCTTGCAAGGTGCTGTTCAGAAGAGATCTCCACCGCTCGTACTCTTACGGATTTATGGACAGTCGTACAGGATTCATGGTGTCAGTTCCCTCCAGCACTACTTCAGACATCAATCGAGCCCATGCCACGTCGTGTTGCAGCACTTATACGTGCTCGTGGAGTCCCTACACGACATTAGGAAGGTGTGCCAGTTTCTCATTCTCTTCAGAGTATATCCTGTGGCAATCCGATGGATTGGTTTAGATTTAGCGAATGCCTGGAGAACGTTACCTGCATTGTGTGTAGTACTAACAGTGAAGTACGAAGAAGGTTTCGTTACTGAACAGAGGTGTTTTTTTGTGTTTAGGGCGTGGTTCCCTTGCTGTGCTTACGAAAACATGAAATGCGGGAATGTATGAATACATTCTACAGCATTGTGTACTGCGTACAGTACGGCAACATTTCGGAGAAAATGATTATTTGCATCAGCATGACAACGCAACCTTTCTATAACAGCATCTCTGAGCCAATAGTTTTCGCACAATAACATTCCTTAAATGGATTGGCCCGCCCAGAGACTCAACCTGAAGCTGGTCCAACGTCACTATCTTCTCTGGTTTCGGCTTTTGAGGATGAATGGGCTGGCATGGCTCCACAGACATTTACACACTTCATTGAAGGTGTTCACAGCAGAGCTGAAGGCCTCATAAAGGGTTGGCTCAAAGAACTATGGGACTTAACATCTGAGGTCATCAGTTCCCTAGACATAGAGCCACTTAAACCTAACTAACCTTAGGCCATCACACACATCCATGCTCGAGGCAGGATTCAAATCTGCGACCGTAGCAGACTGAAGCGCCTAGAGCTGCTGGGCCACACCAGCCGGCCTCATAAAGGGAAGGGTACACACAGCCCCATGTTAATGTCTACTAAAGGACGGATATTTGTGATCAGATAGTGTGGCTGTAGAATAGCGCAGACTGCTTCACAATTATTTCCTAACAAAATAAAAAATATTTCCTAAATTGAGTCCATGTCATTAATTTCAAATTCTTCTGGGGAGAACATGTGCTAGGGTGGCACAGTACGTATTTCGGGACGCACGGTCCTATCGGAACGAGACATACGGACTCCAGATATATTCCTAATATCCATTTCCTGAGTTACTATACAAGTTAGTTTAAGATGTTACACAAACAATGAAAGATAAAAGTTTTTTTTGCTGCAAATAATTTTTTTGTTTTAAAGCATTCTCATTTAAAATTTATACATATTTATGGCATTAGAACCAAATCTGAAAATACTCTCTGCACACTGATATTGGTTACTCAATATCACGGTTATGGAAGAATTTCCGAGCTTCTTGAGGTGTCGAAAACTGCTGTCTACAGAAAGAAGTTCGGCTGTAAATTATATGTTTACAGGTAAATAGATAATTATTCCATGTACTTATCCATCAAATAATCAATTAGTTGGCGTGCTGTCTCACAGCTGGCGTTGCCAGGATGTATAATGGTGCGACATGTTTGGATTTTTTTCCAGATTTCTTCCATGATTTGTGGAAAACAAAGTTTTTTTATACCATTCAGGATTAATTGTTGTTCAGTTCTCTAAAGCGATGTTAGCGATAGAAACAAGCGATCTTTATCTATGAAGTCCTTTGCGAAGGAAACACTTAAGTTATTTCTAAATGATAAAACCATTGTAAATATCCACTTGGCTGTCAAATTCTTTGTACAAGTTATCCTTTATTTCATCATGTATTATATTGCATTACCGGCCAGGGTTGGCCGGTGCCTATGTTGAAATGCCCCTAACAACAACACCAACAAAGTAGACACGTAGATCACTCAAAAATTATTTAGTGCTACGTGGGAGACACTTACGCCCTCTCCTCCCCAACTCCTACCCTCCGTCCACAGACAGACACACACACACACACACACACACACACACACACACAGTCACTCACCCTCTCACTCACGACTAATGTATTTAGCAGTACAATGTATCCTTTCGCTTCCACAGATGTAAACATGTTCGTTATAACAACGTAGGAACAGTTAACGCTCAAAGAATATGCTTAGACAACGACATTTTGCAGAAAGTCAATGTATAACAGCTGAGAGAGCATAGTCGTCTGACAACAGTATTGCACGTATAACTTAATTGCCTTAAAGAAAAAAATCTTACTTAGTGTAAGTTTAAACTGTTTACAATAACGTTACTAGCACAATCAATTCTCTTCGTTATTGCTGCGTAAAATATATCGGTGTTTCGTTAAAAGTAAGCAAGAGGTAAAAGTGGTTTGTCGTGTTGATTAGCTTGTATCACACTTAAATATTTGCAGTAATGTCACCAGTATAATAAACTACAATTACCGTTACTGTGTTAAACATAATATGGTTTCATAATATTGCAATTATGTTAAAAAGTTCCTCGTATTCATTAGCTCACACGGTGCTTCACGCTCCACCCTATCAATGGCTTTTTTGAAGTCAACAAAAACCAGATACAAAGGAGACCAGTATTCCATGGATTGCACAATAATGATCCTCAAAGTGTTGATTTGCTCTGTGCAGATCTCTTTCTCTGAAACCAGCCTCTTCTTTGCTGAGCTTGCTATCCATGAGCACTCTGAGACTATTTAAACAATCCTTGAATATACTTTACAGGGTATTGACAAAAGTGTGATGCCACGCCAGTTGTTGCACTTTGCCAGGTCTCCTTTCTTGATAAGCATTCCCTTCCTCCAATCTTCCGGGATGACTTTTGTATTCCAGATTTCTTGGAACAGGGGCAGTAACACATCTGCTGTTACTTCATAGTCTACCTTGAGTATTTACGCCACCACACTGTCTACACCAGGCGCCTTGTTATTCTTGCAGGTTTCAAAAGCCTTGATAACTTCGCTCTTGCTGGGTGGGTGAATATTGATTTGCAGTGCAGGCGTCTCCTGTTGGCCTAGTTCTTCCTGCTGTTGTTCTTCTTGATGGATCAGGGTCATTTCGTATACCTCACTGAAATATTCCTTGCATAGCATTAGCTGCTCCTCGCTGTTTGTCAACAGTTCACCCTCTTTCGACTTCATTGGCTTACTTTCGTTAAAGCTTTTCTGGGACAGCTGTTTGGTGATATTATATAGCTCTAACGAATCTCCCCGTTCTGCTGCCTCTTGAGCTCTTTCTGCAAGCTGTTCTACCCAGTTTCTTCTATCAGATCTAGCGCTTCTCTTCGCTTGCCCATGAACTTCATTGTACCTTGCCCTTAGGCGTTGTTTTTCTTCAACGTCCATACACTGGTTGATCAAGGCCTTTATTTCGCTTCTTTCTTCAATCTTCTGTCATGTATGATCAGATATCCATGGCTTCCTTCTGGTGTCCTCGACTTCTAACACCTTCTCACTTGAATTTAGGAAGGTTTTCTTGATTTTATTCCACTTCCTCTCCACTTGCGTTCTTGCCTCTTCCTCACTTCGATCCTCCACTTCGAATGACTGTATCCTTTTTTCAACTCCAGCACAAACTCTTTTCTAATGCCGTTGTTTTGAAGTTCTCTAATATTGAATCCTTATTCCCTGCAATTTGCGCCAGCCGGAGTCGCCGAGCGGTTCCAGGCGCTACAGTCTGGAACCGCGCGACCGCTACGGTCGCAGGTTCGAATCCTGCCTCGGGCATAGATGTATGTGACGTCCTTAGGTTAGTTAGGTTTAAGTAGTTCTAAGTTTTAGGGGACTGATGACCTCAGAAGTTAAGTCCCATAGTGCTCATAGCCATTAGAACCATTTGAACCCTGCAATTTGCATCTTCATGACCAGTAGCAGCAATCTTTAACCGTACTTCAGCTATTACAAGATGATGGGTACTTGCGCAGTCAGCACCTCTTCTAGAAATTGGAAATTTGTGGTAAGGTGTTATGGGACCAAACTGCTCAAGTCATCGGTCCCTACGCTTACACACTATTTAATCTAACTTACGCTAACACAAACACACACACACCCATTCCCGAGGGAGGACTCGAACCTCCAACGGGGAGGAGCCACGCGGACTGTGACAAGCCGCTTTATACCGCTCGGCTACCTGCGCGGCTCACCTCTTCTGTTTCGCACTTCAAGAAAGGAACGCCTCCACATCTGGCTAGTTGCAAAGTGATCGATCTGATTTGGTGTCTTGCCATCTGGTGACAGCCATGTTATTTTATGGCAGAGCTTTTGTGGGAACAGTGATCCTCCTATAACCAGCATGTTCTTAAGGCACATATCAATAAAACGCTGTCCATTGTCATTACAGGAAAGTACAGACTAAAGATGTGTTCTTATCTTATGATATGCGGAGAATTGTTTTCAATTTCTTGGTAAGATGGTGGTTCCGTTTTCCCATATGTGTATGTTCCAATCCCGCGAACTCCGATAAATAGCGCACTCATTTGAAGAAAGAACGCACTTCCGAGCTGGAATGGTTAGGAGGGCTTCCAATGCTTCTTGCGGGCTCTTTAAGCCTTCGTCCGTTAGCTCATTGATGGCCATTATATAACTGACACATTAACGAGCATATGTTTCTCCTCGGGTTCATGGGCGACGAGCGTGAGGGGCACCTAATAAACTTCCAAGGTGAAAAACTTCCTTGCCCCGCGTGATCAAAGTCTGACAGTTTGGTGGTTCCTTAGTGGAAAGTTCAGGAAAACTATTCATGACCTATGTCATACTTACGTTTTGTGCTTCCGTTCGTGGAGCCACACTTATCACTAAACGCACCTCCAAAGGGAAGTCGTTGGTATTCGCCACTGTTCTTCACCATACACGAAAAGGCAAATAATGAAATGGTCAACACACATATTTCATTCTCCTCTCCAGGTGGTCACGTTGCAGTTCACGTGAGGAGCACTGTTACTCTGTAAATGGGAGGCTCACATCTAAAATATCTTACTCTGTTACAAGCATTTCAGTTCAGGTGTAAAAAGACGTTCTGGTTCACTGTAGGTAGTACTATAATTAACTTTCTTCGAGTATGTACGCCATAAGATCATGCTAATTTAAGAGAAACAATGTCGTGCCACGGTAACATCTTATAGAAGGAAAACTATTAGAGGTGGCCCACATCTCCATTGTGTACGAAGGTAGTTCAATAAGTAATGCAACACATTTTTTTTCTGAAGCAGGGGTTGTCTTATTCAGCATTGAAATACACCAGGTTATTCCCCAATCTTTTAGCTACACAACACTATTTTTCAACGTAATCTCCATTCAATGCTACGGCCTTACGCAACCTTGAAATGAGCGCCTGTATGCCTGCACGGTACCATTCCACTGGTCGATGTCGGAGCCAACGTCGTACTGCATCAATAACTTCTTCATCATCCGCGTAGTGCCTCCCACGGATTGCGTCCTTCATTGGGCCAAACATATGGAAATCCGACGGTGCGAGATCGGGGCTGTAGGGTGCATGAGGAAGAACAGTCCACTGAAGTTTTGTGAGCTCCTCTCGGGTGCGAAGACTTGTGTGAGGTCTTGCGTTGTCATGAAGAAGGAGAAGTTCGTTCAGATTTTTGTGCCTACGAACACGCTGAAGTCGTTTCTTCAATTTCTGAAGAGTAGCACAATACACTTCAGAGTTGATCTTTTGACCATGGGGAAGGACATCGAACAGAATAACCCCTTCAGCGTCCCAGAAGACTGTAACCATGACTTTACCGGCTGAGGGTATGGCTTTAAACTTTTTCTTGGTAGGGGAGTGGGTGTGGCGCCACTCCATTGATTGCCGTTTTGTTTCGGGTTCGAAGTGATGAACCCATGTTTCATCGCCTGTAACAATCTTTGACAAGAAATTGTCACCCTCAGCCACATGACGAGCAAGCAATTCCGCACAGATGGTTCTCCTTTGCTCTTTATGGTGTTCGGTTAGACAACGAGGGACCCAGCGGGAACAAACCTTTGAATATCCCAACTGGTGAACAAGTGTGACAGCACTACCAACAGAGATGTCAAGTTGAGCACTGAGTTGTTTGATGGTGATCCGTCGATCATCTCTAACGAGTGTGTTCGCACGCTCTGCCATTGCAGGAGTCACAGCTGTGCACGGCCGGCCCGCACGCGGGAGATCAGACAGTCTTTCTTGACCTTGCGGCGATGATGACACACGCTTTGCCCAACGACTCACCGTGCTTTTGTCCATTGCCAGATCACCGTACACATTCTGCAAGCGCCTATGAATATCTGAGATGCCCTGGTTTTCCGCCAAAAGAAACTCGATCACTGCCCGTTGTTTGCAACGCACATCCGTTACAGACGCCATTTTAACAGCTCCGTACAGCGCTGCCACCTGTCGGAAGTCAATGAAACTATACGAGACGAAGCGGGAATGTTTGAAAATATTCCACAAGAAATTTCCGGTTTTTTCAACCAAAATTGGCCGAGAAAAAAATGTGTTGCGTTACTTATTGAACTGCCCTCGTATATTAATAAAGAGCCTCCTCTAACTGCATAAGAAACTATCAGTCACTACACCAATTTGATTTATTACCATAAAACAACAAACAAATGATTTACCCATTCAATTAAGAATGTAAATATTTAACAAGCGGTCAAAACGACTGTAATTACGAAATATAGTTTTGGCACAGGTAGGTGGATTCATGAAGGCGTAACGTAAACTATATTGTGGATACTGCCAGTGACTGCGTAAATAGTAGGTGATTCAAAGACAGAACTTGTAAAAATAAGTACCAACATCAGCAGAATCTCAAAAGTACGTGATGAAGGTAACTAGCCGGCTGCCAACGTTAAAATTGTGCTGTTAAGCCTGATGGAAGTTAGCTAGCCTCGCATCACCCTCGATTTGGTGACTGCCTCGCCGACTCATTCGTCCACTCTTATATGGCATGAATGTGGAAGAAAGTAGCAGTAACGGCAGAATTTCTGAGTCCATTTCGCCCTCTGTACTTAGTTCCGATATGGAGACATCTTGGCAACAAGCATGTACTCATTGCTCGATTTGCAGAAAGTGTACTCTCTTTCGTCTCCCGGCAGCAAGTGGTCTCTGACTTAACTCTTCGACCTTTTGAGAGTTGACGAATAATAATTTTATAAATAAGTTGAACAGTCTCCTACTCCCTCGGATTTTGTCATGGTTAACCAGTGATGTTCTCGCATGGGGACAAAGGCAGAAAATCTCTCCCATTCCACGATAGCCCCCGAGTCGCCTGCTGTACTAAGATGGGACCTGCTCGGGAGGCCCAGTTTAAGCTTCAAACAACTTTATGACTCTCTGGCCCTCTTATGTTAAATTTCATATGCAAAGCCATCTAGAAAGAGCTGCCAAGGCTGCGGAAAATAACAAGCCCCCTCGCCACAATAAAAGGAAGGCATGAGAAGGAGTAATTAGCTGTGCAATAAATGGCACTAGTAAATATTGTCTGCAGTTATGAAGTAGCGTTAAAGGATCGACTATTTCTAGGATGTTCATGTTGCAATATGAAATACATTCCGTGTCTGTTTTGAGATAAACTGACATGTAACAAAGTGATTCCTCTAATGCTCTATCAGTGACACCAGGAGGAAAATGATTAGTCCGACGAATTCAAAGATTTACCTAACTACATGAATCATGGAGATAATGCAAACATTTCACGAAACATAATATTTCAGTGAGAAAAGTATTTTCCGATCTACGGTAGACGACCATCTCAAAAAAAAAAAAAACAAAAAAAAATTAACTCCTGTAGAGAGGAAAGCTATGCATGTTTCATTTGTATACTTTCACGCCAAATATAACGATAATAATACATACTAACTTAAAATAAGCAATAAAATTCGAAAACTCTGTTGCTTTTGAATTTACACAGAATAAAAAAATCACAAAATGTCTAACCGAATAATAAGTTGCAATCGCTACACCTAAGCTAAATCCTTTCACTTGAATATTGGGATGTTTCCTGTGGTATTGCCCAAGCCTTGTTCTATCTGAGGACGTGTTCCATCTGCAACCATTTCATTGCTGACACGTAGTTAAAGCGTAATCTTCTTTCCATTTTTGGCGACGTTTTACATGTTTGCTACTATCCTAGGACTAGGGATCGGACTTACATCATCTTAGCGGTATGCTAAACACTCAGACGACACCTCAGAACTTCATTAAATATTTTTTCTTCTCTCATCACTTCGTTGGATGTTTTGGAAATGCTGATATTGGGTTCCTTTAACATGAAACACAACCTACAGCAATTTCATGGTAAATGCGTGCAGCTGGTACATAATTTCTTCATTAAGAATCGTCCCCCGAAAATTCACTTCCCTTATGATTAAAATGAAAGGAGCGGAAATATTTTATTTACTAGGATTCTACTTGTCGACGATGTGGGGAACCACCGGGAATGGTTAATGGTTCACATTCCACATAAAAGTGTAGACACTCTTTCATCGGTTGGCTAACTAGTGTAGGCTAGGGACACGCAAGTCACTAACGTGACGTCCAACTGAAAGACTTGCATCCGCACGAAATGTTTAGTTGATTGATAGGTGATCCAACAATGCCAGGTCTAGTGGCAAGAGCCTAAAACAGACTTTGTCCAGAGCTGACAGAATTTTTTTGACTATTGTGGCTCTCAGATCTTCTTGATTTGGGGTATCGTTTGACTGTATAACAAACTGCAACGGACTAGAAACATCGATATAATCATGTAAGGAAGATCAGCAACCGCTCATTGTCGAGTTGGTATGTGAATAGAGTCTCAGCCTATGGGAAGCACTGCCGGCTGGTGTGGCCGAGCGGTTCTAGGCGCTTCAGTGTGGAACCGCGCGACTGCTACGGTTGCAGGTTGGAATCGTGCCTGGGGCATGGATGTCTGTGATGTCCTTAGGTTATTTAGGTTTAAGTAGTTCTAAGTTATAGGGGACTGATGACTTCAGCTGTTAAGTCCCATAGTGCTCAGAAGCATTTGAACCGTTTTATGGGAAGCACTCAACTGTGACCTGTGCCTTCAGTTTTCTCAGGAGTCATTAGCTGGAGATCAACCAAGGTGTGGGCAATATTCGCATTTCACTACCAAACCCCTGTGAAATTCTAAAATACCTGACACACCTCAGGTGTGTTTTACTATGATTTCAATTCAGAATTTGATAATCTAATTCAGTAATACACGAAAAGACTTAATACTGTTTGACAAAATCGTCGATGGAACCAATCACAACTCTCATCTAACTAGAGGTATTGTGACAAATCCAGGTACGTAGATCCATTTCAAAAATTCATTTACATTTAATCCTTCAGTAATGAAATGGACCTCATACATTTGTTGAAGGGAATGCGCTATAACAACATTATCCAAATTCATGCAGGCTTCTTCCCACAAGAATGCTACTTACCGAAACACGTTGGTGTAACATTGTGCCGCTGCGCCCTTCTAGACGTCGTAGTCCTCCTGCCGGTCAATGACCTGCGAGTTACTGAAACCGTGCACACTACGGCTGCCATTCCACAACAAACCAGCTTTGTCGCGTATAAATAATGGCCGTCTCGGCCAGGCTTGTCACCGAGTTGGCCAGTCGACCATCCGGTGCATCATCGAGTGAACGTTCACTGTAATGGCGGCATCCGCCGTAAGACTCCCCCCCCCCCCTCCTCCACCCTCAACCAACGAGCTATGGGGCGTCTGCTATCTCTAGACGCCTCCAACTAGATGACGGTGCGGGGTTCGTACGTATGCCTCTGCAGGTTCACACTAGGCCGACTACCGGCTAATCTTGCCTATTTCTGAGCCCATCCGTGGCACCTAGTCCTGCAGCTGAGCCAGCATCACCAGTCACCTTAGTACTCACAAACTGCAAGGTTCTCTCGACGCATCAGGCATCGAGGCCAGCTGCCACCTGTCGCGGTTACGAGTCACCAGCACACACTGTTGGGGAGTAAAAATTATTGCTGGTAACGAATTGTTTCTGACTCACCCCAACCCAGAAACTTTCACCAGAGAACAGTCACACCCGTGACAGTGCGAGGGGAGTCATTCGATAGCGGGGTTGACTGAACTTGCTCAGCTACAAAAGTACGCGACCATACGTGAAATTATGTGCAAAAATTTCTTAGTCTGTAATAAATTTCTTTCCTCCCTACAGAATATCTGCGGAAAGCCTCTGAATAGTTATCTTTGTTTAATAATTTTTTCGTAGTTTTTAAGAAAAAAATGCAATCAACAGAAGATCTGTAACGCGCCCAAAGTTAGCCAAACAAAACTGGATATCTTCAACTACACACAGGGTGAAAATTATTTAAACAGGCAAAACTCTGGGAGATTCCGCGGGACACCAAAATAAATAATTTTCTGTAATGTCATATTTTCCTGTCAGGAGTTTTTGAGCCGGTAGAGGGAGGTTTCTATTGACGAAAATTAATTAAATCAACATACTCTGGGAGATTACATGGGAAACTGAAAACACACGTTTTTCTGTGAGGTAGCATTCTATGAGGACATCAAATCTCACTTATAGTAGACAAAAGGTAACACAAAAAGTACCTCAATTACAGCAGAGGTTCAAGAATGCCTCCATTGACTTGAAATCAAAGTTTACAGCGGCGGGTCATGTTCTATCTAAACGGTCAAAGACTGTAGGAATGTCCTTAATTTCTCCTGCTGCTGCTACTCCAGCAACTACACCTTCTTCTGATTTAACAGTGGTTTTGTAAACATACTTGGACGTTTCACCTCACACAGAAAAACACCATGAATCCAGCAGGGCTGTCAATAAATAGTACGAGCGGGTGGAAATTTCTTCTGAACACCACGTTGCAATGCATCCCAGATATTCTCAACAATGTTCATGTCTGGGGAGCTCGGTGGCCACTGTAAACTCAGAAGAGTGCTCCTGGAGCCACTCTGTAGCAATTCTGGATTTGTGGTGTGTCGCATTGTCCTCCTGGAATTGCCCAAGTCCGTCGGAATGCACAATGGGCATGAATGGATGCAAGTGATCAGACGGGATAATTATGTACGTGTCACCTGTCAGAGTCGTATCTAGACCTATCAGGGTTCTCTCATCAATCGAACTGCACACGCCCCACGTCGTTACGGAGCCTTCACCATCTTGAACATTCCCCTATTGACTTGCGGGGTCCATAGATTCATGAGTTTGTCTCTTCAGCCGTCGTTGGTCACGTTCTTGCACGATCTTTTTCCGGCCTCAGCGAAGTTGGAGATTTGATATTTACGGTGCACTCGTAGAATGGTTGTACGGGAAACTCTCCACTTCATCACTACCTCGGAGTTGTGTCCCACCGCTCGTGCGCCGACTATAAAACCACGTTCAAACCCACTTAAATCTTGATATCCTGCCACTGTAGCACCAGTAATATCGATCTAACATCTGCTCCAGACACTTGGTGTATTACAGAGGCGTTACCGACCGCATCGCCGTATTCTGCCTTTTTACATACCTCTGTATTTGAATACGCATGCCTATACCAATTTCTTTGGCGCTTAAGTGTATAAACTAAATATTTAGTGCTCTTACTCTATTACAGGTCTGACATGTCGACCTTTCATTTAACTCCCTAGCTAGTGTGCTCGGTCCAATTACTAGGTTTTCAAAGTAAATAAAGAAGCATATAAGGGAATAACATACCACTTTCGCTTTTCATATACTTTGCTAAAGGTTGTATAATTGAAACTGTGAAAGGGACCTGATAAAGTGATAACTTAGCAGAATACGTAGTTTCGCAAAAGTCAGTGAAACTAAACTGAACTCAAGGTAAGCCGGTAATAACTGCAGAAAGGAATGGTTTGTACCACAGCGTTCCTAGATAAAGAGAGAAAAAGAGATTATAATTACACTCTTCTATGGCACAAATACGATCCTGCATCAGATTAACTTGTTCCGAGGCTTAATGTTCGAAAACTTTATCTTACGGCGACAGCATTAATTTAGCCAACATTTATGGAGTTGCCAGGTAGTTGCTCCTCATCGTTTCTTCTTACTATAGAATTCCTACAAAATACATTGATGTTGAAGGTTAAATAATTTAATAATCTATTGTTATTTGCAGTAGTGATATTGTAATTGCTATAGTTTAAATTACTGTCTCCCAAACGTTTCTATAGATATTCCAATATTAATTATCGACTGACAGGCAACTAAGGCATGACATCTTATTCTCTACGATCAGAGAATACTCCATAATATGAGAATCTGTTGTGGAACTTGAGTTTCTGCGGGCGAGTAAAATGTTCAAACGACTTACGACAATGCAGCCGAGTGATGGTCTTCACAGCCGCTGATATTTCGACTAGTGAACACGAGAGAACACTGTGCAGGAAATTAAGCCCTCGGTAGACAGGGCCACGCCAACCAAGAACCATAATACGGCATTTCGAGAAAGGCAACACACATATGGGACACAACTATCGCCACCACACAGGCAAATATGAATTTATCGATAGTGCATTTTAATTAACACCGGGCGAGAAGGTAGCATTAATTTTGCCCATTGTTATTTGGGCAGGGACAGAGCTGGATTTCAGACAGAATTTTAGCAAAAATCTGTACCTCTAATTATAAGATCTTTTGCTAATTCAATGTCATTTGCTTCCTTAATAGGTGGCACTGTTGGATTAGAGTGTGTGTGTTGTGTTTCCGTATATTCCGTATTACTCACCTTGGTCAGCGTTGTCCCGCACGGCGCTCTCCTGTAGCATCTAGCCCTTGAAATTGACTGACTGTTCACCTGTCGAAATATCGGTAATTATCAGACATGTCATCCTGCTGCTTGCCGTAAATCGCTTGAACGTGGGAATTTATTGTTCCACATTTGCATATTCTGTTACTGACTTTATTGTCATATTACATTAAGCGTAACTGGAAATAAAAAAAACTGAAGAAATGGATTAAATAAATATTATGTGAAACACATTACCTCATCTGTAGACTAGCATTCATCTGTTGGATAATATTGTATCACAACGTAATGATCAAGCCACCATGTTACATTTTCTTGGCGTTTATTTGTGTGGGAAAGGAGGGTGTCACGCAACTGCAATGAAAGTTGCTACCAAATAAGATCACTAGTTAGCCAACCAGGTGTGTAGACATTTGGCAGTACTCTAGAGCGATGGTGGAGGCAGGGTAAGGGAAACAGAGCGTACCTTCGTTCCTTCCGCCCCGCGGTTAAGCATTGCCCTTGTTACACGCCACCCAAAAATTATTACCTTGCAAGTAGACTTAACTGTGTGCCTCGTTATGTTTTGTCGTTCGCTGTTTATGGTTTCGCAATTTATTTTCTGTGTACTGCACCAGAGAGAAACAGGAAAATTCTGATGCAATGTGCTTACAGGTATCAAATTCCCGTTCTAAGCAAGAAACGTAAGAGAAAACCATACCATTGAACATGTTTTATCTGTGACTCTTCAGGCTTTCCCGGCGGATATGTTGTAAATAGTCTTCACGGGTGTGCCGCCGGATGACGTTGTGCAAATACCACAATATTTCATGGGAGCAACTATCCGACATCATCAGGTGGGTGAACCTCGCTGGTAGCTAGGTACGACTGACAGGATCCGCATGTCGACGCCGCTGTGTATAGAGCACACGTGTGAAGATTGCGCAGGCGCGGGAACCACGCATGCGCAAAAATTTGCAGATAGATGGCGCCAGACTCAAAGGCCCTCTGCCGGGAAACGCAGAGCGGCCGTTCTGCGCGTGCGCTGACGCTGTGTTTACTAACATGCTGCCAAAGCGAGGTTCAACCACCTGATGATGTCGGACAGTTGCTCCGAAGAAATATTGTGGGATTTGCACAACGTGATCCGGCGGCACACCCGTGAAGACTATTTACATGCTTTATCTGAATAAAACGAACAGAAATCAGTTACTTTCATACAAAGTACCCTTATTATAAGATGCACTTTACAAGAAACATGCCGGAGACTGTAAAATGGAAACCACTGAAAGGTTCATCATTGCCTACCGAAGAAGGAGCGATTTCTGTAAGGGCACTGACGTTTCAATTTCTCCGCAAGAGGGATACTGCACGAGCCCACGTGACGACGGGGCGGGCACGAGCACACGCCGAGTCCACTGCACTCAGTCGTGCTGGAAACACAGAAATTGGGGATTCAGAAGAGGAGTATAGTTGGCAATTGAGCGTTCTGCGTGCAAACAACCTATGTTGTCCGTCTTGAGCAGTTTTGGCTAAAGTTGACTGTATCGGAGTTACTGTGTGACTTCGCTTGTTAAAATCAATCACTGTACCGTCAGTGATTGTGTGGCGAGCTTTGTTCATCTCCCTCAGAGGCACATTTGAATTGCTACGAAGTCTTTAGTCTGGAACAACTAGGCCAGGATAATTAGTATCGGAATACACTCGCGACATTATCATCAGCACAAGAAACCAGCCATCGCCTCCGGTACGGCAGATCGTGATCTTGCAGTAAAGGAGACAGCCTGGTAATTTATGTCCGCAGCACCGGCAGATAAGGGAATTTTGATACGTGATAATCAGAGTTCAGTAGAGTGTGCCCGTTTCCATTCTTTCTATCTTGGTTCTGTCTTGGGTTTTCATTGCCTGAATTCTCTCCACTGTTGCAGCGCAATTAATGTTGGATTGCTGGATGTTTTTCTTAACATCTGAGTTGCAAGTAATTGGCTTCACATATCACTTGGTCATAAATGTCACAAGCTAGTTTCTGGAGAACTTCATCTTCTCAGCAAGTATCTGTGTATCAAACTGACGTATTATAAATTTTCAAGTGCTTTTCATTTTGAATTTAGTCAGAATATTTACTTGAACAGAACTTTCATTCTGTTGTCAGGTAGAGCAACCCTTTCATCTGTAACGACATTAATTAAACTTTCCACTGTCAAACTAATTTCATCAAATTAAATTATTGCTGATGCCAAAGTCTTCTCTACTCCACTTGCAGGGTAGATTACAATAACTTCGCGTTTCTTTTTTTTTTAATCCATGTGCAACAGCAGAAGTCGGATTTAGGAATGTAGGGGGGGGGGGGGGGGCTTCGGGCATCATTTCCGTATGCAAATTCTAGCTGAATTTAGTGATAAACACACTGGTAGCCCCAGTACCTCGCAATTTCACTATGCTAAAGATTCAAGATCGTTTAATATATTTACATCAGTTGAACATCATCACTTCAGTTGTAGTTACGTCACTGATTTAATATCATACATGAACATGTTACAAGATCTTTGCTTGCTATTAAGCTACAGAGCACGTGGCAATATACACAACAGCGGCTACTGCAATCCAGAACATGCATTCTTCTCAGCACTGACAGTAGACTTCCTAAGAACTGTCACTACTAGCATTAGAAATAGACCCTTGTTTGATAGGCCTGATATAAGTCACTTCGAACACTTGAAACGGAATAAGATGCACATGACTCCACGCTAACGACACTTGTTTGATAGGTCTCATGGAAATGGAAATGAGTGTTTGTTGTCATTGGCCGAGAGGCCTCTTGGGGGGCAGGTCCGGCCGCCTTGGTGCAGATCTTATTACATTCGACGCCACATTGGTCGAGCTGCGGGCCAGATGGGGATAAAATGATGATGAAGACAACACAACACCCAGTCCCTGGGCGGTGAAAATCTCCGACCCAGCCGGAAATCGAACCTGGGCCCGCAGGACGACAATCTGTCACGCTGGAAAAAAAAGGTTCAAATGGCTCTGAGCACTATGTGACTTAACTTCTGAGGTCATCAGTCGCCTAGAACTTAGAACTAATTAAACCTAACTAAGCTAAGGACATCACACACATCCATGCCCGAGGCAGGATTCGAACCTGCGACTGTAGCGGTCGCTCGGTTCCAGACTGTAGCGCCTAGAACCGCACGGCCACTCCGACCGGCTTCCGTCACGCTGACTACTCAGCAATCAAGGCGGACATATGTCTGACATAAGGCACTTAAAGTATTTGAAATAGAATAACACGTTCATGACTTCACGCTGATGACTCCCGAATCAGTTCGGAGAGTGCGGCGAAATCTGGGTGCCTATTCTGTATCTTTCCGCCATTGTGCCGATCGTTTTGGTACTCAAGAGCACCGAACGGTGTAGTACTCGAATTAGAGTCCCTGCATTATTCATAAGCATTTCGGTAGCGATACCGTTCGGATCTAGACAACCGAAGCGCTGTTGTCGGTTCGTGTCGCTCAAGCCAATCAAAAGCAAGCGGCCGCAGATCAGCACGTACGCACTGCAGCGCGCACAGTGCCGTGAACACAAAGCGGCTATTCTTCCAAGTACCGAAAATTGCGTTTACGTTGCCATAACGCTTGACGCCGCATTCCATCGAACTGATGTGCCCGCCTTCATCGCCCTTGCCTCCTCCTTAACAGTATCAGGCGCAATATATCCATTCCCACGATTCTCAGCTGAAATGCATAAAATTTTTTATAGTTTCTCTGACCGCATGTTTCCATGCATGCATAATAACGATAGCGTATTTGGCTGTATTATGCAGGTTGTCGTAAATGCCGCATTATGTAATCTTATTCTCATTTACACTGACGTCGTGTTTTGGATTTTACGTTTCGGAAACTGCGTTAGGAATAGTGTGTAGTACCACGTTGTACTAATACATCTATAAAAACACCCGAAAAATTGATTCTGTGAGTTTCAAAGTATAAGAAGATATATAGAATGTGGTTATAACTCGCTCCCAGAGATCCAAATGATTAAGCAGCCCACTTCCCTATATGATACGACAACGATTTGGGTCTGAAAAACAAAACTGAAAAAAAACCTCATTTTCGAGACCTCCTGCAGTTCGTCGAAGTTTGTAACATGCATCTGATGAATGAAAATGTTTCGTATATGGTGCTGCAGTCTAAAAATATTACAGCAGAGATCTTTCATTTCAATCTACTGTGGTTGAGGATTCGAATGCAGATAAATACTTGTGACAAGCAAGATTATGAAGATGACTGCTGTTAGCTACATTCCCAGTAATTTAAGTTGTGCTTTTAGATTCCTGTCCAACCGCATACTCGGAAATCGCTACATATTCGGAAAAATGGTGAATTACTTCTGACAAGAAAAAATATAAAGGTCAAAAAAATGGTTCAAATGGCTCTGAGCACTATGGGACTTAACATCTATGGTCATCAGTCCCCTAGAACTTAGAACTACTTAAACCTAACTAACCTAAGGACATCACACAACACCCAGCCATCACGAGGCAGAGAAAATCCCTGACCCCGTCGGGAATCGAACCCGGGAACCCGGGCGTAAGAAGCGAGAACGCTACCGCACGACCACGAGATGCGGGCATATAAAGGTCACTGTCGGTTGTTTCACTCACAGTAATTTCATCTCCAACAGTTCCATATTTCGTATTTTAAACACACAGGAATCAGGAAATCATTACTGAGGAAGTGTGTTCTCACATGTAAAGTAATAACCAATATTGCTGGAAAATCCTAAGCTACACAAATAACAATGTCTCAGAACGTATGAACATAAAAAAGAAAATTTTTTGTGTACACCCACGTGTGAACTCGTGTCCTTTTGTATCGCATACCCGCACGCTAACCACTTTATTTTATAAAAACATTTATTAAAAAAACAATGTTACACATTCCAAATACGTACTAAGTTCATGTACTAACCATGTACACATGTTATTTGGCCATGCCAAACAACAGACACACATTGCTCAAATCTTTTAGTACTGTGTAGAGGAACGTAGGCTGACTTCGTTGCCAAACGGTGCTGCGTAAGTCATAAATGCGTGATAGTGTGGAAGGTTTCCAATATCAGGCTTCACATATTTGCTTTCCACTGTTACTTGAAAGTTGTAAACACGTTTCGGTAGTTACTAACAAACCCATTTGTGTAAAAAATTACACAACGGCACTAGTAACGTCAGTTCACACTCATGTAGTATACGTAAGCAGTGCCGGTGTCTTGATATTTAATGATCTTTAAACTGTTATTTACATAAAAATAACACCATTTTGAGAGAATATTGACCGAAAACGTTTCTTTTTTTCTTTTTTTTTTGGATGTAATCATTCACAGTAACAACCTAACCTAACCATATTTCTAACAAAGGAAAATAGTCTATTATGAACTCGCTTTCCAACTGGATGCGTCCTCTGGTGATTCTTTAGCAAAACCGCTAAATATGTTTAAAATAAAAAATTATAGGTTGTACATAAACCACAGCTTTTGTTGGTTGTGTTTGAATGGCGTGTACAGGGTCCTCTGATTCAAGCGAACCGATCATTGAGTGAAAATGGTTATGTTTGGCTACCTGAATATCATTTTTGCAGCCATTCATGGACTTCATGCTCAAACAACGATGGAATTTTTATGAATGACAATGCGCCGTCTCACTGTGCCACAGATGTTCGCGATCAGTTTGAAGAACATTCTGGACTATTCGAGCGAATGATTTGGCCAACTGTATCGCCCGACATGAAACCCATCAAACATTTGTTAGAGACAATCGAGAGGTCAATTCGTGCACAAAATCCTGCCCAGGCCACACTTTCGTAGTTATGAGCAGCTATAGAGGCAGTATGGCTCATCATTTCTTCAGGGGACTTCGAATGACTTTTTGAGTTAATGTCACGTGGTGTTGCTGCACTACACCGAGCAAAAGGACATCCGACACGATATTAGTAGATATCCAATGACTTGTATCGCCTCAGTGTACTTACAGACGTTATAAATCTCGTACTAACAAAAATATGTAAATGAAGAACGTTATTGATCCTGATAATCTCGCGGCCTTTCTTTTGTTTTGTGATAATTACTATGAAACACAAATTCGTTTCTAATTAACATAAAAGATTACTTTTAACTTTAACAGCTACTTATTTATAACTAAATAAATTCCTTCACACTACTGACAAGGGAACCTCCCCATCGCAGCCCCCTCAGATTTAGTTATAAGTTGGCACATTGGATAGGCCTTGAAAAACTGAACACAGATCAATTGAGAAAACAGGAAGAAGTTGCGTGGAACTGTGAAAAAATAAGCAAAATATACAAACTGAGTAGTTTATGGGAAGATAGGCAACATCAAGGACAACGGGATTGCAGGAGCGCCGTGGTCTCGTGGTAACGTGAGCAGCTGCGGAACGAAAGGTCCTTGGTTCAAATCTTCCATCGAGTGAAACCTTTAATTTTTTATTTTCAGTTTATGTGACAAACTCTTACATTTTCATCACTTTTTTGGGAGTGATTATCACATCCACAAGAAAACCTAAATCGGGCGAGGTAGAAGAATCTTTTTTACCCATTCGCCAAGTGTACAAGTTAGGTGGGTCGACAACATATTCCTGTCATGTGAAGCACATGCCGTCACCAGTGTCGTGTAGAATATACAGTATCAGATGTGTTTTCCTGTGGAGGAATCGGTTGACCTATGACCTTTCGATCAAATGTTTTCGGTTCCGATTGGAGAAGCACGTCCTTTCGTCTACTAATCGCACGGTTTTGCGATGCGGTCGCAAAACACAGACACTAAACTTATTACAGTGAACAGAGACGTCAATGAACGAACGGACAGATATAACTATGCAAAAATAAAGAAAGTAAAATTTTCATTTGTGCGAAGACTTGAACCAAGGACCTCTCTTTCTGCAGCTGCTCACGCTACCACGAGACCACGGCGTTCCTGAGCTCACGTGCTCCTTGATGTTACCTATGTGGCCCATGGACTACTCAGTTTGTATATTTTGCTTATTTTTTCACAGTTTCACACAACTTCTTCTGTTTTCTCAATTGATCTGTGTTCGGTTTATCAAGGCCTATCCACTGTGCCAAGTTATAACTAAATCTGAGGGGGGTGCGATGGGGAGGTTCCCTTGTGAGAGTCTGAAGCTGAATAATTACCTGTTTTAATGTTCATGATCATCATTACTCTCCTGAAGTAACTAGTAATTACACACGGTGTAAACATAGAATAACTTAAGATGTTTCTGGGTAGTTTGCGACATGTCAGGTACTCAAAATATTCACGGGTGTGCTGCCGGTCTATAGTGTCCAATGGGCACTATTTCGGCGATCATACATGTCGCCATCATCAGGTGAACTGACGGACTGAGCTCCTGTGAACGTGCCGGCACGGAGATCCGTGCGCTATGGCTGCTCAGAAGGAACTGGGTTCGGTTGCGGCGGCGGCCGATTTAAATACCCTCCGCCCGCGGCGCGCTCCCTCCGCCGTCCGCGCCCCGCGCCACGGTCGCGCGGTGGAACAGATTGCGACGGCGTCTGAGATGACGTCGGAGTGATGGCTCTGTCCGCCGTGGTCGTCACAACTATACGTTTGCAGCTAAGAGAATCAAGAAACGAGCCAGCCTCGCATTGGTACGTGAGAGAGTGCAATTCACCCGCCGGAGCTTTGAGTTTATCTCACAGGAATTACTCAAACTACCGCCTAGACTATATGGACTCCCGAAGGTTCACAAAGAGGGGATACCATTACGCCCCATTGTCAGCAACATCAGGGCACCTACATATTTGTTGGCCAAATACCTGGCGGGAATATTAAGTCTTTATGTGGGTAAATGCCCTCATCACATCCGTAATTCCGTGGATTTTGTTAAACGCCTTGACAGCTTCAGGTTGGATGAGTCAGATATCATGGTGAGTTTTGACGTCGTTTCCTTGTTTACGAGGGTACCCCTGCGAGAGTCACTAGAATCGATTAGTCAGAAGTTTGTCGAGAAGACCACTGAACTTTTTAGGCATGTCTTGACTTCCACGTATTTTCTTTTTAATGGAGAATACTACGAACAAACGGAGGGAGTCGCCATGGGTAGCCCACTCTCACCGGTGGTAGCGAATTTGTACATGGAAAACTTCGAGGAGGAAGCCCTGTCGTCATCCGTATGGAAACCTACTTGCTTTTTCCGTTACGTGGACGACACGTTCGTCATCTGGCCACATGGTATGAATAAACTCCTTGACTTCCTTGGACATCTAAACTCCATACACCCCAACATGAAATTCACTATGGAGACTGAAACGGAGGGTAAATTACCTTTCCTTGACGTCTTGATCAAGAGAAGGGCTGACGGCACCCTAGGTCATGGGGTGTATCGGAAGACTACGCACACTGATCTGTATTTGCACGCAGACAGCTGCCACCACCCTTCACAGAGGAATGGGGTACTTAAAACTCTAGTACATAGGGCGCGCACTATCTCTGGCGCAGAGAGTCTACCCCTGGAATTGGAACATCTGAGAACTGTATTTCGAAAAAAATGGGTACTCAGAGTGGCAGATTCAACGTGCTCTCCGCCCAACCACTGCAGCACAACCTCTTGAGATGGATGAAGTCACGAGGGAGGAGGTAGGCACTGCATTTATTCCATACACAGGCGCACTCTCGGGGAAAATCGCTCGCATTCTGAATAAACACCGGGTCGGAACTGTGTTTTGTCCTCCAAATAAAACTCGTGCACTGGTGGGGAGCGCCAAAGATGACCTCGGTTTGAGGAAGGCCGGCGTGTACCAGATTCCGTGTCAATGTGGCAAGACGTATATTGGTCAGACGATGCGTACCGTCGAGGATCGATGCCGTGAACACCAGAGGCACACTCGCCTGATGTATCCGAGCAAGTCGGCTGTCGCTGAACATTGTTTGTCGGAAAATCACGCCATGGAATATGACCGCACGAGGATTCTGGTACAGACGTCGAGATACTGGGACAGCGTTGTTAGAGAGGCCATCGAAATTCGCACCAATGACGACCTCATAAACCGTTACTGTGGCTATAATCTTAGCAAGGCTTGGGAACCAGCGATCGGGTTAATCAAGAGTAAATCGAGCAAACGTATGGTTGTGACGACCACGGCGGACAGAGCTATCACTCCGACGTCATCTCAGACGCTGTCGCAATCTGTTCCACCGCGCGACTGTGGCGCGCCGCGGGCGGAGGGTATTTAAATCGGCCGCCGCCGCGACCGAACCCAGTTCCTTCTGAGCAGCCATAGCGCACGGATCTCCGTGCCGGCACGTTCACAGGAGCTCAGTCCGCCAGTTCACCTGATGATGGCGAAATGTATGATCGCCGAAATATTGTGCCCGTTGGACACTATAGACCGGCAGCACACCCGTGGATATTTTGACTATCAAATACGCCGGGAGAAACTCAAGAATCACATGTCAGGTATTGGTTGTATTTACATGAATATAATGAATAATTTATCGGGAGTTTTAAACATATCTTTGACTGAGCGAAATGAATTTGGGCGTATTTTCTTTGTTTTATTGTCGTTTGATTATAAGAGTATTTGTTATTTCTCGCGTGGCGGAAGTTAATTTTCTGGTTTCTGGCATTGCATTGGGGTTGTGTATAAGTTCGTAGCAGATGCACGTAACAGCGACTTTAGTCATCAGTGATAGATTCTCCTCTTTACAATAGTCTGGGGTAACTCTGATTCCGCGACTGTAGACATTACATGAGTTTGAGGCGTAGAGCTCGTCGAGCCATGTTCTAAGCGCATTTTCAGAAGGAAAGGAAGTTTCTGGAAGGATTTTCGATAGAGAGCAGAAACGGTGAAAATCTGAGGCCATAAGAACCGGTGAATTAGGAGAGTGCAGCGTGACCTAACCCAGATCCAATGTAGTGTATTTTGTCAGTATAACAGAAAGCGGGAAGGTGTTATCGTGGAGTAGCAACAATTCTCGCAGTCTTCCTGGTTGTTGTCCTTGGATTGCGTCTGTAAGACGTCTCAGTTGCTGACAGTAAATGTCAGCAGTGATGGTTACATCGCGGAGAAGCAATTCGTAGTATATCACACAGTCTTGTTCCACCAGATGCGTAACATTATCTCTTGTGGAGAGGCGCGAGTTTTTGTACGGAGAGCTGCTCCTTTGTTTGGGCTCAACCATTGCTTTATTTTCCTTATGTTAGCGAAAAGACTCCATCTCTCGTCAACAGTAACGACACAGGATAGGAATTCTCGATGTTATTCACGAGCCAATAGACGTCGAGCAAGCAGAGACGCACATATGGGGCACACGTTGATTTTTGTGATTTTGGCTTAGGGCATGCGGTACACATACACGCTATTTTTGCATCTTCCCCTGTGCAGGCAAATGTCGCACGATAGTGGAATGATCACAGTTCATCGCATCTGCGAATTCTCGAGTACACTGACGTGGAGCGTTGAGGGTTAACGAATTTAAACAATCTTCCTCAAATTCCGAAGATCTTCCTGAACGCGGAGAGTCACTAATGTCAAAACTATCCTGCTTAAAATGAGAAAACCATTTGCTTGGCGTGCTCTGTCCAACACCGTTATCCCCATACACGGCGCAGATTTTTCTGGTTGTCTCCGCAGCTGTTACCCCTCGACTGAACTCAAACAGAAGAATACGTCTGAATTGTTCCGATTTCTCTACTTGGCACTCCATTTTCGCGCATCCAAACCCCACTCACTACCTCCAAATGACAAAATGATTATAACTCAAACAGTAACAGTGAGCTGCAAATAAAAATGACAGTCAATTAATAAACTCATAGCAACCAGAATACTAACATCCAAAACAAATACGCTACGAACTTATGCACCAACCTAATATAAATAAATCAATTCAGTTCTTTTATTGCCACTGATCGAACGCCAAGAATTTCGTAACGCACTCCTCAGTGGTCACTCATCATTTTTCGTATGGTGACAGTGACCCGCTAATGCTAAATTAAGGTCTACTGCTGAGCAGTAGTCGCAGGTACTCGAAGGTCTATGCCCGTCGATTCACCTTACCACCCTGAAATGTTGCCGTTCCGAGAGCGCGGGGCCACGAATCCTCGTTACCAGCATGCATATGCGATACAGCATTCACGTACGCACGTGGCTTCAAATATTCGGTTTATCAGCTAGTAACAATAAAATGCAAGAAAGCGATTCGGTGATTTTCATTAATACGAAGTGGCATAATACTGTTCCATTTTTTTTTTAATTTTAGTGTGCGACGGAAATATGTTAACTGCGTCAGAATAAGTTTTGGAAAGTGTACCTGCGATTAACGTATCCGTGGTACAAACGGAACTGTTTATGTGAAATAGCCAGCGACAAGAACTTCGATCATTCCCCAACGTGTGCTCGGCTGCCGCAGTTAATGGTACGAGCACACCACCTGCGAAAGGCAAGGTTCAAATGGCTCTGAGCACTATGGGACTTAACTTCTGAGGTCATCAATCCCCTAGATCTTAGAACTACTTAAACCTAACCAACCTAAGGACATCACACACATCCATACCCGAGGCAGGATGCGAACCTGCGACCGTATCGGTCGCGCGTTTCCACACTATAGCGCCTAGAACCGCTCGGCCACCCCGGCCGGCGAAAAGCAGGGTCCCAGCAACGAATCCTGGTGCAGCCCACAGATGTAATTTTCTACATATAATCATTCTAACATATAGAAATGAAAAATACAATCAGTAACATTTATTAGTCTTCCTACTGTCTATTTCGGAGCATTCTCCTTCCATCATCAGTGGATTTATCTTAGTTAGCAGGAGATGGATGATTCGTATCCTGTGGCACTTTATGGCAGCACAAGCGAAATGGAGTATCTTAGTACAATGGAGTATTGTTTTTTATGATTTGGCTCCTGGGACTACTATTGCCAGCTACAACAAGCTGAATTTTCAGTTGGTATTCATAACATTCACGGTCCAGCCTAGACTAAGGCTTTCACATTCATAGCAGCATATATGAGAGGCGTTCAATAAATAGTACAATAATTTTTTCTAGGCAAATTTCTGTTCAGGAAATGTGAAATTTGTTGTGGGACGTGATATAATATTGCCGCTTCAGCGCCTATAGTTTCATGATGTTCGTGTAGGTGGTGGCGATATATGTAGCCCTCAAAATGCCATCTGTAACGGAGATGCGTTCCAAGCAGAGAGCTGTCATTGAGTTTCTAGCGGAAAAAAATAGCATCGCAGATATTCATGGGTGCTTGCAGATTTTCTACGGAGATCTGGCACTGAACAAAAGCATGGTGAGTCGTTGGGCGAGGCGTCTGTCATCATCACAACAATGTCGCGCAAATCTCTCCGATCTCCCGCATGACGACCGGCCGTATACAGCTATGGCTTCCGCAATGTCGGAACTTACCGACTCTCTCATTCAAGGTGACCACAACCAAACACCTCGCTGCTCAACTGGACGTCTCTGTTGGGAGTGCTGACACACTCGTTCACTATTTGGGGTACTCACAGGTTTTTGCCCGCTGGGTTCCTCACCACCTAATTGAAAACCATAAACAGCAACGAAGATCCATCCGTATGGAATTACGACACTGCTCGTGACAATTTTTCGTCGAACATCGTCACATGCGACGAAACATGGCGACACCGTTTCGAACTGTGAGCAAAACGGCAATCCACGGAGTTGGGTCACACCACCTCTTCTCCAAAGAAAAAGTTGAAAACCGCACCCTCTGCCGGTAAAGTGATGGCGACGGTTTTCTAGGACTCCAAGGGGTTAATCTATTTGATATTCACCCTAACGATACAACGACAGTTTCTGACGTATATTGTACTACCATCAGGAAATTGAACATATGACTTCAACGCGTTCGTTCCCACAAAAATGCAAACGAATTTCTCCTTCTCCACGACAACCCAAGGTCTCTCATAAGTCTGCGCACTCCAGTCGAGCTCACAAAATTTTATTGGACTGTTCTTCCTCAGCCACCCTACAACCCGTATCTTGCACCTTCCAACGTTCATCTGCTTGGCCCAATGAAGGAAGCACTCTGTGGAAGCTCCGACGTCGACCAGTAGAGTGGTACCATGCGGGTATACAAGACCTCCCTGTAAGGTGGCGTTTGAAATAAAGGGTTTTGTAGCCAAAAGAGCGGGGAATAATATGGTGCATTGTAATCCCGAATAAAACCAACCCGCTTTCAGAAAAGAAACTGTGTTGCATCTTATTCTACGCCACTCGCATATTGTAAAAGAGGTAGCCATCGACGATATTCCTGTTTATTTGTCCACGTGACAAAGACGTTAACTGCTGACATTTTACTGATACGAAGCGGTAATGCTCGCGAATGGCTTGTGTGCGAGTGTGCGGGCAATCACTGCTCGTGCCAGCAGGCCATAAGCAATCGCGTGTTTGTGCAATCTGGCCGGAGATCGGTCCCTGCCCGACCACGCCATCCGTCTTCCATGTCTGCACACCACTCACGTGCTCGCCCTCTATGCCAGCGCGCCCCTCCTCCCTCCCCTCCCCCCCCTCCCACCCCCCTACACACACTGTTGCCCGAGAAAAATGCAATGCAAGTAGCAAAAAGCGTCCAGTCACTAACATGCATTCGCCAAGAGAGCACTATAACCACCAGCACCTTTCACTTCGTATTCAAAAGAGTACAACTACGTGGAAATCACATAATTGAAAGTGTAAATGCTTCTGTTTGCTGGTCAAGCTGCCAGTGTTCGCTAATGCGACGCGGATGCGGCATCTCTTATGAGCACACATGCAGCCTCTGTGGCATAGTAATTTCTGGTACATTTATGTAAGTCTGCAGGCTTTCGCTGCTGTTGTGACGGAAGTTAAAATCTTCTGGGTTATTAGGCCGCGTCATGTTTCATCTGAAAAGTTCGAAGTTTCGACCCCTCTGCTAGGGTCTTCCTCAGGATCTTTTGGCGTTCACTACTGCTAGAACACTGTCAGAGACGAGTGTCACGTGTACTTATAAAGCGGGAGTTTTCTGGCGTTCGTGCTGGAGAAGTGATGTTATTGGTTAAAATTAATATGGCAACCATTGATGGGCCATAGTCATACTTTTATAAAAGATTCGAAACATTTCTTAGAAATTATACGCACACTGAGGATATCTGCAGGTGACATTCTTGTTAGCTTCGATGTGACATCCTTATTTACTAACATTCCCAGTATCAGATACAATGGAGATCATAAGAGAGAATGTTGCTCCAGATGTTTGTGACTTAATTGAATTATGTCTTCGTTTGAGCTATTTTAAATACAATGGTGAATACTCTGAACAGGCTGACGGCCTTGCTATAGGCTCACCCATATCGCCATTTGCAGCTGACGTTTTTATGGAACATTTTGAGCAACAAGCGTTAAGTAGTGCTCCCTTGAAGCCTTCTTGTTGGCTCCGCTATGTGGACGATACATTTGTTATATGGTCACACGGCGAAGAAGAACTTCATGCGTTCCACAATTTCTTAAACGGAATCCACCCCAAAATCAAATTGACCTTGGAGGTTGAGAGTGAGGTCGGTCTCCCGTTCCTAGATGTGTTGGTGTATAGAAGATCTGATAACACTCTAGGTCACAGAATGTACAGAAAGACGACTAACACAAACAGGTATTTAGGTCGCACCACCATCCAGCCCAGAAGCAAGCAGTACTCAACACTCTGTCTTCACGTGCCTTCCGTATCAGCGATGATGACAACTTGGAATCAGAGTTGAATTTTTTAAAGAGGACATTGAAGGCAAATGGGTATGATAGTTATTCAATCGACGGGCTTTTAGGGGGTTTATTTATACCGCTAACAAGAATAACGAGGAACCGCCTTCTCACTCCGTCAGGCTACCTTTCGTTTCTGGGGTCACTGACCGCATAAGCAGAATTTTAAAGAGAAATGGTATTCAGACATCCTTCTTTAGTCAAAACAAAATGAAAGACTTTTTCCGACGGAAAACGGATGCTCCTGATTGCCTCCACAATGCAGGCGTCTATCAAGTGTCATGTGGCTGTGGCAAAGTGTATACAGGCGAAACTGGAAGAACTGTTGAAGAACGCATTATGGAACGCGAACGGCGGATGCAGCTAAAACACAGTGCAAAATCGGCAGTAGCGGAACATCACGAGAACTGTGGCTCTGACATCGATGTTAATAACGTACGTGTACTGGCTAAAGAAACAAACATTTATAGAAGAAAGTTCCGAAAAACGGTTGGAATTTCTAGGAATGCCTCTAATTTCAATAGAGAGGACGGCTATAGGCTTCCGGCATCGTGACTCCCCGCCATCAAGGAAGTAAATACGCGGACGCGGTGTGTGAGCGGCATAAACAGCGCGCTGCAAGTCACCTCAGCGGACAATAATATTTTGGGTAAACATTCCCCGTCTCTTGTTCTGTCCGTTTCGAATCTAGCCACTGATGACGATCAACCAATAGCGGTAGCAGGCATTTCAACCAATAACCCTTCTCCAGCATAAGTGTGGAACAGTGTCTTTCTATCCAATGACGATGGACCGCCAATAGTATCCACAGGAGATGAGCTACCAATGCCCCTTCTTCTGCATCAGAGTGGGAATATCTGCCTATGACTGTGGCCCATCAATGGTAGCCATATTAATTTTAACCAATAACATCACTCCTCCAGCACGAACGTCAGAAAACTCCCCTTTTATAAATGGACGCTACACTCGTCTCTGACAGTGTTCTAGCAGTAGTGAACACCAAACGATCCTGAGGAAGATCCCATCAGAGAGGTCGAATTGTCGAACATTTTAGAAGAAAAATGACGCGGCCGAATAACCTAGAAGATTTTAACTTCCTGGTACATTTGTTGGGTTTGCAGCTGCGTCCTAAAATCACACTGATGTAGTATCTCGTTGTTACGAGTAGTTGAGATCTTGACACGTGAAACTTAATGGTGCATTATTTCCGTTTTAAATCAGACTATGCCATAGATGATTAGAAAGCTGAAGTGATGTGAACTATGTTTAATGTTACTGTTTGTGTAATCTATATTTGTTTTTCAGTCTCTAAAGTGTGTGAGGACTATTTTTGGTCGGTTATGGAGGGAATTTGCGGCTTCTTGGCCTAACTAATTAATAAATTGGAGCAAAGAACTTATTTTCATACTAGTCTTTTCCCTGCGTCTTCTCTCATGTGTGTATGGAACACATATATTCCAAATGCATACTCCCCCCTCCTCCCCTCTCGCTGCATCTATCTCCTCCTTCCCAATCTCTCTGTCCACCTCATCCTCTCATATCTGTCGATCTCTTTCTCTCCACTATTTCTGCCTCACTTTTCCTCCTCCTCCTCCCTCTCCTTTTCCATCTCATTCAACCTTCTTTCCAACCATATATTCTTCTGCTGTCCCTATGTCCATATCCTATCCTCCATTTCCCCACCTTTATCCATCTCCTAATCTCGCCTCTTCCTCTTCCTCCTGCTACTACCCTCTTACACCTTATAACTGCTTCTAGCACCCTGCCTCCTCCTTCCCTACTCCCCTGTACATCTCATCCTAGCCTACACTCTCTCTCTCCATCTCCTTCCCCACTCCGTCTCTCTCTCTCTATTAATTTCCTCTTCCCTGCTCTCTCTGTCTATTTTATATCTCATCCTGCCTTTCTATCTGTCTGTTCCCTTCTTCTCTCTCTCTGTACATCACCTCTTCCCTCCTCTCTGCGTCCATCTCCTCCTTCCCCTTATCTCTTTCCACCTCATCCATCTTCCCCTCTCACTATGCATCTCCTTCCCCCTCTCTGCTAAACCGAGTCCATTTGGTCATGTAAGGCATCACTGGATACAGGGCAGCATACATTTCAGGGGTTAAGAAACCCTATTTTGCTTCTATTTCTGCTCCTTCAGGACCAGGAGGTTCTAAACCCAGAGCACTGATAGTCCTATAGCAAGCAGTATGTGCACCAAATTTATATGAAATCGATCGTTTAGGAGGAGATGCAAGATATACACACATACCTACATACACAGAAGCATGCCGCCTATTTTATGTATATAAGAATATCAGATTATGTTGAGTCTGGGTGATCTTCACTGGATAATGCGGTAGCTGAATGTGTGTTGAGTATACAGTTTTAACTCCAAATACCTTGTTCTGAAGAGCTTATAATCTTTTCAGTTATATGTCGGCGGCCATTGACCACATATCCAACCCATATCAGATGGCCAGAAGCATGTTGGTAGCCCATTGGTCAGTTTTGCATTGTTCGATTTTGTGTCAGTCCGAAGAAAGCGTGCGATTGATGAAACGGGTGAAAACCCTTACTGTCCGCACTGGTAATGTGCTGCCATCAAGCCTATATAAGAGCAAGGTATTTGACTCAGTTACGCGAAGTCAAGTCTGTGATAGCAGTTGTGAGTTGGTGGTTGGCAAGACTGAGCTTGCTGGTGAACAGATTTCCTTGGCTCTTGTTAAGACTGATTTTCGCCCTTCGCCCTCCAGACAGTGCATAATTAGGTGATTTTGTCCGAATGTCTCTTTAAGTGCCTAACAATGAAGTTTAGATTGTGGAAAGCTGAGAAATCAGAGCCGGCGCCCCTATGAACGCCTCAAAATAACTCATGGCCCACGTGCCAGAATACGTCTGTGTTGCCTTTCAGCAGAGTGCAGATGCAGTGCTACCGGTGGTGAACACTGGGTGGAAAATATGCAGCAACCCATACAATTGGCACTAGAATCTGATGCGGACCGCGTCGTAGGTATTATGAGGCGATATATGGTAAAACATGATTTCATGTCTTGCTTAAAGCAAGTCCACTGTCTCTCTTACTGAAATTATCCACTACTGTAATCTCTTCGGCCTCCTCAAGGACACAGTCCATATACAGATACACGCAAGAAACTGCATGTGCGTACATACACGGTGTTTCAAAAATGACCGGTATATTTGAAACGGCAATAAAAACTAAACGAGCAGCGATAGAAATACACCGTTTGTTGCAATATGCTTGGGACAACAGTACATTTTCAGGCAGACAAACTTTCGAAATTACAGTAGTTACAATTTTCAACAACAGATGGCGCTCTGGTCTGGAAAAGTCTATAGTACGATATTTTCCACATATCCAACATGCGTAGCATGCTGTTCAATTGTTTCTGGATTCTGGCGACACACCTGGTCTTTCAAGTGTCCCCACAGAAAGAAGTCACAGGGGTTCATGTCTGGCGAATAGGGAGGCCAATCCACGCCGCCTCCTGTATGTTTCGGATAGCCCAAAGCAATCACGCGATCATCGAAATATTCATTCAGGAAATTAAAGACGTCGGCCGTGCGATGTGGCCGGGCACCATCTTGCATAAACCACGAGGTGTTCGCAGTGTCGTCTATGGCAGTTTGTACCGCCACAAATTCACGAAGAATGTCCAGATAGCGTGATGCAGTAATCGTTTCGGATCTGAAAAATGGGCCAATGATTCCTTTGGAAGAAATGGCGGCCCAGATCAGTACTTTTTGAGGATGCAGGGACGATGGGACTGCAACATGGGGCTTTTCGGTTCCCCATATGCGCCAGTTCTGTTTATTGACGAAGCCGTCCAGGTAAAAATAAGCTTCGTCAGTAAACCAAATGCTGCCCACATGCATATCGCCGTCATCAATCCTGTGCACTATATCGTTAGCGAATGTCTCTCGTGCAGCAATGGTAGAGGCGCTGAGGGGTTGCCGCGTTTGAATTTTGTTCGGATAGAGGTGTAAACTCTGGCGCATGAGACGATACGTGGACGTTGGCGTCATTTGGACCGCAGCTGCAACACGGCGAACGGAAACCCGAGGCCGCTGTCGGATCACCTGCTGCACTAGCTGCACGTTGCCCTCTGTGGTTGCCGTACGCGGTAGCCCTACCTTTCCAGCACGTTCATCCGTCACGTTCCCAGTCTGTTGAAATTTTTCAAACAGATCCTTTATTGTATCGCTTTTCGGTCCTTTGGTTACATTAAACCTCCATTGAAAACTTCGTCATGTTGCAGCAACACTGTGTTTTAGGCGGTGGAATTCCAACACCAGAAAAATCCTCTGTTCTAAGGAATAAACCATGTTGTCTACAGCACACTTGCACGTTGTGAACAGCACACGCTTACAGCAGAAAGACGACGTACAGAATGGCGCACCCACAGACTGCGTTGTCTTCTATATCTTTCACATCACTTGCAGCGCCATCTGTTGTTGAAAATTGTAACTACTGTAATTTCGAAAGTTTGTCCGCCTGAAAATGTACTGTCGTCCCAAGCATATTGCAACAAACGGTGTATTTCTATCGCTGCTCGTTTAGTTTTTATTGCTGTTTCAAATATACCGGTCATTTTTGAAACACCCTGTACATTTCATCCAGTGCCACTGTTAAAGTCTCGTGTATTGCATACGAAAATGTTCTGCGTACCTACCTAACCCTACGAACTGTCTATCCCGTGTATAGTTTGTGGCAGGAAGACAGAATAACTATTGACTGCGCTTCCTTGGTCCCAAATCATTTCTAACAGAGCCAGCGGACGGAACAAAATATTGGTGCCAAATCTTTGCAAAATTTTCTCAGTTTTGGAGTACATTCTCTCAGCATAAGGAAGGAAACCAACTGCTGAATTTTCACTGTAAAAAAATCAGCAACCAGATACCCTTTATGAATGAATGGTTTATTCTACCGAGCCTAGTTTCGGGCTGGGTCGATCGTCTGATGGCAGCGACAATTTATCGTCTAAAACTCATGTTTTTGTATTGAGGAAAGGTTGTCTAGTGTACCTTATATTCAGCGTACCACATACCAATGATGTAGAACGCTATGCTTTAATGTACACGGTTTTCGGAAAGTTGTTGTGCAGTTACGACGCACTTGGGAAATAATGGCCACTAGCGGCTATACATATCTGATGAATCCGCTTAACTTTATTGGAAAAACGTTTCTGTAGATCTGAAGGTGGTATGTTTTCCACTCATGCAGTTATTTCAGTTTTGAAGTTTCAAAGCGTGCGTGAGAAATTGCAATGGACTACAGATTTTGCTGTTCCCCAGACACAAATGTCTGGTGCAGTAAGGTCCGACGAGCGAGTGGTCTATAGGATTTTGAACATGACAAATTCTCCAGAAACCTCATCCAGAAGTCGCATAGTATTGTTATCTGTGTTCGAAGTAGCTCCATCTTGTCGAAACCGTGAGTAGTTGATTTCATCATTCGTTAGCTGGCCATTGAAATTGTGCATCATTAAACAGTGACGGTCACTGCTCACAGTTCCTTCGGAAACATGAATGTCCAGTAATGCACTGTCTGGATACTCCCACCCACACTCCAATTTTCTGATAATAAAGTGCCGTTTAAAGCATATTGCGATGATTCTCCGTCGCCTGCAACCGTATGTTTTGTGTTAAAATGACCAGAGATGTGGAACTATCACTGGTCTGTGTAGGAGATAATGTTAAGAACATTCCTTTCAATAAAAAATGTAAACAATTCGCTTTTCACGATCCACATCTTTCAATTCTTACACGAGAATAATTTCATTGTTTCCCTAACTGTTTCACGTGCGGTTTCAACCCGATGCCTTTTTTCTGCTCCAACTTGCTCAGTGATTTTGCTGGGCCATACTGCTTGGGGTCAACAGCAACAATATCCAACAGCTTCAGTTTGTTTAGTTTAGGTGGTTTTTAAGTGCATTTGGGATTTAACAATGCGTCTGTTTCTTAGTAAGTTATTTCTAACTTACAAAGCAATCTATATCCGTATCCCATATTTCAGTACACAGCGAACTTCGGAACGCAAAGTATACAGCAAAAACCTTCCTTAAAACGTAAATGTGAGATTCGTACTAAAAATCTTCCCTGCAATCTGTAAAAAAAAATGTAAATGTCGCGTGACTAGGGCCTCCCGTCGGGTAGACCGTTCGCCACGTTCAAGTCTATCGATTTGACGCCCCTTCGGCGACCTGCGCGTCGATGGGGATGGAATGATGATGATAAGGACAACACAACACCCAGTCCCTGAGCGGAGAAAATCTTCGATACAGCCAGGAGTCAAACCCGGGCCTTTAGGATTGATATTCTGTCGCGCTGACCACTTTCTTTTTTTAATACAGCTCATTGCGTTTGGTCTGGGCGGACGTCACAAGACATCCATTCAAGTTGATCGTTGATTCTTCGACTCAGTTTTTTTATTGCAGAGAGCACGCAGCTCTCTGACCGAATACGCTGAGCTACCGTACCGGCTACCACTCAGCTAGCGGGGGCGGACTGCAATCTGAAGATGGGCTCAGACCCGAAAGTAGCTACAGTGAAAGAAACATTCATTCAAAACGTGTGGCTGATTGCAGTTCTCCTTCGGTGATATTTATGAAAACTGTCGCGGTGTTCTGAAATCACCATGGATAAAATAGCGCAAATTCCGAGGAACAGCAGATCCGACTATCAGAGTAACAATTATATTTGCACAATGACTTCAGGTATCCTCTTTCTTTTGGCAAGCTGTCAGCGTTGGAAAGACATACGCTCTTCGTACCAATGTTTCCATGAACCTGTGTGCGTTGATGCGGCAGACGGGAGCTCGCTGCATTCGGATACCGGTCGGTATGCGTCGATTTGCGGTGTCCCAGCACCTGTGTCCTCTTACAGTCGTTCAAATATAGTTTTCCGTACAGTACAGCATCGTCAACAAACAGCTGCAGATTGCTCCTGTTCCTTTGTATCAGATAGTTCATACGTATAGAGAACCACAGTGGTACTATCACACTTCCCTGCATCACTCCTGACGATACCCTGATCTCTGATCAACACTCGCTCTCCAGGACACCGTGCTGGGTTCTATTACTTAAGAAGTCTTCTAGTCACTCACAAATTTGAAAACCTATTCCCTATATCCGGACCTTCCTTAACAGTCTTCAGCGTGTGACTGCGTCAAATGCTTTCTGGCATTCTAAGACTATGGAATCTATCTATTGCTTCTCATCGATGGATCTCAAGGTATCGTGCGAGGAAAGGGCAAGTCAAGTTTCACATGAACAGTGCTTTCTAAAAGCGTGTTGATTTGTTAACACAAGCTTTTCTCTCACAAGGAAATTTGTTCCGTTAAAACTTAGCATACGCGTAAAAATTGTGTAGTATACCGACGTTAAGGATATAGTTCTATAATTATGTGGGCCCTTCCTTTTGTCCTTTTGTATACGGTAGCCACTTGCGCTTCTTCCAGTCGTTTTACATCGGAAGATGGCGGCAAGTGGGAACGTCGACAAATCGAGACAATTTGATTTTCGGATCTGTCTGCAAATCCATCAGACACAGATGTGCAGCCTTTAATATTTATTTCTTTATTTTGTGTGATGTCCTGTGCTGCGTGATTTTAACCGCTATGCGTAATTTTGGCCTCATAATAATTCAGGCTGGTAGTGTTGTCAGCATTTAGTCTGCCCAGCGGAGGCTTCTAAATAAACGTACGGAACGAGAAGGGAATATGAAAACAGCACTCAAAGAAATTGATATAATTGAAAACCACACGAAAAACGATATCATTGTTTCGGATGCGATGAAGTTTTGGAATGACCTAGAGTGTTATAAATATATTGCTTGATTTTTGTAATATTTCCATGTCATAAGATTTCTCTTTAGTAAATAGATATCCATAAATGAAGGAAACAGCAGGAAAAGAAATAATTCATGAACTAATACCTCGAATCAGTTGAAATACGACCCCAGTCTACTGCATAAATTTAGGTATGTATGAAACATGAAAACATAGTTCCAACATGTATCTATTCTTCTTTTCTTTTATTTGTAGACAGGATTTATTTGCACTTACGCAATACAGTCGCTGCATTTGTTCGGTTAGTGTTACTTGAGGTTCCGAGTAGTATGGAAATGGCGAGTCTGAGTCATAGTTCAAGCAGCTACCGCTAGTTACCGCGGTACTCGACGAAAAACCCTAGATTGCGTTTGCAGTAAATTCATTAAGCGAGATCACAAGAAATTTAAAACTCCAAGATTGCAATGCCGCTGCAGTTATTAACATCCAAGATAGCGGTGGTGTGAAATTAAAAAAAAAAGAAAGAAAAAAAAGGGGCATGCAAGATGACAGTGGCAGGAAAGTGCAAAAAAACCCTAGATGGTGATGTGAGAAATTAAAAAAATCCAAGATTGCGGATCTACATCTGTTGTGCTTTGTAATCCCCCTCCTCTGACGTTACAATTCACTGCACTCGTGTTTAAAATGTTTGTGTCAAATACTGTCCTTATTATATTAAGTGTGTGCATGCAGCATCAAAAAATTTATGAACTTCACTTGCACTGTGTAAATAGTATCATGTTCAAAAACATGTTCCTAGTACTACAGCAGTGTCACGTCGGAAAAAAGAAAATATGTAAGCTTCACCTGAATTCCGTAAATTGATTCAGCAGATTCTTCTCTCTATACCTCATAAACAGACAAACACACGCACACACTCCCTCCCTCCCTCCCTCTCTCTCTCTCTCTCTCTCTCTTTCTCTCTCTCTCTCTGTCTCTCTCTCTCTCTCTCTCTCTCTCTCACACACACACACACACACACACACACACACACACACACACAGACAGACATACACAACACACATGAACGAATGCACAGAGGTACTCCACTACAAAATAATCGAAAGAATTGTGTGTTTAAGAAAAACCAAATCAATTTACGAAAAGCGTCTTTTCTTTTGATGAATTTTTCAACTAGATTTATGTAGGAGCGTGTCTGGTTTTCGTGTAGTTTTGTGCCGCAGAAATCTTCTGCTACAGATTGCTACTTGTAATGTTCCAAGTGATACTACATTCTCAGGTTTATTTCCTGAACTGCTCGAATTTTAAATGACTTGGTAGACCAGTTAGGGGTGAATCCTGTCTCGAAAATTGTGTTTGCTAATTCTGACGAAATCACCGGCTCTGAATTTAGCTTTTTGAGGATCTACCATTTGTCTTTATTGTATGCAGCAGACAAACGGTTCGTATGTTTCACATCCACAGGACAAGGGAAATAACAGTTTAGTGCTGTTTTGCTAATGGCACTGTAGAGTACAGCAAAGTGTCATCATTGAGTGACTGTAGGAGGATATAGGATGACTTGAGTTTCTAGTTGATGTGATGAATGGCAGGTAGCTCCAAATGTAGGAAAAGCAATCCCGTAATGGTGGAATACATTATTGGTAATGTGCCGGTTGGCAGCGTCACATCGATTAAATTTCTAGGCATAACACTACAATGCGATATTAAATGGAACAAGTATATCAGGTTGGTATCAGGAAATGCCAGTGGCCGACTCCGCCAAATTGGGATAATTTTTTGAAATTGTAGTTCATCTACAAAGGAGACGGGATATATAACACTAGTACGACGCATTCCTGAGTACTTCTCATGTATTTGGTATCCCCACCAGTTGCGATTAAAAGGAGATATCGAAGCAATTCAGAGGCGTGGTGCTAGATTTGTTACCTGTAGGTTCGATCAGTAAGCAAGTTTTATTGAGTTGCTTGGTGAACTCAACTGGAAAACCCTACAATGAAGACGATGCTCTTTTTCTAAGCGAATGTTGAGGAAATGTAGAGAAGAAGCATTTCAGGTCGAGTACAGAACGATTCCACTACTGCCAACATACATTTTGCATAAGAAACATGAAGATGAGTGGTGATAGGGCTCTTACAGAGGATTATGAACAGTCGTCTGTCTCTCGCTCTGTTTGACAGTGGAACAGGAAAGAAATGGACTAGCATTTGTATGTGGTAGCTTCGGCTTTGCACCATACGGTGACTTGCCGAGTGTGTACGTAGATTAGCTGTAGATGTAGAACTGGTATCATATCAATTGTTCTATGTTATGGATGACTGTAATGATTAACTACATCTTGCGCAATATCAATCCATTTGAAAGAACTCTGAGAAGTGCAATGTTTAAATACCATACCTTTAAGAGCTCTGTTGAATCGCTCCTCAACTGAAACTTTAAAGTTAAAAAACGACGAGTAATGATTAATCTCGTGTTTTTGCAACAGCAACTTGAAATTCTTTGCCTAACATGGAAACTAACAAACTTGTTATACCTGGGTTTTCGTGAGTCTTACGTATGTCTTAAGTACATTGCTAGCGGCTTTTCGTGCGGGGGCCCCTAGTTTCCAGGAAAATCTATGTTTAAGTATTAGGCTTACTGTCCTTCACCCGAAACGTTACGGATGCACCGATCGGACGAGTTTAGAGCAGGGGGCTATGGTTCTTCGTTACCACTCTGGCGGTAGAGGTTCAAACATTGACCAAGTACCATTTTTCCAATTTCTTCGTACCGAAGGTGATTAAATAGTGTATGTCATGCAAATTTATTCAAAATTTCTTGCATAAGATATAACGATCAGCAGCTGTATAAAATATTAATTCAAATTATTCACTGAATCCTAATTTAATGACATAAGCTGCACTGGGTATAGACGTATTACCCAGCTGCGAGATATGAAATATTTATGACAGGCCGGGACTAGAAGCTGGATCTCCCGCTTAACGTGATATGTGGAAAATTCGGGTTCGAGTCCCGGTCCAGCACAGATTTTCATAAGTAACAATAGACTAATACCCATTGCTGATGATATCATCTAATTCACATTCAGGTAATAATTTGGAATAACATGAAAAAACAGTCGTTTTCATTGTAGTAATTTCACAAATAAAACAATAATCACAGCGAACTTTTTTCAAATGTGTGTTCCGTTTCTTATAGAATCGTCTTAATCGCTATAGCTTACATCGCTTGCTGTGCTACAACAGAATGGTATTTGTCGCGGAAGCAACCGAAACACAAATTCGTAGAGCACCAAGCACATTTAACCCTTTGACTGCTACAAACGTACCGCTGCATTCTGTGGGGAGCGCGGATCTTTTGTCGCCCCTATCTTCCCGCCAGCCCTGGGAGACCGAGTTGCCCGCTACCTGTGAAATGGTTTTGCCGCACGGTCCGGTGCCCTGCGCTCAATATTCCCTCAGCGCTTAGCGTGACGATTTTCGTCCGCCGCTTTGGGCTTCGCCGCTCGCAGTACAAAACACAGTAGACTCTTGACTACTTGGCGGAAAGTCAAGCCGGATAACAAATGACAGGATAGGCCGGAGTTCAATAAATTCTCTCTTCCGACCTCGGCCGCTCCATTCGAAATACCCTTTTTTATACTAAAACCTGAATTTACTAATACTTTCTGACTTCTTACGCTCTACATGTCACCCATTTCAGGCTCTTTATTTAAAACACGAAAGATCGCAAAAAGGAACAGTTTAATAATGCAAGCAGTTCGGATCTCCAAGAAGGGAGGGGGGAGGGGTTGAGGGTAGGGGTGGCAATTTCAAGGGACATCAAATTAATATTCTTGAAGAAAAAAACCTTCTTTCACAAAGCACCTTGAGCCGCGGCGCTCGTTACTGGCGCGCCAGTCTCTTGGATGTCCATTATCGATCCATCGATGTTTCTTATCTTTGCTAGCCTTGTTTTCGGCATTCGCGAGGCGACTCTCAGTTGACGTTCGCTCGGGCTACCTGCTGAGACGCCGCGAGGTACGAGGTGGAAGCAACCACGTATATGTGGAGTCGGTTGTACGCGGTCTGCCGGTTCAGCATGAAGGATATGTGTTGGCTGCCTGCCTGTCTGCTCTCCTGATTTTGCTCGCCGTGCCTTGCGACCGCCTAGCTTGGGTTGCTGCCTGGTGTATCCTATACGAGCCATACCAGACGTCCAGCAGAAGTTAAGCAGCATTGTGTTTCTTAAAATAAAAGGAGCAACTGTATAAGACCTTTTGTAACCAATTTTGTTGGCCTCTTAAGTGTGGCCTTCGCGTTCACACTGCCTTTGGGGAGAGCTAATTCTTTTAAATTTAAATAGTTGGGGTTCCCTGTCCTTTATAATACTTTGGGGGTTTTATTTGAATTTTCTCTTTGGGGTTCCATCCTTGTGCTTGGTTAATGTTTACTTGTGTACAGGGCAGTGATTCCTGGTTAAAACTCGGAGAAGGTGTTTGATGTTACTGCCGCTTCCGGCATTTGTCTTTTCAATTAAGTCTTATGATCTCTTCGATAGACCTGGTGTCACTCCTCGTTAATTAATGCTGGTTTATGTGTACTTAATTTTGACTTGGCCATTGGAATTAATATTTTGGAACGCAGTATAGCGCTAACGCAACCTTATTGTATACCACCTTGTGCCCCGGTCTAGTAGCTTAATATTCAGTGGCACGAGTTAGCTCCACTACCGGTTTTACTGATGTGCCCCCTTCAAAATCTTGTATTTCGCCCCATGCGTGTCTGGGAACACAGAGATGAGCTTTAGTGTGACTTCAGTGCTAGTCAGTTAATGGAATCTTCATTTTGCCTTGGCTTCCATTGAAGAGTTTGAGTGGAGCATAACGTGTTTGATTTGTTATTCATTTAATTACTGTAAGTTTGTTTATTTAATGGGGAACAAGACATTTAAAGACTGTTGGTATTAACTCCCCTAGTTGCAGGATGTTGCTAATTCGTTCCAAATGGCCTACTACTTATTCAATGGCAAGGCTGTTGATTAGTTTGTTACTGTGAGTACAAATTCACGCTATTTATTTGTTACGGACATTGTTGAAGTGTATGTGTCGTGAATTAATCACTAGCTACGTGTTTGAGCTAAACTGGTATAAACCTTACATTGCCTCCTTAAAATATGTTGCCAACAGAAACCCTTAAGACAACTAAGTTTTGTCACTGTTTATGTTAACCTTTACTGGGAGCAATATTTCATGTAGTTAAATTTTCTCTTAAAATGTGTATTTCTCTGATGTAATAAACGAGTGATAAAAGAAAAAAGCAAAGGGGCCTGGTCCTTCCCATTGTGTCCGGTTTGTAACACGTATCACACCTACAATCCAGTGCACGTTGGTCTATCGATTATTGATATGACTTTTAAACACTTCCCTGTAGGTTTTTGAAAATTTTTGAACACACTGATTTCTGAACGAATCATAAGTTGATTTTTGAATGAGTGCGTATTGTACGTGATATCTCTGCCAGGAAAATCCCCGTAGCCTCAAGAAATAAAAAACTCTACTTCAGACAAATGGGGAGGGGGCTATACGAACTGATCCGAATAAACCCGAGCGGGTGAACACCAATCGCTGTTTGTTTATGTGGTTGACTGGGTGTACAAATGAGAAGCGTTGTTATAATTACTAGCGCAATCCATAGATTCAGACTACCAGAGTGGAAATGAATGACCAACGGGAGTAACCGGTACGAAAGATTACGTATTATCTTCTTAGTGTACCGGTACCCAAGAAAATGAAATTTTGACAGAAAATTTTTGCCAGATCGGTGATTCGGACAGGGTTAGTGAAGTTAACAGGAGAGTAAGGTTTGACAATGGCAGGAATAGTTGCAGAATTTGTAACAATGAGATTGTTTGTTAGAACGGGGAAGGAAAAGAAACGCTGACATCACACAAATTATATGGAAGAATATGACGATTCCAAATTTATATCAAAGTTTCGTACTTCTACCACGTTTGGGTCTCAGGATGATGAACTGGAGCATATGAATGAAATGTGAATCTATTTCCTCACGTAAAACTTTTTGCTTGTAATAGGGCTAATAGGCATTTGATATTGGTACTATATGAATTATATTCCGTCGAGTTGTTTATGTAAATGAGGTAGATAAAAATGACCATTTGCGCCAAAACAGTCTCGCTTGTTTGACATTTGTTACATTTCCTGCAATATTAAAAAGGCCTATTTCGTTGTATCTAGCAGAAAGTGACAAAGTAAACGTAATGGAATTGAGAAACCACACCACTCTTGGGTACTAGTCATATTAACAGATTTTTCAATATTACATAACTATTGATTTTTCATGTAGCAAAACGTTTGACGAACTTTGACGAAGCAATAGATACCTTTGCAGAAACGAAAGCACGCCAAGTAAACCTCTAGCAGGAGTAAAGAGAAAAAAATGCTGGGAACCAATGATTGAACAAATGTGTACTGTCTAGCTTGTCTCTTGTCTTTACTGGTTTTATGTTTCCTATGTTTAATTTTATGTCACATAAAAGAAAAAGTTATTAACTAATATGCAATAAAGAGTGCAATATTCTAAAGAGCTCTTATTCTCCCGGCCAAAAATAATCCCACCCAGTATTAATTGTGAGTATTTTTTAATGGGAGGTGGGATGTCAATCCGGCCGACTGGAATTACGGGAGGCATCGCAGGACATTTTAATTTTCACTGTCCTGAATATAGGTTCGATGCTTCTATTACAAAATATACGAGTTTGAATTCTACAGAACGAATTACAGTGACGTGCGATAGAAGAATGCTGTGTGAAGAGAGGTGGCGCTGCACTTTGGGACACTTACGATCAATTAACATGTCTTACATTTCCTCCAGTATATATGTATTGTATATCAAACTCTTCAGGAAGATGTGCCCTACAAAATGAACATATTTTTTAAAAAATCGATTTTTGTTTAAAGTTTTGGTTCTCTATATCAAAGCGTCGAGTGGCAGGGTGGGGGGGAGAGGGAGGGGGCGCCACTACCAAGCTTTGGCCCGGTTGGGAAATATCGTAGATCTGGAGCTGTTTGGAGGTCTGATATGCAACTGAAGAAACAAAGAATACAGCGTTGCCGACAGAGCTGCTCTCTGCGTGTGTTCACTGTTGTTTGTGAGAACTGGAAGAGGCCGTTTGTTGTAGAGTAGTTCCGATAATTTATCTAATATTAACAATACAGTATGTACCACATAGTTATGACTCCAGATGTGCTAGAAGCGCCAAAGTTGAATAAAATATTTGGAAAGGCCACGCAGCATGTAGCAGGCGGCCGCTCTCTATAGCTTTGGAAAAGTACAGTAAATATAATAAATTAATCCTAATTTTACCTGGAAGAAGTATTGTCATGGTATTAATAAAGTAGGTCAGATAGTACGGGGGCCGGATAGTAACGAACTGTATAGCCAGGAGTGTACTATAAATACAGATACTCTAACAACTCAAGTTTTTGACTTTAAAACTCTTCTATAAATGAATCGCTGCATAGGCAAACACGCAGGTATGACAATATTGTTTCATGCCTAAGGACTACATCTTTCTTGGAGCTTTTAGTAGGATGTTAGAAGCCTATGACGAAAGCTATGTGTCGGTTTCGATTCATTTCGGTAACCTAGTGTTCTTTCATTGCTACGCTTCCATACATTTTCTAGCCTACATATACTCATAACTGTAATAAGGAAAGGAAAAATACATCAGTGATATCGCTCTAGTACATTGGAAGTCTTTGGGAGTCATAGAAATAACTTTTTTACTCCACGTTTTTTCGTGCCGTTCACGAATTGTCAGAGACGCGGTTGAGCGGAGATGAGGGCCGCTAATGAAATACTTATCATCCGATTTTAAGAAAACTTCACTTGAAAAAGAACTGAGTTACTTTTCGTTATTCGTCTTAGTTCTCATGCTGCATCCAATGAGATAGAGCACTGCACGATACTTTAAGATTTTTGTAGAGGTAAAAATACAGTGCTTAAACTTTGCGTATGGTTCGTTTTACGTCACTGATTGCAGTCAATGAAATGTAGTTAAGATATCGAAATTGTATTGAAAGCTGAGAGCAGGGTTATGTGTATCATCGTTCTCAATGTTGTGGATTGGCAAGACAGCCAACCCACTATGAGAGGAAGCCGAAAGGCACGCGTTTTAGCTCACGCAGGCTGGCGTGAGGTCTGGAACAGGTCAAGGAAATGAGACTAACAAAAAACGTACGTAGCTGCTGGAATACTTAACTTTAATCCATAATTGGTGGACATCGCTGTTGATGGTACATGTTTTACAGCATCAATAGTAACTGGTAATGGCGCCTTGCTAGGTCGTAGCAAATGACGTAGCTGAAGGCTATGCTAACTATCGTCTCGGCAATTGAGAGCGTAATTTGTCAGTGAACCATCGCTAGCAAAGTCGGCTGTACAACTGGGCGAGTGCTAAGAAGTCTCTCTAGTCCTGCCGTGTGGCGGCGCTCGGTCTGCAATCACTGATAGTGGCGACACGCGGGTCCGACGTATACTAACGGACCGCCGCCGATTTAAAGGCTACCACCTAGCAAGTGTGGTGTCTGGCGGTGACACCACACTTAACATAATTGGTTTTTATATCTACGAGAGGGCTGCAGGAATTGTCGAGAATGTGCGTGACTAGACATGCCGAGCGCTACGAAATACACGTCATCCGATTTCAAGGAAACTACTTGGTCAAAAATCTACTCTTTCACATCTTACTGTATCGTTTCGTCACTCGACAATCGACTAAATTTCCTTTGATTATTTGAGAAAAAATTTGATTTTTTTCGCATCTTACACTACTACGTCTTCACTTGATAGAGAACCGAACAATTTTTCGTTATTCGTCTTAGTTACTGTGCTGCATCGAATGAAATAAAGCACTGACCGATATTTTAAGATTTTTATAGAGATAAAAGAACATTGCGTGGACTGTGCGTATGGTTAGTTTTACTCATTGATTGCAGTGTATAAAATGAGCTAACATGTCGAAATTGAATTAAAAATGAGAGCAGAGCGGTATGTAGCACCGCTCTCAAGATATTGGCTGTTAGATCTGCTGGAGGGTTGCGCCTAGTGTTCTTTCCAAGCGAAGCGTGAATCATATGCTCATAAGACCGGTCGTATTTCATTAAGTAGCACACGAAGAGGTGCATATTTTCCCATATCATTACTACCTGAAACATTTTTATCTCTCGAGGTACAGACGTAACTATAATTTTTTTCAATGGAAAGATATATTTATTTTAACAGCATTTAACATCTTGTCAAAATAGAATATTGTGGCATTCGACACATCAATATTTAGGATATTCTATGTGAGGCGCCCAGCTTTAATCGAAACCTGTTTATTGTTACGTCACAAGATGTAATTGCTAAATAAGTAAATGTTTTAATTATTTCGGTTTCCACTGAAATCTTTCGTTCATTTACATTCCTTAGAACGCGTTATAGCTACGTGTAATGATATCAGCTTGCCAACCAGTCTCTCTGACATCACTACAGCAACGGCTTTTATATGTAGATCTGATTTTCTGCTTCAGTTTCTTTTACCCCGCGATGCGAAGAACCAGGTGTAATTGCCAGTCACCATCTTCATGATTTCTTTCTCTGTAAAACCACAGCGGCTAACATTTTTCTCAGTCGAAAACGAAGATGAAATCAGCAACAAAAATAAGATCAGAGTAGCAAACGCATGCAGGCTGAAAGATGGAAAGCTGCTGAGCACTCTGGGTGGAAATGCGGCTATTGAACTGCTATAGCTGGTCGCTAAGAGCCTTGCTCATTAACGCGTCTGGTCCACCAAAATACCAGAGCGGCTGGTCGTATTGAGACTTCCGGATTACAAATACAGCAACAAGGGGGTGTTCGTTCACATGTCCAGAGCACCTGACGGCAGGATAAATGACCGTGGGGACAGTAGCAGCAGCGTGTGTTAACGTGTTCAGAGCAGTTATGGTTGATGATATCTACTGCCTTGCTGGCACAGGTATTTTCAGAAGCGATTTCGGAAAACACAGTTCTTTTTGAATTCAAAAAGACTGTCGTTCCTTCAATCAACTTCGATGCGGAAAGGAGATGTACTAAACTGATGCAGAATTGTAGAACGTTTTTTATGGACTCTTCCCTTGAAGCTATCTCTCTGTAAATCTCTGACAAGAATTTTTGTGGTGTGGGTGTATGCTTGTCTTTAATCTATGAAGGCGCGGTCACAAAGTGTCTAACCAGTCTGCCCTCCCCATGAACGGGAAAATTATAGATTTTAAAAACTTTTCGCAGAGGAATTTCGCCAAGGTTCTGTTTTCGTGCTGGTCACAACTGCGTTATTTAATTTACAAGTAAAGCTGTTAACTCGTTCTTGAACAATGGAATCATATTTTCCAGATTGTTCTTGCCTACATTAGAAAATGTAAGTGAATATCTTTCCTGAAGCATTATGCTGTGCTGACAGTGAATGACTAATCCTGTTCAAATCGTTTTTCACTCCTCGTTTTGCAAGGGATCTGTTGTACGTCGACTGGTACTAGAAGGCAGTCTTATCCGTATTAATTACATAATAGAGGTCAAAATTAGGTATTTTCGTCTGTATCTGCCATCTTTATGCACCTGCTAATACTTCGTGCATCGTTGAGAACTCTTTGACATGCCCAAATATTTGGAATCTTAACTACTAACCACAAGCAGATATACATTATTAATTAAATTACTACAGGAAAAAATGACTATTTCTGAATAATTTTGCATGACACGTACTAAAAGGGTTCATGTTCAGGGTTTGAACCCACACTGCAAGCATGGTAGCACTAAAAATTAGCCTTTGCACTACGCTCACTTGGTCGAAACATTTTTCACGTTACGGCTGTAGGAGATACGCATACGACTTCAACAACGATTTTCTCGGGAGCGACGAGCTGTCACATGAAAAGCCGCTATGGAAGTATTCAGGTCAGGTCCCTTTACAACGTGCTTAAGACTCGTCAGAATCCGTGATTAGCAGGTCTGATGGTCCTCTCGTAAGACAATCTTCCTGTAATCCCCTGTGAATCTAAGTACTATACTAGACAGGATGCAGGAACTGAAACGTCCATTACCTTCAACAAATTCTTTAGTTCATTTCTCGTTCTTCAGCCAGCATTCTGCGATGCCATTCCGTCATTTGGTGTAAATGTTGCATATCCTTTCCTCAGCTCTGCAATTTACGGACTGTAATAACCAATAATTTGGCTATGCCGACGATACTGAATTCCTTAAAATTAGTGAAGTGCGAATTTCAGTCATTAGCTCCCCTCACTCCTGATTCATGGAGAAGACCTCCTTCAATAAATGGACGACTCAAAATGGTACATGGTAAATTTTTGACAGTCGATATGGAATTTTTGTAAGCGCAAACTATTTTACCAAATGGTTAATACTTACGACACTTTTTTATCTCATGTTCATTAATGTAACTTAACATCATCATCATCGTCATCATCATCTTCTTCTCCTTCTTCCTCTTCACTCACCAAAATGCCGAATGAGTGCTCACAGAGAATGTTGCTAGTATTTATTGCACTTTGTCTGCTAGCGACCTTAGTACTCGTATTTGTCAATTGTGAGGAGTTAACACATTTTTCAATTTATTCGTCTTTTTCATCTTCTACTACATATTGTTCTACATACTGTTTTTTTTTCTGGTGTGATATTCTATCTCTATATGATGCCCATTACGTTTCCTTATAAGTAATCAAATTGTTATTTCTTCACCATCAGAACCCACAAGATTTCTATCTTGATTTCTAATTGACATAATTCTGAAACGTGTCTTACCACAACTGACATGTCAATGGACGAATTTGGTGATTCCATAATCTTACATCCAGATAGCGCTGCTGACTAGAGCTGATGTAACGTATGTGTAGGAATAGCTTTGTGAAATGAACCTCCAGACATGTTACTGTCAATGTATAAGGTATTAATATTATAAATATTTGCTGGATGGTCTGCTCTCTTTAAAATTTCTTTCTAGTACACTATTCTCAAAATCTAAACCTTGCCCTATTTATTATCAACCAACTGAAATCAACATGCAAATTACTGCTCATCTCAGAGTATTTGAAAGTTTTATTGTAACCGATGTTTAATTCAACATCAATTTTTTTCTTTTCCTCTGCATCATGTTTGCAGTTACTCAGGATGTTGTATTGCTATATCTCCCTCAACAAGGCAGAAATAATAAATACTCTTCGACGTTTCATCAGTCCTGTTACTGATGAAAGTGGGTTATAGCCACACAGTCGCAAATATGGGTATCCATTTGCAAACGACAAAACGAATCTGGTTATTAACCATCTCCTTCATGGAAAGTTAATAATGCATATTTATATTCCATGCAGCTTCAGGAATATGTGTGAATTTTCCGAACAAGTATCTGAAAACTTGAATAATACTGGATATGTCACTTCAAGTAAGGGTGATGTAATGTTGTCTGATGAAGAACTACCGATTTCGGTTTTTGTTTTTGATGATTTGCTTGCGATAAGCTATATTATACACAGGCATACTTCTCTATGGGTCACATTATGGTGTAGACAGCTTTTATCTATGTCAAACATTCAATGAAATTATGAAACAGTCAATTACAGAAAACATTAATTTAATCATTCTTTTCAAACAGGACGAGTATAATATGAGGCACATATTCATGGAACATTTTAAGCCCAATGATACTTTTAATACATTCCTCAAAATGTATTAATCAGTATGAAGTGAGAATGCACAGAATTTTCTTGTTATAAGCATGAATTTTAAAGCATTATTTCGATACCAGCATTTGTATTTCACATCATATGCTAGTGTAAGCAGTTGTATTGTGGTTTAAATAGAGACATTTGCTTATAATCAGCTCAGGTTATGATTTTAATATTACGATTGTCACCATGACTCTCAATTCACTCAGACGAAATATTAATCTTAAAAGTCAGATATTGAAATCTTAACAAAGTATCTGTAGGAAAATGTCCCTGCCGAAAAACAGGCACAGTGAAACTGAATATGTACTGGAAAGAGCGTTTAGACCCTTTCCTCAGCCCTTACTGAGGTTGATTCAAGAACCACAGATACTTCAAAACAAGAAAAAGGAAAACCATGGCTAAGGAGATGACGTCAAAGAAAAAAAAAATATATCCATGAAGGCACAAGATGGAGAATTTGAGGAGAAGGAGTTGAAGAAGGAGAAGATAATGTTGATGACGAAGATGATGAGGAAGACAGTAATGGAGATGAAGCACCGTCACAAGAGGAAATTACAGCAGAGACAGGAGGCAGACTGGCAGCGACATATTTTAGTAAACTAAAGGACAAAATATGAGCTGTGTGCAGTATCAGATTTGAACCGCTGTCAGGAATGTGGATGAGGGATATTTTACAAGTACATATTGACTGAGATGATTTAATAATTAACAATGTGAGATACCTGGATACTGAAGAATTCTATAATCTGTTTTTTGAAATGAAACCTCCTAAAACCGGTACACAACATCAGATCTTCAAAATTATGGTAAAATTATCAGGTCTACCAGTATGCATAAATATAAATATCAGTCCTGGAGACCATAAGGTCCTATCAGAAGCTAAAAATATACACATATAGTTAGCCCCTCATTAAATAAAACGGATGCATCATTGTTACAAGATGGTTATGTACAAAGCAGCATGGGAGAGAACGAAAGTGCATTGATGTTCACAGCTGAAAGACAGTCTCAAACAAATTGTCAACAACAATGATTTTGGCACTAGAATAGTCCAAATGAGTTGCTGAAGTAATTAGTTTTCCTGTTAGATTAGAAAATGATGGGCAATAATTTACATAATAATGAAATACTATCTCTTGAAGAGAACCTTTGCAAATCATCGACTATTAGTTGAAGTTTATGACGACTGGCGAAAATAATGAGGTGAAAGACTCAATAACAGAATTGGAAGTTGCGTATGAAATTACATCACAAAAGATGTATCTCACAGTAAATTCGAAAGACTTGCAAATAAAATCGTATAGTTCGTGCATGGGATTTTGCAGATGTTTTAATGTTTATCTCTATCGTAGTTACGAAGTTCATTGTGTTTTGTACAATGTCCTTATGCTTTTATCAACCAGTTCTATTAAACTTCATGTCTCGACTCAATTATAGTATGAAATCTGATTTCAGTTCTTATCTATACAACTGTGAACGTCACAGAAGAAAATTTTATTATAGTCTTTTCTTGTCAGGAAACTGAAATCATTGTTGTGTAACGGGCGGTGTGGACATGCGACATTCTGTGACGTTAGTGATATGAGCTGGTTGTTCAGCCACTGCAGTTGTCAGTGCTGCATGGTCTTACTCTGTTGACAGCAGTATTGCTTGGCTGACCCCCGAATGACCACTCTTCGGTATTAGTTACATGCAAAAATTTAAGATAGTATCAGTTTTCTACAGCATACAATCTATTTTACTCTATATGGAGAAACAATGGTGGTAATACATCAACTCTTCGTCTTACAGAATGTTACAATACTTGTTTTATATGTCTGCTTTTATTTATTTGGTACATATTTGTTAGTCGGGATTTCAGTTCGTATCATGATATTTAGTATGCTTGTTCTTTGATCTTCATTATTATGTCACACAATATCTTATTTATAGTGAGGTACTATGTCTTTTTATAGTAGGTTTTACTAAAAGTTTTCCATTCGTAATTGCACTAGCCATTCAGGTACATTTCGAAAGTGACAATTGACTGCCGCCATGGCGGCATTGTAGTGGCCATAAGTAGCGCAAACAGTCGCCGTGCACTGCCACTCGTGTGCACAGCGTTCACATTCAGAAAGTGCCTTTCGTTGTAATTGTGGAAGTGCAGTACCTTACTTGAAAGGTCCATTCGCTGCAGAATCTGTCATTGGATTATCTCTACACTACGCAATTCGAGATAGCAAATGGTAAGTGACCCCACTATTCTTTTTCGTCACTGTTCCCCGTGCCACTGCACATGCGGTAAGTTGTGGTTATTACTCACATGGGCGCCCACAACTGCCCTACATGTCTTAACATGAATACATCACTCGTACTGTAGAGTACACTTTGACACACTTTTGCTACCTTCCTACACACCTCGTGCTCTACACGTTTTGGTGTTGTCAGGCTCTCCGATTTGTGTCCTCAAAAGAACAAAATTTTATTTCTATTTACAACAGGTTTAGAGTTTTCATAAATATGTTACAAATAACAGTTTTAACATTAAAATTTGAGTTGATATTTTATCATCTGTGTAGTCATTCCTTTGACTTCCGTATGTTGCCAAGGGCCTGATAAGTACAGACTAATTTTCGTAATTCCTATTATTTTATTTTTAATCTATGTATGTATGTATGTATATTCACATATTTACGCAATAACATTATGATCCTAGCAGGACATCCTTGTGTGTTCCCACCAATAACAAAATCTTTACTTCCATACGATTAATGAAAGTAGATATTTTATGAAATAAACCATACACAAGAACCATACACAAGTGTCTGTTCTACTTGATAAATGTCCTTGAAACCTTAGGCTAACTGAAGTCCATCGTAACCAGTCTGGCTGTGTACATGTTTAAGTGCATTTACACCGAAATAAACTTAAAACACTTACTAGCTAAGAATAAAATTTTATTTCTTACTTATTTATGTGGCTTACGTACAGTTTTATTTACAAATTTCTGTGTTTATTTGTTATTTTATTAGAATTGCATCCTTCATTAATCCACCATTGCCGATTTATACAATGTTAATTATGATAATAATTTGAAATATTTTGAAATACAGTTCACTGACCTTCGTTCCTCACTCACAGAGTGATAAATTTACATCATGTCAATGACAGCTGTGCGCTATTACGCTCAGTAACTTAGATTCCCACTTCATACACGAATATCAGACAAAATTAGTGAAGCTAGAATCGTTTTTATATCGAGGTATGGTGTCTTCACAAAGCCTGTGCCAATTACACACACTTAGATATTTACACTAAGTTACACAAGGAAAATAATTAGCATTTGTAGCAGTTTCAACTCTTCATCTGTGTTTATACAATATAAATTAGTTAATGTTATTCATGTAACCATTATTTTCCCTTAGCAAATGTATTGGTTTTTTAAATCTTCACGTTCAAGGAAACATGCCTCTTGCACATGGTAAAATTTTTGAGTGAATTAAAGCGTCTTTAATATTACTGAATACTACCTGGCACTCTTCCATCCAATATGTGTGTGCATTCTATCTTAATAAGTTCAATAAGTACTCATTGTTCAGCTGTCGTTGCGACACACATCTCCTAAAGAATGACGCAAGACCGAGAAAAGTTTGCAGCTGTTTCCATGTTGTTGGTGGCGCAAAAATCTTGATTTTTTTGAATCTGGCACAACTCCTTCTGGTGACTTAATGTGTCCTAGAAAATTGAGTTGGTCCCGTCCACATGTAGATTTCTCTAGCTTAACCATTACTCCGGAGTGCAATAATTTATCCAATACCTTTTCCTTACCTCCAATTGCTCCTACCATGTAGAAGTAGCAATTAATAAATCATCTACGTACAGGGTGTTCGGAAGCGCCAAAGAAACTGTCGTAGGCATACGAATTCAAATACAGGGATACGTAAACAGGCAGAAAACGGCGCTGCGGTAGGCAATGCCTATTTTATGAGACAACAAGTGTCTGGCGCAATTGTTAGCAGTAACCGACTGTTGCTACAATGACAGGTAATCAAAATTTAAGTGAATTTGAATGTGGTGGTACAGGTAGCGCAGGGGCTATGGGACACAGCATTTTCCCGTATGACAATTTCACGAGTGTACTGTGAATATCAGGAATTCGGTAAAACATCAAATCTCCGATGTGCAGTCTAACATGGGCTACATTCAGATCGTAGTAGCACATCCACGATGCCTCTGTGCTGCAAAACAAGATGAACTGGCCGATCCATTATTAAAATACTCTGATGTCTGTTCCGACAATCCCGCGATCATTAAAGTTTACCAATTCAGTTTGGAGGTAATTCGCACTGCATCCACTGCTCATCTCCTTACCCCATCCAATGAATTAAATGCAAAGCTCTGGGAAAGGAGATAAGAAAAATGCTGGACTGGAGGGTTACTGAGGCTTTACAATCACTTCACAGTACTCCTTTGTTAGTAATAGGCAAATCAAATGAAAAAATGCGTTCAGTTCTAGATGCATGAGAAATAAATAAAATAATTATACCAGTAGTAGCAAAACCGCAACTAGTATTGATCTCAGGGTCTCATACTGGCAAATTACATCTTCAGGAAATTCCAGCAATTACACGTTGATTCTTTTATGGGGTCTGCAAGGCATCCCAGATATGCTCAGTAATGTTAATGTCTGGGAGGTATGGTGGCCAGAGGAAGTATTTAAACTCATAAGAATGTTCCTGGAGCCACTCTGTAGCAAATATGGACGTCTGAGGTGTCACATTGTCCTGCTGGAATTGCCTAAGACCGTCGGAATGCACAAAGGGTATCAATGAACGCAGGTGATCAGGCAGGATGCTTATGTACGTGCCACCTGTCAGAGTCGTATCTTGATGTATCAGGGTTCCCATATCACTCCAACTGCAAACGCCCCACATTGTAACAGAGCCTCCACTAGCTTGAACAGTCGCCTGCTGAAGTGCAGTGTCCATGGATTCATGAGGGTGTCTCCTCACCCATATATGTCCTCCGCCAGATACAATTTGAAACGAGACACGTCCGACCAGACAGGTCCGACCAGACAGGATCTCTCCAGTCATCAACAGTCCAACGTTGGTCTTGACGGCCCAGGCGAGGCATAAAGCTTTCTGTGGTGCAGTCAACAAGGGTACACGAGTGGGCCTTTGACTTTGAAACCCATATCGATGATGTTTCGTTGAATGGTTCGCACGCTGACATTTGTTGATGGCCGAGCATTAAAATCTGCAGCAATTTGCGGCAGGGTTGCACTTCTGTCACGCTGAAAGATTCTCTTCAGTCGTGGTTGATCCCGTTCCTGCAGGTTCTTTTTCCGGCCGCAGCGATGTCGGAGATTTGGTGTTTTACCGGATTCCTGATGTTCACAGTAGTACGGGAAAATCCCCACTACATCGCTACCTTGGAGATGCTGTGCCCCATCCCTCGTGCGCCGACGCTAACACCACATTCAGACACTCTTAAATAGTGATAACCTACCACTGTAGCAGGAGTAACCTATCCAACAACTTTGTCAGACACTTTGTGTCTTATATATGCGTTGCCGACCGCAACACTGTATTCTGTCTGTTTACATATCTCTGTATTTGAATGCGCATGCCTATACCAGTTTCTTTAGCTCTTCAGTGTAGACAATCCTCTCTTCTTCCTCGATGATCGCAGACTGGGCTGAGCGGTCCTATACCAGGCCGTAAGAAGGAGTGTCGTTACGGAGGCGTAGCGAAATGTTTCTGGACGTGGCTACGCCGATTTTGCTGATTCGTTTGTAAGGTTTGCAGCGAGTATATTCTCATGTGGTTTCGGTAATAGGTACCAACCTTGCTTTCACACTTCACTCTTCGGACAACAAAACATTTACGGATATATTTACAGCGAAAATCAAATGATGTATAGATCATGCTGTAAGGAATTGTCTAGTTACATGTACTTTTCTGTAGCTCTTGAACGACACATTGTAAGAACATAAATCGAAGTAATTCGTTCGAAAAAGCATCAAATCATACGGATTTTATTGAGCAGTTTTGTCTAAACAAAGGACATAAGTAACACAGTGCATAAAATTTCCAGCAGTTAATGAAGTGAACATGTTTCCTCCGGAACTGGCTGGTAGCGCTACTTGGCGACTCCTATCAGATAATTTGGCATACGTTTCCTTGTGCGTATCCTTTGAATATTGACAATACGTGTACCATATGGCTACTTGTTCTGACATCGGCATGGCGCTGCTATCTGTACGCATCGAAAAGTCACCTATTGTGTGTCGTCACATATGTTAAGTGTTAATTTTATCAGATACACTTGCGAATTGATGTTTGATTGGAATTGACCCATAAAGATGAGTAAAGTATTTTTTTAAGGAAGTTCCTTGGCTGAAATTTTAGGGACCACCTGTTCGCTTTGAAGTACCATAGAAGGCGCAGGACTAGTACCAAACAATCATGTGACGCTACATTGCAGATGTATATCATGGCATGGAAGTAACGTGTGTATGCCGGTTAGTGGTATGGAATCGAGGAGGGTTGGTCGACGTGGAGACGTGACAAAATGCCAGAAAAGAGGTGTTGGGAATGAAATTGCCCGGTTTATTACTGCGTCAACGTGGACTGTCCAACGGTGTGTAAAAAATGGTGGAACCCTCACAGGCATGTAACACAGGGTAAGAAACGTTGACGTAAAGCGTTCATTACTGGCAGAGAATGCAGACGAATGTCACTCCTCTTCAATGATAATTATCTTCAAAGCCGAAAGGAATTAGTATTGTCACTGAATACAGGTCCATTTCAAACAATTCCCTAGTAAACACTACGAAGGAAAGTCATGCAGTAGACACAGGATATTATTCAAAAGCCCATTGCTCATAACTGTATATAAAGCTGTCTTCAGTGGGTCGAAAATACAGAAAATAGACAATAGGTGCCTGGACGGCCGCTAGAGACATTTAACTCCCAGGTTATGGAGTGTGTCTTCAGGCCAGATATGATACTATAATGTTTTGGGGGAGTTTTTCCTACTATGACTTAGTTGCATTCAATCATGATACTGTGAACATGAACCAGGCTGTTCGCTTCAACATTCTCGTTGACCATGTGTTGCCGTTTCTACTGCATCTTCGTTGTGAGTGTGCCGTGGGCACTCTCGTTTCCCAAGATGACCACAAGCGTGTCCACAGATCTACACTTACACTTTTCTGTGAAGTGAACACTCATGCCCCTTACCACAACTCGATTTGCCTACTAAATCAAGTGATACAAACCCTGTAGAAAGGTTTAGGGGACTATTTGGAACAGCGGGAGAAACTTAACAATCCACATCCCCATATTTTCATAGCTTTAAGGGATCTCAGTGGTTTCAGTTGCATACGCGATACTTGAGGAAACTTCTCTCTTCTTCCTCTCTGAATTGAGGCCGTTATGAAACACATCGATGGGTGCTGGTTGGTTGATTTGGAGTAGGGCACCAAACAGCGAGGTCATCGGTCCAGTCTGACTAGGGAAGAATGGGGGAGGAAGTCAGCCGTGTCATTTTAGAGAAACCATCCCGGCATTTTCCTGAAGCGATTGAAGGAAACCATGGATAACCTGAACAAGGACGGCCGGACGCGCGTTTGAACCGTCATTTTTCCGAATGCGAGTCAAGTGTGCTAACCACTGCGCCATCTCGCTCGGTCGGTGGGTGTGCAAAACGTGAGGACGAAAGTAGCTTTTGGACGATTTGTGACTGCGAAGTAACGTAGAACACTGAAACTTGGTCCATAAACAGAAATAACTGCTTCAGTATAGTAAACTCCTATGGTATAGTACGGGAGGTAGCTGAAATGAATACGCAATGAGACTAACATAAATGGTACTTTTATTGAAAAATAACAAGGGCGCAATAACATGCTTTGCAACGTACTCTCATGCTGGCCACAGGGTTGGTAAGAAGTTAATGTTGTAGGCCGTTCGATTCCTACACCGCCGCTGTCGACAACTGTTGCATCGCCGTTGGCGCATGTGGAAGTGCTGGAACACAATTCCCCAATGCATGACACACGTTCTCGATAGGACTTACGGAGGATGGAAGGACAGGACAATCAACACGTCGAATATCCAATCGCTCCAAAAACTACTCCACCTGCGCTGTTCCATGTGGTCGCACATTGTCATTCAGAAAAATTAAGTCAGAACCGAAGGTACCCACGAAAAGCCACTAGTACGGCATGAGGACAGTGTCACAAGAACGTTGACCGGTGAGTATAACGTATTCTGAGATTCTGCAGTGACTACGTCCATGTAACATTATGCCTTCCCATGGCATAGCACCAACGATCATGCTCGACAATGTCTCTGGGTGAAACTACCATTTCCAACTCACACCGTATGAGCGTAGGTCAGGGAATCTCCTTCATTTCTGTTCCTCTCACTGCTCATTCTTTTCAGTTGTCTTTTGTACTATATTCTAGCAATTCCTTGTGTGTGCGGTCCAGATTTCATTGAGCTATGTTACCTGGTAGTGACACAACAAGTCCCTCTAAGACCTATAGTGAGTGCTTTATGTTTGCCCACTTACTCGATTACCAAGTTCTTGGCAACATTATTACAACCGTATGTGGGCCGATCGGATTCGTATACCAAAAATTCGTCACACTTTATCAGTAAATTATAAGGCATAGTGGAACAGCCGGAGGACATATTAGTTAGTTTTGATGTAGTATCGCTATTCACTACGGTTCCGCTCAATGAAGTGTTGCAACAGCTAAATTGGATTTTTCCTCCCAATATTGCAGAACTGTTGAACTATTGCCTCACACCTGTGATCAAAAGTATCCGGAAACCCTCCAAAACATACGTTTTTGATATTAGGTACACTGTGCTGCCACCTACTGCCAGATACTCCATATTAGCGGCCTCGGTAGTCAGACATCCTGAGAGAGCAGAACGGGGCGCATCGTCGAACTCACAGACTTCGAACGTGGTCAGGTGATTGGGTTTCACTGGCGGCATACGTCTGTACGCGAGATTTCCACACTCCTAAACAACCATAGGTCCACTTTTTCCGATGTGATAGTGAAGTGGAACGTTAAAGGACACGTACAGCATAAAGGCGTACAGGCCGACCTCGTCTGTTGACTGACAGAGATCGCCCACGCTTGAAGAAGGTCGTGCAGTGTAATAGGCAGACATCTATCCAGACCATCACACAGGAATTCCAAACTGCATCAGGATCCACTGCAAGTACTATTACAGTGAGGTGGGAGGTGAGAAAATTTGGATTTCATGGTCGAGCGGCTGCTTTTAAGCCACACATCACGCCGGTAAATGCCAAACGACGCTTTGCTTGGTGTAAGGAGCGTAAACATTGGACAATTGAACAGTGGAGAAACATTGTGTGGAGTGACAGACGGATGGTGTCGCCATGACGAGCCCCTCAAGCCCAGTTATAGTTAACTTCTTTGCAAAAATTCGAGGAAGAGGCAGGTGGACAGCGCGAACAGGAAACGGAATATTTGGTTCTGGTAGGTGGATGATACGTTTGTTTTGTGGCGGCATGGCAGGCTAGAAACTGAGTTGTTTTCACAAACATCTCAATGGCATCAATCCGAAGATTCAGTTTACAACTGAGCAGGAGGCAGGCGGAAGATGGCATTTTCTCGATGTGCCAATTTTCAAGAAAGAAGATGATACCTTGGGCCACACGGTTTACCGAAAACTCACGCACACAGAACATCACTTACACCGGGATTCGAACCACCAGCCACAGCAAAACTAGGGCATCATAAAAACATTGGTGGATAGAGCAAGGAAAATCTGCAGGCCAGAGCTGCTTGTCGCAGAATTAAAACATCTCACCAACGAATTGCCAAGGAATGGTTATTCGTTCGCTGAGATGAATAAAGCGTTAAGTCCACTGCGTAGAAGTCATAGCGACGCTCAAACACCGGTTAAATCGAAAGTTTTCCTGCATTTCATCACAGATGTTACTGACCACAAAGGAAAAATCTTGAAAAAGTGGAGCATCGAGGTAGTATACAAACCCGCCTGGAAGATACAAGATCACCTAAAGTCGGCCAAAAATGTTCGCCAACCGCTGGAAAAAGCAGGAATTTGTTGGATTCCGCGTAGTTGTGGGGAGGTGTAAGTGGGTATTACAAAAAGAACCGTAAAAAAAAAGAGAGCAGAAGAGCACAAGGGAAGACTGACATATCTTCTGTTGCGGAACATGCTTTGCAGCCAGGAGACCATCACTTTCATGTTGATAGGAGTTAAGTGCTGGCAGCCACAAGCGGATGCCATAAAAGGCTTTACACAAAGGCTAGAGAAATCGTGAGACACCCTCGGAATTTCCATTTGAAGGAGGAGGGCGTAAAATTGTATGACATGTGGGTTCCGGTACCGAAGAAGATGTGTACCAGTCTACCACTATGGGGTGATAGCAACATCGGACGATGGCAGTCGACAACGGCCAATTGTCTTTCTTGATGCAATAATTTACCAACAGCCGTATGTATTGTAGAAATTAATTTTATGAACTTATGTGCTACCAGTTTCGGCATTACATTGATGCCATCATCAGGCCCCACATGTCATAGTCGTAGAATCGCTATACACGAAAGGAGCCATATAACTGGATCCGTGAATCAAATCTATATATGCAACAGTTCTTGGTAGCCATGCGACACAGTCTGTATAGCGATTTTACGACTATGACGTGTGGGGCCTGAAGATGGCATCAATGTAATGACGTAACTGGTAGCACATAAGAAGTTCATAAAATAAATTTCTACAATACATACGGCTGTTGGTAAATTATTGCATCAAGAAATACATTCCAACCGTTGTCTCGCAGTCCATAATGGGTCAACAAAGGCTGCCAACTGTGGTCACGGACGCAAAACTGTGACGTCACGCCACTGCGTGGAAACACACGGAACCGGAATTTTGATGTAGTCAATAGTGGGCCAGGGTGTAAATTGGACATTCAAAGAAGCTACGATCCGCCTTGAAAATATCCTCTGCAAATGGGGACGAAACGTTAGGTTTTAAGGTGAAATCCATTCGATCACGGCGTAACAGCCCGAAACATTTTATTAGTTGTAAAGTTACTTCCGTCGTTAAGCTTTGCACACCAATGTATACGGACGGTGTTACACGATGTTAGAGTGATGTCTTCTATCAGTGAACAATTTATTACCCATTGTGCTTAACATATAGCGTCAACGGAATCGTAATTTGTCTTCATAGCTGGAAGTGGTTGTTAATATACTTAGCAGAAGAAGCATACAGTGGCTACTTCTGCTCGTTGATCTGTAATTTCACTCGTTTCACGTAAGTGAAGACTCCCTTTCATGATGGAATTTATGAAACACGTTGTTATACTGAATGAATGAACTGAAGATAGCAAAACTCTGAGTGCAATAGTATACAATTGGAACTCGCGAGTGTAATTTTACGGGTTTAAATGTAGTATGAAACTGTATTGGCACTATCTGAGTTCATTATCACTCTTAATTAACACACCACCACATCTACCGTTGCAGTCATCTCCGCTAAATGAATATATTTACAAAGCAAAATTAAGGGAAGGTGGCTTTATACGCATAGAAAGAAATTATTTCTAACTAGGCGGATCATATAACATTTACAGTGTCTCTGACAACAAGCCATACAACTAATTCTTTTTTTACTGTAGCTACGAAAGGACTTGATTTTGGTAATTGCCTCGTGTAACTTAGGTGGAATTTGTGGACTTAAGAGCAGAGATAATTATTGTGCCTACAGCAGGTAAGCTGACGTTCTTCACCAAGCTACTACAGCAGCTAACAGCTCAACAAAACAGCGCGCGTGGCAGCTACAAAAACGAGAGAAAGATAGTGCTGGGATGGTTCGAGAGACTTTCTCAGATACGTGCTACGTAGAAAATCCAATTGATAGGTAGAGATTTGATTGCGGGATCTCGTCAAATACATACTTTTCATTTGCCAAGAGGTTTCTTTTCACCATCTACCACACTTCCAAAGTAAGAGACATCCTTCATCTAACAACGTCACCTCATAAAGAATTGAGCATTGTGTAATGACGACGTGTTACTTTAGAAATTTGCCCTTTTTCAGTACTGCCCTTTCTTCAGCTGTACTGGCTTGACACACTGTGAATTAGTTTCATTACGCAATTTGGGTTTATACTGATCCCTGAGTTATTTCCATGAACATGGCTCTGTGGAATCTAGCCACAGAATTACTTCCTCCCGGAGCAAGAGACAAATAAAAATTTATGTGAAGTGCCAAGTCACACTTTAGGGATTGCAGAAGAGGAATATAGGTTAAGACTTCTTAGGTTATCTGGCTGCGCATTTTAAACTGTCCGTGTTAATGGTTAAGAGTGGTGGCGGGAATGTTCTTTTGGAGGTACTCTTGACTTACGCTGAACTATTTCACTGATGTGTAGTTCACGTGATGACCTTGTAAAATCACAATTGCCAAAATACAAGTATCTTGCTGTGTGGCATTCTGGACCCTGTTATTTGATTGGTAGCATATTGTGTAATTGGCTCAACTATCTCCAGTCTTTCATCGTGATATCCTTAAGTGTTATCATGAAATTTAAGATAATTCTCTTTTATTTTTCAGTCTCAGTTACACGTTTATAATTACATGACATGATTCTATCATTCTGTATTATATTCAGATCTAAGTAGTTGCACCAGCAACCCGTCTGGCCTATCGATAAACTCACGTGAAAGTGTATACACATACTGAATACTGGGCAGGCACCCAAGCAAAGAAGGGAAATCAGAAAGGTGGAAGAAGTATATAGACGGTCTATACAAGGGCGATGTTCTTGAGCACAATGTTATAGAAATGGAAGAGAATGTAGGTGAAGATGAAATAGGAGATATGATACTGCGTGACGAGTTTGACAGAGCACTAAAGACCTAAATCAAAACAAGGCCTCGGGAGTAGACAGCATCCCATTAGAACTAATGATAGCCTTGGGAGAGCCAGGCCTAACAAAACTCTACCATCTAGTGAGCAAGATGTATGGAACCGGCGAAATACCCTCAGACTTCAAGAAGAATATAATAATTCCAATCCCAAAGAAAGCAGGTGTTGACAGATGTGATAATTAGCGAACTATCAGTTTAATAGGCCACGGCTGCAAAATACTAGCACGAATTCTTTACAGCCGAATGGAAAAACTGGGAGAAGCCGACCTCGGGGAAGATCAATTAGGATTCCGTAGAAATGTTGGAACACGTGAGGCAATAGTGACTGTACGACTTATCTTACAAAATAGATTAAGGAAAGACAAACCTACGTTTCTAGCATTTGTAGGCTTAGAGAAAGCTTTTGACAATGTTGACTGGAATACTCTCTTTCAAATTCTGAATGTGGCAGGGGTAAAATGCAGGCAGTGAAAGGCTATTTACAATTTGTACAGAAACCAGATGGCAGTTATAAGGCTCGTGGGGCATGAAAGGGAAGCAGTGGTTGGGAAGGGAGTGAGACAGGCTTGTAGCCTGTCCCCGATGTTATTCAATTTGTATGTTGAGCAAGCAGTAAACGAATCAAAGAAAAAATCGGAGTAGGAATTAAAATCTATGGAGAAGAAATAAAAACTTTGAGGTTGTCCGATGATATTGTGATTCTGTCAGAGACAGCAAAGGACTTGGAAGAGCAGTTGAACGGAATGGACAGTGTCTTGAAAGGAGGATATAATATGAACATCAATAAAAGCAACATGAGGATAATGGAATGTAGTCGAATTAAATCGGGTGATGCTGGCGGAATTAGATTAGGAAATGAGACACTTAAAGTAGTAACGGAGTTTTACTATTTGGGGAGCAAAGATGATGGTCGAAGTAGAGAGGATATAAAATGTAGACTGGCAATGGCAAGGAAAGCGTTTCTGAAGAATAGAAATTTGTTAGCATCGATTATAGATTTATGTGTCAGGAAGTCGTTTTTGAAAGTATTTGTATGGTCTGTAGCCATGTATGGAAGTGAAATGTGGACGATAAATAGTTTAGACAAGAAGATAATAGACGCTTTCGAAATGTGGTGCTACAGAAGAATGCTGAAGATTAGACTGGTATATCACATAACTAATGAGGAGGTATTAAATAGAATTGGAGAGAAGAGAAATTTGTAGCACAACTTGACTAGAAGAAGGGATCGGCTGGTAGAGCATATTCTGAGGCATCAAGGGATCACCAACTTAGTATTTGAGGGCAACGTGGAGGGTAAAAATCATAGAGGGAGACCAAGAGATGAATACACTAAGCAGATTCAGAAGGATGTGGGTTGCAGTAGATATTGGGAGATGAAGAAGCTTGCACAGGATAGAGTAGCATGGAGAGCTGCATCAAACCAGTCTCTGGACTGAAGACAACAACAAACTCAAGTCCCGTCTCAGTTAACCGACTGTCAAATGTTTAAAGCACTTTAACATATTTTCACATGGATCACGCTACAAAAAGTCAGTTGTGGTACAGACCTTTTGTGGTATCAGATATTGGTGGTACCTCGCCATGGGCGTCACAGTTGGCAATGGAATGCAAATTTCCGTGTGACACCGATAGCAACCATAGCACTTGAGTTGGATCTGGTGGACCCAATGGCATGCGCCCGCTGAGCCTTGTCTGCAGGGGCTCTGGACTACGAGCGCCACCGTGATATAGGAGGGGCGGCGGCAGCCACTCATTCCACTGGCACTAGGAGACTCTTCGCTACGGCACCATCGTTCGTGCTTAGTACAGCGATGCGTCTTCCTTGTCTGACCTTGCGATAGTAGGGCTCTATTTCCTGCTGCATTATTTGAAATCAGTTTTCGATAATTTTGAGAAATTCTAGTTAGTGAACCTTCTATTTGTTGTGTTAACTTATTCGCTAATCTTTTCTACTCCTGTTCACCTTTCCTATGACGACAGTTGCTGCACTACTCTGCAGCCCGCCTCTCCTTACAACTGTGTATGATGCCGTACACAACACCCTTGAAATAATCATGCTGAAACGGTTAATAGCGATGCTGATCCTGTGTGGACAAGGGACGAAGACAAAAGAAAAAGAAGAAGAATATGACAATTTTCACCATTTCTTATTAACCAATTTCTGTTACTAACCATTTTGGTGCAAGTTTCATGTTAGTGAAAAATCAGTTTCTTCCTACCGATATTCTTACATTTACCATAATAGCTATCTATTATTGGTTAACTTCCCAAGTCTGTTTAATTATAAGACAGTACTTGTAATTTTTCTTCACTCATTGAATTCTGAAGTTATCAACAGGAAAATCAAAGACTGTTGTTTCTACAGGAAAAGATCTCAAAAGATAAAAAAAATTGTTGTTGATAAAGAAATGCTGGTAGAAGCAGACTTCTGGGAAGGTCAGTTTTGATTGTGGGAAAATGTAGGAACACGTGAGGCAATAGTCACCCTACGACTTATCTTAAAAGACAGGTTAAGGAAAGGGAAACCTACGTTTATAGCATTTGTAGACTTAAAGAAAGCTTTTGACAATGTCGGCTGGATTACTCTCTTCGTAATTATGAAGCTATCAGCGACAAAATACAGGGTATGAAAGGTTATTTACAGCTTGTACAGAAACTAGACAGCAGTTGTAAGAGTTAAAGGGCATGAAAGGGAATCAGTTGTCGAGAAGTTAGCCAGACAGGGTAGTAGCCTATCGCCGATGTTATTCAATCTGTACGTTGAGAATCAGAAAATTAAACCAAAGAAAAATTTGGAGTAGGAATTAAAGTTCAAGAAGAAGAAATAAAATCTTTGAGGTTTGCCGATGGCACTGTAATTCAGTCAGACACAGCAAAAGACTTGAAAGAGATAATGAACTGAATGGAAAGTGTCTTGAAAGAAGAATGTAAGATGAGGAAAAACAAAAGCAAAACAAGGATAATGGAACGTAGTCGAATTAAATCAGGTGTTGCTGAGGCAATCAGATTACGAAACGGGACACTTAAAGTAGCAGATGAATGTTGTAGTTTGGGCAGAAAAATAACTGATGATGGCGGAAGTAGAGAGGATATAAAATGTAGACTAGCAATGGCAATGAAAGCATTTTAGAAGAAGAGGAATTTGTTGACATGGATTATACTAATAGGTGTTAGGAAGTCGTTTATGGAAGTATTTGTCTGGATAGTAGCCATGTATGGAAGTGGAACATGGACAATAAGTAGTTTAGACAAGATGAGAATAGAAGCTTTTGAAATGTGGTGCTGTAGAAGCCTGCTGAAGATTACATCGATAAATGTTGAGGAGGTACTGGGTAGAATTGGGGAGAATAGAAATTTGTGACAGAACCTGGCTAGAAGAAGGGATCGGTTGATAGGACGTATTCTCTTCCGAGACATCATGGCGTCACCAATTTGGTGTTTGAGGGAAGTATGTGAACGGCGGGAGGGAGGGGGGGGGGGGGGGCGGGTAAAAATTGAAAAATTGTAGAGAGAGACCGAGAGATGAATACAGTAAGCGGGGTCAGAAGGATGTAGATTGCAGCAATTATTCGGATATGAAGACGCTTGAACTGGATAGAGTAACACGGAGAGCTGCATCAAATCATTTTTCGGACTGAAGAAGACCGCAACAAACAACGAAGAAATATTAGGAGAAGGTACATGTTTTAACTACCTAGGATGTGAGTTTGTTAGTGAGTATGATAGCAACCAAAATATTAGATAAAGGAATGAACTGAACGTTTGTAAACTGGGAAATAAAATCCATGAAAATAAGCAAAGTGGAATGAACACGTTAACTGGGTGAGTAAAAGTTACTTCTCAGTCATAAAATACAATACTAAAGGGAGAAGAAGTGAAGGAAGACCGAGGAAAAGATGGATGTCGCAACAGGCAAATACCTCAGGCTTGAGCTGTAGTAGAGAAATAAATAGATGTAGGCGCCCTACATTTCAGCAGTCTTCAAGGGACGACGTCGTTTGCGATCTACTTCCGCAGTCGACCCTGACCTCTGGTAGGCAGCAGGGTAAGCGACTTAAGACGGTGGAACTGACAGACGCCGGAAGCAGTGCCCGCTCTGGCGCAGCGCCGGCCGTTCTTGCGCCTTGCGTCTCCTCTCAGACAGCAGCAATTTCGCCGTCAGCTGTCGCACGGCGTCACGTAAAAACCCTCGGTCCGCTCCACAACTCCCGGGAGCGGTCGGCTCTTTCCTGGCGTTTTTCTTCGTAAAAGTCGTGTAGGAGCCAGCCTAGACTGGAGACAGACTGTCGCGAAAGCCATGTTCCTTACCGTACTGGTTCACTGGACTCGGGAAGAGCCAACCGATGTGGTGTGTTTGGCTTTTTTAGCCGATTCAACAATTTTCATCTATAAGCTAATTACGCTAGCAAATATTTTTAAGGTTGGTAAACAAACAATCTGCGTTATTATCTACTAATACTGGTAATTGTGAAGGAGGCTTTCGGCTTATTGGACTACGTTCAGGAAAGAGCTGACTATCATCCTCAGGAGGTATTGGTATGTAGAAAAGCAAACATTAGAAACTAAGATACTATAACCATACAGAATCTTTGGTCGTGCAATCAGGTGGCAACGGTGAAACCGAAAGCTCATCACTCACTCGTGTCGTGTACCAAACATGTTAAATTGACCTAGATTACTAATCTTGCCCTACATTTATGCTCCGTTATGCAGTTAACAACTATAAATAAAATCAGCTGTTTTTCTATACCATGTTTAGGAAACTCACCAGGAAAGTACTTGGGCTCGAACAAACAGATCTGTATGAACGTTTGGTTACAGGACCATTATTTACCTCTGAATGTGCTGGTGGGTGTCGTTTTTATGCAAACTCTGCCGTCATGCTCTAGATATCACTGTAGATGTAATTGTAGACGCCATACGCAATGCAGCAATCTTAACTACAAATGTAAATGCGGAATGTCAATAAAATGCTTCGAGCAATACGAATGACTGCAAAACGCACAGTGAAGAAATGCGAGTTGATGGCATGGCGTATTTGCACATTCTATAATATCAGTGTTGAACGCCACGACAATGACACTTTTGAAGTTGTTCACTGGTTCACCAATATCGTAGCCAGCGTTCTGCAACGCGTAACGAAGCATTGGTCTGTATACTCCCGCAGATAACTGATTTTAAATGACAGAATGCATATTCATGAAGTCTGTGATTCTCTTGGCATATATTCTATATTGCCTGAAGAAACACACATCCAGAGGTTGTGAATATTTTCTAGTTTTAGGCGGAAAGATTTTTAAATCTACATGTTTTCCACCAGATGCTTCCAGTAGTACTTGTTCATCCTTATGTCCAGACCAGGAGTCACAAAGTACTAATGACTTTGTCGACAAACGTGGATTCAAAACTGACAGCAAAAAGTCTTCAGATGTAGTTTCGTCATCTTCCCACTCACACTTGCATCGACGACGATATTTGGAGGGCACAGCGTTTCTATTTCCCTTGACACGCGGGGTCCAAACTTTCCACTGGGTTCTTGGAAGCCAATGTATGGTTTGTCTGCCAATCGTCCGTCTATTGATATAGCAACATCGATCGTGTAACTATGTGTTGCACAGTTAACTGATTGCAACATCGCTACTGTGTTTCTTTCCCGTTTCATGAATAGTATTCTGTCACAAGGAAGTTCATAGTTGAACTGACTCTGATCACAGTTCCATACAGAACTAATATCGATGTTTTCTCTCGTGATATGCTCATTGACGTCAGCAACAAACGTTTGAGCTCTTTCAATCAGCTCTTCTTCGTCATCCTTATCTTTTCGTGCTTGGAACATAGTGATACGGCGTGATGTTATCCTAAACTCCTTTTTTAAATTAGTAATAAATCCTAGTGAAGCTGTAAAGTTTGTACACCCGAGATTTCTGGCTACGTACAATGCTCAATGTTGTGAATGCCAATAATGATCGGCGGAACCGCATTCTCCCGCTTCATCGAATTTCGCCATTACACGCTCCTTGATGGTCTTGAACAGCAGTGTACGATTTCCTTTGAAAACTGTATTTCCTTCTCTTCTCTTTGCCACGTAATCCAGCATGTTTTTAATATTGCTGTTAGACTTCAGTTTAGGGTATCTTTTTAGGGTATCTTATGTAGTAATCATCGTACATGTTCTCCAGTGTGTTGTCATCAAACGCCGTGATGATACTTGCAACTTTAACCTTCTTCTTGGGAGACGGTTGGTATTCACTGTCACTGCTTTCATCGCCTCTTCCCGCACTTGCCGTACCACTACCGTTTGCAATGAGTTGTTCGTCATTATCATCCCTATCATCATCATTATGTGTTAGTGTTACAATAGTATCTGTTTCTAACTTATGCTCGTATTTCTGCACTATAATAGATACCAGAAAATATGCGAATGATTCGTCTTCTACACCAATACCATCTTCACGAAGAAGGATTCTTCGTAACATCATCTCAACCAATCGCAATACATTAGCAGCATTGATTACCAATCGCCGAGCCATCTGACGCTTCAATACACAAATAATGTCACAAAACGCAACTTCAGAGGCACACTGCACCGTCCCTACTGGTCCCGACTGGCCTACCGGCAGGTCAGTGTGCAATGCGGCATGGCATACGCAGAGGCCTCTAGCCGACGACTGCAGAGTTTTGCAGATGCGGGAGTATCACTACTGCACTAAGAGACCTTTACATTATTTCTCACACGATTTTGGTGTATTTGTGTTTGTTAGAGCCCAAGTACTTTCCTGGTCAGCCAAACATTTATTCAAAGCTCTCAACTCTTGCAACTGCAAATCTTCTTTTTATGAGATGTAACGCCGCTTGCTTTGGACGCAAAGATGAACATATAAAAATAGTACCAAAAACCCAATACAAGCCCCAAACTCAAGATCCAAATTTCACAAAAAAAGAAAACAAGGTCCCACTGAGATAGCATCACTTGAATATTAGCCAGTATACTGAAGAGAAACAATGTAAAAAGAAATAGAAAAGAAATCCAGTATAAAGTAACTTAGTATTTTTGCAAAAGAAAGTAAAATAGAATCCTTTTTGTATCAATTTAAATAACAAGTAGATCACAAAGTAGTGTGCTTATAAAACTTGCTGGCAAATTAAAACTGTGTGCCCGGAAGTTTCATATCAGCGCACACTCCGCTGCAGAGTGAAAATCTCATTCTGGAGTGTGCTTATAGTTCACGGAGTAGAACAAGCGACCTCAAAGAATACTCCTTGTAAGTACTCTCTGAGGACACCGCGGAATACAGAAGGTAAAGTTATACATTGTCAATGTGCTTCTAGTCTTTGCTTGATCGTGTCGTAACTTAACGTGTGCTCTTGTACATAGGCGATACGAGATTATTTTTACATTTTGGAGATTTGTGATCTTTGCAACTTTGCAACTTTGAGTAAATCATTACGTAAAGTCAAGATAGGATAAGAACCGAAATTTGTCTTAAATTGATTATTATCAATGGAAGACTGACCTTTGTCCCAAAGTGATAGACTGTTAGAAATTTAACGAAAAAGGAAGTGAATATTCGTATCGAATAGTGAGAAAATACTTAGATTTCGTTAAAGCAACTGGTTAAATCTGGATCTTATTGCAAACTCTTTGACTGAAATTTGCGTAACTAATTCCACCCAGTTTAGGGAAAGGTTACTTCTTTAAGACAATGATAGGCTATAATAAACCAGCATAACGTGAATTTACCGTGTTTGACATTTATTTCAAACCAAAAAAATGGTTCAAATGGATCTGAGCACTATGGACTTAACTTCTGAGGTCATCAGTCCCCCAGAACTTAGAACTACTTAAACGTAACTAACCTAAGGACATCACACACAACCATGCCCGAGGCACGATTCGAACCTGCGACCGTAGCGGTCGCGCGGTTCCAGACTGTAGCGCCAAGAACCGCTCGGCTACCACGGCCGGCTCCAAACCAAAATAATATTACGTGCTTACGGAACATTTTATTAGTAAACGTAACCAACCTAAGGACATCACACACAACCATTCCCGAGGCACGATTCGAACCTGCGACCGTAGCGGTCACGCGGTTCCAGACTGTAGCGCCAAGAACCGCTCGGCCACCCCGGCCGGCTCCAAACCAAAATAATATTACGTGCTTACGGAACATTTTATTAGTGCAACGATACATATTAATAACAGAGCGCTGCACATTTTCTTTGTCGCTCTAAAAAGTTATCGTATACATTCAGACTATTTAGCTTAGGTAAACTGAAAACTTTAGTGGAGAAACTATTGCTGTATATAGACTGTAACCATGATTATGCAATAATATCAGTTAGTGTGCATCCACGTGTAGCTGTGTCGTACACGTCGGGGGTCATATGCTTATTTGAGGTGGGCGGTACAGTCAATAGGCATTCGGCGTGAATATAATGTAGCAGGACAGACTTCTCTCGTAACGTTCCTTATCAAACACTATACAGATATTCTACCACTAGCTGGTCGGAGCACGAACTTCATCAACGAACATTTTCAATAGAAGGAGCAGTTACAGAGAGGCGTTCAGTAAGTAAAGCAACATCTTTTTCTCGACCCAGTTTCGATTGAGAAAATGCCGAATATGCTCTGAGACATCGTCAAATATTCCCTCTTCACCTCCTACAGTTTCATTAAGTTTCGATAGGTTGCTGCGCTATACGTAGCGTTCAAAATGTCGTCTGTAACGTAGGGGAGATCCAAGCAGAGAACTGTCATTGAGTTTCTTTTGACGTGAAACTAGAGCATCGCAGGTATTCATACGTGCTTGTAGAACATCTACAAAGGCGTGCCAATGAACAAAAGCACGGTGAGTAGCTGGGCGAGGCGACTGTCATCATCGCAACAAGGTCGCACAGACCTGTTCGATCTCTCGCGTGCCGGCCGGCAGCACACAGCTATAACTCTTGCAACGTTGGAACGTGCAGGCATTCTCATTCGAAACGATCACAGTCAAACACCTCGCTGCACAACTGAACTTTTCTGTTGGTGGTGCTGACACATTCGTCCACCAGTTGGGATGCTCAAAGGTGTGTGTCCGCTCGGTTCCTCGCCGCCAAACTGAAGACCATAAAGAGCAACGAAGGTCCACCTGTACAAAGTTTCTATCGCGTAACGAGCTTGATCGTGACAATTTGTTGTTGAACATCATCACACACGATGAAACAGGGTTTATCACTTCGAATGGGTCACAGAAGGGCAATCCACACCACACCACACAGCACCACAGCACCTCTCCTCCGAAGAAAAGCTTCAAAGCCGCACCATCAGGCAATAAAGTAACGGCGACGGCCTTCTGGGACTCAGAACTGGCTGTTCTGCTTGATGTCCTCCCTTATGGTGCAACGATAAACTCTGAATTGTGTTGTGCTACACTCAGACAATAGCGAAGAAACGACTTCAGCATTTTCGCCGCCTCAAAAATGCAAACAAACTTCTCCTTGTCCATTACAAATCAAGGCCTCACACTAGTTTTCACAACCGACAGAAAGACACAAAACTTCACTGGACAGTTCTTCCTCATCCACTCTACAGCCCGGATCTCTCTCCTTCCGACTTTAATCTGTTTGGCCCAATGATGGATGCACTCCGCAGGAGCCAGTACATGGATGTTGGGGAAGTTATTGATGCAGCGAGACGTTGGCTCTGACATAGACCAGTGGAGTGGTACCATGCGGTTATACAGGCCCTCCCAGTAAGTTGGCGCAAGGCCGTCGCACTGAACGGAGATCCTGTTGAAAACAGGTTTTTGCAACCAAAAGGATGCGGAATAATGTGGTGTACTGGAATCCTGAATGAAACCAACTTGATTTCAGAAAGAAAGTACTGCGTTACTTACTGAACGCCCTTCGTATATACGAGGCACTAGAGCTCATATTCTTTTCAGTATGAAACATCTACCACAAGTTACAGGATATGACAAACATTAAGAAAAATACTCCAACCACGTTGGTACTATAAGCGTTATCATTTCTACTAACAGTTAATGGCATTAGTTATTAATATTCTACGCAAACAAGTATTAATATGGTGTGACCAGTATGTAGCTAATTCGCATGCATCCTTGGTGGCAACAATCACGTTCTGGGGAGAGCATGTAGTTGGGCACAACTAGCAGACAGATTCGTTCACATAATGTAAAGTCACAGGCCATTCCCCATTTACTCATGATGATCTTCGTTCTGCCAGCTTCAGAGCGCACGCACTCTGTGAGTGTCTTCCATACAGACCAGCTTTCCTGGTAACCTGAAGGGCGGCTTTCAGAAGGCATCATTCATCCTGAAAGGTGGCTGGCCATAAACTTATGAAGTGTGAAAATGGTTCAGTGAGGCTTTCCGTCGCATGGAAAAGCCTTTTGGTTGCTGATTGGTGCTCATATATGGATCTTCAAATTCAGTCCTTCATTTCTTCAGTCTTGATGCGTATTCACGACGGATAACTAGAGGTGCAATACAGACTCGACAAGAACTATTTCAAATGGTGTAGATCTCAAAAAATCTGTAATAAGTCTGCAGATTACATTTAAGGCGACATCTGCTTCATTTGCATGACTAGATTAGCGCCAGCCTGGGCAACATACTCTGCAACTGAATAACAGATACAGCTAAAGTTCTTAAGGTGGAGGGGTCTTTTCCAGGTTGTTACAGATAGTTTCGGGAGCACATAATTCATTGCTCATATCTCCCTTCTAGTGTTTTGGTCCACAAGCAATGTGTTCTGTAAATAAGTGCTCGGCCAAGAGTTACTTCGAGGTATCTGGGAGCGAAGCAGTGTTATAGTTGCTTAGCCTCTCAGATCATCTTGTCTTCCGGCATGTTTCTTTTTGAGAAATATAACAGCAGTGGTAAAACAGATTTATTAAGTAATAGTGGTGTTTATATATTATCTAGCATCGACGGGAACAAACTGTACATTGGTCAAAAAAGCAAGGTTTTACACTGACTGATCAAGAATGTAGCTGGAGATTACAAATGTCAGCCCTACACTCTTGACGAACATTAGATGGAGGAAAGGAATAGATACAAAGACAACACATAATTGTTACATGTATCAAACGAAGGGAAAGATTTAGCCTATTAGAAGCATTTGAGCTATTTAATCTTGTAATACTAAACCATCACTTGGGTCTAAATGATCAGTTCCAGCTGAGCACAACCCCATTCCTAAGCTTCACATCATCCAATCGATCAGCATCACACTCCCTGACCTCAATCGCAATGATCAGATTCATCTCCATAAACTTAATGTACTGTAATGTAAATGTTATTACACCTTGCTCTGTGTTTCCCTACGGCTTTCAGCACATTCATACAGCTTGTATATTTCACTACTGTGTGTTTCCATTTTATATTGTCTTTGATACTGTAAATCCTGTAAACTGTAGTTTAAAACTGTAGTGTAACCTGTTTGGTGCATGACACTAGGGATGAGCAATCGATTTTGCTGTTTGTTTGTTTCTGAAACTTAAATGTAAAATAGTTTCACCAAGTGACTGAAGAATACATAAATATACTCATTAAGACTGAGTTTCTAATTTTTTTCAGTGTTTGAGAAATAAATTTCCTATTTGGGGAAACATCGATCACAAAAAAGTGCACGGCGTGGTCGGACAGACATTTCCGTACATGCGTGTCATATTCTGTCGATATCTACCTACCTGATACTTCGTATGTGAGTCATTCATGCTGACTGTGACAATCCCGTTACGTTGCACTTCTCTCTGTGTTAACGACATGTTGGTGTACTCTCACCAAGTGTACTCACACATACGTGTAGTAACAGAAGTACTGAAACATTCCTTACCTGGCGATTGAATCACTGACTGAGCTAGTAAACAGAGCGAACCGTGCGATGTCAGTTGATTATTCAGGGTAGGTGTATAATTTGAGTAGAAAAGTTACTAGTAAACAGAATAAATCGTGTGACATCAGTTGATCATACAGGGTAGTTGCATAATGTGAGTAGCCCGCATCTCGTGGTCGTGCGGTAGCGTTCTCGCTTCCCACGCCCGGGTTCCCGGGTTCGATTCCTGGCGGGGTCAGAGATTTTCTCTGCCTCGTGATGGCTGGGTGTTGTGTGCTGTCCTTAGGTTAGTTAGGTTTAAGTAGTTCTAAGTTCTAGGGGACTTATGACCACAGCAGTTGAGTCCCATAGTGCTCAGAGCCATTTGAACCATTTTGAACCATAATGTGAGTAGGAAAACTACGCAAGGCACACCAATACTTCTGTTATAATTATATACGTGACTGCTCACACGCTGAGGTGACAAAAATCATATTTGATGGCGATCCGCACATATACAGATGGCGGTAGTATCGCGTATGCAGGATATAAATGGGCAGTGCATTGGCGGCGCTGTCATTTGTACTCAGGTAATCGAAGTGAAAAGGTTTCCGAGGTGATTATGGCAGCACTACAGGAATTAACAAACTTTCAATGCGTAATGGTAATTGGAGACAGAGGTACGGGACATTGCATTTCAGCAACCGTTAGGAAATTCAATATTCCGATCCACAGTGTCAAGAGTGTGTTGAGAATACCAAAATTCAGATATTACCTCTCACCACTGACAACGCAGTGGCCGACGGCCTTCCTTTAACGACCGAGGTCAGCGGCGTTTGCGTAGAGATGTCAGTGATAACAGACAAGCAATCCTCCGTGGAATACCCGCGGGAATCAATGTAGAATGCAAGACTAACGTATTGATTAGGACAGTGCGACGAAATCTGGCGATAATGGGCTATCGCAGCAGACGACTAACGCGAGTGCCTTTGCTAACAGTACGACATCACCTGCCGTGCCTCTTCTGGGCTCGTGACCATATCGGTTGGACCGACCCAAGACGACTGGAAAACCGTGACCTGGTGAGACGACTCCCTATCTCAGTTGGTAAGAGCTGATGGAAGGACTCGAGTTTGGCGCAGACTCCACGAAGCCATGGACCCAAGTTGCCAACAAGCCACTGTACAAACTGATATTGTCTCCATTATGGTGCGGCCTGTGTCTACACAAGGAATGGACTGAGTCCTCTGGTCCCACTGAACCAATACACTGACTGGAAATGGTTGTGTTCAGCTGCTTGGACACCATTTGCAGCAATTCATGGACTTCATGTTCCAAAACTACGATGGAATTTTTATGGATGACAATGGGCGCTGTCACGGGGACACAATTGATCCCAATTGTTTTGAAGAACATTCTATACAATTCGACTGAAAGATTTGGCCACCCATATCATCCGACGTGAATCCCATCCAACATTTATGTGGCATAATCGAGAGATAATTTCATTCACAAAATTCTCCACCGGCGACAGTTGCACAATTATGGACGGCTATAGACCCAGCATGGCTCAAATTCCTGCAGGGGCTTCCAACAACTTTTTGTGTCCATGCCACGTCGAGGTGCTGCACTACGCCCTGTAAAAGGACGTCCGACACGATGTTAGGAGGTATACAATGACATTTGTAACACAGGAACGGATTGTTGCGGGAAGTATCTTCTTATGAAGGACATCATGTACTAACAAGGGAACCTCCCCATTGCAACCCCCTCAGATTTAGTTATAAGTTGGCACAGTGGATAGGGCTTGAAAAACTGAACACAGATCAACCGAGAATACAGGAAGAAGTTGTGTGGAACTATGAAAAAAATAAGCAAAATATACAAACTGAGTAGTCCATGCGATAGATAGGCAACATCAAGTAGAGTACACTCAGGAGCCCCGTAGTCCCGTGGTTTGCGTGAGCAGCTGCGGAACGAGAGGTCCTTGGTTAAAGTCTTCCCTCGAGTGAAGAGTTTAATTTTTTAGTTTCAGACAATTATTATCTGTCCGTCCGTCCGTCCGTCCGATGCGAGATAACTGCTCCGTAGTATGGGGACGCTACACCTAAAAGGAAAAATTTGAAAATGTTAAAACATATGTTCTGACAGAGCACAGGGAAAACTGTGTGACTGTGAAACTGTTGCACTCATTTGTTGCAGTTTATGTGACAAACTCTTATGTTTTCATCACTTTTTTGGGAGTGATTATCACATCCACAAGAAGACCTAAATCGGGCAAGGTAGAAGAATCTTTTTATCCATTCGCCAAGTGTAGAAGTTAGGTGTGTCGACAAGATATTCCTGTCATGTGACACACATGCCGTCACAAGTGTCGTATAGAATATATCAGACGTGTTTTCCTGTGGAGGAATCGGTTGACCTATGACCTTGCGTCAAATGTTTTCGGTTCCCATTGGAGAGGCACGTCCTTTCGTCTACTAATGGCACAGTTTTGCGGTGCGGTCGCAAAACGCATATACTAAACTTATCACAGTGAACTGAGACGTCAATGAACAAACGGACAGATCAAAACTTTGCGAAAATAATTTTTTCACTCGAGGGAAGACTTGAACCAACGACCTCTAGCTTCTCAGCTGCTCACGCTAACCACGGGACCACGGCGTTCCTGAGCTCACATTAGCCTTGATGTTGCCTATCTTGCGCATGGACTACTCAGTTTGTACATTTTCCTTATTTTTTTCATAGTTCCATACAACTTCTTCCTGTTTTCTCGATTGATCTGTGTTCAGTTTTTCAAGGCCTATCCACTGTGCTAACTTATAACTAAATCTGAGGGGGGTGCGATGGGGAGGTTCCCTTGAAGTATTCTACAGATAAGAAAAGTGCTTTGCAGAACATAGAAAGATGGTACCGACATGCAACGAGCCGGCCGCTGTGGCCGAGCAGTTCTAGGCGCTTCAGTACGGAAATGCGCTGCTGCTATGGTCGCAGGTTCGAATCCTGCCTCGGGCATGGATATGTGTGATGTCCTTAGGTTAGTTAGGTATAAGTAGTTCTAAGTCTAGGGGACTGATGACCTCAGATGTTAAGTCCCATCGTCTTTAGAGCCATTTTAACCATTGGAACATACGACCACACCAATAGTTTAGAGTGAAATAGGTTGAATACGTCATCGAATAAATGCCCAGAATAGATGATTATATCGAAGTACACTTTTCGCAGAATTGTTGTGGACAGTGAGTAGACTTTTTTGTATCAAGTAATGTTTAAATTTTTATGGGTTTGCATATTTTTAATGTGGTGTTTGAAAGACGCAGTGTGTGTAGAACCTGATCAAATAGTAACAAGATAACAGTCCCGAAGACCACTGTCTTGTCTTGGTAAGAACAGGTCCCGCAACCGTGTGTTGCACTGTTCAAAATGGTTCAAATCGCTCTGAGCACTATGGGACTTAACTTCTGAGGTCATCAGTCCCCTAGAACTTAGAACTACTTAAACCTAAATAACCTAAGGACATCACACACCTCCATGCCCGAGGCAACATTCGAACCTGCGACCGTAGCGGTCGCACGGTTCCAGACTCTAGCGCCTAGAATCGCTCGGCCACCCCGGCCGGCTGTTGTACTGTATAAAACGTAAACAAACGCGTACCTCAGCTATGGTTCGCATGTTTACCTGTAGGCTTCAACCCAGTCGATTTGTGCTGTGATGTTGTACCTGTCAGATAAGGTGGCCGTGAGCTATTCAGACTTTCACAACTTAAGCGACAATAGAAGAAACGGATAAGGTTTTCGAGTTTTCGTTTATGACTGATATCGCCTAAGTGTTACGACCGCATTGGTAATGTCTGCAGAAAGTGCGCTGTCCATGCCATCTTCGTCGACGGCGCCCGACGCACGGCGCACCGCTCACAGCTACACTGGAAACGCCACAATGGAATCTCCGGCCAGTTTGGCACTGGCCGAACTCCCTCCTCCATCGCTCGCTGCCTCCGATGGGGAGCGCCACGCAGATTCGCCACCAGAGGACGCTAAATACACCTGACTTCACTGCTTGCGAATCACATTGGCTGATGCGTCTGTTTACGTAGCCGGACTCAGAGCTTTGCCCTAAATCCAGTGCATAATTGGAGTAATCGATATTATTAATAACTTTAATACATAGTATTGATGTACAAAAACAAAATTTGTTTAATAGTTCGCTCTGAATCGGCTTTGACCTTCTTAGGCCATCGTCAGTCAACTTGGTACTAAACAGATGGTCCACACAACTTCAGCGAAAATTCAAAGCTGTGCAAAGCTTCGTGAACAAAGATGTATCACATTTTACAAATATATCGGTACTCAACATAATGCAATACCTGAAAAGACACTGAACAAATAAATCTTATTTTAGGGAATATTGAAGTATTAAAACTGTATGACTGTATAAGCCAAAAACCTTCTACAGCCGTCCGTTGTGGACGAGCGGTTCTAGGCACTTCAGTCTGGAACCAAGCTGCTGCTACGGTCGCAGGTTCAAATCCTGCCTCGGGCATGGATGTGTGTGATATCCTTAGGTTAGTTAGGTTTAAGAAGTTCTAAGTCTGGGGCACTGATGGCCTCAGATGTTAAGTCCCATAGTGCTCAGAGCCATTTGAATCTTATACCGGTAAGTTCTATCACACGCTACTATGTGATATGGACAATCTAGTAAATTTGATGAACCGATTAAAGGGGATGGGGCCGGAAGGGGGGGGGGGGGGGGAAGAAGTTTATCGAAAGTGGTTCAAATGGCTCTGAGCACTATGCGACTTAACTTCTGAGGTCATCAGTCGTCTAGAACTTAGAACTAATTAAACCTAACTAACCTAAGGACATCACACACATCCATGCCCGAGGCAGGATTCGAACCTGCGACCGTAGCGGTCGCTAGGCTCCAGACTGTAGCGCCTAGAACCGCACGGCCACTCTGGCCGGCATCGAAAGTGGGTGTGAAACAGTTGTAACAAGGTCATTATCTAATCCACTGCATTTTTTTTCTGAAAAGGAAACTATCGATGTGAATGACGTACTGTGTTCGTGGACAGGTGCCTCCAGACAATTAAATAAATTATTTCAACATATGAATTCACACAACAGTAGAATAAAGTTCACAGTGGAGTTAGGGGGAGGCTCTATCGACCTTTTGGACGTCACTAATGACATCAGCAAGCAACAGTATTTATTGAAATACAGAGGAAAGTACCCTGAATAGACACAGTAATACTTGCTAGTTCCCAGCAATCCATAACATACAAACTGCAGCCTTTCGCTCCATGATGCAGTGCTTACTATCTATACCACAAACCGAACCAGATTTTGAATATGAAGTGATAATAATTAGGAAACAGTATACAGAAATGGTTACAGTCCTACACTAATTGACAAAATACTCAGTAAAAAGAAGAGGCAGAGGATAATAGCGCACATTTTCCCGGCACAGCCAGCACAAAACTACACTGATAGCGAATAGGGCCCAATGCTATATGTGGGTAGTACTTCATTGGTTCTTGCCAGGAAGATAAAATTAAAAAAAAATATATTTCACATTTTTACGGTAGGAACAATGCTGCCTACCTTCTGTTAAACCATAGCGTTAAACTTATTAATATGTCTAATGTTCATCCAAGAAGCGATGGAATATTCCATAAACATGGTCCAAGTTTCATCGAGCTACGTTAGTTGTCAGCGACACAGCGCCCGAAAGTTTCTTTCGTCCTTATGTTTTGCACACTAGTGTAACAAACACACGAATCATACCTGAGTTACGTGTTAGCTTACATTTCGTACAGTAGAGCAGATATCTCCTGAAAACGGGTCAGTGCCTTGCATCACTGTTGTCTTTTTATTATTTAATATCATTTTTACTTATTTGCTTCTGGCACGTGCCCATACAGCCATCTCAGCAGTGGAAAGTGATGTGACAGTGTGTTTCGATAATGTAGAATATTCATTAGTTACGAGTCGTATCTTGGTACGAAGTTTTATAAGCTTAAGGCTCGTCAAGTGGCGCAATTTAGGCGATTTTCGAGTCAATGATAACGATACAAAGATGACAAACTACACTTAGCCCCCGAGGAGAAAAACTCCGAACCAGCGAGGAATCGAACCCGGTCCCCTTTCGTTAGCAATCTGATACGCTGAACCTGCAGCTGCCGAGACGAACATTTAATACTGTTCGGCACAAGTTGCATCGTTGAAGTTTTCGTCAAGAAACATATTTTCATATCCGGCGACAATTAACGTTACCACCGAGCGAGGTGGCGCAGTGGCTAGCACACTGGACTCGCATTCGGGAGGGCGACGTTTCAATCCCGCGTCCGGCCATCCTGATTTAGGTTTTCCGTGATTTCCCTAAATCGCTCCAGGCAAATGCCGGGATGGTTCCTTTCAAAGGGCACGGCCGACTTCCTTCCCTGTCCTTCCATAATCCGATGAGACCGATAACCTCGCTGTCTGGTCTCCTAACCGAAACAACCGAACCCCAACAATAAACCTTACAAATTATTTGCTAACGACAAAAAATTTGCGAAATTATCTTTTATAACTAAGGGAAATCCTTCTCTTAGGTGCCTCACGTTGTATACAGCGTTCCAAATTCTTAAGATCGATATTTTGCAAGGGGTGACGATTGTACTCTCAGTGTTGTAGGGTAAGGGACCGTTGGTCGAAAAAGGAATATTTCAGTCTACGCGAGGTCTTGAACGACTGTTGTGGCTATTACAGATGTTTATAAACTCCTTATACTTAATACTGCGTTTTTGTTTCAAATTTTGTGTCTCCGTGATTGCATGAAATACAATGAACAGTGACAGTCTTCTAGCAAGGCACAACAACAGATTTTCGTTTTACCAACGTATTTCGTAATAAATAGCATACTATACCAAAGAGGGTGGAGTTTCCTTAGGCCAGGGATATATATAGACAGCGGATTTCCCTATCTCATTCGTGTTGAACGGTGAAACCAACATCTGACTGATACGACTAGAACAAGAGATCTGAGTTTCAGCCATTAACTTCTATGGAAAGTCGAGCTAAAACTCACAGTTTTCCTTTACGAAGCCGAAATGAAGGAACGATGTAAAACCTCAGTGGCCTACAGCATTAGTGTTACACATGTGGCACTATAATTTCCAAATTTCTACCAAATTCTCTGTATTAATGACTATTATCTTTTTAACACTCCGTCAGCGTAACAAACAAAGTTTCATATATTGTGTTCACTGTTCACTCTGCATATATTTTTTACAAGTGCCAGAATTACTTATTCTTCAGTGAATTCTCTTTTTTTGCTGCGTCATATCGTTTGCCGCTAACGCAGGACTGCAAGACATTATATCGGTTTGGAAGAAACTGTGCCATTATCAAGTAATTCCTCTAAATTACATGAAAAGTAACAAAAAGGAATAGAAATATCATCCGCCTTTATCGATAACGTACAAAGTAAACTTTTAATTTTTTGTATTTTTACAAATTCTGGTAGTGATAACGAAACAATGTTAACTATAGAGACAGAATATATTGCAGAACGTTGAAATTGTTCTGGTGAGCTAGATGATAATAAGTTTCCTTTACCAAAGTCCTCAAAAAAATTTCTTTACCCATATCAGAAAACGGCCAGACTGAATACATCTTAGATTTCAGTGTCAGATGCAGTTCATATTTTTCTGAAACGGCGGCTTTCCCTATTTTCCTCTAGGCGTCATGTGGCGTTAGTTTGCTTCCGAAGCCAAAGTAATTGATTGCAAAACGGTCAGGTGGAAAATGTTTACTACACTGCTTAGTGTAGTCGCTTGCCTCAAAATTCTACCGTTTGAAGGCATGAGTGAGGAAAACTATTACCAGTACTGATTACATATCAACAAGCTACGAAATTCGCACCACAAACAGAAAAAAAGAAAGCGAATTCATATTTGTCAAATGTAGCTACGTCTTTTAGTAGGACGGTGTATTAGTCAGATTTGAAAAGAAAGAAGCTGGGGACTGTAACATGAAAACCCCTCAGAGGATGTAATGCCATTGCCTACGAAGCAAAACATCGTCGCTAAAATAGCGCTGAGGCCCCAAACCCTCCGCTAGAGGCCGGCCGGAGTGGCCGAGCGGTTCTAGGCGCTTCAGTCTGGAACCGCGTGACCGCTACGGTCGCAGGTTCGAATCCTGCCTCGGGCATGGATGTGTGTGATGTCCTTAGCGTAAGTTAGTTTAAGTTAGATTAAGTAGTGTGTAAGACTAGGGAACTCATCACAAATTTCCAAAACTACAGAATATCCGTTGCAGTTCTGACCCTCAATCCGACCTCTGGGGCAATGGATGCTACCGCGATTCACTGCTCTTCAGTAATGAGGGCGTCTACCTGTTGGACAATGGTATCAGCTATGCGTGTGGCCTTCTCTGATTGACCTTGATGTAATCCAGCTGGTATCATCCCGGTTCTCCGGAACCTTTCCAAGTATACTTTGCCCTCTTGTGATTTTTAACTGTGTGTTCGCTGTTACTAGCTAAAATTTATTGCGGAACTCAGTCTTTCTCCTCTTTCATCCTTACTATCAAGCCCATATTTTCTTGTAAATCTTTCTTTATTGCTCTCGCTATTACCGTGTTCCAGCTCCCCATGACTGTTAGTCTATTGTCCCCAAATACTGAAATATTCATTCTGTAACCGTCGTACGACGGCAACAAAGAGCTGAAGAAAGCCTTTACCTCTTCGTCTGGATTTTGACAATATAACACGTCAGTTGGCTACAGTTTGGCGCTACATGCCTCTGGAGGACATCTAGCAACTCTATCGATCAGTGCCAAGCCGAGTAACTGCTTGCATAAGGGCCAGAGGTGGGCCAAAGCATTATTGACTTGCTCTGTTTGTGAAGCTCCCTCATTTCAATAAATAATCCAGATTTTCTAGAATTTTAATAATTTATTTATTTGCACATGTACCGGGTGATCAAAAAGTCAGTATAAATTTGAAAACTGAATAAATCACGGAATAATGTAGATAGAGAGGTACAAATTGACACACATGCTTGGAATGACATGGGGTTATATTAGAACCCAAAAAATACAAACGTTCAAAAAATGTCCAACAGATGGCGCTTCATCTGATCAGAATAGCAATAATTAGCATAACAAAGTAAGACAAACCAAAGATGATATTATTTACAGGAAATGCTCATTATGTCCACCATCATTCCTCAACAATAGCTGCAGTCGAGGTATAATGTTGTGAACAGCACTGTAAAGCATGTCCGGAGTTATGGTGAGGCATTGGCGTCGGATGTTGTCTTTCAGCATCCCTAGAGATGTCGGCCGTTCACGATACACTTGCGACTTCAGGTAATCCCAAAGCCAATAATCGCACGGACTGAGGTCTGGGGACCTGGGAGGCCAAGCATGACGAAAGTGGCGGCTGACCATACGATCATCACCAAACGACGCGCGCAAGAGATCTTTCACGCTTCTAGCAATGTGGGGTGTTTTTTTTTTTGTTCTAATAAAACCCCATGTCATTCCAAGCACGTATGTCAATTTTTACCTCTATATCTACATTACTCCGCGGTTTATTAAGTTTTCAAATTTATACTGACTTTTTGATTGCCCAGTACATCAAATCTATCTACTTCCGTCGCTTTCGGATAATTCCGTCTTGGTGCATCGTCTACTTTGTTTTAGGGTGTGCGTGGCACTAACGTTATCTATCCTGGGATGATTAACATATTGTTTAATGTGGGTGTAATAACTATTTTAGTATCTTAATTGTGTTTCCAGTTACTAATGAAGTGCTAATTGATTTCTTTGTTTTATTTTCTCGTAAGTGACTAATATCCCAAATAAATCTTGCCTTCGCTTCAATAACTTGTGGCCTTATTATGTGGTTTTCTCAATGTGCGTTATATCTCACCAACAATGAATCCTTAAAACATACGAGCTTTCAGAAACGCCTAGAAGTGTCGCCTATCCTTAAAACATACGAGCTTTCAGTAACGCCTAAAAGTGTCGCCTTGATTGACGGCGGGTGGCAATCGAGATGTAAATTATCTCTCGCGACCAGTAGCACATTGTTATGCAGCATTAATATAACATTGAATGTTAATATTAAAAAGATACGCTCTACAGAAAATACGTGGATATTTCAAACATTCATATGGTTAATTTTTCAAATACTGGCGACACTGATACTTCAGTGAGTCCAATCTAGAGATGATTCATGCTTACTCCGAGAAATTCTGCTTTCTTAAGCTCTCCATCACCATTGATCACTCCGCGCAAGCGTCACTTGCTTCGGACATTGCGAAACTTCGTCATCGAAGCCACCACCTATGCATTATAGGCATTCATGGGGCCACACTTGCCGGATGAAACTGGACGCTGCACATGGAGCATCAATACTCCGTGTACTGAAGCATACCGGTGTGGTTAATGTGAATACAGCGGGGAATGCGCTACGGACTTGATTGCTGCTTGGCTTGTCCTAGGGATGGTTTTGCTTGTGTTTGCAACTGCCTTCCTTCTCAGACTGATTTTAATGTTGTACAGGCTTTTCACGGGGCATTAGTCCGCCTGCCACGACTGTGTGGCTATCGTAGTTTGAGGTAGGCGCTGAATAGCTGCATCAAGCGTGAACATAGGTACGGTGCAAATGAAGTATGTGTTGATGCACACTTTGACAGGACGTTCGAAAGGAAGATTTTAACGTCCCGTGAACTATGAGTTCTATAGAGGTGCCGAAGAAAAATGTCAGAAAGGTAATGGCTCTCTCTTCCTTAAAAGGGACAGTTAGAGAATTTGAAGGAAGAATGTGAATTTCAGTAGCGTCACAATAGCACCAAGAGGGCCACCGTTTACAAAGTCAAAATCTGACAGATGATTGGCATTATATTCCACCTTATTTCATATGATACTACGGAGAGATTTGGAATTTACTTTGGGTCTGTGGATCAGGGACCTTAGGCCGCCACTTCACCTCAACATTGTAGCCAAATTTTAGCGATGAAATATTTTTGCATTACTGGGACTCCAACTGGCTAGGGCTAAGAGGCAACGCTCTTAAAGAGCCTTTCTTATCAGGCGCGTTTCGAAACAGTTAAGTGATTTATTGCGGTTTCTGGAATTTACAACTGAAACTAGCACGTACTTCAGCAGAAGAGCTTTGTTTCCCGTACCAAAATGTCTGCGTTTCCATTCTCACACTGAAGAAACACAATACATTTAAAACTGCACTATCGGATCAAAGTTATGCAGACTCCCCTACGTAAAGTGGAAATGACCGCTAGGTGTTAGGAGAGGCCGGCCGGTGTGGCGCTTCTAGGCGCTTCAGTCTGGAACCGCGCGACCGCTGCGGTCGCAGGTTCAAATCCTGCCTCGGGCATGGATGTGTGTGATGTCCTTAGGTTAGTTAGGCTTAAGTAGTTCTACGTTCTAGGGGACTGATGACCTCAGAAGTTAAGTCCCATAGTGCTCAGAGACATTTGAACTCTATTCTTAGGAGAGACGGAACGCCAGTATGAATGGAGACGGGGAGCATTTTGTTGCTAGTAGAGAAACAGTAACAGCAGTAACAGCAGAAGAAGTAGGTCAGGAGAACTCTGCGACTTCGAAACTGGAACAGTCATGGTATTCACCTGAATAACAGATTCATCAGGGGTGATTCAGCGTTTCTAAAGCTGTTTAAGCCGATTGTTGTGACGTGATTATGAAGTGGGAACAAGAATAAACTATCACAGTTAAACAAAAACCAGAAAGACTTAATCGGGCAGTGCGGAGAATCGTTGTAATATATCAAATGAAATCAATGGAAGGAATCACTCGTGAGTTCCAAAGTACTTCTTGCAGTCCAGCTAACACAGTAACTGTGCGTTCGGAAATAAAAGTAATCGGGTACAAAGGTCGAGCAGCTACTCGTAACCCACACATTTTTGTAGCCAGTGCTAAGTGGCGTTAGAGGTGGTGTAAAGTGCGACTCATATGGAGAGTAGATCACTTGAAACGAGTGATCTGAAGTGACGAATCACGCTGTACGGTGCGGCAATCCGATGGAAAGGTTGGTTTTGATGAACGCCTGGAGAATACCTGACATCGTGTGTAGTGCGAAGAATGAAATACAGAGGAGCTGGTGTTACTGTATAGGAATTTTTTCTTTGTTAGACTCTTGTACTTAAGGAAAGGGTGTATGCGGAACGGCCGGCCGCGGTGGTCTAGCGGTTCTAGGCGCTCAGTCCGGAGCCGCGCGACTGCTACGGTCGCAGGTTCGAATCCTGCCTCGGGCATGGATGTGTGTGATGCCCTTAGGTTAGTTAGGTTTAAGTAGTTCTAAGTTCTAGGGGACTGATGACCATAGATGTTAAGTCCCATAGTGCTCAGAGCCATTTTTTGTATGCGGAAAAGCATGAACACATTTTCAGCACTGTGTGTTCGGTGTAGTAGAGGAGCAGTTCGGAGATAATGATGGAACCATCATGACAGTGCACTCCGTCATGAAGCATCATCTTTGAGGTAATGTTCCTTTGACAATACCATTTCTGAAATGGACTGGCATGGCACGAATCCTGACCTCAATGGAACTCAATGGAACACCTTCGAGGTATGTTAGAACGTCTACTTCGCTCCAGGTCCCAGCGTGCAATATTGCTATCTACTCTCGTTTCTGCTCCTGAGGATGACTTAGTTCCTATTCGTCCATAGACATTGAGAGACTTCCCTGAAAGTGTTCCCAGTAGCCATCATAAGGGCGAAGGACGGACGTGCCCCATATTCGTGTCCACTATTACGTTTCCTAAAACTTTTCATAAAATAGTGTAAGACATGTCCAAGCAGAGATTCGAAAGAGCGATCTCCGTTCTACAATGCAGTAATACTACAGAGACCCTGGTGACTGGATCCTTATGGTGTGTCGCTTCTAGTGTGGAGGACCGATATCGTGCAGTGAATAAATTCATTTTACAGAGCGTTCTTTGACTTTTTGCTGTCGAACTGTCTGACAAACTAGAAGTCAATGTTAATATTGTGTTCTCGAGACCTAGAATCAGTTCCCTCTCTGGCTTTTCAGATTTAGTTTCCAATTTCAGTTATGAATTATAGAGGGGGTCAGAAGTAAAACAGTTTGACACATCCTGTAGTTTTGAGAAAACTGAAGTTATAGTTCACAAGGTTTCAAATTTGTCTTGAGACTACAAAATGGATTTTCACGTTTTTTGTGGATATTAGACATAAAATACTTTGTATCGCTTTCCATTTTCAATTTAGAATATCAGGTTAATATAAAAGATCAGTTTTATATCACAATTCGTAAAAGTCTGTATGCACTTGCATCCCTTTTGCTTCTGGAATTTTGTGAATTGAGTAGAATATTATTTATGTTTACTCTATGATGCTTTATTATTGATTCTTATTAATTCAGTTATCATAAAACTGCTATTTAAAGCTACAACAAAACATTTATGTAATGCACATGAACACCATGGCTTTTGTGGCTTACAGTAGTGAAACAAAATAAAAAACAATACTGTTTAACGTATTATCGTATTACTGAAAATTGTTCGCACCACCTGTGTCACTTCCCCTTTCTCGTGTATCATAAAAAGTTTAAATAGATAATATATAACATTAAAAATCAGTATAATCCCACATGAATATAATGGAGTTTGTTGACATAGTATCCAAAATATTGCTATCAAATACTAAACAGTCTAATCATAATATGATTCCAGAAAGTCTTTCTCATAATCTGGTTTAAGTTCTTCAAAGTGGGTCATCCCTGATAGTCCTACTTCATGTGGAAGTGAGCGGGAGAATTCTTGCTGGATAGGTGGGATAAATGTAAACAAATGCAGAATAGCTTAATCTTTGGAGAGTGACTGTACAGAGATGACGAGATGACATTCGTGTGAATTTTGCCTTTTCTATCAGGTTTCATTAGACACAAGTGCACGTGTATCTCTTTGGTGCCGATTGTTTCGTGACGTTTTGTAACTAATTTTATTTTCGTTAACAAGGGAACAGAACGCTTTTATCTCTGTGACACAATAGTTTCACATGCTTTACCATGCTCTAGATGCACTTCTCCACGTCTTCTGGGAACTGTCACTCGTATCCCTTTGCATCACATGCTTTACCATACTGTAGATGCAGTTGCCCACTTTTTATGGGAAATGTCACTTGTATCCCTTTCCTTCTGACCCCCGAATTACTCGATGGTTATTTTCTTCCTTTATTCTACGGTGCTGGGGAGGAAGGTTTTGCAGTTGATAGGATTTTGAGTCTACTCTTCGACCACAAAAACGCCGGAACTAATATTTTTTTGAAATATCGCAGAAGAAACAGCTGATAAAAATACAATTTTGCCCATTGCGAAAAAAAGTATTCCTTGAGTTCCAGTGAAGTTGTCTGATTGATTTCCGAATGCTTCTAACACCACCAATGGAAACCAATAGAAACTGCCACCGATGAGAGTGCCGAAACACAAATAGAATAAGCATAAATCTCCTGCACTTGCGGTATTTACTGTCGGTTTGTGAGCGGGCAGTCAATCTTTACGGGACTGACGCGGTTCGGTAAGGTAGCCGGCACGCGCGCAGAGGGAATTTCAATTAGGAGAACACGTTCGTTGGAGCAGTCAATTCCGCTACGTAACGGCAGACCAAAGCCATCTATCTTACTTGTACTCCCAAATGCGAAGTAAGACTCTCGATACAGTATTTCGTTTCCGAAATTGCATTCGATTCTGGAAGCCATGTTACACCACCGAAAGAAAAATAAATCTGTTGGCGTTTTACAATATCTGCCATCGACGACATTTTAGAATCTGCAGGAAGTATTGAAATCAATGTGGTTAGTAATGATCATACGTCTAAACTACAAAAAGCGGTAATATTAATGATTGGGAGAAAGAGATATCTCAAAATTTGCTACTGTTTCTTAACGTTCTTTCGGGACAACTTCTACAGTTAGTCTCCCAATTTAAACATCTAGGAATAGTACTATAAAACCAAAAGGCATCAAATAAGCACATGGAATCATAATTCAGAAAGGGGCACAGAAGTCAGATTATTTGGGAATATTCTGAAGAAAAGGTGTACCTTTTACGGAAATCCCTTGCAATAAGATAATGCCATCAAAATTTAGGGTAAGCGTTGGTAGGATCATAACAGGTAGTTTAGATCATAGGAAACGGTAGTGGAGATGTTAAACCCTACTTGCTCTTTTCTTACATTACGTTCTGCAAGCCATGGAAATCAGTTAGATGAAGAGTTTGCTAACTTCCGATAGGTATTTGAGTCAGTGGTGCACCAACATTTATTAACAAAAATAGTGGAGCTTCAAGCAATACCTGCAGCTGGGTTGAGAATTTTTCGTCAGACGGCATCCAGCGTGGTATCTTGGAATGGGAGCTGTCGGCAGAACTAGAAGTGACTTCAGGTGTGCTCTAATAAAGCTTGGTATACATTACTGACCTGGCAGACAGTATGGAGGGATACCTCAGACTTTCCGCGAAGGAAGCAGTTTTTATAATGAATTGCTATCCGCAATGAACTGCATGAAACTTGATAACATTTCAGAGCGGTTCAAAGATGAAGAACATCTACATCTACATAAATAGCCCTCATGTCACCGTACGACGCTTGAGCAGGGTACCCTATACGACAACTAGGCATTTCCTTTCCTTTTCCACTCGAAAATAGAGCGTGGGTAAAACCCTGCGAGCCCTAATTTCTAGCATGTCATCTTCGTGGACCTTACACAACATTTATGTTGGCGACAGTAAAATCGTTCTGCAGTTAGCTTCAAATTCCAGTTCTCTAAATTCTGTCAATACTGTTCTTTGAGAAGGACGCCGCGTTTCCTCCAGGGATTCTAATTTGAATACCAGAAGCAGCTCCTTAATAATTGTTTGTTGTTCGAACTTACCGGTATTAAGTCTAGCAGCCGACCTCTGAACCGCTTCGATGTCTTCCTTTAATCTCACTAGAGCAGACCCCAAACACTCGAGCAGTACTCAAGAACAGGTCGCACTGATATCCTGTGTGCGGTCTCCTTTACAGATGAACCACACGTTCCCAAAATCCTGCTAATATACCGAAATTGACCATTGGCCTTCCCCGCCATAATGGTCACATGCTCGTTCTATTTCATATCGCCTAGAAACGTTATCAATCCCGCGTCCGGCCATCCTGATTTAGGTTTTCCGTGATTTCCCTAAATCGCTCCAGGCAAATGCTGGGATGGTTCCTCTGAAAGGGCACGGCCGGCTTCCTTCCCTGGCCTTCCCTAATCCGATGAGACCGATGACCTCGCTGTTTGGTCTCTTCCCCCAAAAAACCAACCAACCTAGAAACGTTACGGACAGATATTTAAACGGTGTGACTTTCTAAAGCAGGATTTTGATTTTCCTACATTTAGAGCTAGTTTCGATTCATCACAGCAACTACAAATTTGGTCTAAATCATTTTATATCCACCCATAATCAGTCAGTTTCGACACCTTCCCGTGTACCACAGCATCGTCAATAAACCACCACATATGGTTGCCCACCTCGTCCGCCAAGTCATATGTGTATATACAGTATAATAGCGGTTGTGTCATAGTTCCATGGGGCAGTCCTCACGATACCGGCATCGAGGACAACACACTGGACTATCACTTAAGACGTCTTCGAGCTACTCCCATATCTGGGAACCTATTACATATGCTCATACTTTTGTTAATAGTCTGCGGCGCAGCACCGTGTCAAATACTTTTCGAAAACTCTAGAAATATGGAATCTGCCGTATAATAGATGATCAAAAAATCTGTATGGAATAAATATACCGAGTATCGGCAGAGATTAGTTTATATTCGTGGGATATGCGTAGGAAATAACATCTCAGGAAATTTATGTTCCTAAAATGGTTCAAACGGCTCTGAGCACTATGGGACTTAACATCTATGGTCATCAGTCCCCTAAAACTTACAACTACTTAAATCTAACTAACCTAAGGACAGCACACAACACCCAGCCATCACGAGGCAGAGAAAATCCCTGACCCCGCCGGAAATCGAACCCGGGAACCCGGGCGTGGGAAGCGAGAACGCTACCGCACGACCACGAGATGCGGGCTATGTTCCTAAAACAAAAGACAAAAACTTAATTATTATTCTTCTGTTTAAAGTTTGGAGAGGAAGGTACTACCGTAATCTGGCAGATGGTGTACATTTTTAGAAGTAAGTCACCAAAAGCACTGTGTTTCATTTAAAATTACAGTATCCCGACTCTGTTTGTTTCTGTCATGACGAGTTTGTATTTGTGTGCCAGTATTTCGCAGCAATCAGCGAAGATAGTTGATTTAGCATTATGGCGTCTAACTAACATTTTATCAGCGGTCTCGTATTGCAGGATGTGTCCTTTAAGACCAGCAACCTGTATCTTCTAAATATCGAAGTCTGATGTTTGCTCAGACGACAGTGGAAATTCTAAGTTTTGTGACCGCAACTCATACCTGTAATAAGTATAATATGTAATTTTATCAATAAGGCTACCTTTAGCCTGTTGCCCTTCATCCATTGTATGCAACATACGAGGTGTGGCTAGAAAAAAACCGGACTAGTACTGGTGAAACAATAAAACGAATGCAATAAGGCTGAAAGTCGCGTGGCCTGTCACGTGACTCTCGCTCCGCCTACTGCTCGAGTTTCATCTGCCTCCTGCACTCAGTCTGCCCGTGGCGTCTGTTTTAAGTAGTTGACGTTTTGTCTGTGCGTCGGAAAATGTTGAGTGTACAGAACGAACAGCGTGTTAACATCAAATTTTGTTTCAAACTAGGAAAATCTGCAAGTGAAACGTTTGTAATGTTACAACAAGTGTACGGCGATGATTGTTTATCGCGAACACAAGTGTTTGAGTGGTTTAAACGATTTAAAGATGGCCGCGAAGACACCAGTGATGACACTCGCACTGGCAGACCATTGTCAGCAAAAACTGATGCAAACATTGAAAAAATCGGTAAACTTGTTCGACAAGATCGCCGTTTAACAATCAGAGCAGTGTCTGAGTTAACAGGAGTTGACAAGGAAAGTGTTAGGCAGATTCTTCATGAAAGTTTCAACATGAACAAAGCGTGATCAAAAATGGTTCCAAAGTGTCTCACAATTGAACAGAAGGAACGCTGAAGAATGATTTGTTCTGACATCCTGGAAAACATTGAAAGTGATCCCACCTTCTTACAAAATGTTATTACTTGCGATGAATCGTGGTTTTTTACTTACGATCCCGAAACTAAACGCCAATCGATGCATTGGGAAACTCCTGGTTCTCCACGACAAAAAAAAAAGCACGAATGTCAAAATCGAAATTCAAGGCAATGATGATTGTTTTTTTTTTTTTTTGATATCAAAGGGATTGTGCACATTGATTGGGTACCAGAGGGACAAACAGTGAATCAGCGTCCTGGCTACCCTACGTGAGCGAGTACGCAGAAAACGGAACGATTTGTGGAGAAAAAAGTCATGGATCCTTCACCAAGACAATGCCCCAGCTCACAGTGCGTTGTCAGTGAAGACGTTTTTGACAAAACACAACATTCCCATCTTAGATCATCCACCCTACTCACCTGATTTGGCCCCCTGTGACTTTTTTCTTTTCCCTAAAGTCAAGTCAGCTTTGAAAGGAACTATATTTGAGACTGTTGAAGCAGTAAAAGAAAAGCGACGGAAGTAATGTATGGACTTACCGAAAATGATCTGCAGCATTGCTATGAACAGCGGAAAATTCGTATGGAGCGGTGTAGAGACCGAGGAGGAGAGTACATTGAAGGAGATAACATGAAATTGTAAATAATTGTAAATAAATGTTTTTTTTCCAGCATCAGTCCGGTTTTTTTCTAGCCGCACCTCGTATCATGTAAGAATAGGGCTAGATGAGTTTCGCGAAGGCGATGCTTTCTAAAATCCGTGCTGATTGGTGTACATAAGCTTTTCCGTGTCTAAGAATTTTATTATGCTGAATTCAGAACATGTTCAAGAATTCTGCAGGAAACCGATGTTATAGGTATTGGTCTATAGTTTTGCGGGCTCGTCCTTTTACCCTTGTCATATACGGGAGTCACCAGCGCTTTTTTCATTCGCTTGGGACTCTGTGCCGGGCTAGAGATTCGCGACAAATACAAACTAAATAAGGGGCCAGTGCGGTAGAGTACTCTTCGTCAAACCGAACTTGGATTCCACCTAGATTCGTCAACTTACTTGTTTTCAACTCTTTCAGCCCTTTCTCTGCGCCCGGCATGCTTATTACTATGTCGTTTACACGGGACTCTGTTCGACGGTCAGACCATGTTATGCTTGTATGACTCTCCTGCGTGTTCCAGGGACCCATACCAAATAGGGCTAACAGGTACACTGAACGTATAGAAAGAAGGGTGGCGCGAATGGCTTCAAGTCTGAGTCACGGGAGAGTGAGGGAGAAATGTTGAAATACTTGAGTTGGGGGCTCTTGAAGATATACATGCAAAATTTCAAGAACGAGTACTACGTTAAGCATTTAAAGATGTTATTTAATCCCATCGCGTCTCCCGACACGAAATTAGACTAATTACATCAAACACAGGGGTGCGTATGCAGTAAGTGTAACTGCCCTCTATATGCCAATGAAACAGGAAGAAACCCTAACATTTGGAGCCATGTTAAGTACAGTCTTCCACTCAACTCAGATTGGTTTGCAGCACGTATATGTCGATGTCAGGTAGTTTACATGGAAACCTTCGTAAGAAGGACAATGTTCGCTTCTTACAACTTCTTTGGGCATATTTACAGAACTGGTCTTCGAGAAAGCTTGTGCAACATTTCTGATGCCTCAAATATGTTTGCCACGTAAGCACAGTGAGGATGAGATAAGATAGATCAGGACGCGTTCGGATGCATAATACTGCTATGAAGTAACTTTCCTCAAGCACTGTACAGCATCTTGTGGAGGTAATATACCGATACAAACCTCTCCACAGCACAAACATGTTTCAGCTTCGTAAGCTCATAACCAACGACTGAACGGTAACTGAAATCCTTCTAGGTGTGTCTAACAAGAAAATGCCTTTACAACCGACTGAAACGCTTTCAGGACGGAAAAGGAAACTCCCAATGATACGCCACTTTCTGGTCGACCACCAGTCTTAACGAGAGACAGCTTTCAACAAGTTGGAGTGGCAACCTCAGTCGCGGAAGATTAAAAAAAATAATGAAACGACTTATCAACACAGAAAAGTTATCGTTTTGAGGGTTCTTTTTCTCAGTCGATAAAAATGGAACCCTTATAGGATCACTTGCCCTTCTGTCTGTCTGTCCGACTCTTAAAAACCCTTTTCCTCAGAAACGGATAGACGTATTACGTTGAGGTTTATGCTACGTACTGTGGTCTACAGTCGCTTGGCGGTGTAAAAAATTGAAACTTATAAGTCAGTGCAATCAAAAGACCCGGTCATTTATGTCACGTACCTTGGCACTCGAAAACTCACTCATGGAACCTTGTAGGCTACTTATTTTTGACCTGAAATCATGAAATTTACTAAGCAGCAAGGTTTCGCAGTACAAGTAAAGCAAAAAATCCAAAGATTGTTAATATGTAATTATATCACAAGAAAAGAATATTGTCACTTGTCATGTGCCTGTCTGTCCGTCCGTCTGGTGTTAGGAACACTTTTTCTCAGGAAAAATGCAATTTATGTCACATACTACTGTCCATACTATACGAGTGGTGCAGTAAATGTAAGCTTAAACGTAAACAAAGGATACGGCCATTTACGTCACATGTTTTGATACTCGCATACTCACTCATCAAAGTTTATAGGGTCCTTCCCGTCGATCTAAAATCATAAAATTTGGTAAGAAGCAAAGTTTCATAGTACAACAAGAAAAATTATAAAAATCCTAATTTGTAATTACATCACACAAAAATATATTCTTGATCATATGTTAGTCGACTGCTTGCCTGCCTGTTAAGACCTTTTTCTCTCTGGAGCGGGTAGTCTATCAAGTTTAAATTTATGTCACATACTATGGTCTATGTTACCTTGGTGGTGGAAAAAACTTAAGCTCCTAAGTCGAAGCACTCAAACGGTACGACTATTTATGGCACAAGTTTTGATATTCTCTAACTCACTCAACAAAACCTATAGGATACTTCCCGTTGTCCTAGAATCACGAAATTTGCCAGGAAGCAACGTCTCACAGTACAAATAAAGGTAAACATCCGAAAATTGTTCAAAAAATGTCTTTGAGCACTATGGGACTTAACATCTGAGGTCATCAGTCCCCTAGACAGAACTACGTCAACCTAACTAACCTAAGAACATCATACACATCCATGCCAGAGGCAGGATTCGATCCTGCGACCGTAGCAGTCGCGCGATTCCGGACGGAAGCGCCTAGAACCACTAGGCCACCACGGCCGGCCCGGAAATTGTTAATTTGTAGTTATATCACATAATAAATTTTGTATTTGTTACTAAATTAAATTAAATTAAATTTTAAACGGACGGAGAGGCCACCTGTAGCCAAACGTATTAGCACAAATTTCTTTAATTATCCTGTCAACGCCATTTTGCGAGATGTATGTTTGAGGAATTACTTAATATGCCTCAGGATTCATGTTGAAAGGCGGTCATTTCATATTTTTGGACTATTTCAGGATATCATCTTTCTTCTAACGGCTCCCACTAGCGCTTATTGAGTATTCCTGCGACGTTCTCACTCTTAGCAAAAAAAAAAAAAACCAGGGTGACACGGGTCTTTCTTAATCATGGTGCAATGTGAATAGAAATAAGAAAATATTCTACGGCTCATCCTGTGTGCACATTTCGGGCACCATTGTGTAACAGGACCATTGCTGGACAAGACGTGCACAAGTGGCAGCAGGCTTTTTCAAAATTTATTTAATCCAGACAGAAATCATCCACAAGAAAATAGAAGACGTAAGACAGTACTGGCTATATCAGATCGCCATGCAACATTAAGTCTCCAGAATGAGATTTTCACTCTGCAGCGGAGTGTGCGCTTCCTGGCAGATTAAAACGGTGTGCCGGACCGAGACTCGAATTCGGGACCTTTGCCTTTTGTGGGCAAGTGCTCTACCAACTGAGCTACCCAAGCACGACTCGCGCCCCGTCCTCACAGCTTTACTTCTGCCAGTATCTCGTCTCCTACCTTCCAAACTTTAGAGAAGCTCTCCTGCGAATCTTGCAGAACTAGCACTCCTGAAAGAAAGGATAGCCTGTTTAAAATTAGGTCTGTTGTTGAAATACATGAATATTAGTTACAAGTATTTCCGCAACCACTTGGACAGCATCCATCAGGTCGCTCTACACAACAACTAGCTGCATGTGTTATACATTTGAGCAACTGCTTACATTTAAAAAATAACAAGGGAATGACCGTATGTGAATTACTCTTATTCGGGGTTTCTGAATCGGAACAGAATATGTATTGTTTCCGCTTTATTAATGTATTTATGTAACCTAATTATGCACAATAGTCACTCACTGTGCATTTAAAAATTTGTTTTTGGTAAAATTTTCGACGTCGGTTCGAGACGTCGCAACAGAATACCATTATACAAATTCCTTCATTCAGTTTAGTAAAGGACATTGTGGAAGCCACACATGCTATGAAGTGGACAGAAAATCATGATATCATCTAGCCTTGCATGCTACATATCTTAGTTCTTTGTGTTTGTTGTATGATACTTATTACGTCCTTTATGTTCTCATAAACGTGTTGCACATTTGTATTCGTATTATTACTGTACCTATATTGGTATCCGTGCTACTGTGATGTGCCCAACGGCAAACAAACAAAATCGCTACAGTTTTCACAACGACTAACAAAATTCAAGAGTGCTCGAACTTCTTGAGCGAACTCTATCTAGAGGTAATCCTACGTCCTTAGGATTCTTCATACAACTCTCAGTCTTGCATATCCCCTCCTCTCAGTTGGGTTATGTTTTTGTATCATTGCAAATTAAATTTACTTTCTACTTTTAATTACTTTGATCAGACAATATCTTGACGAAGGAAGCAAGGAAAATAAATGTTTAACGTCCCGTCGACAAATAAGTTATTGGAGACTGAGTGCATACTCAGATTAGTGAAGGGTGGGTAAGGAAATCGGTCGCGCCTTATGACAGGAACCATCTAGGCATTCGCTTTAAACGATTTAGCGAAATGAGGGAAAACAGAAACCTGAATGGCCGGTCGGAGTTTTGCACCGTCGTTCTCTTGAATGCGAGTCCATTGTGCTATCTTTGCACCACCTCGCTCAGGGACACCACCTTGTGGAGAGTCAGATGCTGCTTTTGCTCTGACGATGGCTCCTCATCAAGAAAGACGTGTGAGATATCGTATTGCTCATTGCATACCTTCAGACCTTACTTTAAGCTCGTACATTCATGAACAATTAAATTAGACGTAGATAACATGTGGGAGGGAGAACGCTCCTGTCACCACCGAAAATAGATTAATTCGTGGTATCGCCAGACCTTTTGCATTCCTTCAGAGCGGCAGTCTAATGCAGGAATTCGAGCCAGAAAAGCATTTCATTTGTCAACAGGCTGAGCGTGGGTGCCCAATGCATCGACCACGTTTTTTGGGAAACTGTGCAACTCTAGATGTTTCGTGTGCTATCTTGACAGGAGACCATTTTGAAGACTTCGCTTTGGGAAAACTGCCGCCACCAGAGTCAACTGCCTTGCGCAACAACGTGCGGTTGACAGGGCTCTCCGTCGGGTATGGCGGATTGTAACAGCGGAGAAGCGAACTACAGGGCAGGAAATTACGCGCCAATTCGATACTAGATGGCAACAAGCGGTGAGCAACTCCACTATCTAGAATAACCTCATCGCTAAGGGGTACAGAAGCCACAGGTGGAACTGTGCTCTGTGAAACAGTCGAGAAGGAGACTGATGGAACCAGACACGGAGAGGAGCAGATAGCGTTAGGAGTAAATGACTCCTTGGTAACAGGTGTGTACAGTGTTTCGAAAAAATTTATAAACCATTTCATAATTGTTACTAAAATATAAGGTTGTCAAGTTTAGAATATTTCTTACCAGTCGTATGAATGTAGTCCTCACTAGTCTCCCATAAAACCTTTAAAATAAAAAATCTAGTGGTTATGATAAAATATCATTGATTAAGGAGCGCCGGCCGCGGTGGTCTCGCGGTTCTAGGCGCGCAGTCCGGAACCGCGCGACTGCTACGGTCGCAGGTTCGAATCCTGCCTCGGGCATGGATGTGTGTGATGTCCTTAGGTTAGTTAGGTTTAAGTAGTTCTAAGTTCTAGGGGACTGATGACCACAGCTGTTAAGTCCCATAGTGCTCAGAGCCATTTGAACCATTTTTGATTAAGGAGCGTGCTTCTGACTTTAGTAACATATCAAGTTACTTGTGTAATCAGTCATTTATCAATGGAGTATTACCTGAATTGTTGAAATTTGCTGTAGTTAAACGTTTCCTTAAGAAAGGAGATAGAGAGATACCGTCAAATTTACATCTAATTTCACACATCCCAGCATTCTTGGAAATGAGATAATGTTGAATGGGCTTCCTACGCATCGTACTTCGGTTTTCTAAAAGGTTCTGATGATGATGTTTGGTTTGTGGGCGCTCAACTGCGCGGTCATCAGCGTCCGTACATAATCCCAATTTGTATACAGTCCAATTTTTTACATAATCCAATCTAACCGCTGTCACGAGTAATGATGATGATGATGATGATGATGAAATGATTAGGACAACACAAACACCCAGTCCCCGGGTAGAAAAAAATCCCAAACCCGGCCGGGAATCGAACCCAGGACCCCGTGAACGAGAGGTCGACACCCGAGGCCTGTCCATCCCGCCGCCACACCCACGCAACGTGGTCTAGTATCGAAGGATTAAGGAGAGGATTTAGCTGGTTTGTCTGTGTTGTTTTACTTATTTATGTGTTTTTATATGAATTTTATTTAGTTTTAATTTTTTATTTTACTTCATTTGATTTTTTTGCATTTATGGAATTAATTTTGTTTTATTAAAAAGGATCCTACAACTGCCGTAGCCGAGAGTCCGAGTCGTCCTCTCATCTGTTGGTAGGGATTAACCCCATTCCGCCTGTAGTGCATCAATATGTTCCAGGATTCTTCTTTAGTTTCAGCATCTCATATCCGGTACGCCACAGTGAGCCGGAGGGTCCGCAAATAATGAACCTAAATAATTAGTGAAATGGGTCCTGTACTTCGGGTGGGGGATTAAGCCTGCATGTGGCGACATCAGTAGGGACCATAAGTCGCGTGTGCCTTTGTGTGCATCACGAAATATGAGCTAACGGGCCATGTCTTTTAGCGAGTTAACTGCGGTCGTCCAGGTCGGCGGAAAGTACACGTCGTCGGGGCGCGTTATGTGATCAAGGGAGATCGGCAATCGCCGCAAGAGTAATGCCAGCATGGGCTGCGTGAGTAGCCAGCAGCCGTTGACCGTGGCACAAGCCAGGCGGTGTGCATCCGAGCCAACCACTGAGCATGTCGGACTCAAGGGGTCATCCGTCTGATGAATGGAATGTAGCCTCTGACGAGTAGCGAACTTCGTGTTCGCAACCACGTACCACAATGAACGCACAGTCGTAGGTAGAAAAGGCGTGTGTACTGCTCGACACACAATGCTCCAGCCAACTTCGGAATGTCTGCAACCATATTGACAGGCTTGCTGCTGTTGATAAATGCGATAATAGTCTTTCGTGCAGGGCATCCGTGTCGTCGGAATGTCTAATCTTAAGTAGCTGAGGTCAATGCAGAACTTTCTGATGTGGGCTAGTGCCGGTGAAATGTGTCCTACAGAAACCGTGGGATGCAGAGAGTGTGGTGCCACTTCAGCTATCAGGGTGCCCGTCAGACTAGCGTGGGCAGAGATCCACGTGCGACGCATAGTGTTGAGATAAAGCGATCGCGCGGTTAAACCGATACCGGCCGCCCGCTGCGGAAGTGTCAGGGTGGCGTATCGGACTTTAAAAACAAGACCGGTGCTCACGAAATGTCCATATGCTGCCTAATATCTGTCGGCGATCGTAGCCGTCCAGGGAAGGACACGCGCAAAATAGTTCAGTTTGGAGACAAGATAGGTGTTGACATAATATGTTCGTAGGAGCATGTCCATTCGATGCAATTTGTTGTCCTGTATCAGAGCACGTGTCTGGCGTAATAGCAGGAGGTACGTAGCCGCCGCCGTGTGGCGAACATTGCTACAGAACTGCACTCCTACACATTTGAGTACGGGCACCTTGTCAAAGTACACAGCCGTTGCGTGGGAAAGCCCCCTCCGAAATCCATGTATTTTGTTTCCTTCGTTGATGACGCTCCCGGCGACTGTCCCGTACTGTCGTAGCCACTGAAGCACCACGTGCATTTCATCCTCTGATGTGACTAGGAAGACCACATCATCGGCGAATGCACCACAAGAAAAGGTCACATCTCGCATGAAAATGCCTGCTAATTGCCTCCGTAGACCACGCAATGCTGGTCCAAGCGCTGCCGCAAATAATAAGGGGTACCCTTGTCACACTGACCGTCCAGCAACAATGTGACCAGACTGGTAACCGTTCAACACCATGCGGCAACGCGCTCCGTGGACCAGACGAAGGACAACCCGTACAGACTGTGGAGAGAGGCCCTTGCATTCCAAAACTGCGCGTAGAAAGCCGTGGTCGACGTGGTCGAATGCGTGGTCGAAATCGACGGCGAGAAGGGCGCCTCGTATTTTGCAGGCCGCCGTCAAAGCAATTACGTCGCGGTATGTTCCTAACGCTGTATGAATGTTGCTGACGCTTCCTAAACATGTCTGATTGGTGTGGATGGCTTTCCCGATAGCAGTGTGGAGACGCGCGCGGAGGAAGTGGGCGAAGATCTTTAGCCGTTGTTGAGGAGTGTGAGTGGGCGAAAGGCCTGCCACCTATAACCACCATTCAGTTTCGGTTCTGGGAGCAAGATGCTCTCTGTGACTTCCGTGGGGACAGTGAAATCAGGGCAGACCAGTTCTTGAAACAATTGGAGCCACCTGTCGTACATCAGGTCATAACAAGCGCGGTTGAATTCCAGGGGTAAACCGTCCGGCCCTGGCTATTTGTTCGGTGCTCCACGTGCCAAGGCCGATGTCAGCTCGTCGGATGTGATGGGCAACAGCAGACTGTCATTAAGTGCCACGTCCCTAGACGCGGGAAAATCATGCAGCAGCTGGTCGTAATTACGTACGTTTCGCGGAACGTCCACGTACGAGATCCCACAGTGTCGGGCGAACGTGTGCGCAATGCCCGTTGGCGTCACTGCGCGGCCGCCTGCCTCCGTGTTTATCGTCGTAACGAGCTGACGTTTGCGATGGCGAATGTTATAGGCTGATGCCATTTCGTTGTGGATGCAGTCTTGCACTCGCTCACGGACGTGGACACTTTCCAGCTGCTCTGCCCTGATGCGAAATAGATGATCTTTGATGCGTTGTACGGACAACTGACGTTTGCGAGATGGCGGTTGCGTCGCCAGCTCACGTAACGCTGTATAGTAAAATTTTGGTGTCGTCCTTTGCCCCAGTTCCATCTGTCACGCCCGTAGTCCATTGTGTCTTTCGGGGTGCAGGTGTGACACATCCCAGTCACCACAGCAACGTGGAAGCGTACGTGGGCAGGCTCCTGAAACAACGACGCCACGTGTCAGTAACTACTTGCCGGCACGCTTCCTCGCGAAGGAGGGTGACGTTTAGCGACCATGGGCCTCTGCTGCACCTGGTGAATTGTCGGGGTAAGGTGATAGTGCAGATAAACGCGAGATGATCCGTGAAGGCCGTGAAGGTCGACCCATCACGGGTCGCTATGCGGAGGCCACGCGAGACGTACATCCCGTCCAGACGACTGACAGAGTGCCCGGTAAAATGCATATATCCACGCTGGTTCCCTAGATGTAAGAGCCATGTGTCGTGGAGCACGAGGTCACGTACCAGTGCTTCTAGAGCCGGGTATGGGACGTAATGCGGTATTTGGTCCTCTGACTGCAGAACAGTGTTAAAATCACCGCCCACTATGTAATGGTCCATATTTCCTTGCAAAAGTGGGGCGACCTCCTCCGAATAAAATACGTGCCTGTCACCTCTGTGTGAAGTACCGGAGGGAGTGTAGACATTAACGAGGCGTACTACGCCAAGCGTGAGAGCGATGCCTCGCGCGTTCGGCAAGTATGTTACGTCCGTCGCTTCCATGCCATCTCGGAGAAGGATGGCCGTTCCTCCTGCGCCATCACCAGATGGTAGACTGTAGGTGGTGTAGCCATATAGGTCTAATCGCAGCTCGGGACGAAACCTCATCGAGAAGGGCAATGTCCAAGTTTGCCGCTCTGATCATGTCGCTTAATATGCGGGTCTTGATGGTGGAATGGACACTATTGACATTGTCTGTTCCCACACGGTATGACTGAGACATATTAAGTGGTGGAGGCAGTGTGCTGGTGCAAGACCACGGTGAACTCGTACTCTACACAGCCACCCGGCCGCATGACGTGCATTACTCTGCCCTATGATCCCCTGACTGGCAGGGTCCTTCGTCACATGTCAGCCATAGGCCCCGGCGGAGTTAACGATGTTTGCTTTGCATCATTTGCCTCCATGTCATCCGCTCAATCACCAAGAGAGGATTTGGAGGTCAGTGGTGACCTGCCACTTTCATAGGAGCCCACATTTCGGGAGTCGATCCGATGCGCCTCATTTTCAGGACCACCAGGAGTAGGAGAGTGTTCCATATCATCAGGCGCCTTCTGGTGAATGAGGTCATTGGAATCCGTTGCAACTGCAGACGCAGAGTCGATGTCTTCCATCAGTCTCACGTCCCTGCCCCGTTCTTCAGCTGACAATCGTCTCTTCTTGTGTCACTTGGGTGATTTTAGCGGATCTAGACTCGAAATCCACTAGAGAGCGGGCCTTAACACTGACTCGGTCATCGGGAAACCCTGTCTCCAATTTCGACGGTAACGGCGGCTGGGGACCCCCGACGCCACGATGGTCGGAGGCTGCAGGAACCCGTGCACTGTTTATCTGCGCTGGTGTCGTCAGTGCTGACTCTCCAACGGAGCTTGCAGCGGCTTGAGGTGGTATCAGCCTTTCATCATCCGTCACATCATGTCGTGCCGCCTCCACATACGTTAGCGAAAGAGAGGTCATCGTGGATCGTTGGGGAAGTTCATTGCGGGGCATCTGAATGAGGCGGCGCTGCAGACACTCAGCTCTAACATGGCGCTCCTGGCCGCAGCCTGAACAGAACCTCGATTGGCCATCATATATAAGAATTGCACGGCAGCCGCCAACTAAAACAAATGATGGAACGTGCTTCTTAAGTTCTATACGCACTTGGCGTACCCTGTTAAGGACAGTATACGTTTCGAATGTATTCCATTTCTCCTCTGTGTGGCTCAAAACTGCGCCATATTGTCGCGGCGGGTCAACGACAAGGTTCGCGGTAACTTGACTCATACGGTACGCACCCCCGGTCCAGCACAGTCAACTGCTACCACGCTCACATTACCGTCAGCGTGGCATAAGCGGAAGCCGTCTTTAGGTCGTTGGAGGAATCTGTCGCAGGCTGCTTCGTCAATCAGTTTGAGGTGCACTGTGCTGGATACAATAAACAAATGGATGCCTATCAGTTCTTTCGGTTCTATGTGCATGACGTATCGAAGAAAGCGTTCTATTTCGTGGGTCTTCGGTCTCGTGCACGATGCGTTGAACGTTAGCTTGATTGTGGCTTGTCGATATGATAACGCCATGGTGGGTCGGTACCGGTACTATAAGTCAATACAATGACGCACGACCGCGCGCTAGCGACTGAACAACAACGCCTGCGGAGCGCTACTCGGCGCGCCAAGCCCGTCCGAACGGTATCACGGCTGAAAGCCGACTGTCACTAGACCACGAGTTGCAGACTCTAAAAAGTTTCGATAGTAAGTAGGCTATCTAAACATTCAGCTAGAATGTACCAGTAAATGTTTAAAATCCTATATCTCTCACAGGAAACAAGGTATCATTAGGAAAGAGACATGTATTAAACTATAAGATACCATCCAACTGGGAACTTATTATGTTTCTTCTAACGTACGTCAATGACGTTTCGTCTGTAACACAGCCTGATACCAAGTTCGCATACGGCACAAAATTGCAGTAAATAGCAAATCAAGTGTAGTGTCAGAAAGACTGATTAATTAATATATCATGGACATTAATAAAAGGATCCTAGCCAACTCTTTGTCATTAAACATTTTTTTTTAAATCTACAACATGCAATTCAGATCATTATTGTAAGAGTTTTTCCACCAGTTAATGTCCGAAATATGAAGGTAAACAAATAGAGGAAGTTGACAATGTTAAATTCTATGATTTACAGCTTGATAATGAATACAAGTGGGAGGAGCATACGACACAAAACTGCTGAAGCGCCTAAACAAATCTTTGTTTACAGTGCGAGTGGTCTCAGACTTAGATGCTATAAAATAAAGAAAAATTTGCATGCTATGCTAACTTTCATTCCATAACGGCATACGGGATTTGGTTTTTTAGGGGACATCAGCAAGACAAGCTAAAGTTTCCTTGGTCCAAAAACGTGTAATAATAATTATTTGTGGTGTGCACTCAGGAACATCCTGCAGAGGCCTATTTTGGGAACTAGGGATACTAACTACTGCTTACCAATATATTTATTCCTTAATGGAATTCGTCATTAAGATATATCTCTTCTTCAAACTAATAGCTCGGTTAATGGAATCAATACTAGAAACAAGAATATAATCTTCATAAATATGTTAAGCTAGAAGTTTTGATTCGGAAAGGTGTTCATTATTCAGAAACAAATATTTTCAATAACGTGCCACCATCCATAAAACGTGGAACTAGTAATAAAACTCAATTAAGAGGAACGTAACGGATTTATTGGTGACCAACGTCTTCCGCTCCATTGATGAACTTCTTAGTACAACCAACTGATGTTTATATGTCACTGACAGTATCAAACAACGTATTAGTACAAACTAACTTTTGTACAAATACAGTGCAGTAATTCGTGCATTGTAAATGTACTGTAAAATGATATTTCTATTTGATGGTGTATCGGTATAATGACCAAAGAATTTGCGTGTTCACGTCGGTGTGTTGAACATTTCAATGTTTTTTGACGAGTTACTTATTACCGTTTCAGTGAAAATATGTTTGAGATTTGTTTGACTTATTCCACATCCATGAAGACTATTTCACTTAGGATTTATGTAGGTTATTAATATATTTGTTTTTTCTTTGTAAACACTTATTGTATAGTCTTGTTTTTATAACATGTTCTACGATCTCCGCACTATGGATATACTGGCACAAAAAGTACATCTAACCTAACCTAACCTCACGAACAGGTAAAGGAAGGAATGTTATGGTTAAATGTCCCACTGACGACGAATCCATTTGAGATAGAACATTTACTAAGTTTGGTTGAAGGATAGAAAATAGAGGCTGTTCCTTTTTCAAAGAAACTATGGTGGATCGGGGTGAATGGGGCCAGTGGTGTAGAGGTGGTGGAGTGGTAGTTTGTGGAGGCAGTGGTGCTGGAAATGTTCAAATGTGTGTGAAATCTTATGGGACTTAACTGCTAAGGTTATAAGTCCCTAAGCGTACACACTACTTACGCTAAATTATCCTAAGGACAAACACACACACATACCCATGCCCGAGAGAGGACTCGAATCCCCGCCGGGACCAGCCGCACAGTCCATGACTACAGCGCCTTAGAGCGCTCGGCTAATCCCGCGCGGCGGTGGTGCTGACCAGGGGTGGCTACGAAAACTCCATTGCAAGATACAACGTATTTTATTTCGTTGTGGGTTACAATGTCGGAGTGCTGGGACGTCCCTTGATATGCTACCTATAGGCGCGTGGTCCATAGGTGGTGCCAAACATGTCGGAAAGTCGTGGCGGCGGGATGGTTGTCTGACGTCTGCGTCTTGCTTTTCTGGCTCTTGTTTACCCACTCAGCAGTTTGTGCCAGAGTGAGGATTATGTGGCCCTGAGCGTACGTCCACTGGTACCGGGTTAGGAGCTCGCGGAAGGATGGTGGGAGTTCTGCTTGAGCAGCGCCACGAATCGATAGGTCGCGTCACGCTTGCGGTAGTATTCATTTTTGGCTGTAGGGCGTGACAGTGATCTGACAGGCCGCGCCAGCAGCGGCCTCGCTCTCTTCAAATTCGGTCTTGGGATGTGAAGTGTGTCGCAATTTACTCTGGATCCGTGCTCGTCGCCGCAGTCATACCCGGTGATCGTAGGATGTAGTGGTTGTGGCGACTTAGATCAGAGTGGGACCAATTGCAAGGAGTAAGTTGCCTGACATTTATGGTCGTAGCAGCGTTCTTGTGGACAGTAGCTAGCAGAAAGGGACGTTGTAGTCTTGGTGTAAGAAAGTTTGCTGTGAGACCAGTTCTTCAAATCTCTCCAGTGCTTTTAATTGACGGTTCTGTGTGTTCTGCTGTTCGTGTTACTGGCCAGTATAGATCTGTTTTTCTGGGGCTGGACAGTCACATTTTTGACAGTTTAACTGTGTTCTGTGCAACTCAGCCTACCTTAGTAATTCTGGTTTTTAGTATCCGCAATTATTAAATCTCCGCACCGAGTAGCGACGCGCTCCATAGCGCGCACTTCTCCATGCACGGCCAGCTGCTGGAATTGCAAGCCGCCTTCGCGCGTGCGCGCTTCACCCACTGCGATTGGCCACCCAGAACACACAGCGACTGGCCGCCCAGAATATACAGCGACCCTAGACGCGGCTCCATTAACTATGAAGCGGTATTTAACACCGCCGCCGACGTCTACAAGCCATTTTACTTTACTGTGGTGTCCGCTAGTATACGTCGGACCCGCGTGTCGCCACTGTCAGTGATTGCAGACCGAGCGCCACCACACGGCAAGTCTAGAGAGACGTACTGGCACTCGCCCCAGTTGTACAGCCGACTTAGCCAGAGATGGATCACTGACAACTACGCTCTCATTTGCCGAGACGATAGTTAGCATAGCCTTCAGCTACGTCATTTGCTACGACCTAGCAGGGCGCCATAGCATTTGATATTGAGATTATAACATGTACCGTCAAGAGCGATGTACACCAGTTGTAGATTAAAGTTAAGTATTATATCAACTACGTACTTTATTTGCTACTATTAATTCCCTCAACTGTTCCAGACCTCACGCCAGTCAGCGTGTAATTAAACGCGTGCATTTTGGTCTCCTCTAGCAACACAGTGTTGGCTGTTCTGAAAACACTTCATTTACCATCTGCGCTCGTCCTGTCCGCCTCTCCCCCACCCTCATTTACTTTGGACTCACCATTGACCGTCTCCTCACCTGGATCCCTCATCTCCGCTCTATCCAATCCAAAGCACACCACTGCCTCCTCTCTGGCCGGCCATGGGGGTTGAACCCCTCTACCATCCTCCACACCTACAAATCCTTAATCCGTGCCATCCTGTGTTATGCCAGTCCTGCCTGGATATATGTCGTCCCCCCCCCCTCCCTCCCCCCTCCCGCAAATTCTACAAGTCCCACCAGATCCTCCGCCTCCCGTCTCCCATGTGGATCCTCTATGACCTGATTCCCATCTGCTCCTTTGCCTCGAACATGTCTACGTCTCCTGCACCTCCCGCCGCCTTGATCCCACTCATATCCTATTTGCTCCTTCCTCTACAACCCCCGCCGGCTACAGAGCCTTTACCATTGTGTCGCCCCTACCCTACATCTCCACACCCTTCATCTCCTTTCCCAAGGTGGCTTCCATCAACTCCTCCTCCCAGATGATGCTCTCTCTCCCTCCACTTATCCCTTCCATCAGCTATGATCCTCACCTCACCCTCCCTCCCTCAGTCCTTTTTCCAGGCTCCCTCTCCCCCCTTCCATCCTGTTTTTTCTCCCCCTACCCCCTCCTTGGCTCCATTCTCTCCCCCAGTTTTCTTTCCCCTGCACTGTCTCCCTCCATAGGCTCACCCCCTTCCCCCCACCCTCATCTGTCTGGGTCCACCCCCGCTCCCATACCCATATGCCTTCGTACTCTAAAGTGCAGTGTTTTCTGTGAGTGTTTCATCGTAGTGCGTCCCCTTTCTAAAGTGCTGCGAACAGACACCAGACCGTCGCCTTTTTTTTAAATTGTGCCTGTCTATTTCCTAAGTTTTTTTAATCAGCATCACTGGCCTCTTTGCTTTTTATCTTTTCTTCACAACTTTTCTGCCATGTACCGGTTTTAAACAGTCACCTCTTTATCACCTCTCATTATGTTTTTTAGCTTTATCTGTAGGCTGCAGAGCGGTGAATTACGCTGCTGCCAGCGCCTCCCCCCCTCCCCCCTCTGGGGGAATCGAAATACAATAAAGAAAAAAAAGTCTACAAGCCAGTTCTCATCACTATATGGTGTACTCCTCAAACCAGAAGTGCTACGCTGCTGTGAGCTCTTTCGTTTCTTGGACTGTTGTACCTGCTGCTCGGTATTGACTTGGTGTGCTCGTCATACTGGAACCTGGACTTCAACGTTTATTACCCTTAGTATGCCAAAGGACGCGTCATTTACGCCGGAATTCCACATTCCACTTGCTCTTCATGCTCATTAGTATAACCGCCATCAGTTCGAATGATTTTCATAAAGTGTTCACCTACGATTTGGCCCTTGACGACGTAATTATTTGTATTAGTATTGTCTTCATAAACTGTATAACTGCGATATGCTGATCATTATTCCTGGTTATAGCATGGGTTGCCGACCGCAGTGGCCAAGCGGGTCTAGGCGCTTCAGTCTGGAACGTCGCGACCGCTACGGTCGCAGGTTCGAATCCTGCCTCGGGCATGGATGTGTGTGATGTCCTTAGGTTAGTTAGGTTTAAGTAGTTCTAAGTTCTAGGATTGGGGAGAAGAGATGTTTGTGGCACAACTTGACTAGAAGAAGGGATCGGTTGGTAGGACATGTTTTGAGGCATCAAGGGATCACAAATTTAGCATTGGAGGGCAGCGTGGAGGGTAAAAATCGTAGATGGAGACCAAGAGATCAATACACTAAGCAGATTCAGAAGGATGTAGGTTGCAGTAGGTACTGGGAGATGAAGAAGCTTGCACAGTATAGAGTAGCATGGAGAGCTGCATCAAACCAGACTCAGGACTGAAGACCACAACAACAACAAGTTCTAGGGGACTGATGACCTCAGATGTTAAGTCTCATAGTGCTCAGAGCCATTTTTTTATAACACAGTTTTTGTAACTATGTTTTTGAGAACTGTTCTCTTCTAAATTTTATGATTCTTAAAACAGATCTGCAATGCACCCCCCCCCCCCTCCCCACCCCTCGCCGCCCCTACCACGCTTGACTAGGCTATCTGATCGGTGTCATTTGTAAGTTGTGTTGACGGGATCTGTCCTTCGCTTCGTACAGTCTCCTGAGGTGCAGCAAGCCTTAACTGTTGTTTATACGACAATGCGGGTTCATTTGGAACGGGTGCTGTATTTACTTCAGGTTTTAAAGAACTTGATTTTTACTAACCTATTAATGTGATGCGACTTGAACGTCTATTTGCTCATTATTTCAATGATCATTAGAGATCCTGCGTATGCCGCACTTGGATTTATTTCATTCGTTTAGGTCCAAAGTCAAGTGTAAGTACCTTTATAAATTTCTTGTCAATTCTTAAGCTTTTAGTTGTTGTTTAAGTGCATGTACGTTCGTTAAATCTCGGACTCCTCGCTGTCAAATTTTGATACGTCCATTTGTACCACCTGATTTGTTGATGATTACCTCGTTCACCGTTTTGAACAGACATTCTCCATTAGATATTACTGGGAGTTGATAGCAATCTGTTTAAATTTAATTGGGTTTCGAGAAAAGAGATTGTTGCGGTTAACGGTAGTATCTAATGTGCAGATCTGATCAGTTACCACACGTATGTACATATTGTTATTTTATATCTGTGTTTTAGAATGTGATGGTGTCCCAGTTCCGTGAGACGTCTCGAATGTGAAGCTCCCCGATTAATCGATAGCGCTGGTATTGAAATTTAATGCGTTTGACTTAAGTTGACATTTTTCATTATATTGTTAACTTTTATGTATTTCTCAAGGAACTTCATTAATGTAATAAAGTGTATTTCAATTGTATCACGAATAGTGTTCTACACCTACATCAACATCTACTTGGATCCTCTGCAAATCACACATAAGTGTTCGGCAGAGGGTTCATCGAACTACCTTCACAATAATTCTCTTTTATTCCACTCTCAAACAGCGCGCGGCAAGAACTAACACCTGTATCCTTCCGCGCGAGCCCTTATTTTCCTTATTGTATTATGTAGGTCTGCGGCAACAAAATATTTTAGCATTTGGAGGAGAAAGCTGGTGATCGAAATTTCGTGAGAAAGTCTCGTGTCAGCGAAAAATGCTTTTGTTTTAATGATTTCCACCCCAAATCCTGTATCATGTGCATGACACTCACGTATGGACGTGGAAATGAGAACTACAGGTGTGTCAAGGTAACACTTATGCGAGGCATGAAACGTCCAAGACAGGTAAACTTTAACACGTAGGTATAGGTGAGAGCGCATTTTGGACCGAAAAATACGTTGGACCCCTCTGAAGTTTTGACCTGTGGACGTTTAGTGGAAACAGTGAAAATCATCATTAATGATAGAAGAACATGTTTTTGGAAACTTTTCAGACTGACGCGAAGTTACTATTTCTGTATGGGCCAGAAATTTAATATGGACCGTTATTGTGTTTTGTTGGGCGAAAAGTGTGTATCGTAGATGAAGACATTGCTGAAAAATTGTGCTATTTTCGGAGCAACTTAATGCTTTCCCGTTCGAGGTGCGTTAAATATTATTTAGTACTTAAAATTACTGCCAGTAGATCACTCGTCTTAGTCAGCCTACCGAAGGTGTCTTTCCTATTCTTGAGACGAGGTAGAATGCGCAAAACTGTTTCATTAAATAATGCATTTTAGTACATAGAAAAATAATTATTTTTATAATGGAAAGGAAGTGGAAGATCGATCCCCTAAGTTGCGAATTACAAGAAACGCTATTCGTGTTGAATATTCTCGCTAGAAATTTGCTCTCCGTCAGCTGCAGTAAATCGATAAAAGTAGCAATATTTCTCGTATTCATTACAGCAGGGCTAATTTCATTACATACAGAAACTTAATGAACATGGTCCTTCACTTCTTTGCTTTTAGACGTTTTATTCGAACCTTTATTATAGGATCATCAGCTTCAGTGCAGTTTTCATCGAATGATTGGGAATCAGTATTGATTCATTCTGATTCCCTTACCAGAATCGGAAAGAATGGTATGTTACGCTTGTTTCGGGAAAGTTGAGTAAGCGCTAACCAAAGGAAAGCTTGCGTTCCGCCACGAGAACGTACTCTTACACTGTCTGTTATGGAAGAAGACAAAGTTTTCCAGATACTGTAGCTGCAGTTCACGTTCAGTTTGCGTGACTTATTAAGTTGGGAAATTGAAACAACGCACTAATAATTTGCAGCAGGAGGGCGCACACATCTGCGTGTTTACACTAATATAGGATTACTCGGAACGTCTGTGTGTTTTCTGCTTAAGCCAGTCGGTAATCTGCCTCCACTGAACCTAAGGCAACTCAGTAGATGTGGAACACATGTGGTCTTAAGCACGAAATCCTCTTGCTTTTAAATAGATCATTGTGTAAAATGAAAGCGTTACCTGTTTCTAGCCTGGAACGTTTTCTTCCGGGGTAGTGTCAATCTCTGCGTCTTGCAACAGAAGTGATTGTGGTGGCCCGTGTTGGAGGTAGATAAAAGAATTCAACACCAATCCGACACCAGCGAAACTGACAAGTGAATATCGGAAACTGTCATTGTTACTGCGTTGCTACAGTAATGTAATTCTGCTGTTACGATTGGAGAGGCTATTTTCAGTGCACTGATTCTGAGACCTTATTCTGAGTGCTTGGACGGCACAGCGCTGCAATTAAGTCCCCTCACAGTTTGACGAGCTTCGGAAACCACAAGACGCGAAGATACGAGCGAAACCACTTAACTGCTTTTGAGCGATACGTAACAGCAGTGGTTATGGTTGCTCAAGAAGAAAAAGAAAACCTCTTATCAGCGAGTACTGTAAGTCTCGATTTTCAAGTTACTACCTGCATAGGGCGTACATTTCGAAGTGTCGCTAAAGGGCTGCGGATTTGACATTTAAGGCGTTACGTTTGCTTGTGAGAGTAAACTACTGGTGGTGCAATTTATTTATTTCTCAAGTAAAGACTTACTGTCTGTTGTTATATAGCAGGTCGTACGTTGCGTGATTTTGCACTTTATACAAATTCACTTTCATTACTAGTCCTTTTTTGAGAATTGGAGATTGGGAGCTGATTTAAAATGTCGTAGTAAGCTGCATCAGGTGCGAGGTCTCGGTAAAACTTGGAGCCAGTCATATCTGATGCACTAAAAGGAGAAGAAATGTCACATCTTCAGATAGGGTTACACGCTATGCAATGGTGTAACAACCCACTGCACAGAGAGTTAAATTTTCAGATTGATTCGATATAGTGTTGGAGAACCTTAGTTTATTGTTGCTAATTTTGTGCCGCCCGGGATTAGCAGAGCGGTCTAGGGCGCTGCTGTCATTTACTGTGCGGCTGGTCCTGGCGGAGGTTCGAGTCCTCCTTCAGGCATGGGTGTGTGTGTTTGTCCTTAGGGTAATTTAGGTTAAGTAGTGTGTAAGCTTAGGGATTGATGACCTTAGCAGTTAAGTCCCATAAGATTTCACACACATTGGAACATTTTTTGCTAATTTTGTATGTTTATAGCAACTTCGCTACCAGTGTGTGATGTAGCATACGATTCAGTGTCTGTGTTTGTATCTATGTCGTTTACTATGTACTGCTGATTGCCATCTGCGGGCCGTGTCTTACTGTAGCGTATGATCTCTCCTGTTTGCATGCCGTATGTAGTGCTCCAGATGCTTCTGCGATGCTGTTTATAGACTTGCAGTCATGTTGACTGCTTATTACCAAACCTATGTCCTGGTTCCATAAACTCGGTTTTATATGTCCTACAGCGTAGTAGATGGGCACTATGCGTTCAGGTGTGCTAGTCTTACTATGGGCAAAAATTTGAGTCTGTTTCAGGCCTAACCTGTGAAGATGCACAGGATACTGGCCATGGCTCGTGAGAAAGCGCACCATGTCGCATGTTGGATTTTTGTACTTCAATTTCATCCCATTTCGGATACTGGGGAAGAAAGAATAGATTCATCTTCTCTTCTCAGTTGTGTCCCATTCTGTCTGCCATGTATCAATTCTCCACTTGTTTAATTTTCCTCTTCAGCCAGTAGGCAGCTGCTCTTTGGCGAATTATAATATCAATAGGGAAAATTCCCAGTACCAAACACAGTGCCTCAATCGAGGTCATACCGAAATCCCCCGAGATTCTGAGGAGAACACTCCTCTGGCTGTGCCTCATAGCGGTTTTATGCATACCCAAGCATAAACGATGGACTCAAGCACTAGCTGTAAAAAGTTATTAACTCAAAGAGTGCTGTGCAATATGCCCTCATTGCCTGTAGGGGTAGTCTGTATTTATAGTATTAAGTCTTGCAAGTTGATGCATGAGTTCCGGCACTTTGTTAATTATTAGTCTGGCATTTTTTGTTAAAGCGCAAATTTGCCTCAATATAAAGGCAGAGGTATCTTGTTGTAGCTTTCCTTTGTATAGATATGTTGTTTAGCTTTATAATTGGATTTCTTTTCAGTGTGCATCATAGAAGTAGGTAAACAGTCTTGTTTGTTGCTATTGTAAGTTCGTTGTTCGTGCACCATTCACCGATGAACGCGAAGAGCCGCATGGCTTTACTCTCTAATTGGAACCTGGAGAATTCACGTACCATGACCAGGTCAATGGCGTACTCGACCACCCCGTTTGCTGTGTCGTTGCCTTCTAGTGCATTCAGTAGTGGTTATATGGCTATGTCCCAGAAAATCAGTCCGTATATGGAACCTTGGGGACAACCCGTTATTACCTTCTATACAGCCATCTGGCGATGAGGTTGTCGAAAGCACCAGCTATGTCAATTAATGTTTCGTGAGGTAGCATACGGTGTCGCCCAATGAGTGATTCAGTCTTGTTACCAGTCTTACTGCAGTTTGAAAACCTGCTTTTTTCTCAAGTCGGCTTAGGTGCAAGTTCTCTTCGATATCATCGTACTCTGTCTTGTTTCGTACTTCATGCCTTTGTAACTCTGTTTGATGAACTAGGTCGTGGTGTTTACCTCTTGATGTAGTTTCCAGTTTTGGATGATGTTGTGTCCCGTCAGTTGAAGATTGTTGTGGTTTTTCATTGTGAGCATTATGTGTGATCATGTTGTTGTTAGTATTCATATGGTGTGTGGTCACTTTTTGCTGTCTGAAATTTTCTGTTTGCGTTTGATCTCATTGACAATTTGTTTCTTGCACATGAGGTGTCTTTTCATGCCTATTGCCACCGTAGACGAAATGTACAATTTGCATGTATGTTTTATGTTTTGATGTGTCGTTTCATATTTTTCTGAAGTTGTTTTTCCACCATACGGTTACCTCTCCTCTGGTGATGGAAGAATTAATTTACGTTTATGTTTTTTCATTGTGTCCAGATGTACTGGTGTTTCGCGTGCCATGATCCTGTTCTGGATGGGCTTGACCGTGTCTCGGACGTCTATCGTCAATTTTATATACTTCTGTTAAGTGTGGTGAGTTGTGTTTAACGAATGTGTCACGATCCTATTCCTGGTGGCGTGACCGTATCTCGGAAGTCAATCGTCATTTTAAGTACTTCTGTTGTGTGTAGAGTGTTGTTTCTAAGGTCTCGTTTACTAAGCGCTTCCTCTTGCATTTTTTCTGCTTTTCGAAAGGTCGCTGTCTGGAGTGTTACCCACTGGAAAATTGGTGTTTGATGTGCCTCACCACATTTTAGTCCATATCGCCGTAGAAACACGGATGGTCGACGTCATGTGAAATGCCAAAACATTTTTCTTGCATAATGTTGCAACAATTGAGGGGATTCATGTCCGTTGTAGAGTGTGTGGTCAGCAGCAGACCAAGTTGTTGCCTGCAAGCTACTGCACGTGACCACGCTGTTGTTCTGGTTGCTGGTGATTTGTGTTCACTTGTGCGAGGTGGGACGCTGGTTTTCATATCCGTGTCTTATTGAGAGGACGCCTGTACATTTTCATTGTTGACATTTGTATTCATATCCCTACCTAGATTTCCAAAGAGTGTTTTCTCACTGCCTTTGTTTCAGTGTGTGCTAGTTGACACTGTTGGTGACATCATACTTCGCTTTTTCTATTTGTCTTTTGCAAAATTCTTTGTAAGTAGTGCATTCTAATCCTCCAGCATTGAAACATATTATTTCCTGTTCTTTCAAGGAATACAACCAACAGTTGTTTCTTCATGACATTCTGTTTTTTTTTATGACCTGTTTTCGCACATTTCCCGCATCTAGCTTCCCTGTCACATCTTTTCGACGAATGGCTAAAATCCCATCAGTTGAGGCACTTTTATACTGACACATGGTCCCCAATGCGTAAGGATTCAAATTGTAGGTACACCCAATCCCTCTGTAATTAGACCATTGGTGTCATCTCTAGAATATTATTTACGGTTCTTTACTCTTTCAAATCTGTTTTGACTCGTATTTTGACTTCTTGTTCAAATTCCTCTTTGGTGATGTGGTCGCTGAGATTTATTTCAAACACTTCTTCTAAAAAGTCTTGATCTGTGAGTATTGTTGGAACGCTGTGTACTGACAGTAGTGGTCATAGTTTAATGGGTTCTTCGCATTCAGTCTCCTTTAGGGTTAGTGTTTTATCAATAATCTTCCCCTTGTCTACTTGTGTCTCAGTTTCAATAATTGTTGCGTTTGCTGCATTCCTTATTGCTTTAACTTTTATCTTATCAGGTCTACGGTTTATTGCTTACGTTAAGCGTTCCCTTGTGGCTTTAGCATACTGGTTGTTCTCTGATTGAAAAAAAAGGACAGTTGCATGTTTATTTCTTTGCTAATTCGACTTGCTTTGAATCGTGGTTTTCGGCCTGGTGACAGGACCACCTTCCGCGACTCCAGTGGAAATCAGTGGTGTTGGCCTCGTTTCAGTGAGTAATTTTTGATGTTCTTCCTTTAGGGCTGCGATTTCCTTTTCAAACGTGGAATTCTGTCTATTGCGTCAGGTGTATTTGCTGCCGTTAATTCCCTACCCAATCTTTCATCAGTTCTTAGTTCATGACTTTTCCCACGAAGTCAAATTTGGGCGAATGCGTCGTAATACGTGAGCATAAAGCATGTTCTATAGTTCTACAAAAATCAACGTCAGCATTATGGGATTATAATTTTGTTCATATATCCTATGGCGCTTCTTGGAAATGGGAAGGACCTATGCTTTATTACCAGTCGCTGGGTACCCTTTCTCTGCTCCTGTGACCTAAAATAAAATACTTCTATAATATGAGAAAATTCGTCGACATAAGATCCGTCGAATCTTACAGGTATGTCATCCGGTCCAGATGCCTTTCCACTTGTGGGCTTTCAAATAAAAGAAATGAAATGGTGTTGGCCCTCAACTACGTACCCTCTGACTCAACGTTGAAATATTAAAAGTTTTCGCTTGGTTTCGTTGTTTCAGGGCTGGGATACGTAGTTGCCGCATTACAGGCCACATACTGCTGAGTCTACAGTATACGATTAGAATGCACACATGAATCGAATGGTCGAAGGTTTCTATCAGTCGGTAGTTGCGAATTATGAATGTAAGATTTTTTTCGAAGGCTTTAAACCTGTACTGTTTACGGTATAACATTAATGCTGGTAACCTTAGTGGTTTATTTCCTCAGGAAGCTATGATGCACCTTCAGTGCTTTAAGCTCACTACCGCTTATGTAGTGGTGGTTTTGTCACGATGTATGTTTGCTACTACATCGGCCCTTATGTGATTTTGCCTGGCTCTAAAATTTTCCTGTGAATATGTATTAACAGGATCGTGAACCAGTGTTCGTAATTCTTTCTTGACAAGAGCCATTATTGTCAATTTTAAATTTCTGACAAGTATACCGTTTGTGGGCTTCACTAATATAGTAATGTTATTTTTTATATATTGGCTGTATATGTCACTGGGCGTAAGTTTCTCGGCGTAAGCGCCACCTGCGTTTTATGACGATAACTACATTATTTGTACCAATGCTCCCATACTGTTATAACGGGAGTGTTAATTACCTCCCTTTTTTTAGTGTTACTTTACCTAAGGACGTTATTAATACTCATAATTTACACGTTGCCTTTGTACGCCAAGTGGCACACGTTTCTCGGCAGGAACGCCACCTGCCCTGTTTTCAGAGTAACTACGCTCACCGGTTACACTCAGTCGGTTGTAAGCTCTGCAAGATCCATGAGCTATTCTATATTAACGTGACAAACCCTAATTCTAGGGCTATATTTTATTTTTGACACATGGATCTATGCCGACAATTGTAAAAACGGCGATGGTACATTAGTCTTACTAATGTAAAACTGCAAGTATCAGTTGTCGTTATCATACTTCTGTAATGCAAGAGTTCTCTAATTTGTCTTAATATTTATGCTTGGCTTGTAAGTTTCATACTTTTCTCATGTAAGCTATAATGTTCATTGCCCTTAGATTACCTTCTGAAGAAGACAAATTTATATTTATCGAAACCTAGGTAAAGAACTTCTTTATCCATTGCAACTGATCGGCTGTTTATAATTTTATTACGTGAAAACGTTGCAGTTGTGCAGCCATGTTTAAAACATGAAAGAGAACCTATTTTGAAAATGCAATTGATAAGGAGTAGTTAAGCGTAAATGTTAGTCTAGTCACCCTGACTTATCTATCTTACATTATATTAGTGTAGTGCACAAGCCCGCTTCAAAAATGAACGTCAGATTACTTCACCTATACTTGGTAAGTCAAACACCTTCACTAAAATACTAGTCATGCGGGATTGCCATCTGAGAACATATAGACTCTGGAACTTGTAGGTTGTTCAAGAGCAAAACAGACAACAGACCAATTCAAATAGAAAAGGGCTAATATAACTATGTACAAATTTGAATATCAGAGTTATATCAAACGCTTTAATGGAACATCTCTCAAAACAGACGGCATGGCCATCACCCAATAGGAATATAGGTGAATTCCAAATTGATCATACCGTAATCTCGTATGCACATCACAAAGTGATTTTAAATGTTCACATACGCCCTTTTAGTGCGGAGGGAATACCACGATGCCAACGAATTTAGAGACACAGTGGTCCATTTACGTACCCGAAGCCACGCGACTGTGGACATAGCTCCCATCAAACCGCGCCTTCTATTACGTCACAATCGAGGAGGTGGCAGAGTGGTTAGCGCACTGTACTGGTATTCTGGATAACGACTGTTCGAACCTGCGTCCAGCCATTCTTATTTAGGTTTTCTGTGATTTCTGTAAATCGCTTCTGGCAAATGCGGGGATGGTTCCTTTGAAAGAGCACGTCCGACTTCCTTCTACATCCTTCCCTAATCTGATGGGGAAGATGACCGCACCGTTTGGTCCTCTCCTCTCAACCATCATTCCGTCATAGTGTGGTACGACTCTGGCAATGACGCGTCGATACAGCTTTGTGTCAGTCGGTCGGGAAGTCCACGTCCGCCGGACACTCGAAAACATTTCGGCGCAAGGCTGCTACAAGTGATTGGTCAGGGGCAGCAAAGCTAGTCAGTGAGGAGTTCGGCGACAGAGTACTGCTGACCGATGTGTCGGGTCAGAGAGCTTACTCTAGCAGTCCATCTGCCATCGCCGTCGGCCTTCCCATGGAATCCAGTGAAGTATTCACCTAGCGACCTCCAGCTGTGTGAAGCGCAGTCCCTCCAGCCTGCAAGAATGCTGTGCTAGCTGAAGCTGGCAGCCGCTCCCACTTCTGCCACCGAGGGTGCTCAAGAGGAGAACACGGCAAATGCCATCACCCAACTCCCAAGAAATTTTGCCCAGTGGAAGAGGAGTCAGAATAAACGAACAAGTGTCTAGGCTTAGCCGTAGATACTCGACTGTTTCTCAAAAAACAACGGTCAAAGTTTTCGAGGAATTTTCGAGTTACCTCACGCGCATTTTACCACGCGATGCACTCAAACGAAACGTTAGCTCAGCGGTTAGTGTCGCAGCTACTCAATTTTGTGCCCCGTGTTGAGAAACCTGATTATTGTTCCTATTTATTTGATTTTATTTTTATTGTAGTCATTTATCTAGCCAAGGCCATAGAACGTTACTACACGAAAATTCCATATCAATACAATGGCGTTATATTAATTAGACATTTACAACTGGATTTCATAGCAGGTGTCACATATTATATATGTGTGATACGTACGACTTTGTACGCAGCAGTAAGGTGAGGTGGGCTGCAGAGTACTGTGGTAAGTGTCGTTGTAGGTGGCTCCGAGTTCGAGTGGCTGAATCGCTACCACATGCCCTGTTATATTGCGATGGCAGAGAGCACTCGCTATGCTGAGCCCCTAGAGGCATGGCTCACTGGCTATGCTCCACTGAACCAGATCTCGAACAACCACTATCGGCGCTGTACGGAAACCTGGAATTCCGTTGCCAACTTGATATACCAGTAGGGTGATACCGATACGTGATACCACAGTGTGAATGATATATTTATGGGTTACAATCTTTTTAAATTTTCATATTCTCATATTTCATCCTCATACCAGTTCTTATATTAATTCTTATATTTTATTCATATGTTTATTCTTCATGCAGATTTGGTGAATTCCCTTAGATTATACCGACCACAGAAACATTTGAACGCAGATTCCGTGGGCATCGCGTGAAGCCAAGTTCGCCACAGTGGCATTTCTTCACAAGAATTTCACTCAGAACAGTAACGTCGTTAACACTGGTGAAGATTTCGCACGTTGGCAATAATTTCGCGACCAACCACGCATAACGGATCACTTTTTCGAAAACTGGCGTACGTGGCCTCCATGGATGTCTGCCTCCACCGTACCCTTAGGCAGACGCTGTGGATCGACGTGAGACCTCGCCCACGGAACGAAGGTGCGCTATTATATCTGCTCTAACTTGATGAACAGTAAAGAGATATCCTTAGCTCAATCCATCTTCTTGTAGCCATCTTCACTTCCAACAGATTCGTGTAGTCTCCACCAGCCTACCGATCTAACTGGGCGCAGATGGGGGAGGAGCTATGCTAACTGACAACCAGAAGAATGTCTCACCACTGCTTGTAGCGGTAGTATTGAAACGTCCCCTTAGAAAAATTAATGAATTACTGTGCTGATAAACCCATTACGTTATTTGATTTTCAAACAGCAGATCGGAACTGAACGTACTCAGACATTTCGCTCTTTACTTATTCTGATCAACACTAAACTGACACACAATATTTTTAGCGCAACGCAATCTGACTTTTAATAATCCCTACAAAAGTATGGCCCTGACTAACATTAACCTATACCTTTCACAAATCACTTACCTCACAAAAATCTTCATTTCTCGAACTACTGCAATACAGCGAGCACCACTACTGCCAGCTAAATAAAAGATTCTAGCTACTGAAGGGACTATCTACTGATAGGCATAATTAACAAATGAAAGATTTGCATAAAGAACAAACAATGTATTTACCTTAATAGTGTTCAAAAGTCATTATATATATATATATATATATATATATATATATATATATATATATATATATATCAGTTCATGACATCCAGTCATCCAAATTTATTGTCTCTGATGGACACACGTCCATATCATCCGCTCTCAAAACTCCGCCATCTCTCTCCCCACATCCACCACTGCTGGCGGCTCACCTCCAACTGCGCAACGCTACGCGCTGTCACACCCAGCTGCCCAACACTGCAATAGCAAACAACAATGCAAACCAGCCACAGACTGTGTTGTGACGTAACAAGACTGTTACGCCACACTGAAGTAGCCGAAAGAAAGGCACGCGTACACACACGCCGACTGGCGTCAAGTCTGGAACAAGATGCGTTATGGCTGCTATCAAGAAAATACGTAGCTTTGGAATATACTTAACTTTATTTACTCCTTGTGATACATATCTCTGGACTATACAAATGAGACTCGTAAGATACATGCACTGTTACAATTGGCGCCTTGCTAGGTCGTAGCCATGGACTTAGCAGAAGGATATTCTAACTGTCTCTCGGCAAATGAGAGGAAGGCTTCGTCCGTATTGTCGCTAGCAATGTCGTCCGTACAACTGGGGCGAGTGCTCTATCGTATATCGAGACCTGCCTTGTGGTGGCGCTAGGTCTGCGATCACACAGTGGCGACACGCGGGTCCGACATGTACTAAATGGACCGCGGCCGATTTAAGCTACCACCTAGCAAGTGTCGTGTCTGGCGGTGACACCACAGACTGCACACAGCACAGCCAGTGATTTTCATACAGAGCGCTACGTGGCGTTACCAATAAAAAAACCTAAACAGCCTACTTACATAGCCCCCATGCTCCCCACAAAAAAATTTACAAATTGTTTTGGGCAGTGGCCAATACAGATTTGAAAAAAATTTTCATAGTTACAATAACAAAGATATCAAATGCACACACTAATTGATACACTGTTGGTCAAAAGCAAAAATTGTTCTCATAAAGACAGTCATGATCATTTATCACAATAGTAATTACAGATTTTTCACAAAGTCTCATTAGTAAAAGAAATTGCACACAGAAGGAGTGGATTTCCATGCAGTCTTGAAGAAGTAGTGTTGTCCTTCCAACGGAAAGACAGCGCTGACTCTTGACATGCAGACAGGTAATGGGCCACAACAGAGCAAACCCACAGCAAAGTCAGTCGAAGTTTTGAAGAATATTGGTAGGTAGGTCATCACAGAGCAGACCCACTGTAGTCCTGGTAGAGATTGTGGTATTGGTGGGCCACCAGAGGTGTTGACCCATTGCAGTTCTTGTAGAAATAATGGTACCGGTGGATCATCAAAGGTGCAGACCCACTGTAGTCCTTGTAGAGACGGCCAGTAGCCACCTGTTGCAACTGTGCAGGTGCACAATCACCATCGAAGAGTCTTCTGGATAATATAGCAAGTCCATAAACCATCACTTGTGCACTCACAAAAAATTTAATTTACGTAAGTAGGCTGTTTAGGTTTTTTTATTGGTAACGCCACGTAGCGCTCTGTATGAAAATCACTGGTTGTGCTGTGTGCAGTCTGTGGCTGGTTTGCATTGTTGTTTGCTATTGTAGTGTTGGGCAGCTGGATGTGAACAGCGCGTAGCGTTGCGCAGTTGGAGGTGAGCCGCCAGCAGTGGTGGATGTGGGGAGAGAGACGGCGGAGTTTTGAGAGCGGATGATATGGACGTGTGTCCATCAGAGACAGTAAATTTGGATGACTGGATGTCATGAACTGATATATATATAAATGACTTTTGAACACTATTAAGGTAAATACATTGTTTGTTCTTTATGAAAATCTTTCATTTGCTAATTATGCCTATCAGTAGTTAGTGCCTTCAGTAGTTAGAATCTTTTATTTAGCTGGCAGTAGTGGCGCTCGCTGTATTGCAGTAGTTCGAGAAATGAAGATTTTTGTGAGGTAAGTGATTTGTGAAAGGTATAGGTTAATGTTAGTCAGGGCCATTCTTTTGTAGGGATTATTAAAAGTCAGATTGCGTTGCGCTAAAAATATTGTGTGTCAGTTTACTGTTGATCAGAATAAGTAAAGAGCGAAATGTCTGAGTACGTTCAGTTCTGCTCAGCTGTTTGAAAATCAAATAACGTAAGGGGTTTATCAGCACAGTAATTCATTAATTTTTCTAAGGGGACGTTTCAGTATCACACCGAACGTAACTTCCGCTGTCACGCCGGCTGTGTTGCTGGCCTCGTGCCTTCGGGACGGTAAGTGGATCAGTGTCCCGAAATTTCCCTGCGTGACTTTGTCCTACACACATTGCTGAAAGGCAGAGGACCAAAGATTGACTTACACCACTATCTAACCGAGTGAAGCTACAGTTGTATGCAAAATTAAGGATGAAATTGACTTGGCATTAAGTCACTGAAACGATTATATTCTAGAATGCTGGACATACCCTCATACGGAGAGAGGTGGAAACACATAATGAACCCAAGAAAATTCTCTAACATGATCGTTTTGATGGCCCAGGTGTTGTGTGGGGAAGCATCATGTTGCATGGGTGTACTGATCTCCAAATATTTAAACATGGTATACTCATCAGTGAACGTTATGGCGACACTGTGCTCCTTCCCCACATGCGTCTTCCCAGGAGTGTATATTGACCTTCCCTCATTTTTATGGCTCACAATGCGCGACAACATCATACAGCGCAAGGTGCTGCAGCCCTTGCAACGAGAGGATAATCAGCAAATTAAGTGATCTATGCGTTCCCCATACTTAAATCCCTTCTAGTAGATGTGGGATGCATTGGAGAGGCTTACTGCACCACGTCCACGTGCACCAACGACCACCCACCAGTTGTCAACCAGTGTAAATTTAAAGCCTCAAACATTCAACAAAAGGGCCTATAATACTTTCTTGGGGAGCGCCAGATATTATTTCTATTTTAATCGTTAACTTTCCGTCAATTGTTGCGAACTGTGTCTTTTCTGACAGTACATCACGTATTCAGTCACATAACTGAGACGATAATCGAAAGACACCCAATTTTATTACAAGTCGCCTGTGAGGTATGGTGTAAACAGCCTTCTGGAAATCTAAAAATAGGGAACCAATTTTACATTCCCTGTCAATAGCACTCATTACTTCATGAGAATAAGGAGACAGATGGGCTTCACAAGAACGATATTTTCTAAATCCTTGTTGGCTGTTCGTCAATAAAGCGTTTCCTTCGAGATAACGTATAATGTCAGAATACAGCATATGTTCCAAATTCCTACTGCAAATCGACTTTGGTGCTATGGGTCTGTATTACAGCGAATTACTCATTTTCATTTCTCGAGTAATGGTGTGACTTGTGCGGCTTTCCAGTCCTTAAGTACGGATTTTTCAACGAGCGATCAGTTGTGTGTGATTGTTAAATTTGGAGCTATTGTATCAGCATACTCTGAGAGGAACCTGATTGTTATACAGTCAGTACCGGAGGCCTTGCCTTATTTAGCGATTTAAACAGCTTTGCTACACCAAGTATATCTACTTCGCAGTTGCTCGAGTTGGCATTTGTTCTTGACTCGAATTCTGGATTATCTGCTTCGTCTTCGTTACTGAAGGAATTTCGGAAAACCGAATTTAATAACTCTGCTTTAGTAACACTGTCATCAATAGCAGCATCATTGTTATAGGGCAGTGAAGGTAAAAGGAAATGAAGGAAGTTTGTGTTTAACAACGTTCCTTCGACATCGAGGTCATTACAGACGGAGCACAAGCTCCGATAGTGTCAGTGGTGGGGAAGGAAATCAGCTGTGCCCTTTCAAAGGAAGCATCTCGGCATTTGCCTGGAGCGATTTAGGGAAACCACGGAAAACCTGAATCGGGATGGCTGGAGACGGGTTTCAACCGTCGTCCTCCCGAATGCAAGTTCAGCGTGCTAACTACTGCGCCGGTTTGTTCGGTCGCAACGAAGTTGTTGATTGTCTTTCTGCTCGTGTACATTACATGCAACCAGAATTTCTTCGGATTTTCTGCCCGATTTCGAGACAGAATTTTGTTGCGGCTAATACTGAAAGTATCTCGCATTGTAGTTTGCTTTAAATTTCGAGCCTCAGTAAAACGTCGCCAATGTTGACGGTTTTGTGGTCTTTGAAGTTAAGCATGGTTTTTTCGTTGGTTCTTCAAGTGTGTTTGACCTGCTTAGTATACCTTGGGGGATCAGTACCGTCTCTTGTTAATTTGTTTGTTATATGTCTCTCAATAGCCGTCGATATTATGTCTTTGAATTTAAACCGCGTCTGGTCTACGCTTACGAATTCAGACTGAAAGAAGAGGAGGCCATGTCCTAGGAAGGCCTGAGGCAAATTTTTATCTGATTTTTCAAATAGATGTGTTTTTCGTTTAGTTTTGGTGCCTTTGGATGTTCAGTATTCATTCTCGCTGCAACAAACTTGTGGTCAGTAACCTCTTAATTCGTCTTAATGATCAGCATTAATTTTAGCTAGAAGGTCAAGTACGCTTTCGCAACCATTTAAACTTCGAATGGCCTCCTGAACTAACTGCTCAAAGTAATTTTCTGAAAACGCATTCAGAACGATTTGGAGCGACGTTTTATGCCTACCTCCGACTTTAAACATATATTTTCGCCTATATCGAGGGTAGACTGAAGTCACCACCAACTATTACTATATGAGTGGGATACCTGTTTGCAATGAGACGCAAGTTCTCTTCGAACTGTTCAGCAGCTGTATCATTTGAGTAGGGGGGTCGGTAAAAGGAACCAGTTATGAAATTTTTTTCCGGTTGTTAACTATAACCTCCACTCATACCAACTCACAGTAACTATCTACTTCGATTTCACTTAAACTTAAAATACTTTAGACAACTATAGACGCTCCACCACCAACTGTATTTAATCTATCCTTTCTGAACACGGTCAGGTCCCGTGCAAAATTTTGACTTAACTTATTTCCAGCTTTAGCCCGCATTCCTTTCATATCCTATTGCTTCTAATTAGCGCTGGTTCCTTTCGAGCACAGCTACAAGAGTTTACAATGATAATACCGATTGCTTCTTGTTCTACTTTCCTGTGTTTGCCCTGCATCCTTTCAGACTGATGCCCTTTCTGTAGTTCCTGGACACCCTATACGAGGGTTTCTGATTCGGAACTATCCTTAAAGTAACCGATTCGTAACAATTCGTTGTGTCACGGTGATGGCTACTGCTGCTCCGCAGTACGATCCGCTAGAGCCATACCCTAAACATGACGTTGTGACAGTGAGGTGACAACTGCTGCTCACATTCTGCCGCAGATGCACGATGCGTATACTCGTACGCATATGCTGAACACGATGGTCTTCCCTCTTGGCAGTGCCACGTGGTCGTCCGGAGTCCCGTCTTCTTGCGACTGCCGTACATCCTCGTGACCACCGCTGCCAGCAGTCATGTACGGTGGCTACGTTCCTGCAAAACACTTTCCGTGCTATCGCAGAAGGAACAGCCAGCTTCTCGTAGCCCTATTGCACGACATCATTCAAACTCAGTGAGATACTGATAATGGCGTCTTTGTCGTCATAAAGGTGCTCTTTACTAAAATCAGCCCACCACTCCAATCTCAAAGTTAGCTAACGCTCACAACAGTTAAAGCGTGTATTTAAAGTAATTCCAAAATTTTAAACACGGCTGAAGCAGCAACTGTTTAAAATCTTCACGGTAGCGAAAACGAACAAAATGTTGAAGTAAATGATAACACCCAAACAGTTGAAGGATAAAGATGTATTGAAATCCTTGACCACGGTTTCGGTATATCTAAATATACCTTCATCAGAAGCAAAGAGAGCCATTACGAGATGTCCATGTGTTTAAAGTAAACCTGGTTTGAATCGTCATAGTGGCGCTATTAGTGCCAATCTTATGCGACCGGCACAAAACTGGAATAGACATAATCTTTCAGAAGTAGAAACACGTAAATCAACTTTCCTTTATTCGTACAACTTCTTCTTGGTGTTGTGGTTTTTTTTCCGTAAGTGTATGTCCGCACATTGAGACAGCACACAAACCAACAGAAATCCTTAAAGAAACAGTATAATGAGTGTGGCACCAAATATCTTTAAAAAAATGCGTTTACAGCAACAACCTGTCAACCAACAATCTAAGAATGAGTAGAGGAAACTCGAGAGGGTTTCTCAGTGCAAATATTTAGGCGAAACAATTCAGTAAACTCCTCTGGGAAAGACTGGCTATGAAAAACATTGCCACAAAATGGAAGCAGTTTTCACGGCTACGAGAGACAGATATAACAAAAAATGCATCTCACAATACACCAAACTGGGACAAAAGAGTGATGAAACCGGAGTATCTTTATTGGGGTGAGACACGCGTTTTAAACGGAAAGAGAGACTTCCGAGAAATCTGAAAGAGAGGATGAAAAGTATACGGTAAATTTAGGTCCAAATTAAACCGAAGGAGGAACTTACAGACTAAGAAAAAATAATGAAATTGAAAAGTGTACTAATATGTATTCGAATAAGTAAAAAACGCAGGCTACAATTCTATGGCCATATTAAAACAATGGAACCAACCATATTAACTAGAGAGGTTGTCGATTCTTATGAAATTTGCTGCAAACAAAAGATGGAAATTATATAATGGGTCGGTCCAATAAAAGAGGACCTCAATGATGCAAGAATAACACAACTTGTATTACCAGATGAAAATATTTATGCTGAAAATTCACTACTGGACATTTGGCATGGCAGAAGAACCAAAGAAGGCGGGGAGAATTTTGGCTGGTGAGCAGAAAGAAATCGGTTCTGAGGGAATGAAAGTCGTAGGCACAAAGGAAAGCTGAAGCAATACTCTGAGAATGCCACTACCACTGTCTCCGCTCTCATTTAGGCTGTCCCCTGCTGTCTTTCTTTGTCACTGTCGCTGTCTCCATCATCACCATACCTCTGTAGCTCAAAAATTGGGATGGGGGCAGGGGATCCAACTAAATTTTTCCACCCCTCATCTTATATATTGTGTCTAATCATCCCTTCTTTTCATTTACCCTGTCTCCTGTATTTTCCTACCGCTGCCTCTTACCTTCTCTTTTACTGGCACTGTCTCCCACTGCCATCAGTATCTCCTTTCTCTTTGGCCACCACTGCCAGTTTCTTCATCCATCTCTCTCTCTCTCTATCTCTCTCTCTCTCTCTCTCACACACACACACACACACACACACACACACACACACACATACTCACTGATACTTTATCTCTTCTACCACCGGTCTCTCCTCTCTCCTTCTCTACCACTGGCACTGTCACCTTTCTCTCCTACCATCACTGTCTGTCTGCCATTCTCTATCAGTCCCCTAGAACTTAGAACTACTTAAACCTAACTAACCTAAGGACATCATACACATCCATGCCCGAGGCAGGATTCAAACCTTTTACAGAACGTCTTACAGTTTATACACTTAGACAAATTTATGTACTTTGACACGTATTAACAACAAATAGTGGTCCAGTAGGGCCCAGATATGAATAATAAGGAAGAATTCCATATCGAAATGATCAGGAAACATTAATCAAACTTCCTGCACATCCTCTGCTTATTCATTATTACAATAATAATGATAATGTTGTTAAACGTTTGATTATTTTGCTATATAAAACTCAGCCACTAACTTTCATTAACCAAAATAACGGCCGAAACTAGAATTAAAAATTACGTGGGCTGCAAGTCCACTTTTCTGGAAAGCAATCGCTTCCGTTTTTGATCTTCTTTCACGTTTCGCTGCATGTACTTCAGGTTTCTAGAACGGTCTTTACGTAATGATCTGCACTTTTTATCCATGAATGAAATTTTCGAGTGCTAAATGGAACTTAGACGAAAATTTCGTAACAGCAGAATTTAAAAGTGCGTACTTCAAAAACGTTTAAGTATATTAAACTCTAGGTAGCAATGAAATACATTTTTATAATAATATTCCCACTTCAGCCATTTACCTCATTTGTTCCCAAAAAATCACTGTTGATTCAAAAATTCGAATAATGAAACAGAGAACACAATATAGGATTATGGAACATCGGCGGAAAACATTAGTGACTTACGAAATATACGAATAATTCTATCTTGCAATAGCAGACTTCTTATAAGTACATTTCTATGGAGTAAAAAGACAACTGAAGGAAATTAGTTAATTATCTCTATGCTGAATACAAAAACTACAACATAGCTGTTCTATTCTCGAACTAAACATATGAAATTAAACCTCTTCGTACACTCATATGAAAGAATATTTTTGTGTCAATGGACGCCTGTGTATACATACGTATTGTTCAATAGTCATATTTATATATTGTGGAACATGTAATGGATACCCGTCGCTTAAAAGTAAACACTAAATGCTGACTTTGTGATGTCTTTATGGCCATTTATGATCAAATCTAACCACTTCTGTGGCGATATTCCTGTATTGAACATTGAAGGGTACACGAGCATTACACATGATTCGTGTTACGTTGCCCACAGTGACGTTTATAGCTCGAACCACTCTCTCCGATTGCCTCACGCCAACAAACAGAACTATATCACACATCGTGCGTGCACCGAAACTTAAATTCTTTCATATATCTTGCAGAGGTATGACCATAACTGGTCAGATTAAATGTCGTCCCACGAAACGAGACGCGCTCGAGTCCACATTCGCAAACAGACGCACACATACACACACACGCGCGCACGCACACAGACGCATTTAAGACAGACACCTTTCCCCAACGGCTTGTGAAAAGACTGATTTTCAAATACTGAAAGGCAGTAAATACTGAGAATGTTACGCAACATTTGTCAAACGTGTCCTATATTAACTACAACATGTTCTGGGACTACGTTACCCAATGTGTGTGGTATCCAACATGAAATTCTCAAGGAAGATTTTTATGTCTGACTGCATGATTACCGCTGATTTCTCTTTTGACGGTGCCTAATGGTACAGAAGCTTTAACGTGTGTTACACTACTGAACGATATGGGTATTTACGCATCCCACAGTGTGCGTAATATTGCAACATATTAATTTATTTCCTTGTCTTACAGTACTTGATATTGAGATAAAGTATTCCTGATCCTGTTGTTCCAAGTACGAGGGCTGTTTGATTTTTCAAGCTCCGATCGGTCACGTAATCAAAACCACGTTAAAATCAGATTCAGCTTTGCGTGGATGTGTTTTGCGGTGTCAACAGTACGCCGGTCGCCGGCGTGACGTCATGCTTTTCAGTTCCGAGCGCACAGCGGACATGTAAAAGGATTTCTAGAGCGATAGAATCTCCCGCCAAGTTCTGTAATTTGATTTCTTCAGGCCAAAGGGTTCCGGCTCATTTCATGCAGCCCACATAACACAACTGTCACGCATTTCCTCCTCCAAGGCAATGCTCGGCCGCACACTACAAATGCAACAAAGACACTCTTGCAGCGTTTTTGATGGGAAGTGTTTGATCACCCACCATTCAAAATGGTCTTGGCTTCCAATGATTTTCATCTCTTTGCTCATATCAACCGCCGGTTATGAGGACAACATTTTGGCAAAGACAACGAGCTGGAAGTTGTCGTAGGGAATTGGCAGAAAGCACAGGTAGCCGCTTTCTATGACGAGGGTATTGGGAACTTGGTACCACTCTACAATATGTGTCTTAGAAGGAGCGGCAACGATGTAGAGAAGATGCAGGAAGATGTAGCTAAATGCTACAAATAGAATATTTTTGGCCGGCCGGAGTGGCCGTGCGGTTCTGGGCGCTACAGTCTGGAGCCGAGCGACAGCTACAGTCTCAGGTTCGAATCCTGCCTCGGGCATTGATGTTTATAATGTCCTTAGGTTAGTTAGGTTTAATTAGTTCTAGGCGACTCATGACCTCAGAAGTTAAGTCGCACAGTGCTCAGAGCCATTTGAACCATTTTTTGAGAACATTTTTGATTCTGACTACGGTTACCGTTTTTACGACCTATCATACCTCGAAACAAAAACAGCCCTCGTATATCACACATTTGAGAACTGGTGTGTAACACTCTCTGTACTGATTCATGAGACAGTTGTACGAATGCTTCACAACAGATATTCTGAAAAGCAAGGCTACGAACAAAGAACAAATGCTTTCTACAAACACAATACCCACGAATTATAATTATTATTATCAAAACAGCAATACCTTTATGATGTGACGATCTAATTAATAATGTGATTTTATGGTCTTGACGATAATTCATTTTGTACATTTTGTGTATAGTCATTTATTGATCATAGAGTCCATTCAGAATGTAAGAGGCTAGATTGTGTATGACTTTGATCCCAACGCCCAAGTAATTATGACGATATGGGGTTTGGACTATTGTATGATCTTGTTAAATACTTTAATTCGTCTAATTGATGGTAGGGGCGGATGGAGGGAAGGAATGGTAGATGGACTTCCTTTCATACTGGACCGCTAATATAACTGCTGACTACTTGGCGGCTGGCGACTTTTCAATTAAAAAACTAAAATATGATATTCGATCACATCCAATAAAATGCTGTGAAATGTTGCAGCCAGACCCGATACTCACTAAATACAAATATATTCCCAAAATGTTCCATACAAGTTCGGGCGTGCATCTACGTAAATTCAGCTTCTTCTTCTAATATTTCGGCCGAACCACTGCGTATGCGGCCAAAGATATTCAAGGCGCCAGAGACGTTGGCAGGCGACAAAGATATGTAACATACGCTTCAAAATTAAATCTATTGCTGCGCAATCGTTCCACACGGTGGTATCGATGTGTCACGCAGAGCTGCACCGCCGCGACGTCTTTGTGATTTAATTACAGAAATTGCCGGATTCCATGATTTGTCCAAGCTGAAGCCGCTATCTCTAGTAATTAAATTCGTCTCTAACCGAATTTTAGTTGCTTCTTTAGCTACTGAGTCGCAGAAAGATGAAGTCGAGGTTAAAGTTTCGACGTTATTGTACACCTTAGAGTGCCCAGTGTCAATACAGTGCTCGGCCCCCGCAGATTTATTAGGTTGTAAGAGACGGGAGTACCTGCGGTGCTCTGTGCATCTCTCCTGGACTGTACGTGTCGTCTTCCTACAATGTTCACATGTTCTGTAATTGTAATACACGGTGACACTGCATCCAACATGGAACCGAAGTTAGTACTGTTATAGTGGCACGATGATATCCGTCTGTATACTACCGCACGCTCTGATTCAACTTATTGCACCCTGAAAAACTGTTAATTCGCTCGAATTCCGCCAGCAATATCTCGTGCAACGTATAGTACCGTAGAATAAAATAGAGTAAAAATGGTTCTGAAGGGCACAAGAAAGGTGATATGTCCCACTTCAAAAGAAGGGCAGAAAACTAGGTCAGCAGGAGCCTCAGACCTCATTCCAACTTTCCCGCCAAAAATTTAGGAATACGAGCATATTTGTGCTCTTTTAACACAGAACATTCAAACTACCACTCTCCTTCTCCTACTGTCTTGTGTTTCTCCCATCGATTTACAATATATTCCATTGCCACTTCCACTGTCTCCGCTCTCATTTAGGCTGTCCCCTGCTGTCTTTCTTTGTCACTGTCGCTGTCTCCATCATCACCATACCTCTGTAGCTCAAAAATTGGGAGGGGGGCAGGGGATCCAACTAAATTTTTCCACCCCTCAGCATATATATTGTGCCTACTCATCCCTTCTTTTCATTTACCCTGTCTCCTCTATTTTCCTACCACTGCCTCTTACCTTCTCTTTTACTGGCACTGTCTCCCACTGCCATCAGTATCTCCTTTCTCTTTGGCCACCACTGCCAGTTTCTTCATCCATCTCTCTCTCTCTCTCTCTCTCTCTCTTTCTCTCTCTCTCTCTCTCTCTCTCACACACACACACATACTCACTGATACTTTATCTCTTCTACCACCGGTCTCTCCTCTCTCCTTCTCTCCCACTGGGGCACTGTCACCTTTCTCTCCTACCATCACTGTCTGTCTGCCATTCTCTATCAGTCCCCTAGAACTTAGAACTACTTAAACCTAACTAACCTAAGGACATCATACACATCCATGCCTGAGGCAGGATTCGAACCTTTTACAGAACGTTTTACAGTTTATACACTTAGAGAAATTTATGTACTTTGACACGTATTAACAACAAATAAGTACGCGTAATATAAGGTTATCACAAAACCGTTTGCTTTACGTTTTTTCTCAATACTTCGTTCATCGACCGCAGTTCATCGAAAACGCCCAGCTTATGATATTTCTCATAAAGGAATAAATATTTTATTACGAATATTTTATTGAATTTGCAGTCTTTCCAGTTTTACAAAATTTTGCCAGACATTTTAAGTTCTTTTGACATTTTAAGACCCTTTTGCAGCACATTTTTTACTGCAATACTGCTTTGGTCATATTTCTATAGGCGTGAAGTGCCTATTATATAAAGACAGCATGTCAGAGTTTTATTGATGAAAAAATGCTGACTAAAAATAAAGTTTGGCGACCTTAGAACCTTTGTGATGACTCTAGAATCCTTGCCACGTGTCACAACCTCTGCTAAAACTACTGCCTATTACTCGCATTTTTAATGCATAAGTACGACAACTTTGATCCCTGGATCGTGGTAACGGATTATAATATCTAAAAACGCTCAAAGTTCCACGAGAATATCATCTTAAGACAATCAGCCATCAATAGAAATTATCGAAGTGGCCAACTCCTCAATTGGTACTTTTCGTACTCAAAAAATCGATATTTTTCGGGGGTTTCTCACTAATCGACAATGGACAAATGTTGCTTTTATTACCCACCTAAGGTCTGTCCTACACCACAAATAATGCAGTTGAACCAATCGATTTGTTCAGTTTGCCTGAGCTGGAGGAAGAGTTTAAAGTTTATATTTTAGCCTTCTACTATAGGATAGCTACAGAATGTCAGTTCATGCGAGACGTATACAAATAGTGGTTAGGCTAAGGGCTATCCAAGACAGTTGGCCCCTTATCTGTGTGCCAGTAGAATCCGAGACATGGTACCCTGAGAAACCACTTTTTCACATGCATTTGTGAAAATATGTTTAGAAATGAATAAGAAACTACATTTATTTTGCATTTCATCCCAACGCGTATTTTTCTTTATGTTCAATGTTACCCGAAATGCGTTATGTTTAAGTCATGTTAAACATGATAACACAACACTTATAAAATAACGATAGAACTGGCTTGCTGTATTTGGAGACGGGACCGAGTCACACATCTTGCACAGGGTCCAATCCTGGTTCTTCGTCAAAGGGACAAATACATCCCTCTGCCACCATACGTTCACAACTTCGTCTGCAAGAAGTGACGGGGAAGATCAGAAAATTTTCACCGATAACATGGCTGCCATACTGGTGTGAAACCTGAACGACTTTAGGACTTCCTTGGTGAAGCTGAAATTATTAGGACAGGGAATGCAGTGGTGACTTCCCTCCAAGAGACAAGTTCTAAATATAGGTTGAAGTCACAAGTTTGTAAGCAGCCGCTTTAATACTGCCGTTCCGTATACCTACCCTCGAGCAATTGATTTGCCATTCAGTCTCTCACAAAACTCACGGTTTAGCTTCCCCGTAGGAGCTTTGTTACACACATCATGTAACTGGCTTCGCAACCAACGGCCCTGCAGTTGTTCACAACCTTGTGCCTTCAGAAGCTATAGTTCTTTTAACAGGGACTAGTTCACATTTTTCAGCGCTGCCACGGGGTCGTTCTTCACCCTATCCGCCCTAGTATGCTCTCCAGTCCTCGAAGACATTACTCAACCGGAAGTGGTACAAGACTTCCTGTTACTACATCCCGATGTGAATATCCTTAATAATTCGAACAGAACCCGAGAAGAAACTGCTAACGGTTGCTATGCAATGCTAACTGAACTCTGCACAGCCAACAGGCCGTATTTCAGTACCGCGACAGTGTCCACGAGTGGGCAGATCATGCTGTGGATGTGATGCAGCCATTCCACGGTCTTCATATGAGCTACATAAGCATTGCTTTTCGTGGTGTAGTGAAGAACGTCGCTCAGCAACTAGGAACAGGAGTGCGGCTCTACAAAGGTTCAATTGCCGAGCAACTGCAGAGAAATCCACAGCTTTGCGGATCGTAAGGGTGCAGAGCAGACGAACTATTAAGGCGACCAGAAAGGTCTTCTCGACTAATCCTTGTGCAGAAAAATCGCTCCACTTCCTCACACAACAACGGGCGTTCAATAAGTAATGCATCACATTTTTTCCCTTTAAGAAGGTTGGTTTATTCAGGATTCCAATACACCATATTATTCATCAGTCTTCTGACTACCAATCCCTATTTTTCAACATAATCTCCGTTCAATGCGACGGCTTTACCATGCCTTACTGCGAAGGTCTGTACGCCGAATGGTATCATTCTAATGATCGATTTCGGAGCCACGTTTTGCTGCATCCATAACCTCCCACCGTCGACGCGACTGCTTCCCGCGGAGATCACCCTTCATTGGACCAAACAGATGGAAGTCGGAAAGTGCGAGATCCGGGCTGCAGGGTGGATGAGGAAGAACGGTCCAGTGAAGTTTTGTGAGTTCCTCTCGGCTGCGCAGACTTCTGTGAGTCCATGCGTTGTCGTGAAGAATCAGAAGTTCGTTTTCATTTATGTGGCGACGACACGTGCCGAATATGAGGAAATCCACAGACATAAGCGACTTAACAAAGGGCTAGTTTTTACTGCCCGGCCCTTTGAGAAGGAGCGTCTCAGAAAAGTGAAGCTGTTCTACTGATCACCTGATGCAATCGTGAGCATCTATGGAACGTCGCTGAAGGATGGAAAAACCGCGAGTGCGTTGTAAAGTTTGAATTTTAAAATTTTGCCGGCGAATTGAATGTTCGAACAAATTTCGAGGTTGCACCCGGTCGTCGCTTAATTAATTGTACGATAGTTCGACTGAGCACCTGACAGTCATCTTCAGGTTAGCCATCGAAGACTGACTAAGACTTGCTGCGCCTATATAGAGCTGTGAGTATTCCGCGCGTGTCTCAAAATCCAAGTTCACAGACGGTTTACACTTCACGGCGGCAGGGCCCTCTCTGGTGGAACCGGGGGACTCAGCTGTCCTCTGTGTTACCGCTCGCCACGGACGTTGGCGCCCCTGTCGTCTTCGATTAGAACAGATCGTGGAGATGATGGGGTCCAAGGCAATGTCCAATTGGTAGCCACTACCACGGTTGATGAGATTTTCCAACAGGCATATTTCCACGGATTTTTTATAATGGAATCCCAAAAATATGCAGCTGTGGTCAGAATTACAGTTCTATGATGATGATAGAACTGTGATTCTGACCATAACTACGCCTTTGTGGGACTCCATTATTAAAGAATCCGTGGAAATACGCCTTTCGGAAGATCCATTGAACCGCGATAGCGGCTACCAGTTTGACAGTGCCAGGGACCCCATCATCTCCACGATTTGTTCTAATCGAAGGTGACAGAGGCGCCAGCGAGGGCGTTGCCGCCGTGAAGGTTCAAATGGCTCTGAGCACTATGGGACTTAACAGCTGAGGTCATCAGTCCCCTAGAACTTAGAACTACTTAAACCTAACTATCCTAAGGACATCACACGCATCCATGCCCGAGGCAGGATTCGAATCTGCGACCGTAGCGGTCGCGCGGTACCAAACTGAAGCGCCTAGAACCGCTCGGCCACTCAGGCCGGCCCGCCGTGAAGTCTGAACCGTCTGTCGACTTGGATTTTGACGCATGCGCAGAATACTTGCAGCGCGGAGGGCGGAACGGAGCAAGTCTTCGTCAGTCTTCAATGTCTCACCTGAAGATGACTGGCAGGTGCCCAGTCAAAATATCGTACAATGAATCAACCGACGACTGGCTGCAAGTCTGAAATATGTTTGAACGCGTAGTAAAGAGTTGGACGTTCAGGACTCATAACAGAATGTGTATACTGGAGACATGTACTATCTGTAAAGCATGATAGTTGGCGACCTATGGCAGATATGACGGAAGAGTGCAGTGCTGGTAGAGGTACAAGCGTTTCGGTGCAAACCGTTGACCATTATTGAACCAGGTGTTAGCAACAGAAGACCCCTGACTGACACAGCGATGTCGTCTGCGCCTACGGTTGGAATTGGATCATCGAGGTTGGACCGTGGATCAGTCGAAACGTGTCGCCTGGTACGGTGGACCACGTTTCCCCTTCAGTAGATCGATGGTAGAATCCGGGAAAACAGATGAACGGCTGGACACAGGCCGGTGAATGGAGTATTTTGTTTCGGGGACATTCAGCTAGGCTTCGATGGAAGAAGTGACAATAGTCGAATGCATCATGGCACATGTGGACTACATGAAAATTATTACAGACCACATGAACCCTTCATCCTTAAGGTTTTTTTTCCCCGACGACAATGGAATCTTCGACTCGACGTGGCATATTCTCATTAGCTTAGTTTTGAGGCATAGTGTGCATACACTATTGCAGATTTTGATATGTTCTTTTCGGCCATGCGGGCAGCATAGAAAACATCATAATACGACATTTTGTAATGAATAATACCACGTAAGCGGAAAATAGTTTAATTAGTATTGCTTATCTTTTTACTACAAGCTTGTTTCGGCTACAACGCTATTCTCAATTAAACCTGTAGATGTTGCATTTGGCGAGTCTACTTAACGATTATAAAGGTTCTGTGTAAAGGTCAGTTTGCCTACACACTTGCATCTAGTCGAAATAAATGATTATATTGCATCAACGAACAAACTGTCGACTGCCTATTTGTTGCTATATCGCTATAATCACATAAGTTTTTCTTGTATAGACTAGTTTCGTGAAATACTTTTGACACCTGGATTGATCGTTTACTCTTGTGGTGCTTTACCTTTACAGTGTAATCTTTGCTAATCAGAGATATTAGTTACGGTTCATTGTTATTTTGCTATAATTTGTATCTATGGTTATCTTTTGATTCCCATTTATTGTGGTTTTTATCCGCTCTCGTTTTCCAAAGTGATAACGAAGTTATAACAGCACATCGAAAATACATCACCAGTTCTACACAAAATACCAAAGGGACATGACGTGAACACATTTTGAAGAATGAGAAATATACAAACAAAAAAATTATTCAAACCATAACCTTAATGAATAAGTCGATCTCCAACACAAAAATTATCTAGAAAATTTTCATTGACATTTTGGAAATCTAGAACGGATAAAAATCACAGTAAACAGAAGACGAAAGATAACCAAAGATACAAGTCATAACAAAACTACGAATAATAGAAATGAAACGCAACTAACATCAATGATTAACTCAGATAACACTGTAAATACAGGGTGACAATTATTGAACTATATGAAATAAAATCGTCATAACTTCCGAATCGTTTGCGTTAGGACGTTCAAACAACATGGTTGGCCGCGGGGCACGATGAGAATTAGTATACCTATTACTGTTTGGTTTTGAGACGAAGCCCACTTTCATCTGTATGGGTAGGTCAATAAGCAAAATTGGCGCATTTGGGGCGACTGAGAATCCGCATTTCGTGATCAAGAAGTCTCTTCACCCTCAATGGGTGACTGTGTGGTGTGCGATATTCCCTGATGGCACGGTGACTACCGAACGGTACGTGAAGTTTTCGGAGGATGATGTCATCCCATTATCCAAAGTGACCCTGATTTTGACAAGATGTGGTTCATGCAAGACGGAGCTCGACTCCATCGAAGCAGGAGAGTGTTTGATGTCCTGGAGGAGCACTTTGGGGACCACATTCTGGCTCTGGGGTACCCAGAGGCCACTGGCATGGGCCTCGATTGGCCACCATATTCTTCGGATCTGAACACATGCGACACCTTTCTGTGGGGCTGTATTAAAGGCAAGGTGTACAGCAATAACACCAAAAACATTGATGAGCTGAAATCAGCCATTCCCATTCCGGAGATCACCAACAGCATCGATGTTCCGACACGTCAGGGGATCATGCATAATTTCGCTATTCGTCCGCGACACATCATGCCAATGATGTCAGAAGTAACGAACATCTCATAATCTAAATCCGAATATCTGCAGTGACGTTTACATGTTGAATAAAGTGTGTGCACACCGTAGTTTGTAACTAATTTACGTTTTTCATTTAGTTCAATAATTGTCATCCTGAATAAAGCATCACCGAGTGTAAACTGTCAAACCAGTTGTCGAAAGTGTTTCAGGAAACTCGTATATACAAGGAAAACTTACGTGATTATAACGATGTAACTACAAGTAGGCAGTCGACAGTTGATTCGCTGATGCAATATGGGCATCTGTTCCAACTAGATGTAAGTACGTATGCAAACTGACTTAGGTACAACTTCTATAAACCCAAGTAGACTCACCAAATTTAACACATACAGGTTTACTTGAGTACGGTGCTATAGCCAAAACAAACTTGTAATTAAGAGGCAGCATTACCGATTAAGTTGTTTACGGCTTACGTGGAATTAATCATTGCGGAAAGGTAAAATGGAATCTCAGGTAAAATCGCGCTGACACAATACCATTTCACTCCACTCTACCCCGAAATTCAGTGAGGAAAATGCCTTTGGTGGTTGTCAGTTTATAATACGACATTTTGTAATGATTAATTCTACTTATAGGAAAAGCAGATGTCAATGTAAGATTCAGTGCACGTATGTAACCGATATCGATGACTCACTATGGGAAACTGATCTGTGAAATAAATAAAACTTAGCTGTGCCTTCAGCCTTTTGTGATACCACTAGAATCAGAACCAAAAACCTCGTTCACGTCACAGTCTTCATTTCACCCACCATTTACGCTGAACAATGTGTGTGAAAATTTGAAGTTTGGAAAGTTTATTTAACTTTGGACTTCAGTGTCCGCTATTATGTTGCAATGTGCATAACTTTGAATTGTTGAAGACCAAAGACTAACACAGCTGTTGTGAGATGGCTTTATGAACAAATTCTGAAAGCCAATAAAAAATAAGTCCTGCAATTGCTGAAAACACTTATAGACACAAAACCGACAGTAATTAGTCTGCCCTATAAACCCATACCCTGACCTTATCTTCATAAGCATCTTCCAATGCACTTGCTTCCAGAAATAGAACCAACACGGAAATTAAAAATTCGCGTGACTAATCTCTGTTTGAAAAATTATTGTCGTGACTACTGAGACCACAAATCTTCGTGCGTTGTTCTCTAACCACGCAACGAATGAGGTGCTATCTACCACACATCGTTCACAAAATCACGCGACGTTCGATTATGAAAGTCACGCATTCAAAGTACCTCACATGTACTTTCCTTATCTGATGACTTCTTGACCCTTTTCCCCACAAATCTGGTTGCGAGCTAATTTCAGCTTCAAGGACACTTTATACAAAAAAAGGAGGAATGGAATGTTGGAGTTTGTCAGTGTCCAGCTCTCCGAAATCATGAAATTGTAAACTTCCGTACCAATGACGTGAAGACTTTGGACAACGCGAAAGTTTTACGGAATGAAGTTTTCATCCTTACAGCGGAGTGGGACCTGCTATGAAACTTTCTGATAGATTAAACCCCTACATCCTTTCTCCCAGTTGTGTCTCAGATCATTCTGTTTAACCTGAGCGTGTTGATATTTAATCGTAATTCTACTCGTACTTAAGGATGCATTTAAATTAGTGCTATAGACAAGTATAAAGATAAAGAGCGGTAATGAAGCAGTTAACCATCAGCACACGGACGTGCCGAGTTTCTAATGACACAGCGTGGAAAAATCACGTTGGAGAATCTTTCCGAACGTTCAGAGCAATATCTAGCATGTCAGATACCCTGAACGTGTCCTTGAACGTAGACCGGTGAGATGGAAGAACGCCACCTACGTCACATGCGCGCCATTTCTCTTCAGTTCAGAGTCGTGAGACGCCATATTGGCTTTCATTTTAGGGTTGGGTTCTTTGGGGAAGGAGACCAGACAGCGAGGTCATCGGTCTCATCGGATTAGGGAAGGACGAGGAAGGAAGTTGGCCGTGCCCTTTCAAAGGAACCATCCCGGCATTTACCTGGAGCGATTTAGGGAAATCACGGAAAACCTAAATCAGGATGGCCGGACGCGGGATTGGACCGTCGTCCTCCCGAATGCGAGTCCAGTGTCTAACCACTGCGCCACCTCGCTCGGTTTTCATTTTAGGCTCATATGTATGTTTGCCATTTCGAAGTACCAAGAAATTGAGGATCTTTCGAAACCCTGTCATTAACTTATTTGTTACAATAAAACGATAGAAAACGTCATATTGACCGTTAAACTATTACTGTAACTTGCGTACTATGAAAGTACACCTTTTCAATGCAACGCCACATTGAGAATACGCAAAGACCGCGTTGTTCTTGATAAAATTTGTTGTAATTAAATATCAGTTGATAACATACATAGGATTAAAGCTTTCAGGAGGTGCTAAAATGCTATGTACGGTCGTCGCTCAGTCACGGTCGGGGTAACGACATGCGTAGAGCAACAGAAGTAAGACATCAGATGATGCCTTGGTGGTTCGCATCTCTCTGAACCTACCTTTTTTTTACTAACTTCCGCGTTTTCTAATTGGTTCTGATAGTTTCTTATTACTCCAACAATTACATTCTATAATATTCTGTGTTATATGAATGTAAATACTCTCTTTCTGAGGAATGAGTTCGTTCGATTGGCTCAATCTACAAGACAGCCTGCACTGCTTGCAGTACGATATTTTGCAGAATGTTTTGAGTTTTGTGTTTCACGTGTTGTCAACATTCTGCTACTGAATAGGAACAGTGATCAAATGAGAATGACCTTAGGATTTTACTGGAATGTGGAAATGACGAATTATTTTTTATCTTATGCAGAGAATTATTGTAATTTTGTATTGCACTATTTATAATGGAAGTTCTGTAAGCTGATGTCCTTGTTGGCTGAACATGCTACTTTCCTTTTTGCCTCAAAACATGCTCACTGATATGGAAGGTTTTATTCACACTGATCAACCAGAACATTATGACCAGCGACCTACAATCGATATAAACCCGTCCAGCTATAGCAGCGCCATCTGGCAAGGAATGACTGCTAGTCAGACACACGCACGTTAAGCGTAGTGTCAGTGAGTGCTGTCTGTGTGTAGAATGGTGTAGGCACGCGATCTGAGTTTGACCGAGGGCGGATTGTGATGGCTCGGAGGTTCGGCACGAACATTTCGGAAACTACACTACTTGTCTGGTGTTCGAGGAGCACTGTGGTAAGTGTCTTCAACACCAAGATGAAACCGCGTCCAGACATCGTGGGGTTTTGCGGCCACCCTACAATGCAGATGTCGGACGTCGTAGGATGGAAAGACTGGTAAAACAGGACAGGTGGTGAACTATGGTGGAACTAACATCATAATTTAATTCTTGGCATAGTGCAAGTATGTCTGAACACACAGCTCACCGAACACTCCTAACGATGGGCCTCTGAAGCCGTCAGCCCATATATGGGTCAATGTTAATACCACGACGTCGGCAACTACGAGTAAAATGGGCACATGATCATCGGCACTGGACGTTGACGTAGTAGCAGAGCGCTGTTTTGTCTGATGAATCCCGATACCTTCTTCATCATGCCGATGGGAGGGTGCGAATCCGTCGTCTTTCAGTGGAACATCTGTACTGCGGGATGGAGACAAGCTGGCAGCCCCTCCATTACGCTCTCGGGTCCAGTGGATGTCGTTCAAGGTAACTGGACGACCAAGGAGTATCGCACACTGACATTGGCATTTTTCAACAAGATAATGTGACATGTCACAAGGCCAGGAGGTGATGGAATTCTTGGAACACACTGTCGAGTTCCAGTTTATGTACCGCCCCCTCCCCCCCCCCCTCCCCCCCCCCCCACACCAACTTGCCATTTCAGAAACCGGGGATGTGATTGAACAGGTCATCAGCGCCATCACCCTCATCCCCGGAATTTACAGGAATATGGGGACGTGTGTGCAGATGTGGTGCCAACTCCATACAGCGATTTACCAAGTACTCGTTGCTTCCATGTCACGACGCGTCGCCGTTGTTATCCGTGCCGAAGGTCGACATACCGGCTGTTAGGCAGGCGGTCATCAGGTGGCTGATTAGTGCATGTTTACTACAGGCTGAACAACATTATTAGCGTTTAGAGGAAGGACGACATTTGCTTTCTAATAGAACTAACGTAGGAATTTTACACGTACATTTCGTATGTCTAACTTGGGAGCCAGATACAGCCGACAACTGCCGCTATAGCTCGCTGCTATCGCCTCTGCCACGTTGAGGCACATGTACCGTAGGCACAATCTACTGTTTCTGGCGTTCAGTAGCACGTACAACTCGGCACACTCCACGTTGAAGATCGAAAGCACGGTCCATGTGACGATTGCTTAAGCAACACACAAACTCGGGGATATACTTTCACCCAAAATCAACGTCTAAATGACCTGTCGTCAGTCTGAAGTACGAGGTGCATTCAAGTTCTAAGGCCTCCGATTTTTTTTCTCCGGATTGGAAAGAGATAGAAACATGCGCATTGATTTAAAATGAAGCCGCGTTCATTGTCAATACGTCCCAGAGATGGCAGCACCGTACGGCAGATGAAATTTTACCGCCAGCGGCGAGAATGAGAACTGTTTTAAATACTTAAAATGGCGACGTTTTCCTTACTTGATCAGCGTGCAATCATTCGTTTTCTGAATTTGCGTGGTGTGAAACCAATTGAAATTCATCGACAGTTGAAGGAGACATGTGGTGATGGAGTTATGGATGTGTCGAAAGTGCATTCGTGGGTGCAACAGTTTAATGAAGCAGAACATCATGTGACAACAAACCGAAACAACCTTGGGCTCGCACAAGCCAGTCTGACGACATGATCGAGAAAGTGGAGAGAATTGTTTTGGAGGATCGCCGAATGACTGTTGAACAGACTGCCTCCAGAGTTGGCATTTCTGTGGGTTCTGTGCACACAATCCTGCATGAAGACCTGAAAATGCGAAAAGTGTCATCCAGGTGGGTGCCACGAATGCTGACGGACAACCACATGGCTGCCCATGTGGCATGTTGCCAAGCAATGTTGATGCGCAACGACAGCATGAATGGGACTTTCTTTTCGTCGGTTGTGACAATGGATGAGACGTGGATGCCATTTTTCAATCCAGAAACAAAGCGCCAGTCAGCTCAATGGAAGCACACAGATTCACCGCCACCAAAAAAATTTCGGGTAACCGCCAGTGGTGAAAAAATGATGGTGTCCATGTTCTGGGACAGCGAGGGCGTAATCCTTACCCATTGCGTTCCAAAGGGCACTACTGTAACAGGTGCATCCTACGAAAATGTTTTGAAGAACAAATTCCTTCCTGCACTGCAACAAAAACGTCCGGGAAGGGCTGCGCGTGTGCTGTTTCACCAAGACAACGCACCCGCACATCGAGCTAACATTACGCAACAGTTTCTTCGTGATAACAACTTTGAAGTGATTCCTCATACTCCCTACTCACCTGACCTGGCTCCTAATGACTTTTGGCTTTTTCCAACAATGAAAGACACTCTCCGTGGCCGCACATTCACCAGCCGTGCTGCTATTGCCTCAGCGATTTTCCAGTGGTCAAAACACACTCCTAAAGAAGCCTTCGCCGCTGCCATGGAATCATGGCGTCAGCGTTGTGAAAAATGTGCACGTCTGCGGGGCGGTTACGTCGATAAGTAATGCCAGTTTCATCGATTTCGGGTGAGTAGTTAATTAGAAAAAAAGTCGGAGGCCTTAGAACTTGAATGCACCTCGTAATGGAGAATTTATTTTTATAACTATTGCTGAGTTACTGTTACTGGTACACGTACACTGAAGGTGGAGGGCGGAGAAAGGAAAGGAAAGGGAAGCAACTCACGATGTTAGTCCCCATCCGTATCCTCCATGCTCGCTAGTTTGAGGTTGCCTCAGGAGGTCGCACGTGATTGAGCATTCGCACTGAAGATGGCGGATTTATAGCCCTCGAGGCGATTCAATACACCACGCATTATTATAATGTTACCGTGTCTTTCTGAAAGCAAAGAATATATAAAGGCTACTATGGCGTATGAAAATACACGTTAACCAACAGTGATATTGTGTTACTGCCACGAGAACAAGTTTCCACAGAAAGAAAACATTGTTCCACCAATTTGGAATAAATACATAGTTTCATAATTGAAACATTAGTATTAAACTCAATGTCCTAATCGGTTATACTGTTCGCAGACAATCGACAGGGCCTTTTGTATGAATCACATTGAGCAATCGCAATTTTCCTTCTGATACATCAGATCTAGGCCTGGGATGGCTTAAGGGAAAAACACGGAACGTGGACCCACACATTTGTCATTTGTTGTTTCGCATGTACACTTCATTACTCAATGACAATATTACCATTGTAAATTAAAAACTTAAGGGAAACACAAATCTGATCAAATCATTTAATTTGTTTTTAAAAAATTATGCCATTAAAACCAGGACATGAAAAACGGAAGTACAGAGTTCCAGAAAACAAATGTTACATCAACTGAGCGTGGCTGCAAGCAGGGTCAACAAACAACTTTATCAGCCAAATGAATTACAATTACAACTGTTAAACGTACTAGGAAATTTCAAGCCTATCTGGATGTCGAACAACATTCATCCTGTTCCGGCGTAACATCGAGCGGCGGCATGTCGGCCTGGAACGTTGCATCAGAGAGGGCTGTGAGACGGCATCAGCCCATATCACGCTGACTAGGACGACACAATGTCATGTGCGGCCCCTATACGAACATGACGTAAGCGCGCGCTCCAGCTTGCTGCGGGGGCACTAGATTGGTTCAAATGGCTCTGAGCACTATGGGACTTAACTTCTGAGGTCTTCAGTCCCCTAGAACTTAGAACTACTTAAACCTAACTAACCTAAGGACATCACACACATCCATGCCCGAGGCAGGATTCGAACCTGTGACTGTAACGGTCACGCGGTTCCAGACTGCAGCGCCTAGAACTGCTCGGCCACCCCGGCCGGCTAGGGGCACTAGAAGGCGCACTAGAAGACGAGCCGTGACTTGTGAAAGGTATTCTTTGCTTGCATGGAAAATGTATATGTCCAAGGATATTGATTATTTGCATGTTGCCATTTGCTTGCGACACCTCATGGGAAGTCCGCTGCTGGCCGCGATGGCCGAGCGGTTCTAAGCGCTACAGTTTGGAACCGCGCGACTGCTACGGTCGCAGGTTCGAATCCTGCCTCGGGCGTGGATGTGTGTGATGTCCTTCGGTTAGTTAGGTTTAAGTAGTTCTAAGTCTATGGGACTGATGACCTCAGATGTTAAATCCCATAGTACTTAGAGCCATTTGAGCCTTATTCCATATAACACAGGCATGGCCTTACAATATCAAGTAGTGAAAATAAGAAAACAACACTCAACTATACTTAGTCAGAAGGAGCCGCGACTTCTAGCTGGCTGGATTTCAGCCAGAACGTTATCGCTTCCAACTGACACAGATAATCTTGGATGTGGCATAAACCTTAATTACGCAGGGTAGGCTGAGAACTTGTCGACCAGTTAGCATGCGACGCCCGTCTCTCCTCTCGCCGCTACCAATTTTTAAGTGAGCCGGCTAGTCTTTCCCCCGACAGATTTAAGCTTACGCCGTTCCTCGAGAAGCGCGCAGGACAACCGGAGTCCCCGAAAAGTCACAACTTGCCAGCAATTTGCCTCTCAGGCAATGGCCTCCACAGGCCCCGCCAAATCAACAACATACCTCGACCAAGGAGCTTAGTTGGCGACACACGATCGACTCGACATTGGCAACCTAAGCAGTTAATGGCACCAGTGAAGAGCCATACCGTCAGTTTTAGAGCCGCCACGGCTCACCTTCAGTAACGCTGATGTCCAGAACAAACAACATCGATTCAATGCCATTTCAGTCCAGACCAGAAAACCATGAGAAACATATTTTCATGTCGTGAATACGCATTGCAATATCTGTGAGTATCACATTGTCAGATATTCTCTGTTGCATTTACTATGAGGTTGAATTGCGCAGTAGGAATTTTAACTGACATTTAATTGCTTTAAGTATGTAGCTTTTAACGAAAACATTTATTCGACAGATTCTCAGTTCAAAGGAAACTAGGCCGCTAGGAGTGGCGCGTGGTTTAAGCCGCCATATCACGGATGCAGCGGCCTCTCCCGCCAGAGGGTCGAGTCCTCCGTCGAGCATGGGTGTGTATGTTCTTAGCATAAGTTTCCTTAAGTTAGTTTAAGTAGTGCGTAAGTCTAGGGACTGATGACCTCACTACTTTCAGCCCTCAGGAATTCACACACATTTCAACATTTGAAATGAAGCTGAATGGTTCCAGAGCCCTTTTTAAGTCTCGTCCAATTATGATGTTCGTATGCGGACTGAATCGACAAATGAATATTTCTACCAAGCCGAGGATTCGAAGCTATGTCTCCAGCTCTCTAGACAGATGAACTAACCACTGCACTTACGTCTATATAAGACAACAAGTGTCTGGCGCAGTTGTTAGATCGGTTGCTGCTGCTTCAATGGCAGATTATAAGATTTAAGTAAGTTTGAAAGTGATGTTACAGTCGGTGCACGAGCGATGGCGCACACCATCTCCGAGATAGCAATGAAGTGGCCATTTTCCTATACGACCATTTCATTAGTGTACCGTGAATATCAGGAATCCGGTAAAACATAAAATCTCCGACATCGCTGCGGCCGGAAAAAGGTTCTGCAAGAACGGGACCAAGGACGACTGAAGAGAATCGTTCACCGTGAAAGAAGTGCAAAACTTCGGCAAATTGCTGCAGATTTCAATGCTGGACCATCAACAAGTGTCAGCATGCGAACAATTCAACGAAACATCGTCGATACGGGCTTTCGGAGCCGAAGGCCAACTCGTGTACCCTTGATGACTGCACGACACAAAGCTTTACGCCTCGCCTGGCCCCCTCAACACCGACATTGGACTGTTGATTACTGGAGATATGTTGCCTGGTCGGACGAGTCTCGTTTCAGATGGACGTTTACGGGTGTGAAGACAACATCATGAATCCATGGACCCTGCATGTCAACAGGGGACTGTCAAGGCTGGTAGACGCTCTGTAACGGTGTGGGGCGTGTACAGTTGGAGAGATATATGACCCCTGGTACGTCTAGATACGACTCTTACAGGTGAAACGTACGTAAGCATCCTGTCTGATCATCTGCATACATTCATGTCCGTTGTGCATTCCGACGGGCTTAGCAATTCCAGCAGGACAAAGTGACACCCCACGCGACCAGAATTGCTACAGAGTAGCTCCAGAAACACTCTTCTGAGTTTAAACACTTCCGATGCCCTGCAAACTCCCGAGACATGAACATCATTGAGCATATCTGGAATGCCTTTCGACGTGCTGTTCACATCAGATCTCCACCCCCTCGTACTCTTACGGATTTATGAACATCCCTGCAGGTTTCATGGTGCTAATTCCCTCCATCACTATTTCAGACATTAGTCCAACTATCCATACCACGCCGTGTAGCGGCCCTTCTGCGTACTTGCGCGGGCCCTTCGCAGGTGTATCTGTTGCTCTGGCTCTTCAGTGTGTATTCTGGTGGCTGGACTGCCCTGCTGGGTTCACGATGTCAGTTTCATCCAACACTACTGCAGAAAGTAATCAAGTCCACGCGACATCGTGTTGTGACACTTCTGCGTACTCGTGCGGGGTCCTACACGATATTAGGCAAGTGTACCAGTTTCTTCGGCTCTTCAGTGAAGTTTCATTTGAGGGAAGTACCTACGCCTTGGTTTCGCGCAGGATCCCCCATTTCGTTTGATGCTGAGGTGCTATTCCAATAGAGCTGGAGAGCCTCTACAAAGCTGTTGTGTCACAATAGGACAGAAAGGTAAGAAGGAAGACTTCTACAGTATTTTTAGTATAGGAAAGATGTAGGGACCGTATTGAATCTGTCAAGGGTGCGAGGATGACGTACTGGTTAGCACATGTGCCTAGTGAATACGAGGGCCAGGTCTGAATCCTGGTGTTCGTACAAACATTTATTCGTTTCTTCAGTCTACGTAAATACATCACAGACACTCATTTCATTTATAGAGCAGCTAAGAAACCTCATAAAGGTAATACGATTATTGTTAAAATCTGATTTGCAGATGTTCATTTAATTATTGTATTGACACAGAATAAGACACAAGTAATGTTCCTTTAGAAAACTAAAGAAGTCACAGAAGTTGCAATGATGTGCAGCTGGCAGTCGTAAGTTTTCTCCGGCGCCGAGACACATTTGTTGTATTTGGTACTCGCTCCCATATATATTGTTGATGACGTCAACAATATTTTAGTGGCAACATCCGTTCAACCATTTGTCATTCATGGAGATTAAATACTGAGTCATTCCACCATATTCATCACACAAACTTTGGCGCACTCGGGAGCGCAATATGCGTCCTCTCCGTTCAAACGCTGCCGTTCGTCTTTTCCCGCGCATGACTCTTCGGCGCGCCTTGCCAAACCCCCATTAATATTAGCGTACAATATATGTTTCATACATCTAACCTATGAAAGCTACCAGTGGCAACAGTACAGCCACAACTGATTGAACAAAGTCAACAATTTTACAATATGAAATATTTTACGGAACTATTTAAAATTATTGACAACGATTTCTTTACAAGCAAGAAAAGAACTGAAACGATTACTTCACTGAATTTTGTGTTACAATAGGACAGCAAGATAAGTAGGAAGACTTCTACGGAATTTTTGGCGAAGGAAAGTGTAGGGACCGTACTGAAGCTGTCAAGTATGGTCGGGAATCGTGCCTCAATATATGACGCGGTTACATTGTACAGGGCTGGGTTTGTGAGAGACGCGCACAGTTTTAATCTGTTAGGAATTGTGTCTAATTGAAATTATTACTTTATCTGTGTCAATAGTTATTGAGTTCCATAACTGTAGACTGAATTACTCGAAAAAGTACATTAACCAACCACTTTTCATATAACTTTATTTTTGATAAGGCATGTGTTGGACTTACACCCATTTTCACTTGGTGTAATATATGTCTTACACATATCAGTTGGTGTAATATATATCTTGGTGTAATGTATATCTTCGTCAACGCAACTTTTCTTTGACTTCGTTTTGTACGCTACAGTTGTCCTGTGCAAAATAACAACTCGCTCACTTACACGTGTCCTAAATTGTGTACCTACATGTAATTAATAGTTTGGCACATTTCGTCTTGTTCTGAAATTTCTAACTCATTGTTCCACTTTTATACGTATAGTGCAAACACTTATAGTTTCACTGATGCAGCACAGCATATACAATCTGTCCAACTTAGGCGCTTGTTTCTATCGAAAATCAAGACAAAACCGGGTTGTAATATTCTGACGCCTTTCGAAACTACTTCTGAAATCAGTTATGTTGATGGGCTTAATATTTCTGGTCTTAAATTCTGATCCTTTTTTTTATGGCTTGAATTATACTGAAGAACTAAACTGCAGTAAACAACTGCTTACAATGGAGGTTAAAGTAGAGGTAAAGTCTGTGGCGCAAGCTCGTGGCTGCAGGTGGAGTGTAGTCTTTCTTCGCCTCGGCACTAGTAGGGGGAGGGTGGCCACCCCTGACACCCGCTGGAAAGGAAACTAGAACTCAAACGATAGCAGGCTGAGCGGAACTGGGACGTCTTGGAGAGACTGGAATGAGAAAACGTCAGCTCCCTTATCGAGCATTGAATCTGCGGCATCCAGGAGGAGGGTATAGCGCTCTTCCAGATAGACCAGTACGGTCACAACAGTAAAGATTGGAATGCAAAATCCTCATTAAATATTATTAATGGATTAAATATGAAATAAATTCCTACGTAACCAATAACAAAGACAAACCAGCGCTGCATTACAACTATTAAAAAGAAAAAGAAAAAAGCGGACAGGCCATATTTAGGAAAACTTCCATGTGAAGTAGCCAATCTCTTCCGAGGAACAAATATTAGCTTTCACAAAAATAAGAGAACAGAGTAAAAGCCAACCAAGTATTAAAAATCACAACAAGTTATTCAATGGACAGCGATATGCAAGGTTAACTGTAGTTGATATCCGAAAATCTACATAGGCCAAGTAGGAACAATGTCAGCGTAGGATTCTGTGAACATACAGATGATCTTCTTTTTTTTAGAAAAAAAAACTATAAACAAGTCCACTGTCGCCTTACGTGTTGGTGAAGAGTAGCAGACGTAGCACACAACCTATTAATACTACAGCTGGCAAATAGAGTTAAGATAACGAGGCTACTGGAAGAAATAGAACTCCGTTCCCACAAGTGCACGTACCCAAACGATTTCCTAAATATTCAAACAGTGTTACCCAATAAAACATTTTAAGGAATTGTCTTAAAGCACTTACACAAACCAAACATCACGTAAAGTATTTACATAGTGGTAACAATAAATATAAGACCACGATAATCTGTTCTGCTTCCCGACACGACAGTTTGATCACTGGTGCCCGGATTTTAATGACAAGTCATTTTTTTTCTGAACTATAGGGTGAATTTTAAAACAATTTATACACAAATCTAGGCATTTTAGTGTCGAAAAATGTATTTTGATTGTGCATATAAAGTCATACTTCAACAGATTTTAGTAATAGGTCATTTTGCGGCTAACTTTTAATATAATAGGTCATATTTCCGTCAACTTTTGCCAAAAATGCGTATACCGTTTTTCTCGTATATTGCGGGACACACGAATAAGAAAATGAATAAGTTGCTCATGAGACAATATTTAATGTGCTTTATGAAAGATAAACAGCTAAATTAGTACACAGCTTTATTTCTCAGGACTGTAGCAGAAAATCGGTGCACCACAAAAGTCGTTTTGAGCATAAAATATTGTTGCGCGGAGTCGACAATACGGTCTCAGAGCGAACAAGGGCGGCTTCTGCCGTAATAATCATCTCAGTCGCACAGGTGTTCCCAGTAACCAGTTTGAATACAGCCTTTGCCTTGTTCAGCATGCCAAAAACAAAGTGCTCCGACAGCGTGAAGTTGCGAGGATATGTTCGAGAATTTGGAGAGAAGTTCTTTAGTACTGATGGGAAAATACACTCCTGGAAATTGAAATAAGAACACCGTGAATTCATTGTCCCAGGAAGGGGAAACTTTATTGACACATTCCTGGGGTCAGATACATCACATGATCACACTGACAGAACCACAGGCACATAGACACAGGCAACAGAGCATGCACAATGTCGGCACTAGTACAGTGTATATCCACCTTTCGCAGCAATGCAGGCTGCTATTCTTCCATGGAGACGATCGTAGAGATGCTGGATGTAGTCCTGTGGAACGGCTTGCCATGCCATTTCCACCTGGCGCCTCAGTTGGACCAGCGTTCGTGCTGGACGTGCAGACCGCGTGAGACGACGCTTCATCCAGTCCCAAACATGCTCAATGGGGGAAAGATCCGGAGATCTTGCTGGCCAGGGTAGCTGACTTACACCTTCTAGAGTACGTTGGGTGGCACGGGATACATGCGGACGTGCATTGTCCTGTTGGAACAGCAAGTTCCCTTGCCGGTCTAGGAATAGTAGAACGATGGGTTCGATGACGGTTTGGATGTACCGTGCACTATTCAGTGTCCCCTCGACGATCACCAGTGGTGTACGGCCAGTGTAGGAGATCGCTCCCCGCACCATGATGCCGGGTGTTGGCCATGTGTGCCTCGGTCGTACGCAGTCCTGATTGTGGCGCTCACCTGCACGGCGCCAAACACGCATACGACCATCATTGGCACCAAGGCAGAAGCGACTCTCATCGCTGAAGACGACACGTCTCCATTCGTCCCTCCATTCACGCCTGTCGCGACACCACTGGAGGCGGGCTGCACGATGTTGGGGCGTGAGCGGAAGACGGCCTAACGGTGTGCGGGACCGTAGCCCAGCTTCATGGAGACGGTTGCGAATGGTCCTCGCCGATATCCCAGGAGCAACAGTGTCCCTAATTTGCTGGGAAGTGGCGGTGCGGTCCCCTACGGCACTGCGTAGGATCCTACGGTCTTGGCGTGCATCCGTGCGTCGCTGCGGTCCGGTCCCAGGTCGACGGGCACGTGCACCTTCCGCCGACCACTGATGGGTTCGATGTACTGTGGAGACCTCACGCCCCACGTGTTGAGCAATTCGGCGGTACGTCCACCCGGCCTCCCGCATGCCCACTATACGCGCTCGCTCAAAGTCCGTCTACTGCACATACGGTTCACGTCCACGCTGTCGCGGCATGCTACCAGTGTTAAAGACTGCGATGGAGCTCCGTATGCCACGGCAAACTGGCTGACACTGACGGCGGCGGTGCACAAATGGTGCGCAGCTAGCGCCATTCGACGGCCAACACCGCGGTTCCTGGTGTGCCCGCTGTGCCGTGCGTGTGATCATTGCTTGTACAGCCCTCTCGCAGTGTCCGGAGCAAGTATGGTGGGTCTGACACACCGGTGTCAATGTGTTCTTTTTTCCATTTCCAGGAGTGTATTATTTTGTAAACTGTGTGAAGTTAAAGTTAATGCAGAAAAGCGCTTTAATGTGCAACAACACTGTAATACTGCTAAACACAGCAGCTGCGTGAAACGAAGTGCTGAAAATAACAGCAGGCAAACGCTGTTATTTGAACAGACAGGTCTGTCGTCATCCGTGCAATCATTCTGCAAGGATTTTTGTGCGATGATGGTGTCCTGCAACATCCCATTGGAAAGCTGAAGAATCCACGCTTCAGACGATTCTTGGAGAAGTACACAACACATCCAGTTCCAGATGAATCTACACTGAGAAAAAACGATTTATCCGTATGCTACAATAATGCGCTCAACAAAATACGAATTACTATTGCTGAGCAAAGCATCTGGCTGTCGATAGATGAAACTATGGATATTAGTGGGCGACATATTGCAAATGTTGTTGTTGGTGTTCTAAAAGTTGATGACCCTGGAGATTTGTTCCTACTAATGTGTGAAGCTCTCGATGGAGTAAACAATTCGACAATTCCTATTTTGTTTGACAACTCCCTGAAGCTTCTGTGGCCGGATGGTATGAAAAGACACAACGTTTTTCTGCTTGTAACACATGGTGCTCCATATATGGCTAAAGCAGCCAAAGGGCTTCAGATTCTCTACCTCAGTATTGTGTACGCCACTTGCCTTGCACATGCGTTGCACAGAGTTGCTGAAGAGGAACGATCAAATTAGACTGACGTGGACAAATTGATTTCCTGTGGCAAGAAAATCTATATAAAGGCTCCGCTACGGTTGCAGAAATTCAAGGAACAAGCACTTTCAATGCCCCTCCCACCTAAACCTGTTCTTACACGATGGAGTTCTTGGCTTAATGCTGCTGAGTATTACTGCACCAACTACACCGAAATAAAGACAATCTTCTGTCAGCTTGATAGTGATGAATCAAGTGCTATCAAAATTGTGAAAGAAGTTTTTACAGATACATTGTCTCGAAACGTGGCATACATTAACGCCAATTTTTCAGTAATATCAAAAGCCATCAAACGACTGGAAGCTGTTGGCACTCAGCTATGTGAGGCCCTGAGTATTGTGCAAAATGTGCAGAGTGAGTTTGTTCGAGCTCGTGGTCATGTGGCTGACAAAGTGAAAACCAAATTGCACAGTGTTCTCCAACGGAATCCTGGATATTCTACACTGTGCAAAATTAGTGACAGTCTCTCAGGAAATGCCGCAACATTTGAAGGTACTGAAACAAAGCTGAACTCCAGTGACCTGGCTGCCTTCAAATACGCTCCAGTGAGGTCTTGTGAGGTGGAGAGGAGCTTTTCGAGGTACAAAACTATCCTCAGCGTCAACCGTAGATCTTTGACAATGGAAAACCTGAAAATGCACCTTGTGATTCAGTGCAACTTTGGAGATACTGAAGATTGACATACGGTATTAAATAATGTGAAACGCTTTAAATACTATGTAATAATAAAAACATTGTTTTACTGTTTCGATAGATGATCTCTTCACCGTACTTTGGGTTTAGGAAATAAAACATTCAGACATTCAAAAAACAGGTGCAAATTAGCACAAACCCTACAGAAAGAAAGAACTATAGTTACAATATTTTGAGAAGTGAATTTTGTATTACTTTATGGTGAATAAAAAATTAAATAAACAAACAAGAATGCTTTAAATAAATTTCTATTAAGTCATATTTTATTTTTAAGGTCATATTTATGTAAGTTATACGTCATAAACGCTTGCATATTTCACTGTTTTTAGGTAATTAAAATCCGGGCCCTATTGATCACTGTGAACAACATAAACCATTTACTTCTTGATTTACTCCATTTAAAATATTCTTCCAATGTGTCACTCTATTAACTCTGTGTAAAATTTGTGGTATTAGTAGTTACATATAAAATAGGACTATCTGTGTTATTATAACAATAAAAAACATTGTATATTAAGCAATTTTTAGTCATGCAGAAGCATGTATCAAGTTTTAAGGTCAAAAATGTGTAGTCCATAAACTCAGCTGACTCGAGGCGCAATTTAGAAACGTGTGAGACGGTTGTCATTTTACTGCAATTGTAAATTTCCATACAAACAAACGCCCAACTCTGCCATATAAGGAACGCTGCGCTGCGTCAGAAAACGTTAAGGGTCGTGGTAAGTACATAAACGAGGGAAATGGAACCGCAAATTACAGAGGAAAAGAAACTGCACTTAACTACTAACGAACTGTTATTTTGCGCAGGACCGAGGCAGAAACCTTGCATTGACGAAGATATAAATATAGCACGACATGCCATTTGAAGATGGATGAAAGCCCGAAACGTGTCTTACCATAATTAAATGTGTATAAAATGGATAGTTGCAGTATTTTCTCGAGTAAGTACAAACGTTATTTTGTTCTTCGTTCTAACATTCCGCGTCGTGTTGCGGCACTTCTGTGTACTCGCGCGGGCCCTATGCAGATGTATCAGTTGCTTGGCTAATAATACGGTCTTCCATCAAATACAAGCGTTATTTCGGCCAGCGGGATATAGAGCACCGGGATGACTCAGTAGCAGCTGTGTACAGGATGATAGCAGAGAACTAAACCACATCATGGGAATAGTGCCTGGAAATAGAGTAGAAGATCTGTATTTATTTATTGGCTCCCTGCGCTTAACCACATTCCTCCAGATTAGATATGATGGAATCATCCTCTTATTCCAATACGTACTAAAATACACATCTGTTCTTTACTCCCAGTTCGATAACTGTCCGAAGATGTGGGAATCGCCAGGCTACGCTCCACAGATCCTCAGTTCGCAAGTGCCAGGAAAATACTTGTAGCAAATATAATACCACTGATGTGTGGTAAAAACAACGGTAACAATTCTCGCCAGTGTGTGTGTCCGGCCTTTCCAGTATCAAAGGAAAAACACGAACTTCGACTTACACCGAAGAACATTGATCAGCCTCAAGAGAATAAGAAAAACTGTGGCTGACTCGTTTTACCTATGGCGAAAGGCAGTTTCACCAGAATTTCATTGTGATGCCAATAGACAAACCGTACACAACATTACAGGAGAATGCTTTTTATATTCATACACTGGTCACCTTTACTTTTGCACAAGAGAAAATTAAATACGCAACAAAATCTGAATTTTTGTTAATTTTGCGATTCATTTTCCTTTTATGCTTTATTTTGTTTTTAAATTATTGTTTGTACCTGAGTTTGTATATGGTCCTATATGATTTGATATGCCATACGCTATGTAAATAAATTATTTCTTATATATTTTTCATAATGTTTGATACCTTATCTGAAACTGACTGAGGTTCATGACGAAATATCAGTGTGTGCGGCACGTACGTTAAGTGATTGTTTCCGAAACTGAGATACCATCCACATCAAGAAAGAACCGGCACGCCGAAAGAATCACCGCTTATCTGGCTCGCCGGGCTCACTGGTCTCTGTTGACAGCGCCGTGTGCTTTACAACAAATCCAGTAATATAGCACCAGTAGGTTCAGCTCTTTTGCAAAGAAATTCTCTGTCTGTGAACTGAACCAAATGACACCGGCTGTCTTCAGTTCCATTACACCTTCAAATCTTTTCCCACTGAGATATTGATTCAGGTGCAACAAGAGGTAATAAGTGCTGATTACTACATCGGAGTACCAACCCTCATCAACTCATGAATTTGAGCAGCTGCCGATTGTTTTGCAAACAAAAATTGCATTGCAGGATCAAATCGCTTCTGACATGACCAAAGATTTTCCATGAAATTGTTGATTGCTTATTCACGAGAACTACATCTTTTCCTTTCCAGTATTCCCATCTGAGTTCCCGTAGCGTTTCTGTTAACGCTCTGATATGGGCTATACTGACCGTTTGATGATCCAAGCAGCGCATATTTGCATTCGTTATAGCCCTGTTTTCCTACCTACTCAATGGGGACTCCTAACAGTATAGCAAAACGCTAAAATTGGGCAACCTAGCCTTATGAATGCGATTTTACTTCCAGATGCACTGCGTTTCCGCAGAAAGCCTCCAGCAAATATGTCTTCCGTACATTTTACCTAATACTGATTCCGAATTAGTTCATCACTAATACTGCTATCGAATTCTACAATATTCTTTCGGTTTCTTTTATTTCGAGTAACCTTTTTGTAGGGTACGATAAATCAACATTGTTTCTGTCTTTTTCTTTTCGTCTGTAGTTTCCTTTGGGCCGACACTGTTTTCATTCTTCCACAAAGTTGTTCCTTCTTTTCTTGTCTCCACTTCCTTCCACTTTTCGATTTTTTTTTTTCATCCTGAATGCCTGTCCTTTCGAACGCTTCTGTAAAAAGTACTCTGTTTCTCATTACGTCCATGTCAACTCCTACATCTGCGGCATCTTTTCCTGCTTCTCTCAGCCGTATGGCTTTTCATTTGTAATTCTTTATCAAGTCAAATATTTGTTTCGTTATTCTTTCCTTTTTCATCCTGCATGTGTGTCCTTAGAATTTTAACCATTTTTTTCTCATTACACATCAATTTCCAGATATAGTTCTGTGTTAGATCTTAATCTGTACTCTGATTCATTGATGCTTCTCCACGTCAGCAATTTACTTAGGATTCTTCTTTCGGATTTTTATTATTCTCCAAGCTCTCCCTTCGAAGTTTAAGAGTTTCTGCTGCTTAGAGCGTATCTGATCTCACCACCGTTTTATAGTGTTTCAGCTTTGTGTCTCAGGTCAAAGAGTTTTTATTATAAATGGTTCTTGTGTTTATGTATTCTTGTCTCAATTAATATATTTTCCTTAATGTTATTTTGATATGCATTTTCCTAGATATTTAAAGTAGTCTACTTTAGGTATTGTGTTGTCACTGATTTTAAGCTTTTGAGTTATATTACTGTTGTTTGTTATGAAATGTGCGTGTGTTTTTTAAGGATATTTGTAAGCCCACTTTCGCTGCTTAACACTGTTCCGTTCATTTTCAAATGAGCCTGTAATAAGTGCCATATCATCTGAAAATTCTAGAGAGCCTACACTGATCGGTCTGGCTTTCTTCCTAGCTGTATGTCCTTGTATTTAAAGCCTTCCTCCATTCTCTAACAACTTTCTCTAATGCACATTTAAAACTAGGGTCGTTAGGCCATCTCCTTGTCTTACTCCCTATTTTATTTAAAAAATTTCTGGTAGTTATCCCATAATTTCTGTTTTTGGTTTTGTATTGGTTGAAACTGCTTTAACTGTTTTTTTTTTGTTATCTAGCCGAAGCTCTTTTAAAATGTTGAGTAATGTGTCTCTATGAAAAGAATCGTACGCTTTTTTAAAATCTGCAAATTTTATGGTTTTTCATAAATCCGTGCAGATTTTTTATGAGTGACTTCCTTTGCTGCAGAAACGTCATAGTGCTGGAGGTCTGCAGACGCTCGAGTAGGATCATGCACCAGACCCATTAATGAGACTGCTTACACTACGCTTGCCCGCCATCTTCTGCAGTATAGCTGCACGGTATGGGATCATTACATGATGGGATTTATGGAGAACTTTGAAGAAGTTCAGAGATGGGTATCTCGTGCAGTAATATAGCGAAATACGGGGGAGTGTGTTACATATATGGTGAGCGAGTTGTAGTGGCAGCCAATAAACAAACGTGCTTTTCGGTGCTGTGCGGTCTTTTCAAGAAATTTCAGTCGCTACTTTCTCTCCGAATGTGAAAGTACTTGTATTTTTATGACTCTCACTTACATAGGGAAAACTATTTATCGCAATAAAATAGAAATTATACATATCACGGAAAGACTTGGATGCCTAATTTTCACTCGTGTTTTTAGAGTGTGAAACGATCCGAAAACCACCTGGACGTGGTTCAATAATTCCACTGCCAAACATTTAAGTGTGAATTGCGGAGCTGTTCTGTAAATATCAATGCATATTTTACGGATATTGGTCTGTAATTTTAGGCACATATTCATTAATATGTTCTGCAAAACAGATGTGATCCTCGCTATTTTCCAGTCGATACTCGGAAGTGAGGGGGTTTATTTGAGCGGCTAGATGTTTCCCTTAGACAGAACTCGTACTGAATATTCTCTGAAGCAGAATTATTGAATCTGATAGGGAGAGCAAGATCGGTATGATATGAGTGTTTAAATGCACTTTGCCTTCGCATCTGAATCTTCTCTGTATTTTCTTCTTTCCTTTCAGAAGAGACTGTCGAACTTTAATGGCACTGGTAGTACTTGCTTGTGTTCTTGGGTGACACTTCTGGGATGTTGGTTTACGTCGTTTCCTCTGCCTGTCAGGAGTTAGCAGTGGTTTTGAGATAAGAGGGCTTTAGAAATTGTACTTACACTAGTACACCTTTCAGCGCCCGACTGGTTAGCCTTGCGGTCTAAAGCTTTGATTCCCGAACGGGAAGGCGATACGGTCCCTGACACGAATCCGCCAGGCTGATTAGTGTCGAGACCCGGTGTGCCGGCCAGCCTGTGGATGGTTTTTGAAGCGGTTTCCCATCTGCCTCGGCAAATGCGAGTTGGTTTCCCTTATTCCGCCCCAGTTACATTATGGCGGCGATTGCTGCGGAAACACTGTCTCCACATACGCGTGCACCATAATTGCTCTACGACGCAAACATTTCGGGTTACACTCGTCTAGTATGAGACGTTACCAGGAGGTCCACTGGGGGCCGAACCTCGCAATAACTGTGGGTTCGGTGTGGGCCGGCGGTGGGGTGGGTAGACTGCTGTGGCCTGTTTTGGGGTTGTGAACCACTGAGGGCTGCGGCGGGACGAAGCCTCTCCGTCGTTTCTACGTTCCTGTTTAATACAAAATACACACACACCTTTTGATGTGAAATCGGCTTCCCGAATCGACGTTTTCAGAGCCGAAGCAAACAAGGTAGCGTATGTCGGCGGTTGCATTGTTTTATAGATCAGTTTTCTTCAACAAACACAACCACCTTCACTGTCTGCAGTTCCTTTATCTTTCTTTTCTCGAGGCATGCAGTGCAATATGTGCTCCTGCCCAAGGGACTCCCAGGGCAATTAGCACACTTAGCAGGAGCAGTGACTCAGTTGTAGGCAGCGTTTCGCACTTTTCTCGTTAGCTGTCACTCTCTTGCACGCCAGGTGGCCGAAATGTTGGAGTTGATGTGGTAAACGCCTGAGATTTAGGCGACTTTATTCTGTCGTTATCTTCTCTGAGAGTATGGTCACATTAAATGTAAGAATAAATGCCTGAGGTTTTACCAATTCGACCGTTTAACACATTCATTATTTGTTAGGCGTCCGTTGCACCTCCCTATGCCCTCCCACTTTTAGTTCCTGTTTAGGTATGCCCATACTTCTATGCATAAGACTTCACACTTACAATGATCCAGGAAGAAGCTCCATTTTTAATAATATATTATCACAGAGATTCAGCGGCTTCATATTCTGCTGATTATCAGGAAATGAATATTTCTATCAACGAAGTCATGTTTCTGAGATGTTTTACTAATTTTAAAGTGCCAACAGTCCTGCCTAGACCTTTTTGGGTTTACAAATGTCAAACGTTTTTCAAAACTTGCTAGGGAACTGAAGGTCCACCCAAACAGCCCCAGTTTTCTGAGTAATCTTTATCCAACTGGGATGCAGCCGGAACCTGAGAAATGGCCCACTAGGGAATGTTTCGCTTCAACAGCCATCCACTTCAGCGGCATGTGGCACACCTTGAGGTGAGGGTTACAGAAGTTTGTACCGTCCTCACAAGCTATATGGTTAAACCAAGGCAGACGTTCCCTGTGGCATGCAACGTTCTGACTGTCGCCTCTGAAGCACACACAGCTTTTACGGTGTCAGGAGACTGGTGATGGTCAGCAGTTCTCAGCTCAAGATCACTGGCTGCTCCACATTTGACACGATGCTGAAGAAATGTGTGCTACGGATGCGTCGGACATTACACCTCCCTGGTTCATTTAGTCGGAAGGCGATACCAGAACGGCGCTATGCATCGAGGCGTTCATTATTCACCAAAATCCGAGACCCCGGTTTTCGGTTCAAGAACATGGCCCTGCTATGTTGCTATTGCCAACAGCTAAAAGCAAGGGGGAAGTACAGTTTTTGTTTTAAATGGGGCAAAAGTGAAGGGAATTATTCCCGACAGGATAAGGAGCAAAAAATGTGATATGGACATATGGCTGCACTGTGTTCCAAGGGAGGTAAATCTACGTGAGGGCAGAGATAAAAGATCTCTGACGATGCAGGTTTCAGTTATTGAAAGAACACATGGAAACACAACAGAGAAGTGGGAATGTTCTGTCTGTACTAGTGTTTTAGCTCAACACTCAAGAGGGCAGTGAGCTGGACCACCGTCACGTAGTAGCCGCGTTATCCTTCGTACCACCAGAGGCATATCTTCCAGCAAGGGAGGCCGGGTCATTCACATGGAATGCAGGTGTGTCTTGCCCTTGAGGCGTTGTGGAAGGATAAGTGGTCCTACGAGACCGTCACCTATAATCTCGATTCACACATTGAGGTTGAACCGGTGCTGATGACTCCCAGCCATCATAACATGGGGATTCTCCGTAGCCCACAGGTGGCTGTTGTGAAGGTTGACGATATCGCCCCACGTAAGCAGTCTCATCTGTGAGCAGGATGAGTGACAGAGATCTCAGCAACGTGGTGGCCTGCGGGACGAAGCTCTGGATCATTTCGAAGCGGCAACAAAACAGTCGCTGACGAGCAAGTCCGTATGTTACAAGGCTTGCACCCGTGATACGGAGAGTGATACGGACAGTGGTGGTATCATAGGGAATGTTTCACACGGTTGTGTCGCTTACCTCATGTCGGCGATCCATTTGTCTGTTGGTGATACAGGAGCAACTGTCAAATATCGAAGGAGTTTACGTCCGTTGGATCGCATTTCCAGCCAAATGTCTCTCAGGGTGCATCATAGTTAATGGCTTAAATGTATACAGCTGAAAGTACATGATACTGAAAGCCGTTTGCGAGATAATTCCGACTTTTTGGTTACATGCCACCACTGACTTGATTCTGTGCAAACACCATCCCATTTAGGAGAGGTAACAACACCGTCCAATATGAAGAAAATTTGTTAGTGATACTTTGGTAGAAGTGCAGATGTTCTGAATGAACACGAAAACAGTTACATGACTACACTCGCAGTTAAATGTTTTCAGTGTCGTCCTCGTAACCGAATGCTCGCCCGTCACCACAATGAATTTCGAATTTTTTCAAATATTCCTGGATCATTTGTAAATTAAAGCATTGTCAAGTCTCTGCTCCAATTATTCAACCGTGTTAATAGGGGTTGAGTAACTGCACCTTTAAGGTGGATCCCAAACACAAAAATCCATGGGGTTCAGATCACATGATCTTGGAGGACACAGTACGAGTCCTCCACACCCAACCCATCTTTGAACATAATGGTGCATTAGACGTCGTCTCATACCAGCAGAAGCTGCCGGTGCTCCATCATGCATCTACTATGCGCTCCGGTGTTGCTCTAAGGGAACATTCTAGAACAATACTGCAAGATTGGAATTCCGGTCACTTTGTTTGATAACACGTACAATCCAGTAAGCTGATCACCTAGCATCCCTAACCACACATTCAATGAGAAACGTCGCTGATGTGGAGACTTGTGCACAGCATGTAGGTTGGAGCCTAGATGACAACAAACCTGAGAACAGTGATAATTGAACACACAATCATTACTGAGCCTTAATTCATATGTAAGCAAAATGACGTTGTCGAACGCAGGGTCGCCTACTGTTTGTTGTTGCATACACTGACAGAACGTTAGTCTACGACCAAAATCCGCCTCACTAAGCCAATGAACTTGTCAGATGTCGTACGGGTATATTGCATTGCGATATATTATTCTTCAAACACTACTGTGGGCCATTCCAGGTACTTGTGCGGCCAGTCTCCTTGTCAAGATTCCAGGAGAGTGTTCGATTGTTTCCAGTACAAAATCTTGAAGCATACGTGTAATTCTTGCAGTCCTACCCCTCAAGCATCGTTGCATTAGTTCTGTCACACGTGAAATGCATATCCACGCACTCCTCGTTACGTCATGTTCCATATTACCACCAATACTATACAACACAACTGACGCTGCGCGAGTAACTGACATGACCAGCACTCTGTGTACTGAACTGTCATATCCATTCTGCTCACAGCTCCACTTCTCTAAATCGTAAAAGAAGACCACATCACGAACTGGAATGCAGTTTTTACACAGAAGCGCTTCGATAGTGGCTGGTAACCACGAAGTCGGGGACCTATTTTCACTGTAACATTTTTTGCTTCAAGTATCGTGTACTCCCATCAGTATGTGCTTATGACATTAATTGTGATACATCCTGTGTATTACCTTTTCTCCTCACTTATTTATTTATTTATTGCTGATTTAGCCTAACCTGATTAGGGTCATGACGCCTTCTATTATCTCCGACAAGCAACAACGCATACCAAATGTATTTCTAAACAAGTCACATGAGTAATAATAATAATAATAATAATAATAATAAAGGGCATTCGTTTAGCACATTTGAATTTATGTTTAGTATTACAGAAACGGAGGGATAAAGAAAGAGGAGAAGACAGAAATGACAGTGGCAGTGGCTGATAGGAAAGAATAGAAATTAAATAAAGAACTCTGTAAGTATCGGAGAAGGAAAAGGTTTGGAGGAGGGGAAATTGATGAGAGTGAGCTGCAGACTAGTATAGGGAGAGATGGCTATTGTGACAGCTGGGCCATTAATTGTCTTTTAAAGTTTGGAAAGTATTTAATTTCTCTGCTTTTTTGATGGAAATCGTTCCAAAATATGATTTCTGATATAGGAAACTATTTAGGGAATATGGCAATGTTATGTAACGGTACAGGGAGGGTTTTACTTTGTTGAGAACATATGTTTCTGCTACGCTAGGGTAAATGTTGAAGATAAATAAGAGGGAGTGCAATAGAGAACGATGGCCTCTACGCTTATCGGCACGCAGTCGTGGTAATTGGTTGTAGGCAGGAGTGATATGGTCGAGCAGGAGTGATGTGGTCGAAACCGCGTATGTCATGAATGTATCACACACAAGCGTTCATCGCCAATTCTAGCCAGATTGAACTTTCGTACGAAAGGCCTTGGAGACTAGCATCACCATAGTCAAGAATGGGGAGTATTAGTGACTATGCGCTTCTGTGATCCAAAGGGAATACTTTCTTTTATGTTTCTGCAGTGAGTGAAATGCCGCTGACGTCTTCTTACCGACTGTAGTTGTGCGTTCGGTCCAGTCTACGTGACTGGCCAGAATTAACCCCAAGTTTCTGACAGAAGAGAAAAAAGTTATTTCTGTGCCATTTAGGACTAAGGGTGGAAGAGATTGAATGAACTGCGTGGTAATGTGAGCGAATGAGATAGCTTGCGTCTTAGATGGGTTAAGTTTCAAACGTATGTTCCGCGCCTACTCAGAGAAGGCAAGTAAATAGACATTTACATACTGGATTTCTGTGCACAAGTCTGTTGGACTTGCACTTATGTATAACTAAAGGTCGTCAGCTTATAGGTATAATGGGAGAGAATAGTTGACTCGTTGTTAGCAAGTAACGATAAAAGTAATGGGCCCAATACTGATCCTTTTAGGGCTCCTGAGTCTACATTCCTGCATTGTAATCCTTTAGTTCCAATCATTTCACATTATTGGCGGGATGTAAGGTGTGAGTGGAACCACTGTACAGCATTTCAAGAAAAATTTTTGGTTTTGAGTTTAGCAAGTAGAATGTCAAAGTCAACAGTGTCAAAATGTTTGATCAAATCCCAAAATCACCAGTAGTCACCTGCTGTTTGTCTATAGCGCGTTTCAGTTCGTCAGTGCTGCTATTTTGCCCGAAACCCGACTAATACTCATCCAAACCGTTATTTGATGTTGAATAGTTGGTAAGATTTTTGCGGAGTATGTATTTTGAAGCCCTGGGTAATGCTAGTCTCAGGTATCGTTTACAGAGATATGTCTTGGTTCAGCAATATCACCCTATATTAACGAGGAAGTGCATCAGTATTGTAGAGAGAACTGCACCACACCTGTCTTCGGACTACAGCGCGTAACAACTACATCTACATGATTACTCTGCAGTAAATAATTAAGTGCATGGCAGAGGGTTCATCGAACTACCTTCAAGCTATTTCTCTACCATTCCACTCTCGAACGAAGCGCGTGTAAAACGAGCACTTAAATCTTTCCCTGAGATCAATGATTTCACTTATTTTATCATGATGATCTTTTCTCCCTATATAGGTGGGCGAAAACAGAGTATTGTCGCAATCAGAGGAGGAAGTTGGTGAGTGTAATTTCAATAGAAGATAGAGCCTGCCGCAACGAAAAACACATTTGTTTTAATGATTGCCATCCCAATAGACGTATCATGTCCGTGACATTCTCTACCCTGTTTCGTGATAATACATAATGAGCTGTCCTTCTCTGAACTTTTTCGATGTCCTCTATCAGTCCCCTCAGATGCTGTTCTTATACCACACAGCAGTAGTCCAGAAAAGGGCGAACAAGCGTGTTGAAAGCAGCCACTGTAACAGACCTATTGCATTCATAATAAACCACAGTCATTGGTATGCTTTATCCGCAAAGTTATCTACGTGATAGTTCCAGTTTAAGTTATTCATAATTGTAATCCCCAAGTATTTAGTTGAGTTCACAGCCTTCAGATTTGTATGGCTTATGGTATAACCTATAGCCGATTACAACTTTTCACATCATACGGATAACTTGTCTAAATTATTTTGCAACTGGTTTTGATCATGTGATGACTTTAAAAGACGGTAAATGACTGCGTTTTCTGCAAGCAGTCTAAGAGACGGCGCAGATTGTCTCCTATATCGTTTATGTAGATCTGGAGCAGCATAGGGCCAGTAACACCTCCTTGGGGAACGCTAGATATGACTTCCTTTTAACTCGATGACTTTTCGTCAATTACTTTGAAATGTAATCTCTCTGATAGGGAATTCCGAAGCCAATCACACAAATGACGCGATACTCCGTAGGCACGCAGTCTGATTAAAAGTCACCTTCCGGAAATCTAAAAACTTAGAATGAATTTGAGATCCTCTGTCGAGAGCACTCATTTCTTCCAGAGAAGAAAGAACTAGTTGTGTTTCATAGTAACGAAATTTTCTGAATCCGTGTTGGCTGTTTGTCAATAAACCGATTTCTTAGAGCTGATTCATAATGTTCAAATGGTTTAAATTGCTCTAAGCACTACGGGACTTAACATCTGAGATCATCAGTCCTATAGACTTAGAACTACTTAAACCTAACTAACCTAACGACGTCACACACATCCATGCCCGAGGCAGGATTCGAACCTTTGACCGCAGCAACAGCGCGCGTCTAGAACCGCTCATAATGTTCGAGCATACTACACTGAAGAGAAGAAACGGGTACACTCGCCTAATATCTTGTAGGGCCCCCGCGACCACTCAGAAGAGCTGCAACACGACGGGGCATGAACTCTGCTAATGTCTGAAGTAGTGCTGGAGTGAAATAACATCATGAATGCTGCAGGGCTGTCCATAAATTCTTAAGAGTACGACGGGGTGGATCTCTTCTGAACAGCACGTTGCACATATGCTTAATAATCATCATGTATGTGAAGTTTGGTCGGCAGCGGAAGTTTTTAAACTCAGAAGAGTGTTTCTGGAGCCACTATGCAGCAATTCTGGACGTGTGGGGTGTCACATTGTCCTGCTGGAATTGCCTAAGTCCGTCGGAATGCACAATGGATATGAACGGATAAAGGTGATCAGACACGATGCTTACGCAAGCGTCAGCTGTCAGAGTCGTATCTAGACGTATCAGGGATCCCATATGACCCCAACTGCACACACCCCAAACCATTACAGAGCCTACACCAGCTTGAACAGTCCCCTACTGACGTGCAGGATCCATGGATTCATGAGGTTGTCTCCATACCCGTACACATACATCCGCGCGATACAATTTGAAACGTGACTCGTCCAACAAGGCAACATGTTTCTAGTCTTCAACAGTCCAATGTCGGTGTTGACCGGCCCAGGCGAGGCATAAAGCTTTGTGTCGTGCAGTCATCAAGGGTACACGAGTGGGCTTTCGTTTCCCAAAGCCCATATCGATAATTTTTCCTTGAATGGTTCGCACGCTGGCACTTGTTGATGGCCCAGAACTGAAATCTGCGCCACTTTGAACTATTCTTTTCATTCGTTGTTGGTCCCGATCTTACAGGATCTTTTTCCGGCCGCAACGATGTCGGAGATTTGATGTTTTCCCGGATTCCTGATATTCACGGTACAAGCGTGAAATAGTCGTACGAGAAAACCCCCACTTCATCGCTACATCGGAGATGCTGTGTCCCATCTCTCGGGCACCGAATATGACACAATGTTCAGAGTCACTTAAATCTTGATAACCCACCATTTTAACAGCAGTAATCGATCTAACAACTACGCCAGACACTTGTCTTATATACGCGTCGCCTACTGCAGCGCCGTATTCTGCCAGTTTACATATCTCTGTATTAGAATACGAATGCGGATACCAGTCTCTTTGGCGCTTCAGTGCATATGTTCCAGAATTATACTGCAGATCGACGTTAGCGATATGAATTTTTAATTCAGCGGGTTTCTCTTAGTTCCTTTCTTGGGTACTGGTTGTAACTTGTGCAAGTTTTCTGTCTTTACGTACGGATATTTCGAAGAGCGGGCGGTTGTATGTGATTGCTAAGTTCGAAGCTATTGTATCAGCTTATCCTGACAGGTAGCTGACTGGTATACGATCTGAACCGGAGACCTAGTCTTTATTAAGAGACATAAGCTGCTTTGCTACACCGAGGGTACCTACTTCTAGGTAAGTTGGCAGGTATTCTAGTTTCGAACAGCAGCATATGGTTTTCACTATATACCGTACGCTGGTCTGTGGCGTGCAGACGCAGCTGGTGGCTCTGGGGAACTTTTTGACGCTGAAGCGCCGCAGTGCAGGGGACGGTATGGGCGTGGCGGAGAATGGGTGCCTGGCCGGCCCCTCCAGAGCGTCTTTAGAGCGGCGAGGGCGCATCAATGATGCAGGCCGGCTGCGCCCCGGAAGGCGGCGGAAGACCCGCCGGCGGCGCCAGGCTAGAAGGCGCTGCGTCCTGTTTGCTCGCGCACGTCCTCCTCCTTCCACGTCTGGAGGGTCAGCACGAAGGTCCGGCGCTGCCAGCTCCCACCGTCCTCACACGAGACACGTCAAAGACGCGGAGAGCGCTCTGCTCTCTGAGCCGCACTGCTGACGATCGTAGCACCCCGCTCCTCATTTACGTTCGGCAGAACTCAAATCGCCAAAACTGGAGTGAGAGTGCGGCTGACTCAACATAGAAAGAAGGCAATTTAATACTGAAGTCAAATGATAGTATGGCATTTTTGCTGGGAGATACCGTCTGCGATTGTTCGGCCACAAGGTGCAAGTGTTTCTATTTAACCCCACTTTGGCTACTTGTACGTCGGATCAAGACGAACTGAAATGACCAGGACACAACACACACTCAGTTCCGCGTGAAGAAAATCACCGATCTTGCAGTATTGGAATTCAGGGCCAGGAGATCTACAGGAAGCGACGGCATCTACTAGAGTCCGATTAAAACTAGTTGACAGCTGACGTCTGTCACTTGGCACTACAGTGTTGCAACATCCGCAGCCTGCTATCGCTCGGTTATAGGCAACACACCAACATGACGTGTTGCTTCACGGATGTCAACAGTCAACAGTCTGCGGCAGATCAAAAATGACGATCGTTTAGTTCACCGCGTTTAAGGCTAACCTCTACGAGCAAACTCAAGACAGAAAAAATTCAGCTTCAGCGGTGAAAACAAACAGTAATTTCTCGCTGTCATTGGCTACAAGGGCTGTTGCGTTAACAACCGATGAGCAGTCCTAGTTGCCACATGGTAGAAGATTATAGACGACACAAACAGATTCCAAACGAAAAACATAATGGCACGAAGAAAAATAAGAGGAAATGAAGATAGTCAATACGATGCTAAAAATAATACGGCAAAGTATGAGAAACAAAAAAATACATTTCAAACAATTAATTGAATAAAATGCTAAAAATAATACGGCAAAGTATGAGAAACAAAAAAATACATCTCAAACAATTAATTGAATAAAAGTTATAATCAAAGTCTTTTGATCTGGTTTAGAAAAATAAGAAATTACTGCTCTTGACGAGATTCGTACTTACGACTTTCCACACGGTAGGTTTGTACGCTTTCCATCGCACTATGCCATTACGCGGCAGGAGACTGTTGTGTATATTAACTCTAGTGCCCCATTCATAATGATTGACTACAGCCTTCAAAAATTCCGCTTCACACAATGTCATGCGATGCCCGTCTAATGTAAGTCGATCGTTGTGATTATAAAAACTGTGTGTGTGACACTGAATCCAGCCTTGTGCGGAAGGATGCAGTAGTGTTTAATTAATGCTATGTATGAAACATGTGTATGTGGTTAGCGTCATTGTATGTGTGTGGTGTTCTTGGTGTGGTTATCATGTGTGACGAAATACGATATAAAAGTATCAAATCCAACATTCGGGATAAAAACAGATCAAGGAAGAAATTTGGACAAGGAAATGTAAGTGAATTAATTGTTGTGGCTGTTTGACAACGGCGAAAGTTTCGGACGTGACGTTGAGCGTTCTGATTGGAGGAAACCAGCTACAACACGTGAAGTTTCAACTACAAAGTAATTTTAATCGCACTGTAGACCCAGGCTCGGATCTAGGGGAGAGGGGATACATCCCGGGCGGCAGTTTCAGGGGGCACCAAATTCGTATTCTTGAAGAAGAAAACCTTGTTTCACAAAGCGTCTAGGATCCACCGACGTTGGTCTATCGATTATTCATCTGATTTTGAAAAGCACCCCTATGGATTTTTGAAAATTTTTGAACACATTCTAAGTCGATTTCTGAATGAATCATAAGTAGATTTTTGAATGTTTGCATTGCGTACGTGATGGCTCTGCTAGGGGAATCCCCGTGACATCTAGAATTTAAAAAAAGATACCTGCGAACAAAAGAGGACGGGGCTATACGAGCCGAGCCGAGTAAACGTGAACGGATGAATGGCAATCGATGTTTGTTTATGTGGTTGATTGGATGTGTGAATGATAAGCGTTATTATAATTATCAGCGAAATCCATATATTCACACTACTAGAGTGGTAAGAAAGGACTTACGGGAATAACAGGTAAGAAAGATTACATACCTTATCGGAGTATCCAAGAAAATGAATAACAGGTAAGAAAGATTACATATCTTCTCGGTGCATCGAAGAAAATGAAATTCTGAGACAACATTTTTGTCAGGTCACTACACTACTAAGGGCCAGTTGTGCAGTCAGTGGTAAGTTCCCGCTGAAGTTCGGCCATCGGAACATCACGGAAAACGCGTTGTACGAAAACGTAATAACGCCTAAATGGAGAATAAACGCGGGATAACTAAACCGGTGATTCTGGGAAGGTTAGAGAAGTTACCCGGAGAATAAGTTTTCGCAATGGCAGGAATAGTTACAGAATTAGTGATGACAAGATTGTTTGTTAGAACGAAGAAGGAGATGAAACGGGGACGCCACACAAAGTATAAGAGATGTATTCTGTCTTGCTTGTCTCTTGTCTGTACTGGTTTTATGTTTATTGTATGTGATTTAACAGAAGGTTATTAGCTAATAGGCAAAAAAGACTGCAAATTTTGTGAAGAGTTCTTATTTTGTCGGTCACAAATAACCCCAACCAGTATTAATTGTGAGATTTTTAAGGGGGCTAGGACGCCGAACTGGCCGATTGGGAGCAGGACAGGCACCATAGGACATTTTAATTTTCACTGTCATAAGTCTAGATTTGATGGCTTCCATTACAAAATATACACGCTTGAATTCCACAGAGCGAAACATAGTGACGTGCGATAGAAGAATGCTGTGTGAAGAAGCATGGACCTGTACTTCGGCACACTTAAATTTCCTCCAACATATATGTTCTGCAAATCAAGCTCTTCAGAAATATGTGTGTTATAAATAAACATATTTTTGGAAAATAGTTTTTTGTTAGGTATTTGGCGTCCTATCTCAAACGTTCGAGGGGAAGGAGGGGGTCGCCTCTATCAAGTTTTTGCCCTGGTAGAACCAGGGTTGTGTAAATCACCAGCTGCTTGCTAGATTTGAGGCAGTCAGATACGACTAGGAAGCTAACGCAAAGCGGGCAGAAGCCAGTAATCGTCTCTACTACGTCATATCTGTGTCTGAAATAAACAATCAAGTATTAATGATTCTGATTAAAAACCGTTACTAAACTCAGCTCATACGCAATTATCTTCTCGTTTACTGTAACAAAGGAAGTATGTAGCTACAAATGCTCAGAACCGCACGAAAATGTGGTTAGAAAATAAACTGGTCATCCCAAAAACAATGGTATCAGCCATCCACATACAAAACTGCTCGTCTTACCATGGTAGACATCTGAATGATCACCTATTCTCGGTCTAAAAGACAAACTTTGGTGACTTGAAGTAACAAAATATCGATATGATAGTACCAAAAATACACATATTTAAATTAAATGACTTATTGATACACTGGTAACGGCTTTGTGTGTATTTATTTAGGCAATATAAAATCTGCCAGAGAAGGATTGCTTATTTTGTAAAACTAGCACGTGAAAAAACCACAATTAAATTTACTTGATCGTCGTTTCTTCATCAGACTTCACTGTGTGCCATACAGTGAATTTTCTGCACCGAAGTGCAAGCTTATGTTACAATACTGCTCAGCAAAAGGCAGGTTATGACACTGACATACCACGAACATTGCTTCGAAATGTGATTAGTGTCGCGTTTGGTACTGGACTGCCTGAATGCAAATTGGTGTTAAATCTGAAGAAGTGATTTTAAATAGAGGCACGTACTGTTTTGTTCTACTTTGCTTTGACCATTTCATTGAAATCCCACGCCTACACTTTTAAGACTAAGTGGGTGTGCAACGCTACCAGAACCGTAGAAAAAATTATTGTTCAGATAGCTTAATTATTTCAAGCAGTCGGAAATATAGTTGTAAGCCATAACATTTATATATGTCTGTGTGGTCCTATTATGTCGATACTGTATTTTGTTTCATTGCATCACCAACGCTCCTCTCTTAGACCGTTAGACCGCGAACAGGTGACCATTCAAATATCTCTCATGGTAAGATGCACAGTTTTCCATGCGAATCGTTCACACCACTATTTTGGATGAGTGATTTATATCCTAAGCACATTTAAGGTAAGCATAGTGAAGTCAGTTTTGTACTGGCACCGAAATGATGCCTTATTAATGCAGTTCTGTGAACATAATATGATTCTCATTGTTTTCATCTTATCTTACGGAAACTTGAATTGCGTATCTATCTAATGTGCAGATTTCGTGCCCGTACTTGTACATGTTTACCTTGACCTACTTGACAGCTTACCTGTTTTACCTTGTGCGTATATTTTTAATTTCGTTTTACTGCTGTAATCTTCCTGCAAAAGTGGTCGCTACAGCCGAAATCGGTAGAAAATAAAGAATAAATTGTGTAGCTGATGTCATACAATCAATTCTTCAACATTGTTTTACTTTAAGCTCGTTACGAACAAATTCCAAGTGATGATTCATTTCTACTGGAGCCGTTGAGATACTTGGGAGAACTTTGTTGCATACAACACGCAGAGGATTATCATTCTGTTTACGAATCCTAAAAACATATAACTTTCACACAGTTCTTCAAATTAAGTTACATTTCACTGCACACGTTTCTGTTGGTCATAGTATATGCACAATATGTGAGAAGTTGGGACTGTTAGTGTTTGCACGTGTGTTAATAATTCAACAAGGGACTGGATAACAGCATTGCTGGTTCTAAGTACATTTCAAAAAAAATTTTTGGGAGTGCACAAGTGGTGGTTCATGGACTTGCTACATTATCCGCAAGACTCTTCAATTGTGACTGTGCACCCGCACAGTCGCAACGGATAGCTGCTAGCCACCTCTACAATGACTACAGTGGGTCTGCACCTTTGATGGCCCACCAATACCATAAACTCTACAAGGACTACAGTGGGTCTACACCTTTGATGACCCACCAATAGCATTATTTCTACAAGTACTGCAGTGGGTCTGCACCTCTGGTGGCCCACCAATACCATAATCTCTACCAGGACTACAGTGGGTCTGCTCTGTGATGACCTACCTACCAATATTCTTCAAAACTTCGACTGACTCTGCTGTGGGTTTGCTCTGTTGTGGCCCATTACCTGTCTGCATGTCAAGAGTCAGCATTGTCTTTGTGTTGGAAGGACAACACTACTTCTTCAAGACTGCATGGAAATCCACTACTTCCGTGTGCATTTTCTTTTACTGCTCAGACTTGGAGAAAAAAACTGCAATTACTATTGTGATGAATGATCAGGGCTGTCTTTATGAGAACAATTTTTGCTTTTGACCAACAGTATATCAATAAGTGTGTGCATTTGATATCTTTGTCATTGTAATTATGAATTTTTTTTTCAAATCTGTATTGGCCAATGCCCAAAACAATTCGTAAAAATTTTTGGGGGAGCATGGGGGCTATGTAAGTAGGCGGTTTAGGTTTTTATGTTGGTAACGCCACGTAGCGCTCTGTATGAAAATCACTGACTGTGCTGTGTGCAGTCCGTGGCTGGTTGGCATTGTTGAAATATTGTCTATTGTAGTGGTGGGCAGTTGGATGTGAACAGCGCATAACGTTACGCAGTTGGAGGTGAGCCGCCAGCAGTGGTGGATGTGGGGAGAGATATGGCGGAGTTTTGAGAGCGGATGATTTGGACGTGTGTCCATCAGAGACAGTAAATTTGTAAGACTGGATGTCATGAACTGATATATATATATATATATATATATATATATATATATATATATATATATATATATATATATATATAATGACTTTTGAACATTATTAAGGTAAATACATTGTTTGTTCTCTATCAACATCTTTCATTTGCTAACTATGTCTATCAGTAGTTAGTGCCTTCAGTAGTTAGAATCTTTTATTCATCTGGCAGTATTGGCGCACGCTGTATTGCAGTAGTTTGGGTAACGAAGATTTTTGTGAGGTAAGTAATTCATCAAAGGTATGGGTTATTGTTAGTCAGGGCAATTCTTTTGTAGGGATTATTGAAAGTCAGATTGCGTTGCGCTAAAAATATTGTGTGTCAGGTTAAGCACAGTCATCACCAACTGAAATCTGGACTCATCTGACTAGGCTTCGGGTTTTCAGTTGTCAAGGGTCCAACCGATTTGGTCACAGGCCCAGGACAGCAGCTGCAGGTGATATCGTGCTTCCAGCAAAGGCACTCGCGTCGGCCGCCTGCAGCCATAGCTCGTTAACTTTAAATTTCGTCACACTGTCCTAACGGACACGTTCGTAGTACGTCCCACACTGATTTCTGCGGTTATTTCACGCAGTGTTCCTTGTCTGTTAGCGCTGACAACTCCATGAAAATGCCGCTGTTCTCGATCGTTAAGTGAAGGGCCGTGGGCCACTGCATTGTTCGCGATGAGAAGTAATGCCTGAAATGTGGTACCCTTGGCATACTCTTGACCCTATGGATCTCGGAATATTGGATTCTTGTCGTTCAACTGGGACATTAATTAACGCCTCAGTTTTATATGGAATGTTACAAGAGATATATGCGATGAGGATGCAAGCAGAATCGTCTGTCTTGTTCTGCATCTCGTGGGGAGTGTCTGATTAGTGGATGTACAACAACATTGTAATTCAAAGTAATGACAGTGATTCAGACGCCTAATTTTTCCAACCTCGCATGTTTAATTCTTAAGAATTGTGTTCATACCTGCCTACAAAAAAAAAGTAATCACCAAAAAATTAAAACTATTTCTATGTTATTTAAATAAAATGTATTGTTTGAATATAATTTACGTTGATACACTCACGCTCATAAATTAAGGATAATTGCAGAATGTGGTGTCACACAATGTGGCACTACACAAAACTGGCGCTAATAGCATAGGCACATAGGGAACATACATAACACAGATCTTTAGGTCAGTGGTATTGGTGATAAGTTGAGAAAACCGTCCTGAAGCACATGTGCTAGAAAACGCCACTGTTTCCTGCGCATGTACCCCGACATCAATATGGGATATGATCACCATGCCTGTTGGAGCTCATGAAGTGTCCTAGGTGTGTGAAGACGTGCAGAAATACGTCGACCGAGAGCATTCTAGATCAGATGTGCTTGGTGGGGTTTAGGTCTGGCGAACAGGCAGGGCACTCCATTCGCCTGATATCCTCTGTTTCAAGGTACTCCTCAACGATAGCAGCTCGGTGGGGCCGTGCGTTATCATCCATCAGGAGGACGGTGGGACGCACTGCATCCCTGAAAAGGCGAACATACTGGTGCAAAATGACGTCCTGATAAACCTCACCTGTTACAGTTCCTCTGTCAAAGACATGCAGGCGCGTACGTGCACCAATCATAATCCCACACCATACCATCAAACCACGACCTCCATACACGTCCCTTTCAAGGACATTATGGGGTTGGTATCTGGTTGCTGGTTCACGCCAGATGAAAACCCGGCTAGAATTACTGTTCAGACTATACCTGGACTCGTCCGTGAACATAACCTGGGACAACTGTTCCAATGATCATGAACTGTGTTCTTGACACCAGGCTTTACGGGCTTTCCTGTGACTAGGGGTCAGTGGAATGCATCTTACAGGCCTCTGGGCGAATAAACCAGTCTGTTCAGTCGTCTATAGACTGTGTGTCTGGAGACAACTGTTCCAGTGGCTGTGGTAAGGTCCCGAGGAAGGCTACTTGCAGTACTCTGTGGCCGCCTGCGGGCACTGATGGTGAGATATCGGTCTTCTTGTGGTGTTGTACACTGTGGAGTTCCGTACTTTAGCGCCTGGACACGTTTCCTGTCTGCTTCAATCGTTGCCATAATCTTGAGATCACTCTTTGTGGCACACGGAGGACCCGAGCTACGACCTGCTGTGTTTGACCATCCTCCAGTGGCCCTAGTATTTTACCCCTCATAACAACATCAATATGTGTTCTTTGAGCCATTTTCAACAAACAGGCACCAATAGCTCGTCTGAAAACGTCTGCACACTTACTCGCTGCACCGTACTCCGACATGCACCAACACACCTGTGCATATGTGGACTGCTGCAAGCGCCACGGTGCGACGACCGCAGGACAAATGCACCGCATGGTCATACCCCGAGGTGCTTTAAACCAGCAAACCACCCACCACAGCATTGTTTCACCATGTATCAGCATTATCCTTAGTTTAAGTGCATGATTATATTTAAAGTCTTGCTTTTATTAAACTAAATATTACAAAATATCTTCAACCTAAGTGATGAACAGTTAGGAAAATAGACAAAATTTTTAATTTACTTTTTCGGTACATTCGCATGGTTCTATTTTGTCAGATTTTTCATTTGTTAAAAATCAAATTTTGTTGAGTTTAGTACCATTAGAATCGCGTGTAGAGCAGTTTTGCCCAGGTTTATGTCTTATTTTCCCTTATTTGTCTGGATTAGCATGTTTCTAAAATGATTGAAACAGGTCGTGGCACATCAACGATTTCAAGTTAACTATTTTGTGTATTTAAGAACGAGAAAATGGACGATCGATTTTATAAAAACGGAGTGCTTCACTTTACTTACGCTACAGAAAATGAGCGGTAGTTGAGGAGGTTTTGTTGGAAGGAGAGTAGTTTCGAAAGGGATTGATGGGTTCAGGAGGACCCGGACCAAACACTTGGAAGGGGAAAGTATACTGGAGCGGGCGAGGACACGCAAATCGATGAACAGGTCTTACATATTTCGTCCGTATGATACTTGTAGGAAACTACGTGTTTTAAGTCTACAAAAGAAATTACGAGGTACATGATTTTAGAATAAAATTTGCCGTTTCGTCTGTTCACGTGACATTCTAATAATGTCTATTTTCTTGTAATACGACGTGGTTATTCTCCAGGCCGAGACATTAGCGGCGCCGTCAGGAGCCGGACTACGGGAGCCACAAGCCAGGGACCGCTGCGGCCGTTTCACGCGGCACCTAACAAGATGGTTGGCTCAGCACTCGTTCCTGCCGCATATCCTCCGCTCCTCTGTTCCTCAGGGGAGACACTTACTGCAGTCCGCGGCCAGGGGCGCGCAAACAGTAATGCGGCAATCATCCAGCGAAGCTGAAAGGATTCAAAAAGCGCAGAAAACGAGGAAAGAGAGGAAGGGAGAGGGAGTTCTTGACAGCACTTCCGCTGGCTGCTGGAATAATAAGAATGAAATATGCAGAAAGACGTCTGCTTAGCCGCGGAGGGAAAAGAAGAAGAAAAAAAAAAAGACTCTGAGAACGTGAGTGCCACAATGTTTTCTTTCTCGAACAGCCTTTCTTTGCCCCTCCTATGCGCCGTTTTCGTTTTATCTTTGGGACATTATAAAGGCGTTACCATCTATCTTCCGCGGAGACCGCTTCTATTTTTCTTGTGTGCGTGGTGACAAGCAACTGAGCCGTAGCGTTGGCGCCCGTGACGGCACTTGATGTACGGTCGCATCATAGCTGAGGACCGAGAACTGAGGGCGGTATTCGCTGCCAATGTACCAAGATGCGGTGCTTTATGCAAGGTGAAATCGGTTATCGTAGCAAAGTGTTCACTGAATGTTCGTAAGTGTGACACAGTAACTTGTCACTTGAAGGAACCAGGTCTCAGTGATGGAATAAGTACTACCCGAAAAGGTGAGCCGCAGTCGTAGGGACGGAAGGAGCACTATCTTGTTTACGCTTTGGCAGGGGAACTGTACTTATAATGAATGGGAGTACAGTACCCTAACCACTACACTACCTGCCTCGAAACCCCGTAGAGGCAACCTTCGTTTGTCTCTCGTATACTCTAAAATTCTTAAAGAATTTAGTAGCTTTGTTATAAACTTTGACCTTCATCTATATTCCACAAGCCACCTTTGTGCTTACAGCAGAGCATAATTTGTGTGCAACTGTCATTTACCCCTTACGTGTTCTAGTCGTGAATGGTGCGCGTGAAGAACACTTGCTGGCAACTGTCTGCGGAAACTGTAATGTCTCTAATTTTACTTTCACGGTCTTTTCGTATGATCGTAGGGGCATGCTATATGCTGACAGTAACAGCCAGCAAAGTACTCTCGTGGAATTTTGTTACCAAACCACACCGTATTTAACACCACTCTTGTAGTATCTACCATTGGGATTGGATGGGCATCTCGGTAACACTTTCATTCTTAGTACACGAACTTGTGAAAAAATGTGCTGATATTCTTCCGATCTCTAGTGCTAAGATTACCAGACTGATGAGCAATATTCAATTAACCGTCGAACGAGTGTTATGTGAGCTACCTATGGCTTCAAAATTCTTTCGATGAATATCAGCCTGCCTCATCTGCCGTCAGTTTTATGTGGTCGTTTCACTTTAAATCGCTAGGTACGCACGTCAGATGTATTTGACTTGTATCACTGCTTCCAGTGATTGGTACCCGCCAGGTTAGCCGAGAGTGGTAACGCGCTGCTTCCTGGACTCGGGTAGGTGCGCCGGCCCCGGATCGAATCCGCCCGGCGGATTAACGACGACGGCCGGTGTGCCAGCCAGCCTGGATGTGGTTTTTAGGCGGTTTTCCACATCCCACTAGGTGAATACCGGGCTGGTCCCCACATCACGGCTCGCAGACATTTGAACACTTTTGTACTATTCCATGGATTACACTAGTCGCAAACAGTTGGGGTGCACTAATTCGGTACAGGGTGGCGGCAGGAAAGTCATCCGGCGAACCCTTCCACTAACATTGCCAAATCCGATTAACCATGCCGACCCTGCCTAACCGCGGGAAAAGGCACACGCGAAAGAAAAGAATGACTGCTTCCAGTGATTGTACAGCAACTGGTCTTTTAGCATATTAATTCGGTTACTTTGAAGGTGAGCAACCAATCCTATTACCAAGTGTCGATCTTCTATAGGTGTTGCTGCATTTTTCTCGCGGTGCGACTACACTTCGAGTCGTCTGCGAAGAGTGTCAAATAGCTTCTGACGTTCTCCAGTAAAGCATTTATACTGTGAACATTACTGGCTTTTCAATAGTCCTTTCGGTTTACCCGAAGTTACTTTTATGTCTGAATATTTCTGCGTGTTACGAATGACATGCTGCGTTCTGTCTTTTAGGAACTCTTCAACGTAGTCACAAAACAGGTCTGATATTCCACACGCTCGGCTTTTATTCATAAGCTGGCAGTGAGAAAATGTATCGAACATCTTCATGAAATCAGTAAACATGGAATTAGCCTGCGTGTCGGCATCTACCGCTTTCTGTGCCCCATGGAGGACAAGAGCGAGCTAGATTATACTTATAGAGAAAATTTTTCATCCTCAGAAATATCATTATACGCGAACAAGAAACTTATTCCAAAATTCCATAATAGACAGACGTCAGCAACGTAGGCCTACAGCCCTGTTTATCTGTTAGAATACTTGTAACGGGAGTGACCTGTGCTATTTTTCAGTCTCATCGAAAACTTCAATTTACCAGCTACCTACGACACACTGATGCTAAAAGAGATGCAAATTTTTTCACTTTTTTATGTAGTGTCGCACAGGTCGGTCTTCCTCTGTTGCGCGATTTCAGCTGATGTTTCTATCTCACGGTCCCTTATTTAAATATCTGTAAAATGGATGTTCGTGTGATGATTGAGAGGAGGATGTGCAGTACCACCTTCCTCAGTGAATCAGTTTCGGAGAAAGGGAACCGAGCAAGCTCTCTTAGCAGCTTAGTTCGGAACGTAGTAGATGCAAAATGTTTTGAAATTTTCTCTGTGAAACATAACAGTGCCGTAACACTATTCTCTCGCACTATAGTTTACACAATCGTCTTGAGAGATTCAGCAACTGCATAGATATTTAAGAAAATTCTCATTTATTGTTCCGACTAATCTGCACATATTTTAATTAGATTGCATGTTTCGATCACTCTGGATCATCTTCTGATCTAAGCAGGTGTCAGCAACCATCTTGTCTACTCAGAACCACATTACTCAGAACCACATATCGGAGTAGTCCGATATGTGGTTCTGAATTGACAAGACGGGCTGCTGACGCAACTACTTAGATCTGAAGATGATTTATACTGATCGAAACACGTAATTTTATTTTAAAAAATGCGCAACTGAGACGGAAGAGTGAATAATAATTACCTTAAAATTATTCCTTCTTTTCAAGAACTTCAATATTGTACTGAGAAGGTACACAGTTCTGTTCGCAAAAGCCCATTATTCGAAGCTTACTTCCCCTCTTGCGTTCATTGTTGGTCGAAAGAAGGAAAATGTATGACATTGTTGGCTATGACATCATTTGGGGTCGTTAAGTTGAGCCGCCTAATCGAAAACTGTTTTCTTTCGCTCGTTTCCACGTGCCCGTGTGAGAGTTGTCTTAAGCGTAACTGCTCAACGTAGGTGACTAATGGCTGTGTGTTTATTGAGGTCTCATGTTTGTGTTGTATGATGATGAGAGAAGAGAGAGGGAGAAACCTCGGTGCCAGCAAGAACTTGCTCCTTTTCGAATCCCACCGAAGGGACCGCTGGCTTTAACGTCCGCATCCAAAGGATGGACCACCATCAATAGTGTCATACGCTCTCACTTCAAGAGACACTTCAGACAGGTTTGTAATTTAATCTAGAACGTCGGTGTCAAGTCTGGTATTCAGAACTTGACGCCACTAATTCTCCTCCCCTTGCCGCCCAAAACCTGCCAGAGAAAGTTTAATCCGTCACAGAAGCAGTGGCAAGGAAGAGGCTATGGGGGCTATAGCACCCACCCCCGTCCCCAGTGGAGTATCATATTACACTGGATAAAATGACTTGAGAAATTAGCGACTATACTACTCCAACAGATTCAATCACATTTTTATAATAATGTAGCAATATATGTTGCAATGTATTTCAAACACATTTTCAAAAAAGAATAAGAGTGGCAAGTAGCTTACTATCTAAACCAATAAATATCATTTAACTTAAAATGGGCGTCTATTATTTATTAATAAACGTTTTATACCCTGAACTCCAAAATAGTTACCAAAAACTACTTTCAGCAAAACCAAATTTTACCAGTTTGTCAGTGGAGGACCCCAACTCTCCATTTGTTAGGCGACATTCCATTTTCCCAAACCCCCTCCCTCCTCCCATTACCGCCCGCCCCCCTTCACCGACTTCTAGAATCACCCCTGATCCATCAAATGGATTCGAATCGCCTGTTTCCAAGTCAACTGTTGCAGCACAGACGTATGGTCGCGATATTATCAACGGAGGCGGAGTTTTTGGTAAAACTGTCTTTTTATCTCGGCATGTTTGTTGAATATGATGGCTGATGTTTAATTACTTTTCTGAGTAGAGTATTTATTGCGATGATAGTAGGATACACGTTAAAACGCTGTGGCGATGCACTATTCGAACCCGGGTCGGTATCTATTCACGGGCAGGTACACTGAAGCACCAAAGAAACTGGTGCAGGTATGCGTATTCAAATACAGAGATATGTAAACATGCAGAATACTGCGCTTCGGTCAGCAACGCATATATAAAACAACAAATATCTGGCACAATTGTTACATCGGTTACTGCTGCTATAGTGGTAGATTCTGCAAGAAGTGAACCAACGACGACTGAAGAGAATCGTTCAACGTGACTAAAGTGCAGCCCTTCCGCAAAATGCTGCATATTTCCAGGCTGGGCCATCATTAAGCGTCAGCGTGCTAACCATCTAACGAAACATCGTCGATATGGGCTTTGGAAACCGAAGGCCAAGTCGTGTACCCTTGAAGAGTGTGCAATACGAAGCTTTACGACTCGTCTGAGTCCGTCAACACCGACATTGGACTGACTTGACAGATGTTGCCTGATCTGATGAGTCTCGTTTGAAATTGTATCGATTGGGTGGACGTGTACGGGTATGGAGACAACCTCATGGATTCATGGACCCTGCATGTCAGCAGCTGACTGCTCAAGCTGGTGGGGGTTCTGTAATGGTTTGGGGTATAACCAGTTGGAGTGATAGGAGGCTCCTGATACGTCTAGATACGACTCTAACAGATGGCACGTATGTAAGCATCCTGCCCGATCACCTGCATCCATCCATGTCCACTGTGCATTCCGAAGAACTTGCGGAACCCCACACGTCCAGAATAGCTACAGAGTGGCTGCAGGAACACTCTTATGAGTTTAGACACTTCCGCTTGCCGCCAAACTCGCCAGACCTGAACATAATTTAGCATATCTGGGATGCTTTTGGAAATTGGAACTTTGTGGTAACAGCGTATGGGTCCCTAAGCTTACACATGACTTTATCTATCTCAAACTGACTTACGCTAAGGACAACACACACACCCATGCCCGAGGAAGGACTAGAATCTCCGACGGGGGAAGCCGCGCGAATCGTGAAGAAGCGCCACAGGTTGCGCGGCTACCCCGCGTGGCTGGGTTGCTTTGCAACGTGCTTTTGAGAAGAGATCTCTAACCCCTCGTGATGTTACGGATTTATGGAGAGCCCCGCAGGATTCATTACGTCAGTTTCATCCAGCACTACTTCAGACATTAGTTGAGTCCACGCGCAATCGTGTTGCGGCACTTCAGCGTGCCCGCGGGGGCCCCACACGGTATTAGGCAGGTGTACCAGGTTCTTTGGCTCTTCAGTGTAGATATCCATATAGTCAAATACATTACCTGCAGATAGTGAAACGGTGCGGTACGATGTCATTCTACGCCTATACACTATCGGTGGGTACGTAAATGATTTGACTTGCAATCCTCTGGAATTTGTAGAGTAGTCACCAGAATGTGTTAGTATTTTTCGCGTTTAGTGTTGTTACCAGGCCTGATGGGATACGTCAGAGGCGTGAACGGCGCCACATATTGAGTAATCACTTTGAGGGACACGGAGATGCCGTGTGCACATGCCGAGACAGTGTTATCAGCAACTGACATAGCTTCCAAGGGGTTTCGTTGTGGGTCTTCAGTCTGGCTAGATTTGTGGGGCATTCGACTGTGACAGTGTCTCGATGTTAGGCTACACGGGAAACAAAGAGCAAATGTACTCATCACCAAGGTTCTGATTGACCAAGTTTCAGTTCCACAAGTGACGATCACTGTATTGTGCACCAAGCACATTAGAACCTCTTCACATCTGCGCCTGCTGTCTGAGAACAAGGACTGGACTTCCTGCAACATTGTGTGCCATCCCCCACCATTGGTCGGAGATTAGTAGTAGCTGCACTTGGGAATTACCGTCCAATGCTGTGGGTTGTTGTTAATACAATAAAAATTCCTGCGCTTGGAGTGGTTTCGTGAGCGGGAAGCAAGGACTGCTGTTGAACGGCGTCGCATAGTATTAGGCATGAACCAGGTTTTGCACTGCCCCTGATGACCATCGTCGGCAGGTATGGTGGCGAAGTGCGAGAGGTCCTATTCTTCTATTATTTTAGACTTTCATTCCTGGTATCATGGTGTGGAGAGCCATCGGGTAAGACTTGAAGTCACGGATACTAGTGACAGAGAGAACTCCGACAGCAGAACGACACGTAATCGAGATACTGCGTCCTGATGTGTTACACCTCATGAGACAGTATCATGGTGACGTCTCTTTACAGGACAATGCTCGTGCATGCATGGCACGTGTCTTCATGAACTGTATGAACAATGCTGAGGCGCTCCCATGGCTACAAGATACCCAGATACGTCCCATATAGAAAATGCCCGGAACGAGTCCGGATGTCAAGTCCGTCACAGTGCCAGTATCGAGGATATCAAGTGCTATTTACCACAGTTGTGGGGCGTGTAACTTCAGGAGATTTTACAATGAATTTACACTGAACAGCCAAAGAAACTGGTACACCTAAATAATATCGCGTAGGGCCCCAGCAAGCGCGCGTAAGTGCCGCAACAAGATGTGGCATGGTCTCGACTAATGTCTGAAGTAGTGCTGGAGGGAACTGACACCATGAATCCTGCAGGGCTATCCATAAATCCGTAAGGGTACGATGGGATGGAGATGTCTTCTAAGACCACGTTGCAAAGTGTCCCGGATATGTTCAATAATCTTCATGTCTGAGGAGTTTGGTGGACAGGCGAAGTGTAAATTCAAAAGAATGTTCCTGGAGCCACTCTGTAGCAATTCTGGATATGTGGGGCGTTGCATTGTCCTGATGGAATTCCCCAAATCCATTGGAATGCACAATCGACACGAATAGATGTAGGTGATCGGACAGGATGCTTGTGTACCTGTTACCTCTCAAGTGTCAAATGGTTCAAATGGCTCTGAGCACTATGGGACTTAACTGCTGTGGTCATCAGTCCCCTAGAACTTAGAACTACTTAAACCTAACTAACCTAAGGACATCACACACATCCACGCCCGAGGCAGGATTCGAACCTGCGACCGCAGCGGTCGCGCGGTTCCAGACTGTAGCGCCTAGAACCGCTCGGCCACTCCGGCCGGCTATCTCAAGTGTTGTTTCTTGACCACTACGGACCCTCAACCACCTTGGACAGTCCCCTGCAGAAATGCGGGCTCTATGGATTCATGAGGTTGTCTCCATACCCGTACACGTCCATCCGATCGATACAATTTGAAACGATCCTCGTCCGACGAGGCAATGGCTTTCCAGCCATCAACAGTCCAGTGTCGGCATTGACGGTATTTTCGGAAGGGTTGCACTTCTGTCACGTTGAACGATTTTCTTCAGTCCTCGTTGGTCCCGTTCTTGCCGGATCTTTCTCCGGTAGCAGCGATGTCGAAGATTTGATGTTTTACCGGAATTCTGATATTCACGGTACACTCGTGAAATGTTCGTAGGGGAAAATCCCCACTTCATCGCTACCTCGGAGATGCTGTGTTCCTCTCGTTCGTTCGCCGACTGTAACAGCAAGTTCAAACTCGCTTAAATCTTGTTAACCTACCACTGTAGCAGCAGTAACCGATCTAACAATTGTGCTAGATATTTGTTGTTTTATATATGCGTTGCCGACCGAAGCGCCATATTCCACCTGTTTACATATCTCTGTATTTGAATACGCATGCCTATACCAGCTTCTTTGCGGCTTGAGTGTATGACAGTTTTCCCAATCTATTAGGTGCTCGCATTCGTACCAAAGGGGATACAAAGTCATAACTGCAAGTAGGCTGATACAACCAACCTCTTTTAAAAATTTGACTCGAGTCTGTAATCCTTGAAGTAACCCTCAAGACCGGCGACGTATCACTTCGTTTCCACCTCTCCTCCTCGGCGCTTCATTTTTTTTTTATTTGTTGTTGTCAGGCAGAGTATTACAAATGTCGACGTTTAATTCAGTAACGCTGGAGGTAAAAGTATGCTCTTATTACTCATAATACTGAACGGCAAAGACAAGATACATGATGATGACAGACCACACTTTTGTTTGAATGTGTTTTTGTGGAAATCGCTCAGGTACTTAGCTAGAATTGTGTACGAGTATTATTCCAGCGAGAGGGCATCTATTACTTGCGAAATGTATCATCGGTAGAATAACACACTGATGCAATGTACAGATTGACTGCAGCTATGGATTGCACCACATTGTTTCTTCTGAAGAGAGAGAGACAGCCACGGCTGTCGGTCTGAAATGCCAGGGCTTCGGCGCTAATGGAAAGTTCTGGGCAGGAATTACGTGCGGCTACGTGGCGACTCGCGCTGTCTCGTATAACGCATCGCTTGGCGTACGGACTGGTTAGGCCGTTTACACGCGGTGCATGTAACGCTTGTAGCCAGTTGTTTATAGTTCACAATAACACTGCACTGTCGCTGCTTAATGGAGCTCTGCAACTATAGTCCACCACACCGGTAAATGTTACGCTCCATGTGGGACGGGGGTTCGATGCTGCCGTCTGTGAAACGGGTTGAGCTAGGTGATGTGGAATGTGTCGGAGTAGCCGGAATGACCTTAATCTACATCTACACATATATCTCTGCCATTTAAGCTGGCTGACGGAATGTGGTGAAGGGTACCTCTGAAATCATATCATTTGCACCTGCTGACGTGTGGGAGCAACGGCTGTCTAAGGCTCTATACGACCTCTTATTTCCTGTTTATGATCATGGCCTTTATGCGAGTCGTACGTGGAATGAATTAATATGTTGTCAAACTCTTTTTGGAACATTTCCTTTCGAAATTTTCTACAGTTAACTTCTCAGTGATGGACAGTGCCCCACTTGGGGCCTGTGGCACTGGATTTTGCTGAGCATCTGATAAAAGTTCTCGTGCTGACTAAACGATCGAATGAAAAAGCACTCGTCTTCGTCGAGTCTTCTCTGTCTCCTCTATCAAGCCGATCTGATTAGGATTCCAGAGTGAGGAACAGAGAATCGCGAGAACAAGTGTTTTGTAATCCACGTCCATGTAAATTAGTCCTTGCACAGAAAGGTGTTGTAAGAATAATATCTGGTGTCCGTCCTCAAGCTACATGTAGTGCAAATAGACATATTAACGACAGCTTCACAACACATTTTCTCTCGTAAGAGCACTACTTTTTGTAAAAATAGGAAACACCAAGAAGGAACCATGTGAATAAAATGAAATTTATTCCACAGATTCGGAACACGGCAGTACAAGAATAATTAGAATTACGCAACTGTACATGTTCTTTGACCTTGAGAATTCAGTACGGTGTGAATCCACCATGCGCCGTGATCGAAGTCTCTAGAACTCGTTGCATGGAATCAAAGAGGGCCTGCATATACCTCTGGGGAACACACGGTCATGTAGTTTACGTGCTTGTCCACTAAGCACCCACATGATTGCAGAAGAACCAGAACGAACAAATTTCCGATCGACCGAATCCCAGACGTGATAGATGAGTGACATGACAGGTGACACGGTCAGAGGAACACTGGTACCTGTCGATATTCGAATAAAGTTCGCAAAGTCCTTGCCGCATATTACCGGGCATTGTCCTGCTGAAGTATAGCATGCAGAGCTGCCTGCAGGAGGGGTAGTGTCTGGCCCTATTACTTCCGTGTAGTGGTTGCTATTCGGACAACCCTCAGTAAGCAGGGGACAAGAATGCACGTCATAGTCAATGGCACCGCAAACGATGCCACTCATCAATACAGGGTGCGTCAAAAAAATGTATGCACACTTTGAACTGTCATAGACAATTTATTTCCCGTTCTACAAGGTTAAATATCTGTGAGAAAGTAATGTTATATTTCTTCAACAGGTGGCAGCAGTGGCAAGGAAGTAACTGTAACATGGCGGACGTGCGTTTGAGCTTTGAAGCGCGGAAGCAGATAATTAAGTGGTACTGGAAGTTTGAGAACGTAGCTGCAGTTCGAAGACAGTGGAGAAGTGAGTATGGTACAGACCCACCTTCAAGGTTAACAATTACACGTCTACGAGACAAATTCGAAATTCATGGAACAGTGTGTGATGTGAATAAAGGTCGATCAGGGCGACCACGTACAGCTACAAATGATGATTGCACAACTGCGGTCTTAAAACTGTTTCAGCGTTCGCCTCAAAAATCTTCAAGGCAAGCGGCACGTGAGAGTAATGTAAGTGCTAGTAGTGTGCTACGCATCCTGAAGAAAGGCAAGTTTCGTGCGTACATTCTAAGGCTGGTGCAACAGCTAAGTGACGACGATCGAAGGTTAGAATTTTGTGAATGGGTTCAGGAGATCGTGAGACGTGAACCGGGATTTATGGGTAGCATAATTTGGTCGGATGAAGCTCAATTCAAACTCAATGGAACTGTCAATAGCCACAATTGTGTGTACTGGGCTGAAGGTAATCCTCACATTACAGCTGAAAAGGCTGTGAATTTGCCTGGTGTAAATGTGTGTTGTGGTTTGTCTGCAAGGGGACTAATTGGGCCTTTCCGCTTTGAAGCTACTGTTACTGGAGAAACGTTCCTAACAATGCTTGATTCCCTGCCATTCGTGCATTATACGGCAATGATGAGATTTATTTCCAACAAGATGGCACCCCGCCGCACTATCATAGGGACGTACGAGCACAATGTACCAGGCCAGTGGATAGGACGCAGGGGACCAATCGAGTTTCCTGAACGATCCCCAGACCTCACGCCGCTGGATTTCTTCTTATGGGGCACAGTAAAAGATGAGGTGTACAAACGTAAACCACGTAACCTGGACACACTTTGGAATGAGATTCTGGCGGTGTGCGCAGAAATCTCATTGGACACTTTGGTGCGATGTACGGAATCAGTGGTGACTCGTACTCAGAAATGTATTGATGCTGAAGGCCACCAGTTTGAACATTAATCACATTTGCAAAGTACATTTATTTTTCCAAGTGGACTTTAAGCTTTCCATTTCCAGAAATTTAACATTGTAGAACGGGAAATAAATCTTCTATGACGCTTCAAAGTGTGTATACATTTTTTGATGCACTCTGTATTTACCCAATTACTTTCAGCACGGTAACGTCTAACACGTTTGCGGCCATCTGTGTAGGGCGAGTTGGCATGCTGGTGAGGGCGTGCGTGTGTCCATTGCAGTCTCAAGCGTTGACGGTTTCTGTCCAGTGAAACCCGGCACAATAGCGTGCGGGCCGCCAGTCCGGTCCACAGCGCGTCGAACTATCGACACAGACCTGTTCACATCCCTTGTAGTGTTCTGACGTCGAGCTAACACTTTGGAAGAAGCTCTTCTGTCAATTATGGCCACGGGGACAAGATGGCGGTCATCTCGCATTGTGGCGACGTAGTGTGGCCTAGCTGCGTACTACTCTCTTGTATTAACTGGTTCCATAAACGGATGACTGTCATAACGGCGTGCCCTTTATGAGTGAAGACGTCACCGTACGACAAACCCGTTCCCCGGGGACCAGTTATTCTGCCATTATCGAATTCATTTGTTGATATTATTCCCTTTGATGTCAACGACGCCCTTTGATGTCAATGCCGGCAGTTAGCTGCACATTTCCACTCAGTTTGACGGCTCGCCGGCAGGAGTGGCAGAGCGGTTCTAGGCCCTAAAGTCTGGAACCGCGCTACCACTACGGTCGCAGGTTCGAATCCTGCATCGGGCATGGATGTGTGTGATGTCCTTAGGTTAGTTAGGTTTAAATAGTTCTCGGGGACTGATGACCTCAGGAGTTGAGTCCCATAGTGCTCAGAGCCATTTTGACGGCGCTACACTGACTGGCGTAACATTGACCTGTCCGGTCACACGAAAGAGAGCGCTGTTGTGCCTACGTGTACGCCATCTCTCTGCAGTCTGAATCACTTGCTATGGTTCTACTGTTCCACATGCGTGAGTGATTCTGAGCATTCCTTCTGAACGCTGCAATTTTCACAAAAACTAGTGTAATAGAACACACAGAAATATTTATTCACACAGGGAAATCGAAGAAATTCCGGCTCATAGGGACGCCTAGCGACAATCGTTCAACCGGCCTTCCCAATAACCATCCTTCTACATACACATTCTTCCACAATTTGGCTTGTTCTCCATCTCTAATAACTTCGTTGACGACGGACCTTCAAACACAAATCTTCTTTACCTCTCTTGTTGCCATACGTCAAACTTTCGAAGTTACAGTTCCCCCGTCGTCCCGATCGCCGCCAACAATCCCCTATCGACAGCTCCCGTGCAGAGTGACTATTCCACAGTCGCCCCCGAGCCGCAAAGCTAAGCAAGTTGAAGTAGTTCATCGTAGAGAATATTACCAGAAAATGAACGTTGTCCCATTGTGCTGAAGGAAGCAGCCACCTTCACAGATCAAGAGATACAGGGTATTTTTAAAATTACTTTTTTTAAATAGCTCGAAATCTTCACGTCTTATCAATCAGTTTGGGACAGCGTTGTGTGTGGAAGATAGTGGACCTAGGAACACACGATGTTTCCTAGTCCTTGTTTCATTGTAGTGAATAAATGTCCTCTATAAACCGCAGTAGGTAGTTTCCGGCATTTTCAAATGCTTTTGTTGTTGTGAGACATGTAGTTGTGTTTTGTGCAGTTTTTGTAAATATTACGAGTTCTACATGATTAAGTGCTGTATAATATACACTGAGGTGACAAAAAATCACAAGATAGTCTTATGTACATATGTAGATGGCGGTAGTATCGAACACACAAGGTATAAAAGGGCAGTGTCCTGGCGGAGCAGTCATCTGGTTGGTTGGTTGGTTTTGGGGAAGGAGACCAGACAGCGTGGTCATCGGTCTCATCGGATTAGGGAAGAATGGGGAAGGAAGTCGGCCGTGCCCTTTCAGAGGAACCATCCCGGCATTTGCCTGGAGCGATTTAGGGAAATCACGGAAAACCTAAATCAGGATGGCCGGACGCGGGATTGAATCGTCGTCCTCCCGAATGCGAGTCCAGTGTCTAACCACTGCGCCACCCCGCTCGGTGCAGTCATCTGGACTCCGGTGATTCACGTGAAAAGGTTTTCCACGTGATTATGTACGCACCACAGGAATTAACAGACGTTGAGCGCGGAATGATAGTTGGAGCTAGGCGCATGGGACATTCTGTTACGGAAATCGTTATGGAATTCAGTATTCCGAGATCCACAGTTCCAAGAGTGTGCGGAGAATAGCAAATTTCAGTAATTATCTCTCACTACACAGTGGCCGAAGGTCTTTACTTAGCAACTGAGCGGCAGTGTTTTCGTAGAGCTGTCGGTGCTAATAGACAAGCAACTCTGCGTGAAATAACCGCAGAAATTTATCTGGGACGTACGACGAACGAATCCGTGAGGACAGTGCGGCGAAACGTGGTGTTCACAGACTATGGCAGCAGACGTCCGACGTGAGTAACTTTGCTAACAGCACGACATCGTCTGCAACGCCTCTCCCCGGCTCGTGACCGTATCGGTAGGACCCTAGAGGACTGGATACTCGTGGCCTGGTCAGATGACTCCCGACTTCAGTTATTAAGAAGAGCTGACGGTAGGCTTTCTGCGTAGCGCAGACCCCACAAAGCTATAGATCCCAGTTGTCAACAAGATACTGTGCAAGCTCGTGGTGGCTCCATAATGGTGGGGGCTGAATTTGCATGGAATGGACCGGGCCCTCTGATCCAATTGAACCGATCACTGACTGAAAATGGTCATGTTCGGCTTCCTGAAGGCCATTTGCAGCTATTCATGGACTTTATAAGTTCCAAAACAACAATGGAATTTCTTTGGGTGACAATGCGCCATGTCACTGGGCCATAATTGTTCGTGATTGGTTTGAAGAACATTATGGAAAATTCGAGCGAATGATTTAACCACCCAGATCGACCGACATGAATACCACCGATTATTTATGGGACATAATCGAAAGGTCAGTTCGTGCACAAACTCCTGCACCGGCAACACTTTAGCAATTTTGGACCGCTGTAGAGGCAGAATGGTTCAATGTACCTGCAAGGATCTTCCAACGACTTGAGTTCATGCCACGTCGGTCTGCTGCTCTAGGCCGGGCAAAAAGAGGTCAGACACGATATTAGAAAGTATCTCAAGACTTTTGTCGCCTCGGTGTATTGAATTATTTGAAGGATACTGTTAATTCATCAATAGCAGAGCCCCATGGTGAGTAAAATACTGTTTATTTTTAAAACTAAGTGCATAACTTATGGACGATTGAATCATACTTCGTCGTTCATGCATGATGCTGTACCTTGAAACGGAAAAAATCTCCTGTCATGGAAAACATGATATTTGTAAATTAGTTCAGTTCCTTTAATGTCTTAAGAATTTTCCCTCTCTAGTTACAAATAGCTTATATTTCAAAATTTTTTAACTTCTTCTTAATTTGATTTCACTTATTAATAATGTTACACATAGACTATTCAATACTTTTAAAATTTGAGTATAATACTTGTTTCTAGGTGCATGAACATAATGTACCTTGGAACAGTTTTTCAACATTTGGAAATACCTTACATTCCCAGACAAATTTTTGTATTTTCAGCAAAAGACTGCAGCACACATAAGATGAAGGCCGTAATTTCAAAGCAGAATAAGAAGATATATTAAACTTCTCTTTTAGGGCTGGTCAGAGGCGAATGTCTCTAAGTGTTCCAAGGTATAACACTGTCCGCATTACATTTTAGTGTTTTTTAAATACACGCGGAGGAGGTACTGTACCTTGCTCTGACGACTCCAAGAAAGGGGACTAACTTGGCGGTTACTTTTTTCTCTCCAAGCTACACAATGGGAAACGCGATGAAAATAAACTAGAATGATTCTATATCTCACACAACAGAAACATCTTCGAAGTTGAACTGAAAGCCGTTTACTACAGAATCATTTCATGCTACTTATTCCTCAGTGTATCGATAAGCATGTCTGAACATAGTCATTCTTCCACCTGCTGGAGTATCTTTATCTTTGATTGGCCGTGAACACGCTCCGATTTCCTACTTGCTACCACATGGACGTGTCGAAGTATTCATTAGAGATGGTTTCTAGCTTGTGCTACCTGTTGTTATTACACGTTACGTTTTTTTTTTCTTCAAATTTATTCACGCGAGGTGATTCGTAGCAGTATTTTATGTGGACAACGCTAGTTCTTTGTACGGATTCACATCTTGATTGTAAGGTGTGGTAACCAACATCCATACACGGGTCAGTTATCCATGGTCATGTGAAGTCACAAAGCCCGTTGAAGGCCACTTGTATGGAAGACTTGAGACTTTGAGTCCATTTTCTGCACACTAAATAAACACTTATTCAGTACTCTTATGTCCGCCTCCGGTAGCTGAGTGGTCAGCGTGACAGAATGTCAATCCTAAGGGCCCGGGTTCGATTCCTGGCTGGCTCGGAGATTTTCACCTCTCAGGGACTGGGTGTTGTGTCGTCCTAATCATCATCATTTCATGCCCATCGACGTGCTAGTCGCCGAAGTGGCGTCAAATTGAAAGACTTGCACCCGGCGAACGGTCTACCCGACGGGAGGCCCTAGTCAAACGACGTTTACGTTTGGTACTCATATAACTTGTGACCCTTACAAAGTTATTTTTCTATCTTCTTATTTTTATTCAAATTCTCGCACGTACCACTCAAGAACATCTTTCATGACAGAGTTACGTTACGGGTTTTTTTTTCTTTTATTTAAGAGGAGAGACAATACACTGCTTTTTACGCAGACGATACTTTCTTCTTTTCAAAATGAATTTTCCATATAAGAAGATAAGCGCAAATTGCAGACGTCGATATGTAGCTATCATAAGAGCTCATTTCTCTTTGTTAAGCGTTGTAATATGTAGTGCTGAAGTTTATCCGCGTTGCACCAATCACTTCTGTAAGGAGTGATTCATTAACACAGATAGGGGATAACTACATGAGATCAGCTGTCAAGGTTGTGGTTTCAATTTACTTTGATTTATCTTATATTAAATCTCCCTTTCATTATGTCGTTACGCTATTACATAGTTTCTGGTCACTACAGAAGATAAGGTAAAGTTAGTAGATTGCGTTTTTTTCGCGCATGGGTAAGATTTTATGTAAACGGATATGTTTTCAGGGCATTAAAAACAGACACCCACCGATGGAAAAAAATTGCAACATAAAAAAGAAGTTAACGTAGGGTGATGAAATTTCGGGAATACATATGTATAGGTAGCATAATTAGGTAACCAACATAACAAGACTAAATGTCAACGTAAGAGCGAGATAAGCCATTGCACGTGTGAAATTCTGGTACATTAATAACGGGTATAACCGCCAGTATGTTGACTGTAAGCATGCAGACGTGGATGCATTGTGTTGTACAAGTGTCGGAAATAATTATGTGGCAGGGGGTTCTATGACTGTTGCACTTGATCAGTCTCGGTCAGTACAGATGTAAGGACCTATTCATACCAGTAAACGCACGATTATTCAAATTGAAATGGCTCTAAGCACTATGGGACTTAACATCTGAGGTCATCAGTCCCCTAGACTTAGAACTAGTTAAACCTAACTAACCTAAGGACACCACACGCATCCGTGCCCGAGACAGGATTCTAACCTGCGACCGTAGCAGCAGCGTGGTTCTGGACTGAAGCACCTAGAACCGCTCGGCCACCACAATTCTTTTTCTGATTATTTTGCAAATGAGCTTATGTGTTAGATATTTGACTTTTAAAATATACATGAGAAAAAGTCGCGTAGTCCCTTAGTGTCCCCATTATGAAACACTGGATGTATATAGGGAGGATCATTTACGTTCAATGTTGAGCAATAGGTAGCTTTTCATTCGCCTTAATGTTTATGGTGTCATATTTTCTGAGCTATATTTCGTACATCCCGAACAGTGTTAGTAGTAAAGAAGAAATAAATTAAAATGTCATACTTTATGCTCATGTTTTATTGCGCTCCATATATCTTTATGATATCACATCTCCCGAACTATTAGTCGTACGATGATATAATTTTGTAGGTACATGCAATGATATATATATGCTGTTGTAAGTACGCTGTTCATGTGTTTGTATGTTGGCAGCTCTATGTAGCGCTCTGCATTAATAACGCTGACAGCACTGTGTGCACTCTGTAAGAGGCTCAGTGGCTGGTCGGACTAGCAGTTGGAGGTGAACAGCCATGATGGAAGTTGATAGTGAATAGTCAGCAGTGATGGAGGTTAGAGGTTAATAATTAGCAGTGTTGGAGGTTTGCAGTATTAGCGCGAGCGGACGCTCCGAATGTCTATCCATTTATTACTGATGGTTATAAGAAGAAATCCTAAGAATAACCCATACATATCATAATTAACTTAGCTCACAGTCAATCTCCATGAGACGAATTACAGCGATACAAGCGCCAATTCTGCCAGCTATATAAGAGATCCTATCTACTGAAGGCTCTAACTACTAACAGGCATGCGGTTAGCAAAGGAAACATTTTGTTGCAGAGCAAACAATGTATTTACCAGATTTTATCTTAATCAAGTGACAAACAGTTCAAAAAAATTACATAATCATCAGTAATAAATCTCCATGACGGAAACACATTCACACCGTCCACTCACGCTAATACTGCAAACCTCCAACACTGATAATTTTTAACCTCTGACCACCATCACTGCTGATTTCTCACTCCCAACTTCCATCACTGCTGGCTGTTCACCTCCAAGTGCGAGTTTGACCAGCCACAGAATCTCTTACAAAGTGTACACAGCGCTGTCAGACTTATTAAAACAGAGCGCTACATAGCGCTGTCAGACTTATTAAAGCAGAGCGCTACATAGCGCTGCCAACATACAAACACATAAACAGCCTACTTACATAGCCCCACTGCTCCTCTCAAAAAATGTTATAAAATAGTTTGGGCAGTGGCCAAGACTAATTTCTTAAAAATATCGGGCATAATTCTGTAGGTCAGAAATGAAATGATGAAGACCAGCAAAGTGACGGTGCATTAGGTTTCACTTAGCAGTTTTGGATGGTTCAGTTGCATTAAGCTATTTCACTCTGCAGTTATAGAAGGTTCAGTTGCATTATGCAATTTAAGTAAAAATATAGAAATTTCACCTCCCCAGTTATTTCAGTTCAGGTAAAAATATAATTAAGAAGTTTCACTGTTTGTAGGTGATGTGGGAGTTATAGTCCAACGATGACTAATATGTGCTTGATTGGGTGACAAATCTGGTGATCGAACAGTCCAAGGTAACATATCGACGCTCTGTAGAGAATGTTGGGTTAGGACATAGATATGTGGGCGAGCGTTATCCCGTTGAAAAACACCCCCTGGAATGCTGTCCATGAGTGACGACAGGATAGGGTAGTTCATAATACTGACGTACAAATTTGCAGTCAGGGTGCGTGGGCGAACCTCGAGAGCTCCCCTGCTGCCATACGAAATCGCACACCATATCATAACTGCAGTTCTAGGCCCAGTGTGTCTAATACGCAGACCGGTCGATTGCATGCCATCAACTGGTCTCCTTCTAACCAACATCGAGGCAGAACCAGCTTTCATCAAGAAACACAACAGACCTTGACCTGCCCTCTAGTGAGCTCTCGCTTGACTTCCTTGAAGTCGCAAATGGCGGTGGTTTGGGGTCAGTGAAATGCACGTCATAGGGCCTCTGTCTCGGAGCTGTCCTTGAAGTAAACGTTTTGTAAAAGTTCGTTGTGCCACTACGCTACCAACTGCTGCTCATATTGCTTCTGTAGATGCAGTACGATGCGCCAGAACCACACGCCGAGCACGATGGTCTGTTCTCTCGGTAATACAACGTGGCCATAGGGAACCTGGTCTCTTTCCGATGGTATTTTCTCGTGATCACCGCTGCCAGCAATCATGCACAGTGGCTACCACAGAAGGAACATCCAAATCTCGTAGCCCTATTACACGACCTCCTTCAAACTCTATGAGTATTGATAATGATGTCTTTGTCACCTTATAGGCATTCTTGTCTAACATCAACTCATCACCTCCAGTACGAAAGTAGCTAACGCTTACGATCGTTACGGCCTGTATTTAAGGAGAGTTGGAACGCCCTATCCCGACAATGTCAAATTTAGTTACTTGGCTTCCCTGTATTTCAGAAACCACTGAAGCAATTGACATGAAACTCTTACAGGACATTAAACTGTATGTTCTGAGTCTACTGAACTACAATAATTGCATTTTAGCCATTGCTTTCGGAAATACAATTTTTTAATCAGACGGTGAACATTTTGTGTACTTGTTTGTAAAAATGTAAATTTTTATGAACGGTTTCTAAAGTTTCGAAAGACTGTATATATATGCTTAATTTTTTTTGTTTTTAGTCACTCATAAGCGCCCTGAGCTATACTGAATATCATCCTCTTGATATTTTCCAAGTCTTTTTCTTCTTTTCTTCTGTCTGGACTCCTTAGTGGACAGCTGTGCTGCATACTGTGCTGTATCAATGCGAACCTCGTCCATCCGTTCAAGTTCCCTGAAGCAGTTTGCTCCAGGATTAATTCCCATATGCTGTAGCACTTTCACCCTAGCAATGTTGCCATCATTAAAAGCAATAATAGCATCACTGACCCCACTTTAGTGTCTTCATTCCAACAAAAACATTTTTTGGTTAGCGAGTCCATATAAGATTATAGAACGACTCATTGGGATTTTGAATCTCACCATGCAGACACTTCTTCAGTAATTCAGGATTTAAGAGGTCTCTGTAAACAGGTTTTGTGATATCCATGACTGCTGCTGGGATGGAATATTTATGGCTGTATGAATTGTTTGGGTACTGGGCATTGCGGTAATTGCACCATGAATCAGGTTCAGGAGGGCAAAGGTGGTGGACTGGTTTTTCATCAGTTGACAGTCTGTGGAAGAAGGTAGCCCATACTGTCTGCTTCATTTTCAACAAATCCTCAGTATTCTAATGCCCATCCCATAATACTGCTGTAGTTCTTCAGTCATTATGTCCGTCAGCCTGGCTCTCATGGCTTTACCATCAGAAAGTTCCTTGTCTTACGAACTTCGTTTCAACTTCCTCAACCTGGTACCCATCCTCTTCTGGACATGACTAACACATTCCACTTTCTTGATAATCTTCTCACCATAAGGCGAGCGGCTGCTACACTGTTATATGCTTTTGACTCTCCATCACCTAAGAACTTAGTGTAACACACTCCCCTTTCGTTCATAGATCGAGTAGAAATTTCAATAGCTGCAGAGGCCTCCATACCACCACTTGTTCTTTCAAAACATCTGTCACAGATACGCCCTTCTTCATTCCCTGATTTGGCTAACATGCAACAGATTCCACAGCAGCTCCAATAAATCCTGCATACTTGTCGATTTTACAAGCTGGGCGTGGCATATTCATTACGGCACACATTGTTTCTGCTGCAGTGGGTCCTTTGCCAATTTCTCTCAATCCATAAAACCACCTAACATTTACTTCAAAACAATTATCTTTACACTTACCAGAATTCCAGAAAGAATGAGTATATTTAAAACTGGCACAATTAATGATAATTTCCCTGGCGAGTTCATTTGATAACTCACTGTCTTCATGCAAACTAATTGACCCTCCACATATTTCACAACACACACACACATTCACCTAAGCCCTTGTCAGGATGTGTAAATCTATCAGCATATAACCTAACATACCATTCACATCATTTGCGTTCTGAGAAAACTTTGTATCACTACGTTTTATTTTAATCTTCGAAGCACTAACGCTTGTTTCTCTAGATGTTGACGAGTCTGCCTGTATTTCATTGTCTGTAGCTTCACACGCCACATGTTGAATACATTGTTTCCCTTTATTCGAAAATCTATTACTATGAAACCCACATTTCTTAAAAACACTTCGTTTTGGCGTCATACTTTACTTTTTGGGAGATTTACCAATCCATTCAACACTTTTCCTCGGAAAAACGATAGCACTTCGACAAACAACGCGTGTTTATACCATGAGATGACACGATACTGTTCTTGACAGTGCCACCAATACAAACATTAAACATTTAATTTAACCTTTCTAACACAGCAATCCACAGCCTTCTATATAAAAATTACCGATTTTATTAGATCTTGAAGTAATGAACTTACAAATTTTAACATTTTCAACCGGTGTAGATTATATGTGAGTTTATAAATGATATATGAATGATTTTATTCGGAAAATTGCAAATTTTATAATGAGATAAAAATCCGAAATTGTGAAATATTTTTTCTGTTCTAACTCCCCTTACAGCAAACCGATTTGCATCATCATAGATGCTCAGGTAGCACCTTTGTTATGCGACTGGCTTGAAATCTGAATAGGCATCATCTTCCAGATGTAAAAGCACACCTACCAACTTTCCTTTATGTCGCACAACTCCTTCTTTCCGTTGCAATTTTTTCGTCGTTGTTACATATTATAAACTCAGAAGTTAAAATTAAATGCAGAGGGCGGCTTTCAGAATGGAAGAAACTAGTGCGAAATAAAGAGTTATTGACTACAGTAGGAAGGGAAAGTAATTTCTTTAGAATTTTGTCAATCAGAAAAGATTGGATGATTAAATTTGCTATCTTGTAATAAGGACCAATTAATTTCGCAGTGAAAATAGCAGTAGCAGGGAAGATTCAAAGATGTTCAAATGTGTGTGAAATCTTATGGGACTGAACTGATAAGGCCATCAGACCCTAAGCTTACACACTACTTAACCTAAATTATCTTAAGGACAAACACACACACCCATGCCCGAGGGAGGACTCGAACCTCCGCCGGGACCAGCCACACAGTCCATGACTGCAGCGCCCTAAACCGCTCGGCTAATCCCGCGCGGCAGCAGGGAAGATTATGAAGACAAACTAAGGTGAGAGTAGCGTAAACAAAATGCTTTCATTGTCGTGTAAATTAACTTTACAGAAATGAAAGATTAACAGGAAATTATGACGGCATCAAATCAGTCTACTAGATCACGACTTCTTCATTTAAAAATACCGTTTTTATGGTTAGTGGGAGGAAGCTGCTGTGATCTTGTTGAATGTACCTTCTAGCCCTAACTTATAACAATTACTTCATCCGTGGATCACTTTTATGCAGATAGTGAGGATGCTAATAACTTAAAATATCGATCAACATTCGCCCCTAGAATATTGTGTTTGTTACGCGATCTATGGTGGTGTCACCTACATTTATCACAAGGGCCATTTTCCTTCTTCAAACTTAATTTCATGTTATTTTTTGTTCAAGTTTAATGTAACTTTACTGCATATTGACCACTTGTTAATTTCCTTGAGAGTTTCATTTGATTTCTCTGCGCAAGGAGTTCTACTTCTTTATTCAATCAGAAAAAAAAGGTTCCCAGTGATTAACAATATTGGAAAAAATCACTTATATCAGGAAGTCTATTTGTCATAATGAGTGGACCTTAGGATAACTGATATGAAGAATGTCGACACTTGGCTTATTTTGGAGACGTTAGCGTTGCATGGTTTTGTGATTTGCTCGAACACTGAACTGTCTGAAAAGAATGTACATACATATTAAAAAATTGAAAACCCGCCTTGATTGCGAAAATAGCACCTAGTGTTGAGTGTTAACCCAGGTTTCGGTGAAGATAACTACACCTTCTTCAGAACAACAATAAAACCCACAAGTGCCTAAAAAGACCTTTGTCAATGATTAAAAGAACATCATATCTATACATTTATAAACGAAAATGAAAAGGAAACACAAACAGTACATATGTACCAAATCAAAACCACTACTTAACTTAATGGTGTACGATCCACTTCACACCGGCCTATGTTCGATGGGCCATGACCAGCCATAAACTGCAGCTACAAACGGTCGCTCACTTACAAGCCTGACCCGCTATCTAAGCACATGCGCAAGACAAGGGAAGTTACTTGAATGCGCATGCACATACGAATACGGGAAAGTTTATAGATGGGTCGGGGCTAAATAGCCCATATATTCCCAACCGTGGATCAACGTGTATCAGAAACATAAAAATAACCGCACACGGTTGCTTATGCTAGTAAAGAAACTTATATATGAAGCTACCTATGACTACAGGAGGAACTCTTAAAATCTATACCTGAAGCCAGTGGTTAACCTGGGGGGGGGGGGGGGCTGAGGGCACGTAATCTAAAGACATCGTGGTAATAAAGATGTAGGGATAAAACGTGAGGTGTTCAACGGGCTAAAATCACCTTCATCGTAAAAGGAAAATGAGGATAAAAAGAAAGAAGATGAACAGCTTGAACAACCGCGCTCGCCAATCAGCAAGCGTATGTGATAATCCCCAGATCATCAGATTTACAAGTATGAAGAACAAAGTAATGGCGCGAAACCTTCAAAAAATTTTCTATTTCTTAGTAGGAGTTGGTCATTGAGGATATTGTCTTTAACATGTTGCAGATGCTTGAAGATCTGCATTTCTTCCAAAATATCCAGTTTCAAGCCCTTAACCTAGGCATGAAGTAACTCGATATTACCTGGAGGGCTCGGCGCATGAGCCTTTTGCACAAGGTGTTCCGCATAAGTAGAGCCCTTAGTACCGTCACCACTTCTAGTAGGAATATGCTCTTTATACCTGAGACCCACAGCTCGCCCCGTTTGCCCGATGTGAAATTTTGGACAACCCGCGCATGTAATTTTATGTACTCCTGATTGGGAATATTTATCGCTCTTACTGTGCAAGGAGTGAATTAAATTCCTATGTAAACTATTATTAGTAGAATAGGCGACTCTGAAATTATGGGCTCTGAGTAAACGCCCCAATTTTTAACTTATATTGCCAATGTGAGGGATAGATATCGTTGCCACCTATTAATCATCTAACGCATCCCCTAGGGTGGAAGACGTAATACTATTTTTATTTATTTTCTTGTTATACATCTGTCTTACCAACTGAGGCCTATAGCCATTATTTATAGCAATATTCTCAAGTGTGACCAGTTCAGTTTCTACCGCATCTGGTGCAAGAGGGATAGCTGTAACTCGATGAATATTAGAATGAAAAAAGACCATCTTATGGGCGTACGGATGGGCCGTGTCTGCGGGTATAATATCGTCGGAAAACGTGTTTTTCCGAAAAATATTAAATTCAATGCGGTTGTCAACCACAGTTAAAGTTAGGGCCAAAAAATTTAAGGACCTAGTATCGGATTCTCGCTCAATTGTAAATCTGATATTATGGTGAAGTGATAGAGACAGAGAGATTCTTAGGAGAATAAAATTTTACAGAAGATATGTTGACGACATTCTATTAATCATTGATGGTTCTCAAAATGATGTAGACCACATTTTTTCGATTTTTAATGAGCTTCACCATAATATCAGATTTACAATTGAGCGAGAGTTAAGTAGTGGTTTTGACTTGGTACATATGTACTGTTTGTGTTTGCTTTTCTTTTTCTTTTGTAAATGTATAGCTACGGTGTTCTTTTAATCATTGACTAAGGTCTTTTTAGGCACATGTGGGTATTATTGTTGTTCTGAAGAAGGTGTAGTTATCTACGCCGAAACCTGGGTTAACACTTAACACTAGGTGCTTTTTTCGCAATCGAGGCGGGTTTTTAGTTTTTTAATATATTAACCAACGATTGCTGACGCGCTGCGATGTTGAAGGTTCTTAATGTACATATACATGGATAACAGGTAGTTACACTTAATTCTGTGCCGGGAACTGTCACATGAGAATTTGAAGACCACTACTTTCTCTGTGTCAAACTAGATTTAAATTAGCATGGTTATTGATTTAGCAAATGTAGTTACATGAATCTGTTTAATCCATTTTAGTTGTTGCCGATGTGTTTAACAAGTGTAATAAATACGGCGTAGCGACAGCAGCAAATATTCAGTAGCGGGGAAATGAAATCTGTTGACGTAATCAGAGCCAGTGTGAAAAAGTACCGTTGCGTAAATATCTAATTTATTACGGGCGGTTATGATGAATTGACAGCGGGAATAAATCTGAGAATATTTCTGCAAACTTAATTACATTTTGTATGGTTAAATAACAGTATGCGTCATCGGATCACGTACCAATAAGCGGATGTAATTCACAGCTTGTCATATTCCCGTGCCATCGCACGTGCCGCAACCCGTCGGTCCTACAAAATTTTGCTTTGCTCGTCAGTCTTCACCCCATCTTATAGAAGGGAAATCTGTGGATACACAACGCATGTCGGCGCGAATAAACAATATCAGTACCAAAAAGCAGCTTGTGACCTGTGCTCGAAGAAATGAAGATAGTATGCAAGTGAGAGAAACACGTTATTTTTGTCAGTATTGTTGACCTAAATTTTTGCTACAGGCAAACTTACGCTCCTTAAATGAGCGATTGTCGTACGTGCAAGGCGGAGTACGCGGATTCGATCCTGCGAAACGCCCGAGGTGTTAGCTCGGTGGGAGGACGAGAACAGGGTCTGCTGTGGCTCGTGGGCACAACAGACGAGCTACTTGCAAGAGAAGTGGCGGCTCCAATTTCGTTATTCGGTGTTATGGACTGGGTGAGAAGAGTGCTGATTAAGTGTCCTTCCAATACTGCCATCATAGATATCTCGTCAGAGAGCTGATAGAGTAGTTCCTTAAGTTCCCTCTGGTGATTAAGGAAAAACAGGAAGATCGAATAGAACAATCCTTTGTTAACGCTATTAAATCATAAATTTCACTTGAATTTATGCTTGCCGAAGAGAATGAAACTATAACGGAACTAACAACAACCTTCAAAATATATCGTTGGATAAAATCCTGTAGACTACGAAGAAATAACTCTGAAAGTTGTTGACAGGAGAGTCAGAGGTCACATGCCAGTTTTTGTTGGAAATTTTTTCTAAATTATTGATTTATCAAATTTTTTATAAGTCGACCCGTTGATACCGATGCTGACTAAAATCAAAGATAAAATATCGACATCATAAATATACCGGGTTTTAAATAAACCAACAAATACTTATTTTCTTAAAACTTGTTGCCTGCTGTTGTTAAACCGGATAAAAGATTCGACTTCAACGTTTCGGCTTTTGAATTTCTTAATACCGACTGCAGATTTGGTGTGGGTGTAGAATCAGCATCTTGTGAGGGCATACAGGCGCTAACTACTGTACATTTCAGACATCCGCTACATTTGATTGACTGTACTTAATTTATGCTTTATATCTAAGACTTTTCTGGTAATTCGTTAAGTTTCATGTGGGACTTCATGGTTGAAGTTAAAAGTCGTGTGTTGTGATAAGACTCAAAGATTACTCACATAAGTAGTGATAATCAAGTCATGAAACCTTCACGCTAAGCATATGGTATGATTCTAATTCTCCAGGAAAACAATTTGGAAACTCTATATGACTGTAAAAATGAACAGAAATAGCAACACATACACATGCTTCACAATTTAGCTCATCAGAAAAGAAATATGCTTGCAGAGGTTATACTTCAATATTGCACAGTGAGTACTGATTTGGAAAGGACATTGAATAAAATAAAATAAATGTTAGCTTTCTGCTTATAGCGTCCAGCGTTGCGGTGAGAATGTTTCTTCAGTTTTGTGATTGGTGCCTAAGAATATAACGACTGTAAACTATGTGACTCACAAAAGCAATTCGTGAATGTCACTCTCACGCAGCATCAAAATAATGTGTGAAAACTATTCGCGTGATGTACAACGAACAAAACAGCAAAAGTCGGCGAAGCAGATCCCGCTCGATTTCCTTCATTGGACTTGAAATTTAATAGCACTTAAAGGAAAGTCACTTGCTATTAATCTCTTGCGTGATCGGAATTCAGTAACTGAGTTCCATCATACTTTGAGTGGTTGTGAATCGTAAAACGGTGCCACACCATTCAGCAAGCTGACCCATGCAAACAGCGCGTTCTAGTAGCTTAATACATACAATACATGCGTACATACAAGATTCACATTCACGACAACCATACAGTGTGACAATTATTGAACTACATGAAAAAACCTAAATTAGTTGCAGACTACGGCGTGCACACACTTTGTTCAACATGTAAACGTCACTACAGATTTCACATTTAGGTTATGACATGTTCGATAAGCCTGCCATCATTGGCGATAGTGTGGTGCAGACTAATAGCGAAATTTTGCGTGACCCGCTAAAGTGTCGGAACATCGATGTGGTAGATGACATCCTGAATGGCTGTTTTCAGCTAGTCAATGGTTTTGGGGTTATTGCTGTACACCTTGTCTTTAACATAGCCCCACAAAAAAGAGTCCCATGTGTTCAGATCCGGAGAATATGACGGGTTCAAATGGCTCTGAGCACTATGGGACTTAACAGCTGTGGTCATCAGTCCCCTAGAACTTAGAACTACTTAAACCTAACTAACCTATGGACATCACACACATCCATGCCCGAGGCAGGATTCGAACCAGCGACCGTAGCAGTCGCGCGGTTCCGGACTGCGCGCCTAGAACCGCGAGACCACCGCGGCCGGCAATATGACGGGAAATCGAAGTCCGTGCCAGTGGCCTCTAGGTACCCCAGAGCCAGTATGCGATCCCCAAAGTGCTCCTCCAGGACACCAAACACTCTCCTGCTTCGACGGAGTCGAGCTCCGTCTTGCATGAACCACATCTTGTCGAAATCAGGGTCACTTCGGGTAATGAGGACGAAATCATTTTCCAAAACCTTCACTTACCGTCACCGTGCCGTCAAGTTATATCCGTGACTGGACATTGCACACCACACAGTCGCTCGTCGAGGGTGCTTAGGCTCCTCTCATCGCGAAATGCGGATTTTCAGTTCCCCAAACTGCACCAGCTTTGCCTATTTACGAACACATCCAAATCAAAGTCTGCTTTGTCGCTAACCCAAACCACGCTAATTCCCACCGTGGCGCGTGGTCAACCATGCATTTAGAACGTCTTAACGCAAACAGTCCAGAAGTCATGATGATGTTATTTCATGTTGTTAGATAATTGTCACCCTCTAATATTATCATTTCCCATTTATCGAATAAGAAGAAAAACTATTTTATACTTAAGGGGAATAATGTAAGAAGTTGTAGTCATCTTCCAGTCAACTAAGTACGAGCATTTTACTACGCACAAACACACAGCCCGATTACTTCTCGCGAAGTGATCGCAACCAAGCAATGCCTAACTAACCTCGCGGCAATAGCTAATCTTTACCACGGTAAGTAAACTGAAACGGTCTCACCTGATTCTTCATTCATGTAAAATATCCACGACATCATTGAACTCAAACAGGAAAAGGCATCTCTCCAAACGCGGCTCACCGGCTAGCATTCAGGTGAACCCGTAAGAGAACATACACACCACTCGAATCGTAATGTAATTGTGGATTTTCTTTAAAAAGGACAATGACCTCATGGACTACAACCTGCGAACTAATACCATTGGTCGAAAGCACACCGACTCCTGAAAGATGTAAAATCGCTTTAGTGGTGAAGATAGAAGGTTGCTACAGTGAGTGTACCGATTAATCGACAAGGATTACGTCAGAAAAATATCGCGTGCTACTACAAGGGGCGTTCAGCAAGTAATGAAACACATTTGTTTTTCGGCCAATTTTGGTTGAAAAAGTTCCGAATTTGTTGTGTAACTTCGTGGAATATCGCTGCTACAGCAGGTGCAGTTTCATGAAGTTTCGATATGTGGCGGCACTTTACGTAGCCTTCAACATGTCTTCTGTGACGGATGTGCGTTCCAAGTAGAGAGCTGTCACTGAGTTTCTGCTGGCGGGAAACCAGAGCATAGCAGATATTCATAGGCGCTTCCAGAATGTCTGCGGATACCTGGCAATGAACAAAAGCACGGTGAGTCGTTGGGCGAGGCGTCTGGCGTCATCGCAACAAAGACGTGCAAATCTATCAGATTTACCGCGTGCCGTCCGGCCGCACACATGTGTGGCTCTTGCAGTGTTGGAACGTGCGGTCACTCTCTTTCGAGGTGATCGACGGATCACGATAAAACACCCCGCTACACAACTGAACATCTCTGTTGGTAGTGCTGACACACTTGCCCACCAGTTGGGGTACTCAAAGGTGTACCTAGTCGGTTCGGTTTATCTAAGTTTATCTTTCCTATTTGCGGCTAGTGATCTTTGTCAGATAGGTCAGTGAGCGCAGGGGCAGAGTCTTTGGTGGTGGGAGGGGGGGGGGGGGGGTCTGGAATAAAGGGAGTCGCACCTTGGCTGTCAATGCGATCGGTCATGCAGTGAGTTCTGCATTCGCTTGGTACGTGATAGCACGTGAGTTGCACGATGTGTCCTTTTAGCGGGAAGTAGTGGCCTGTAAGAGGAAGTAAACACGCCCGGCCTTGCTGGAGAGGAACGAGCGCGCTGTACGCCGCTGCTTGTGGAGGTTTCAGTACGGGCTACCGGCATGGTGCACCGTGCTAGCTGCAACCCCTAAGGAATTATGGACTGACGGCCTCGGTGTTTGTGTGAGACGCACAGGCGGGATTTGTTAGAGGCTATCCATTCCGGTTTTACTAGATCAACATTAAAATCAGCAGCCTGATGTTACGGTGAGCATAGTTATTATTTGCTTCGGCAGACTACTACAAAAGTGTGTACCACCTCCTCTACAATCTTCCGCTGTCGCCAGCCGTTCTAGTTAACAATTTGAATTGCCTGACTGTACTTGTTGATCAGATCTGTGTCGGCTCAACCTGCCCCTTCATGTATTAAGATATTTTATGCTCTGTTTCTTTAAAGACTTCACGGAGAGAGTGTTTGCCGTGTACGATTTGACGGGCGTGTTGGTATCTCACATGTGTTTAATTGGCGGCTGGGGCTGCGAACTTGTATTCTGTAATAAAATGTTTCCTTGCGGCGCTATCTTATTAACGTGGGGCGAGCATAATTCAGTCTAGGTTCTCATTTCTGTTATTATTGTATTTAATTGTCAGTACCGGCTGGGCCAGTTGGGGTGGCCGAGCGGTTCTAGGCGCTACAGTCTGGAACCGCGCGACCGCTACGGTCGTAGGTTCGAATCCTGCCTCGGACATGGATGTTTGTGATGTCCTTAGGTTAGTTAGGTTCAAGTAGTTCTAAGTTCTAGGGGACTGATGACCTCAGAAGTTAAGTCCCATACTGCTCAGAGCCATTTGAACCAAGTACCGGCTGGTAATTGAATGTGGACGCTCCCGCGCTAAACTGGTGGTTTGCGAGCCGGCTGTAGTGTACCGGCCAGGAATTGTATGAGTGAAATGTGAAGCTGTTAGCACTAATTTGGAGTTGAGAACCAAGACTTCAGTTTTTTTTTTGCCGATTGTAATTATCACCCGTGGAATCTTTGAAGTCTACCTATTACTGTGATTCATTTGTTAAACCTTTTGGTTCTGTTTAATGTCTTGTTAATTATTCACTCAAATACCTCGTTGTCAAATAGCGTGTGTATAAGGTCTGTTTCAAAATTAACTTTTCAAGTATCACTGAATTAATGAGTTTTTAACTGCATTTCTTTAACTAGCCCTTCAGACATCATTGTTCGTAGTTCTGTTTCTTAAAATCAGTCGTTCAGGCGTTAAGGGTTGCAGTTTTCTGTTTGTTGTTGGAATCAGTCTGGTTGTAACCAGTGTTGTTAAAATAACTCACAGATTGTTAAAGATCATTAGGTTTTACTGTCAAGGCTAATTTAATGTTAAAGTCTGTGTTACCTACCCATCAACTATGTGAAAATGTACAAAAACCGACACAATCCCTCATTTGGTTATTCGAACGCGTGTCACTGATTTGAATACCTGTCCGCGTCTGTCATTTATACCAACTGGGTTAAGTGCCACCTTGGCTGCTTGAGCGCTACGAGGCTGATAGTAACAATTTTTTGTCACAGGCGATGAAACATGGGTTCTCTACTTCGATCCAGAATCAATACTCCAATCCATGGAGTGACACCACATCACCCCTCCACTGAAGAAAAAGTTCAATGACGTAGTCTGAGCCGATAAAGTAATGGAGAAAGTCTTCTGAGGCTCTGAAGGGGTTATTCTGTTTGATGTTCTCCCTCATGGTGCAACGACCATTTCTGAAGTGTATTGTGCTATCCTCAGGAAATAGGGAGAGACGCCTTTCTGTGTTCGTTGTCACAAAAATAAAAAAGGACATCTCCGTATCTATGACAACGAAAGGCCTAACCCATGACCAAGCACGAGAGAAGAGCTCACAAAACGTTATTGGACTGTTCTTCCTCTTCTGCCCTGCAGCCCGGATATCGCACCTTTCGACTTCCATCTGTTAGGCCCAGTGAAGGATGGAGTCCGCGGGAAGGAGTATGTCGATGATGGGGAGCTTATTGATGGACAAGGCGTTGGCTCCGGCGTCGACCAGTAGAGAGGATCCGTGCGGGGGATACAGGCTATCCCAGTAAGGTGGCTTAAGGGCATCGCATTAGATGGAGATCGCGTTGAAAAATGGTTACAGCCAAAAGAGAGGGGAATAATACTGTTTATTTTAATTATGAGTAAAACCAACCTGCTTTCAGGAAAAAGGTGTTGCTTTACTTATTGAAAGCCCCTGTTAGAAATTAAATACGACGATAATTCACACTAGTTTTAGAAATTTTACAAGAGTTACAGTTCAGATCAGTTATAACGTTTTCTTTCTTATATAAAGTGTCTGCTCACATCACTTTTAGGAGCCATGCCTCGCCCTAAATCTCAGTATCTTACGTCGCACGAAAAGACAAGAAAATATAGAATGTCACTTTACCAACTACATGCCAACACTTGACACTGATCACTCCACATGGACTTGACTGAACAGCTGAACTGAGCAGATGAAGATACAAGACTGGATTCTATCATTTAGGAGAGTTATCAACTTGATGGATGAAGACAGATAATAGATTCACAGACGGTTCGTTTCAAATACATCGGGAACACTGAAATTGTTCAGCCTTTACTGATTGAGAACACAGTGAGAACTGAGTGAGACACACAGATACGTGTGATATATGTGAAGTGTAAACAAGAGTTATTTTCTCAGTGTGCACTTTGTTCTTTGAGTTGGTATTATTTTGACGGAGCCCTCGCAGAAGTCTTGCGGGATCTCCGTATTCTGCGGAGCATACTTTGAGTAGCGCTGATCTAGACTGTCACGAAGCCAAAATGAATTAATTAGACGTAATTAGCCACATAGATGAACTGAGATTTGACGTACAATATGAATATGATAGCAGAAATAACTATTGCATCTTCGTTTCTCCAGAATATCGCTTTCAGATGTGCTGGACATGGTTTGTACCTTAAAGTAGTGATAGACTGTTTTTCGAGGAAACTGATGGCTACAATAATCTTGGACGTTTCTTTTTTTTTTTTTTTAATGTAAAAGTCCCTATCATGTTTCTGAAGAATGATATGTATGTGGAAGTTCCCTTTGGTAACAGTTTGTGATGATGATTGCCAGCTTTTGGAACAACACCAGTTATCGAAGAAAATCTATGGTTATCAAGTGAACGCTGTTGCTGATGTGAGAACGAGTATAGTTTTCACTTGTACGATCAAGGGTCGCTGACCTCATGGACACGTTTACCTTCTTGGAGCTACGTTTGGTCACGCTTACGAAAAGGGCAGTCAGCGTGTCTGATTGTCATGATGAGATCCCGACTTCAGTTCTTAGCAGTAGTCATACAATAAGGGCTGGAAGATCGATGTGCTGACCTCCATACTCTACTGCAGCGCATCGAAATCACGCCATATGCCCGAGAATGACTCGTCCGCCTGTCGGCATCGCGTGGTGATCCCAGCCTGATTGCAGAGATACTTCTTTCTCATGGACACACCGTGTGACAGTCAGTTCTACATACAACGCTGTTTACATTACCACTCTTCCTGGATCAGCCACTGCACACTATAGACTATCACGTTGTTCGGGGACGTCGACCGGATTTCTTTCTGGATGTGACTCTGCGCTCGCCATTCATAGTCAGACTACAACATTCTATTTGTTTTAGAACTTGGAAAGTTTATTATGTGTTATCTGGAACGCCCCAGTTATATATTGCTCTTTATAAGTGTAATTTCCTTACATTTGTTAAATGACGTTTGAAAAAAGTGGGTACATCTACCAGCTTACCTTAAGTATTGTACTCTTCTATACGCTAATGAGTCAGAACATTATTATGTCCTGCTTAATATGCTCAATAGTGTGTTGGTCCACCTCCGGAACACAGTACAGCAATGATTCTACGTGGCAGGGATTCGACAAGTCCTTGGTAGGTTTATGGATCCATGTGGCACCATATACACGATGTGATCAAAAGAATCGAGACACCTGGCTGAAAATGACTTAAAAGTTCGTGGCACCCTTCATCGGTAATGCTAGAAATCAATATGGTGTTAGTCCACCCTTAGCTTTGATGACAGCTTCCACTCTCGCAGGTATGGGTTCAATCTGGTGCTGGAAGGTGCCTTGGGGAATGGTAGTCCTTTCTTCACGGAGTGCTGCACTGAGGAGAGGTGTCGATGTCGCTCGGTGAAGCGTGGCATGAAGTTGGCGTTCCAAAACATCCCAGAGGTGTTCTGTAGGATTCAGGTCAGGACTCTGCGCAGGCCAGACCATGAAAAGGATATTATTGTCGTGTAAGCACTCCGCCACAGGCCGTGCACTATGAACAGGTGCTCGATCGTGTTGAAAGATGCAGTAGCCATCCCCGAATCGGTCTTCAACAGTGGGAACCAAGAAGGTGCTTAAAGCATCAGTTTAGGCCTGTGTTGTGATAGTGCCACTCAATAAGGGGTGCAAGCACCCTCCATGAAAAACACGACCACGCCATAACACCACCGCCTCCGAATTTTACTGTTGGCACTACACACGCTGGCAGATGACATTCACCAGGAATTCGCCATACCCACAACCTGCCATCGAATCGCCACATTGTGTACCGTGATTTGTCACTCCACAAAACGTTATTCCACTTTTCAATAGTCCAATGTTTCCACCTCATACACCACGCGAGGCGTCGTTTGACATTTACCGGCGTGATGTGTAGCTATGAGCAGCCCCTCGACCATGAAATCCAAGTTTTCTAACCTCCAGCCTAAGTGTCATTGTACTTGCAATGGATCATGATGTAGTTTGGAATTCCTGTGTGATGGTCTGGATAGATGTCTGCCTATTACCCATTACGACCCTCTTCAACAGTCGGCGGTCTCTGTCAGTCAAAAGAAGAGGTCGACCTGTACGCTATTGTGCTGTACGTGTCCCTTCACGTTTTCACTACACTGTCACATTGGAAACAGTGAACCTAGGCATGTTTAGGAGTTAGGAAATCTTGCGTACAGACGTATGACACAAGTTCGTGAATTTCGCTGAGCGCCCCTTCTGCTCTCTCACGATGTCTAATTACTACTGAGGTCGCTGATATGGAGTACCTGGCAGTAGGTGGCAGCACAATGCACCTAATATGAAAAACATATGTTTTGGAATTGTCCGGATACTTTTGGTCACATAATGTAGCTACGCACAAGTCACGTAATTCCCGTAAATTACGAGCCAGCGGTTCATGGTTGCGCGCTGACGCCTCATATCGTCACAGATGTGTACGATCGCGTTGAGATTAGGGGTGTTTTGTGGGCAAGTCCTCAGCGTGAGTTCTCTCTCTCACGGTCCTCATCTGGCCCTGAGAAACGTACAGTTTGCTTGCAAGAAGATGCCACAGCTGTCGGGGAAGATATCAAGAATAACTGGAAGCAGGTGGTCCGCAGTAATCTTCACGTGGTCCTGGTGCCTTCGATTTCTACCACAGGACCCACGAAGGCCCTGCTTATTGTCCTCCACAGCATAATACTGCCCTACCCACCTGAGACCATAACTCGGTGTATATTTAGCCTGGTTGATGGCGTATCTCTCGACTTGGTGTAAAAAGAAACATAATTCAGCCGACCATGTGGAACTCTTCCATATTCCGACGATACAGTGCCCACTAAAGTCGTGAGTGGTTTAGTTCAGGATGAATTTTGTTGTGTACTACTTTGTACACAACAGAAATGAGAGGTGAGTTACAGACTGGTGCAGCAGCTGTCGTCGTATGGGAGCTGGACAGTGACATAAATGATTAGCGAAGACATAAATACAGTAAACAGGAGTTCTACCTAGCTTGTAGCTTTCTCCAAATTTTTCGAAGAAACTTTACAAAAGACCAAACAGCAATAAAGTCAAACTAATACTAGAAGCAAAGGAAAGAGCACCGTGAAATTTGAGGCCTTGCTGCTGACGTACGAGCGAACTGTCGAAGACTGACTGAGATTGACGATTGTCGAAGACTGCAACTGTGACTGGAGCGTGTAGCTGTCGCTGGTCATCCTATGTCGTGGCAGCAAAGAGCGGTCGTAGGCGGAGCCATTGAACGCGTGATTCAGTGGGCACGGATCACTGGATCCACTGGATCTCTGTGCGACCACTATTGTCGTCAGTCGGAACCCTGCGTTTCTGTTGCAACTGTGAAATTCCGGTGGTAGTGGTATCAATCTGTGATACCCCAATTTTACACTACAGGCCATTAAAATTTCTACACCAAGAAGAAATGCAGATGATAAACGGGTATTCAATGGACAAATATATTATGCTAGAACTGACGTGATTACATTGTCACGCAACTTGGGTGCATAGATCCCGAAAAATCAGTACCCAGAACAACCACCTCTGTCCTTAATAACGGCCTTGATACGACTGGGCATTGAGTCAAACAGAGCTTGGATGGCGTGTACAGGCACAGCTGCCCATGCAGCTTCAACACGATACCACAGTTCATCAAGAGTAGTGACTGGCGTATTGTGACGAGCCAGTTGCTCGGCCACCATTTACCAGAAGTTATCAATTGGTGAGAGATCTGGAGAATGTGCTGGCCAGGGCAGCAGTCGAACATTTTCTGTATCCAGAAACGCGCGTAAAGGACCTGCAAAATGCGGTCGTGCATTATCCTGCTGAAATGTAGGGTTTCGCAGGGATCGAATGAAGGGTAGAGCCACGGGTCGTAACACATCTGAAATGTAGCGTCCATTGTTTAACGTGCCGTCACTGCCAACAAGAGGTGACCGAGACGTGTAACCAATAGCACCCCCTACCATCACGCCGGGTGATACGCCAGTATGTCGATGACGAATACACGCTTCCAATCTGAGTTCATCGCGATTTCGCCAAACACTGTTGCGCTATCATGATGCTGTAAACAGAACCTGAATTCATCCGAAAAAATGACGTTTAGTCATTCGTGCACCCAGGTTCGTTGTTGAGTACATCATCGCAGGCGCTCTTGTCTGTGATGCAGTGTCAAGGGTAACCGCAGCCATGGTATCCGAGATGATAGTCCATGCTGCTGCAAACGTCGTCGAACTGTTCGTGCACATGGTTGTTGTCTTGCAAACATCCCCATCTGTTGACTCAGGGGTCGAGACGTGGCTGCACGATCCGTTACAGCCATGCGGATAAGATGCCTGTCATCTCGACTGCTAGTGATACATGGCCGTTGGAATCCAGTACGGCGTTCCGTATTATCCTCCTGAACCCACCGATTCCATATTCTACTAACAGTCATTGGATCTCGACCAACGCGAGCAGCAATGTCGCGATACGATAAACCGCAATCGCGATAGGCTACAATCCGACCTTTATCATAGTCGGAAACGTAATGGTACGCATTTCTCTACCTTACACGAGGCATCACAACCACGTTGCACCAGGCAACGCCGATCAACTGCTGTTTGTGTATGAGAAATCGGTTGGAAACTTGCCTCATGTCAGCACGTTGTAGGTGTCGCCACCGGCGCCAACCTTGTGTGAATGCTCTGAAAAGCTAATCTTTTACATATCACAGCATCTTCTTCCTGTCGGTTAAATTTCGCGTCTGTAGCACGTCACCTTCGTGGTGTAGCATTTTTAATGGCCAGTAGTGTAAATGTTACATTACCTACTCAAAATTTTAATCATTTATCAATTAATAAAATATGAAACAATATCGGAGGTTTCCCGAGGATTGGTCACACTCCATGCTTTTACTTAGTCCGCAACTGTCATGGAGCGTACGATTACTGCCACTGGTCCCATTAAAGCTCAGGCGAATATCTGCCATAGCATTGCCCCCATCGGTTTCCGGCCGTTGCAAGGTGCAGGCTTCTAGCAGCCGTTCGCCTGGTTGTCAGTGTATCCGGAGATGACTAACGAACTGGTGTACCAGGAAACTTGATTCATTCTATCAGGAGACACGTTTCCACTAATCCACTGTCTAATGTATAAGATCCCGTGAGCACTGCCATCGCAAATGATGTTGTCGTTTGTCGGCATAGGAACACATAGCGGCCGTCTGATTCGGAGCCGTATGTTCATCAATGTGCGTTGAACAATATGCTGCGAAATACTTACACCTGCACCAGCATTACACTCTGTTGTCATAACTGTCACAGAGCGCAGCATATCCTACTTTACGGAGCGGGTAGGCGTCCGACCTCTTACTTCTGTGATGAGGCGTAAACTGTCAACACCTTGCCATAGTCCTTTTAACCATGTTGCATAGATACCCACGAAAGCAGCACGCGTATAGCCGACCAGCTTCGTCGTTGCCGAGATGCTCGTTCGAAGGGCCATAACAATGTGCCCTTTCTGAAAGGCCATTTGCGCTTTCCTTGCCCCACTGATGAGTTTTATTATTTGCCTAGTTCGGCTCTGTCTTAATGTTCACTAAATTCGTCGAGTAAAAGAGGGGACGGCGCAGATAATGAAGAAAATGTCGCCTGTGGCGATTATTCACCAGTAACTGACGCTGTCTGACTGCTTCTCGTAATAAATCTTATTCAGAACTCCTTTTTTACAATGGTTACAGCGATTTATTTCTGATACCTACGTACAGTCTGCTCTTGAGGTACCGACTACTGCGTTACCGGCCGTCAAATTGCTTCCTCCTACTTTCGCTGTTATACACCAAGTTCCTCATGATAAATTCTTCGGTTTTTTTTCCTCCTAAGTCCAACAACCACCTCGGAGTATCCCGCCTCCGCGACTCTGGGCCTCCATGGAGCGACGTCATCAGCCTCACTGTGTTTGCTCCACGCCGGCCCGCTACTTGCCGCGTCAACGAAAGTCCGCGCCGGTTGCTAGCTCGGTGTTTGAGTTACCTGCACATATAAAAACCAAATACTTCTGCAGTATTTATGCAAATAACTAACAAATCCTAACCCGCAACTCAATTTTATCATTGAATTAGAATTTTTGGTAGGCCAGGGGCGATAGGTGGCGGATGCAACAGACCATTTGTTGTCTGTTACACCACACATTGAGTTAGTAGAGGTTCTCATTTACAGCCCATAGTTTTGATAGAATAATTTCCCCGTAGTCTCTGCTCTGTTTATGTGCTTTCCTTGCCATGTCACGTGGCTGCAACGCCACAACATGGCGATGAATCTCGCGGCGGGTAGTCTTACAATGTTTTGGTTCATCAATGTGTAATACTGTAAATAGTTTTTTTGACAGAGTTATTATTCTGTATTCCAGTTTTAAATCTGAAGATGACTTAATTGTCCCTGTCAAAACAGTTACAAAAAACCAGATCTAGACTGTTCTCTTCATGAAAAATGAAACACGATCGATAATTTCCGCTGCTCCACAATGCCGCTTTTTTGTCAAAGTTTTCGCTTTTTAATTACATCCGGAAGTCTTACACACATCGCAGACATACGTTCGAGTTTTGGAAATACACTGAAGCACCATAGAAAGAGATATGTAAACAGGCAGAATGCGGCGCTGCAGTCGAAAACGCCTCTATAAGACAACAAGTGTCTGGCGCAGTTTCTAGATCGGTCACTGTTGCTACAATGGCCAATTATCAAAATGTAAGTGAGTTTGAAATTGGCGTTGTAGTCGGCGATCGAGCGATGGGACACATGACCTTAGAGGTAGCGATGAAATGGGAATTTTCCCGTGCGACTGTTTCACGAGTCTACCATGAATACACCAAATCTCCGACACCGCTGAGGCCGGAAAAATATCCTGCAGGTAAGGGACCAACGACGACTGAAGAGAATCGTTCAGCGTGACAGACGTGCAATCCTTCCGCAGATTGCTGCAGATTTCAGTGCTGGGTCATCAACAATGGTCAGCGTGGGACCCATTCAGCTAAACATCATCGATATGGGCTTTCGGAGCCGATGACCCACTCGTGTATCTTTATGACGGCACGACACAAAGCTTTACGCCTCACCTGAGCCCGTCAACACCGGCATTGAATTATTGATGACTGTGAACATGTTGCGTGGTCGGACGAGTCTCGTTTCAAATTACATCGAGAGGGTGGACGTGTACCGATATGGAGACAACCTCATGAATCCATGGACCTTGCATAACAGCAGAGGTCTGTTCAAGCTGGTGGAAGCACTGTAGTGGTGTGGGGCGTGTGCAGTTGGAGTGATATGGGACTCCTGACACGTCTAGACACGACTCAGACAGGGCACAGGTACGAAAGCATCCTGCCTGAGCACCTGCATCCAGACATGTCCATTGTGCATTCTGATGGGCAATTCCAGTAGGACAACCCGGCACCCCACACGTCCAGAATTGCTACAGAGTGGTTCCAGGAACATTCTTCTAAGTTTCAACACTGCCACTTGCTACCAAACTCCCCCGACTTGAACATTATTGAACGTATCTGGAATGCCTTGCGACGTGCTTTTCGCAAGAGATCTCCACCCCCTCGTACTCTTGGACTTTTGGACTTTCCTGGAGAATTCATGGTATCAGTTCCCTCCAACACTACTTGAGGCATTACTGGAGTCCATGCCACGTCTTGTTGCGCCACTTCTGCGTGCTCGTGTGGGCCCTACACGACATTAGGCAGGTGTACCAGTTTCTTTGGCTCTTCAGTGTACAAAAGACACATATAGTAATAACTAGAGTCGCAGTATACCACAACTGCTGTTCGGCAGTTTTGGTATGCTACATAAATGACATTGTAAATGGTAGGATTGCTGGTAGTATTGTCAACATTGCTGGGGATATAAAGATAAAGGAATATGTGAGAGAGGAACTGGGAACTGACGTCTCCTCTTTGTTTTTGTTTCCACATACTGAGGACCGCACATCGTTCAGCGTATGTCCATTGTGAATTATATATCCTTTAAAATTCATAAATTGCGTTTCATAAGTAATAATAGTTAACTGATGGTGCAAGTTCTGCTTTTTTTACATAGTCAAAGCAATTACTTTTGATGCAAGTATAGTTTACATACACAAAGATAAAAAATATGAAATTATTGTTGTTACTTTGTACTCAATAGAAAGTTCTTTTTCATTCTGCCACATACGCCATGTTGTTGGTCACATATCCTCTGCTTCTGGTCGTCCTCTGTCTAGGAATCAATTCCGGCGTCGATGCATCCTCGGTGATATTCACTGCACTCACAGTATTCACTTCAACGTTGTTATGCACAATAAGGTTGTCTCTTACAGAGCCTAAATTTTCTATTTTCTGTAACAGACACTTTATTTCCCACTTCGATCAACAGTTACCATTTGTATTTGTTTCTAACAGTGTTCCTTAATATACCGATAATTATTATTTGTGGCCGCAAATCTTATATAAGCGTGGCACTGAAATGCGATATGATCTGTTGTGCCGGTGTCGCCACAAGCACTCACATTTGTTGGACGTTTCTCTATTCTCTACAGGGTGTGCCAGAAATATTGCGACAAACTTCGAGGAGTTGTAGAGGGAGTCTTGAGGAAGAAATCGACGATAGGAACCAGTGTCCCGAAACGTCACCCAACGACGCTACAGAGTGTCAAAGTTAACGACCTTGATTCGTATGATTGCGATACTCTGTTGCCTTGGTCAATGAAGTATTCGGTCGTGGATTTCCATCTGCACTTTATTATTATCCTGTATACCTAAATAAAAGCATTGAACGTTTAGAGGGTTCCAGTGAAAAAATAAAGACCAGATTGAAATCCGTGTCCAAGACCGTTGTTAATCGAGACAACAGAACATCGCATTCACGGTCTTTCTACGAAGAAGTTAGCTCCATCTTCTCCACTGGCGATCGCGGCAATCAGTCTCAGTCACTGAGTAACAGACGACAAGTTAAGCGTACGAAGTCACGTTTGCTGCCGAGCGGGTAACCTAGTAGTAAGGACCAGCACCTATATACAGTGATCGTCAAACTTCGGCCCGCGGGCTGCATGCGGTCCGAATCAAGTATTCATGCGGCCTGCGGTATTCAGCCATATTTTATCATAATATGTGTCTAGCAATTAACAGCCATATTCAAAAATGTTTTCTGATATTACCAGCCTCTTATGAGTGTACTTTTCCTGCTCAGTAGCAAACAAAAATGTTTAAAGAGATAGAAATATCCTACGACGTGCCAAATTTTAATTGAGGTTGGTGAATTTGGCGGTGAGCTCTGTCAAGCTGGCTGCTTACCCCAGGGGCAGAGGTGTAAGTAGTGCGGCTACTGAGGGTTTGGGTGTTTTATTGGGAGGGAGAACGTTTTATTGTTTGTGTTTCAGTATTGACAACTCACGATCGTGCGTGAGTCATGCCGGTCAGCTGCTATGGTATAAATTTTAACACGGAAGTAACGTGCATTCGTGAATGTACAGTCGGTCCTAATTTATAGTTAGGAGCATTAAATTAACTAAGGCTGTTGTAACACATCGCAGTGATTAGAAGATTTAAATCATTTATCAACCTGCTCTAGTTATGTCTCGAATTCAATAGCGCGTTTGAACAAAAGTGCAAATACCATAGTTAATCAAATAATTATCCCCTCACACCAACGCAACAATACTTCGTCGGGCAGTTATATTGTTACAACTTTAGGGTTGCTAACGCAGGCAGAAATCTGAAGTAGAGGACAGTCGACTCGATGTGTCCCAGAAAGATGCCAACTTTTACTGATCATCACTAGGGGCCCAGGTGTCAACTATTCGCGCCCTTATTACAGCTGTTGTGCTGGGAACTAAGACATACTAAATTATGTAGTTTACCAACTAATAATAAGATCGGTACACATGCGGCCCGAGATGATACCCAATAATGTCAGTATTGGCTCTTCAGCAAAAACATTTGGCGACCACTGACCTATAATTTAGACCCTCTGTAGCGCTGTTAGATGAAGTACGCGGACACGGGTTCCTACTCTCTATTTGTTCCTCAAGACACCCTCTAACAGCGTCTCGAAGTGTGTCGCAGCATTTATGGGACACAGTGTATAAATGTTCAGGGTATGCTCCATAGCCTGTCAGGCAACGAATCATGCATCTGTATGGATTTACATAGCTCATAACCTTCGTCTCCTTCATGTCTGGAAATCTGTCATATAATCTGTGACCTCTTGCGATATTATCCCAGTCTCTTTGCCATAATTTTAGCTATAGTTAGGTTGCTATTTCCCGACCCGTAATTTCTCTCACTTTTGGAACATTCCCCTTTGTGAAGCCAGTAAAGAAAACTTCTGTCAGTAATATCTGTTGGGCACACGCCTAGGGTTACTAATAGTGCGTCCACCAGAATTTTCACAAACGGTCCTGTGAGCCTCAGAAGCACATTGTTCTGTGTACACTTTAGGGTTATATCGAATGTATCGCAGTCTGTGACCCCAGACACTGTATGTAATTCGTGCTATAGCACTGAGGATTGCAACATGACAGAGTTTAAGTAATTGCAAAGAGATCTTAATGTCAAAGGATCCCAGTTTTGTCTGTAGTTGCATAACTGAGACGACTTTATGATATATCCGGTAAATATGTGTGACAGTTACCTACTCACCAAAAAGTAAGCCCACATATTCCACTGGGCTGCACCGGAGCTCTTCCAGTTTTGAGATTAGGATTCCGCGAGTGGAAAAGCCTGTTATAGGCCAGCAGGTAGATAGTCTTATTTTCTGCGATTTTTAATTTATTACCTGAGAACTTTTGCGTCGAAGCACACGCAACACACCGCTTCTCTTTCCAGCCTGACCCTTGAGCCCTCCGCCATGACAACTAGTGTGTCATTGGCATATGCTATTGCACTTGAGCGTTTGCATTTGGAGTTGTAAGCGAAACGCATATAGTTTAACAAGAGTACTTACTCGTCGCTGTGCCGTGGTTGTATCCAAGAATGAATGTTACAAACGCTGTTCACCTCGAAGCCCAGCAGAGTTACTGCGTGCAGAGTCAAAACAGAGGGTGCGCAGACAGGCTTACTGTCCGTGACACTACAGCACCTCAGCATGCACGTATTATACCCTGGTGCCACTGGACCAAGTCATTAAGGGTGCTGGACTTTTTTCCGGCAGTGTATATACTGAAACTGCTACACAGAAGAGCCAAAGAAACTAGTACACCTACCCAGGGTCCCCGCGAGCACGCAGAGTGAAGCACCACCTCGTGGCATGGACTCGGCTAATGTCGGAAGTACTGCTAGAGGTAACTGACACCATGAATCCTGAAGGGCTGTCCATAAATCCGTAAAGGTCCGACGGGGTGGAGATCTCTTCGTAACAGCACGTTGCATAGCAGCCCAGATATGCTCAATAATTTTCATGTCTGGGGAGTCTGGTGGTCAGCGAAACTTTTTAAACTCAGAAGAGTATTCCTGGGGCCACTCTATGGCAATTCTGGACATGTGAGGTGTCGCACTGTCCTGCTGAGATCGACCAAGTCCGACGGAACCCACAAGGGATATGAATGGATACAGGTGATGCTTACGAATGTGTCACCTGTAAGAGTTTTATTTAGAAGTATCAGGGGTCCCATATCACTCCAGCTGCACACGTCACACACCAGTAAAGAGCCTCCAACAGCTTGAAAAGTTCCCTGCCATTCAGGGTCCATGGATTCCTGTGGTTGTTTCCATATCCTTACACATCTTTCCATTCGATAGTATCTGAAACGAGACTCGTCCAACCAGTCAACATGGTTCCGGTCATCAACAGTCCAATGTCAGTGTCAACGTACCCAGGTGAGGCGAAAAAGCTTTGTGTCATGTAGACATCAGGGGTACACGAGTGGGCCTTCGGCTCCGAAAGCCCATATCGATGATGTTTCGTTGAATGATTAGCACGCTGACACATGTTGATGGCCCACCCTTGAAATCTGCAGCAATTTGCGGAAGGGTTGCGCTTCTGTCACGTTCAACGATTCTCTTCAGTCGTCGTTTGTCCCGTTCTTTCAGGATGTTTTTCCGGCAGCAGTGATGTCGACGATTTGATGTTTTACCGGATTCCTGATATTTACGGTACACTCGTGAAATGGTCATAGGGGAAAATCCCCACTGCATCACTACCTCGGAAATGCTGTATCCCATCGCTCGTGCGCCAACTATAACACCACGTTGAAACTCACTTGGTAACCTGCCGTTGCAGCAGCAGCAGCAACTCATCTAACAACTGCGCCAGACACTTGTTGTCTTAGCCGGCCGGTGTGGCCGAGCGGTTCTAGGCGCTTCAGTCTGGAACCACGCGACCGCTAAGGTGGCAGTTTCGAATCCTGCCTCGGGCATGGATGTGTGTGATGTTTAGGTTAGTTAGGTTTAAGTAGTTCTAAGTTCTAGGGAACTGATGACCTCATCTACATCTACATGATTACTCTGCAATTCACATTTAAGTGCTTGGCAGAGGGTTCATCGAACCACAATCATACTATCTCCCTACCATTCCACTCCCGAACAAAGCACGGGAAAAACGAACACCTAAACCTTTCTGTTCGAGCTCTGATTTATCTTATTTTATTTTGATGATCATTCCTACCTATGTAGGTTTGGCTCAACAAAATATTTTCGCATTCGGAAGAGAAAGTTGGTAACTGAAATTTCGTAAATAGATCTCGCCGCGACGAAAAACGTCTTTGCTTTAATGACTTTCATCCCAATTCGCGTATCATATCTGCCACACTCTCTCCCCTATTACGTGATAATACAAAACGAGCTGCCCTTTTTTGCACCCTTTCGATGTCCTCCGTCAATCCCACCTGGTAAGGATTCCACACCGCGCAGCAATATTCTAACAGAGGACGAACGAGTGTAGTGTAAGCTGTCTCTTTAGTGGACTTGTTGCATCTTCTAAGTGTCCCGCCAATGAAACGCAGCCTTTGGCTCGCCTTCCCCACGATATTATCTATGTGGTCTTTGCAACTGAAGTTGTTCGTAATTTTTACACCGAGGTACTTAGTTGAATTGACAGCCTCGAGAATTGTACTATTTATCGAGTAATCGAATTCCAATTGATTTCTTTTGGAACTCATGTGGATCACCTCACACTTTTCGTTATGTAGCGTCAACTGCCACCTGCCACACCATACAGCAATCTTTTCTAAATCGCTTTGCAACTGATACTGGTCTTCGGATGACCTTACAAGACGGTAAATTATAGCATCATATGCGAACAACCTAAGAGAACTGCTCAGATTGTCACCCAAGTCATTTATATAGATCAGGAACAGCAGAGGTCCCAGGACGCTTCCCTGGGGAACACCTGATATCACATCAGTTTTACTCGATGATTTGCCGTCTATTACTACGAACTGCGACCTTCCTGACAGGAAATCACGAATCCAGTCGCACAACTGAGACGATACCCCATAGGCTCGTAGCTGGATTAGAAGTCGCTTATGAAGAACGGTGTCAAAAGCTTTCCGGAAATCTAGAAATACAGAATCAACTTGAGATCCCCTGTCGATAGCGGCCATTACTTCGTGCGAATAAAGAGCTAGCTGCGTTGCACAAGAACGATGTTTTCTGAAACCATGCTGATTACGTATCAATAGATCGTTCCCTTCGAGGTGATTCATAATGTTTGAATACAGTATATGCTCCCAGGTCATTTATATATATATATATGTTAAGACCCATAGTGCTCAGAACCTTTTGAACCATTGGAACTTGTTGTCTTACATAGGCGTTGCCGACCCCAGCGCCTGCCTGTTTACATATTTCTGTATTTGATTACGCATGCCTATACCAGTTTCTTTGGCGCTTCATTGTATGAAGAAAGATGACAGAGAGGAATTTGATCCAGAAGGTCCACCAGGAACAGCCAGGGTAAATCGTCCACTGTTTCGGCATCACATATGGTGAGTTTTTAGTCTGATGATTGACACGTATAACGCAGAGTTAGTGACACGTCCCCTGTCTCCTGAAGGTGCGACGTTAACCGTGCTCAGTGAAGCTTGAGGACATCTGTTGCGTCGCCGGTGTGTGGAATGGTGTGGTTGCCGGCACCTGCCGCTCCATAGCTGACGAGTCTCGGTGAATGGCTGCTCACGGGCCGATGGCGCCGAGTCGGGCCGCTCGCAGCTCGCACCTCGTGGTGGAGACTCGTCGCCGTGGTATCGAGCGCGCGCGCGACCCCTGACATTTCGTGTCGCGTGCCTGCGGTTGGGGCTAGGTCCGGGCATTGTTGGACTCGCGCTGGGCTAGATAAAGGCGGGCCGCGGCAGCTCTGCCCGGGCCGCCTTTTGTAATCAACCGCCTCGCATCTGTACTAGGGCCGGAAGGCGGGCTGCGGTCAGCAGGAGGAAATAAACGAGCTGTTGCTGGGTCCAATGCCCGCGGGGAACTCGGGCGCTTTGAGCTTCTGTCTGCAAGTTCCCTCACTGACTGATCACTTTAGGTTGTTTACATTGCTCTCTTCCTACTCAGCGCGGTACAGCGAATGTCACTGTTTGTTTTCCAGATGAAGTAATTTCCTGCAAAGTCGATATAGCACTGGGATATCACGACGAAGCATAACCAGGCTGTAATGTACGAAAGATTGTCATTAGTCATAATGTTTTATTTATTACTTCGACAAAGTAAAGTTACGCGATTATTTTGTCACGGCACTGAACAGTATGGGATAGAAAATTAGAAATTTTCACTAAAAGTCATTAACATTGCTACAGACAAAATCAACTCATGCCATAGACAGAAGCGGAAGCAGGAAACGAGCCGGTAAATGGCTCTGAGCATTGTGGGACTTAACATCTGCGGTCATCAGTCCCATAGAACTTAGAACTACTTAAACCTAACTAACCTAAGGATATCACACACATCCATGCCCGAGGCAGGATTCGAACCTGCGACCGTAGTGGTCGCGCGGCTCCAGACTGCAGCGTCAGGAACCGCTTGGCCACCCCGGCCGGCTGAGCCGGTAAGTTTTATATCGGTCAGACCCTCGACGAATTACGAGACAGTCTGCTGAGTGAAAATACGCATTCAGCAAAAAGAAACGGTGACAGGAAACCAAAGGAAGTGAGACAAGCATATTCGTTACCTTGTAAAGTATGGTGCAAGAACCTCCGCTTCTTATACGAGAACATGTAGTTAGGAACTGACAGCAGTTGACAGCCTGTTAAGTGACTACAGCAATAAGGAGGATATATGCAGTCAGTGCAAACCGAACTTCACATCGTAGCCTCATGCTTGCCCCCTTTAAATGGCTCTGAGCACTATGTGACTTAACCACTATGGGACTTAACTTCTGAGGTCATCAGTCCCCTAGAACTTAGAACTACTTAGACCTAACTAACCTAAGGACATCACACACATCCATGCCCGAGGCAGGATTCGAACCTGCGAGCGTAGCGGTCACGCGGTTCCAGACTGAACCGCCTAGAACCGCACGGTCACACCGACAGGCCCCCCTTTAAATACTCCGGCGTTCAATCTCTCGTCATGAGTCTCTTATTGGGGGTGATGGCGTTCACAGTAAGAGCACTCGATTCCATCATTACCACACTGTAGTGAATCTTTGGCCTAGACGCTCCAGCAAAGTCTATGAACTAGCTGATGATGTCCTTGAGCTGATGGTCTTCACCTCGTGAATTTCGTGGTGCTTATCACCTACTATTTTCTAATGTCAAGCTGACTGTGTTCCAACAACACCACATTGTAGGGTGCTGCAAGCACTGAAGTTCAGTGCAGAAGCCAACAACAGGGCCTCTTGGGCTCCATGTTCCTGTTCAACACTCAGGCGCCTCCAGCGACTGAAAGCTATCGTGTAGTAGGGAGGAGATCAACCGACCACACGACAATCAAGACAGGTATATTGTAAATTGGTTATCAAGGGTCATAGGGACTGAGTACACTCCGGCAGGCAACGAGAGATCACCTCATGATGGGCAATGGCCAAACCTTCTAGCCGATAACCTGTCGCAGCGCCAGCATCGGTAACATCTTATCCTTGGCGTGCAACTACTGAGCCGACTAGACAGACGCCAGCTAAAATCCAACACGCATCTGAATGACCAATAGCCGAGACTTGTGCGCACGAACGACGACTTGTAAACGTTGTGAATAAATGAATGAACTCGAATAATGTTCTACTAGGGTCAAAGACGTTTCACAGGCTCCCAACAACTATCCTGACTTCACTCAGAAGTGTCTTTGCTCGGCTCTTCCGTAACTCTATGTTTGTTTGCAGATGCATATTTACAGACCTGACACACACTGAAATCCCCGCGGCACCATGTCACGGACTGCGCGGTCCCTCCCGCTGTAGGTTCGAGTACTCCCTCGGGCATGGGTGTGTCTGTTTGTCTCAGCATTAGTTAGTTCAACTTACGTTAAGCAGTGTGTAAGTCTAGGGACTGATGACGTCAGCAGTTTGGTCCCTTAGGAATTCACACACATTTGAACTTTTTTTTTAATTCCCCGCGATAAAATACCATAGCACACTATTAGAGAAGCCAAAAACCAAATGGCACAGCCCACTGATAAAGTGCAGTACTGTGTGGGAATTAATTTTCTGCGTTTGATGGGGAACTATGATACAAGAAATGATGCAAAGTTGGTGGAACTGTATAGTAAGATTGTACCAACTTATGAGACAGTTGTTGGCGGCGCACGCGCTTCTAGTCTGCTCAGAAAAGTGTGAATGATGAAGAACAACGGGGTATACGCTCTCTCTGTGAAGAACAGGAAATCACAGTAGTGGTGGAAGCCCTGGTGCTTAAAGATCAGCATATTGCAATCAACGCGGTACTGGAAGAAGTTAATGTCAGTCATAAGAGAGTTTTCAACATACTGGGTTCTCCGGTTCATCACCCTCATTGCAAAAGCGTACCGAATCGAGGTGGCAGAGCAAATATGGCAATGGTTTCAGGCAAAGCCAGACGATTTCTGCAGACGCCTAATCACAATGAATGAAAGCACGATGCACAACTACAGCTCAGAAACAAAGAAGCAAAGCAGGCACTGCAAAAACTGTGGATTAACAGTGATTGAGAAAGGCGAAGACCCAATCATAATCGGGAAACACGCAAATGAGTGGTTTTTGGGGTGTGACATCATGTAGTGCTAACAGATTATGATGGTAAGGAGGACATCATCAGAGGTACAAACTACTCAATTCTCGCATGACTTCACAAGAGGCTGTGAAGATCGAGTGTCACGGAAAGCAGTCCGCGGGGATATGTTTCCTCCACGACAATGTGCGAGCTCATTATACACAGGACACAGTCACAAACGTTGTTTCTTTTGGTTGCGAAATTATGGAGTAAGGCAACATTTGCGAGCCCCAAGAAACAGCATATGTACTTATGTCGTATGCAGAACGACCAGAGGTGTTGTCGTGGACTAGAAACACTCTCTACTACAGCTTTCAGCGGCGTTTCGTCTTGACAGCCTCCTGTAAACTCGTCAGGACGTTTCGGCAATATGCTCCGGTTTCAGACCACCACTTAAGAGCATAACCAGATACCATCATCCGCAGCCCGAAAAAAAGGTCTTTCCACTTCATGCTCCGTCAATCAGACCTGTCTGATCACAATGAGGATGTCAGTACCAACTAACCACTCTGTCAAATGATGCTGCACTGTTGCCGTACAGTTCCGCCAAATCAGCAAGGTCTTGTTGCGATGTTCCCCTTCAGGTGTGCAAAAATGAATTACCGTACGACACTCCACTGTATCACTGGCTGCGTTATTTCTTTTTTGGTTCCTCTAGCAGCATTCTATCCTATGGTGATATGGTGACTGTCCAGGACTGCAGACACGAACCTGCAAAAACACAGAAAATTAATAATTTAATTGTTTTCGAGGTAACAAGTAACATTATACGATGGCCCCACGTAACCAGGCCTTTTCCTGACTAAATTAGAAAGTTTTTCATATGGTACACAGATTCAGCATATTAATACACTGATTAAAACGGTTATATATTTAGATAATCACATAAATGTTATCAACAAACGTGTCTAGCATGTGCTATGAAACCCATGTGTGTAAAAGATGCTGTGATGATCGATATGTGTGGTCAGTACTGATCCAGCAACAGACAAGGCAAAGTGACAACTTTTGTGCAGCTGGCGTCACAATACAGGGTGTAAATTTTAAGTTGACAAACCAGAATAACTCGTAAAATAAGATTAACACGAAAAAATGTGTAGAATCCAAAGTTGATTACTTTCGAGGCGGACATCTACCGCTTTCCGTTCCTTTCAGATACTTCCTTCGCGGTTCGTCTTTTTTTGTCTTTTTTGTCGTAGAATGTTTATTTATTAGAGATCTGATAAAATATGTCTCTAATTATGATAACCCTGACACTCTTGTCTGTTGAAACAAAATCTTCGGCATATCAGATCACGGTAAGAAGTTGAGTACTTTACTCTGTGGCCCATATGTGAAATATTTTGCTAGAAAGATATATCTTGCTGAAATGAACCGTTAACGAACTTCTGATATCAGTGAAAATACCGTCTAAATTAATTTACGCTACATCCACAGAATTGACCATGCTATGGAGATATTTGTTACATATTTGACTTCAGACCTTAAAAAACTGTTGGCGCAGACACTTTAACTTGAATAAGCTGACTGTTAGAGTATTAAGATCACAGTAGTCCACTGCTGTCGAATAAAATAGCAACAGAGGGAAGACAGCAAATAACTAAATTTTAGCTATCGTGCATGTACAGTACAGTCGAAATAATACGTGAGTAAATTTGTAGATGTTTTGGGGGTATACTGGACGCAAAATTAAGTAAGAAAAACTGTAGCGTCTGGGATCATCATAGCCTCTAACCCGTCTGGGCCTTGAGTCCAACTATGGTTTGACGACGAATAAAGATACGTTTCTCCATGCTGCGTCATATCTACGACAGAGTTCATCAATGGTAGCAGAGTGCGAGTGATTGGGTGCCATCTCTCCGAAAACCATGACTGATGTCCTCAGTGCGTGAGTGATTTAGAGACCATATTGGCCTGAGCATTAGTCTAACATTCTCCGTACTGGGTTCCTTGCGTTGACAAAATTTGGAAACACCGAAAACACAACGCATTACGACGCCTAATGCCGTGCAGGAGACACGTGGCATACAGAACATTTCAGTCGTCTAGGAACGGATAAGTAAAGGTTCTACATGGTTTACAATGGAGTCTTATACGATTCTTCCCGCAAAACAGTGGCAATTTCAGTTAGTGACGATGGACGTGGGTACGGATAACGCAGCTGTCTCTCAAAAGTAGACCAGCAAGGATCAATAATATTGAGATCTGGTGACTGTTGTTGCCAGGGGAGATGCGGAAAGTTATCGTAGAAGTCACAAAATCAGTCCAAGAAGCTGCGAATTTTGAACAGCGGCACTGTCGGCTCGGAACGCAGCATCACGATTGGGGACCAGATATTGTACCATGGGATGGACTTGACAACCAAAATGGTCACACAAACCGCGACCTTCTAGAGTAACAGTGTGGCTCATGGAATACTGCGGTAAGGCTGTCGAAATCAGCACCATATACCCACGACGTTTCGCTCTTGGGACGTAAACACGGCTACAAGTTGGAAAGATTGTGGCACAAGACTCATCAACCAAGAGACATTCTTCCGGTTACTCCATAGTCAAGGTTTTATGTCTTCTGCACCACGTTTTTCTCTTACGGGCATTTCTATGACTGATGTGTTGATTTGGAATCCACTTCATACTTCAGCTCCCTGCTTATGGAAGTCCTTTAGTGTTGATTTGACCTTGACAGGGCTCACGAGTATGATTTTCAGTTTACAGCTATCATCCTCTTATTTTCCGCCACACTCCTCTTCTATTACCGTCCGTCACGATCGATCACCACATACTTTCTTCCACGTTCTGGCTTATCGGATGATGTTTTCCCACTTTTCCTGTATGCAATACAAACCTTCGATATGGTGCCTCTTGAAACACCAAACACTTCGTCTATCTTCGTTACGGAAACACCCATCACATGAACACCAACAATTTTCTCATGTTTGAAGTCATTTAGATGCGATATAATGCATCCAGAACTTCACAGAATACTGTTCTAACTACTATGGATGCTTGAAAAGTATTAAGAGAATCGCACAGATGCTATTTATAGTCAAAAACAACCTGCGAGCTTAGCTAGCATCTGCATTTGTGATGATGATGATGATGATTTCGGTGTGCGGGGCGCTCATGGTTATCAGCGCCTGTATAAATTCCAAATCTTATCACTTTACAGTCTTGCCATTTCCTGGTTAATAATGAAGCGATGAGGATAACACAGACACCCAGTCCGAGGGCAGAGAAATCCCACGACCCGGCCGGGAATTGAGCCCGGGACCCTGTGATCCAAAGGAAGCAGCGCTAACGACTAGACATCTGCATTTGTGTTCAAAAGTGCATTTCTCGGGGTGTTTCCTTATTACCATCCAACCCCTTCGTTGAGGATAGATAAGAAACATGTCATCTTGCATTATGTTCTTGAACTATAGGGTCACCGAGATCTCGAAAGTGTGGCACCACCTCTGGCCTTAATAGGTCGAAAACGTAACGATGGCAAATGAAATCTAGCAGCAATTGTACTCCACGCAGCCTCTACTCACTGATACATCCACCGTGATGCCGTTTGCAGATGCGGTAGTCGTCTGGAAACAGGACGTAATGACGTAATGCTTCTCCTCAACGTCCGATATTGTCGAAGGTGCGCCGTTACTGACGCACGTCTCTGCTGCCACATGGAAGAAAGCCGCAACAGTGGTACGTGTGCTGACTTTCCATGGTGCTGTAGATGTCGTTGCCCTGTTGGAGTGTAATCTGTTTTGGTGGAAACAAGTCCATTTCTTGACTCAACGTGCGTGATGCGGCTATAAAATCCCTCTCGAGCGCTAGACGCGTGGGGCCATGGAGATCTTACACGGCACTACGTACTGCCTCCTTAAATCTTTAAATTACGTATTCTCACGACAATCGTGCAACCCCGTGAAACGCGAACAGTAATATCTTGACACATAATCCAGCATCGAAAGGCCGCGATTCTGCCACTGTCGAATTTCGATTCATTATGGTAGTCGTTTTGCCTTGTCACAGACAGCTGAAACTTCCCCTTTGTATGTAAAGAATGACTGTGCTGGTAAACTTCTACGTTATTTGATAGTGAAACAGTTGAGCAAAACTGAACGTACTCAGACAGTTCTCTCTGTACTGATTCTGCTCATCACTAAACTGACACACAATATTCTTAGCGTAACGCAGTCTCTCTTTCAATAATCCCTACAAAAGAATGGCCGTGACTAAAAATAACCTATACCTTTCATGAAACGCTTACCTCACAAAACTCTTCGTTACTTGAACTACTGCAATACAGCGAGCGCCAATACTGCCAGCTAAATAAAAGATTCTACCTACTGAAGGCACTAACTACTGACAGGCATAGTTAGCAAGTGAAAGATTTTGATAGAGAACAAACAATGTATTTACCTTAATAGTGCTCAAAAGTCATTATATATATAACCACTGCTGACGGCTCACCTTCAACTGCCCAATGCTACGCGCTGTTTACATCCAACTGCCCAATACTATACAAGCGAATATTCCAACAATGTGTCAGACCAGCCACAGAGTGTACACAGCGCAGTCAGCGATTTTCATACAGAGCACTACGTAGCGTTGCCAACATACAAACCTAAACAGCCTATTTACACAACCAACATTCAAATTCTATTTCTGGAGGAGAAATCCTATCTGTAATCTTTCGTTATGTGCAGAGTGGAAATGCTGTTCCTTCTACATAATCCACAGTTACACAGAAACGCTAATAAACAGCTTTTCAAAGTATAGCGTCCTGTGACGTTGGACCCTATATTAGGTGGTGACAGTAGATCGTCGAGGTCAGGATCTAGATGGTTCACAACACCTGCGTTTGGGTGAGTAGCGACTTGATATGTGACGGCCTGTCAGATGCCTGGACGGACCAGTGAAACGTAATTAATAAAGCCCGGATTTTATATCAAATCAGGAAATATCTACAATAAATATGTAACCAAAATTGGTGAAATATGAAAATAATAATATAATGAAGCAATTATATGCAAAATGCAAAATTTAAATGTTTTGCAAGAAACTTGTTCACAGGTTTGCGCATTTAGAGCGAGTCGTTGTCGTCCGCGTTGAACTTCCTCAGTTCAGCTTTGAGTGTAATGAGACTTACGACGGTTTGAGGAACAAAATTATAAAACTAATTGCTTTCTTTCTTGCTATGTAACGAAAATTCATGGAATTTACGAAAATGTGTAATAAATAATGTCACAATAATATTAAAATATGTAAAATTATGCAATAAAGTATGAAATATGTATTATTTCTCAAAATATGTAATTTAAAACTTTGAAGTGAAGGTCCTTTCTGTGTAATTCGTCGACATTTTAGTTTCTCTTGTAATGACATATAAATGAACAGAATGTCTGATTACATAAAATACAGTCTGTAGTCATTATCAAAGTAAACATTTATTGCTCAAAGGTACACAGATGTCTTCATTCTGAGGTCACTAGCAGAGGTGGGGCAAGAAAGGTGTTCATCACGCTAGGAATGTGCCGACGACAGTGTGGGTTGTGCAGCTGCATTGAGGACGCTACATGGTGAAGTATCGACTGCTCCAGCCATGACTGCTAGCAGTTCCAGAGACTTGGTGACCAAGTGACACTCGTCGTTTGGACTCACACATTCTGATCAGACCACGGCATAGCGACAGGAACAGAGCTTGGCGTCAGCAGCTCATGCTCCAGTGATGACGGATGATAGTCTGCTCCATAGGCCTACTGACTTGCCTGCCAGAAGACCAACTGGATAATGGTGCCTAGTGCTCCCAATAAGTGCTCACTCAGATGGCAGTGCTGCAACTTGAAGAGGCCATGCCCTCAGGTGGGACTCGACGCTCCATCAATCACTGAGGTGGCTAGACGAGTAGGGGGTATATCGACATACCTCCAAACTCCATGGTAGGTGGCTGCAAACTGAGTCAATCTCTTTGCCAGAACAGGAGTAGTAGTTATACAAGACTGATCAGTGAGCTATGCTACTGCAAGATGTCTATGGCATCTCTCTGACTGCTCCCCTTGTTCAGTCAGATCCGCTGGTCGCCGCTAAAAGATGTCGCAAATTCATGTTTCACGAGCAGCGGCGGATATATTTTGCAGAGTCAGGCTACTGAATAGTTACTCGGAGTGTTTATTCCCGTGCAACTTCTTCAGTAGGATGTTTGTGTGAATTCAACGTACACGGCCCCTTCAACGGAACGGGTTCACATAATGACCGGTGTACACCTACCTTGCGTTTTTCGTTTATTTACAGTCAACTCCGGCATATGGGCGCGTTAGGTTACCTCGGTTACCTGTGTGCTAGAGCAGGAGTCAATTTTTATTACATTTACAACGTCGTTTTTCTAATTGATATTGGAGGTAGGGCATAGCTCTAGTCCGTATTTAATTACGTACACAGGTATTTGCCCGCATCTCGTGGTCGTGCGGTAGCGTTCTCGCTTCCCACGCCCGGGTTCCCGGGTTCGATTCCCGGCGGGGTCAGGGATTTTCTCTGCCTCGTGATGGCTGGGTGTTGTGTGCTGTGCTTAGGTTAGTTAGGTTTAAGTAGTTCTAAGTTCTAGGGGACTGATGACCATAGATGTTAAGTCCCATAGTGCTCAGAGCCACAGGTATTTTGTTTAAACTGGTACTGTAAAACGTATATATCCCAAGAACGATAGCAGGTATCTGTATTTCAAACAAAAACCCTCTGGACATTCAGAGACATGCTGTATTCGTTCGCTAAAACAACAAAATGTAATTGTACCTCCAAATGTTTTGTGCACTTCCTCACTTCTGAATTTTCTTCCGTCTTCTGTGCTACAGATTTGAGTTATATCGTAAGTATCTGTTCGTGTGCATACTTTTTTCCGCTGGCTTTAAACAATATTAACGTTGTGTGTGTGATCTACTCTACTGTTGTCATTTAGAGAATGCTTCTCTTTATTCTAACTTTGAAATGCATATGTATTCATTCACTACTTTTCGAAATATTTAACGGATGGAGCAGCGAAATTGGTAACCAACGGTCGGGAGGCGTAATGACCGAACACGTACCGTGCTCAGCCCGTAATTTGTCTCGGAACAAAACACAAAGCGGCTCTGTGATACATTACCGGTCACTTAAAGTACCTTGTCGTAATTTTTGTACGAGATATTCTAAGAAAGATTCACTTATTGGTCTCCAACCAATAAAGTTGTCCATCTTCAGTACCAGTCAGACACAGGCCCGGCTGTACTATTTTTAATCGATGGTGGTAAAAATGTCTAGTATTCTGATACAACACTTTGTACTAAACCTCTGCAATTTCTTTTCTTAGCGCGAACACAGTGCCATAGCAGAATCGTTTACCACTACCAAATGAAGTGTTCTCCTTTAGTGGCGACTATTGTCTGCATCTCTTACGCGCATGTCACTTAATTAAATTAATTAAATTGAATCGTCTCTCTGAAAGCTTCCATTATTTCAGAGAAAGCGATGGGAGACAAAACAGGAATGGTTTACCATCCTACCGTTTTGAAGAGCTCTTGAGGAGAGGAAGTAGATAATCGAATAAAAAAGGTCAGAAAACTCTTGTCAATTTAAAGCATTGCACTCTCATATACAAAAGTTTCAAATGTATGATTACTTCACAAAAGGGCTAATGTATTAAATTTTTGACTTTACGCATGTAATCCAGGAAAATTTTTGGAGAGATCTGAAATTATATTATAAGTTCATTGGATATCGCCATGTGCTCTCATTATGAAAAACTGGATTCAAATAAAGCTGGGAGATTTCCTCTACACATTAAGAAAAAGCAGTTTATCATGCGTCTCCATGTTTATGACGTCATATCTGCTTAGCTACATGCCGTAGAGTGATATAATTTTGCAGGTACTGTAGGGAAGCAGCCTACTCACGCTGTAGTAAATTCACATCAGTTTCCATTGTGTGCAGCCAGTCTGCTGTAACTAGCTCTGATGTCATAAACGTTGCGCAATGCCTTAAAAATCAAGCAAATGACCTAACACTTTTCTAGCATATCAGGAATAATACTAAGTTAATGTGTGTTAAATATCAGTTCGATAACTTCAGCCATTTTCGAAATTTGGACGTTTTTCTAAAAAAATCATTAGCGCAACAGAAAAGAGCTAGAGACTTCAAAATTTATATTTAGATTCATCTCTCATAATGATTTAATAAAAACAGTACTTTGGATTTCACAAATTAAGACTTTAGTGGAAATTCATGATTTTCTGGTTTTCGTCTCAAAACTGAAGGAAGCAAGATAGATTAAGTAGGCTAATAAATAAGGCTAGGATGTTTAGATTTAAATAGGTTGGAGGTCCGCTATGACTATGAAGATGTGAAAAGTTTCTTTTGAATACCTATAAAATTATAGCGATAGCGGATCTCAAAAGGGCCACTTCAGAGCTCATCTACTGCGTGCAGTGTAATTAAATTAATTCTCTCGCCCAAAATATTTAACTTAGCCACGTCAAAATTTTATTATCAATACTTACCTGCGTGATAAATGCACGTTTAAATTAAGAGCTTCATTGGCCATCAGCAAAAGAAGCTATAAATTATTATGTAACTTGAAGTGGTGCGTTACTAGCCCAGCGGCTAGTCGGGAGAGCCGATTTGATCAGGCGTTCCCTTAGCCGTCCGCACCACGGCTATATATATAAGAACGCTGCGCGAGGAAGGAAGGCCCCAGTTCTCTCCAGACGCTGAATAACACGCCATCTGTGTCGGGAGTCGCGTCGCATCGGTATCACTGCTACAAACAGCCTCGGGTGCTGTATTAAGTTACTAGAGATACGCGGAACCATGAAATCATTTCAAGTGAGGTGTTACTTCTGGGATGATTTTCATTATCTAGCTTCAGTTTGCGTATTGTCGTATTTTCACGTGCCGTCGCGGGACAGACATTCTACCGATTATTTAGCGTGGCGTTTGATGAAATATTCTCAGCAAATTATGGCGAGCATTCATTTCAGTATTTAATTTGGACATTTATAGTTGCATCAGCGCATTAGACTCTGAACTGCTCTGTTAGTTAGGTTGAAAGGATACTTGTGTTTATTATCAGTGAACTTCAGAATATACTCAACTATTTTGGAAAATCGTTTTTGATTAGAAATCCCGGACAATCTCCTAATTCCTCAGAGCTATAAGCTGCAGCTATAATTGTATTCTCAGATGAAGTGGGCACTAGGAACTCTAATTACAGGCTTCACGTTTTGTTAAATCACTTTCTGGGTGCTAAAAAGTAAATAGAGAGCCAGTGTTGAGAACGGCGAAAGACAGCATTAACAACATTCTAAAAGCCAGAAACTGATTCAACATGCAAGCATTTATACAGCAATTTATTTTTACAACTAATTCCGCCGCCCCACATATGGTGCATCGGCCGGGAAATCAACTAAGTGAAAGTGATTTTTAACTATTCGGATTCGCGAGTGAAATGCGACACGCAACTGAGTATAGAACAGTGAATGTGTTACGTGTGCATGTGGACGACGCAGTTGGATTAACAACGCATGTGGATTAACGGAGCTGGCACTGAGTCTAGTGGTGCTGCCGGCATCGCGAGAAGCCAGTTTTGCCGTACCGCAGTCGTCCGTCGCAGCAGTCAGAGTGCCGTCTGCAGTTCAACGTGCCACGTCGCATCAGTAATCCTGGTACGCTGCGCCGGCAACGTCGTGCAGAAGGAATTAAGTTAAGTGAAAAGCTGTTAAAAATTTTACTAACCTGCACTAAAAGACTGTCGGCGATGGAACCGCCAAAAGAAACTGAGTTTAAACTTAAATTAGAACCTATGTCTGGTGAGGAAACTGTAAATTCAGACAACGTTTCAAGTATAAACATGCATGAAAGTAGTAATGTTAAAGTGAAATATGAAGTATTGTCTCCTGACAGTAGTGTCCGATGGGGCAATGATTCAATAATAGAGACCCCTGTAGTAAAGCAGAAAGTAGAAACTGTAAATTTATTGGATGATAGTTTCTCTGATGAATTAAAAATGAAACAGTCATCAGAGATGGTAGAGTTTAAGGAGGAGCAGTTAGATATGACTAATCAATCAGAAGTTTCATTTAGTTTTGATGATTCTGGTGTTGGAGCTAGTTTTTCGTCACCTGAGTGTGATAAAAAGCCAGCTAGTGAGCAACCCAGAGATGCTGGGGCTGTTGATCTAAATGTTATATTACAAGCAATAGCTGCCAGTCAAACAAATTTTAATATGCGGTTTGAGGCAATGGACAATAAATTAGAATCCAGTAATGCTGAATTAAAGTCTGAAATAACTGAGGTCAAAAGCAGTAACGCTGAATTAAAGTCTGAAATAAGTGAACAGGTCAGAAGCAGTAATGCTGAATTAAAGTCTGAAATAAGTGAGGTCAAAAGCAGTAATGCTGAATTAAAGTATGAGATTATGGCCAGCCAAACTAATTTTAATAAACGATTGGAGGTAATGGACGATACCTTCAAGGCTGGTTGCAATAAGTTGAAAGAGGATCTAGACAGTTTGAGTTGTAAAATTGATTACAATCATGAGGATATTAAGAAAAAGGTTGCTCAACAATTTTCTGAAATGTATAAGACAATAAAATCCGAAGTCGCTGAGGTTCGCAAAGACTTCCAAATGGAAGATGCGAAGCTGGAGCACAAGTTAACAGAAAAGATCGAGGCGGAATCTGAACTGTGCTCAGATAGATTTAAAGATGTTAAAATAAAAGCAGAAGTAGAAGCAATCAAAACTGACACTACTCATATTGTACAAAGAGTAGATAATGTTGAAATGAAAGTAGAAAATATCAGTACTAACATTGCTAGCATTGAGTGTAAAGAATTTTCAGTAGCTTCTGGTAATGGTAGTATACAACAAGTTGTAGCTGCAAACGCCACTTTTATCGGGTGTCGGCAGTTCTTGCGGTTTGATCCAGATAAAAATATCCACCCGCTAGATTTCTGGAACGATTTTGAAGATGTGATTCCACCAACTTGGTCTGAACGAGAGAAAATCTCATTTATTAGAAGCCATTTAGCAGGTGACGCCATGCGTTGGTCAGCTGATGTTATGTTGAAGTGTAAAACATTAGCGGAATTTAAAACAGCTTTTATTAATGAGTATTGGTCTAGCAATAAGCAAAATGAAGTGTTGAGAGAATTTTGGAGAGGAAAACGCTTCAATGCAGGCAAGGAATCAGTTAAAGAGTTTGCTAGGTCATGGATTTCACGTTTGTCACATTTGGCGGAAAAGCTAAAACCAGAAATGATTATACTAGGTCTTGAAGCCAAACTGCCATGGTATTGGCAAACTAGAATTATATCTGCCCCTAGAGACAATCTGGATCGTTTCATTGAGTATCTGGAACGTGTAGAACGTGTTGCGGCCAATGAGGAGCAATCACGTAATAACAGAAATTCTAATAATAATAGTAGTAGTTTTAGGAACGAGCAAAATGGCAATGTAAACATCAGAACAGTAGGTGTTCGCCATCCTAAGAGAGGTAGGAATTGGGGAAATAATTATCAGAACCAATAATGACATCCAAATGACAGTAATGTTGTTCCAAAAAGAATTATGCAGGTAAACAACAGCGCGGAAAGCAATGCTATGCCAGCTAACTATAATGAAACTAAAGGAAACAGTAGTAGGCCGAGGCAGGAAAACTAGTTCCCGTCTATGAGGACACTGGCGCTCACCAGGCGGTTACTTTTCCTAAGCCAGTAGTAAAGGGAATTGGTAAGACAGATCAGAATACTCAAACCGAACATGTGGATGAAGAGTCGGTAGCACCTAAGAATACAGCAGAAATATTAGATCACTCACAGTATTTGATAGATACCGTGTTAGAGACGCTTTCTAAGTGGGAAGAGAAAGAGAAGGCGCAGCAGTGTAACAGTAGGGAAGAGCTACAAAATATTGAATTGTCAGGTGAAGAAGCAGAAGAAATTCATGCTTATATTTACGATGAGGATGATGTGCTCTTATATAAAGTGCCTGTGCAGGATGTTGATAATGTACCAATAGATTTAGGACAGGAGATAAGTGAGAATGTAGAGGGTAGGCTGTTGAGGGTCGATGAACCCAGTAGCTGTGACCAGTTGTCACTTGAGAAGGAAACCGACGATAATGGTGAAAGTTGTTTAGCTGTAACTAGTGTTATGCCCGGTCTGGAGACGCAGAATCGCTCAGACTACAGTAATTTGGGTTATGTTCAGCAAACTAAATGTAATGAAGTCGTGCGGTGTTTCGATTTAAAATTAATAGACCGACTGGAAAAGGCAGCTGAAAATGTAATTCAGGAAACTGTGACCTAAATGTAATGAAGACAGATGTCGATCACTTTAGTTGGAGACAAATCCAAAAGGAACTATTGGATGAATTTAAGGAACCACCTGTACAACCTAGAATAAGCCACCCTATAATAATAGTGAATATGTTGGGTATCAATGTACGTTGTCTCTTAGACAGTGGAAGTGAGGTGAGTGCAATATCTCAGTCCTTCTTTGATGCATTACCTGGTAAAGACAAGCTTGCAGTAATGAGGGTATCAGGACTAAGAATAATTGGTGCTACTGGCAAGGTTTCAAAAACGGTAAAGCAAGAAGCTTTACTACCCTTTAACATTAATGGTAATTTAATTGATCATCCATGTTTAATTGTAAACAATCTCAGTATTGAGGTTTTAATTGGCATAGATTTCTTGTCAAAATATCAGAGTGTTGTTGACTTTGAAAGAAGCCAGTTAAAAATGGTCTTGCCAATGACCGGAGTAATTACAGCCCCTTTTAGTGATAAACATGTAGTAACTGATGATGGAACTTGGGAGCTGCCTATACGAGTTCTGAAAAATAGGAGGTATTGGGACAAGGATGTTAATCTTGGTACAAGTAAGCTAAACACAGAAGAAGAAGAAGAAGAAGCAATTATTTTAGACAAAATAAAAGGTAAATTGCAGGAAATCGATAAAATTTCAGCTAATCAGAAGGAAGAACTGAGACAGGTTCTAAAAAGGCATCATAAGGTATTTTCAGATCGACGTGGCGTGGTCAAAGGTTATGAATGAATGCTGTAGGGAGGAGGTTGTTCTGTAACCTCTACACAGTGTGGCAGCTGTGCAGTCCCAGCTGTGTGAGATCTTCTTTCCCTTTCAGGTCTCACTCATTCTTCATCTTTCCTATCCACAAAAATTTCGACCTCTTCTTTCGAGACATGAAAATTTTCTGTCATGGCTATCAAGCCATGAGTTATGTAACCATTCTATCTACCGATTAGTGAAGAAAAATACCTAATGTGACAAACCTAATAGTGACAAACAATAGGGAAGTATGACGTAATTAAGATACAAATGTATTTGAGTAACAATTATGTATAGTACCCTGCTAATATAGTAAGTACAAAGTGTTGTTTTATTGGAAATGGTCCACCAACAGTAATTTAAAAAGATATATGAATTCATGTACAAGCAGAATCTGAAGTGGCAGTGAAACCTAGTGTATGCATTAGAGCTAACTAATAAATAGTAAGAAAGAGATTGCTTAGTGTTATGAAAAATATGCAGATAAGTTGTAAGGATGAACTCACCTTGTGTAGCAAGGAAAGGCAGTGTAATAGAATTGAGCAGTGTTTGTGGTTGAGACGTGAAGGACACGTCCCTGAAGTATTTATAAGGTTGGAGCTGGCCATTATTTTAGTGTAGTGTGTGACAGGATACACCTACACATATTGAGGTTATGAGTTGGAGGCGTGAATGCGACCATAGGTACCCTTATGTTAGATGAGACAGAGCAGCTCATGGTGTCCTATAGGTTTAAGGAATTTAGCATTACGCTCGTCCATAATTACTTGATGCACTTTAGTGGTAGGTCTGAGAGAGACTACCTGAGGTTTCAGCGTCCGATCGAGTGGAAATGGATTGCCACGTGAGCAAACTAATCAGCTGCAATACACTATGAATATGAAATAAATGTGCCATCCTACGCTTTAAATATTAATAGAGTGAGCGTTAAATAAGTACATACACTAGCAAAATAAATAAATAACATACTGACAGACGTGAAACATTATTTTAGCTCAGCATAAATACACTTCAAAGTAAGTAAGTACCTAATTGCAGATGTGGAACTGACAACAGCAGAGGACCAATAAGTGGATTTAGTAGTCAACTAAACGTAGTGTGTTTTGAACACTCACAACTGTACTATTACCAAAAGTTACTCACATGTACAAAGAAGCTGAGAAAACAACCACTGATCATACTCATACTATCTCTAAGAATAAGGTAATCAAAGATGAGTCAGTTAAGTGCTTAAAATACAAATGTATCAGGAATGTACCGAGCATTGGTTCAGTGTTCCGGCCCAGAAATAATAAATTGATGTTAAATAGGATTCATGATTGTATGCCTTGAGCATAGATTTTCTCTAGTACGTGACTAACGGCGTTTTGAGCCATTTGTTTACCGATTTTATGACAATTAAGTAACCACGAGAGTAAAATTGAAAAAGTTCTGTTAACTTTGTTCCAGCAAAATATTGAAGGATAAAATGTATATATCCCCATTTCATTGTAACCCACCCTTAGGTGTTAAGTGAACAGAGTCTGAGGCACTCTTTTTGTTTGTTCTACAGGACAAACCAGATAATGGCAGCCTGGTAGCTGCGTGAAAGCGTGGAGTGACTTGGACACAACTCACAGTGACCCCTCCTCTTTCCCCCACGTAATTTAGAGAGAACGTGAAGGACGCACACCATAGCAACTTCCCCTCCTCTACCCTTGTGAATGGAAGTGTAGAACGCCAGCCAAAGCGGCTACAACCACGTGTGTAAAAATTATTTGTGAACTTTTCTTTCAGGTTTAGAAAAGACTGCTAAGAGATAATCATCTGTTTATGTATCATGTTATTTTCTTTGAATTTGTGCATGTAAAAATGTATTTAATGTATTTAATGGATCTAAGATTTTCATAATTTTTCAATTTGTATGTGTTTGTTTGTCTAAGGTAATATGTATGCCAAAATATTTCATTGACTTTGCTTAAAATTTTGAGTAATGACATTGTTTTAAAGGCAGTGAAAATGCCCACAATTTAAATAATTAATGTAGGTAACCAGTTTTCTTTAATGTTTCTACATGTTTATATTTCAATTTTGATTTTTCATAGGGAGTTAAACTGTACTCTTGCTTCCCTTTTTGTAATTAAATTTTTTTTTCTCATTCATTAACATTCATAAACAAAAAAAAATTGAAGTAGAGGGTGATGTAGGGAAGCAGCCTACTCACGCTGTAGTAAATTCACATCAGTTTCCATTGTGTGCGAGCCAGTCTGCGCATAAATGTTGCGCAATACCTTAAAAATCAAGCAATTGACCTAACACTTTTCTAGCATGTCAGGAATAATACTAAATTAATGTGTGTTAAATATCAGTTCGATAACTTCAGCCATTTTCGAAATTTGGACGTTTTCCTAAAAAAAAATCATTGGCGCAACAGAAAAGAGCTAGAGACTTCAAAATTTATATTTAGATTCATCTCTCATAATGATTTAATAAAAACAGTACTTTATATTTCACAAATTAAGACTTTAGTGGAAATTCATGATTTTCTGGTTTTCGTCTCAAAACTGAAGGAAGCAAGATAGATTAAGTAGGCTAATAAATAAGGCTAGGATGTTTAGATTTAAATAGGTTGGAGGTCCGCTATGACTATGAAGATGTGAAAAGTTTCTTTTGAATACCTATAAAATTATAGCGATAGCGGATCTCAAAAGGGCCAGTTCAGAGCTCATCTACTGCGTGCAGTGTAATTAAATTAATTCTCTCGCCCAAAATATTTAACTTAGCCACGTCAAAATTTTATTATCAATACTTACCTGCGTGCTGAATGCACGTTTAAATTAAGAGCTTCATCGGCCATCAGCAAAAGAAGCTATTAATTATTATGTAACTTGAAGTGGTGCGTTACTAGCCCAGCGGCTAGTCGGGAGAGCCGATTTGATCAGGCGTTCCCTTAGCCGCCCGCACCGCGGCTATATATATAAGAACGCTGCGCGAGGAAGGAAGGCCCCAGTTCTCTCCAGACGCTGAATAACACGCCATCTGTGTCGGGAGTCGCGTCGCATCGGTATCACTGCTATAAACAGCCTCGGGTGCCGTATTAAGTTACTAGAGATACGCGGAACCATGAAATCATTTCAAGTGAGGTGTTAATTCTGGGAGGATTTTCATTATCTAGCTTCAGTTTGCGTATTGTCGTATTTTCACGTGCCATCGCGGGACAGATATTCTACCAATCATTTAGCGTGGCGTTTGATGAAATATTCTCAGCAAATTATGGCGAGCATTCATTTCAATATTTAATTTGGACATTTATAGTTGCATCAGCGCATTAGACTCTGAACTGCTCTGTTAGTTAGGTTGAAAGGATACTTGTGTTTATTATCAGTGAACTTCAGAATATACTCAACTATTTTGGAAAATCGTTTTTGATTAGAAATCCCGGACAATCTCCTAATTCCTCAGAGCTATAAGCTGCAGCTATAATTGTATTCTCAGATGAAGTGGGCACTAGGAACTCTAATTACAGGCTTCACGTTTTGTTAAATCACTTTCTGGGTGCTAAAAAGTAAATAGAGAGCCAGTGTTGAGAATGGCGAAAGACAGCTTAACAACATTCTAAAAGCCAGAAACTGATTCTACATGCAAGCATTTATACAGCAATATATTTTTACAAGTTAACCGCCGCCCCACAGTACGTCCGGTGATATTTGTCGATATTGAGTGCAAAGTCTGTAGCGAATGTATTTACTGGTTAGGAGTAATAAATAAAAACATCATGACTGATGTTGAAGACTTACTGCGTTCCATTTTAAGCAAAAGCTAGTTTCTCACCATCTACATATTTATGACATCATATTGCTGAACTATAAATCGTACAATGATATCTTTTTGAAGATACAGTTAGTGATATTTAGTTACTGTCTGCAAACTGAGTTGCCGATAGAGTTGGTAGTAAAGAAGTAATCGATTAAAACGTCATGCCGATGCTCATGTGTAGATGTATAAACAGCGAAAATATAATGAGCCATAAGCTATTTTTCTTTCATCTTGAGTTTCGTGAATGTTTGAAACTGAGTGTAAAGTTTGTTGGAAGTCGCTAAGTGCTCTCATTCTCCAACAGAGGTGCTCCACTGAGAATGCCATTTACATGTTCAGTAACCAATTTTTACAAGCATTAAATAATATAATAGTGTAGTTTTGTGTTTTCTGCGACCTATCTACAGGATTTGCATGTGTGAATCACAGCAGTCTCCTAGGTAAATTAAAGTCTTATGAGACTGATTGTATAACCAACGAATGGATAATATATCCAATCAAAAGAAAGCAAAAAGTTGTACTTAGTAATTCAAACGATATATCCCAGGGGGACAAATCACATATGTGGCTTCCCAAGGCACAGTCATAGATCCGCTGTTGTGCCTCAAATATATAAAGGATGTGCAATCTAGTATACAACAAGCAAAACTAGTTAGTTTTGCAGATGCAACTAGTATTCTAATCAATTCAAGCATATATACAGAAACAGAGGAAAAGGTAAACAATGTTCTTAAAAGTATCTTCGACTGATATTTTTTGAATTTTTAAAAGAACGTATTATATTCAGGACACTACGCAAGTATTAAGTGTAAAACGTAGTGAGTAAATAATAAATTCGGTGGAAACAACAAATATTTTAGGTGTTCATGTGATTTTAATCCGGAAAAAGTACATTTTGGAACTCCTAAAACAACTCAGTTCAGTTACATTTCAGCTTACAATTGTTACAAATCTTAGAGAGACAAATCAGTAAGTTGACATATTTTGCATATTTTTCATGTCATAAGCAATAATGTTCAGGGGTAACTCATCTTAAAGAAACATGTCTTCTTAGATGAAAAACGTTCTGTAAGAATAATATGTGGAGCTCAGCCACTATAATCTTGTAGACATCTGTTTAAGTAGTTGGGAATTCTGACTACTGCTCCACAGTATCTTCACAGACTCGTGACGTTTGTTGTAAATAATCCACTACAGTTCAAGAGGAGCACTGATGCCAATAGTTACAAAACTAAAATAAAAAATGACAGTCATTACTCCCCATTAAAGTTGTTTTTAACACAAAAAGGGGCGCACAATGCTGCAACTAAAATATTTGACCACCTTGCTGGCGGTAGTAAATGCCTGACAGACAAAAAGTAAAATTTGGAAACAAACTGAAAACGTTTCTCCTTGACAACTCCTTCTATGACGTAGAAGGAACTCAATTATTGCAATGTTTAGAAGGTGGTAGGTAGAAATTACTAATGCTTATCTGTATATTAAAAAGTTAATAAATAAAATAAAATGTGTTATAAATGTGCAGCACGTAACCATATTTACAAATTAATTTGCGAATTGAATGTAAAATTACTCATTTCCCACTATTACAATTTATAGTGCAAAATGATCCATAGAATATGAAATTAACTAAATAACTAAGCAACTAACTAATGCCTGATATTTGCTCGCCATCAGTTAGGCTACGTTAGCGCAAAACACATTTTCTAACTGGAACACTTGCATTATTGCGTTAAACTTTTGACATAAGTTAATACCTCTTAAAGAGTAGATTATTACAAGATTCTAACTTCTTAAATTCGGTTAAAAACAATGCGAACCCTTGAAAATCAAATTTTTGTTGGTCCTGAAGGCCGTTAGATAGGAACTTGCAACTGGTTCCATGTTAGTTGTTTAGTAATATAGATAGGATGCTACTTAGATAGGACGTACTGATGCTCATATCTTTGTAACGAACAAAATTACAGGAAAGGCAACCATTCTAGTTTATATCCTCCAGCCAGATAATAACATTTTCTCGATACATTTTTTTGTATTGCTTCTGAACCAAATGTTATGAGGGTTGTTTAACATAAAATGAGACACAATTTATATCATTTATGTTGGTACACGAGACACCATAGCGTGAAGTTTATCAAGTGAACTGGATGTCGACGAAGGATCGATACGCACGCCTTCCGGTCATTTTTGGTTATTTGTGTAAAATTTCATTTTCTTTCTGCCGCACAAAAGGGTGGAACACCCCTTAAAAAACCGAATGTAACCTCTCTCCCGTAAAAGTATGCTTACCACCAACAACGGTACTTTTTTCTTAAGCTTGCGCCAGCTGTAAGATCGGACACTCCAGTAATGCTTGTACCGTCTGAGCCTTCAGAGTTCGTTTCATCTCCTTAACAAAGGTGTTAAACGCTTCAGCTGCACATATTTTTCTGCTCTCATTGTTTTAAATGGAAATACCACAAAGCAACGCTGGCGTAAAGTGCGCTTTGTTATCTTTGTGGCGCCGCGAAGTGCCCCTGTAGTAATCGCGTTAAAGTCCTCTGGAAAGAACAAAGGACGCCGCCATTGCATGCTCTGCCGCCCACACCAGCTCGACGGGCGAGTTGCGCTCAGCTTTCAACGGGATTTTCTATTACCGCGCTGTCGCTGGTGCTTTGACATCGACGAAAAAAAAATACATCAGCAGGACTTACATCTCTTGCAAATTTTAACTAGCACAGATGTTAAAGCGGTTACGGAAATTGCCAGTAAATCAGCTCCTTTATTTAAATTTCCCTAAAATCCTAAAGATGCTCGTAGATGTAAAAAATATTAAACTGACAAATAAAAAGCCACCAACTGCAGCCAATAATACTATTTATTAACTCTACGACACGTTTCCAGGGTTTCTGCAGGTGGGCATTCGTTATTCAAATCACAGGAATGCAGACGATATGGATTTCATGAATGTTTTCGAATTGTTGTGTCTGTGCACCATACTTTCACTATAAAATATAAATAGACGATAGTTGCTAGCGTTGACAACCGAGGCAGTACACTGTATGACGCACCTCGTTTATGTATAAACAAATGCGTGAAAAGGTATCATCAGGAAATTGTACTCCTTTCACAAGTCGCATTACTGTAATGGTGCTCAAAAATTTAAAACACGATATTTTTAGAATGCACTACTAGTGATCCTAAGTGAAGTGGTCCACGTAGATGTGGGAAAAGTAAAGAAGTCTGAAACATATTATCATTTAGGAGGTGATAACTAACTTATCACAAAACATTTACAATGTGCAGTCCATTGACGTGCACCTCATAATACTTAGTCTGCTGTAGTCACGCGTCATCAAAGGGAAATTCAGTTCGGAACACTTGTTTACATTATGTATCCACTCCTTGGGTCGATAAGAAATCCTAATTTATCGATATAAATAATCATTAGGTATATTAAATCAAATTATTATCAATATTAAACAAATTAACGTTAATACTAAAAAATATCAAAATTACTAAGAAGTTGTAGGTGTAAGGAATGTTTAACTATAACAAGCGGATTGTTTTTTATTTCAGCATATATACTAATGTAAGGCATTGTTTCGTTTATTATTACTATCAGTAATGCTGCTACTAGTGCTACTACTGCTCTTCCTTCTCCTCATACGACTTTGAATTCAGTCTGATGTTATGTGATTGTATGTGCTGTCAGAGAAATTACATTAATCTGAAGATAAAGCTTGTAAGTAGGCTGTTTAGGTTTTTATGTTGGTAACGCCACGTAGCGCTCTGTATGAAAATATGATGACTTTTGAACTTTATTAAGGTAAATACATTGTTTGCTTTCTATCAAAATCTTTCATTTGCTAACTATGCCTGTCAGTAGTTAGTGTCTTCAGTAGTTAGAATCTTTTATTTAGATGGCAGTAAAGGTGCTCGCCGTATTACAGTAGTTCGAGTAACGAAGATTTTTGTGAGGTAAGTGATTCATGAAAAGTATAGGTTATTGTTAGTCAGGGCCATTCCTTTGTAGGGATTATTGAAAGTGAGATTGCGTTGCGTTAAAAATATTGTGTGTCAGTTTAGTGATGATCAGAATAAGTAAAGAGGAAACTGTTTGAGTACGTTCAGTTTTACTCAGCTGTCCCTGTATCAAGTAACGTAAGAGGTTTCTCCAGCACTGTCATTCATAATTTTTCAAAGGGGACGTTTCAAGCTATTTTCTGTAAAGGAGCGGAAGTGATACTTTAAAGTGACCGCCTTATCTGAAAGTGATTTCAGATTTTACCAAACATTTACGGGCGTTGAGAAATTGTAGGAATTTTAAAAGACAATGTTTCAAACACTTTACAGTCTCAAAATTAAGTGACTATATTCAAAAGAGACTTTTTTCGTAATAGTAAACTACATGAAATTTACGCGACCAAGCTGAACGTTCTTCAGTTGTCAGGTGAGTTGCTTGCTCAGTCAATAACGAATATCTCTGGATCTCACTCTTGTGCGCTAGACGGCTTTACTTAAGTAAACCTCAACTGAAAGTGTAGAAATATAGTGTTGGGCCAGCAGGGAAAATGTATTGAATTCAAATCAGAAACGTTTCTAGAGAAAAGCTACAAATACAATGTTTTATATGTTGTAGAGCTTCCGACTGTTATTTGTGTAAACTCAATAGCAAAAAATTCTCCCGGACTACGGCATTCTGCCTTCCCTTCATACAACATTAAAGAAAAAAGACTTCTGTGGAAGATTGTACATCATTGCACTGTTCTCCTGTGCATATAACCAGAATACAGCGTCCCTGAGACAAATAATCGAAAAATGAAAAGCTATGTAACAACTTAGCACTCGCGCACGAGTGGAGACAGTACAACTGATCACATTACTGCACTGATCAGGTGGGGAAGTCAGAGTCTACAGGGTGTTACAAAAAGGTACGGACAAACTTTCAGGAAACATTCCTCACACACAAAGAAAGAAAATATGTTACGTGGACATGTGTCCGGAAACGCTTACTTTCCATTCTTGTCAGCAATTTGGACGCATGAGCTGTTAAGCTGGCTGTGCGATAATTCTTGTACTCGTCAGTTCCTGCAGTCTTCGGATCTTTGATGATGATATTTTTCTGAAAATCAGATGATGTGTTCCCAGACTCATATATCCTACACACCAACATAAATAGTTGTCTTCTTGCCACCGCCCCTAATGGTTTTAGACATTCTGATGGAATCTTATGTATCCCTCCAGCCTTATTTTTTCCTAAGACACCCAAAGCTCTTTTAAATTATGATTCTAATACTAGATCACCTATGTCTTTTAAATCGACTCTTGTTCCATCTTCTACCACACCAGACAACTTCTCCCCCTCATAGAGGCCTTCAGTGCAATCTCTCCACCTATGTGCTCTCTCTTCTGCATTCAACAGTGGAATCCCCATTGCACTCATAATGTTACCACCCTTCCTTTTAATTTCACCGAAGATTGTTTTGACTTTTCTATATGCTGAGCCGGACCTTCCGACTATCACTTCTTTTTCGATTTCTTCACACTTTTCATGCAGCCATTTCGCTCTAGCTTCCCTGTACTTCCTATTTTTTTCGTTCCTGAGCAACTTGTATTTCTGTATTCCTGAATTTCCCTGAACATTTTTGTACTTCCTTCTTTCGTCGATCAGCTGAAATATTTCTTGTTTCACATCGTTTCTTCGCCGTTATCTTCTATGTACCTATGCTTTTTTTCAACTTTTGGGATTACCCTTTTTAGAGACGTCCGTTCCTCTTCAAATGAGCTGCCTATTGAGCCATTCCATATCGCAGTACCTGTACCCTTAGTGAACTTCAAGCATATCTCCATTCCTTAGTACTTCCGTGTCCCACTTCTTTGCTTATTCATTCTTCCTGACTAGTATCTTAAACTTCTACCTACTCATCATCATTACTAAATTGTGATCTGTGTCTATATCTGCTTCTGTGTATCCTTTATAATTTGATATTATCATAAATACACTCCTGGAAATTGAAATAAGAACACCGTGAATTCATTGTCCCAGGAAGGGGAAACTTTATTGACACATTCCTGGGGTCAGATACATCACATGATCACACTGACAGAACCACAGGCACATAGACACAGGCAACAGAGCATGCACAATGTCGGCACTAGTACAGTGTATATCCACCTTTCGCAGCAATGCAGGCTGCTATTCTCCCATGGAGACGATCGTAGAGATGCTGGATGAAACAATTTAATTTTCAGTGTTTCATATCTTCTCCTTTGTTTTGGCATTCTGATGACCACGTTAATTCGGTTCATTAGTCTTTCATTCTCATACTTCGCAATCTTCTTCGTTCTCCTGTCTATGATGACTTCGTTCTGCGTCTAGTTCTGTCCTCTAAACGTGAGAAAGCATGAATTCTTTATTTAAAAATAATTTTGTTGTGTACCATTCGTTCCTGTATTCATTTGTATTGCAAACTCCTTTTTACCTCTTAAATCCAGGATACTTTGGTTCTTCTGTTCACTAGAAACTGTATTACTTCTGTATTAACCACCACTGGTCCATTCTATAGATGTTCGTGAAGAACACGCTCCTCCTTTTCCTCATAATGTCCGAAATTCTCTCTGTCTTGTTGTACAGTTCTTTGCTGGCTCGTCTTCTAAATTGACCATTTTCTTTTCTTTGAGGTCCCAATATCCTCCTGATAATCTTTCGTTCGAAGACTTCTAGTCTCTTAATAACTCCTGTCCTTACTAGGTTAATACTTTCTGCTGTGTAGAAGGCTTCAAGATGGGTCACTATCTGGTACTGTCTCAGTTTTGAATTAATCGAAATATTATTCTTATTGTAGATAGTTATAGTTAGATTGTATGCTAGATTCATCTAGTTTAATCATGCTCCCAATACTATCTTTTCTGGCAGCCCAGTTCCTATCCATTATCTCTCGTGCTTAAATCTCTCCACCTTCGGAATTTTCCCGCCTTCTATTTTCATCGTTCTACGAGCTAACTGGACGTTCGTCATGTACTACGTCTTCCCAATAGAGATCTGTAGGCCTGCTTTAGCCGCTTGTCTGTATAGTTACGTGTTTTTTTAACCGCCTGTTCTAATTATTCCGACAATATCACTATATCGTCCACGAATGCTAGACGGACTACGCGTATTCCTATTTTCTTGCACCCGAGTTGTATTCCAACCATTCCTTTCATTTCTCGTCGCCACTCTCTGATCACTTTATAAAGCACACAGTTAAAGAGCAAATGGGAGAGTCCGTCTCCCTGTTTCACTTTGGTTTTAATCTGGCATACCTCTGAAAGCTTTCCTCCGAACTTGACCTTATAAATTGTGTTACTTCAAGTCTGTTCAATCAGTTCACTGGATATTTCACCGAAACTCACCTTTTCTGCAATTTGGAGCATGTTTCGTCTATCCACTCAGTCGTAAGCTTTCTTGAAAGTCTACAAATGTGAGCACGAATTTTTTTCTCTGTTTTTGATACGCGGTTATCAGTTTCAGATCCAAAATTTGTTTTGCGTGTGATGTCCTCTTTCTGAAACCACCTTGGAACTCAAAAGCTTGTGTATTTAGTTGTTTTCTCCACTTTGTTAGCAATGCTTTTTAGAATGCCTTTAGAATAGTATTAACAACATTCCTTTGTAATCACAGGCTCCGACGTATCTCCTTTTATTGTCTATTGGAGTAGGTATTAACATCCATGGAGAAGAAATAAAAAGTTTGAGGTTCGCCGATGACGTAATTCTGTCAGGGACAGCAAAGGACTTGGAAGAGCAGTTGAACGGAATGGACAGTGTCTTGAAAGGAGGGTATAAGATGAACATCAACAAAAGTAAAACGAGAATAATGGAATGTAGTCGAATTAAGTCGGGTGATGCCGCGGGAATTAGATTAGGAAATGAGACACTTAAAGTAGTAAAGGAGGTTTGCTATTTGGGGAACAAAATAACTGATCATGGTCGACGTAGAGAGGATATAAAATGTATACTAGCAATGGCAAGGAAAGCGTTTCTGAAGAAGAGAAATTTGTTAACATCGACTATTGATTTAAGTGTCAGGAAGTCGTTTCTGAAAGTATTTGTACGGAGTGTAGCCATGTATGGAAGTGAAACATGAACGATAAATAGTTTAGACAAGAAGAGAAGGGAAGCTTTCGAAATGTGGTGCTACAGAAAAATGCAGAAGATTAGATGGGTAGATCACATAACTAATGAGGAGGTATTGAATAGAATTGGGGAGAAGAGGAGTTTGTGGCACAACTTGACTAGAATTAGGGATCGGTTGGTAGGACATGTTCTGAGGCATCAAGGGATCACCAATTTAGTACTGGAGGGCAGCGTGGAGGGTAAAAATCGTAGAGGGAGACCATGAGATGAATACACTAAGCAGATTCAGAAGGATGTAGGCTGCAGTAGGTACTGGGAGATGAAGAGGCTTGCACAGGATAGAGTAGCATGGAGAGCTGCATCAAACCAGTCTCAGGACTGAAGACCACAACAACAACAACAACGGGATGTATTAGTGCCGACGCCCATCCTTCTGGAAGCTGTTCTTCTTCCCAAATAGTACTGACAATAGGTGTCGGTTCGATGATCGTATCCTCGTTCGCATGTTACAAGAATTCTACATATCATATAGTAATTGACGATATTTTGTCGTATTCCACTCATTAAGATGTATAATTTTACATTAATGGGTTTAACACGATAAGTCAAGTATTAAACACAGAAATTGTGTATACGTCCCGAGATAGTGCAATTTACTGCGCGCAAATTACACAGACTATATTCCTCAACTATTTGAGAAGGAAAGCTCCTCCAACAAACTTCAGACACTACTAAAACTTGACCGAAATCTTTCTCTCTGTCTTTCCCGTAAAATGTAGCCGATAGGAAGACGATGCTGTGATATGCAAATGATTAGCTTCTCAGAGCATTGACACAATGTTGCCGTCGGTGGCGACACCTACAACGTGCTGACATGAGGAACGTTTCCAACCGATTTCTCATACACAAACAGCAGTTGACCGGCGTTGCCTGGTGAAACGTTGTGATGCTGAGTGTAAGGAGGAGAAATGCGTACCATCATCACGTTTCCGACTTTGATAAAGGTTGGATTGTAGCCTATCGCCATTGCGGTTTATCATATCCCGACATTGCTGCTCGCGTTGTCGAGATCCAATGACTTAGCAGAATATGGAATCGGTGGGTTCAGGAGGGTAATACGGAACGCCGTGCTGGAACCCAACGGCCTCGTATCACTACCAGTCGAGATGACAGGCATCTTATCCGCATGGCTGTAACGAATCATGCAGCCACGTCTCGATCCCTGAGTCAACTGATAGGGACGTTTGGAAGACAACAACCATCTGCACGAACAGTTCGACGACGTTTGCAGCAGCATGGACTATCAGCTCGGAGACCATGACTGCGGTTACCCTTGACACTGCATCACAGACAGGAGCGCCTGCGATGGTGTACTCAACGACGAACCTGGGTGCGCTAATGGCAAAACGTCATTTTTTCGGATGAATCCAGATTCTGTTTACAGCATCATGATGTTCGCATCCGTGTTTGGCGACATCGCGGTGAACGCACATTGGAAGCGTGTACTCGTTATCGCCATACTGGCGTATCACCCGGCGTGATGGTATGGGGTGGCATTGGTTACACGTCTCGGTCACCTCTTGTTCGCATTGACGGCACTTTGGACAGTGGACGTTACATTTCAGATGTGTTACGACCCGTGGCTCTACCGTTCATTCGATCCCTACGAAAACCTACATTTCAGCAGGATAACTCACGACTGCATGTTGCAGGTCCTGTACGGGCCTTACTGGATACAGAAAATGTTCGACTGCTGCCCTGGCTAGTACATTCTCCAGACCTCTCACCAATCGAAAACGTCTGGCCAATGGTGGCCGAGCAACTGGCTCGTCACAATATGCCAGTCACTTCTCTTGATGAACTGTGGTATCGCGTTGAAGCTGCATAGGCAGCTGTACCTGTACACACCATCCAAGCTCTGTTTGACTCAATGCCCAGGCGTATCAAGGCCGTTATTACGGCCAGAGGCGGTTGTTCTAGGTACTGATTTCTCAGTAGCTATGCACCCAAATTGCGTGAAAATGTAATCACATGTCAGTTCTAGTATAATATATTTGTCCAATGAATATCCGTTTATCATCTGCATTTCTTCTTGGCGTAGCAATTTTAATGGCCAGTAGTGTACTTTCATCCGCATTCAGAATTAGCTTATTTTGTTTTTCCACTTTCCCTGTGTGGCGTAATAATCTTTGATATGGTACCTGTTGAAATTCCAAACAATTGGCTATATTGCCTACGGAAGCACCCACCTTTCGAGGACCAACAATCTGTCTTCGTTCGAAGTCATGTAGTTGCTGCCTAATGCACTCAAAACTACAGAGAGCACTGTTCTAACAACGACTGACACTTCATATTGAGAACTTTGCACAGGTGGCGTTCGTGGTCAAATGTAGCAGTGCAACCAGTAGGCTTGGCTAACATCTGTGATTTATGGTCAAGCACGCATTTCTCATGTCGTTTCCATATTTTTGTCCAGCTCCCCGTACCCACCAAATTATATCGTTTTATAGCATATAGATCAGCAGATGTAACGTCATAAGCGTTGAGATGCATGTAAAACCAACTTTCCTTAAAACGAAGCGCAAATTACTCATACTACACTGCATCCATAGCCTCATGGTGGACTCACGAATGCTTGTTGTGGCGAACAGAAACGAAACGAAAGGTTGAAACTTGTTCTGCCTTGGACACTATCGCAAAGGATTTCTGTAGAGTGATGTTCAATGACGTGACAGCTCAGTCGGTGATGTAACACAAAGAACCATATAGCAGCAATGGATCATGCCACGTCAGTCGAGTTGTGGGCTGTAGAAAGGGAAGTTCTGTGTGTTCCGTGGCTTGGTAAATTCGAACCCGCGACCAGTATTCAAAGCGAATATCGTCGCATGTACAGAAAAGAGCCACCACATAGAAATAACATTAATTGATGGGATAGACAGGATACTAGGAGTTTGTTGGACAAATCCCTTTCTGACAGGCTTTCTGATGCGACGAGTTATATGGGATAGCTACGTAAGAAACCACAAGAAATTTGTGTGCATGTATAGTCGAGAATTAAGCCTAAAATGGCCGCAGTTCGTAAGATTTTAAAGAAACATCTCCGTTTTTTGGTTTACAAATTGGAGACGTTTCATGCTATCAAACCGACTGATGGAACCAAACGATTCGAGTTTCTTACAGATATGTTTAATGAGATCGACTACTATGAACGATTTATGATGAAGATTGTGTCTGCGTAGTCATGTTCATCTTTATAGCGTCAGAATATGAACCTCTGAAAATTCTTCTGCCTACAATGAGTACGAAAGTAACAGCCCTAAGGTGAACGTATAGCGTGCCCTCATGGGCGATAAAGCTATAGATCCAGTCTTCTTTGTGGAGCACATTGGATGTCCAATAACTGCCTTGACATATTTGAATAGTATGCAGTGACAGAAAGTGGCCAGCAGCTGTGGCCGAGCGGTTCTAGTCGCTTCAGTCCGGAACCGCGCAGCTATTACGGTCGCAGGTTCGAATCCTGCCTCGGGCATGAATGTGTGTGACGTCTTTAGGCTAGTTAGGCTTAAGTAGTTCTACGTCTAGGGGACTGATGACCTCAGATGTTAAGTCCCATAGTGCTAAGAGCAATCTGAACCATTTTGCCAGTAAATGTCATCTATCAACACGACGGTGCTCTCCCACACTACGTTAGCAATGTTAGCGAGGTTCTGGATACAAACTTTCCCCAGCGGTGGATAGGAAGGGCTGGTTTAAAGTCATGGTCACCACGATTCCCGGCTCTAACGCCATTAGACTTTTACTTGTGGGGTTATTAGAAGCAGCGTGAATATAGTGAACGTATCAACGACATTAATCATTTAAAACAGAGAATCACAGACGTTATTCACTACGTTACATCAGATGTGCTTACACATGTGTGGGAGGAACTAGAATATCGCTTATATGTGTAGGGCAACATATGGAAGCCACTCTGAACAGTGCTGAAGAGATATGCTCACTTGGAGATTTTCTCTTTCATTTCCATCTTGTTTTGCATTTCTATCTTGTTTCCCTGTTTTTCTGGGACCGGTTAATACTGCACCATGACTTTATGGACGCACTGTGTATTAATCCAGTGTTGGAGACTGAAACTGTTTTTTACTGAACATGGGAGTTCTTAACTGCTTTTGCTGGTTCTAAGCCACGTGGCGCCATTTGAGGAATAGTTTAAGCTCTGAAAGCACATCTGATAGTAAAGTCTAATTTATGAAACTTTATTCGCTATAGACACAGAGAACTCTATTGTTCGTTTGCCGCGTGAGTTAAAAGCGAAACTACGAGTAAAAGCGGAGACTTTACAGGTAGCACTCCACAGTTAATGGCATCAACAAAGGGTACACCACTTACCGTGTCCACGTTTAACGCCGCCCACAGCCAGCAGTATTTCTGAAATATCCCGCCAGAGGATGAAGCGGGGTGGGGGCAGACGTTTTTCATAAACAGCCGCCAGGCGGCCGGGCTGCTTTATCGCAGGCGGAAATTAAAGTCCTCGCCGGGGCTCTAAATGCAAATCAAGTTATTTCCGATATTCCGGCCGGCACCGACCCATGAAAGCGAATTGCTCCCTGCGATGTACCTCTCTGACCCCGTCTTCTACGGTTTTTTGGTGCTCTGCCGCAAACAGCATCGAAGCAATTAGGCTATTATCTCAGTTTCACTGGTTAAATCTGCTCTGAAACATAAATCATTTCTCTCAGTTTTATGGTATATTTATCCGTTTAAATGTTTGGTTATTCGCAGCTAGTACGCCTCATAGGAGACATAGTGTAATTTTCGATGTATCTGTCTTATTTTTGTTCTTTGTAGTGCTGATTTCGGAGTGATATGTACTGTGAAACAACTGTATGTATGTCTGACCGAGTGGCTCAATAATTAATAGAAAGTAGAGTCTAACGAGAAGAACACGGTAAGTGCCGTAATGTGATTTCACAGAAAGTTTGCTCAGTGGAAGAGGGGTTGAAATAGGCGAACACATGTCACGGTTAATCCGTAGATACTCGCTCGTTTTCAACGTAGTTTAGACGCCTTTTAGTGGGCGATACGCTCAGCCCATCTGGTGACATACTGGCTAACGGCGCGCACCCTATTACTGCGCCCCATGTTATTTTTTCTATTTCATTTAATTTTTTGATTTATCTACCCAAGTTCATAGAAGGTTACTGCAAGAGCGTTTGTTATTAAGTTTGAGGTAACGAGTACGTTATATTAATTGTAAAGTTGAAACTTCGTTTTACAATAAGTTGTAAGAGGTATGCGATGTATGCGCTGCCTGCAACAGCCAAGACTTAGGAGAGTCTCTGACCAGAGAGCAGTATGTAGTTAGTTGTTGCTTGTCGCTAGTCGGCAGTAGTTTGCGTGAGTCGGCAGTAGTCGGCAGTAGTCTGCGCGTGTCTGCGCGTGTTGGCAGTCTGCCCTGGTCGGGACTCTGGAGGATGAGTATTATTGTAGAAGGTAAAGAAGCAGCCTTGCGCATATCTAGTAATGTATGTGAATTGTCATTCCAATTTTTTTTAAAATGCCACAATAATAATTTTTATAATATAAAGTAATTTGAAAAAAAAGGTATTCATTTCAATTTAAAGATTTTATCCAATGAATAATTAATTCCTATCACGAGTCACAAAGCATAGGCCAGCATTGCACGGAGCTGTGCCGAAAATTTTTTAGGTAAGAGCTGATATATTCGCAGTTTTTATTGACGTAAGAAATTTTGCTTTTTTTTATTCAGAATGCAGGGCCGAGGCGCAGCGCTGCTGTCGTGATAAAATTTACCAGGTTACTGAATTTTTTTCATTATTTTGGTGTTTAGGAATTTTTCTGTTTCGAACTTAACATTAAATGAGAAAAGAATTTTGTGGGAACATTAAATGTGAATGCATTTCTGCATAGAGATTATAAATGGGAGCCAATTTTGTTCAGAGGTTACAATATTTAAAATTCATTTAATTATTATTTCCGTGGGAGGTTACACTTGGTTCATGGTACATTTTAATTTAAATATTTCTGTGGGGAGGTTACATTTGGTTTATTTTTAATAAATATTTTCTGTGGGAAGGTTACAAAGTGTCATACATTTATTATACATTATCAACCTCTAAAACTCCTCGAGATAGAACTCACACGATTCAGATTAAGAGTGAGCTCACAATACTAAAATCTCTCTGCGATGACCAAACGGAATTTTCCTATCCATTCTCGGCAGAAGACGTAATGAGCGCTCTCAAAGACGTAAAATCGAGAAAAGCACCCTGATTTGATGGAGTCCATCCGGAGTTTCTTCTGAAGTGTGGAAAATATGCAAAAAGATGGTTAGCAGAATTCTTTACAAGTATTATAACGCACGGCATACTCCCTCAGCAAATGAAAGGAACAGAAATTGTTGCTCTCCTAAAGCCAGGGAAGCCGAGTAACGAACCAAAGAGCTACCGCCCAGTCGCATTATTGAGCTCAGTCTATAAACTCCTGGAAAGACTTCTCTGTGACCACATTGCCACCAAAATTCGGGAGTCCGTTCCCGTGGAGCAAGCCGGGTTCCGCCCTGCTCGTAGCTATACATATCAGGTTTTGGCACCAACTACATACCTAAACAGTCAACATAAAAATGTCCAGTTCACTATGGAAATTGGCAACAAATCCATAAACTTCTTAGATCTCACCATTGACATCAGTACACACACACGTTGTTTCAAAATTTACAGAAAAACAACAACTACAGACACAGTGATACCTTCTTGCTCACAACACCCCATAGCTCACAAACATGCAGCTTTCCACTCAATGGTACACCGTCTCATATCTATCCCCATGTCCAGAGATGATTTTAAAGCAGAGTTAGATACAATAAAATTTATTGCCACAGCCAATGGCTACAATCCAGTTCTTATTGACCACATCTTGCACAGGAAACAAAAACGGAAAATTATACCCCTCCTCTATGCCCCACCTGCTTCCCCATCGACTGACTGCAAGTCAGTGTACACTACCATTTATAGTTCAGGTATCACAGACTGTAGCCAAAGCACTGAAATCCTGCAAGTATAGGGGTTCCTACTATGTCAGGAACACTACAGCCCAGTGTGTTTTTAATAGCAAAGACAAGATCCAGTTATTAGCCAACAGTGGGGTATACAAAATCACCTTTTCTGATTGTGACAAATTTTACATTGGTCAGTCAGGCAGAGACATATCCACTAGGCTGGCTGAACATGAACGCAGCTGGAGGTTGCAGAATTCATACTCTGCATTTGCTGAGCATGTACTGAGTGAGGGTCACAACTACCAGCCAGTGTCCCATGTACTCCACTTAGCAAACAAAGGCCATAAACTCAACCTGCTTGAAGCCCTGGAAATTAACAAACATCTTGCTCACAGTCCAGATCTCATCCTAAATGACCAGACACAACTCAACACTTCCCCTCTCCTAAACTTCATATAATCATCTTTGTTGTGCATTACTTCCCACACTCTCCCTTCCTACATATTCTCATTTTCCTGTATTCATTAAGTTGTTTTATTTGTTGCAGTTGTCTTTGTATTCCACATAGGCTGTAGTTTCAATAGTTAAGAGTTTCCTGTTAACTTGTATTACTGTCCATGTTTAACTCCCCTTGTAGTTGTCTCATCAAATACTGTTTATATTTTACTTTGCTCATTTATTTAATGAAAACTGGTACACAGCCACCTTGGAGTCACTTTGGACAGAGCGCCCGCTTATAAACGACATCTGGAAAATACTGCAGCCAAACTAAATGCGAGGAATAATAGTCTCCTGAAGCTGTGCGCCACTACCTGGGGCTCATCGGCTGACACGCTACACACGTCGGCACTCGCACTGGTCTACTCGGCCGCGGAGTACTGCGCTTCGGTCTGGATGAACAGTGTTCACACACAAAAAAAAGGACGTGCAGCTGAATAGCACTATGTGAATTGTCGGCGGAACCATGAGATCAACCCCAACACATTGGCTGCCAATTCTGAGCCACATACCACCTGAAGACCTACGTCGGCAGAATGCTCTTCACCGGGAATATAGGAATATACTCGACAACGCCCAGCTCCCTATACACTGCAGCATGCCTGACCTGGAAAGAGACAACTTCGGTCTACACATCCAACAATGATAACAGCCAAGGAATTGCAAAGTATAAACTTTAATGCAACAAAGGCCTGGAGGGAACAATGGCGAGAGGGGTGCCCTGAGCATTGTGAAGCCCTCCCCTGCATCACTGAGAGACTGCCCAGATATGAACTGCTGCGTGAAATATGGTCATCCCTTAACAGGATACGCACAAAGCACGGAAGACGTGCAGATATCTTAACAAATGGGGAAAAACACCAACTCCGAACTGCGACTGCGGACACAACAGACAGACCATCAGCCACATCGTCCAAGAGTGCGGCAGAAGAGCATACAGTGGCAAGTTCAGTGATTCTCTGATGGCAACAGACGCCGCAAAAGACTCTGTACATAACCTTGATGTTTGTATTTAATTGCATTGACCATATACAATCTTGATGTTAGTTTTTAATTGTATTTTTTATACTTATTGAATTAGCATATTTTATTGTGTTTTTAGTGTATATCTTTGTTTAAATATTTGTAAGACGCATAAAATGATGTGCATTGCCTTACGCTAAGTAATTATACATGTATATGGTATTTTCTGCGGTTGCGATCTTTTTAAATTCTCATATTCTTATATTCCATTCTTATGTCAATTCTTAATTCTTATATTTTATTCTTACGTTTATTCTTCAGGGAGATCGTAGAATATGCGACACATAGAGATTCTGAACACCACCAGCATCGTGTGAAGGAAGGCTTGCCACAGTGACATTTCTTCAAATGAATCTCACTCACCAAAGACGCTTCGTTAATACTGCTGAAGATTCCACACACTGGCAATAACTTCGCTGCAAACCCCTCGCTCGCTTTTCTGAAATTTTCATCTTGCAATTGATTATGAGAAGAGACACACTACATGAATTTCGCCAATAACAATTTCAAATACTTTCAAATACACTCCTGGAAATGGAAAAAAGAACACATTGACACCGGTGTGTCAGACCCACCATACTTGCTCCGGACACTGCGAGAGGGCTGTACAAGCAATGATCACACGCACGGCACAGCGGACACACCAGGAACCGCGGTGTTGGCCGTCGAATGGCGCTAGCTGCGCAGCATTTGTGCACCGCCGCCGTCAGTGTCAGCCAGTTTGCCGTGGCATACGGAGCTCCATCGCAGTCTTTAACACTGGTAGCATGCCGCGACAGCGTGGACGTGAACCGTATGTGCAGTTGACGGACTTTGAGCGACGGCGTATAGTGGGCATGCGGGAGGCCGGGTGGACGTACCGCCGAATTGCTCAACACGTGGGGCGTGAGGTCTCCACAGTACATCGATGTTGTCGCCAGTGGTCGGCGGAAGGTGCACGTGCCCGTCGACCTGGGACCGGACCGCAGCGACGCACGGATGCACGCCAAGACCGTAGGATCCTACGCAGTGCCATAGGGGACCGCACCGCCACTTCCCAGCAAATTAGGGACACTGTTGCTCCTGGGGTATCGGCGAGGACCATTCGCAACCGTCTCCATGAAGCTGGGCTACGGTCCCGCACACCGTTAGGCCGTCTTCCGCTCACGCCCCAACATCGTGCAGCCCGCCTCCAGTGGTGTCGCGACAGGCGTGAATGGAGGGACGAATGGAGACGTGTCGTCTTCAGCGATGAGAGTCGCTTCTGCCTTGGTGCCAATGATGGGCGTATGCGTGTTTGGCGCCGTGCAGGTGAGCGCCACAATCAGGACTGCATACGACCGAGGCACACAGGGCCAACACCCGGCATCATGGTGTGGGGAGCGATCTCCTACACTGGCCGTACACCACTGGTGATCGTCAAGGGGACACTGAATAGTGCACGGTACATCCAAACCGTCATCGAACCCATCGTTCTACCATTCCTAGACCGGCAAGGGAACTTGCTGTTCCAACAGGACAATGCACGTCCGCATGTATCCCGTGCCACCCAACGTGCTCTAGAAGGTGTAAGTCAACTACCCTGGCCAGCAAGATCTCCAGATCTGTCCCCCATTGAGCATGTTTGGGACTGGATGAAGCGTCGTCTCACGCGGTCTGCACGTCCAGCACGAACGCTGGTCCAACTGAGGCGCCAGGTGGAAATGGCATGGCAAGCATTTCCACAGGACTATATCCAGCATCTCTACGATCGTCTCCATGGGAGAATAGCAGCCTGCATTGCTGCGAAAGGTGGATATACACTGTACTAGTGCCGACATTGTGCATGCTCTGTTGCCTGTGTCTATGTGCCTGTGGTTCTGTCAGTGTGATCATGTGATGTATCTGACCCCAGGAATGTGTCAATAAAGATTCCCCTTCCTGGGACAATGAATTCACGGTGTTCTTATTTCAATTTCCAGGAGTGTAATTTTTCCTTTCATTTATTGTCTTTTTCCTTTGTTTCAATTCATTTACCAGGCATATAATTAATATCCGAATAGGGACAATTTTATTTCAATGTACACTGGAAATAATTGGTCTAATAATTTTCTGTGGACTTCGGTAGATAAATGAAAACAAAAATAAAAATAAAACTAATAATCGGGATTAGAACATGGGGCGCAAAAACATGAAACTGCAACTTTAGCCACTATGCCACGTTTATTCGCTAGAAGACACATAAATTAGCTCGAAAACTTTGGCCGTTTTTTCTTTTTTTTTTATCATAAATGGTCGAGTATCTACGGATAAGCTGAGACACATGTTTGCCTGTTTTGACCTCTCTTCCATGGAGCAAAGTTTCTGGGAAACAATGTTATGAAATTTTTCGTGTTATCCTTTGACTTTGAGTCAAATTACTAGTGCTTTCTTTTCTGCAGAGAATCAACTAAACCATTTTCATTTCAAAAGCAACGATAGTAAGAACGTATAAGGGCATCAGTTTCAGTCGTGAAATTATGTATATAACATAATTACTCAGTTGCTTATCTGTGCATAAAATTTTATACCACCCAAAACAATTTCAATTGCACTTGCTACGCTTTACAAAGGTAAATTTTTTGGTAGTAAGTTCCTATGGGACCAAAATGCTGAGGTCATCGGTCCCAAGGCTTACACTCTACTTAAACTTACGCTAAGGACAACACACGCACCCATGCCCCAGGGAGGACTCGAACCTCCGACGGAGGGAGGCGCGCAAACCGTGACAAGGTCCCCAAGACCGCGCTGCTACCCCGCGCGGCTCTTACAGAGATATAACAACTAGTGTTTTACGTCTCTGTTATTATCCTTCCTTCTTCGATTTCGGCTAACTATGGACCACGCGAACTGACTCCATTTTTTTTTCTGCTATGATTTTCGGTCTTTCCAGTGTTTCTTCACTTTTTTCTCAGCGTTCTTTTCTCCTATCAGCTGTCCATACAGTGATGCGCTTCTCGATCTTTTCCTGAAAACCCGCGAAATAATCTTCTTTCGGAAAATTGGTCTGCCTAGAATTTCTGTTTTCGTAACGCTTAACGTTAATTTCTGTTAAATCCTTTCTCTTCTCTGAACCACTTGATATATGCTTTGTCGAAATTCCCCTTTTTGTCAATCTTTTCGGGTTCATTCAAACCAACTCACCGTAGACGATATTCTCCTTTTCGTGAGAGCATCAGATAGTTTTTCGATTCTTCAGTTTCTCCGTTTTTGTTGAAGACGAAACATTCCGCTGCGTAAGGGCATTCCTATTTTATGAAGAATTCGTGTTGGAACTTGTTTTTACTGAGAGCCGTTGTATGTTGTAAGTGTTTTTCATTAACTGATAAGTTGGCAGTTGGCAGCGGTTGCGGGAGGATGCAGCCGGACGCTCCCGGAAGTAAACAACAGAAGTGGCGTAGCGTTACGGGTTGTATTGAATACGGTGTAGTGCTCACCATAAATTTGGTATTGTGCCTTGTTATAGAGTGTTGTTATAAATATCGTGCTTTCTAGAGTGTCCATTCGATGTTGTTTGTTCCTAATTTAAAACCTACGTCAAGTGAAAATCGCTGGTGTGTTTGTAAACTAGTGTTAACTTCTGCTCGCTGTATAACTGTTATGTGTTTTCTTGGATCCATTACATTGCTGTAAATTGTTTCCTGACAGTGTCGCTTTACGAGTGTTGCTATAAAATGAAGTGTTTCTATGGTTTTCATTTACTTCGTATCTGGCACTGCCTACATTCAAAGAACTTCAGTCGTGCTATTTTACGGCTGCCTGAAGCCTGGAAGTAAGGTGCATAATGCACTGAAAGGTACGTTTCACAGATTATTACAGTTTAAGTGAGTTATAGTGCTTTCCGATTATCTACAAGGCTGAAGTCATGGCTGACAAATACGAATGTTGTCCTAGGCTAACTGGTATTGGAAAAACATGCTAGGACTATGGTTTGGTATTTCACTAGGGTGAATGCAGCAGCGAAGATTAAAAAAGTATATGATGAGGCTCTTCCATGGAGTTGTGGATTATGAAGTCGAGATAAAAAAATTGTGGAACAGGAAAAAGAGATTTATGCCCTACACGCAGAATTAAAAATGGCGTATTTTGAAATAGATAGATTGAAAGGGGAGAGAGATAATGGGAGTTGTGAGAATGTGTAAGTCGGCTGTTTAGGTTTTTATATTGGTAACGCCACAAAATCACTGGCTGTGCTGTGTGTAGTCTGTGGATGGTTGGCATTGATGAAATATTCTGTATTGTAGTGCTGGGCAGCTGGATGTTAACAGCGCATAGCGTTGCGCAGTTGGAGGTCAGCCACCAGCAGTGGTGGATGTGGGGAGAGAGATGGCGGAGTTTTGAGAGCGGGTGATCTGGACGTGTGTCTGCCAGAAAGAGTAAATTTGTAAGACTGGATATCATGAATTGATATATATATATATATAATAGCTTTTGAACACTATTAAGGTAAATACATTGTTTGTTCTCTATCAAAATCTTTCGTTTGCTAACTGTGCCTATCAGTAGTTAGTGCCTTCAGTAGTTAGAATCTTTTATTTAGCTGGCAATAGTGGCGCTATCGCAGTAGTTCGAGTAACGAAGATTTTTGTGAGGTAAGTGATTCGTGAAAGGTATAGGTTATTGTTAGTCAGGGCCATTCTTTTGTAGGGATTTTTGAAAGTCAGATTGCGTTGCGCTAAAAATATTGTGTGTCAGTTTAGTGTTGATCAGAATAAGTAAAGAGAGTAATGTCTGAGTACGTTCAGTTTTGCTCAGCTGTTTGAAAATCAAATAACGTAGAAGTTTATCAGCACAGTAATTCATTAATTTTTCTAAGGGGACGTTTCAAATGTGACAAGTAATAGGCGAAAGGAGAAAACCTCATAAGTCCTATACCAGATTCTGGTTATCAGTCAGTTTGACTTGTTACCTGAAATACGGAAAGAGACCCAACCAATGCTTTAGCTTCATAGGATGCAAAAGTCTCGTAGGAAATACTTTAAAGTTAGGTAGGTCGAAAAGTTACGTAGAAGGACTGGAGTCTTGGTTACTAGCGAGCAGTCAAGGGGAGAAGTATATACCAGTTGGTGCAGAAAAGATAGGCGTAAAATATCAGGTCACAAACATTGTGAAACTTAGCGCCATGCTTAGCCAGCTGACAGAGAACATAGGGAGCTTGTGTAGACGTTTTGACGGCAAAGATAAGGTGCTTATTCCAGGAGAAACGCGGAACAGCCTGACTAACAACTTGTAATATAGCATTAACGGTGACCTGGAGAAAATAGGACCAACTACATTACACAGTCGTGTGGAGTTTGTCAAAGTTTTGTTGCGACATGAACAACCTTGGGTTAACACCGCTGTTAGCCCTGTGAACAAAGAGCTGAATGAGTTGCTTTTGACTGAAACAAAGATTTATATCTTAGCTGTGCGTGTCACTGCGACTGCACCTAAACAGGAGGGGGAAGAAAAGATTAGATGAGCACCTTGCAGAAAGTACAAGGGGGGCCATAAGCACACAAGATAAAATCCCTCTCATTACGGGAATAAAAAAAGTACATTTTTTTAGGTTAGAGTCAAGTTGCAGCTAAAGAGTATTGAAAGATTTTAGAACAGTACACGACTATAACACGTTTATCAGTTTCCAGAAAAATAAAATTAATTTGTTTCATCAGAACATTAGAGGATTGAAAAACAAGATATATGAGCTTCTTTTATGCGTAGAAGACGTGGGGAACTCTGAAAGGATAGATGTTCTGTGCCTCTCTGAACACCATTTAACCACAGGGATGGAGAAGTTAAATATCACGTATTACACACTTGCATCGCTTTCGTGTAGAGTTAACTTAAAAAAGGAGGAGTTGCAACATGTGTAAAATTTAGACACAAAATGAAAAATATTTAAACAGATAGTTCTTTTGCTGATTAGAACCTAGAGGCATATACTTGTAAGTTGTTACTGCAGAATTATTCACTGATAACTAAACAGCCGCCCGGAACAATGTTGTAACGCTCATTTCTATAAAAGTTGGCTTTTACATGGGAAAAGGTTGTTAACAGTACTTGTCACAAGATAGGGATATTGGAAGAGCTCTATACAATATTTTGTTGACGTCAGATTGGCAACAAGTTTGCGTTACACAGAACGAGGTCGAGGTTGTCTCTGTAAGTAACATAGCGGACTCATCAAGTATAGCTTTTACAGTCACTGTTCAAAAACGCATGAGTAGAGGCTAAAAGCGTAAACATCGTGTAAGTGAGTGGTGTGACGTGACACGTAAAACGACTCAGGGATGCAGGAAAACAATATATATCAAAGAGTGGGAAGTTCATAGTGGCAAAGTCTTCACCAGATGAGATAAGTAGAACAAAGGTTGTAGCCCAACTTTTCATTGTAATATTATGATCCCATAACCTTAAATAAGTAGCCTAGTTTATGGCTAGCGAAGAAAATCTTTGTCTTGCCTTTATTGTGAATTATCATCAAGCAGTGCAAACCACATCGCAACATAATGAATTGTTGTACAACGGAAAGGCTATGTAACATAGTGCATAATAACATGACAGCTGTTGACTTACAAATTGAGACAGCATTATTCTTTAATCATAGTCTTCGACTTAATAAATAACGAGTCACAGTGAGCTTATGAAAATATCAAATATTTATTCAGATACTGCTTCAAAACGTGATAATCGTTTTTTTGTGATTTCAGGCATTCGGCTGCATGTGCACCTGTCAATATTAACAAATTACACTGGATACAAAGCACACATTGTTTAAAGACTTTATACTTTGAATTACGATCAGCAGTCAGCATTGTTAGTGCAAAATTGTGTAAACCTTGAACACAGTAAGACAAGAGCGATCGAAGAAGACGTTTTCGTAGACATCGGAGTTTCTCTTATTTATGAACAGTACCGTCAGGTGACACCGGGTTTCACAACAGATGTTATGTTTGTCATAAGTCCTCGTAGAATACAGTAAGTGCAAGAGAAAATAAAAAATTCAGAGCCGTTCTATGACAAGAGAGGGAAACATAAATGTCGACCTTATGATAGACTTGATCATGTAAGCGAAATCATATACGATAATTGCCAAAACAGGAAAGTCGTTATAGCTGCCACAAATGCGAAAAGACTTGCTTGTCCACTGATCTATATTTAAAAATATGTTTGTTATGTTTAGAGAACAACATCCTGAATATAAATACAATGAAGACACATATAAAGAGATTTTCCACTCAGATTTCAATCTGCAATATGGCCTCCCTAGAGCAGATACCTGCTCATGCTGTGTCAGGCTGTATTTGAGTATTATACTAGCAGAGACAAATGAAGAGAGACAAGCTACTGAAGTTCAAAGTAGGTTACATCATTCAAAAGCTGAAGTAGCTTATGAAGCAATGACAGAAGATGAAAATAAAGACAAAAATGTCCTAAATACATTGTACTTTAGATTGATTTACAGCAAGAGTATTTTCTGTCCTGTACTGTCCTATTCCTCAACATTCTATCAACGGCAATATTCATACTATAATAAAGCCATACATAACACTGGAAATATAAATGCAACAATGTGCTTTTGGCATAAAACTTTGGGCAGGCGAGGATCAACCAAAATTTCTTAGTGTACATTGAAGTACATCGCCTCTCCCTTGCTCAGGGAGAAGAAAAGACTTCAGTTATTAGGTCTGACAGATCAATAGGGAACAACAATAATTGGTGCATATTTTCACTTTGGTAATACTTAATAAGTCTGGAATATCTTATGACTGTCAATCAAAAGTTCTTGGTATTAGGTCATAGTTCTCTGCAGTGTGACCGCGACTTTGCCCCGATAGAGTTTCAAAGGAGCTATCATACTGTGAATGTTCCTAAACACTGGATAGCGATTTGCTTGAGAATTGCTAATTTGACAAATTCGTAATGTTTGAAAAGCAAGCTCACTAGTTCTTGGATTAATGTCTAAAATAATAATTTCGTATCCATATTTACCCCCAAAATTAGCTCCATCATGTAAGTTTTGTTTAAAGTTGATACCTTACTTTTCAAGATTAATAATAATGAATATCAACAGCTGAAATAAATGCGTCCATGCTACACAGAACGCCAAAGATTCAAATTTTGAAACAGGCGAAGAAATTCCAACAGTGGAGTGTAACTTCCTATACTTCTAGTCTGAAGCGTTACGAATCCGCTGCGCACGGCAGCCGCGAGAAAATGCTTCTCACTATGCAGATGGAGCAATGTGTTGTAAGCGTTACAAATTTGTCGAACTCGTCCATAGATGGTTAAGCAATTCTTGTGGTGCTGTTATGAGCTATTGTGCTATGTACTTGTCTGTGGTGTCCTTGCCTTGTCCTACATGGGCAAGGTGAGGCGATATGATTGTTTACACTGACTATCCCGAATAAAGTTTTGTGCTGAAACGAAATAAAAATGGATTAAGGGAATGTTTATCTACCAAAGGGGTATTAATCAGTATGAGTGTCTCTCTCGTAGCTTAGTTCCTTAAAAAGATATGTACAGAAGTATATATTTTTATTCGTTATTCGTTAATCCACTTACTCTCCTCAAGAGATGTTCAAAAACGTAACACAGTCTACATTCACGTAAACGTGACGTTATGAAAAACGTTAACATAAAACTGAATTTGACTCTTCTGTACTAGCACAAAGTACGGGTACCAGATATAACGTTACTCGTCCACTTGCTGGAATTGACAGTAGACAAAAGGAAATACGTGAAAGAGGCACACTGACCATTCAGTCAACGACTTCCAGTTGAGAATTAGTGTGGGTACAACGTACATTGTACTGAGACAAATCTTCAGTTTACTGTCGGTGACTGAATTTCTAGTGAGGGGACGAGACTGGTCGGCCTAGTTTTGACTGGGGTAATGACTGTACAATCAAGTGATGACCCAATCTAGTTATATTACACTCACAGAACTTACGCGTATTAGTCAACAACGATTAATTCTACGTATGAGAGTGTGAGCCACGAGGATCAAATTAAATTGGCTGTCCAGCGCTAAATCAATAGAGCTCCATGCTTACACTTGTCATGTACCTTTACTTCCATGCAAAAGTCAGTATCAGGAAAATCAGAGAAACGTTATTCTCTGACATTAAATGCACTCATACCCATACATTAATAATAATGCTGATACATGGTGAAACAACGCTATGGTGGGCTGTTTAAGGGTTTAAGTCAACTCGGGGTATGACCATGCGGTCAATTTGACCTGCAGTCGTCGCACGGTGGCACTGGCAGCAGTCCACACACGCAGAGGTGCACTGGTGAATGCCAGAGTAAGGCGTAGCGAGTAAGTGTGCAGACGTTTTCAGACGTCCTAATGGTGACTGTGTGTTGAAAATGGCTCAAAGAACAAATATTAATGACGTTATGAGGGGTGGAATACTAGGGCGACTGGAGGCTGGTCAAACACAGGCGGTCGTAGCAGGGGCCCTCCGTGAGCCACAAAGCGTTATCTCTTGATTACGGCAACGATTACATCAGATGGGAAACGTGTCCAGGCGCTACAAAATGTGACTTCCACAAGAAGATCGATGTCTCACCATCAGTGCGCGCAGACGGACACGGAGTAATGCAGGTAGCCTTGCTCGGGACCTTACCGCAGCCACTGGAACAGTTGTCGCCAGACACACAGTCTACAGACGACTGAACAGACTGGTTTATTCGCCTGGAGACCTGCAAGTTGCATTCCACTGACCCCTGGTCACCGGAGAGCCCGTAAAGCCTGGTGTCAAGAACACAATACATGGTCATTGGAACAGTGGTCCCAGGTTACGTTGACGGACCAGTCCAGGTATAGTCTTAACAGTGATTCTCGCCGGGCTTTCGTGTGAACCAGGAACCAGATACCAACCCCTTAATGTCCTTGAAAGGTGTATCGGGACGTCATTTTGCACCAGTATGTCCGCCTTTTCAGGGATGCACTGGGTCCCACCTTCCTCCTGATGGATGATAACATACGGCCCCACCGAGCTGCCATCGTGGAGGAGTACCTTGAAACAGAAGATATCAGGAGTGGCCCGCCTGTTCTCCAGACCTAAACCCCATCGAGGACGTCTGGGATGCTCTCGGTCAACGTATCGCTGCACGTCTTCAAACCCCTACGACACTTCAGGAGCTCCGACAGGCACTGGTGCAAGAATGGGAGACTATACCCCAGCAGCTGCTCGACCACTTAATCCAGAGTATGCCAAACTTTTGTGTGAGCATGGTGTTAGCATGGTGATCATATCCCATATTGATGTCGGTGTACATGCGCAGGAAACAGTGGCGCTTTGTAGCACATGTTTTTCGTTCAGGTCGGTTTTCTCAACATATCACCAATACCGTGGACTTACAGATCTGTGACATGTGTGTTCCCTATGTGCCTATGCTATTAGCACCAGTTTTGTGTAGCGCCACGTTGCGTGGCACCACATTCTGCAACTATCCTTAATTTATGAGCATGAGCGTACATTTCCCACAAGTAAATATTAACGCTGTTGTTGAATAATGAGTACGTATGAACCCAGAAAGGCATTCAACTACTGGAAATACTCTGACGCCCCGAACCCATGGTACTCGAGTAGTATTATAAAGAAACCAATCTCAGATACATGAGCATCAGCTGTCAATTTATAAATCCACGCGGGCAGCGGCTCTGGGAAAAAAATGTACATTTATGATAGGTTCTCATCCACGCCGCATTATGGTGATCTTTAAATCCGTTCCCTTGAGAAAAATATTTATTTATTGGATGAGATTTCAGAAACAGCAAAATTTAATTATTCACTGAATAAATGTGTGTACATCTCGAGTATTCTATTACATATGATCAGAAAAGTTGTAGGGAGGGGTATTGAGCAAATACATTTGTGTGTTGCTACTGTTGTAGCGACAAAGTTTTCGTAGACGGCCAGTTTACAATAATGCGATTGGAACAACATATTTTAAAGAGAAAACACATGCTACATCACTTTTACAATTGAGAGGCTGAGCGTATTTAGCAGAGTATACAAAAAAAATCTCCACTTGGGATGCACATCATCTCGTTGCAGGATTCCGAGATAGTATAGCGACCATGATTGGCTATGCTGGAGTTTGGCGATTCTGCGCTGAAAATAACGTCACCAGATGCGTCATACATCTGGTGAAGGTAACGATATGACTCCTGGACTGTCGCAGCTGACTTAAGAAGCTTGATGACGTAGGGTTACACTTCCAGACTGTGCACAAGTTGAAATACGCAGCATAGGCGTCTCTAAGGAGTGTATTCGTTTACGCAGTGTCCTACTACGTGGGACTCTCGAAACAGTTTCAGCTCAATGATTAATACTACACAGTTCAAGATTTATTCACATTAAAGTTAGATCTCGAAATGTACAAATATGGTACAATGTACACCCACTGTTTCACCAATGCGATTCACGTATTAATTTAGAAGTTTATCCTTAATTTCACACACGAAGCCGAGCGCACCAATCACACGTGTGGCCGCAACAGTGTGTCATCAGGTTTGTGACACGTCGCCTCCTTTCTGTGATGAAGTAAGGATGTCCAACGTGTTGTCACATAACAGCAGTGTCACTGTCCAACCAATTTCTATAGCTTCACACCATGGCAGCATGCAAACAATTGACTAGCTTCGCCATTCCTGATACGTTCCTTTTAATGTACTGGGTCACAGACACTTGTCACATTCGCTTATGTGAGTGGATTTCCTCATTTACGGCCCGTATGGTCGTCAACATTTCGTCTCTACTCTTGTTGCACCCTTTTCTTAACGTTTTATATGTTCTGCAAAACCACCAGGAGGCATTGGCTAGATGGTTCAAATGTCTCTGAGCACTATGCGACTTAACTTCTTAGGTCATCAGTCACCTAGAACTTAGAACTAATTAAACCTAACTAACTTAAGGACATCACACACATCCATGCTCGAGGCAGGATTCGAACCTTCGACCGTAGCGGTCGCTCGGTTCCAGACTGTAGCGCCTAGAACCGCATGGCCAACCCGGCCGGCTCAGGAGGCATTCAATCTCACCATGGACAATGGTCGTAATGTTTTTGCTGGCCTTTGTTTGTAATGGGACGAAAGCAGAAGTGAAGGATAGTTTAATGAGGTGACTAGCTGTTCTGTCAATTTACAGCTATTGCGTTTAATTGGCCTATTGATACTTCACCGATAAACCCTTTTTAATTATTTTCCCTGAATGTATTTGTTATATACCACCTATTCATTCCTCCAATTGACAATACCATACTACACTGTTCTGCAAAAATTAAGGACGAGGTAAATAAAATAACATAACACATGAACTAGTCGGTGGAAATGAATGAAAGTGCGGAGGGATTTAGTCCGACCTCTTCTGTCAGTTGTACACAGCCGGACGTCACTGGCGTGAGGTCAGTGTGCGTATAGCATCAAATGGGGCTGGCCTCAGAACACGAGTCAGTTGAAGGAACAGGAAAAGGCAGTGTGTTTCAATTAGCGAGAAGTTACGGTGCAATCTAGTGGTGTTCTTCAATACAACATGATCCGGAGAGAATACCAGGAAGAATCATCGGGAAACTAGGAAAAGGAAAAGAGTGACGAGTGTAGCCCAGGAGTTCAGCATGACTCACAGCATTATTTTACGTGCATGGGGAGCATTCAGAACCACAGACACTGCTGCCCGAAGGAGAGGAGGTGGTCGACCACGGTCAACTGCTGCAGCAGATCACCGCTACGCAGGCAAGAAGCGACCCACGTCAAATAGCGTATGCAATTACAACCACATTTTGCAGGGCTGCGAGGCACGCAGTCTCATTCTTCACTATGGTATGGAGATTGCATGGGGATAGTCTCTTCGCCTGACGAGCAGCACATTGTGTTTCGTTGACACCCCCAAATTGGATGCACCGTCTGCGATGATATCAGGGGCATAGGTACGGGACCCATGAGGAGCGGGCCTGCGAGCTCTTCTCGGATGAGAGGAGGTTCATTACAACTAGTGACTCTATACGTACCCTCAAATGGTGAGAACGCGTAATGCACGCAAAACATTGTGAAACATGATAGTTTTGGTGGTCCAAGTGTTTTGCTGCAGGGAAGCATAATGTTACATGAACGCACTGACCTCCAAACCCTTGAACACAGTACACTGTCCGTCAGCGTTATTGTGACACTGTACTCCTTTCCCATGTGCGTCTTTTCACGGATACAGTCGCCCTTGACTTCATTTTTATGGATAACAATGCAGACTGCATCGAACAACGCAGGTGGAGGAGGTGTTGCAACAAGAATATATTCGGCAAATGTACTGGTCTGTCCGTTTCTCCGACTTAAAACCCATTGAGCATGTTTGAAATACGGTGGGAAGATGTATCGCAGCACGCTCACGTGCGCCATAGACCGTCTATCAGCTGTGACGCACGCTGGTGAAAGAATGCAACGTCCTATCACAAGAATCCCAAACCAAACTTGTGGCTAGTATGGGAGGACGTCGCAGAGCATGCGTTGCTGCCGGTGGTGTTCACACATCCTATTAGGAATCATGTCCCGTTTTTCGAACGTCCAGGGAGTTGACTTCAGTTTCTTTGAATAATATGTCGTTTCGTACGTCTCGTTGCGTATTTCTTCAGTTACCTCCTGGACAACACCTAGTAGTTCTTTCTATGTAATATCAAGTCTCATCGAGCTATGTTACTTGGCAGTGACATATTATGCAACTGTTACTTCAGTTCATATCTTTTGCACAGCTGTCTATCTTTATATTTTCTCTATCTATTTTCTATCTATTTTCTATCTATCTATCTATTTTCTCTATCTATTTTGCAGCTGCAATCTGTCTCATTTGTGCTCGAAGCGAAGTGCTACAAGGTTTAGGTGATACAAATGGTTTCGTTACCGTTTCTACTTCTCACCAAGTCATCTTCAGATGATTTATCGAAATCGAGAGAAAAAGGGAAAAGTAAAACACTAAGAAAATAAATTACAAGTTAAATTAACTTCTGCAAGGGGGTGTCCCACCAACTTTCGCGAGATAAATATTTTTGAAATGAAATAAAATGTGAGAAACTGCAATTGGGCTTGGATGCACCTGTGTCATGGGACTGTTGCAATGTATAGGAATGAGCGGTCCATAAAAGTAAACATCTCTTTCAACACACAGTTACGGTTATTGAAATGACATAAGTATGTTTTTTCTACCGGGATTGAAACCAGAAGTACAAATTCTGATGGCAGATTTGGTTTCACTGTTATAAACCTCATAAATTCTGAAATACTTCCACTTTAATGGGTGGCAACTGTGCCACAGTTTCTGCCGTAATGCGCAGAGCAAGGGTGTGTGCACTGTCCTGAAACCTGCTGTAAACAGACCATATTACTACGCACGTTCTGCCTACTCTATTCAGATAGACTATACTGTGTGAATACGGCAGAAATGGAGCCGTTGCCATATTCAAAGTCTAAGCATTTCTGAAGGTATGAGGAGGTTTATAACTGTGGGACGAAGTCTGGTATCACTAATTCTACCTCTAGTTTTCATTTCGATTCTGAAAACATGCATGTGCCATATAAGTAAACGTAGCTTTGGTTGAAAGTGATATTTGTTTACTTTTATGGGCTCTGCGTTGCTGACTATTGTGTGAACCCCTGACACACGAACAGGTGCATCCTTGGCTAGTTGCATTTTTCACATTTTGTTTCATTTTGGAAATACACAGTGAGTCACATAGGACGTAACACCACTCTCATTTTGTGAACGGTTTCACATATCGAAACGCGGTTTTCAGCAAATGTTAGAGCGTCGAAGTGCACGTATCTTTCTTGTTTGGTTAATGTTTTTAGAGCTGGTATTAACGGAGGTATTGAAGCAAGCAGCGTGGCACCGTATACATTTTATACCTGCATTCGATAGGTCTTGTGAAGTGAATTACAGTGATAAGGCGTTTGTTAATGTGGACGTCGGAACCCGTCGTAAGGAAAAATCCGAGCAATGTCCTAGAATGTGAGAGCACGATGACCGGAAACGGCATTTGCGATGAAAACACTGCCAAGCAGGCTTCTCGAACCATACTGCATAGTTGTATACGTTAGGTTGGCCTGAGCTACGGAAGTAGAGCTTTATTTCCCCTTGAAGCGACTAACGACCTAGATGCAGGTTCACCTACGAATGTTGTGTATCGAAATACGACATAGGCTAGACTCTAGGCTTAGAAAAACTGTTTCACATTTGTGTTTTCTCCCAGCCTAACGTTAACTGAAACAGAGAAATCAACTGCTTATTCTCCAAAAATAAAGAGGTCTTATGCGCAGTAAAAAGCAACTACTGTATTAAATATCTAAATATTAGAAGGAAGATTTGACCTATATTTTTCTGTACGTGGCTGTGTGCTTCTTAGAGGTAAAATACATGCTGTTGCACGACTGTCTCTACATAAAAACTAAAAATTAACTTCTCCCGAACAGGTCATGAAGGCCCAACGGTAGTGACAGGCCACCATATCATCCTCAGTCCATAGGCGCACACCGCTCTCTCTGCCGTATGTCAGTTTCCGAGACCGGAGCCACTCCTTCTCAATCAAGTAGCGCTTCAGTTTGCCTCAGAAGGGCTGAGTGCACCCCGCTTGCCAACAGCGCTTGACAGACTGGATGGTCACCCATCCAAGTGCTAGCCCAGCCCGACAGCGCTTAACTTCAATGATCTGACGGGAATCGGTGTTGCCACTGCGCCAAGGCAGTTGGCGTCTCTACCTACACTGCTTTCAATTATATCATGCACTGCTTTAAATTACGTCATACGTAAGACATTCGTTGAACTGAACATTTTATTAAAAATACTTTGGTGACCACAAAATAAATATTCTTGCAAACGAAACTTCGTTTCATGTTGAACGTAAGTGCCTAATGACAGTGTTACCAACTACGTGCAATAAACGCTGTCTAATTATTTGACATTACAATGCAATTTCGTATACACGTAAATACGAGGGCAGTTCAATAAGTAATGCAACACATTTTTTTTCTGAAACAGGGGTTGTTTTATTCAGCATTGAAATACACCAGGTTATTCCCCAATCTTTTAGCTACACAACACTATTTTTCAACGTAATCTCCATTCAATGCTACGGCCTTACGCCACCTTGAAATGAGGGCCTGTATGCCTGCACGGTACCATTCCACTGGTCGATGTCGGAGCCAACGTCGTACTGCATCAATAACTTCTTCATCATCCGCGTAGTGCCTCCCACGGATTGCGTCCTTCATTGGGCCAAACATATGGAAATACGACGGTGCGAGATCGGGGCTGTAGGGTGCATGAGGAAGAACAGTCCACTGAAGTTTTGTGAGCTCCTCTCGGGTGCGAAGACTTGTGTGAGGTCTTGCGTTGTCATGAAGAAGGAGAAGTTCGTTCAGATTTTTGTGCCTACGAACACGCTGAAGTCGTTTCTTCAATTTCTGGAGAGTAGCACAATACACTTCAGAGTTGATCGTTTGACCATGGGGAAGGACATCGAACAGAATAACCCCTTCAGCGTCCCAGAAGACTGTAACCATGACTTAACCGGCTGAGGGTATGGCTTTAAACTTTTTCTTGGTAGGGGAGTGGGTGTGGCGCCACTCCATTGATTGCCGTTTTGTTCCAGGTTCGAAGTGATGAACCCATGTTTCATCGCCTGTAACAATCTTTGACAAGAAATTGTCACCCTCAGCCACATGACGAGCAAGCAATTCCGCACAGATGGTTCTCCTTTGCTCTTTATGGTGTTCGGTTAGACAACGAGGGACCCAGCGGGAACAAACCTTTGAATATCCCAACTGGTGAACAATTGTGACATCACTACCAACAGAGATGTCAAGTTGAGCACTGAGTTGTTTGATGGTGATGCGTCGATCATCTCGAACGAGTGTGTTCGCACGCTCCGCCATTGCAGGAGTCACAGCTGTGCACGGCCGGCCCGCACGCGGGAGATAAGACAGTCTTGCTTGACCTTGCGGCGATGATGACACACGCTTTGCCCAACGACTCACCGTGCTTTTGTCCACTGCCAGATCACCATAGACATTCTGCAAGCGCCTATGAATATCTGAGATGCCCTGGTTTTCCGCCAAAAGAAACTCGATCACTGCCCGTTGTTTGCAACGCACATCCGTTACAGACGCCATTTTAACAGCTCCGTATAGCGCTGTCACTTATCGGAAGTCAATGAAACTATACGAGACGAAGCGGGAATGTTTGAAAATATTCCACAAGAAATTTCCGGTTTTTTTCAACCAAAATTGGCCGAGAAAAAAAATGTGTTGCATTACTTATTAACTGCCCTCGTAATATAAACAATTTACTAACAATCACATAACATAAATTCTGTCTTCCAAAAAAGCAATTTTATCCTCTATTTAGGCATGTGTTCAAACTGTTGAGCATCGATTGAAAAGGGCATTTGCAATCGCCGTTCGAAAGAACGATCAACAAAAAATGGTTCAAATGCCTCTGAGCACTATGGGACTTAACTTCTGAGGTCATCAGTCCCCTAAAACTTAGAACTATTTAAACCTAACTAACCTAAGGACATCACACACATCCATGCCCGAGGCAGGATTCGGATCTGCGACCATAGCGGTCGCGCGGTTCCAGACTGAAGCGCCTAGAACCGCTTGGCGACACCGTCCGGTGAACAATCAACAAAAGTTATCACAGTGGGCGATACGATAGAGCATGCACTGGCGATTTGACGACATATACAGGGTTATTACAAATGATTGAAGCGATTTCACAGCTCTACAATAACTTTATTATTTGAGATATTTTCACAATGCTTTGCACACACATATAAAAACTCAAAAAATTTTTTTAGGCATTCACAAATGTTCGATATGTGCCCCTTTAGTGATTCGGCAGACATCAAGCCGATAATCAAGTTCCTCCCACACTCAGCGCAGCATGTCCCCATCAATGAGTTCGAAAGCATCGTTGATGCGAGCTCGCAGTTCTGGCACGTTTCTTGGTAGAGGAGGTTTAGACACTGAATCTTTCACATAACCCCACAGAAAGAAATCGCATGGGGTTAAGTCCCTGCTTGCTTTATTCGTCGACTTCCGCGGGCTACGCGTGAAACTTGCCCGCACGCGTTCAACCGTTTCTTCGCTCACTGCAGGCCGACCCGTTGATTTCCCCTTACAGAGGCATCCAGAATCTTTAAACTGCGAATACCGTCGCCGAATGGAGTTAGCAGTTGGTGGATCTTTGTTGAACTTCGTCCTGAAGTGTCGTTGCACTGTTATGACTGACTGATGTGAGTGCATTTCAAGCATGACATACGCTTTCTCGGCTCCTGTCGCCATTTTGTCTCACTGCGCTCTCGAGCGCTCTGGCGGCAAAAACCTGAAGTGCGGCTTCATCCGAACAAAACTTTATGAGTTTTTCTACGTATCTGTAGTGTGTCGTGCCCATATGTCAATGAATGGAGCTACAGTGAATTTATGAAATCGCTTCAATCATTTGTAATAGCCCTGTATTGTCTGGCGTAATTTGGGATTCGTTACAGACTGCATCTTAGAGTGCTCCCCAAAGAAAGAAACCAAAAGGAGTCGAATCAGGGGACCTCGCAAGCCATTTGACAACAGAAGTTCGTCCTGTACAACATCCATGAAAGTTCTCATTCAGTATCTGCGTTGCAACACGGGATGAGTGAGCTAGACAACTGTCGTATTTCAGCCGCAACACTATCGAACATGCAGTGGTGCCTCTTCTAGGAGAACCGGCAGAACGTTCGTCAGAAAGTGCGCGTACGAACGTCCATTGAGAACGCCTTATACGAAGTGAGGTTCCAATATGGAATTTCCTACGATGCAGCGCAATACCTTTTTACGCTCCACGGCCGTTGATGTTACACCTGACGAAGCCAGCGTGGATTTTCGGCTGCCCAGTAGTGCATGTTATGCAAATTTACATTGTCGTAGTTATTAAACGTTGTTTCATCGGTAAAGAGCACTTGTTGGAAAAACGTAGGATCGTCTCACAGTTGCAGGACGGCGAATCGACAAAATTCTGTACGACAATCGAGTTCACGGTCTTCAGTGCCTGATGTAGTGACAGACGATAGGGATGGAGATTCTGTCGATGCAGGATGCGAATGACACTCGTCTGGCTGATTCGACATTCCTTGGCAATATCCCTCGTCTCAGTATGTGGAGTCATTGGCGTCGTAGTCAGAACAGCTTCTTAGTGTTCTCTGTCAGTTGCAGTCTTCATTCTTGTCCTCTTTTTGACGTTCAAGCAGCCTGTCCGCTCTAGTGTCTTAGTAATTCGTGCACTTGCGAAGCTCGTCGGACATTGCCGATCCGGATAGGTAGCCTTATACCACCGTACTGCTTCTATGGCATGTATTTCGAGTTACCATATTCAAGTAGTATAATTAACTTCTCCTCTTTGGTGTACATGTCTACACGCAACGAATGTTGAAGCAGAAATGAGCAGCTTGCTGTGCAGACAAGTAAACAGACAAATGTGCTGACACTCTAACACAGCGTAGCCCGAGAGCTCTGCTTGGCGGTGTTTGCAGTGATAATGCCGATTCTGACCAATCTGTTCTCAAACTCTAGGACATTTCTCCAATTTTTACGACACGTTTCAATTTCAAGACTAATAGCGCTAAGAACATCAGTCAAACAAAATATGCTCTAACATTTGCCGGAAACCGCGTTTTGATCTTTGTAACTGTTCACAAAATAAAAGGGCTATACGTCTTACTTACATTAGGTAGGAAAGTTATGTGGGACATCCTGTATATAACCGTACCAATTTTTTGGAAATTTGGGTAAGGTCTTATAGGACCAAACTGCTGAGGTCATCGGTCCCTAAGCCTATACACTACTTAATCTATCTTAGACTAACTTATACTATGGACAACACACGCACACACCCATGCCCGAGGGAGGACTCGAACCTCCGACGGGGAGAACCGCACGGACCGTGACAAGGCGTCTGAGACCGCGCGGCTACCTCGCGCGTTGAACCTATTTTAGCACGTTACGAAGTAATTCGTCAGCTGTTCTTTGATTGTTGTTTCTGAATGTTTCATTTCATTATTTAATAATATAAATTTCGTAAGACGAGATTTATGGACTTTATACTGTTACGTAGTGAACTGTAGTCCGTTCCAAACAGTGAGATGGTATAAATGTTTACAGGAGTTAGTTTGGATTGAAATTTAATTTCCTAATGTTTTACTATTCCCTTTTTCTTTCATTTCCAACAAATCTTCTGGTAACGACTAGGAATTAAGTCCAAACCGGTAATGATACCACCAGCGTGAAATGTGGTTGAAATACAAAATTTAGAATAAAATTACAAGACGGTCACTGTGTTTCTCTAAGGCGATGTGTATAGTCTACGTCAGATACAGAAACAGAGGGTGCGAGAGAGAGAGAGAGAGAGAAGAAGAAGAAGAAGAAGAAGAAGAAGAAGAGAGAAACGAGAGAGAGAGGAAAATGTAAGTTACAGAAGATTGTTTTAATACGAAATGTCACAGACGTATTTTACTGTTTCATCGATTTTGTACATGTTTCTTCCGTGATATTATAGTAGAGGAGCTAAGGAACCCGATGTTTGGTGCCTAAACAAACATAACGACATCATCTTATCACATTTACATCTAGCGTGTGCCTGTTATAACGATGTGTATAACGTTTCTCGTAGGTGGAACAAAACGTTGTTAAATTATCGCAACTTTATTTAGATTTGTGTTTAGAGAGGGCTGTGATTTAAAGTTAGCAGCAATGGCAGAGTGAAGATTATCGCAAAGCTTTATATTTAAAGCTAAGAAGCGAGGATTACATCGCACCGCTCGTTGTGGATGAGGGAGGGCAGCCCTTGTCTGCAGTAAGAGGCGGCGAGAACACCGCGCGGTGTGAGCGCTGATGCAATATTAAAGCCCATTCTGGGCGCCGAGATTGCGGCTAAGAGACGTAATCTGCAATTCATTTGCTTCGGGCGGAGAAACGCCGGCAGCCTGGCGCCCCCTGCGGCGCGAAAAGCCAGCCTGCTTGGACGGGCGCCGCTGGGGTCGGCGTCGGAGTAGCCGCTGCCGCAACGCGGCCCCGTGAGTTGCTGGTGTACTGCGGGAGGCCTAGTTTGGCTAGGGCCCAGGCGCGCGGGGGACCTCGCTGACGTAGCGCCGTAACTCGCTACTGTTCGCAGCGGCAGCATCTCGCGACGGGGGCTTTACGTAGCCGAGTCGGTCGCCTGAATCAGTGCGCATTAATTCTTGAAAACATTTTGGGAGGCATCTTGGCTCTTTTTCTACTTGTGCACTTACGTACAGACTGGGGAAAAGTACAGATCTCACTACAGCAATACCAAATTTTTTCTGCCACAGATGAATGACTTGCAGCCAAATTGAATTTCAAGTTCACATCCTGTGAAGATAAAAGTGACTGTTTGAGGAGTGGAAATATCAAACTGCCTATGCGTCAAATCTGATAATTTTCGGAATAATTAAAGAAACAGATTAGTAGATTCTATGCTTAACTATTTGTATCCGAAAAATTGTGATCTAATGAATAAATGATTAATAACGTTATCGGTGTAATACCAGGAAACACACTGATCCTAACTGCCAACACCAAAATCTTCTATTTCAAATGCCATTTACGAGGGTTATTCGGAAAGTAAGGAACGATCGGTCGCGAAATGGAAAATACAGTGAAAATCTGATGAAGATTTGCACAGATGCGTTGGGCACTGTGTCTAGTACGCCCGTCGATCGCATCATGTCGCTCTTTTCAGTTCTAAGCTCACAGCGAGAACGTAAAGGTGGCTATAAATCAGTGGCTCCCGCGAAGTATGAGGGCCTGGGGAAAGATTTCACCTGAAGCTATGCAATCCACATAACATAACTGTCATGCGGTTCGTTCTACGCGACAGTTCTCGGCCGCTCTCTGCAGGGGCAATGAAGATGCTCCTGCAGCGTTTCGATGGGAAGTGTTTGATCACACACAATACAGCCCGTAATTGGCTACCCCTGAGGTTCATCTCTGCTCAAATGAGCCGGTGGCTTTGAAAACAATATTTTGACACAGGCAACGAGCTGCAGTCCAGAGTAGAAAATTGTCGAAAAGCACTGGCGGCTGTCGTCTATAACGAGGAAGTTAAAAAGCTGGTACAACGCTACGATATATGTCTACGTCTGAGCGACGACGGTGTAGAGAAGTAGCTGGGAGGTGTAGCTAACCGTCTGAAATAAAACAGTTTTGATTTTTACTATGGTTTCCATTTCACGACGTACCGTTCCTTACTTTCCGAATAGCCCTCGTATAATGAGGCATTATGTTTTGTGATAATAAAGGAAATACAGCAGTAATGTTTTATCTAGTAGAATTTTATTCAAAAAAGGTCATCTCTGTTAAGTTTTAAATTCTTTGCAACAAAGTAACAAGATTAAATTCAAGAAAACTATCTTTACGTATTGACTTCTGTTTCTCACACAAACACCATTCCTCGAATTCGGTGTTGCGAAGTTAACTGTAAAAATGGCACATTTGCTGATAGACAACGCGCTAAGCGGAAGGGGCTGCTCACTAAATTCCAAAATCCGATCTTCGCCGAGGATGTAGAGCATATACACTCCTGGAAATCGAAATAAGAACACCGTGAATTCATTGTCCCAGGAAGGGGAAACTTTATTGACACATTCCTGGGGTCAGATACATCACATGATCACACTGACAGAACCACAGGCACATAGACACAGGCAACAGAGCATGCACAATGTCGGCACTAGTACAGTGTATATCCACCTTTCGCAGCAATGCAGGCTGCTATTCTCCCATGGAGACGATCGTAGAGATGCTGGATGTAGTCCTGTGGAACGGCTTGCCATGCCATTTCCACCTGGCGCCTCAGTTGGACCAGCGTTCGTGCTGGACGTGCAGACCGCGTGAGACGACGCTTCATCCAGTCCCAAACATGCTCAATGGGGGACAGATCCGGAGATCTTGCTGGCCAGGGTAGTTGACTTACACCTTCTAGAGCACGTTGGGTGGCACGGGATACATGCGGACGTGCACTGTCCTGTTGGAACAGCAAGTTCCCTTGCCGGTCTAGGAATGGTAGAACGATGGGTTCGATGACGGTTTGGATGTACCGTGCACTATTCAGTGTCCCCTCGACGATCACCAGTGGTGTACGGCCAGTGTAGGAGATCGCTCCCCACACCATGATGCCGGGTGTTGGCCCTGTGTGCCTCGGTCGTATGCAGTCCTGATTGTGGCGCTCACCTGCACGGCGCCAAACACGCATACGACCATCATTGGCACCAAGGCAGAAGCGACTCTCATCGCTGAAGACGACACGTCTCCATTCGTCCCTCCATTCACGCCTGTCGCGACACCACTGGAGGCGGGCTGCACGATGTTGGGGCCAGAGCGGAAGACGGCCTAACGGTGTGCGGGGCCGTAGCCCAGCTTCATGGAGACGGTTGCGAATGGTCCTCGCCGATACCCCTGGAGCAACAGTGTCCCTAATTTGCTGGGAAGTGGCGGTGCGGTCCCCTACGGCACTGCGTAGGATCCTACGGTCTTGGCGTGCATCCGTGCGTCGCTGCGGTCCGGTCCCAGGTCGACGGGCACGTGCACCTTCCGCCGACCACTGGCGATAACATCGATGTACTGTGGAGACCTCATGCCCCACGTGTTGAGCAATTCGGCGGTACGTCCACCCGGCCTCCCGCATGCCCACTATACGCCCTCGCTCAAAGTCCGTCAACTGCACATACGGTTCACGTCCACGCTGTCGCGGCGTGCTACCAGTGTTAAAGACTGCGATGGAGCTCCGTATGCCACGGCAAACTGGCTGACACTGACGGCGGCGGTGCACAAATGCTGCGCAGCTAGCGCCATTCGAAGGCCAACACCGCGGTTCCTGGTGTGTCCGCTGTGCCGTGCGTGTGATCATTGCTTGTACAGCTCTCTCGCAGTGCCCGGAGCAAGTATGGTGGGTCTGACACACCGGTGTCAATGTGTTCTTTTTTCCATTTCCAGGAGTGTATTATTACCACCAACTTCCAAATCGCGCAATGATCACCATTCAAAAATAAGGTAAATTAAAGCTCGTAGTGAGGTGTTCAGACAGTCGTTTTTCCCTCGCGCGATCCGCGAGTGGAACAGACGGTGGAAATATGGCTTTAGTGCCAATTGTGCCCTCCGCCACGCACCACTTGGTGGCTAGCGGAGTATATATGTAGATGCAGATGTATAAAACCGTGATGTTGATGAAGAAATGGAAACATCGCCAACAGGTCTTTCTGTTTCCCAACATGGCTGGTCTTTCTGTTGAAGTACGGCATAGCAAACATTAACCATGGTCTTTGCTTATTTCAGTACATGGATTTCTTTGCATTTTTCCGTTTCAGAGCCAGAATTTTTAATGGTTATTTTAGGTGGATGATCATACTGCATTTGGTTGTCGTACACATCTGCATTGGCAACAATATTTCAGCAGCATTTTTAAAACGAAGGAAGTTAATTCTATGCACTGCAATTGCATGGAATAGGTTCTTAAGTAAATATTGCGGAACAAAGACTTTGCTGCATGTTACTTGGAACTGCAGAGGTAGGTACTAATTGGCACAAAGACCACGTGCCGTCTATTAATGAATGTTTGAAGCGTTTTGTTTTGGCAGTTGCAACAAGTCTTGAGACATGCAACAGATTATTGCGAATACAGTAGCGCTGGAAACGTGTCTTGTGGAACAATGACAGTAAGAACATGAGAATTTATCTTTCCCAGCAAAAAATTATGGTTCTAAACTGAATCAGCTTTTGGGAAAATATGTCGGTCATTAATCATTAGTTTTCGCCGATACTGTGAGACAAACCTTTCTACTCTTAAGACATCAAATGCAAGCACTTAACTAGCATGGACATAAATATCACTGATGAAACACAGAACCCTGTGACTCAAAATTAGATTCTCATGTTTCTGAATCTCATATAGCGTAGTAATGTATTCCATTCTCCTAATTTGTTAACTAGAACAAGAAATACAGTGTGTCCCAGAAGTCTTTTCCTAACTAGAAACATTTATAAGGCATAAAATTTAAGACACAGGCAAATACATTTTATCTTGTGCTGCTTGCCCCATATTCAGGTTTTTGTGTACATACGCATTTAGTGTTACCTTCTTTGTTACAGAGGCCACAGACGTAACAACAGCGGAATCTGAAACCGTACTTTAATGCATTGGTTGAAGGGTCTGCTCAGCCTGAACTTTGTACTCGCGGAAAAGAAGTTGTTTATGTAGGATACGGTGCACTGGTGTCGTCGGAATCTGCAACTCACGCTTTGCTCTGCAGACTGACTTCTTGTGACTTTTCATGAAGGCTTCTCTCATTTTCGGACTTGTCTACGCAGAAGGTCCAAGAATGCATGTTCTAGGGAGATCATAGCAGTTTCCTGTTTCCTTAAACTTCACTTACCACATCTGATAGCTCCATATGGCATGCCATGTGGAATTTTCTCTGGGCTGTTTTTGGTGACTGTGATGGTGGTTTGATGAACCCTCTGCCAGCCACTTAAATGTGATGTGCAGAGTATCTATGTAGATGTAGATGCTGATGTGATAACAGAGAACATAATTGTGCTTTCTCCTGCTCTGAATACGTGTTGTTTGCAAATTATGTCCGATTTCGCTGTTGTTACGTCTCTGGGAATTGTAAAAAAGAAAGTAGCAGTAAGTATATAGGTACATAAAAACTTCAATGCGTCATATGGAACTCAAGACAAAAAATATTTGTCAATGTGTCATATGTTATTACTTGTGAATGTCTGTAATCAGGGAAAGACTTCTGGGACACCCGATATTGCCTGCTTAGTAATTAGCACAGTTAAAATACGGCAGTTTATAGAATATTCGTAACTTTATGTGACTTGAGGTAGTGTGGCACTTTGTTAGTCCATACCAATTAATATTTAGAAGTATGTAAGTTAATTACAGATCATCAGTGTACCACCTATCATGCAGCTGAGATTGCACTGCATCATAAATGTAATCCTTAACCGTCCAGGTAACCAATGTGCCCGCCTTTGAGACTCAGGGAGGAGAGCCTACTTCGGATCTAATACGCTTGGCGGATTAAACGCAAGGGTCAACCTGAATGTGGATTTTAGGCGCTTCCACACATATTATTAGACGAATGCGAGGCTGGTGCCCACGTCTCGCAACATTTACACAAACTGCAAATATTTAGAATATGTTCGCGTACGTTTACAAGGTATGACAGTGGACGCCTACAACTAGGGTACACAAATTTCGGTCCCACAGGGAAAAGGGTGGCGACAGGAAGGTCATCTGGCCACCCTCTACCCCTCACATTGCAAAATCCAATACTTAACATGCAAATCCCTTGAAGATATGGGATAAAGACCAGGACAAAAAAAGAAGATGATGAATATCATTCTTATTCTCTGTTCATTGCAGTTAAATACGTTGTATTTTATGTTTTCGTGTGAATAAACTGAGCTCTCCCGATAATGTGAAACCATAGTTCATATGAGCCACTTGCTCATTTTTGGCCTCTGTCTACTCTCATTGTTCGTTTTGGACAACAATGCAAGTTCCAATGGGTGATCTAACTTCCTGTTCCATTGGTAAGTACTTGTGAACGTTCTAGCCCTTCAGCAAGACTCTGTTTGACAAAGTGTGAGCACTAATGATTACTGTGCATGCGCATTGTGTGTAAGATGCCATGACTACTCAGAGATAGGACACAGAGATACTGTGCATGTCCTTTTAAGTACACAAGAATCCGTCATGTTGGGTATGAGAGAGAAGTGCAGTAAAATGACTCGCTGTGGAGACTTCAGAAAATACTAGAAGAAGCTACCGTCTTTGGACGTGCACATGACTGCATAATGAATGAAGTTATCCAATACATTGGCATGTCAGTGTGGACTGTCCAATACGGCTAGGAGAAATGGTGTATCCCTAGCCGTCTTGTAACACGTTGTAAGAACACTGCTTGTAACATGATTCCAACCGACAGGAATCGGAGACGAGTGTCACCCTTTCGATGACAATTGCTTTGAAAACTGACGTGCATTGCTGCTGTCAGCGAAAACAGGTCCGTCTCAATAACGTAATGAGCGAACATTGAATTCGGAGCTGCGTGCTGCATGAAATAGATGTGATTCGGGTACCTCCCAAAAGATCTACATCTACACCCACATGATTACTCTGTAATACACAATTAAGTGCCTGTCAGAGGCTTCACAGCACCATTTTCGTCTCGCGGAGTGGTCACACGGTTAGACGCGCCATGTCGCGAATTGCGCGGCCGGTCCCGCCGGAGGTTGGAGTCCTCCGTCTGGCATTGGTGTGAGTGTTGTGCTTAGTATAAGTTAGGTTAAGCTAGTTTAAGCAGTGCGTTAGTCTGGGGACCGATGACCTCAGCAGTTTGGTCCCTTAGGAATTCACACACATTCGAACATTTGAGCACCATTTTCAAGCTGTTTCTGTACTGTTCCACTCTCGAACAGCAGGAAAATGAACACTTAACACTTTCTGCATATGTAGATTGGCACAGACAAAATATTTTTTACTCTCTAAGGAGAAAGTTGGTGATTGGAATTTCGTCAGAAGATCCTGCCGCAACGAAAAGCGCCTTTGTTTAATGTACGCCATCCCGATTCGCGCATCGTACCCGTGGCACTCTCTCCTCTACCTCACGATAACACAAAACGAACTGTCCTCCTTTGCACTTTTTCGTTCTACTGCGTCATTTGTACCAGATGCTGATGCCACACCGCGAAGCAATACACCAGAAGAGGCCTCACGGCGGCCTATAACGTTGCGCGGCTTCAGTGGGCAAAACGGCACAGAAAATGTACAGTAGACGTCTGGAGGCGTGCAGTGTAGTCCGACGAGTAACGACTGTGTCGCTATTCAAAAGACACGAGGCGTCGAGTACCCTACGACTTAAAGAGACATTTAATCTGCAGTGTGTGAACGGTGTAGACGGCGCTGGTTTTGTGAGGTATTGGTTTCCTTTTTCCACGTCAAGACTTGGCTCACTCATCCAGGATACTTTGAAAGTGAACCAGGATATTTATATCAGTATTCTTGGTGACGCAGTGTTGCCCTTTCTTATACATAGCTATACGCACATAAAAAAACATTTACATCATTTTGGAACCTGTACCGAAAATTGGAATAGAGATCAACATCCATGTACTAATTTATATTTACGTGACAAACCCTATTTCTAGGGCTATATTTTAATTTTGACAAATGGATTTATGCCGACATTTGTAAAAACAGCGATGATACATCAGTCCATACTAATGTAAAATTGCCACCTACTGAAGAAGACAAATTTAAATTTGTTGAAACCTAGGTAAAGAATTCTTTATCCATTGCATCTGGTCGGCTGTTTATAATTTTATCAACATAAATATTATTTCCGTCGTTTTCATTGCTCATGGAAACCACACATTGCATGTTGTACCGCCATAGAGCGAGACCTTATAGGTGTTGGTCCAGATTGCTGTACACACTGATACCTCTAATACCCAGTAGCACGTCCTCTTGCATTGTGTTCGTCGTGGCACACTATCCACAAGTTCATCGAGGCACTGTTGGTCCAGATCGTCCCACTCCTCAACGGCGATTCGGCGTGTATCCCTCACAGTGGTTGCGGGGCACGTCGTCCATAAATAGCCGTTTTCTATCTATAGCAGACATGTTCGAGAGGGTTCATATCTGGAGAACATGCTGGCCACTCTAGTCGAGCGATGCCGATACCCCGAAGGATGTCATTCACAAGATGTGCACGTTGGGGGCGCGAATTGTCATCCATGAAGACGAATCCTCGCCGATATGCTGCAGCAAGGTTGCACTATCAGTTGCAGGATAGCATCGACGTATCGTACAGCCGTTACGGCGCCTTCCATGACCACCAGCGGCGTAAGTCGGCCCCACATAATGCCATCCTAAAACAGCAGGGAACCTCCACCTTGCTGCATTCGCTAGACAGTGTGTGTAAGGCGTTCAGCCTGACCGGGTTGACTCCAAACACGTCTCCGACGATTGTCTTGTTGAAGGCATATGCGACACTCATCGGTGAAGAGAATGAGATGCCAATCCTGAGCGCTCCATTCGGCATGTTGGTGGGCCCATCTGTACCGCGCTGCATGATGTCGTGGCTGCAAAGATGGATCTCGCCATGGACGTCGGGAGTGAAGTTGCGGATCTTGCAGCCTATTGCTCACAGTTTGAGTCGCAACCCAACGTCCTGTGGATGCACGAAAAGCATTATTCAACATGGCGGCGTTGCTGTCAAGGTTCCTCCGAGCCATAATCCGTTGGTAGCGGTCTTCCACTGCACTAGTAGCCCTTGGGCGCCTGAGTGAGGCATGTTATCGACAGTTCCTGTCTCTCTGTATCACCTCCATGTTTGAACAACATCGCTTTGGTTCACGCCGACATGCCTGGACACTTCCCTTGTTGAGAGCCCTACCTGGCACCGACTGACATCGCGGACGCGATCGAACCACGGTATTGACCATGTAGGCATGGTTGAACTACAGACAACACGAGCCGTGTACATCCTTCCTGGTGGATTGATTGGAACGCATCTGCTGTCGGACCCCCTCGGTCTAATAGGCACAGCTCATGCATGGTTGTTTATAGTTTTGGGTGGGTTTAGTGATATCTCTGAACAGCAAAAGGGATTGTGTACGTGATACAGTATCCACAGTAAACGTCTATCTTTAGGAGTTTTGGGAACCGGGGTGATGTAAAACGTTTTTTTATGTGTGTAATAAGACTTTTTTGAAACCTCAGCTGTCACTTTAGAATCAATATCCCTGCAGTCTGGTGCCTATACGTTATCGTCAGCGGCAGGTTTCAGCTAGATACGACGTGCCTGATAGAGCATTTATGTACTCCTTTCCTTGCTGGACTGAAACCATTAAAGTGATGTCTGCTGACAGTGACTAATTTTTCGTGTGATATTCTTATGTTTCGCCGACCAAGCAATAGGGTAGATTTTTCCTAGACATAAGGGAAGTACCAGAATGAGAAATGTCGGCCCACATTTCCTCGTGTAGAAAACAAAGCAAGTTTTCAAACGGCCAACTAGGCCAAAAAAAAGTGAAAAGTGAAAAAGTATTTATTCAAGGATGCGAAGGAATGCTGCCACAAGTTGCGTGTTACTTGAGAGTGTGCTCTTTTATTGGTAAGTTAGTTATTTAGTTACATGGTTCGTAGATAATTTTAATGAATTTTTTTCTAAATCCTGTGGAACGAGTCAGTTTACAGGATATGAATAATGATTCGTGTTATCACTAATGAACGGAGGGAGATGGCGAGCCGGGCCGGTGTTGGGGACAGACCCCAGTTCGTGTCGGAAAATGTCTTGTCTGGACCTGGAGTGATAACGCGGCTCAGTTGGGGGTGAGGACCGTTTGTTTGAAAAGAGCCATATCTTCTGGTCGCTGGGCGCCCTACACTAGTGTTGCGTGTTACTTGACAGCGTGCTCTTTTATTAGTAAGCGAACATTGCCTGCACTACACTGTCACTGCACCCTGGTTACATTTATGGATGCACTACACTGTCACTGCACCCTGGTTACATTTATGGAAGAGTACTTGTACATTCCATGCGAAGCTGAGTAGATCTACTACTCAGTGGCTGGTGACCTGTTTATTTTAACTGTTCATGTTGTAAAGGTCGTCATCGGGTCTGCCGTTGTAGGTGCCATTTGTACTGTCTGTACGTATGGTAAAGGTGATAAATTATTTATGTTTCAGGTTTAATCATACCAATTTAATATGTAAAACATTCTCGGTTGTCGTACCGCGTCAGTTCGAGATAAAATCTCGATCTTTCGACGATAGCCTCCATCGTCATCGTCAGGAGCACTGACGCGGCAAGAAATCTGAGAATGTTTTACATATCAATGTCGTCGAGAAAGACTTCGTTCTCATACACCAATTTTGTGTGTGGAATGTATCTCCAAGTCAAAGGCCTTGCCGCAGCGGTAACACCGGTTCCAGTCGGATCACGGAAGTTAAACGCTGTCGGGCTGGGCTAGCTTTTGGATGGGTGACGATCCGGTCTGCCGAGCTCTGTTGGCAAGTGGGGTGCACTCAGCCCTACTTGACTGAGAAGGAGCGGCTTCGGTCTCGTAAACTGACATACGGTCGGGAGAGCGGTGTGCTGACCACATGCCCCTCCATATCTGCATCCAGTGACGCCTGTGGGCTGAAGATGACACGACAGCCGGTGAGTACCTTTGGCCCTTCCAAGCTCTGTTCGGATTGAGTTTAGTTTAGTTTTAGTGTACGTATCTCCAAGGAGTGTGCGTGGGACTGAAGTGTGAAACAAAGTACGGTTGCAAGCATACTGCAATGTAAACCCAACGAAGTAGCTGTGGATAAATGCTAATGTTGCAGATCAGTCTTTGAGCTAAGTAACTTCTGTAACTGAAAAATTGGCGTCTTATTATATGGTATTCACCTGAAGGCGCTCGGTTTCTTTCGAAATTGTCTGGTACTTGGGTGGGGTACTTGATTAAGTCTTAAACTGTACCACAAGCGAAACTGATGTGCGTAAAACTTGTGACTGGGGCTCCCACTGTAGTTGTTTTGTGTTTCTTAAGTTTTCTTACTAAACTGATTTTATCTGAAGATTGTTTTGAAATTTGAATTGATGTCAGTGTATCATTATAAAGTTTGTTTGGGTTTACTATGTGCACTTTTAAGATAGGTTTGGGGATTTAAATTATAATATCAAGTAGTTGCCTAGTTTCAACTCAAACTTTTAATTCATGTCGTTGTAATTGTCTTGAACTTAAATTTGACACCTTTGTATCGCTGGTATTTGCTATCAGTATTGGACATACGTTAATATTTAATGAAGGGTTTTGTAGTGGTTATTTTAAAAGGGGTTGGGCAACATGTGTTTCTTATTAATGTTGAGTAGGAGTTTCTCGTTAGTAAATTTCTTTTAAAAACATGTCTGAATTAATGTTAGTCCGGCACCTTACCACTTCCTACAGCTCCTGCTCCTACCATTCCACATTCAGTAGGAGGAACTGGGGAGGGGAAATGATTTTCAATTGCATTTAAAACTTGTTTTGCTACGTGTCGAACGTTTCGTGTTATTGGGGGAATTATCAAAAAATTTTGTTGCTGCATACTGAACTCCTCTCTAAGCCACTGAGGGTATCGTAATGGCTAATGAAGGCTCTTTCTTATTCTCTTGCTGTAGGTATGGGCACCACTATCTTCCTTAAATTGTGATGATTACATTTGACTAATTTCATTGGCTAGTTTATGTACTGTGGTGATACAGTTGAATGGCTGACTCTTTGATGAGGTAGCTACGTTGCGACTGCGGATAACACCTCACATTATCCTTATTGCTCGCTTTTATTCAATCAATACTTTTTTCCCTTATTACTGAGCTACCCCAGAAAATTACTCAGTGTAAATATCCAAAATATATCAGGTGACTGATTCGTCTGTTTCAGATACTAGTAATTTGATGAAGAGAAAAAGTTCAAAAATGGTTCAAATGGCTCTGAGCACTATGGGACTTAACATCTATGGTCATCAGTCCCCTAGAACTTAGAACTACTTAAACCTAACTAATCTAAGGACAGTTCACAACACCCAGCCATCACGAGGCAGAGAAAATCCCTGACCCCGCCGGGAATCGAACCCGGGGACCCGGGCGTGGGAAGCGAGAACGCTACCGCACGACCACGAGATGCGGGCAGAAAAAGTTCAAAAAATATTTAAATGTGTGTGAAATCTTATGGGACTTAACTGGTAAGGTCATCAGTCCCTAAGCTTACACACAACTTAACCTAAATTATCCGTAGGACAAACACACACACCTATGCCCGAGGGAGGACTCGAACCTCCGCAGGGACCAGCCGCACAGACCGTGACTGCAGCGCCCAAGACCGCTCGGCTAATCGCGCGCGGCAGAGAAAAAGTAACTGAAGTTAATTGAGATGCTCAGTAACTTGCTCCTTCCAGTTCAAACTTTCATTAATGTGTACACGCGAAAATTTGGAACAGTGCATTTTTTTTATTTCGGTGTACGTCGCATCTACCACAAGCAGATGTTAGGGAGCAAAGGAGTCCGCCTCAGTTCCGGATAACTGTCGGCGTTTGACCTCGTGTCCTTGAACTGGGCCACAGCTCTCACAGACCGTGTGGTAATGTGTCCTGTCATGCCGTCGACCGCGGGCTCCTGCGCACGTAAACGGCACACGAGCATGGCGCGGGCCACTAAAGTAGAGCGCTTTATTGTCAATTAGCATGTGGAATCCGGCGATGAAACAATTTCGAAAGGCTGCCCGACCCGAGCTCGGCCGCCCCTGCGTGTCCACCGGCAGTGCTTATCTGATGCGGTCACGCTATGCCGCCGGCGCCACCCACTCAGCCCCCGCTCCGACCTCAGACCCACCCCTACCTCCACTACCCTCTCCCCCTCTTACACCCCCACAACCACACCCTACAGCCTCAAACATAACGCGCACGGTGCCTCCTTCGGCCCCGCCGCCATAATGACAGAATTTAGGCGGGGCTGCACTCCGTCACGCGAATAGCAAGCTACCGCTCGCTGACACGCCAGCAGAGGAGTACAGTTTCTTACCTAATGATCGTCGCAGTGTAAACGCAAGATGAACAGAAAAAGAATGGCCAGGCAAATAGTGCTACTATACATTACTTGGACGACCTCATTAACAACAGTCCTCTTACTACACAAAAGAGAATATCAATCTAACTTCGTATAAAAAAAAAGTTTCATCTTTCGTAAGTGGTACTCTCAGCAAAGGAGGTAATCGCATCTACCTTCACACTCAGTAACTACATAGAGATACGCCATGAACAATTCACATTATGCCGAAGAACAGGGTTCAAAAAGAAGATCCAGTAATATGCACTGTTGACCATTGAAACTGCAGTATGAGGGAGAATTGTCACAGAAGAAATTTTACTTACTGTGGATATACAGTAACAGAACATGTGGCAGAACTCGGTAGTTATGCAGAAAGAGGTAATGGTGGTTTTTGCATCGTATCTACTGCCCTCTCCCAGATATTGTAAAAACAATGTCAAGAGTTGGAGGCGAAGTATCTAACAATGTATCGACGCTATTACGTGCTGTGTTGTTGCTTGTCCTGCGCTTTATGCAATATTCAGGTCTTAATATCTCACAAGTAACTAAATCTTTACGATTTTTTTAAAATTTTGTTCTTCTGCTTCAGTTTTGCGTAGCTCAAATATTATATTTCATGACGGTCACTGAATATTACGTAATATGAAAATGTGGTATTTTGACAGGATGGGGTACGACATTTTTATTTATTTATTTTTTGGGCTTCCCTTCTCCTCTCACAACCCTTCCTTACACTCTTCAAAGGTAACTTTGTAGGCTCAGCTAAATTTAACAGTAAATATCATGTTCCTACACAAAGAGTGATTCATAATTTTCTCAGCTTTATAGCAGTAAAGAACGAAATCAAGAAATAAATGGTATGAAATGGAATTGTAGATGTTCCTCAGAGCCCATGTGCTGTGTTCAGAGCTCCTTTTTGAGAACTGCATAGCGAAACAGAATGTGTATTGCTCCATAAGGCAAATTTATGAACGAAGATCTTGACGTACTGTTAGTCTTAAAGCAAAATAAAGAATTGAGACCAAAACACAACAGCAGCAGATGGGCGAATCGATAGTCCGTCATAAGAGTTTAAAGCCTGAGTCGTTACTTGAATGTTAGACGGAAGAATAAAATGTTCATTGGGCGCCGTAAAAAGATAATACTCGTTATCGAAGCATTTCTGCTCCATTCTGCCAACTAGTACCTCGTTATTCTCCTCGTTAATTTTTTATGCGTTTTTAGGTTTTGTTCATTGATTATTTTTTGTTTTCTGTACAAAACGGTTTGAGTTTCAGAGAAAAACCGACAGGCCAAGTCGGCCTATTATAGCCATTCAAGAGGCTGTAGAAGCTGTAACAGCAGCTACAATGGACTATAAGAAAGTAACTACTCAGTTCAACATCTATCAGACCACATTAGAGCATCAAGTGAACAGAATATCTGAAAACAACGACTAATGAGCTAGAAAAGCACAACAAAAGGCCGAACTCGCCGGATATTTGACTAAAATTAAAGCACAACTACTTGGGATGACAACCAGTGCACTCCGACAATTAACCTACAACTGCCTTGACTACCATGAAGGGGTTTAGATCAGATACACAGTGGACTTCATGTGGGCTCACATTTCACGTGCAGGTTATCCATTCGTGCTCTTTGCGTAAAGTATAAACGATAATAGTTTATATGCCATTTATAGCCAGTTTTTGTATGTGATATGTATGTAAGCTGCTAGGATTTTATGACTGACTTTCGTTTGTGAAATATTAGTCCCCATTTTGCCCTGCCAATGGGACAAGAGGGGGAAAATCACCATTTCTCATTTTCTCAATAAAAATAGAAAGTTCGCTAGTTAAATGTTAATACACTAAAGTGCCAAAGGATCTGCAATATGCACACATATTCAAATACAGAGATATGTAAACAGGCAGAATACGGCGCTGGGGTCAGCAACGCCGAAATAAGGCGACAAGTGTCTAGCGCAGTTGGTGGATCGGTTACTGCTGCTACAATGACAGGTTATCAAGATTTAAATGAGTTTTAACGTGGTGTTATACTCGGCACACGAGCGATGGAACGCAGCGTCTCCGAGATAGCGATGAAATGAGAATTTCCCCACATGACCATTTCACGAGTGTACCGTGAACATCAGGAATCCGATAATTCGTCAAATCTCTGGAAAAAGATCTTGCAAGAACTGGACCCACAACGACTGAAGAGAATCATTCAACGTGACAGAAGTGGAACCCTTCCGCAAATTGCTGCAGATTTCAATGCTGGGCCATCACCAAGGGTCAGCGTGCGAACCATTCAACGAAACGTCATCCATACGGGCTTTCGAAGGCGAAGGCACACTCGTGTACCCTTGATGACGCCTCACCTGGTCCCGTCAACACCGACATTGGAGGCCGAGCGGTTCTGGCGCTACAGTCTGGAACCGCGCGACCGCTATGGTCGCAGGTTCGAATCCTGCCTCGGGCATGGATGTGTGTGTTGTTCTTAGGTTAGTTAGGTTTAAATAGTTCTACGTTCTAGGGGACTTATGACCTCAGCAGTTGAGTCCCATAGTGCTCAGATCCATTTGAACCGACATTGGACTGTTGCTGACTGAAAACATGTTGCCTGGTAGGACGAGTCTCGTTTCAAATTATATCGAGAGGACGGACGTGTATTGATATGGAGATGACCTCATGAATCCATGGACCCTGCATATCAGCAGTGGACTGTTGAAGATGGTGGAGGCTCCGTAATGGTGTGGGGCGTGTGATGTTGGAGTGCTTTGGGACCACTGACAGTCTACATACGGCTCTGACAGATGACACGTACGTAAGTATCCTGTCTGATCACCTGTATCCCTTCATGTCCATTGCATTGTGCATTCGGCGGACGGGCAATTCCAGCAGGATAATGCGGCACCCCACAAGTTAAAAAAAAAAAAAAAAAAAGAAAAGAAAAGTTCAAATGGCTTTGAGCACTATGGGACTTAACTGCTGAGGTCATCAGTCCCCTAGAACTTAGAACTACTTAAACCTAACTAACCTAAGGACATCACACACATCCATGCCCGAGGCAGGATTCGAACCTGCGACCGTAGCGGTGGCGCGGTTCCAGACTGTAGCGCCTAGAACCGCGCGGCCACTGTGACTCCAGGTAACAGTCTTCTGAGTTTAAACACTTACGCTGGCCACCAAACTCTCCAGACATGAACTTATTGAGCATATCTGGGAGGCCTTGCAATGTGCTGTTGAGAAGAGATCTCCACCCCGTCTTACTCTTATTGATTTATGGACAGCCCTGCTGTATTCATAGTGTCAGTCTCCTGCAGCACTACTTCAGACATTGTTTGAGTCCATGCCACGTCGTGTTGCGGCCCTTGTGCATTCTCGCGACATCTCTACACCATGTTAGGCAGGTGTACCAGTTTCGTTGGGTTTTCAGTGTATGATGTAATGGTTTGATTGTGAATATTATAATAAATGGCCAGTTATAATTTTATTCTGCCTCAAAATGACTGTTGAATTCGAGTACGCCATGCTGCCACAGGTTCCGCTTTAGTAGGAAAAACAAGAATAAATTTGTAGCTCATTTGTCATTATACTTCGTTTAGTAAACAGCAGCCATGGGTCTAATGTGGATGAGCATCGAATAGGACTGAGCTAGGATGGCAGATACGGGCACGTGATTCCAGGATGATACAAGTCTGTGCCAGAGATCATTAATCGAAGTGGCCGGAGTGTCATGCCGTGCCACTGTCTTGGCAACCGATGACCAAATATATTGAGTGGGTATGAGACTTGGAGAACATGCTGACCAGGACAACAGTCGAACACCCTCTGCAGCGCGATGGATCAGAAGGAAAACACGGGCAAAATATGGTCTCATGTTGGTTTGTTGAAAGATAACGTCGCAAAGAGACTGAAGGTATTGCACGACCATCAGTCTCAACTCGTCAGAAATGTAATGGCTGCAGTACAACTTACCGGCTAAGCGAACTGGTGCAAATCGTGATGGGTACACAATGACACCCATCACTATTCAATCATTCCTAGTCGATGCACAAGGTGAAACAGAATTTGGTGCTCGTTTACTCTAAGTAAGTTTGAATTAAACTGATTGAGAGGTTGGTGAATAATAATTGAGTTAAAATTTGAAATGCAGTGTTGCAAAATTACCTCTTTCATTACCATTTAATCAAAAGTAGAGTAGTGTTTGTTGTATCAAAGTACATAAAATGATGTATTAAAATTCAAATAATTTATTTTGAGGGGATCCATAAGCAATTAGTTCACATAGTTCGACACTCCTGATTTCCTGTCTGTTATCTGTAACCTAATTCTCCACTCTAACATAGGATTAGTTCTCACTGTGTAGTTATCTGTGATCTTTAACAACAACATGATTAACCTGTGAAATATGTGCAAGGGTCAACACCCCGATGGCACTGAAAAGTCCCAGGCTGGAAATTTGGGGTGGAATGCATGAAATAATGTTAGGATTCAGATTAAGAATTATTTGTGCATTTATTATCTGGTTAAAAATAAAAGAATTCAGACAGAAATCACATTCATAAGGTAATTGTGCAGTGCAACACTTATTACACAACACAGAAAGCACTTCGTGAATTTACGCCCTAAAACATGGAAAATATTTAGGATACGTTAAGGAAAGGATTTATCACAGAAGACGCAAGGGTTTATTCGTGCCAACTGTCAATACAGAGAGAATAATAGTATTTATAAGGATATTTCCATACAGCCCACTTACGAGCATTGCGTCAGACAGTAAGTAGTTTTAACTGTCAACGCAAAATCGATAACTTACGTAGGAACTCCCTACCTCGAAAATACATTAAATACAGGAAGTTTCAAAATAAAATAATTTAGCGCACGATATAGAATCTAGGTTAAATATTGAAACTTGAGTACATCAACAATTGTACTGTTCAGCAGTGAACAAGTTTCTACTTCAATAAAAGCGAGTAAAAACCATAGATCTGTCGATAGATTCCGCTAGAATGAAGCGCATTTACCAAGAAGTCGAATTTAGTATTCATAGAAAAAAAAGATGTCACATTGGGCTTGAAAACACCCCACTGGACGAGAAATCACGTGATCTAACTGAGGCAAGAAAGACAATGGAAAACACAGAAGTCGCAAAAAGTATTATTATTAAATGAAAACAAACTCGCCCGGAAAGCTAATAAAAGACTATAGGAATAGAAGATGGGTTACCAGAGCTGAAGATTCACCACACCATCTGAGAAACACGAAGATGCGATCGCACAATTCCATATGCTACAAAGAGCACAGACCTCGTAAAACAAATGAAAACGAACTACAAAACAAGACGTTTTTGCACGTACATGCAGAAAACACAAGTAACGCATTAAAAAACGTGTTTTAGGCTAAAAATCCGAATAAAGTTATGTTTTTGAAAGCTAGTTTCCAACTTTATCGTAATAACACATTTTTTATATATATTTGGTTCACTTTTTACCATTACCGTGCATTCAGTTCAGGTAATAAAGCATTTTGTGTGCTGCATTTAGCTCGACTTTAAACCAATGTATCTCGGCAACAGACAAAGGTTATTGAATGAAAGATATTTTTCTGACGTTATCCATAAATTCTTAATTCTCATAATCTGTATTCCTGATTTTCTGTCCGATGATGAATGGTCTCACTATAGTTTTCTAACTATTTCTATTCTGTTTCTATTAGTATTTCATCACGTGAAGTGCTATTGCGCTTTTGGATGAACAAAAGCGATTGCTTCCTTGTCGGATAAAATATATTGAATTTAATATTTAATTTTATTTTATCATTTGGAAACGAATTTTCCATATGTTGTCTTCTTGTAAAATGTGTTATGAACAAATGTTCTGCTCAGAAAATTATGGTAATAAATGACATTTCTCATCTGTGGCACCACGATATGCATTTCCTAATGGAACCTCGTTACAAAGTTTTCTTCCTATTTTTACATTAAAATCCCCAATTTCACCTTGTAGTAGGACTTGCTACCATTTGCTAGGATCCGAACTCTTCTTCCAATGGACCCTCAGTTTCCTCATCCGAATGAGAGCGCGTTGATGTGGACTCAAGAATGATTTCTTTGTAATTGAACACACGTCTGGATTTTAATTATATTTGGTCTTCTGTCTTTCACTGCGCTCATTATATCCTAATTAAGTCATTTTTGATGTTATTTAACTCCTATTCCAACTTCAATTACTCATTCTTAGGTCCTAGAGTTCTGTAATTTGTAGTTCGTAAATAGAAATTGACGTAGAAAGTTCGTTTCTGCGATACATATTGTTATCTCGGGGCCGGCCGGTGTGGCCGAGCGGTTCTAGGCGCTACAGTCTGGAACCGCGCGACCGCTACGGTCGCAGGTTCGAATCCTGCCTCGGCCATGGATGTGTGTTATGTCCTCAGGTTAGTTAGGTTTAAGTAGTTCTAAGTTCTAGGGGACTGATGACCTCAGAAATTAAGTCCCATAGTGCTCAGAGCCATTTGAACCATTCGTTATCTCGGTCAGTCTTGATAATTTTATGCACAACAATACAGCCGACGATTCAGATGAAAGTTCGATGTGATGCAAGACAAGCATCACGAGAAAATGTCAGGAAGCATGTGAAGAGACGCTAGGCCCATGCACTTAGCGTCAAAATGTGGCAAGATACTGCCAGGAATAATCAGAGGTAATGATGGACGATATGAAACACAGTACACATTCATACGTAATAGAGGTGGAGTGCAGTATTTATCACGAATATTAGTAAAGATTTTACCTCATGGTAAAGCACAATATCAGACAGAAATAACGTTCATTGTTGGCACAGAGCTTATTCCCAACATAAAGGTCGAAATCGGACATACAGTAAGAAATATGCCCACCTCAAGCACCAATGCATATTTTGCACCTATTATTCATGGTGGCTACGAAACTGTTGAGGAGTGCTTGGGGAATATTGTCCTACTCCTCTCTCAAGGCAGTTTTCAGTTCTTGCATGGATTGGGGAGGCAGTGTACTTCGAGAAACACGTCTGCCAAGATCATCCGACACATGCTTTGTTGGTTTCAGGTCCGAGGAGAACACAGGCCTTTCCGTAAGTGAAATATCTTCACTTTCCCATGTGTCCGATATCTCAGTGGTCCTGTTTGAGCAGGCATTGTCGTCCATAAATAGTGTCGGGACCTACCACAAACCTGAACAGACGGACAAGATCCAGAATAATCTCCCTGCTGTACATCTGTGCTGTAACGGTACTTCGCTCGAAGATATGCAGCGATGTTCGGCCACTGTACATAATGCCTGCCCACACGATAACGAGTAGGCCATATCAATTACATCCATCAACATTTTTTGATGTATGTCGCGTTCTCCACTCTCTCTCCCTCTCCACGTTAACTGGTGGTTAGAATCGCTTGCCATTGCGAAGCGGGAGTCGTTGGAGAACATCACACTGGACCATGGTTACTGACACCGAACCAACAGGCTCCCCACACCAACGAACTCTTTGTCGACGATGGCGTCGTTCAGGTACAGGTTTTCGAGTATACAAACCAGCCTTATTTAAAGGCCACGAAATGGTTCTGGCATAGACACGTTTTCCGTTAACGGTTACAAGGTCCGCAGCGATCTGCCTAGATGTATGATGTATCTTCCTTTTCGCCATCAGCGCTACGTATCGATCCTTTTGTGGTGCGCTGGTCCGTCTCCGACTTTCGACAAGCTTTCGCACAGAATTTCCGCTTCATTCGGCCATTTTTAATCGCGAGATGACACCTTTGAGCACAACCATTGCTGTGGCCACAGTAGTGACACTTTGATAGTCTTAGAGGCGTCCAGCTGCTCGTCCGCGATCGTAAGCACTCGAATGATGTCTTGCAGACATGTTGTCGTACCACATGGAATGTCACACTAATAGAGTCCAGAACAACCTTCGCCAGACACCGTACTGTAAGAACTGCCGAATGCACACACAGCGTTCGAGTACAGGCCGCGGTTAACACATCCCGTCCTCCACACTCCTTTGACTCTCATTTGTCGGGTGTTCCCAAGCAGTTGCTGCATGTTCCGTAGCAATTAGCGTTTGTTCCTTGGTAAGTGTCCCTTGTTCCCCAGGAATTGTCAAACAGTGTAGAATATCAGCGAGTAACAGGTGGATGCTTCCGATCAAAATTATTTGTGTGACTCTAACAATAATAACCCAGGATGTTGCGAGTCACAGTGAGTGAGCGAAAGAAAAGACTATGGTAAAGCAATTTAATGGCCAGAGGAGAGCAAAGACGACGAAAATAAAGTTTAGTTGGAAACCAGTGGCCGGCCGCAGTGGCCGAGCGGTTCTAGGCGCTTCAGTCTGGAACCGTGCGATCGGTACGGTCGCAGGTTCGAATCCTGCCTCGGGCATCGATGTGGCGCCGTCCTTAGGTTAGTTAGGTTCACATATTTGTAAGTTCTAGGGAACTGATGACCTCAGATGTTAAGTCCCATAGTGCCCAGAGCCATTTGAACTATTTTTTTGGAAACTAGTGTCGTACAACACTAGAATAATGAAGAATGGTGGGAAATGCAAATGATTATACTCAGAAAAGTAGAAGAAACTGGAAGGGGATTGGTATTACATAAGGTACTGGAATAATATACTCAGTCACTTAATGAAATACAAGAATAAGATAAGAAGGAATTTTTAGTTCCTGATATTATCGAAAAGAATAAAAAAATGGGAGTAGCCGAAAGGCCAGTGAACTAAAAAATTGATATGAAGTATGAATAAGATTCCAAAGGATTAGAGACATAACAGAGAAGAGGGAACTGTGAAAACCCAGGGAACGATAATAGAGATCGGTGATATGTTTGGGAAACACCCAGTAGAAGCAGCATATATGAAATTTCAAATTAAATCAAGTGTAAACTGAAGAACAACCAGCGCTAGTGGTTAGGGAAGTGAAATTTCCCGTAAGAATACAATTGCCGTGTAGGATGACAGAGAATGAGTATCCGATCTAACAGTGCATTGTGCGGTGGTTTACGTACGTTCTGTTAATCTGCGTTTCTGGGCTTAATTGTATTCATTACCAATTTCTGTTTTCGGTGTATTGTTAATACATCTAGTGAAAAGGATAGCTATGGAACGATTATTAAACATTCTGAAAAATCTTTGTGGCATAATTTGGTAGAGAATGGGGACACGCCTGCTTACCCTACAGATTACATACAAATTATAAATTACTATGATGTAGTGTCACTCAACGGCTGGTGCAAGTCTTTCAACTGGATACCACTTCGGCTACTTTGAAGTCTCTTAATTACCCCAATTACTCAAATGGGGTATTAACGTAATGTCAGAACTAAGTGTCGTTCTGGTACTTCTCCACATCAAAGTGAAATGACTGCTAATTTAAAACGCGTACTGAAAAATCTGTGGCCCCATCGGAATTCGGTCCGTTGACATTTTTGTTTCCAGGTTTGAGCTTTAATACTATTTTCTTTTTTTTAAGAGGAGGTTCTCAGGGGTAGGAGGACAAAGTGTTAAGGGTCGCAACCCGAGCTCTGGCAAGGACTCAAGGCGACCGCTGTGTCAATGCAGGAAACATACAGAATATTTCTTTACTTTTATTTATTTCATTTATCTTGACCACCCTAAATAACTGTTGGTCCAGATGCAAATCACAAAATGTTTCAAGCAAATGTTCTTTATCTGTCAGGGGGACATTAATCAGCATGATTGACTATGTTGTAGCTTTGTTTTTGTTTTTTTTACAAAGATATGAACAGCGGGATGGGTTTTTTTAAACGGCACCCTGTATTTTTTATTCGGAAATTCATTTTCTCTTCTAAAGACCTATTCAAAAATGCATTACAGTGTACCATTCACTGGAACACAAGGTCGTTAATTACATAACACAACACTGAAGTTGACGCTCCAACCTCTTAGTGCAGGTACTCGAGGTAATGGAACACATACACTTGCTGATGTTGACAGAGGAGAAATGTAAACATAAGTACAATGCATACCCGTCATTCCGTCAACCATCGTCAGTTGAAGAGTTGTGTGAGTAGAATGTACACCAACGAAGAGAAGATAGGAATGCTACTCATCTATGGGGAATGTAAGTTAGCAGAACAGTAATTGCAATACTGTTTTCTTATGTACAGGAACATTTAGCACATTACTTTAGTCCTTTTAAATACTGTTGTGTAGAGTAGGCATACAGTAAAGGCTATCTTTCCTACAAACTGCATCGACATAACGTTTCTTTTATTGTCGTTGTCGTTGAAGGTAGGCTAAATGCTACGCAGGCAACCAAACTGTGCAGAGAGCGATATCCTGACAGGAACCCACCTTCCCGACGGACGTTTTCTCGTCTTGTTGCGACGCTTCAGGAAACGGGAAGCTTCAACCCACGACAAAGCAATCGTCGTAGTACTCACACAGACGGAGATGCCGAAGCTACTGTTCTCGCTTCCGTTGCTATGAATCCACATCCAAGCACATGACAGCTTGGACACGAGATTGGAATTCCTAAAACTAGTGTACATCGTATTCTTACACGTCACCGGTTCCATCCTTACCATGTACACCTACATCAAGAATTGCTTGGAAATGATTTACAGAATCGTGTATAGTTCTGTCAGTGGGCGCAGCAGCAAATCCTCAAGAACCCGAACTTGTTCTTCAATTTTCTATTCATCGATGAATAATCTTTCTCAAACAAAGAACAGGTAAATACAAGGAACATGCATTATTGGTCCAGAGGCTACCCACGATGGCTTAGACAGGTGGAACATTAGCGTCAATGGAGAGTTTAACGTCTGGTGTGGGATGCTTGGTACTACAATTACTGGCCCTTATTTCATCAATGGTAGTCTAAACGGCGCAACGTATGCCAGTTTCCTCAGACAAATTCTTCCTCCTCTTCTCGATGCAGTGCTGCTAATAACCAGAATGCTTATGTGGTATCAACACGATGGATGTCCGGCACATAATGCCCTGTGTACACGTCGTGTTTTGAACCGAAGATATCCTGCCAGATGGATTGGTCGAAGAGGAATAGTTACACGGCCTGGTAGGTCTCCTGATTTAAATTCTCTGGACTTTTTTCTTTGGGGATGCATTAAAGACGTTGTCTATCGAGATATTTCAACAACTTGAGAAGGCATGCAGGAATGTAGCGTGCTTGCTTGTATTTCTCTTCAACAGGCAACACTGGAAGCAGTACATAATTCTTTCATTCGACATGTGCACCAGTGTATCGGTGTCCAGGGTCACCACTCTGAGAACCTTTGAATGGTCTACTCCTGGGCAGTGGTACAGGAGAGTCCAAGTCAATTTTATTTTATGTTTTTACTTGGTTTTCATTTGTTTTCTGACAACTACAGCAAGTGGACGAGTTTGTGATCCCGGGCTCAAAGTCAATGATGTGTTATGTAATTAATAAAGTTGTGTTTCAGTGAATGGTACAATGTAATACATTTTTTAAGTAGGTCTATAGAAGAGGAAATGAATTACTGAATAAAAAATACAAGGTGCAATTTTAAAAAGTCATACCGCTGTTCATATTTTGTAAAAAACAAAGGTACAACGAAGGTAGTCATGCTGATTGATGTCCCCCTACGGCTAAAGAACATTTGTGTGAAATAGTTTGCAATCTGCATCTGGAGAAACAGTTATTTAGGGTGGTCAAGATAATTTTTTTATGGTTTTAGCGTGCAAAACTGCTACGGTCATTAGCGCCCGGTCTGTGACTTAGGAAAAGGTAAAAAAAACGAAACTGGAAACCAGTAGCAATGGGAGCGAAACTCAAAAAAGTGGGGAAACTAAAAACAGAAGGAAAGCTTAAAAAAAACCTATAGAAGGGGGGTTGTTTGTCACCAAAAAGAGCTTCAAATGACTGACGTCATCTCACTGGCACTAATAAACTCGAGAACGCGATCGGCTGAGCGGATGTCATCTTCTAAAATGGAAGATGTATCAGGCGACAGCTGTAGACGGGTGCGTAACGGAGTAAAATAGGGGCACTCAAGTAAAAGGTTTCTCACCGTCCACAGTTGAGAGCAGTGGGACAGAGTGTGGGAGGATCGCCGCTTAAAAGATGTCGATGGCTAAAAAGACATTGCCGTACCCGGAGTCTAGTTAAAATTACCTCCTCTCGACGACGAGTTCGGGAGGAAGAGGTCCAAGCACAGGGAAGAGCTTTCACATCCCGCAATTTATTATTGGAAAGTGTCGACCAACGTACGTGCCATGAAACAGCAACACGACGACATAAAACACTCCGTAGATCGGCGAAGGGAATCATGCGAATAGCTGGCTGAAGAAGAGAGACTGTAGCCTTGGCTGCTATATCGGCCGCCTCATTTCCACAGGCACATGTTGGTCAAGATAAATGGGACACCCTGAATAGTTATATGTCTTTCCCAGCTGTGCTCAATAACGGTATACTTTCCTAATGGCTCAAGGTCCTCAAGCATTAGGGACATGAAAAAAATGGAGAAATAAAGGATAAAACAAAGAAAGTTAAATGGTAGATGTAGCGCGCACTTCTTTGAGCATCTCTCTCTCTCACTGGCCGGTACTAGGTCTCAGGCATTTCGAATGTGGGGTACGCCCAAACTGAGGGGGGGGGGGGGGGGGGGAGGAATTATCAAATTGAATTGACGGCGTTAATACGGCTTTCGTTCAAGTGCGGTGTGAGCAGCTGTAACGTGGTACCAAAAATCGAGCTTGGCGTGCGCTCTGTCAGTGATGCTTTACACAGAGTGGTCCATTGATAGTGACCGGGCCAAATATCTCACGAAGTAAGCATCAAACGAAAAAAACTACAAAGTTCGAAACTCGTCTAGCTCGAAAGGGGAACCCAGATGGCGCTGTGGTTGGCCCGCTAGATGGCGCTGCCATAGGTCAAACGGATATCAATTGCGTTTTTTTTTAAATAGGCACCTCCATTTTTTATTACATATTCGTGTAGTACGTAAAGAAATATGAATATTTTAGTTGGATCACTTTTTTCGCTTTGTGACAGGTGGCGCTGTAATAGTCACAAACGTATAAGCACGTGGTATCACGTAACATTCCGCCTGTGTGGACGGTATTTGCTTCGTGACACATTACCCGTGTTAAAATGCACCGTTTACCAATTGCGGAAAAGGTCGATATGTTGTTGAAGTATGGCTATTGTGATCAAAATGCCCAACGGGCGTGTGCTATGTATGCTGCTTGGTACCCTGGACGACATCATCCAAGTGTCCGGACCGTTCGCCGGATAGTTATGTTATTTAACGAAACAGGAACTGTTCAGCCATATGTGAAACATCAACCACGACCTGCAACAAATGATGATGCCCAAGTAGGTGTTTTAGCTGCTGTCGCGGCTATTACGCACATCAGTAGCACACAAATTGCGCGAGAATCGGGAATCTCAAAAACTTCGGTGTTGAGAAAACTACATCAACATCGATTGCACCCGTACCATATTTCTATGCACCAGGAATTGCACGGTGACGACTTCGAACGTCGTGTACAGTTCTGCCACTGGGCACAAGAGAAATTACGGGACGATGACAGATTTTCTGCACCCGTTCTATTTAGCGACGGAGCGTCTTACACCAACAGCGGTAACGTAAACCGGCATAATATGCACTATTGGGCAGCGGAAAATCCACGATGGCTGCGACAAGTGAATATTGGCGACCTTGGCGGGTTATTGTATGGTGCGGCATTATGGGAGGAAGGATAATTGGCCCCCATTTTATCGATGGCAATCTAAATGGCACAATATATGCTGATTTCCTACGTAATGTTCTACCGATGTTACTACAAGATGTTTCACTGCGTGACGGAATGGTGATGTACTTCCAACATGATGGATGTCCGGCACACAGCTCGCGTGCGGTTGAAGCGGCATTGAATGGCATATTTCATGATAGGTGGATTGGTCGTCGAAGCACCATACCATCGCCCGCACGTTCACCGGATCTGACGTCCCCGGATTTCTTTCTGTGGGGAAAGTTGAAGGATATTTGCTATCGTGATCCACCGACAACGCCTGACAACATGCGTCAGCGTATTGTCAATGCATGTGCGAACATTACGGAAGGCGAACTACTCGCTTTTGAGAGGAATGTCGTTACACGTATTGCCAAATGCATTGAGGTTGACGGACATAATTTTGAGCATTTATTGTATTAATGTGGTATTTACAGGTAATCACTCTGTAACAGCATGTGTTCTCAGAAATGATAAGTTCACAAAGGTACATGTATCGCACTGGAACAACCGAAATAAAATATTCAAACGTACCTACGTTCTGTATTTTAATTTAAAAAAACCAACCTGTTACCAACCGTTCGTCTAAAATAGTGAGCTATATGTTTGTGACTATTACAGCATCATCTATCACAAAGCGAAATAGTAGTCCAACTAAAACATTCATATTTCCTTACGTACTACACGAATATGTAATAAGAAATAGGGGTTCCTATTTTAAAAAACGCAGTTGATATCCGTTTGACCTATGGCAGCGCCATCTAGCGGGCCAACCATAGCGCCGTCTGGTTTCCCCCTTCAAGCTAGACAAGTTTCGTTCTTTGTAGTTTTTTCGTTTGACGTTTTTTTCGTGAGATATTTGGCCCAGTCACGATCAATGGAACACCCTGTATAGTCGTCAGCCCCTTGAACCATGTTATAGCTGATGCATGGTGAGTGGAAAACGTGTACCTTCGAGAAGGAGGAGGAAGTCATTCTTGGCAGGGTATGGAAATAACATGCCAGCATCCGTTGCATGAGCTGCCAAACATATGCATCGGTGAAGATGCACGGTGAAGTCGCTGGTTTGACGGGTATTTACCATTAATGGCGCGGTACCACAGGGCTCTGTCACAGATGGCAAGGAAGTGCATATGAACGTCCTTCCACACTTTTGTCCAACAGATATCTGGGCAGAGGTTCTCCAACATATTGTGAGGGAGTGCGTTGCGAAAACAACCTGTGAAAGTCTTTCGCTCGTGGTTGGTGCGTGGTCAGAAGGGCATCACATATTTAGCTGAGTGGGCCACATTGACCGACGAGACACGGGAGGCCAGCATAAAATGTTCAAATGTGTGTGAAATCTTATGGGACTTAACTGTTAAGGTCATCAGCCCCTAAACTTACACACTACTCAACCTAAATTATCCTAAGGACAAACACACACACCCATGCCCGAAGGAGGACTCGAACCTCCGCCGGGACCAGCTGCACATCCATGACTGCAGCGCCTTAGACCGCGCGGCTAATCCCGGAGGCCAGCATAACAACCTCCAAGAGGCTACCTGTGAGGCATGTAGAATGCCCGCGCCAATGCCTTGGCTTAGTAGTTAAGTATAAATCAGATGTGTTGGCTGTAAAATGGACGAGGTCAAGTCCTCTTGCTGAAGTGGGGAGGGTGAAGGTGTTGCAGTGGACCTTAAAAATGGTTCAAATGGCTCAGAGCACTATGGGACTTAACATCTACGGTCATCAGTCCCCTAGAACTTAGAGCTACTTAAACCTAACTAACGTAAGGACATCACAGAACACCCAGCCATCACAAGGCAGAGAAAATCCCTGAACCCGCCGGGAATCGAACACGGGAACCCGTGCGCGGGAAGCGAGAACGCGACCGCAAGACCACGAGCTGCGGACGCAGTGGACCTGACAGATGATTCCTTCTGGAATGAAGTACCAAAAGGCCACTTGATATTGTCGCACTAGCATCGCTGGCAGAGGGAAAATTTGTGCAACGAGTATTATCTTGGGCGCAACATTGGCTATATTGGATTCATGCTGTGGTGTCGGTTGTGTTGGATGTGGGTTCGTAACGTCCCAAGTAAACAGCGGTAAGCATGGGCCACTGTATGGTGGGTAGGTGAATGTGATACCTAGGTAACGGAGGTTGTCCACTGTGGGCAGCAGCAGTGTCTGTTCGTCTTGTAGGCCACGGCCGATGTTCATAATTGCTGATTTGGCCACATTGAGGATGATTCCCCTAAGGCTCGCCTTTACTGTTGGATTCATTGGATGGCGTTGTTTATTTCTGTAGGTGTACGTGACAGGAGCAGGAGGTCGTTTGCATAAGCCCGTCAACGCAAGATATGGCTACATAGCGTGAGTTCCATAAGGCACAGTTGGAGGCCTCCTGTAAGGGGTTCGAGGATGATAGACAACAGCACCGTGGACAGGGGACAGCCCGGTATGACGGAACAATGTTTTGGAATCTGTGCTGCGTGTCGTCGATTGACATGAATACTTGATATGACACTGGTAAACAAGCATCTCAGGATGTTGGTGAATGGCGGAGGGAACACCATATATATCGCTACTAATAGAAGAAACTGGTGTCGACCCTATCATAAGCACTATCGAAGTAGATTGATACAAACGGTGTGCTGAGGCGGCAGGGCGTGGCACGCGCGACGAGAGCCGACTTTCGCCCTTAGGATTGGTTGGCTGGCACCATGACCATTCGACATCTGCTCCAGTGAAAGAATTGAGGGCAGTACTGTGTGTGCGCATGTCGCCAATAGGCGCACATGGATCTTATAGTCCGCACTGAGAAGAGTAAACAGACGAAAGTTTGTGACCTCTGAACCTTGGGACGATTTACGTAACAGAATTAAAATTCCGGCCACAAAAGCCGTTGGCACTTGAAAGTTGGGAGTGAGCAGCTCCTGGAACATTTTGGTCCACTGCTGGGTCATCAGGTTACGGAGCACCCTAAGAATTCAACCGGAAGGCTTTCTGGACCTGATTATTTCTTCGTTGCGCCTTTGGCGATAGAGTCCGCCACTTCGCCTGCAGTAATTGCCACCGTAACGGATGTATCGGAGAATGTGGTCAGATGACGCATCGTCTGCTGCTCTGTCGCAGTAAAATTGTCGGTAGTGGTCAGTGGACGTGAAGGTAATAAACGCCTATGTACTGACATGGCTACCGTCTTGCGTGAGGAGTGTGGTGACAAGCTGTCGACGATGACGGCGACGGTGGTATGAAGCGTAGATGGTGTTTCCTCGGGTGCGATATGCTGTCTGTGTGATCTGTCCGCCGTATCCTGTACATTATTGGGTGTCAACGAAAGGAATTTGGACTTAATGCGTTGTCGTTCACTGTGCCTTTTTGGCGATGGATGTTAGTCGTCGAGTTTCAGCAGAACGGTGTAGTAATAATTCATGGCGTCGCACTACCACGCAGCCGATTCTTTCCCGCATTGGACCACTTCCCTCGCGATCATTGGTTTGGCGCAGCTGAGTCACCACATTGTAAGGCTGCGCTTATTTAGGACAGCTAATCGGCCGCCCAGTACTGGTACGAGGCAAGATGAATTTGTTGTAAGGCTGAATGCAAGCAGGCCCAGGTCTCAGCTTGCGCCGCAGTAGTTCCGGCTTCTAGCTAGGTGACTGATACGAGAGAGTCTGGGTACAAAGACCAGCAGCAAAAGACCGGATGCGGGTACATCCAAGTATAGAGAATTTTGGCGACAGGCACTCACTTGCGAGAGACGGCTATGCTCTCAGCAATGGTGGGCTTTCAGACAAACTGAAAGATGACTTCTTACTACTCTTCAAGGGTCGACAATAATATTTACATCAAGTACTAAGGCAAATCTAAATACATCCGCGATATCAGATAAATGAGGCGCATGCAGTGACAACAAAACTTAATAAATTACAGTGTGAAATGATTTTACTAGGAAACTCTGCATTAACAATATTAAACGCTCCATGCAATATTAACATCCGAATCTCGTATGACAACATTGCACTATAGTTATTATCGCTGAAAGCTACGTACCTGTATCTATTTTATTTTTTGAGTTATTACGTCTTTTATATCTTTTCAATTACACAAATGTTTGTAAGAACAACGTACTCTCCACATTTACACAGCTAATGAATACAGCATGAGTACCTCAGATATTGTCGTATTTGTGTAGCTATTTAATGAACAGTTTATCATGTTGCCTGTAGCTTTGGTCACATGTTGATTACAAGTGATGTTAAAAAACTGTGCTAGTTCAAAACTAGTCTGTAGCATGTGTTAGACAGCGGCCATCAATGTCGAAAGGAGAGCCAGGATACGCATCTGTCAAGAAGGCATAAATCATTGTTTAAATAATATGTAATGAGTTTCTGGTTTCATTTATCGTGAGCGCACTTGCACAAGAATACTGCATTATTTATTTATCGACAAACTTTTACTTATAATTGTTGTAAATTATGTATGACAGAATGTTAATAACATTTATTTATTTAAATATTATCGTAATATCTTACTTTAATGCGGGAAAGTGGTCAAGATGAGTCAGATCATGACTGTAGAGCTTAAGTACGACGTATTTTTGTGGAGACGGCCTTCAGCCAATGGAGATGTAACCAGTAGCGGAATATTGTGGAAGTCAAATGGAGACAGAGAGATCTCACGAGAAGAACACAAGGGAGCGATTCCAGACACTTCATGTCGAGTGCTGGAAAGAGGCACGCCTGCCTATGGTAGCGTGCGTAATTCAGTCGTTTCGGTGATTGATTGTGGCTGGTGGATGGCTGCTACCATATTTCAGCTTCTTAAAGGTTTTATATTTCGAGATGTCTGAATATGCTCCATAGTAGGACTCTAACTTATTACGTATGAATTACAGAACTCAGGACAGATAGAGTTTGAGTAACTATTCTTTGTATCCCATACGACTATTTCGTTTGGGTATTTTGCTACCATTCTCGTAACGCTCTCAACATAACTTAACTGCATTTGATAAGGGTGTTTGTGCGTCTGTACTTTAATTGAAAATCGTAGGACCACTTTCCCTTTATTTGAGATGTCCTTTCTTGAATAAATATTATTGATATAATTTTCTGTGGTCTACATGAATTATGGACGTTAGAATAGAACCTCTGTTGCTAAATTATTAATTTAAATATTATTTTGTATTTATGTGTATTTTATTAACTCGCAGCTATAGCCGATGCACAGACCGTTTTACTGCAGGATCACAGCTATAGGCTATTATTTGGAGCGAATTAACTGCCGGGCATGAAATCAGACGTGGTGGCACGACCTATGACCACATCGAGCTATTCTTTTCAGAGCCGTGCATAGCCCAGTGATCTAAAGTACGAATAACTACAGGAAAGACGCATCTGGTTTGCTCGTATGGGATGCTGTTCAGAAGAGTAACTTCTCAGGAGTAACCGGTAGGCACCATCGCAGTTGGGGTTTTCTTGTCTGGGACATGAGTCTAATCGCTTTAGAATTACAACTGTAGTTCTAACAGTTTACATTATTCTGTGATCCAGGTCCAAAATCTATTGCATGGTTGGCAATTTGCGTGGAAGCTCCAAAGACAATATTCTGCAGCAGTTGCCTGAGTGAGGATCGGTAGCAAAAGTTAGGTACCATGAAATTTGACACTCATTTTCAGAAAATATGAAGAAGGCTACGCCGAAGGGTGCTGAGGTCGTATCTGCAGCGCCCAGCAGCAGTGGAAACCTAGATGGCGGCACAGTGGCAGCGGCGGCCACGGCAAAGCAGGCTCCGGCCGTGACTTCGGGTTCGTCAACATCGACACTTCGGGCAGCAGCACTACAGCAGAAACAGTCAGCATGAGCGAAAAGTTAAGTACTTGCGCCGATAGTGTTAAAATATTTGAACGTACTGCGTCGTCGTCAGTGATGAGCTTCCAACTATGAAGCAAGCACCTAGCATGTGTGGCTCAGATAATGCAAGTGGGCCAGTTACTACAAAATCTGAACGCGGTAGTGTTGATGTGGACGATATTAGTGGGTCAGATAGCACGAAATCAGAGGAAGGAGATGTAACTCCGAGTGATTAAAGTACGTGGTTACGGGAAATTCTGACAAATTTGAACTCTAAAATGGGGTATTGAGTTCAGACATAGAAGCAATAAAAACATAGATAAGGTAAGTAGACAAGCATAACAGAAAGCGTAAAAGCTGATTCGAGGAAAAATGAATCTGATGTAGAAGGGGTGACTGATTGAAAATTATGAACTATAAGGGCAGACGTAGGCAAAGCTTCTGAGCAGATTGCCCTGGTTAACACCAAAGTCGACATACTGGAAAAAGGTTTCGGGGACAGGTTGTAAAAGATACATTACGAGCTGCGTGGCGAGGGAAAGAATTACCTGTAGAGGCAAAATGCGCTTGAGAAAGTGAATGCTAAATCGATTAGCGATTTGTCAGGTAGAATAGTAGAATATGAGAAAGAAATGCTTAGGAACACAGAACATTTCGAAGCCGTATTAAGTAAAGAAGCTGTGCAGCATGCACAGCAGTTACAGACATGAGGGCAGAATGAAATATTTAGCAGGAAATTTGGCAACTACTGTAGCAGGTATTGCATGGGGAAATTCAGGAACGACAAAATGTTTTGCAGATGATGGTAAATACCTCCAGTTGATCTTCTTGTTAGAAGTAAAGATGATTTTGTGAGGGAGACGTCGGAGGAGGCAAAAATTAAGTTCTCTAAGAGACACATTGATGGCAATGCAAAGTCATGGGGAAACTCATTGAATGTTTCATTTATTACCCATGAAGTATTTGAGCGTTGTCTCCTCAAAATATGGAGTGAAGCGGATCAAACGCGACTTCAGAGTGAGTTCCTAAACGGATCAACTTACACTACTGGCCATTAAAATTGCTACACCAAGAAGAAATGCAGATGATAAACGGGTATTCATCGGACAAATATATTACACTAGAACTGACATGTGATTACATTTTCACGCAATTTGGGTGCATACATCCTGAGAAATCATTACCCAGAACAACCACCTTTGGCAGTAATAACGGCCTTGATACGCCTGGGTATTGAGTCAAACAGAGCTTGGATAGCGTGTACAGGTACAGCTGCCCGTGCAGCTTCAACACGATACCACAGTTCATCAAGAGTAGTGATTGGCGTATTGTAACGAGCCAGTTGCTCGGCCACCATTGACCAGACGTTTTCAATTGGTGAGAGATCTGGAGAATCTGCTGGCCAGGCCAGCAATCGAACATTTTCTGTATCCAGAAAGGCCCGTACAGGACCTGCAACATGCGGTCGTGCATTATCCTGCTGAAGTGTAGGGTTTCGCAGGGATCGAGTGAAGGGTAGAGCCACGGGTCGTAACACATCTGAAATGTAACGTCCACTATTCAAAGTGCCGTCAATGCGAACAAGAGGTGACCGAGACGTGTAGCCAATGGGACCCTATACCATCACGCCGGGTGATACGCCAGTATGGCGATGACGAATACACGTTTCCAATGTGCGTTCACCGCGATGTCGCCAAACACGGATGCGACCATCATGATGCTCTAAACAGAACCTGGATTCATCCGAAAAATGACGTTTTCCCATTCGTGCACCCAGGTTCGTCGTTGAGTACACCATCGCAGGCGCTCCTGTCTGTAAATTAGCTTTAAGGGTAACCGCAGCCATGGTCTCCGAGCCGATAGTCAATGCTGCTGAAAACGTCGTCGAACTGTTCGTGCAGATGGTTGTTGTCTTGCAAACATCCCCATCTGTTGACTCAGGGATCGAGACGTGGCTACACGATCCGTTACAGCCATGCGGATAACATGCCTGTCATCTCGACTGCTAGTGACACGAGGCCGTTGGGATCCAGCACGGCGTTCCGTATTACTCTCCTGAACCCACCGATTCCATATTCTGCTAACAGTCATTGGATCTCAACCAACGCGAGCAGCAATGTCGCGATACGATTAATCGCTATAGCGATAGGCTACGATCCGACCTTTATCAAAGTCGGAAACGTAACGGTACGCATTTCTTCCCCTTACACGATGCATCACAACAACGTTTCACCAGGCAACGCCGGTCAACTACTGTTTGTGCATGAGAAATCGGTTGGAAACTTTCTTCATGTTAGCACGTTGTAGGTGTCGCCCCGGCGCCAACCTTGTGTGAATGTTCTGAAAAGCTGATCATTTGCATACCACAGCATTTTTTTCCTGTCGGTTAAATTTCGCATCTGTAGCACGTCATCTCCGTGGTGTAGAAATTTTAATGGCCAGTAGTGTATTAACATGAAAGTGAGACGATGTGTGACGTATGGGAGCGCTAACCGGCTAAGTTGACGCATATAAGTAGTCCGCTGGCAGTGCTGACAGAGCTTACAACTCTCAGGAAAAGCTTGCCGGAACATTTAAAATGGGATCCTGTCCACAGTCCGACAAATTCCACCAATGACTTTTTAGATTTCGTTGAAAATCTTGACTAGGCTTTGAAATACAAGCCATGTAATGGGAACAGTAAACAGGGAAGTGGATACTAGTACAGGAACAATGATTAATATCCACAACAATTATAACAATCCTAACAGAAACAATTATCAACGTAATTATAATTTTCAAAAGAGGAATGGAAACTGGAACTTTCGGAACATGAATCAAAACCGGGAAGGATGATTTGAGAAGCAGGAGCCTCACTAAACACAACGCCACAATGCGCATCTTAGGTGCGAAGGTGGTGAAATGAACCGGCGATGAAAGGAACACGTTACTTTAAAAATTTGGTCGGTGTCAAAAATTAGGCTAATAAACCAGAAATTTGGAGATGGAGATTGTGGGAAAAAAAGGCGAATGAAGAATACTTTTAAGCAACTTAACGAAAAAGAGGGCGCAGTAAATATTGTAAAATGTGTACAGAATTTTGATAATGACGATATGGGGCTGAAAAATTTATTCTCTCAAAGGGAAGTGAATGACGGAACGAATGTGCGTCTGTTGAGAGATTCTGTGATCAGAAAAGAGGCTGAGGTGGATCTAAATTTGGTGGAATGTATGGCGAATTCTAATGAGGCACTAGTCAAAAATGGTTCAAATGGCTCTGAGCACTATGGGACTTAACTACTGTGGTCATCAGTCCCCTAGAAATTAGAACTACTTAAACCTAACTAACCTAAGGACATCACACACATCCATGCCCGAGGCAGGATTCGAACCTGCGACCGTAGCCGTCGCGCGGTTCCGGACTGCGCACCTAGAACCGGAGGCACTAGTCAGTAGCAACAGTAGGGTATTTCACTGTTTGTGGATATCCTCTTAAATGGTTAATTACGTCATTTTATGCTCATTGTATGCTTTTTTCCTCTTGCAGTCTTTTATAAAAGCGGAAATGAAATTCAAATAATTCGAAAGCCCGCTAAAACGCTCCATTCGAGTCATGTGAAGCCTGTGACGTCACTGGGTAGCTCGCTGCTCCTACTGTCGTGAGGCTGATTCACAGCGATGATTTGTTTTGGAATTTTCGTTTAGAAAAATGAGTTACAAATGGTGTGTACTACCATACTTGACAAATACATCTGCAGAAACTCCTGAACATTTTTTTTTTTGAGTGTTCCAAAGAATGAAAAGGTGCGTACAATTTGGTTGCATTGTAGCGGCAAAATGCCACCACGATGACGCACAGTTTCCCTTACTTAATTAAAAATTTCTTACACTCTGAAATTAAAATTACTTTGAATACGTGGTATGATTTCCCACTGTTACAAGGAGGGATAGCGTCATTAAGTGAAATTAAACTCTCAGTGAATATTGTCGTTTTACCCATTCCACGTACATTGTTCGCTAGCTCAGTTGTTAGAACAACAGACCGTCGAACTATTTAAGATGATATCTATACAACGCTGGTTTGAATCCAGCCACAAAGAATATTTTAAATTATTTGTAAAACAATTCGACAGTCCTCTCTTATGAAAATAAAATCGCAATTACAAAACTTAACCACACCTATCACAAACAGAGCATTATTTTGATTTCCTTGCTATTTACATGCACTTACGTTTCCAGTAGCTGTTCACACGTCGCGTTCAAATGATATTTTCTAGTTAATGTAACCATACACTTTTTACTTTTTCAGAAACAATGTCTTCTATCTTCGCACTGTCCAGCAAGAATACTTTTTTGAAGTTTCCCCATCTTGCATAAAGATGAAGTAAGTCTGCTTTAGACACTGACTTTAGTTTACACTCACAAACATCACAGCCTTTACGTCTGTATTACCCGCATATCGTACATCCTTCACATCTCTCAGTATACAATACATCAACATCCCACATCTCGTTGTGCTATGGGCGTATGGTGATATCTTCACTACTAGTAATGCTTTCCAAAAAAAGTGAACTGTTTTTACACAAAGTAAATGCATTGGTCCTCAGCTATCCTTTTCTGAGAGTATGATTAAATTTAATCGATATTTAATACATCTCACCATTTAAACAACTGCCGGAATTAGTTCTTGATAACACTATTTTCGTATTTCGTGTAAGATTTTTAAAATATATGACTCACCTGACTGACCTGAAGTAAAATACACTGTCCTTTGCGCCACGGAAAGCCAGCTAGTTGGTGGCTCTCTGATGAGTCTCTTATATAGGGGATATCAGCACTAAGGTTTGACAAGAATAATTTTATCGTGTTTTTGGTCATAGTTCGTGACCGATAGTCGACAATCTAGCTAAAGACACCGGATTCACTTGCAAAAGTTCTACAGGTCCTTATTTTGAGCGAGTTTAATGATGTTGCAGGGAGCCGGGAAAGAAATGTCCGTCCTTGCATATGTCGTCACTCTAAATGAGTGGAGCATAAACACATTAACGTTCGGAAGGTTTCCGCTATCAGCGTGCACAGAATTCGTTTTCACTGTTACTTAAAAATTCTAATTGTGTTTTCTCTAACTAGATAGCTAAGCGGTTTGCAGGAAAAGTATGTAAAAATCTATCAACTTCGGTCAACACTTCTATAATACACGAGTTAGTTCGTCTTGCTCCTAGTCTGTGACGTCACAAGGGCTTCGGCCAATAACAGAGCGTTTTCGATCAAGTGACTAATTCTTGATATCTAACGATTTTTAAGATTTAAACAAAAAACAAACAGATATTTTTTGAGAATATTGACTGTAAATGCTACTTGAATGTTATAATCACACAGAACAACAACAACCCGAACCATGTTTTTAACATTGGAAAACAGCCTTTTATAGTAATTTAGGTGAACGTAATAAAGACGAATCTGCATCGGATAAATGAGGTGAAGCTATATGTGAAGGCGGCGAAGCATTAGTCTCGTCAGATGGAGATGAATTTTTGTGATATGTAGACGGAAGTATGTAAAGGTGTTTGTGAAGGCAGCGTAGCAATAGTCTCGACAGTTGGTGAAGAATTCTATAATGTATCGGAGGAAGTTGGTGATTTATTGTTAAAGTGAAGCAAAGGTGATGTTCTGGAGGCTGAAGATGTGAAAGTTGAGGTTACTGATTTAGATATGCCAGAGGAAGGGGTTTGTGCATTTATCTTTGTCCATGGAACTGAACCAATGGCTCTTAATGTAAGCATGAATTATGAGTGGACATTGGAGGATGTATATGAAAGTAATGTGTTAGGTAGTGGATCAGAATTCAAAGTGTCGGAAATGTCTGAGAGAAGAGAAAATTTTACAGAGGCAAAGGTAGATCCGAATTTGGCGGAATTAGAGTGTACTATGAACTCTCTTGTGGAGAGACGCAGTATCGGAAATTTGAGTGGTATATCGGCGGAGGATGACAGTGTTATTGGTGGTGATTTCTATAATGCATCGACGATTGCTATGGGTGTTTTAAGTAATTAATCTTATGAGTTGTCGGTTGATGTTAACGGAGTTAATTGTGATAATGTTTGTAGTGACTCTTGGAAAATAAGTGACGTGTTGTGTAAGGGAGACGAAATTTTAAGTTTTGTGGTTCGTTGTGAGAACGTTGCAGCTACTGATATCTTTAATTCGGAGGAAACGAACACTATATTTTATGCTTACGAGTATGGTGAAACGATGGACTTTCAGAACGACTCAGATCCTACAGATGAGTTGGAAGTAGATCAGTAGAATATAAAGCAGATCTTGGATGCAAGAATCTGTCAATTAAGACCAAACTTAAAGCATACAATGCCGTGATGGTGCCAGTATTGTTGTATGGGACAGAAACCCTAAGCACAACAAAGAAGGATGAAGAAAACCTGTTCGTCTTCCAAAGAAAAATTATGAGAAGGATCGTTGGAACTGTCGAGGATGGGGGCTCGTGGACACGTAGAAAAAAACCAAGAATTGTATGAGCTGATGAGGCAAACGAGCATCGTTCAAAAACTGAAAGAGCGGAGAATAAGCTTGGCAGGCCACATTGCTAGGAGATCAGACACCTCTCGGGCAAAAGCCGTGCTTACGGGAAGACCTGATGGTACGTGTCCAATCGGAAGACCCAGGTAGCGATGGGAGGATGGGCTACAGAGAGACCTTTGACAGCTAGAAGTGCGTAACAACTGGATCTAAAGTGCACAAGATCGCCATCTATGGAGGAGCATTGAGAGGTCAGCGCATGATCTACAGGGTCCTCGATCGCCGATTTGATGATGATGATGACTATAAATATGGAAGGAAAATGAAGGGATGTCGAAAATGATCTTTTGAGGAAGCAATGTTTAAAGAAGCGTGAAATCAAAGGTGTTTAGCCTGTAAAGGAAATAAGGATGTTTATGAAGAAAGAAAGTGTGTGTCACTGGAAACTAAAAATGGTGTTACAGAAGATGTCACAAATTTTTCCTCTAAACGTAAAAGTCCGTTGATGAACGAGGAAAGAGACCTCGAGTTTAAGCAATTCAAAAAACGAAAAAAGTAAGATTCAATAGATACACTGGTGGGATAAATGTAAGCGGCGTCGGTGGAAGAATTGCATCTTCTAAAAGGAGAATGGCATGTATAAGTGTGTGTATAAATGTAGTTCATGTGTAGTTTTAAGAATTTGGGGGGTGTTTCTGTTAGAGGTAAGTTGGTGAATTTAAGATGTATGTAATAAAGCATGGACGCACACTTTAGTGCAAGAAGGGAGTAAATATTGGTCGCACAGATCGTGGTGTGCGGAGGCAGGCAGACAGTAGTTAGTTGTTTAAGGGCGGTGTATAATTTGTACTGTACATAAGATTCGGGGAGAAGTTTTCGGGGGCTATTTAAATGTATTACATGCAGTATACTGGATGGGTTCCTCGTGCGATGTATGTAGTTCATCTGTAATTATTGTTCACACAAAATTTTTGCTTGGAGGTCATTAGAAATCATTAAAATTTTAGTAGCTTGTGGGTGTAAAACATGTAGTTATGTGCAAAGCATAAGTTAAGTTTTTGGGGGTGTATTACATGGGTTAATTCTATGACCTATGTGATGCCGGAAGGGTGTTGAATAGGTTTGAATGTAAAAATTTGAGGACAACTTCGTACTATGTTAAACAGAATAATTCTACGGATAAGTGAATTTCTATGCCAATAAAATATTGATGAATCATGATCTAGCTAAGCAAATGAGTTAAAATAAAAAATGGGGGTTTTCTGAACAGGATAAAATTAGTGTTAAAGTTTCTAATTAGATACGGTAATATTGTAGTACATTGATAAAATATTAGTTGATTTATGGAGTGAAATAGATTTCATAGGTCGAAAGACACGTTTTCTAGTGCGATCATGGACAAAGTGTTTGAAACGTCGAGCTGAATCAAGTGCTTAGCGTATGTTATAAATCAATTGTCGCTTGCTGTCCTGTTTGTGACTGTATCGATTCCACAAGGGAGGGTGAAGTGCCTGATTTATGAGGATTCGGAAAGTCATATCAATTCTGTTAACTACACCACAGTCGTATTTCGACAGCTATCGTCCTTCAACACTGACGGTGACTGCGGAATGACGCATGTTCGGCGCAGTGCTTGTCCAAGGGCGTCACGAACTTCGGCAGAGGCGGCTGGACAGTGAATCGCATAAACTTCGACACTAGAAAATCGATCGTGTGCTATGTTCGTGTTAATACAATGCCCGGAAGATGTGGTCAAAACAAGAAAGTGCTATCAAATAAGCGCAAAAGTGCTAATAACTTATGAAGAGATAGGGTCGATCGAAAGTTACTTTAAATTTATGTGTTTATTCGGGGATTTAATTAATATACCACAGTAATTATTACTTGTGTTAGATTTAGTACTTGTATGCTGTTAAGATGTCGAGACACAGTCTACAGGTACGTGCTGTCTCATAGGGAACTTTGACGTCGGACAATCACTATGTTCCCGGCAATGGCGGGGTTCGACCCAAACTGAAAGATAGCTTCTTATAGCGCTTCAAAACTCTACAGTAATTCACATCAGGTATTAAAGCAAATCTAAATACATCTGCGATATCAGATAAAAGAGGTGCATACAGTGACACAACAGTAATTTCAATATATTTAAAACAACAAAAGTTAATAATTTACACGCTGAACCTCTCGATCGTGCTACTGAAACATACGATATCACAGATGGAATTGCACAATAGCTATAATCACTGAAAGCTACGTATCTGTGCGAATTTTATTTCTTGATTTATTACGTCCTTTACATCTTTTTATTACGCAAATATTTGACAGAACATCATATTCTCTACATTTACACGCCTAATGAATACAGCATGAAAAACTCGGATATAGTCATATTTGAGTAGATATTTAATGAACAGTTAACGATTCTGACAGTAAATTAGTTTAAGTGTTGACTGCAAGTGCTATTAAAACTGTGCTAATTTAGAAGTCGGAAATGGCATGTGTTAGTGGACACCACGATTGAAAAGAAGGAAGGAAGCAATAAATAACTGTTTAAATAATATGTAACGCGTTTCTGTTATTTATCGTGAGCGCACTTGCACAAGAGTACTGCATTATTTATCTATCGACTAACCTTTATTTAACCTACAATTGTAAATTATATGAGTGTGACGGAATGTTTATAACATTATTTTATTTGAATATAGTTGAAATATCTTAGTTTAGTGCGGGAAAGTGCTCAAGATGAATCAAATCATGACTGTAGAACTCAAGGACGATGTATTTTTGTGGAGACGGCCTTCAGCCAATGGAGAAGCAGCCAGTAGCGGAATACTGCGGAAGTTAAGTGTAGACAGGGACATCTCACTTGAAGAACTCAAGGGAGAGATTCTGGACAGTTTATGTCGAGTGCTGGAAGGAGACAGACCTGCCTATGGTAACGTGCGTGATTCAGTCGTTTCAGTGATTGATTGTGGGTGGTGAATGGCTGTTACCGTATAATATCTTCTGAATGGCTTTATATTCCGAGATGTCTGAATGTGCTCCATGAATTACAGAACTGAGGACAGATAGAGTTTGAGTAACGATTCTTTGTATCGCGTATGACTGTTTAGTTAGGGTATTTCTCTACCATTCTCGTAACGCTCTCAACATAACTTGACTGCATTTGATAAGGGTAGTATTGTGGCTGTACTTTAACTGAAAATCGTGGGACCACTTTTCCTTAATTTGAGACGTCTTTTCTTGAGTGAACATCATTGATACAATTTTCTGTGGTCTACATGAATTATAGACTTTACACTAGAACCTTTGTTGTTAAATTGTTCATTTAACTATTATTTTGTATTTCTGTGTATTTTTTAACTGACAGTTCTAGCCGATGCACAGACCGTTTGACTGCAGGATCACAGCTACAGGTTATTATTTTTTCAGAGAATTAGCTGCAGGGCATGAAATCAAACGTGGCGGCACCACCTACGACTACAATGTGCTATTTTTCTCAGAGCAGTGCACAGCCCAGGTACCTAAAGTACGAGTAACCACAAGAAAGACGCTACTGGTTTGCTTGTATGGGATGCTGTTAAAAAGAGTTAACTACTCAGCAATAACAGTTAGACGCCATCGCAACACCAATGTGGAAAGCTACCCGGAAAGGCGGCGTTTACAGGAAGTTCACACATCTGCAACGCACTATCGACAAATTGGGTCATGGCTGCCATGAACCACTGCTGCGCCAGATTTACTGCGGTTTAAGTAGGAGGGAGCTGATGAGCGCCCAGAGGTCGTAAAAGGTGAGTGGCCATTTTTCCGCCCCGAGCACTCCGAACTTTAGGGTGTCAGAGACGTTGATGCAGTCTTTATGCTTGCAGAATTGCTTGTAAGATGTGTGTGGCCATGGGCGTCGCTGTGGACCTTCTCCCATGCATCATGAAGGCGGAGATTTTTCATCGTTGTCCATAGGGCTTGGTACCGTGGGTAGCTGGGACTTTGGTCTTTGGGATGCAATACGTAGTTAAATTCGCCACCACCTATAATACGGTCAAAACGACAAACGAATAAGGAGGCGATGTCGTAAGAGTAAAAAACAAAAAGTGATGTCGGTTGGACGTGGCTTACAGACCATATAGATAGATGATACGCATTCCGAATTGGTAATGGCCATGATCCGCGCCAATGGGTGTGTGTAGCCTCTCTGACGCAGATCGTCGCCTCGCATCCGGTCTGATCACCAACAGAGTGCCACAAGTTGTGCCCGTAAATATCTGGAATCGTTGCAGTATGCAACAGGATAACGTCAACATCTGACCCGTGAATCATGTCTCGGAGTACTTATATCTTCACTGTGCTGCGAATCATATTTGTATTTACTGTGGCCAGTCTGTGCGCTTTTCGGGAGGTCACTGTAAGTTGGTCAACCACCGCAGCGAGGGTAGGTGGGTGTAGTCAACGAGTAATATTACCACACCACACCTGACAACTGGGGTCACACTTGTAAGTCATGGGTGGGGGGGGGGGGGGTGGGGGGGGGGGGTAACTGAGTTCTTCGACCGCATTGGGATGGTCGACGGATCTTCACCGCCTCCCCATACCGCTGTGGCGCAGCTGCGTTTGGTGTCAATACGGTCTTTCTCTGTGAGGGAGCGGTTGGGCAATGCCCTCGGGGAGACAACTGTCTCCATCCGCGCGTAGTTCGTTACGCCAGTCACAGAGGGGATGAGCGCTGGCATGATAGTTACGCAAGGACGTCCGCCACTGTCACCGTCACCTGACAGCAGGAGGTGGGCGTCATCCTCAGGTGTGATGTCATCATTCTCGTGCGTCGCATTGTCATTGTTTCCTAGCATCGACCTGCGTCTCCGCTTGCGCCGTCGCGGCGAACGTTGCTTGCGAATATATCCTTCCGCGTCAGAAGACGGTCACGAGTCCTGCCGCCCAGGTTCGGAAGCTTCCGTCGACACCACAAGCGATCCAAGTGAGGACACAGCGACTTTAGCGGTCGTGGTGTTAGGTGGAGGAAGTTGGTGTGTGGCAGTCTCCATGTCTATTGGTGGCGTCGCGTCGCCCAACCATTGCTTTGTGATGATTGGGACTGGGGTGGCTAAGCGACAAGATTCGTAAGAATGTAAGTGCCGCTGCATGTGTCGGCGGCAGAGTAATCGGGCTAGGTGGGGACGTCAGGTACGTAGGCAGTACAGAGTGATCCATCGCTGTATACATTCCGACCGAAGATGACCCTCTTTTCCGCATCCCGACCACGCGCGGGGTTGGCCGTCGTACATGAAAGCTCTGTAGCCCACGATGCCGATGTAGGAGAGCACATGGCTACGGAAATCAATACGCAATTGTCGGACACAATTCAAGAACTGTGCTTATTTATCGGCTACGTGGTCAATGACAGTGCCGTAGGTGCGGAGGGTGGTTATCAGAGCTTCAGTAGGCAGTGCGAAAGTCAACTCGAAAAATCTAATTGTTCTGACTCCCATTCCCGTGTGATCGACGGTCACAGTGGCTCAGAGCCTACATTGCCTACGTGGCAGAAGCGGAGTCTTCGACTGGCCTCCCTGATGATCTTTTCGCAAGTTGCGTCGTTGATATTTTTCATATATACTGTGCTTCTGACGATCGAAAAATGTGTTCCTATGGTGTCCCATGCCTGTATCTTTACCTCGTCTCTTAAGGAACGTTCCTTTTCGAGTGCGCCACCCACTGTGACCGAGCGGTTCTAGGCACTTCTGTCCGGAACCGCGCGACTGCTACGGCTGCAGGTACGAATCCTGCCTCGGGCATGGATGTGTGTGTTGTCCTTAGGTTAGTTAGGTTTAAGTAGTTCTAAGTTCTAGTGCTCAGACCCATTTTAGCCATATCTCCGAGTGCTTTGGGTCGTGCAAAAGGTGAGTGGTAGAGTTGGTTTACGATATTCGCTCGCCATGTGGACTTTCTAGTAGAGCCGGCGCGCATGTAACGGCCGGTATGAACAAAAATACAGAGAAACGTCGCCCTGCGCGCGGTACACAGACACGCGTCCGCACAGTAGCCCAGCCGAAGGCAGACAACCACTACACCACCGGGATAGTAAATAGAGAACAAAATATATTGAAATGGGTGGAATTGTTAAATTAAATGTACATTGACGTGTATTGGAAACAATTTTAGACTGGGCAGATTACTTAAATTTTCTGGTGGGAGATGACATCATACTTCTTAAATTCTCAATAATGAGTGAAAAATTTAAAATCTGAAGATATCTCTTTCATTACTACCGCTGTCCAGTACAAGCGTAGATAACTCTCAATCACAGGCAATCAAGAAATATTCTTCACCGTGTTCAACATTCTCCTACAGTTAAACTCGAAACTTGTAATGCCATATGTTCTTCCGAAATAAGCAATAGGAGGTCAAGAGCGTGAGAGGAATGTATGAAAAATAGGCGTAGAAGGAATTTACTGTGGATCTTTCTCACAGATGTGGCTTTCTTAGGAACAATTTAATCTCTTGCAGCACACAAATAAAGTCTTTGTTCCATATTCCCCCTTGATTTGGTACATGCGCAATTTTGTGAAACTGTGTATCTAAGAGAAACAAAACATTTTTGTCGAAGTTCTCTATCGACCGTCAACAGCAGGCAGTCTATGAAGGGAGACTTTTTTACTATCAGGAGAGGAAGGACTGAATATCTGACAGACAAATGGATGTGAAAATGCATATTTGAGCAATACAGGAAAAAGTCTGATCGAGGCAGTCAAGAACGTACTCTGGCTCTCAGTGAGATCACTACGCCTTCAACGTGTATGTGATGACGTGTACAGTGTGCTGTGACGTGTTTTCCGCTACTGGAATCAGCACACCCCACATTTAGCTGTTTGCCACCCTTGAGCGTGACGACCTTTTTCAGTTACAAGGGAACAATTACAATGTTAGTGAACGATCTTGATGAAACCTGGTGAGTGTGTAGAAGGGAACAACTAATCCAATCTGTATTTTTTGGTTTGTGTCCAGTTTCACTTTTAAGGGGTAAAACACAGGCCGAAAGGTTATTTGGCATACTGGGTTTAGAGGGAATGGCTTGAAAATCATGAAACATGTTTAAAAATGTGTTTCGTATGAAACTTGAAATGTAACTAATGTTCTTGAAAACTACGGTATCAAGTTTTGAAAAAAAAAACCTGAAAATTTGGTAACTGCTACACAATTTTACAAAATGGAAACTTTTGTTACAGCATAAATTAAAGAAGCTTTCACTCCACAAAATCAATGTGTAATAAAGCTGTTTTCTGTAATATTATTTTTGGAAGAGCTGTCGGAGTATGTCCAACATACACAATTAAAATATCTAACCGTGTATTATTACTCTAATTATTTGTTTTACTTATTTTGGTTTGTGTTTTAAATTGTTATGTTACCTTTTTTTTTTTTTTTTTTTTTTGGTTTACCGTGTGATATACGTGTATCTTGTTCAGTCGTTAGTTTACTGATGTCGATACAGTTACAACAACATTTGGGGCTTTATAAAGAGATTCTTGGATTATCGGTTCAAACTGTCTATTTCTTTTAAAACTATGAAAAGGGGAGTACCGAGTTTGCCAGCTGAAGAGACTGTGAATTGGGAAAGTGAAATTCACTTCATGATGGATCTCCGTGGCCGGCCAGAGTGGCTGAGCGGTTCTAGGCGCTACAGCCTGGAACCGCGCGACCACTACGGTCGCAGGCTCGAATCCTGCCTCGGGCATGGATGTGTGTGATGTCCTTAGGTTAGTTAGGTTTAAGTAGTTCTAAGTTCTGCTCAGCGCGTTATCCGCGGAAAACGGTCGCTGGGACAAGTTCTTCGTGACACGATGATGGTGATTTCAGGACTCGTATCCTACATTAAGAGCTGTTTCTGAAGACTATTATTAGAAGATTATAGAACGACTGCACCATGCTATAACACGCCCTGTTGCAATCTTCAGGGGCAGGCATGTTCGGCACCACTTCTCACTAGCCGCAGCCCAGAGAAGCTGCAGTTAGCTACTTGCAGGCTGCCAACTAGCAGCTCGTAGGATCCAAGGACACAGTTAGCTGGCAATACCGCAGACCACGTGGCTAGTCTGGAGACAGTTGCGCTTGCTGGTGTCTCCTCGTTGATGTCTCCTGTCATATAAGCCGGCACCGACACCTCTACAGCCGTCTCGTGTGCTGATTTCTACTACTCTGAAGGGCCAATGAAGCTGGTATAGGCATGCGTATACAAATATAGAAATATGTAAACAGGTAGAATACGGCGCTGCGGTCGGCAACGCCTATATAAGACAACAAGCGTCTGGCGCAGTTGTTAGATGGGTTACTACTGGTACAATGCCAGGTTATCAAGATTTAAGCGAGTTTGAACGTGGTGTTATAGTCGCCACACGAGCAATGAGACACAGGATCTCCGAGGTGGCGATGAAGCGGGGATTTTTCGGTACGACCATTTCACGAGTGTACCGTGAATATCAGGAATCCGGTAAACCATCAAATTTACGACATGGCTGCTGCTGAAAAAATATTCTGCAATCACGGGACAAACTACGACTGAAGATAATCGTTCAACGTGACAGAAGTGCAACCCTTCCGAAAATTGCTGCAGATTTCAATGCTGGGCCATCAACAAGTGTCTGAGCGCGAACCATTCAACGAAACATCATCATTATGGGCTTTCTGAGCCGAAGGCCCACTCGTGTTCAGTTGATGACTGCACGACATAAAGCTTTACGACATTGGACTGTTGATCACTGCTACCATATTGCCTGGTCGCGCGAGTCCCTTTTCAACTTGTATCGAGCGGATGGACGTGTCCGGGTATGGAGGCAATTTCATGAATCTATGTACCCTGCATGTCAGGAGGGGGATGTTCAAGCTGGTGGAGGATCTGTAATGGTATGGGGCGTGTGTAATTGCAGTGATATGGGCCCCTTGATACGTCTAGATTCGACTCTGACAGGTGACACGTGCTTAAGCATCCTGTGTGATCACCAGCATCCATTCAAGTCCTTTGTGCGTTCCGTCAGACTTGGGCAATTCGAGCAGGACAGTGCGACAGCCCACAAGCCGGAATTGCTACTGAGTGGCTCCAGGCACACTCTTCTGAGTTTAAACACTTCCACTGGCCAACAGTCTCCTCAGACGTGAACATTATTGAGCGTGTGTTGGATGACTTGCAACGTGCCGTTCAGAAGAGATCTTCACCCCATTGTTCTCTTACGGATTTATGGACGGCCCTGCAGGATTCATTGTGTCAGTTCCCGCAGCACTGCTTCAGACATTAGTCGAGTCCATCCCACGTCGTGCTGCAGCACTTTTCGTGCTCGCGGGGGCCTTACATGCTATTAGGCAGATGTATCAGTTTCTTTGGCTTTTCAGTGTACTATGGAAACGCACATCGCCGCACGATTCAGGACCGCGCTACAGTCTTCAGGACAGCTGTACCACGGAATTCTCTTAAAATGAGTTACCATTAATCATTTATCATGTTGAGCAATGCCTTGGTGCACGGTCGCGTGAAGTTTTAAACATATTGTCATTATGTGAATCATTAGATTGTGCCCTGTTGCGATGCTCTGAGCATAGTTAGCTTAAGCTGAATTTGATTTAATGAATTAACATAATCAGACTCTTACTCACATTTCTTGGTTACCGGTAAACGTTAATCAATAAAAATCAAGTGGAATCCTATCTTTCGATAACTTTATTTCGTAACACTATATTTTCCCCATTAAGGTACTTCAATTTCCAAGTTTATTGTTTGCACGTCGAAACGTGAGCCTATACGGGGAAGAAGCCAATCGTGATGAGATCTATGAGACAAATTCAGAAGACGCGAGGTAAACAAATCAAAGACAGTGATGCTGGGACAATGAGAAGATATGCTCTCACAAGCTGTAGCACTGATAGAACATGGAATTTCTGCAAGGTGGGTAGCGCGTTTTGTTAAACTCGCCGAGTAATAAATAGGTAGGCGAACATTATAATAGTAATCCACCGACGCCATTTTCTTTCTTAAAATGTACAAATGGTTGCTGAGAAACTGGTACCTCGCCACTCCTCACCCACTAAGATTAACGAACCACGCCGTCAAGTACAGGTAATGGAGAATCATAGTCAACATTGAAAAATAAAAAATATCATCACTGCTTTTTACAAAATTTAAGAAGCAGCTTCTTCCGAGATTTACATTCAGATACCATTCTAACCTCTTAATATGATTCTACGTAACACCAAAATTAGTGACCATCCGAATGCTACTATGAGGAGATCGAAACACTGGTTACACGCACATCACTTGGTCATACCATCTGAAAAATGAGAGAATCATAAATCCGTATTTTGTTGGCCGGTGCTTGGGTGGCAGAGCACTACCGCTACAATCACGCATCCGCACATTGCGCATGATCTTTGATAACAGACGTATTTACGTCAACGCTTGAATGGCTTCGTGTAATAAAGCACCGAACGTCATGCAATATCTCACTAGGGTTTGGTGGGGAGCTCATCTCACAACGTTATTGATTCTGTGCAGATCTATAATTAGATCGGGGCTAGATTACGGCTGCTGTTTATGCGGTAATGCCGGCATGAGATACCTTGACAAGACAGACGGGCTATACATTACCGTGCCCTCAGGATGTGATCGTGTGCAATGTGAACAACGCCAGACAGTGCCCTCTTGATAAAATCTCACTAGTTGCCCCTGCAAATTAGAAGAAAAAGTCCTAACAATGCGTTATGTTACAGGAAAAGTAGCACTCAGGAAAAAACAAAATTTTACACGTATTATGTACGCTACGAAACAAGATGATCCGTAAGAATACAAGTCATCATTTGTTAGTACGAGGAAAACCGCAGACTGTACAGCAAAACGTCCTAGTCACTACTCATGTCAGCATTCGACTGTGACTATTTTGTTCTGTTGGGAAATATTCCAAGGTATTTTGTTGAATCTGGTTACGCGAACGTAATAGGAGGTAACTGTCTCAAAGAGTACTTAGAGCCACTATTACATTCATGTGAACCCAGATGTATCCAAATTAAAAGATGTGCATTACCCAGAATGTGCGTATTTCTGTCCACAGTTACGAACTAGTAGAGATTCTGTGCCGGCCGCGGTGGTCTAGTGGTTCTAGGCGCGCAGTCCGGAACCGCGGGACTGCTACGGTCGCAGGTTCCAATCCTGCCTCGGGCATGGATGTGTGTGATGTCCTTAGGTTAGTTAGGTTTAAGTAGTTCTAAGTTCTAGTGGACTGATGACCACAGAAGTTAAGTCCCATAGTGCTCAGAGCCATTTGAACCATTTTTTTAGAGATTCTGTATGATAGAAAATGCGTCTCTTTTCCTTAGGAATAATATTGCTATCTTGAGCATCATTAAATGATGCTTAAAAGCTGTATTCCAACACTACAGCATTTATCTACACTAAAAACGCTCTGGTATATGTAACTAATGCCGAATGGAGCTGGAGAAAAGAGAAATATACCCAACAAATGTGTGCTGTATATATGGAAATCATATCATTGAGTTGTTTAGCACAAAATTACACACTGCTATCAAAGTCAATAAGCGTGCTGATAAACTCTCCATCGAAGTTACCCCCAAAAAAAGGTATTGAACAAACTGGTGAACACTCCTTGGAGGCTACTTGCAAAAACTGTTATTAAGGATTTAACTCTGGTTTACAGCATTTCATCGCCTTATCAGGAAGGGAGTCGTGTCCGAGTGGCAAATAGTACTTCACACTTTGCTTCAAGGAAAGACATTACGGAGACATCCCGTCTATAGCCTTATTATACACGTTTCACTTCCTTTCATTCTCATTGAGCAAAACATGGGCACTTTTATTAGGATGAGGCTAAACCACGACGGTTTCCCGTCATATCTCTACATAATTGCTTTGTTACATTCCTCTGTTTGCCACTGCAACAGCATTTCGCAGGGAGATATTAACAATATTATTTTCGCTTACTGTGCACACAAAGAAAGTTTCCTACGTATGCTGACAAAGGCTGACGTCCCTGAACCGACTTCCATGAACTTTTTCCGGTGTAGCAACAATAGTTAAATATGACGAGAACTTTTTGATTTTTTTTTGCTATGACCGTTATATTATTATAATGCGGCTTTAATGTGTTTTATTAAAATCCCTTTTTTACGGGCTGCGTGTGTAGTTTAACGAATTTTTTGTTCGGAGTGATACTTTAACTCATCTTTAGGTTACTTTTATAATTCTAGTATGTTACTGGAAAAAACATTACGTACATCGTTTGTAAGTTAATGATTGGGTAAATAAATTCTATTATGTTACTGGAAAAACTTTTCGTACATCGTTTGTGGGTTAATTATTGGGTAAATAAAGCCAAACAAATAAAATAAAAATTAAAGGTTCTGATCCACGAGTATTTCTTAATTTTTTTTTGTTTCAGTCTTATGCCTTGAAGTCAGTTTTCACTTTCTTTTAGTGTCACTTGTTTCTACTTTAATGATAATTATTTGAAATCGATCTCTGAAATAATCGATCTTTGAGTTTGTGTATATTACGTCTTTGAAATTCTTGCTGTACTAAAGATAAAGTTTTCATTTGTTGCTGGCAGATCGTCGTACATTGCCAAGTGCTTTATTAATTAACTGGACTCACGTTTACCGGGCAGCAACACTGCAACTGTTTGAACGTTTCGGCTGTCAGCTGCTGAAGACATGTCGTCATAGTCATGAAGACTACCAACTTGTACCGACATGTATCGAACAGAACTAGGAAGCAAAGTAGCACTGCCACGGGTACAGACATGGGAGCATATTAAATCATATGGTTTTATTGTTTAGATTATAAGAAATTTAGTATTAAAGATTAGAATGATTTGAATTTCAAAACATTATTTTGTAAAAAATGATTTCACGTTGTATGTTATGTCAGAAGTTTCGGTTTCAATTGGGGGGGGGGGGGGGGGGGTTTATGCTCCAACCTGCATTCACGTATTCATTGCCCAAATTCCAGTATCCCTTGGTGGGTACTAGTACAGGATGTCCTAGGAAGATAAAAAAAGTAAAATCTGTGGTAGTATCCCTCTTGTATTACAGGAGACTCAAAATGATTTCGAGCATATCGAGGGTGAACTGAAGTCACCACCAACTATAATCGTATGAGTCGGGTACGTGTTTGGAATCAAACTCAAGTTTCTTTTAACCTTTCAGCTGCTGTATCATCTGAAGTGGGAGGTCGGCACAAGGATCCAATTATTATTTTATTCCGGTTGAAGCTTTATAGATTTATAGATATTTGTGCTCTCATAAACCAAAAATCACACCATATTGTTGCTTCAGAGAAGAATTTATCAATATTATAATATTTATGAGCCACTTTGGCTCTGGAAACACTTAGCTTTGCTGAGCTGTAAATTATTATGTAGATATGTCACAGCACACTAAATTTCTTGTGAGTAGTTTCGATAAGAGAAATACTGGTACCTATCCAGTGCACATGCAGATCTCACGTAACTGTAGAAAATTTTAGAGCGTACCTAAATAGCATAGTGATTTGAGAAATCAAATGAAACACAGCAGTGTTGGTAGCTACCTATATGACCTTCCACGAATTCAAGCTGAGAATGTTGGAAGAAGTGTGTCGGAAGAGAATACTTTCACAAAAGAGACAAGACTGCTGGAAAACTCTCCAGATAACATAGCGCTGACGGCCCTGTCGCCTTCCGTCCCAGAATTATACGTCCTTCTCATACAAGTCCAAGTTATTTAGAAATGGGTTCTGCTGACGACTTGTGACGAGCTGTTTACTGCTTGCAACAGCAGTCGCTGACTCCTGCCAAGCCACATTAAACCTGAGAAACGTGAATGATCTCTGTTTGCGGCATTAGCCTACTGAAGTCGACGGGACTAGCTTCATGTCGACTTTGAATATCGGGGCCAGGCAGCCATAGTCCTTTTTTGTCAAATAAACATAATACACAAACTAAATCCAAGCTGCCTTAAGTAGGCTCCATTTCATTCCAGCATTACGAAACGCCGAAATCGGGAATATCCCAAATGTGTATCAAAAGCGATTAGTCACTTCTTATAATGGCTGTAGTAGTATTTTTGTATCATACTACCTCTATGTATTCTGTGTTCCATCTTCGTCTTGTTTATTCACTTCATTAGTGTACTCTGAATATAAAATAGCTTTTATTTCATAATCTATCCTTTGTCAAGCCACTGTAACGTTAATTAATATGTAATCTCACTTGTCATACCACGCTGTAGTACAACATTTCCAGTGTTGAAATGGCTGCATGGGCACGCTTAAAAAGCCAATAAAGTAAAAAAAAATGGCGAAACGTTCTCTTGGATGTTTTCTAGTGATGTAGACACAGCTGCTGTAAAAGCAATCATTGGGTGAGTACAGAAAGAAAGCTGGGTACCTGCGTAAGAGCGCCCATCGCGAGGCGACTTGATCCAACGTGGGAAATATCCCCTGGTTACTTAATGAGGCAGCAAACAATGGCAGCCGGGTTGCGGTACCGACAGGCGTTGAGCCAGAATGAGCGAAACGTCCTTTGCCCGCTTTCGGCGCGCCGGTTGGCGACGAGCTGCGCTGACAGAATCGAGGCGCACCCCCTGCAATCTTTCTCAAAGGATTGTACAAAAACTAATCGTTAAAAAAATGGATTTCTTGTTACTTGTAACTTTATATATCAGTAGCATGGTGAAGTGACCATTACCTCGCTCGTGGTCATACTTATTGTGATATTCGCAGTTAAGTAAGACGCTGCGCGAATTAGCAAAAATTTGCAATGGAAATCTGGGTTACCATGATTTTGCGTTTTGCTCATATTACACCATAGGTTGCTGTGAAAGAGATTTAGCTAAGCTATTAAATTTTCCTTTAGACTTGCGAGGAAGCCTGTCTCTGTCTCCAATCCATGGCCACACGTGCGCGAGAATGAAATATTCATAACAGACCTCGTATCTTCTAAAATCCTCGATACATCGAAACGAGATGTTGGCAAATGATACAACACAACGAGGAGAGAATTCTTCCAATGGTTAACGTACGGAACTTTCTTATCTACGTCGATACAGCCCACCCTACGTATTTTATTCAGTTTTCTTTCTTCAGTCCAGTACTGTTATTTTTTTAAGAATCTTGGACAGCTATTCTAAAGAGAATTTGCCAGTATGAAACATGGAATTCCTTCTCTTATATTACTGCAAACCGGAACACTGAGAATTTCTGAAAGGTACTGATTTCTCTGGTCACCTTTTTTCAAGATTCTGATACAACATATACCGCAAGGTCATTTTGTGAGATTTATACTGTGATTTGGTAAAAACATCAAAATTTAACCTGTCAATAAGAGAAACACAGCCGTTACTCATACCTGATGATGCTTCTTCAAATGAGAAAAGGTTAATAATTGAGACAGTGTTGCAAATCTGGCAGAATAGTGACGAATGGAATGGAAACTCACCACTCTCTGTTATTCATATGAGATATAAGAAAAAACTTGCAGCAAATCGTGTACCATCTTTTTTTTCCTTTAACTATTGACAGTGAAGTGGTGATCTTCTTAACCTTAATTGACTTTTAATGTGTTAAGACAGATTCTATATATTTTTAATCCAATCCATTTTAACCTTAATGAGTAGTTTCAAGTTGTTCATAAAGTAGTTACTATCACGTTTTTGTAACCTTGTTATCCGAAGATACACAGACACTCCTGTCTAACTCTGAAGCTGTGAATACACAGACGACTTGCTAAAACTTGCCAACTACTTGGCAATGTCAGTATCTCTTATGAACTAAAATATATTTGTAATAAGACGATTCACTCCCTCTAAATGTGCTGCGATAGGAACGGAAAGACGGTACGATATTTTCTGTATTTCTCCATATGTCAAATATAATTGAGTTGTAGAAAGCAAATCCTCTGGAAAGTTTCAGTCCAACTTATTTATTATTAGAGACAGACTGGGTTACAGGATTCCCCTGAAATTGGCGATTTATTTCACCCCAGTTATTACACTTTCTTCTTCAGTGAAGTGTCATCAGTGACGCATACATTTATCTAATTACCAGGTTAAATTTTACTTTTTTGCCAGAACACCGCAGAATTTGAAAAAAAAAATTAATTATTTTAGTCATAAATGGAAATATCGTTTCTTATCAAGTTTCACAATGAGGGAATAAATTTTTTTTACCAAATCGTTCATTTAAAACCGCAAGAACAATGCTGCCATTCACGCAGTAATCGAATCGTGTATATCTGGCAGTGTTCGGATGCTTCAGCTATGACAACAGTTGGTTTACGTCACTGTTCTAACAGTTATCTCTGTGTTTGCAGCTTATATTGTGTTATAAGATTATTAACATTGAATTAATTGAATTTTCGGGAAAAGAGAAAGTTAACAAGTCAGACCAAAATACAGAGCTCCTTTTGTTGCAATGTCAGCGTAATTTTACAACCCAATGTCTTCTTTTAAAAAAATAGATGGTACTGAAACTTAGCAAGTGATTTTCTTTCTACATTTTAGCCTCCTGAAACAGTTGTTTAAGAGAGAAACTGTGGGCAAATCAGGTCAAAAACTTATCAAGAAATTCATCTTCATTATGAACACAAACTTTTAATTTCTTTACTTACGTTGTTGCAAAAACACACAGCAAATCTCGTTTCTTCAGCTATCGATGGCTCTTAAAAATACCTTTGTTTCGTTACTTTATCAATCTGCCGGGATGGTTCCTTCGAAAGGGCACGGCCGACTTCCTTCCCCGTCCTTTCCTAATCCGATGAGACCGATGACCTCACTGTCTGGTCGCCTCCCCCAAAAGCAACCAAACCCAAATTTATCAACCGCATGAAACTACTCATTAAGATTATAAAAGATTATAAATATATCTAATATTTCTTTGACACATTAAAAGGTCATTATGGTGGCGAATATTACCACTTCACTCTGAAAGCGTTTAGGAACAGAAAAGCGGTATACCCTGCGCTGCAAATTATTTTCATATTTCTTAAATGAAGAACATGGAGCAGATCCTTTGGTTTTCATTTCAGTCGTTCACTATTAAAAATACCATGAGACATGGGATTCTGCCAAAATTCCGACAGAATTAGCGAGTTTTTTTTCTCAATAGTTAACCTTTTCTCATTTGAAGATTTGTCGTCAGTTATGAGGAACGGCTGCGTTTCTCTTGTTGACAATATTAGTTTTGCTTTTTCTGCCAAAGCACAGCATAAGTTGCACAAAATCGCCTTGCAGTAGCTATTGCGACAGAATCTTGAAACAGTGTCTTTTTAAACAAGCAATAGGGGATCAGAGAGATCAACACCTTAAGGAATTCCTCATTGTGTCGGTTTGCAGTTACGAAAGAAGAATAAATTTCATGTTTATTTTCATACTAGAGCATTGTCTTTTTAATAGCTGTCGAATAGTCTTAAAAAGTTATTGTACTGGACAGAAAAAAATTAACTACGAACTGTAGTGTTGATTATATCAATGTCCAAACTTTGAGAACGCTGTAGAAATAACACCACTGGTCAGAATGCCGTCAAATTGCAACGGAATATTATCGGAGAAGGGGGAAAACGTATGGCAGAAGAAAAAAACTAGTGTGAAAGTTGATCGCTAGATGGCGCTGTACGTGTCAGCGTATGTAAATGAAAACACCTGTCATGCGCACGACCTATTGAAGTTGGTATAAACACGCCGGGTACAGGGCTTTTCCTCCTTTCACGTCTGCGGCGTTCGCCATAATTGTCTCAATGCAGGATCGCGCGCTCTGCTTGTAAAACTGTATTACAAGAATGATGATTGTGCACACGTGGCTCAGCAGAAGTTCCGGACACTAAGGGGTTTGAAAAAAGGCGTTGGTCCGATGCCTGCCGTGGGTCTGGAAAAAATTATTCGGAAATTCGAAAAGACGGGTTCTCTTTGTGTGTAACGTGTTAGACAAAGGAAATGAATTGATTCGATGTCAGTGGAAGCAGTGGCCACTTCAATGCAGGAGGAGACGAGTGGTGGTGTGCAAACGTGTAGTGCACGGAGAACTGCCCGAACATTGGACAAACCCCTCAGCACGGTGCCTAAAATCCTGCGAAACATCCTACTTTGCTATCCATTCAAAATTACCCATATGCACGACTTGCTTCCTGTTGACCTGCCAGCAAGAGAGACATTTGCTTCAGAATTTCTTGCATGGAAGTGGAAAATGATTGTCCGTGGAAGTTTTTGTGGACAGACGAAGCCCACTTCCATATGACAGGATAAGTCAATACACAGAATTTTCGAATATGGGAAACGGAAAATCCACACGAAAATAAACCAGTACCACTTCGTCCTGAAAAGGTCACAATGAGGTGAGGGTTTAGGGCATCATTCATCATAGGGCCATATTTTTTTGAAGAGACAAGTGATTCCGGTCCTGTTGCCTATACCGTCACCGGTAAGTGCTATGAGTGTCTTCTGCGCAACCACGTTATTCCAGCGCTCGAGCCGGTCGGTGTGACCGGGCGGTTCTAGGTGCTCCAGTCTGGAACCGCGCGACCGCTACGGTCGCAGGTTCGAATCCTGCCTCGGGCATGGATGTGTGTGATGTCCTTAGGTTAGTTAGGTTGAAGTAGTTCTAAGTTCTAGGGGACTGATGACCTTAGATGTTAAGTCCCATAGTGCTCAGAGTCATTTGAACAATTTTTTTTGCAATATGCACCAAACGTAAAATCATAGCGAACCATATTTTTCATTGCTAACTTTTGTGAATTTCGCACAGTGTGTTACTTCACTGCAGATATCACAAGAAGTGTGACCATTAGCGAGATGATGGCCATTTCACGGTGAAGGTGGCACATAAAGCTATATGTAAAGTAAAAATCACTTTATTTTGTTGAATAGTTTATGTAAAATCGTGTGGAAAAGACTACAGAGATAACGGACCGCGCATGACCTTTAACCCCTGATGGCCCTGCTGCGGCTTGAGTAGCAGGCTAACCACCGTTCTCGTTGTGCAATGTGGGCCAGCAGCCGCGTGCAATTGCGCTGGATAGCGCGCTGAGTAGGCAGGCCGAGTGTCAGTTTTTAAAGCTGCACGAAGCACTGTGTGTAGCAAGGACGTTACGAAAGGGTGAGTCCGGGGGGTTCAGACCACCGGCCACCATCCCTCCCCCCCCCCCTCTCCCACCACCGCCCCAACCATCGCTTAGATAAATTACACACGACCTAGTTGCCGTGTAGTGAAATTGAAATATATTTCGATTTTCAATCATTAAAAAATTAAACGAATAAGCAATGACGAGAGTCAACAATCAGACAGGATGCTTCAGACAGAAGGCGGTATGTGCCGATCACAGCTTCGAAACGAAGCTCAACTTCTTTACACTGTAGGTCTCTGAGGTTGCTGGCAGTCTAAACAAAAGATAATCTACACTAAAGTTAGCGATATGTAACGATCACAGCTTGGGACGGCAAATAATAGTTCCGTTGTGATTTAATACACACGTGCGATTTTAAATTTTCGCTGGCGAGTAGTTCAAGTGAGTTCAAATAAAATTCCCTGGGAGGTACCGGAATGCGATTTTGACCGAAATTAAAGCCTTTTAAAATTCCCATACATGGAGGGCCATTGAGGTTGTTGGAAGAAAGAATGGCTACAAGTCCTTATTTGCTACTGGTTAAACCAGCAATTCACCTGTGGTGTACACCTTAAAGCTACTAAGACGGAATGAAGTCCCACAAGCACACATCCGTACAGGACACAAACACACAAACATCGGTGCCTCCTCTGCCCTAGAGGACCCGTCAATATGCAGTGCTTGTGGCGTATCATTGTCGCATACTTTTTCCCTTTACTACTGACGGGGAAGGCCTACAATTATGTATGGATTTCTCCACTATTTCTGATCAGGATTTGAAGAACGTAGCATGGATTTAAAATTATTAGAAGCTTTCAGGTCTCTTTCCTAAGTTACTAGGGCATAGATCTCACAAGAACTGCGTGTCGAACTTTTTTCCTATTTTTATATAACTAAGGAATTTTGACAAAATGTTATAACTTCGGTGGTTTTCGGTTTTTACAAAAATTGATAGCTGCAATAATTAATTAAAAAGGGACAGCCTCGCAACAAAACAATTTTTGTGTTAATACCCAAACATATTTCACCACAACTGTGGTATTCCAAGTGGGTTTTTCCCTTTTATTGCTTATCGTATGTTACGAATATGTTGACTTTAGATTTTGTTGTTGTTTGGGCTACATATGCACTTTACATTTTTTTAAATTGTGTTTGTCCTTTGGCTCCAAACAGAAATTGGTCACAAATCTAAATTAACACACCGTGTCATCTAAAACACAGACATGTTAAGACACCATTCGAATTGCATTTTGTTTAGGTGATAATCTTTGGATATAATTTAAATGTTGTATTCAAAAAAAAAGTTTAAAGAATCGCTACTACTACACGACCATACCAGAACCCGGAACTGGGTACGAGTTGCAGGTTCCTCATGTAACGACTTTCAGCATCGACGGAAATTTGGTTTCCAATATTTTGCGTAATTATTAACTGAATTTAAAAATTTAAAATGGAGCCGTAATTTACTAATTAAGAGGTGTAATCCTACGTCAAAAGTTTAAGAAAATAAGACACGTATTACAGTTAGAAATTGTGAGTTTCTTTTGAGAAATTCTAACAGACAGTGTTCGAAAATCTGCACTTAATAGACGCAGTATTTGAAAATGAGAGCACTTAGCGCCTTTCAAAAACCTTTGCACACAGTTTACAACCTCCCCTAATCTTTTTTTCGCTTACATGCTAAAAATCAAACATTTAACGTATGAGAAATAGGAATACTTTCAAAAAACCTTATACATTCCAAAGTTTTCAGAGAAATGTAGCTGAAATTGGCACAGTTGTTAACAAATGTTGTCTGTTAGATGGATACACACAGAATTTTGCATGCTTATTGACGTTATAGGTTTTAAATTATAAACAACTGAAATTTTTTCATGCTAAAAATCAAGTATTTAACACATTAACTCGTTCGTATAATAATCAGACAGTTGAAGCTATTTTTATATGAGAGTTTGAGTCTCCTGAGATCAACGTATGAGAAATTGGAATACTTTGAAAAAACTTTATAAATTCCGAAGTTTTCAGAGAAATGTAGCTGAAATTGGCACAGTTGTTAAAAAGTGTTGTCTGCTATAAGCACAGCCACAGAAATTTGCATGCTTATTGACATGATACGTTTTAAATTACAAAAAACTGAAAGATGAGTACAATTATTCCTTTTTTGAAAAATCTGTCAAAACGAAATTAATACAATTCTGTACAAATTTAGTTATGCCATTACTGCAAATATCTCTGGAACACAATTTTTGTGTCCTCTCTAGCTGTATTTTTACAAATCTCCAATTATCTGCGAAAAAAATTCACCAAAGTTTGGGGCTTTTGTCTTACATAAATGCCTTACTATTGTATCAAATGATTATTCCCTCCTCAGAATATTTCACTACAGTATTAACTGAACATCAACATCAGTGGTTTGTGGGGAAAAAGGTACATAAAGTTACCAAAGTGTAAGTAATGGGAAACCTGATTCAAAGATTTGTCAGTGTTTGTGGAAGACCTGACCCTCCGTGAGCGAACTAGTGCAAACCGTATGCATACTCCTCTTCATCATCAAGCAGTATTTTCTTTTTGTGTTCTTTGGTTAATCTGATTTTGAAACTGAGTTGCAATAACTCCAGCTGCAGCAGTTGTCCTTTTATCCAGATCATTCAATATCCACAGTGTGAAAGCTCTTCGATCAAATCCTAGCGTTTGTAGAGTTCGTAGTCAGCCAAGATTATTAAAGTACAGTAATTACACTTTACTGGAACGAAGCATGATGCAAATTGTAATAATACATCTGCACATTACTTTCGCAAACATTATTCCTATACAACCACTTGTAAACCAACACCATAAACCAAAGACTACAAAATCAATGGCGGTGATGCTATTTCATAGCCTTCTTAATATACTACATTAACTATCCCGACATGGTAATTGCATAAAACTGTAAGAAAACGTAACGGGAATAAATAATATGAGGAAATACGGAAAAAATGGGCATGGCTCCGTGCAAGCTTTTGGCAGTTATTATTGTTATCATAATTAGAAGTGGAATAGGAACGTAATATTCAGGAATTTAAATTTCAGTACTATGTAGTAAATGATGAACCAATAAAACTCGTTACAGAATTTTGGTCGCTTTCACCTATGTCCTCCGTTAAGAAATCGAAGGTACATTGGTATATTCTAAAGAAAATTGAATTCAGACGTTGCTCTGACATCCCTGTGTTGCTGATGACGTGTTGTATTTATTTACGCTTGTGGCTAATTGGTATTGGCAACAACAGGACAAACACAATGTAAAAAAAATTAAAAATTAAAAAGAAAAACGTTGGAGCATATACACAGAATCTGTACAACAACAAATATAATGTCGACATATACCTAATTTACATAAAATCTGTATGTATGTCTTTCATAAACAATGAAAGGGAAAAAGAAAACACTGAGCATGCCGCAACAGAGATGAAGCGCGTTTGATTGTTTGAGAAAATAAAATTGTATTCTTGTCGGAAGGCAGTGCTTCTTTAATTTATTATTATTTTCTGAAAGCATGGGGACAAAGCTTAATATTCCATTGTGATGACTGATAGCAGCAGTATAAATCGCATTTTCTTTCATGCAGTTGGCTGTGGCCGGTTTCGATTATCAAACGATCATACCTAAATTAAATTGGATCCAAAGAACTCAGTAAAAACGAGAACAGCGGCATCTCCGACGACGTGAATGTCTTGTTTATGAAGAAGAGAAATCACACTCAAAGAATGTAATCTATAGTAAACAGTAGTATTACTGTTGCTATCACTAATACATCGTATTACACATAAGACTGGTAGTTTGAAAAAAGAACACTGTTTGGTGACACATAATTACCATTCCCAAATGAGTGTCGACAGAAATTCCCTTTCTCACTAACGATATTTCAATTGGACGAATAATATTGAAAATACGAAAATGTCTACAGAAGTAATATAGAACTTCGTTGTTGCTAACTATTATTCAGCAAACCGGAGTTTTGTTCTTAATGTGTATGAAATACGTGTAGAAGTATTTCTTAGATAATTTTTGAATGGTGTCTGAGCTTTCGCGGAACAAGTTTCTGATCTCCATTCCTGAGAATCCACAACAGAAAGGCTACAGCCAGTGTTTCTGTCGACGAGACGTTTCATAAATCAAAGGTAGAGGGCGTTAGTCTCTAATACGTTCCTTCCAGACGTAACTTGAATGAGTGTCAGATATCTGTATTGATTACGTACGATGAAAGCAGACGCATGAAAATTTACGTAGGCAAGCTTATGTGATACGCTTACCTAACAGATGGCAGATGGTACGTGGAGTTAACATAAGCTGTCGGCCGCAAATTTGCCACGATGAACAAAAGGTAGGTTAATTTTATAAGTTGATACCGTATACGTGTTTGCTTTCTAGCTTAATTACCACGACAGGCGTGACGTTATGTAAGAAAACTTTGTTTGGGAAGACTCAAAGGTCACGTTACTTGTTCTGTGGAGGCGGATGAACTAAAACATTTTACATAGTGACGTTAGAGTACTTCATATTAGCGGATAAAGAAGACGACGATAATGAATACAGTTAAGAAGTTCGGTGCTTTAATGCCACAGCAGGTAGAACATAAAACAATCAGTACTTTACCCAATAGGAAAATCGTGAAGTATTAGAGCATGTAAAGCTCAAAAAAAAAAAATTAGGAGAAAATGAAATTCATAGTACAATTCACCATATTCCCTCCATATTTTACAACAGTCTACAGTCGTGTCCTCCAAACCGCATACTTTTCAAAACCATGCAATGGAGCTAAATTAATACTGACAGTTAAGCGTGGAAAAGAGGACAGTATAGAAATTACCAAGATCCACCCAATAAGTCTTTTAAACATAGAAACGAAAATATTGGTAAAACTTTTAATAAATCGAACAATGCATTTCATCTACACCAAAGACCGCCTACATAGAAATCAATACGGTTTCATAGATACGACTGATGTGTTAATGGTAATCAGTAAACTGTAAACAGTAGTCGTACAACCATAATGTGTGTAATCGTGGTGAGTCTCGATGGCAAAGGAGTTTCGACGCATCTTGGTGGCCTAATATTTTAAAAACGTTGCGTGAATTTGACTATTGTGGGAATCTGTACAACTTGACGTCTAGCTATTTAAGTCAGAGAGCCGCAACACTAACTTCTTTAACTGTCAACAACATTGAGGAGAGGACAACGAAGGGAACGATGTCCATACGGGCCTTGTTACGACCCAGGATAGTGGAATCTATGTACACACATCGAAAAACGTTTTGCATCAGCGCGGTTCCCAGAACTCCTGAAGATAGATGTTGACTGTGGATATTGTATTACAGACACAGTCCCTTTGACTGTTCAGAGATGTCACTAAACCCACCCAAAGATGTAAACAACTATGCATGAGCAGCGCCTATTTGACGTAGGGGGTCCGACAGCCGACCTTTTCCAGTTATTCCACTAGGAAGGAGGTACACGGCTCGTGTTGTCTGTTGTACAACCAAGCGTAGACGGTCAGTACCGCGGTTCGAACGCGTCCGCATTGTTACTTTGTGCCAGGAAGGGTTCTCAACAAGGGAAGTGTCCAGGCGTCTCGGAGTGAACCAAAGCGATGTTGTTCGGACATGGAGGAGATACAAAGAGACAGAAACTGTCGATGACATGCCTCGCTCAGGCCGTCCAAGGGCTACTACTGCTGTGGATGACCGCTACCTACGGATTATGGCTCGGAGAAACCTGACAGCAAGGCCACCATGATGAATAATGCTTTTGGTGCAGCCACAGGACGTTATGTTACGACTCAAACTGTGCGCAATAGACTGCATGGTGCGCAACTTCACTCCCGACGTCCATGGCGAGGTCCTTCTTTGCAGCCACGACACCATGCAGGCGGTACAGATGGGCCCAACAACATGCCGAATGTACCGCTCAGGATTGGCATCATGTTCTCTGCACCGATGAATGTCGCATATGCCTTCAACCAGGCAATCGTCAGAGCCGTGTTTGGAGGCAACCCGGTCAGGCTGAACGCCTTGGACACACTGTCCAGAGAGTGCAGCAAGGTGGAGATTTCCCTGATGTTTTGGGGTGGCATTATGTGGGCCCGACGTACGCCGCTGGTGGTCATGCAAGGCATCGTAACGGCTGTGCGAGACGTGAAAGTCATCCTCCGACCAACGGTGCAACCATATCGGCAGCATATTGGCGAGGCATTCGTCTTTGTGGACGACAATTCGCGATCCCATGGTATACATCTTGTGAATGACTTCCTTCAGGATAACGAATCGCTCTACTAGAGTGGTCAGCATGTTCTCCAGGCATGAACCTTCACTAACATGTCTGGGATAGATGGAAAAGTTCTGTTTATGGATGACGTGACCAACAAGCCACTCTGAGGGATCTAAGCCGAATCGCCATAAGGAGTGGGACAATCTCGACCATCAGTGCTCTGACGAACTTGTGGATAGTAAGCTACGACGAATACAGGCATATATCAATGCAGGAGGACGTGCTACTGGGTATTAGAGGTACTGGTGTGTGCAGCAGTCTGGATCACCACCTCTGAAGGAATCGCTGTATGGTGGTACAACATCCAATGCAAAATGGGCGGAAATTATGTTTATGTTGATCTCTATTCCAATTTTCTGTACAGGTTCCGGAACTCTCGGAACCGATCTGATACAATACTTTTTTTGATGTGTGTATACAAAAGGCAATGTCTTGATTGACTGCCTCGTCATCGCCCAAACTGCCACGGATGGGAATCTGAAATTTGGAGAGAGTGTTGATCTTACACTGTAGGCGTCGCTTAAGAAGAGTTTTTCGAAATTCCACACCTGAAGGGTTGAAGTAGGGAAAAAATGTCGCTATTAACGTGGTTTTGAAGCTAGAACTACGAAAATTGGTATCTGGTTTCTCGGTCAGAAATTAAGACACACACGAGTGTTTCACAAATTTTGAAAATTCAGCCACTGATGGGGTAAAATAGTGACTGAAATTTTTTCTCGAGTCAATCATTATTAAAGTACTATTAAAGCATATTTAAGGGTACAGCTATCAAAATACCTGTAGCTACTTGAAAATAAGAAAACATATGTATTTCAGTGTTTTTCGAAATTCAACGCCCTTGGGGATGGAATAGGGATTGGCTGGTTCACTGACTTATCATCGACAAGGCTAAACCGCTAGGGATAGAAACTTGAAATTTTGAAGAGGATGTGGATCTTATACTTCAGGCACCGTACAAAGGGCTATTGTTCACAATTCCACTCTTAAGGGGGGTGAAATAGTGGTTGAAAACCTTTTTGAAAATACATCATTATTTAGGCAATTTTGAACCTAGTATTACGAAAATTCGTATTTTGTTGCTAAGTCAGAAGTAAAACAAACGTGTTTCAGCGTTTTGGAAATTCAGCTACAAGGGGGGGTAAAATCCGGAGCGAAAGTGTTTTTAAAATAAATCATTAGTACAGAACTATTGAAGTATTTTTAAGCTACAGCTGTGAAAACTGTATTTGTTCTCTCAGTTAGAAATGAAAAGTGTTTCCTTGGTTTTGGAAATTCTCTGAGGCATAAAATAGGGGATGAAAACGCAATTATTTCATTATGAAAGCATTTTCAAAAACTAAATCTATAATAAATTGTATTTGGTTTCTCTTTTAGAAATTTTTACAAAACAAGTATTTTACTGTTTTTGGAAATTCAACCGCTATGAGTTTGAAATAGGACATGAACCTATTTATGGAAATATTTCGTAATGAGAGCATTTTTGAGCTAAATCTATGAAAATTTACATTTTCCTTCTGAGTTAGAAATAAAAAAATACTTATTTCACTGTTTTTAGAATTTCCAGCACTAAGAGGGTGAAATCTGCGATGAAAGTTTTTAATAAAATATTTCGCTATATTAAAAACGTTCATAACGAAATCTAGGAATATTAGTATGACACTTCTTAGATATAAAGAAATATGTGTTATGGGATGGAAGTTTTTCTATGGAAATATCGACACAAGAACACACAAGGCATGATTAACAAAAAAACTTAGACTCTAGCTAGCGGACTCGATTTTGATAAGAAGTTCACTTGGAAAAGACCATGCTACTATGGTCTTAATTGACGTAAAAAGTTTAGAATGTGTTCAATTTGTGAACAACATAGAATTTTGATTAATGAAAAACAAAAATAAATATCCTTGCAGGCCGTACAGACTACACGACCGAAACAGCGGGCGCTAAGCTAGCATGCCTTTTCATTGATTAATTTACTTGCCTCCCTCAGTACTTGCTCTCGTAATTGCTTTTGCGGAACGTCTAATTCTACTAACTAATGGAAGCAACGTTCTTAAAACTGAGAACATTTGTAACAGAGAAATGCAACAAATTGCTTCCTGAGCCAATAACAACCAACTTAGATTCAATGATCAGAAGTCGAAAGTCATGCTCATAACAAGGAAAAGACATGTCACTCATCAAAAATTTTCTTTTACTTTAAGAACAAAGAACGTGAGTGCGTAGACCTTTTTAAATATTTCTGCGTCATAACCGACAGTAAGTTTACGTTCCACGAGCACATTTAATACACGACAAATAGAAGTATGGCTTTAATTAATCCTCTCTCAAGATTAGATGGACTCATCTGCACAGAGGCAACAAGAACTATTTATAATGGACTGGTGTGACCTATATTATTGCATACCTCACTGGTATGGATACATGCCCTGGAGAGACTAAGCTAGTAGATCACAAAGATTAATTAGCTCAATGACGGCGAAAACTTACACAACAACATTAAATTTAGCGCTATGTACACTCCTGGAAATTGAAATAAGAACACCGTGAATTCATTGTCCCAGGAAGGGGAAACTTTATTGACACATTCCTGGGGTCAGATACATCACATGATCACACTGACAGAACCACAGGCACATAGACACAGGCAACAGAGCATGCACAATGTCGGCACTAGTACAGTGTATATCCACCTTTCGCAGCAATGCAGGCTGCTATTCTCCCATGGAGACGATCGTAGAGATGCTGGATGTAGTCCTGTGGAACGGCTTGCCATGCCATTTCCACCTGGCGCCTCAGTTGGACCAGCGTTCGTGCTGGACGTGCAGACCGCGTGAGACGACGCTTCATCCAGTCCCAAACATGCTTAATGGGGGACAGATCCGGAGATCTTGCTGGCCAGGGTAGTTGACTTACACCTTCTAGAGCACGTTGGGTGGCACGGGATACATGCGGACGTGCATTGTCCTGTTGGAACAGCAAGTTCCCTTGCCGGTCTAGGAATAGTAGAACGATGGGTTCGATGACGGTTTGGATGTACCGTGCACTATTCAGTGTCCCCTCGACGATCACCAGTGGTGTACGGCCAGTGTAGGAGATCGCTCCCCACACCATGATGCCGGGTGTTGGCCCTGTGTGCCTCGGTCGTATGCAGTCCTGATTGTGGCGCTCACCTGCACGGCGCCAAACACGCATACGACCATCATTGGCACCAAGGCAGAAGCGACTCTCATCGCTGAAGACGACACGTCTCCATTCGTCCCTCCATTCACGCCTGTCGCGACACCACTGGAGGCGGGCTGCACGATGTTGGGGCGTGAGCGGAAGACGGCCTAACGGTGTGCGGGACCGTAGCCCAGCTTCATGGAGACGGTTGCGAATGGTCCTCGCCGATACCCCAGGAGCAACAGTGTCCCTAATTTGCTGGGAAGTGGCGGTGCGGTCCCCTACGGCACTGCGTAGGATCCTACGGTCTTGGCGTGCATCCGTGCGTCGCTGCGGGCCGGTCCCAGGTCGACGGGCACGTGCACCTTCTGCCGACCACTGGCGACAACATCGATGTACTGTGGAGACCTCACGCCCCACGTGTTGAGCAATTCGGCGGTACGTCCACCCGGCCTCCCGCATGCCCACTATACGCCCTCGCTCAAAGTCCGTCAACTGCACATACGGTTCACGTCCACGCTGTCGCGGCATGCTACCAGTGTTAAAGATTGCGATGGAGCTCCGTATGCCACGGCAAACTGGCTGACACTGACGGCGGCGGTGCACAAATGCTGCGCAGCTAGCGCCATTCGACGGCCAACACCGCGGTTCCTGGTGTGTCCGCTGTGCCGTGCGTGTGATCATTGCTTGTACAGCCCTCTCGCAGTGTCCGGAGCAAGTATGGTGGGTCTGACACACCGGTGTCAATGTGTTCTTTTTTCCATTTCCAGGAGTGTATTTTAGCACGCCCCCCGCTCATAACTATTAAGATATAAGAAACGGCCAAATACTATTACGAGTCAAATCTAAAGGCGCCTAAAAACTTACCATAGTCAGCAAACTGTCGAAGAATAACCAAACAGGAAGAAAATAAGTACTATTCAGTTGAAGTATCAAATCAGACGATGGAGAAGGTTCGCGGATAGCGTTATTTTCGACTAGATGCTTGCCCGTCAACTACAGCGCAGATTGGATAATGAATGCTCAAATAACGAAGCAGAACTAATTGCCATTATAAAAACACGACGGTTCAATCCCGCGTCCGGCCATCCTGATTTAGGTTTTCCGTGATTTCCCTAAATCACTCCAGGCAAACGTCGGGATGGATCCTTTGAAAGGGTACGGCCGACTTCCTTCCCCGTCCTTCCCTAGTCTGATGAGACCGATGACCTCGCTGTTTGGTCTCTTCCCCCAAACAATCCAGTCCAATCTAAATACGCATGAGTCAATGAACACTCTAACGAATATTGACAGTGTTTCCACAACCCACACTGACAGCTGGGCAACCGTTCGATTCGTTACGGAAACCGAAGAATCATAACATCTTAACTGAAGAGATGCAATGTAAAATCAGAAGATCGCAGATGCACAACTGGAAGGAAGAGTTCAGATGGATTAAAGCTCAGACAGGGAGGTGGGGCAATGAAATACCTTATAATCTAGCTAAGAGAGGAATCCGCTCACGGAAAATAGTAAGTTACAGAAAAACACGTATACGTGCAATAAATAAAAAATAAAAAAAGAGACGAATTAAGAAGCCAGTGGGAGATTGAGTGGCAGCGAAGTAAAAATGGATGAAACACAAAACGTTTATCGATTCAGCTACGACTATCAACGAACCCTACAGCCATGTAAAAAGAGCATAAAAACTGAAAGCCTATTACAAATGGTACAAAATAACTGCTGTTGCCTGTGGACATAATAGTTATGTTTAGTAATCCAATAAGATTCTCAGTTGTATAATAATCCTTTGATATCAACTAAACACCCACACATTCCCTGATGTAAGTAGTTTGAGGTAGATGGGTAGTAATTCTGTAGTCATAACTGAAGATAAAGATCTGTATATGTAGATATAAATGTAATATTTCGATAACAACCTTGAAATATTCTTATTTTGTATTTGGAAAGAAATGTACCTCATGTAATTCGATGAGTTGCATTATCTTCGTTAATCTGCAGTTTTACAGATAGCATTTAAGTTAACACTCCCATTTGTAATATTACAATGTAATTTGGCGTGTTAAATAAAATAATTGTGATGGGAGAGACCATTGAAGCACAGACCACAGTTAACTATTCAAGTGCATATGTCCACGTACACTGACCAGAACATTAATGTGACGATCTGTCAAAAGCCTTTTGCAGTGTGGACTGCTGCGAAATGTCCTGGAGAGGTTGTGGAAGGTACCATCAGGAATGCAGAGCCATATCGACTCCAGTGGCGTTGCCTAGTTGCGCTAGGTTTCTCGGTTGAGGGGACCCATGTCGCGTACAGCCCGATCGATGTGGTACCATAAATACTTGATTGGTTTAGATCTGGGGAGTTTGGTGGCCAGGGGAGTACGGTAAACTCACCCTGGTGCTTCTGTAACCACTCAAGTTGTATTGGCCTGCTGGTAGATGCCATTGTTCCGGCGGAAAACAAACTGCACGTAACGGCTGACATCGTTCCCAAGAATAGATGTGTTGATCTATTGTGCCTTCCAGAATGAGAAGAACACCGATGCAATGCCACCATAACATTCATCGGACCTTAATGCTCCATCCTCCGACCAGCGTCGTTTCGACGATTGTTACAGTGGCATTTGCTTTCAGACGTTTGACACCGGACTCTCCAACGGCCATCTGTGCGATGGAACATAAAGCGTGATTCATCTGTAAAGGCCAGCTGTCGTAACTCTGTGGAAGTGCATTTGCAATATCGGTGTGCAAATTGTAGCTTTCGTCGCCGATTAACAGTGAGCATAGGCGGATGAACCAGGAGGCTGCTGTGAAAACCCATAAGCAGTGACGTACGCTGAACCGTCGTTGAGGAGATTCTGTTGGTAGACCCTTGGTTCAGTTGGGTTGCTATTTGCTCAACAGTTGCACGTCTAGGGGCCATAACACATCTCCGCAACCGTCGTTCACCCCTGTCACCTACGTCCCGTGGTGCACCACAGTTGTCTCTGCGCCAGTTATGGATAGCGCCATTTGGCCTTGAACGGCGTACTGTAACCTCGACGGCACGTGAACAGTTTACGGACTAAGGTCGTCGGCACACGGACCGTGCTGTCGAACGTCAACGTTGAGCGTGCTCAGTTCAACGTGCTGCTGCACGCTCAGAAATGATGCGACTTGTGCCTACGATACGTGGGCCTCAACGTGTTACACTAGTTCGTAAAAAAGACTGTTTACTACAAGTACGCGGGCAAAATTCCCACATTAGCTCAATTAAAGAGCACATTTCCTCCATTATCCATGAAAGCGAAAGAACCATGCCCAATAGATAAGGACACGGCCTTATAAAAGTTCCATTACAAACAGTGCAATACTTCTCCACGTAAGATAAACATTTCATCATTCCCACATTTTAGTAAAACCCCAAGGTCAGCCTTACTTTATCACTGTTCCTACCCAGTAGTAGAATCCTTGCAACATGTGAATTACGAAGCGTAAGAGGAAAAGGAGCAAAATATCTTTATACAAGTAGCGCAAGCTGTTCTGTAGATTAAGCCAATCGAACAAACACACCCCTCGAAACAAGGTAAACTTATATTTACATAGCATCAAATATTATAGTATATACTTATATTAAACTAGTAAGAAAGTAACAGAACCTAATAAAAACCAGCCATCCTGAATTAGGTTTTCCGTGATTTCCCTAAATCGCTCCAGGAAAATGCCGGGATGGTTCCTTTGAAAGGGCACGGCCGACTTCCTTCCCGTCCTTCCCTAATCCGATGAGACCGATGACCTCGCTGTCTGGTCTCCTCCCCCAAACAACCCAACCCAACCCTAATAAAAAACGCAAATGTTAGGAAAAAAAGTTGTAAGTGCCAGGACGAGAACCACCGCCGTAGCGTACAACCTTTATATGAAACACTGACACTATTCACTACGCTAATCCAACAACACACTGTTTGCAATGATTCATAGCATGTTACCACTTGCTGAAAACTTAAATCGTCGATATGTTACTGATTGAAATTTAATTATAACAAATTTTACCAAGAACAATGGGTTTTCGGTGGCTCTTCAGTGTGTCGCTGCCTTCAAATAGCATACTCTCATAATACGCAAGTTACAATAATTCTTTTGCCACGAATAAGACGTTTCTCACTATTTTATTGAAACGAATCACACAGTTAACGACGGGTTTTCCAGTGATTCCAAATTTGCTGGTGCTCAGAAACGTCATATATACGTATAGGCTTGAACTGAATGCCAATATGGCGCCTCACAACTCTGTGCTGAAGGGAGATGGCGTTCATGTGAAGTAGGTGGCGTTGTGGCATCTCTTTGGTGCGGACGCTCAGAATATCTGACATGGCAGATATTGCTCTGCACGTTCGGAAAGACTCCCAAACGTGCTATTCCACGCTATGACGTCAGAAACTCGGCACGCTTGACGCTCACTGTCCTGATGCACAGCCCGTGTGCCGACGGCTTTAGCCGTTTCAGAAATACGTCCTCACTTGGCCCGAAAACCTACGATCATAGGCTTTTGGACGGCAGGTAAGTCCTTCAATTTCCCAATAATGACAGTTACTGCACTATTGGCCTCGTCCCCCAAAAACGCTTTATATAGCCTCCACTGCTCGTGATGCCTTCTGCTATCTGTGTTACTTCAAAAAATGTTCAAATGTGTGTGAAATCTTATGGGACTTAACTGCGAAGGTCATCAGTTCCTAAGCTTACACACTACGTAACCTAAATTCTCCTAAAGACAAACACACACATCCATGCCCGAGGGACGACTCGAACCTTCACCGGGACCAGCCGCACAGTCCGTGACGGCAGCGAATTAGACCTCTCGGCAAATCCCGCGCGGCTATCTGTGTTACTGCAAGTTGCCGTTGGATATAGGTGTAGGTCACATTAACATGGGTGGACCGTGTCTAAAAATGTACCTGTCTGGTGCTGGAGATTTTGGAATGAGGTTCAACATAGGTATGTAAAACACATGAAATACTTTTGACAAAATCTGAAAAACACCAAGTTCAAGTCCCATGTTTGCCGATGTAGGTAGATGAAATAGGGTTTCTTACTGAGTAACGTGGAGAAAATATCGGTGGAAATTAATAAGGAAGTATCACAGAATCACAGAAGTAAATTGTGACACTGATGCTGGAGCTGTAAACAACGATTATGTGTATACAGAAAACTACATTGAAACAGAAACACATACCGCAGGAGCTCTTAACTTCATAGTTCCAGGTTAAATAGCCCATCCTGTGTCACAATGTTTATGTAATAACACATTTTGTCTTAGCCCAACACAACTACAAGGTTGCCACAGAAGATAAATTGTACTTTTTTGGAACGCTCCGTAACGTATTGTACGATTCACCTTCGTGAACCTACTCCACTCTCTTGTCTTAATGTCTAGCACAGGTGCTTCTCCTGTAATAAATAGCTTGTTGCTGGTTCTACATCGTGGTAGTTGCGGTAAGTTTGAAGAACGTTTGCCTATCGGAGCCGCGGGATCCAAACGATAGATATCAAACATGCGATTCTAAATAGATCGATCATGCTACTGTTGTGGCGGGCGTTATGAGCATGTTTATGGTGGTCACTACAGCAACGACAAAAGAAGAGCGTTACTACAATAATTTTAATTACTAAGGAAACGACTTACCTCAGTCATCGTTGACGTTGTCGTCATGAGAAAGTCCATTTGGTGTGTATGCTACTGAAAGTGTTCCCCTTTTCTCGTAACCTGAGTAGGCTCTGTCAGTGTCATGCAAAAATATAGATAGAATGTCACATTTTCGACTAAAACTGAAATTTCTACATTGCATAACCATGCAATTACATTCTTCCACGTCAGGCAATCGGCCGATGAAGCTTATGCAATACCAGACATCCCACTAACTACCGTCATAGTTCGGGTTTTCCTAGAATCTCACAAATATTGTATCATAAAGCCCCCCACAGCAGTCGCGTGATTGATTTAGAATCGCACGTTCGATATCTATCGTTTGGAGCCCGCGGCTTCAATAGGCAAACATTCTTGGAAATTACCGCAGTTGCCGTCACAGTACAAGTTGTCGCATGAAAACCAATGGTACAAATCCACCACTCACCTAAAGGTCATCCCACGAAGAAGATAGATAGAATGACGTCAAAAGCTGGTGCGTCACGTATCACGCTTGTTGTTTCTGCAGCGCACTAACACTCGGCGCTTCCTTTCTCTTACTCACCACGGTAGAAAGCGAAACGCTGCTTTGTCCCGACTAGCTAACTGCTGTCTCCTCACACGTTCCTATTCCATAACGTTTCCATGGAAATCACAGCATCCTGCTACAATGACCTCCAGGGCTGATGTCACACTGGGGAACGAATTTATTGTTTCCACTAATTTTAATATGTTGTGGAGGAAATCGAAGAAAGCCGCCTCCCGTTCGCGTAACGAATAGCTAACAATGCTAGATATATAGACGTGTAATGGAAAAACCAACTCCGATGAGTAAACTGCTCAAGGTAAGTTAGTATTTTCCATTCATTATTTTTTATATCTTAAGGAAAATAGGGTCTAGTGAAGCAGGGGATACAACCTGTCGGCTTTGGCCAATGACGTCAGAATTGGCCAGAGAGCACTTATTACAAAAATGAAAGAACTGACAAGACTGTTCAGAGACAAAGGAATACGAGAGACGAAAAATATAGTTGACATATATCAAGGCAAGCAGTATTTTCACGTTAACGATATCGCATGCTTGTGTTGTATTATTGTTGTGGAAAATGAAGGGGGAAAATGGAAGGAAATATTGGCACCATAGAATACCTCACGTCACATATATATGGGATGTATCTCGAACCTCATTCGAACTGTATTGGTTATCTGCAGTATGGGATACAAGTTGAGCGTATGTCGATTTCTTCATTTCCGTTTGCATTAATATCCTGTTGTTCAGTTGAACTATGTAGGTCAACTGAAGCACGGGATGCGAATTTTCCATGTGTTGTTTGTTTCGCCTCCTCTACCACTAATAGTCTGTTGTACGCAGACAGTAGTATTACCGATGGCAAAGGAGCTACGTACATAATATTTGTATCCCATACTTCCATTGACCTATATATATACGTACGCTGCTAACAAAACGTGGAAAGGGAAGTACGTTACATTTGCAACCTTTACCTCAGTTGAACTACGCGAAGAGGCTATAAGACGACACTATACAATTTTTATCCTGTACTTCACCATAGGGTACAGTTTTTTTTCCTTTTTTCGCCTTCTATGCGAATAGTATCGACTGAAAGTTATAGTTTTTATCACAGCGTTCTATGGTGGAGCTATATAGCTATACACAACATTTGTATTCTGCTGTCCAGTTGATATATTATGGTAAATCTCATCAATATTACATATGTCGTTCTTTTCGAATAGGTAGTGTCAGTGTAGAGGTCAACTGAAGGACGGGATACAAATTTTAGTTGTGTCGGGCGTTTCGCCTTTAATATTGCTAGAACGGATTCGAAAAAATCGTACTGATACGGGAAACGTAAGAAGAACGACAGCTGCGAAGTTTCTATTACCTAATAGAGTACACGAAAAAATACGTTATGGTGTAATACAACAATGAAATACGTCAAAATAGTTAAATGTAGTGAAAGAAAAAAATGGAAAACTGAACTTACCAAACTTTAACTTCTTAAAAGAACCGATGATCGCCTAGAAATACATCAACAAAAGTCACATACCCACATACACAACAAACAAAACATTACGAAAACACTCAAACACACTCAAACACACACACACACACACACACACACACACACACACACACCAGACAGACACACATACACGCACAGACACACACATTCACCCATCCCCTCCCCCCATCCCCTATCCTAATGTGAAATTAGCTAACATATTTCGCACAGTACATTTGTGCAAGACGTTTAACAAACCATTTAAACGGGCAATATCTTTGCGGATTACTGCGCCTCCATGAATATTCGTCCAAGCGACTTTGAAGTGTGGAAACCCGGCGTTTCTCCTTCCCTACAAGAGATTTCACAACTGACCAGTAACCCTCTATGCTATTTGTGCAAGCCCCTGTGGATAATGATCTGAACTCAATATTGTGATTAACTACAAGATGCTGATAACCCTTTTCCCCTAAATCCCTGTATGAAGGAAAACCATCTGAAATTATTCGGAACACAGAACTGTTTTACTATCTATGGCTGAAGGTGAAGACATTATTATCTATGAGTAATGTATGATGTCATTGGTCAAAGCCGTCGGGTTGTATCCCCTGCCTCACTAGACCCGGAAAACTAATACGTAGTTTAATTTTTCTTAAAGCGCATGATTTTATCAAAACTACACATTAAATTTAAGTTCGACTACCACACATCGTCCTACTTGGCGTGAGAAGATGTATAGTATGGTTACGATATTATCACATGAATTTAAAGTTGATAAAGCGTTTTAATAAATAATCACGATAACTACTTTCATAATCATTAACTTATCGATTTGTGTATGCGTGAGTGCAAATGGTTCAGGTGTTGAGTAAACTTACATGAACGACCTGCCTACCACTCTGATGAACGACAGAATCAGCATTAGACTGTAGTAAAGGTGCGATTCGTCTTGAAATGGATGCATCCGTTTCGTGACTTGTTTATAGACAAATTATGTGGTTTCACCAGTGCAATACGGCACTTTGATCTGACTTAAGGGATGGGAGAGCCAGACTGCATCGTGTCCTTTTCATTAAAATATACCACAGCTGTCCACCAATGGTAACATTGTTGATTAGAAAGGCAGGAAAGAAGATTAATATAATCGACATGATTAACACGTAGTGGCACAATTAGCAGTGTGAAATAACATTATATCAATTTGGGGTAAGAGGTTTACTTTAGGGAATACCTTTTTGGGGTACGCACCAACTCCAATCTGCCATTACTCCTTCGTTTTAAATCATCCATGTTTATTCGCAAGAGTTGGCAATGTATACAGAAACCGAATGTAATCGCTTTTCGACGAATATGTCCTTTTAAATCTAGCTGTAAATGAGTAGGCATGGACCATAGCCCATGCCAATACATAAACAGCAAGTATTAGTAAAACAGTCCCTCCAGAATTTAATACTTTGATGTGTTACATTAATGCCGATGAAATATTCAAAATGAATTGATGTTTCTCTTACCAAAAAATGTCAGTTTTACAAGAAAATTTCAAAATGGATAGGAGTAACAGAACACTATGTATCAAGCCCCTGAAAATGCTTGCATTCTATTGGATAAAGAAATATGTCTTCAGTCCGCCTTGTAGTGTTCATATTACTTGCCAAACCTTCATGTATTCCCCTTTTTGTTGATCTGTTGTCGAATAAAGTTGTGGACTACATTCCGTTAGTCATATCTGAACAGAGGGAACACGGAGATCGGTCATCGAAAGGCAAATATAAATTGCGACAAGAGTTATAGACTTACTACATTGCGAAAAGCGGCATAGATTTACTAGGAAATGCATCTGTAAAGCATTTAACAAACCACAAAGCTTTTAGAGAGTTTTTATTAGGTAGGTAGAAGCCTCTGGAAGTAACCGTTTATTTATTCTTTTACTATCACCAAATGCATTTAAAAAAAAAGTGTTCAAATTGAGTCTCCTGATCACTTTTATTTATTTCGATACGACCGATTTCGGGCCAGCTCTCCATCTCAAGTGTATTATAAAAACTTGTTTTATAATTACAGTTGGTTCAAATTACAAGTTGTTGATAATTTAAGTTCGCAAAGCTTCAAGATTCTTAAGAAATTGATCATAATACATACCTGTGCATCGTATCATTTGTTACAGTTACTGAGTAAACGGTTGGATATGGAACTCAAGGTTCACTTTCATAACTTGCCATACACCAGCCTTCTGCGGTTTCATAAATAAATTTTGTGTGAAACCTGATTGGTGCAACGCCTGCACCCTTGAAAAGCGCCTCGTATTTGTAGAGAATGGATTCAAAAAATTCATAAGAAATGCTCCTAAGTAAACCAAAAAATTTAATAGCATTAAAATCTTTTAAAATGATGTCATAAAAATTATCCAAAAACTTTTAAACTATTTATGTAAGGATCCTAAATGGTGCAAAGTTTGTAGCACACGAAAGCGCCCTCTGTGGACTGATGAAATATATAGAAGATTTTCGTAAATGTAAGAAATGAGACATTAATGAGTACATCTTTATTATTAAAAACTTAAAAGAGTTTTAAAACATTCAAATATACCTTCCCCTCCTTTCATCTGGCGATCGCAGAGCCAGTAGTGCTCAACGGTGCCCTCTATGGACTGAAATAACTGACACATAAAAACGTTCCTAAGCATAGTACATAAAAACTCAGGGCTTTGATATTATTAAAGACTTAATTTGTTACATTTAGGAATATATTTCATGTATTACGAGCACATCAGTCCACAGAGGGCAGTTTCGAACACTACAATCTTTGCAATAGTTAGAATCCTTATATATACAAAAAGTGAAACATTTTTGTATAATTGTTTTATGAAATCCTTTTAAAAGATTTTAATGCTATTAAATTCCACATCAGTGTTTCTTCCTATACTTAGGATTATTTCTTATGAATTACTTGAGTCCACTCTTTTAAAAAAATATGGCTACATGTTTTGCACCAATCAGGTTTCTTAAAAAAAAGTTATTTACAAAGCCGCAGGAAGCTGTTGTATGGTTAGCTATGACAGTGAACCTTCAGTTCCATATTCGACAGGCTACTCTGTGATTGTAAAAAACGGCATAGCGCAAAAATTTATGTTATAACTAATTTCTCAAGAATACAGAAGCTTTAAAAGCTTACATTATAAACAGTTTATAATTTGAACCAATTGAAATTATAAAATAATTTTCTGTAATAGATCTGGAGATTGGCAGCTGATCCGAATTCAGTCATATTTCAGTAAGGGCAAGCTATCTGGAAACTGAATCTCGACAATTTTTCTAAGTAGCAATCGCGGTAACTCCACTAGAAGGAATATGTCTAGTTTCCATAAATGCATTTCAGTTCTTGTGTCAAAGATTAGTCTGTGGTGCTTTACTGCGAAGTTTGTGAAGGGTGAATAAGTAATGCATGTTGACACCTGTCTATGCATTTGTTTATCACCTATCATTATTTCTGTGACGTACGATATTTTCCACTCTCATCTGTATACATATAGTGGCCTGGAGAACTTATGAGTATTCCTGACTCTTTCTCTTCTGGTGAATTTCTATACCTGCGTAATTGTTTGTTTCTTGTATTTATGTGTCCACTTGCATGTATATTCCATGATAATATGGGATGAGGTTCGTGAGGTTTTCTTGTTGTATTTTTGTGAATCCTGTCCGTGTTTAGAAAATAGTAGTGGACTGACATCTGTGTTTTACTGCCTCAGTCGTCAGCAAGTCTCTTTTCAATCTAAATGCGGTAGGACTTCCTGTGTTTATCTGACTATTACGTTTGGGTCACTGTTCGGCCATTGTTCGATGCATGCGGAAGTTTTCTTGATGTGTGATCGATGTATGTTGTGTCACATGTGCCGGCTGGTGTGGCCGAGCGGTTCTAGGCGCTTTAGTTTGGAACCGCGCTACTGTTACGGTCGCAGGTTCGAATCCTGTCTCAGGCATGGATGTGTATGACGTCCTTAGGTTGGTTAGGTTTAAGTAGTTCTAAGTTCTAGGGGACTGATGACCTCAGATGTTAATTCCCATAGTGCTCAGAGCCATTTTTTGTGTTACAAGTATCGTAACCGCCATTTTTGTCCTTGTCCGTAGGGCTTAGTCAGCTTTGTTCCTTGGGACATATGTATCTTAATAAGATAATTGAATAGATCGGCGGAAGTAAGTGCCAATCGACGAGAGAGTGTTACTGTACGTTATATGTTTGCTGTTCTTTTTATTATTGTCTGCTATTCCTCATGGTTATATCAAAGTCTGTTCGTAATATGATACAGCAGTGTATGGCTCATATAGAATTCAATAAACAGACACCTGCTTTAATTCCGCTTGGTACGTAAACAAAACTGTACTTCATTTAAAATGAATGTTACAGGCCAAATCAAAGAGCACAACGGAGCGAATATACTCATGCAGATATCACTAAACGGTGTCTACGTCTACATCTACATAGATCCTCCGCAGTTCACTGTACGAGGCGTTGTGGAGGGTACTCCGCACCACTACTAACCATTTCCTGTCTGCATGCATCCGTATGAACCCTAATTTCTCATATCGTATCTTCGTGGTCTTTATGTGCAATGGATGTTGGGGGCAGTAGAATCGTTCGGCAGTCAGCTTCAAATGACGGTTCTCTAAATTTTCTTAATACTCTTCCTCGAAATGGACGTCGTCTTCCATCCGGGATTCCCATTTAAGTTCCCAAAGCATATCCGTAACACCTGCGCGTTGTTCAAACCTACCTGTAACAAAAGTAGAAGACCGCCTTTGGACTGCTTCTATATCGTACCTTAATCTAACCTGGTACAGATCCTAAACAGTCGGACTAACGTCCTATGCGCGCTCTCCTTTACTGATGAACCACACTTTCCGAAAATTGTCCCAATAAACTCAAGTCGACTATTCACCTTCCCGACCACAATCCTCACATGCTTGTTCCATTTCATATCGCAATGCAACATTACCAACACTGATTCCACCAGGAAACGTTGTGTACTCTTAACTTACTTTTTTTTTACATTTAGCGCTTGCTGCCATTCATCAAAGTAACTAGATGTTTGGTCTAAGCCGTCTTGTATCCTCCTACAGTCACTCAACCTCGACACCTTACCGTACACCATCGCATAAGCGGCAAACAACTGCAGATTAGTGCCTGCTTTTTCCGCAAATCATTTACGTTTATAGAGAATAACATCGGTCCTGTCAGACTTCCCTGGGGCGTTCCTGACGATACCCTTGTCTCTGATGAACACTCGCCGTCGAGGACAACATACTTGGTCCTGTTACTTAAGAAATCATCGAGCTACTCGCAGATATGTAAACCTACTCCACATGGTAGTACTTTCTTTGATAGCTTGCAATGGGGTACCGTGTCAAACGCTTTCCGGAAATCAAGAAATAGGGAATCTGCCTCTTGCCCTTCATAAGCAGTTGTGCGGAAAGAGCAAGCTGAGTTTCACATTAGCGATACTTTCTAAAACTATGCTGATTCATGGACAAAAGATTCTTGGTCTGAAGGAAATTTATTACATTCGCACTGAGATTGTGTTCAAGGATTCTGTAGCAAACCGACATGAGGGGTATCGGACTGTAATTTTGCTGGACCCTACTATTGCCCTTCTTTTATACAGAAGTCAGGAGTCTGCTGCGTTTTCTTTTTATTTTTCTTTTTTTTATCCAATCGCTTTTGACTTTGCGCTGGATGAGAGATTCGTAATAAAAGCAAGCTAGGTAAGGGGCCAATGCTGTAGAGTATTCTTTGAAATATCGAATTGGGATTCCGTCGGGACCTGATGGCTTATTTGTTTTCAACTCTTTTAATTGTTTCTCTATGCCAGGGATGCTTATTGCTATGTCGTCCACACGAGAATCTGTTCGGTGGTGAAACGACGGTATGTTTGTATGATTCGCCTGCGGGAACGGTTTCCTGAATGTGAAATTTAATACATCGCCTTTCATTTTGCTATCTTCAGTTGCCACACCAGACTCGTCAGCAAGTAACTGGTTGGAAGCCTTAGACCCACTTAGTAATTTTACATACGACCAGAAATTTGTCGAGTTCTCTGTCAGATCTTTTGCTAAGGTACGATGGCGGTAGTTGTTGTATACTTCGCGCGTACATCCTTCTACAGACGCACGAATCTCTACTAAATTTTGCTTGTAGTCATTTGCGCGTTTCTTTTCGAACCGAGAGTGCAGCAATCTCTGCTTCCTCAGCATTTTCCGAATCTCGTTGTTAAACCATGGTGAGAGCCTTCCGTTCTTAATCCACTACTAAGACACATTCTCCAGACCACGATTTTCAATCTGCTTAAGCTTTGCACATAATTCCTCTACGTCCATTCTACTGTAACTAAGTGATATCAGTTCTCAGCCTAAGCGAAATGCTAACTACTGCATATCTGCTCTTTCTAGCAAAAAATTCTCCTAGCCTTCTTAACTGATTTATTAAGCATAGTTGCTATAATGACATCATGATCGCTAATTCCTTTTTCTATGTAGACGTTGTCGACAAGGTCTGGTGTCTCTGTAACTGCAACGTCTAAGATATTTCCATTGCGTGTAGACTGCCGAACTAGCTGCTCAAGACAGAAAACTTGGTGAAAAGTACTTTACAAGATTGTCTTTCTTTACCCCCTGCAATCAATACATAGACATCCCATTCTACTCGTATATTCGGTAGGTTAAAGTCGCCTCCAACTAGTTTTGCACGATCTGGGTATTTGCGCGCTACTGATCGTAGGCTTTCTTTGAGTGACTCTAGAACTGTCACAGCACAAGGGGTTGCCGATAAAACCATCCAACAACTAACTTGGTTTCACCTAGGCCTGTTATACACCACTAGATAACTTCAGTCTCTCTCTCAACTTCAATCTCAATAGAGAAAATATTTTTCTCAACTGCAACGAATGCTGCCTCGCCTAAAGCCTCTAATCCGTCTTTCCGATGTGCATTCCATGACTTGCTAAATATCCCATACCTTTCCACTTCGGGATTCAGCCAGCCTTAGATTTAGAGAATTAAACTTTCCTGAAGGGCATAAATTCGGGAACTTGGTTACGAACACTTCGACGATTTATTGATAAAACTTTGACAGTCGATGTGTCATTACTACGAACGTGGCCTAACTTCTCTTGCTGCATATCTAAGGCGACTGTTCACCAGAGTACCTCAAACTACCTTCTGGCCTAAGAAATCTTAATGTGCACTCCACAAGTACTCTATTGCCTCAGTAGCTGCTTCTTTTGTGTAATGCACCCCTGATCTATGAAAGGGAGTCCTACAAGCCCCCAACCGATAACGTAGGTCTAGAAATATGCAGCCAAGATCGTCACAGAGTCCACGGACCTTTTGTTTCAGATCCTCCCCTTTGCTCCAAATAAAAATACTCCAATGACTTCTGGGAACAACGCTGCAAATTGTGAATTCTGCTTGCAGCTCTCGCGTCAGGCCAGCAGCCATTTCCTCCAGTCACCTGTATGAACTGAGGATGGTGCCGACGTGAGCATCAACTTCCAGACGACTCTGCACACTGGGCACTCGACAGCTCCACGGAAGGCCTCCCCAGCAGACATGCCGAGTGCACACTGGCTTTATTTCTAGGCCTGGACGCCATTTCTCCACGCCCGTGTGTCTGCTCGGATACCGATGAAGAAGCAGTCAGGTGTTCACTCACAAGATGAATGGTGGAAGCCAGGCGGTCAGTCTCTTCATTGGCTCTCCGCCTCAAGTGACGCGGACGCGTTACCACCCGCCTCTCGCACTGCTGTCTGGGCACATTCACCAAGTCGGGTACACGAGATGGTTCCTCAACAGCAGGGCCGATGGCCGAGACAAGCAACACCTGAGGTGTCCCATGGGACGCGCCAGGTTCTCCGCCACTGTGGCTGTTCGTGAACTGCGGCCAGCTCCTCCTGCGCCAGCGTACAGCAAGCATAAATCCTACCAATCCCATCAAGACCAACTGAAGTAGTGAACTATGAAAACAGACAGAATGCTAGTTATGTAACTTGGTGCCCTCCTGATGTGTCAAAACTGGTCGCTGGTGCCTCAATGAGCTATGTTCAGAAGAAATGAAAATTGCGTTAAAGTCTACATGAATTTACACATAGAAAATGCGAGACTTAAGCTCTTAAACAGGAAAACAAGCCGAAATTTAAGACTTATACCAAGAGAAAATCAAAGGAAAAAATAAACATTTAACTTGGCGATTTGTTCATATGTATCAGCCGACATCTGGGCATGACTGTCTTGCTAAACGAACGGGCACTTGCCTTCAAACAAAGCAAATGAGCAACTACTACTCTACATTGTGAATGAATTTACATTAAAAATGCGCGATTAACCTCTTAAAGAGAAAAACATGGACGAAATTTAAGAAATATAGTACGAGGAAATCACAGGAAAAGAAACACTTAACTTGCCACTCTGTAGATGTGTATCAGCCGAGAGCTGGGGCCTACGTCAGCCACCGTATGGTGCAGAGCGAAGGATAGCTTGTACCCAAACTAGTGATTTCCTTTCCTGTTTCAATCGCAAACAGAGGGAGGGGAAAACGACTGTCTATATGCTTCCGTAAGAGTCCTAATTTTTCTCATCTTCGTGGTCCTTACGCGAAATGTACTTTGACGGCTGTAGCTTAACGTCATTCTGCAGTCAGATTAAAATTCCAGTTCTCTAAATTTTTTCAATACAGTTTCGCTAAAACAACGTCGTATTCCTTAGATGAATACCAATTTGAGTTCACGAAACAGTTCCATGATTCTAACGTGTTGATCAAACTTACTAGTAATGAAATATAGCAGTACGACCCTGGCTTGTTTTGATGTCTTCCTTTAGTCATACCTGGCGGGGATCCCAAGCACTCGAACAATATTCATGAACTGTGGCTGGATTGAACAGTTTTTAGCAAACAGAACACAGCATGTTGTTATCAATGGAGAGACGTCTACAGACGTTAAAGTAACCTCTGGCGTGCCACAGGGGAGTGTTATGGGACCATTGCTTTTCACAATATATATAAATGACATAGTAGATAGTGTCGGAAGTTCCATGCGGCTTTTTGCGGATGATGCTGTAGTATACAGAGAAGTTGCAGCATTAGAAAATTGTAGCGAAATGCAGGAAGATCTGCAGCGGATAGACACTTGGTGCAGGGAGTGGCAACTGACCCTTAACATAGACAAATGTAACGTATTGCGAATACATAGAAAGAAGGATCCTTTATTGTATGATTATATGATAGCGGAACAAACACTGGTAGCAGTTACTTCTGTAAAATATCTGGGAGTATGCGTGCGAAACGATTTGAAGTGGAATGATCATATAAAATTAATTGTTGGTAAGGCGGGTACCAGGTTGAGATTCATTGGGAGAGTGCTTAGAAAATGTAGTCCATCAACAAAGGAGGTGGCTTACAAAACACTCGTTCGACCTATACTTGAGTATTGGCCATCAGTGTGGGATCCGTACCAGATCGGTTTGACGGAGGAGATAGAGAAGATCCAAAGAAGAGCGGCGCGTTTCGTCACAGGGTTATTTGGTAACCGTGATAGCGTTACGGAGATGTTTAATAAACTCAAGTGGCAGACTCTGCAAGAGAGGCGCTTTGCATCGCGGTGTAGCTTGCTCGCCAGGTTTCGAGAGGGTGCGTTTCTGGATGAGGTATCGAATATATTGCTTCCCCCAACTTATACCTCCCGAGGAGATCACGAATGTAAAATTAGAGAGATTAGAGCGCGCACGGAGGCTTTCAGACAGTCGTTCTTCCCGCGAACAATACGCGACTGGAACAGGAAAGGGAGGTAATGACAGTGGCACGTAAAGTGCCCTCCGCCACACACCGTTGGGTGGCTTGCGGAGTATAAATGTAGATGTAGATGTAGATGTAGAACTGGTCGCGCTAGTGTTCTATGTATACACTATTGCCTGTATAGATAAGCTACGCTTTCCTAAAATTCTCCCAATAATACCGTCATTACATGTTCATTCCGTTTCATATCGCTTTACAACGTTACGCCTAGATATTTAATCAACGTAACTGTGTCAAGCAGCAGACTACAACGCTGCATTCGAACGTTCCATGATTATTTTTCCTACTCATCCGTATTACCCTACATTTTTCTACATTTAGAGCAAGCTGCCATTCATCACACCAACTAAATTCTGTCCAAATCACCCTGTATCATTCTACAATCAGTCAACGACGACACATTCCCGTACATCACAGCGTTATCAACAAACAGCCGTAAATTGCTGCTCATCCTGTCCGTCAGATCATTTACGTACATAAGGAAAAGAGCGGACCTATCACACTGTCCGGGGATACTTCTGATGACACCCTTGTCTCTGATGAGCACCCGTTGTCGAGGACAATATACTGGGTTCTATTACTTAAAAGGTCTTCCAGCCACACATATGTCTGGGAACCTAACCAGTATGCTCGGACCTTCGTCAAGTGTCAGCAGTACAGCATCTTGCCCAACGCTTCCCGGAAATCAAGGAATATGGAAGCTGCCTGTTGCCCTCCTATCCATGGATTGTAGGATATCATGTGAGAAAAGGGGAAGTTGAGATTCGCACGAGGAATGCTTTTTATATCCGTGCTGATTTGCAGACAGAGGATTTCTTCTCTCAATGAACCTTCTTATGTTTGAACTCAGAACGCGTTCATGAATTCTGCAGCAAATCAATGTTAAGGATGTATTTAAAACTTCAGCCTTCCTTTTGCTGCTTTCTATTGCTATTCGTTATTAGATTATACTGCTGCCGTAAAGGTTAGCCTTGGAAAGATTTCGAATATAGTCACTGATCTCAACGGACATACATGGACAAAGCCGACGGTGCATTTTAAGGGTGTGAAAAACGTAAAACCTATAGGCCTAATAATGCAACCACCTATGAGATATTTGATCGGAAAATCAACTGACAGCCAGTCTCAACAAAACAGAGGCGGACTGCGCGCAAAACAAAACTAATGGTGCTATTACAATCCTGTCGTGGTATCGTCTTCATATAGGAGATTTACGAGTTTGCATAGCTGTTTAAACAGTTGACTATTGAAATTTCCTATCGAAAGGACACATGTAAGAAATTCAGCAAAACCGTAATTTACTGGAAATACTCCATTTCTGTTCTATTTTACGCATATCCTCTGCCGCAGAGCAGTGTTAACAACGTTAATTCAATGCTCTGAATATTCACGAGCAAAGCACACACGATATTTGCATGTAGACTAGCGTTTACGTCACAGACTGTTTTCTCGTACATCATCGCGCTTAGTGTCAGACCTTCCGAATCAATGGATTATGGAGATAAGCGCCGTTGGTCGGTTATCACTCCCTTCTATATGACAAAGAGTAGAGATAGTGAAAAAAAAAATTATTTTATGTTCGTGTTTTTGAAGTTATTAGTACGGTATACAAATAATTAAACAGCAGATTTTCTATGGATTCACCGAATATTAAATTAACAAATAAACTTGTTACAAACTATATTTTCCACACCAGCAGGAAGAAAACATAAATTCATATTTGAACAAAAGTGGATATTTGTGTGCGTGTGTGTGTACCAGCGAAGGCTTGAATCACCAGTAGCAGCTAACTACGCCATCTGATTGTAACTCACATCTTCTCCAGAACCTTCGAACCTTTGTTGCCGGGGTTTCTGGAGGAATAGCAAATATTTTAAAACGGTTTTGTATAGACTAATTCGAATCAATCATTCCGTATAACACGTGTCCAAGTTTTACCACTTACAGACATGGAGCTGAGGTCATCGGTCAAGCAGATGGCTATTTCGCAGACCTTCCGACTTAAGGAAGCTGGAGCAACTCTTGGAAAGGTGTATAGAGTTAAACTGAGATTATGTTGAAAAATTAAAAGATTTTTCTCGAAATAGTTGAACCACCATCGCAGATTTTCATTTCACTGGTTGATACTACAATTGCAAGTGGTTTATTTGACAACTGTTGATTTTGGTTTGAAATTCAAGTTTTTTTCAGTTTACTGATTTTCTGGCCGTGCCAGTTCAACAGTCTCAGTAGTAATGTTAATTATGACAATATGACGTAAGAACAGCACAACATCCAGTCCCTGGGTGGAGAAAATCACCGATCCTGGCTAGCAATCTAACTCGTGCCCCTTTGCTTAGCAATCCACCGTGCTGTTGCGCAGCTGCGGAGGCGGACAAAGTTCAAGTTTTGAAACTGTGCTTCAGTCTACGTAACTGAATTTCATTTGTTGGCCTGTTCTGTTGTATCGTTTAATCATGCCGCGCGTATTTTCAAATACAGAGTATTCCGGTGAGCCGATTGGAGGAGGAGCAGGTTCCATTGGTTATAAAGATGGCTCCTGCACATTCTAGTCGTTAGATGACAGCGTATATACGTAAACTCTCCGGAAAACTGATCGGCCGAAATGGTTTCGTTTCTTGGCCGTAAATGTCTCCGGCAATACACCTACAGGCTTTTGTCTGTATTGATGGCTGACAAGCGCAGTTTGGAATAAAAAGCACAAGAGGTGAACTGATCGTTCGGACTATGAACACTGCTGCCCTTATAAAAGAAGTCCAAGTAACAGATAAAACCTGGACGAATTTTACATCGTTTTATTCGAATTATTCTGTATTACGACCACATAAAGTATTTACTATTTGTCCTCAAACATGCTGTAAATAATTCTGGTGCATGTATATATGCACGAAACTTTATCGGAAGATGAATGATTTCTCAGAACATAAATCAATGGGAAATTATGTTTAAAATTTTCGTAAACATTCTGTGGAGATGCACTATACTAAACTTCGAATTAAGTGTCTTCCGACCAGTGACGGATACAGAGAAACCTCAAGGACGGCGCGCTAAAGATATCTTGAGCTACCTTTACTTTTACCGTAATAAAAAATAATCAAGTCACGTGCAAAGATTAAGAAAGTTTTATTTAAACTGATTATACACATATACAAGACAATGCCATCTTCTGATGTAAAAAAGTTACAATTTTTGTTCTCTTCCTTAAATAATGAATTCTATGCACCTATTCTTCCTGGAAAAATTAGTTAATTACATCGTCAACAGTTTTGTTTGCTTTTAAGTCAGAACCTATGAATGACAGGAGTGTCTAGCCTCCTTTGTGTCTTTCTCCAGGTAATGTGTCGTAAGTGTGCTATCTTCGATGAAAATTGCTTCAAGCGTTTCGAACTTATGTTATTAATTTATCTCTTAATGTTCGTACTGACTAGCTAGGATCCCCTAAAAACTTCAGTTCCTCTATTTTCCTTGTTGTTTACTGTTTTACCAGTATTCCTTCATCTTCTACCCACGTCGTCTTTTCCTTTCTTCTTTCCGTCCATGTTGTTCCCAATTTCTTATTTCTTCTTGACTCCGAATTTACTATTTTATTCTTAAAAAGGAATTTTCCGATTCTTTGATGTCATTTCGTTCTATTTCTTTCCTTATTTCTGTAATTCATGCTGTTGTCGATTTCTTTCTATTTTATTTTATTTCATTTTAATGCCTTTCATTCTCTGTCCTGGAGGGTCGTGCGACCTATAGAAAATCTGACACCTTTTAGAGACACTTCCCCACATGGCAGGATGAAATCTCAGGCGAGCGGTTTTAGCGGAGAGTATTTTAAAACGCTTGATGTGTAACAATAAATCTTCTCGCTGACTGTACACTGTAAACCGAGGTGAGCATATATTAAAACAGGCAAAAAATGCATATGTGTGAAACTCGTAATAAATGACAGGAATATTTGCTGAGGCACACTTATACATTTCCTGACACAGATTTTTTTGCTTTTCCTTTTGGTTTCCTATGGATCACAACTACGTATGTTTTGACTTCTGGTTTTCTCAATAATTTTTCACTGGTACCTACAGCTGTTGTTCTCGAACTTCGGATCACGTTGGTTCATGTTTCTATCTTGGTTTCCTCTGGAGATGGGAATCTAAAACCTTCTTCGGAAACGTATCTCTGTTCAGAATTCAAAGTTCTCTTGTCTGCATTTCGTATCATATCTGACATATCACTTCTGATTACTTCCGAACATTTGCACCATGGAGGTTTTTTTTCCATAGACATGTTCAAAAGTTTTCTTGTGCGACATCGACGATTGGTTTGCCGAATGTACCTGGCGCGCTATTCGCTCCATACAGCTACATGGGAGACGACACACTAGACCATTTGCAAGTGCGCTCTTCCATTATTCGCTGTCTCCTATGGGTAGCGCCACTCACACACAAGACCAGAGGACTCTAAAGTCACATGAGATCACTGCCTGCGACTCTGATTGGCCGGAGCATCTTTTTAAGCAGTCACACTCAGAGCTTCATCCCAGATTTAGTGTACCTACAGATTTTACAGCCTTAGCACGAAAGATTACACGGGGGAAAAAATAAAGACATAGCGCGATGCTATTGAGCATTATTGGTTGCTAGTGACTTATATGATTGTCAATACACAAAGGAAATAAAGACATTAGCTACCAGTGGGCACGGGCCGGCCGTTGTAGCCGAGCGGTTCTAGGTGCTTCGGTCTGGAACCGCGCGACCGCTACGGTCGCAGGTTCGAATCCTGTCTCGGGCTTGGATGTGTGTGATGTCCTTAGGTTAGTTAGGTTTAAGTATTTCTAAGTTCTAGGGGACTGATGACCTAAGATGTTAAGTCCCATAGTGCTCAGAGCCATTTTTGAACCAGTGGGCACGGATGTATACTAATAGGCCAAGGTGGAAATTTGTGCAGAACTGGGATTCGAACCCACGTCTCTTGCTTGCTAAGCAGTTTCGCCGACCACTGAGCCGTCTGGACACAGTACTTAGCACAACTGGACGTAATACCCTAGCATATCTCCCGTCAGACTCAAAATCTTAGCTTATACCACACTACTGAAATAATGCCCCTGCTCATTAGCCTCATTACTCACGGCACCTCACCGATTCCCGATAGAGTTCCCTAGTAAGCAGGAGACGTGGGCTAGAATCCTGATCGAGTACAAATTTTCATCTTGCGCCATTGATATAAATCAATGCCTACTGGCAGCTACTATGGTTAATTCCTTTGTATCTTGATTCATAGTACCTGCAGGATCAAAATGGTGTTATCATTCAGACATGGCGGAAAGAAACGACACCTCATATATTCTGGTTGTGTCAGTGACAAGGCTCTTAGTTTCTGTCAAGGCCATTACTCTCCTTGTATATAGCTCAGCACCATAAAAGGACCTACAGCGCTTTATTCTCTATTACTGACACATCATCTTGCGTATCCCGTTTTTATTCGACCAGACCAGAGGCCTGTAAGAGATGATTCTAAGTTTTATCATAACTGCATGCAGTTGTTCAATTTTCTTCTGCAGATTTTCATTACTCTTGTATCTGTATTCATCGTTGTGTTTTATTGGCTCCAATATTTTGCTTAGACTTTTCCTATCTTTTCTTTCCATGTTTTCTATTTCTCTTCTCTTAGCCAAGTCAAGGCTTAGCGCTCGGTGTACACATTCTTCTTTAATTCTGTAACATATTGCTGTAATTATGATTGAGAGAAAACATGAAGGGTGTTCAGTAAGTAATGAAGCTTTTCTGAAAGCAGTTTGTCTTCTTCAGAGTTTCAACACACCATGTTATTCCCCACTCCTTTGGCTACAAAACAATATTTTTCAACATAATTGCCGTTCATTGCTACGGCCTTACATCGCTTTACTGGGATGTCCTGTGTGCCTGTACGGTATCACTCCTGCCGGCCGCTGTGGCCGAGCGGTTATAGACGCTTCAGTCCGGAACCGCGCTACTGCTACGGTCGCAGGTTCGAATCCTGCCTCGGGCATGGATGTATGTGGTGTCCTTATGCTAGTTAGGTTTAAGTAGTTCTAAGTCTATGGTACTGATGACCTCAGATGTTAACTCCCACAGTACTTAGAGCCATTTGAACCATTTTTGGTACCACTCTACTAGTCAACCTCTTGCTGCAACAATAACCTCCACCTCATCCACGTACTGCTTCCCGCGGAGTCCGTCCTTTATTGGACCAGAGAGATCGAAATCGGAAGGAGCAAGATACGGGCTGTAGGATGAATGAGAAAGAACAGTCCTATGAATTTTTCTGAGCTCCTCTCGGGTGTGAAAATGTGCAAGCAGTTCCGCGCAGATGGTAGTTCCTTGCTCTTTATCGTCTTCTGTTAGGCGTCGAAGAACCCTGCGGGCACACACTTTTGAGTATTGGGGGACGAACGTGTCAGAACTATCAACAGCTACGTCCAGTTTGGCAACAAGGTGTTTGATTCCAATCCGTAGATCATCTCGAGTGACAGTATTCGCACGTTCCAACATAGCAGGAGTCACAATTGTGCGTGGCTGGCCGGCACGCTGGAGATCGGAGAGGATGGTTCAAATGGTTCAAATGGCTCTGAGCACTATGGGACTCAACTGCTGAGGTCATTAGTCCCCTAGAACTTAGAACTAGTTAAACCTAACTAACCTAAGGACATCACAGACATCCATGCCAGAGGCAGGATTCGAACCTGCGACCGTAGCGGCCTCGCGGTGCCGGACTGCAGCGCCTAGAACCGCACGGCCACTTCGGCCGGCGATCGGAGAGGATTGCGCAACCTTGTTGTGATGATGATAGACACCTCACCCAATGACTCACCGTGCATTCGTTCAATGCAAGGTCTCCGCAGACATTGTGCAAGTGCTTGTGAATATCTACGATGCTCTGGTTTTCCACCAAAACTAGCTCAATGGCATCTTTCTGCTTAGAACGCACCTCCGTTACAGACGTCATTTTGATGGTCACATGTAACGCCACCACTTATTGGAACTTCACGAAACCATAGAGGCTCAAGCAGGAATATTCCACGATATCACCCCCCCCCCCCCCCCAAAATAAAACCGAAATTTTTTTCCATCGAACCTAGCCCAGAAAGAAGAAATGTGTTGCAGAACTTATTGGCGGTCATCGTACATGTCTTTTGTACATATCTTTAGTCACTTAAGGCTATTTCCATCTTCGTTGCTGTGCGGCCATTACGGCTGTTGGTGTTTATTACCTCACCAACATATGGAAATACACTACTGGCCATTAAAATTGCTACCCCACGAAGATGACGTGTTACAGAAGAGAAACTTAATCCACAGGAAGAAGATGCTGTGGTATGAAAATGATTAGCTTTTCAGACCATTCACACAAGGATGGCGCCGGTGGCGACACCTACAACGTACTGACATGAGGAAAGTTTCCAGACGATTTCTCATACACAGACAGCAGTTGACTGGCGTTGCCTGGTGAAACGTTGTTGTGGTGCCTCGTGTAAAGAGGAGAAATGCGTACCTTCACGTTTCTGACTTTGATAAAGGCCTATAGCGACTGCGGTTTGTCGTATCGCGACATTGCTGCTCGCGTTGGTCGAGATCCAATGACTGTTAGCAGAATATGGAATCGGTGGGTTCAGGAGGGTAAAACGGAACGCTGTGGTGGATCCCAACGGTCTCGTGTCATTAGCAGTCGAGATGACAGGCTTCTTATCCGCATAGCTCTACCGGATCGTGCAGCCACGTCTCGATCCCCGAGTCAACAGATGGGGACGTTTGGAAGACAACAACCATCTGCACGAACATTTCGACGACGTTTGCAGCAGCCTGGACTGTCAGCTCGGATACCATGGTTGCGGTTACCCTTGACGCTGCATCACAGACAGGAGCGCCTGCGATGGTGTACTCAACGACGGACATGGGTGCACGAATGGCAAAACGTCATTTTTTCGGATGAATCCAGGTTCTGTTTACAGCATCATGATGGTCGCATCCGTGTTTGGCAACATTGCGGTGAATGCACACTGGAAGCGTGTATTCGTCATCACCATACTGGCGTATCACCCGGCGTGATGGTATGGGGTGCCATTGGTTACACGTCTCGGTCACCTCTTGTTCGCATTGACGGCATTTTGAACAGTGGACGTTACATTTCAGATGTGTTACGATCCATGGCTCTACCCTTCATTCGATCGCTGCTAAACCCTACATTCCAGCAGGAAAATGCACGACCGAATGTTGCAGGTCCTGTACAGAAAATGGTCAACTCCTGCGCTGGCCAGCACATTCTCCACATCTCTCACCAATTGAAAACGTCTGGTCAATGGTGGCCGAGCAACTGGCTCGTCACATTACGCCAGTCCCTACTCTTCATGAACTGTGGTATCGTGTTCAAGCTGCATGGGCAGCTGTACCTGTACACGCCGTCCAAGCTCTGTTCGACTCAATGCCCAGGCGTATCAAGGCCGTTATTACGGCTAGAGGTGGTTATTCTGGGTACTGATTTCTCATGATCTATGCAGCCAAATTGCGTGAAAATGTAATCACATGTCAGTTGTAGTATAATATATTTGTCCAATGAATACCCGTTTATCATCTGCATTTCTTCTTGGTGTAGCAATTTTAATGGCCAGTAGCGTATATCAACTCGATTTATTCATTGGGTGTAGTCCGTCTCTACTACATTCCTTTCTTCTTTTGTGGGAGTCCTACATTCCCATTTTTTCTGATTCAGGTATTTCAGCAATCAGCTATAAAGTTAGTGACTCGAACACTAGCTCGTGATTTTTCGTGAAAGAATAAAACTGTAGCTGGATAGGTCGTAACTGCACTCTCTCACGTACGCGACGATTTAGTGCTTCGGATATCATTTAATCAATTTGTCACTTCATATTATCTCCGTCTAAAATTAGCAGGCACATTATGAGCAAGGTGATAAATAGCAACAGAAAGAAAAGGCAAGTCTATGGTGTTGTCGCAGTACTTCGTCAGCCTTTCGTCTCGTATCCACTCTATCCTTCTTTCTTTGTCCCTTGATGTTTTATTCTCCCCTGTTTCGCTGCGTTGCCTGTGCTAGTAACAACGGCGCGTGTAATGTTCCAATTATAAAGACAAACATTAATTTTAATCAAACTCAGTTATGCTCTGGCGGCTGCACATGCTATAGTTTATCTTGCGCACCTGCCGATTCACAGCAGTAATTGCGGAAAGTAACGCGCAAACTACAAGACAACATTCGAATCAGCAGGTAATTAATTTAACGATTGGCCACATTGCCATACGCACCCAATTCTCGCAGAATGTACGTGATAGGTGTTGTATAGATCGCTGTTGTTATGCTACCGAAAAAAAAGATCCGTTCACTGTCCGTAGACTGCTGTCCGAACTGACGAAATATTACTTAAATTTAGAACCCGATAGCAGCACAATAAAATTGTTTTCTAATACCAGATTCTATTGTCTATGATTTTCATTGAATTCACTTAGAATTATTGTAGCCAAACTAGATGGAAGCTGAGTACCAGGTTTATAAAGCACACGACGATATGTTCGTGTAATCCCTCCAATTTAAAAGCAGATTTAAAGGACCCAAAGTGCGAAGTACTTAGTAGCAGTGAATAGTCGCAGGTTTTGCTTAAGTTAGTCAAAAGTAAAGTAATGGACATGATGGACCAGACAGAAATCTATCCCCATCCAAGGCGCCAGTCTGCTGGAGTTCTGAATAAACAAAAAGACTCGCAAAAATGGAAAAGTTTTGGACGGTTTTGCGCCTATTCCACGAAGAAGCGTTGCAAGATCACAGGAGACAAAGTTGTCACTAGGGTGACAGACATAAGGGACCGCAGTGCGGAGAGACCATAAAACCATATAATCATAAGTTGTTGTCGTTTTACTTTGCTATATGCCTGTAATAACAACGATTTGTTGTATTTTATTTTGCTCGACTGGTGAATTACACACCTTCACCATTTTATTTAACCTATACCATCACTCTTAAGTTTACATGAAGGATGTTGATACACATAGACTATTCACGACACCTGTGTATGTCAAGTCTTTGTAACAGCATTTTCTGTAGTGCCATCCGATATTAACCACAGACTGTGCGTAACATGTACGTCGAGTGCAATGGTACTTGGAAATACAAATAATTTTAAATCTTTGGCACGCACCCGTTTTTGCAGTGCTAGCGATACTGGTTTTATGACAACGAAAGGCTGATTATTTGTGCAGTAAGTTTTCACTGACCACATAACATTTTATGGTCTGCTTTGTTATTGTATTTTGTTTTTAACGCGTTGTTAATGAACTGAATTGGTTCCGATTATCAGGATACATGAAAATAATCGAAGGTCGAAACTAGGCAACAGTACAACAGATAAAGAAAAAATATCAGATGCAGATGACACCAAAGCATTTGAAGCATTCTGCAGCATCTGCTGAAGGCCTTGCCATCTAATTGAAAACAATTTTTTTTATTACTTAAAAATTTAATTCCTGCGCCTCACGTACGTGACACTGTATAAATAATTGATATAAGTTGTTTGTCATTCTACAGTAGTACTCAGAGTTAATCATGAACGAGAAAATAGTAAATGTAAAGAGAGAAGATAAGGAGGTGAAAATGGTCAGCAAGATTATCCTATTAACCACAAAGAAACTCTTTTATGTATGTTGCAAGGACTCTGCTTTGAGAAATCACGTAATTACAATGTAATGTATGAAAGTATTGCATCTGGCCCATAATGCGGCAACAGTGTATGCTCATCCAGTGTGGGGAGAGTCATGTAATCCAAAATCCATCTGGACCATGCCACGAAAAAGATGAAATGAGCCAGAAAATGTAGTTTCACAGCTTCGGAAACAATTTCGAGGAAAAGTTCATTTACGGATGAGAAGACGTTCACTGTAGGTGGAGGCTCATAAACTAATCATAAATGCACAACTAAATCCAACGATGTCTGCAGTATAACTGTTTGCAGAAGTTACATCTGCCTCAGCAATTGGAGTTTGCCGACAAGATGGTCTGTGTATCAAGTAGCCAACGAGTGTAAGTGTATGCTGTGCTCGTCACATTGCGTGAATGGTGGGATACAATGTCGAATTAGCAACTCAACCAGAAATGAATGGAAGTATGTGTTATTCAGACATGAATTCTGCTTCATTTTAGGAAATGATTCTCGTTATATAGTCATACGGTGGAGATGTGATAACCTACATAAAAACGGGAGAGTCACGGAAACAAACGTGTGATGGGACTTGAATCATGTTTTAATAAGACACTATTCTGAGTGAGTGTTAGAATTTTCTCATCGTAAGCGGTGGTCAGAGTATAGTGCAACACTGGGAGACGTGAACATGAGATCCAGAAATCCGTGTTACATTTTTCAGAGAAAGAAATTGGGCCTGAATTCTACCTCGTACACGATAACGTTCGTGCAATTGAAGTGTACTTGTGTACGATTTCACAGACATCCACAATGACATTATACTGAGTGCACTATCCGAAAATTACCTCGAGCAATTAAACAGAGAACCGACTCGTGGAGATAGCATCTTGGACCTACTGATAACAAACAGACCCGAACTTTTCGACTCTTTAAGTGCAGAACAGGGAATCAGTGGTCATAAGGCCGTTGCAGCATCCCTGAATATGGAAGTTAATAGGAATATAAAAAAAGGGAGGAAGGTTTATCTGTTTAGCAAGAGTAATAGAAGGCAGATTTCAGACTACCTAACAGATCAAAACGAAAATTTCTGTTCCGACACTGACAATGTTGAGTGTTTATAGAAAAAGTTCAAAGAAATCATAAAATGCGTTTTAGACAGGTACGTGCCGAGTAAAACTGTGAGGGACGGGAAAAACCCACCGTGGTACAACAACAAAGTTAGGAAACTACTGCGAAAGCAAAGAGAGCTTCACTCCAAGTTTAAACGCAGCCAAAACCTCTCAGACAAACAGAAGCTAAACGATGTCAAAGTTAGCGTAAGGAGGGCTATGCGTGAAGCGTTCAGTGAATTCGAAAGTAAAATTCTATGTACCGACTTGACAGAAAATCCTAGGAAGTTCTGGTCTTACGTTAAATCAGTAAGTGGCTCGAAACAGCATACCCAGACACTCCGGGATGATGATGTCATTGAAACAGAGGATGACACGCGTAAAGCTGAAATACTAAACACCTTTTTCCAAAGCTGTTTCACAGAGGAAGACCGCACTGCAGTTCCTTCTCTAAATCCTCGCACAAACGAAAAAATGGCTGACATCGACATAAGTGTCCAAGGAATAGAAAAGCAACTGGAATCACTCAATAGAGGAAAGTCCACTGGACCTGACGGGATACCAATACGATTCTACACAGAGTACGCGAAAGAACTTGCCCCCCTTCTAACAGCCGTGTACCGCAAGTCTCTAGAGGAACGGAGGGTACCAAATGATTGGAAAAGAGCATAGGTAGTCCCATTCTTCAAGAAGGGTCGTCGAGCAGATGCGCAAAACTATAGACCTATATCTCTGACGTTGATCAGTTGCAGAATTTCAGAACATGTTTTTTGCTCGAGTATCATGTCGTTTTTGGATACCCAGAATCTACTATGTAGGAATCAACATGGATTCCGGAAACAGCGATCGTGTGAGACCCAACTCGCTTTATTTGTTCATGAGACCCAGAAAATATTAGATACAGGCTCCCAGGTACACGCTATTTTTCTTGACTTCCGGAAGGCGTTCGATACAGTTCCGCACCGTCGCCTGATAAACAAAGTAAGAGCCTACGGAATATCAGACCAGGTGTGTGGCTGGATTGAAGAGTTTTTAGCAAACAGAACACAGCATGTTGTTATCAATGGAGAGACGTCTACGGACGTTAAAGTAACCTCTGGCGTGCCACAGGGGAGTGTTATGGAACCATTGATTTTCACAATATATATAAATGACCTAGTAGATAGTGTCGGAAGTTCCATGCGGCTTTTCGCGGATGATGCTGTAGTATACAGAGAAGTTGCAGCATTAGAAAATCGTAGCGAAATGCAGGAAGATCTGCAGCGGATAGGCACTTGGTGCAGGGAGTGGCAACTGTCCCTTAACATAGATAAATGTAATGTATTGCGAATACATAGAAAGAAGGATCCTTTATTGTATGATTATATGATAGCGGGACAAACACTGGTAGCAGTTACTTCTGTAAGATATCTGGGAGTATGCGTGCGGAACGATTTGAAGTGGAATGATCATATAAAATTAATTGTTGGTAAGGCGGGTACCAGTTTGAGATTCATTGGGAGAGTGCTTAGAAAATGTAGTCCATCAACAAATGAGGTGGCTTACAAAACACTCGTTCGACCTATACTTGAGTATTGCTCATCAGTGTGGGATCCGTACCAGATCGGTTTGACGGAGGAGATAGAGAAGATCCAAAGAAGAGCGGCGCGTTTCGTCACAGGGTTATTTGGTAACCGTGATAGCGTTACGGAGATGTTTAATAAACTCAAGTGGCAGACTCTGCAAGAGAGGCGCTCTGCATCGCGGTGTAGCTTGCTCGCCAGGTTTCGAGAGGGTGCGTTTCTGGATGAGGTATCGAATATATTGCTTCCCCCTACTTATACCTCCCGAGGAGATCACGAATGTAAAATTAGAGAGATTAGAGCGCGCACGGAGGCTTTCAGACAGTCGTCCTTCTCGCGAACAATACGCGACTGGAACAGGAAAGGGAGTTAATGACAGTGGCACGTAAAGTGCCCTCCGCCACACACCGTTGGGTGGCTTGCAGAGTATAAATGTAGATGTAGATGTATGCTGTATCAAGGCCGTCTGAGGATCTGAACCTTACATAAAATGTGCGGAATGCGAATTCCAAGCCATTGAACCCCCCAAGAGCTCTTCCAGTTTCCCCTACAGCACTTTCTAATGAATGGGAACGGTTGCTACAGAGTTCTTGACCAACTTGAAAGAGAACATGCCAGCTCGCTGCAAGAATGTTAGGCAACTAAAGACAACCCTATCCCCTATCGGCCATAGTGTTGTGGAAGCGGTTTCATACGATTTGAATCTTTCTCGATAAGTGTTTTTAGTTTCAGTACTATTTAATTACCATATTTGAACACTATTGCACGCCAAATTGTGATTCTATTTCTAATTTCAAGCAAGAGCTCTGTACTCACACTGACGTTCTAAATTCAAAAACAAAATCTAAAACGCATAACAAAAAACAGAAAACTTCATGGAATGTCAATGAAATAGGAACAATTACCCGTATTCTTGACAGAATGAGTTCGAACACCTTTCATAATTACTTACCCAAGAACCCACAAATCTAAGTATATACTTAATACATTAACATTCTTCGCTTAACCAGATACAATAAATATTTAACATATTGTGTGATATACTGCAAGCATTTGCAACGACTGAGATGTTTGCCGTCGAAGCGGACAGATTGCAGTAACTAGATGTTGCAGACTGCAAACATGCAGCTTAGTCGTCCTAGCAGTTCAATTATTTTGCATAGTTTTAAACTAGTTTCTCACTGTTATTAAAATATGAAATTAAAAAAAAGTCAAATACAACCAAATACAGAAGTGTCTTATCTACACAAACGACAATGAGATATTAATGCAAGACTACAATAATATATTCTTCGTGCTTGAGAGTTCTGTTCTGCCGGCCGGGGTGACCGAGTGGTTCTAGGCGCTACAGTCTGGTACCGCGCGACCGCTACGGTCGCAGGTTCGATTCCTGCGTCGGGCATGGATGTGTGTGATGTCCTTAGGTTAGTTAGGTTTAAGTAGTTCTAAGTTCTAGGGGACTGATGACCTTAGAAGTTAAGTCCCATAGAGCTCAGAGCCATTTAGTTCTGTTCAGCATAATTATCCTTGCGCAGCCCATGTGGTACCTCATTTGTGAGCGCTGCACTGCGAGCATTACTTAATGGTAGACTGTAATAATATTCTACAGACAGATTAATCCGAAAATTAGGTCATAAAAAAGAGATCAAACACAATTCTATGGAAATGTAATGATAATGAGTTACCTGACAGGAAAAAATAAAATTAAACAAGGGACTCCAGATTTCGAATACTGCAAGTTGACGAACGTCATGGTATAGCGACATGCTCATATACACTCCTGGAAATGGAAAAAAGAACACATTGACACCGGCGTGTCAGACCCACCATACTTGCTCGGGACACTGCAAGAGGGCTGTACAAGCAATGATCACACGCACGGCACAGCGGACACACCAGGAACCGCGGTGTTGGCCGTCGAATGGCGCTAGCTGCGCAGCATTTGTGCACCGCCGCCGTCAGTGTCAGCCAGTTTGCCGTGGCATACGGAGCTCCATCGCAGTCTTTAACACTGGTAGCATGCCGCGACAGCGTGGACGTGAACCGTATGTGCAGTTGACGGACTTTGAGCGAGGGCGTATAGTGGGCATGCGGGAGGCCGGGTGGACGTACCGCCGAATTGCTCAACACGTGGGGCGTGAGGTCTCCACAGTACACCGATGTTGTCGTCAGTGGTCGGCGGAAGGTGCACGTGCCCGTTGACCTGGGACCGGACCGCAGCGACGCACGGATGCACTCCAAGACCGTAGGATCCTACGCAGTGCCGTAGGGGACCGCACCGCCACTTCCCAGCAAATTAGGGACACTGTTGCTCCTGGGGTATCGGCGAGGACCATTCGCAACCGTCTCCATGAAGCTGGGCTACGGTCCCGCACACCGGTAGGCCGTCTTCCGCTCACGCCCCAACATCGTGCAGCCCGCCTCCAGTGGTGTCGCGACAGGCGTGAATGGAGGGACGAATGGAGACGTGTCGTCTTCAGCGATGAGAGTCGCTTCTGCCTTGGTGCCAATGATGGTCGTATGCGTGTTTGGCGCCGTGCAGGTGAGCGCCACAATCAGGACTGCATACGACCGAGGCACACAGGGCCAACACCCGGCATCATGGTGTGGGGAGCGATCTCCTACACTGGCCGTACACCACTGGTGATCGTCGAGGGGACACTGAATAGTGCACGGTACATCCAAACCGTCATCGAACCCATCGTTCTACCATTCCTAGACCGGCAAGGGAACTTACTGTTCCAACAGGACAATGCACGTCCGCATGTATCCCGTGCCACCCAACGTGCTCTAGAAGGTGTAAGTCAACTACCCTGTCCAGCAAGATCTCCGGATCTGTCCCCCATTGAGCATGTTTGGGACTGGATGAAGCGTCGTCTCACGCGGTCTGCACGTCCAGCACGAACGCTGGTCCAACTGAGGCGCCAGGTGGAAATGGCATGGCAAGCCGTTCCACAGGACTACATTCAGCATCTCTACGATCGTCTCCATGGGAGAATAGCAGCCTGCATTGCTGCGAAAGGTGGATATACACTGTACTAGTGCCGACATTGTGCATGCTCTGTTGCCTGTGTCTATGTGCCTGTGGTTCTGTCAGTGTGATCATGTGATGTATCTGACCCCAGCAATGTGTGAATAAAGTTTCCCCTTCCTGGGACAATGAATTCACGGTGTTCTTATTTCAATTTCCAGGAGTGTACATATGGCTGTAGTATACGGTATACAAGGTATAAAAGGGAAGTGTATTATGTAATATTGGTAATTTTTGCCTCACAAACATTAATATACGGTCAATAGTAAACGACTGATGGCCTGAAGTTATCAAACAATTGTAATGTAAAAGAAATGAACCGTCACATAGCAGCTACGGAATCTATTATTCTTTATCTTTGACGCTCCTGCGCGGCGTCTGTAAATCTCTATGTACACATATCGATTAATGATATAAAAAGAATTCTGTTGTTTCAAGACAAATGAGGCCTTGAGCGCTACACCTTTTGCTGTTTCTCCTCCATGAAAAGCGTTCCGCAATCTGTATTTTATAATTTGTGGAATATATTCTGTAAATGTGCTAATTGTCTTCTCCATCAGAAAACGTATATGTTTATGTAATTAATTACGAGCAGGCACCATCAAGCTGACATTAATCTCAAGTACTGCCTGTTATGTTGAAAGCTTTTGTTAATATGCACCAGCTATAGTAACTGTAATATAAAAAGGTACGCAGCATTAAAAAACGTGAGTTATATATGAAGTGTGCTTATTTAGACAAATTATCCTTCAGTATCTCCATCTCCTCATTACTTGAATGTTAATCATTTTGTATCAGTTTATCTCCGGGACGATCACGCTGATAGACCGAACGCAGCATTGAGGCAGCCGGAACACTATCGTTTTTTTATCATTTCTGAATAAATACTTTTTTAATTGTGTAGTGTTGTTTTTTTCTTTTAAAGTTAGTAAATCTTTTGGCCCCTTAGTGTGGATCCGGGTATGACCGCATCGCGGACATGAAAACGCGCGGAAATGATAATGCTGCTTTCTACCAATCTCAAATAAACTAATCTGTTGCTGTATGTCCAAAGAATGCAATTAGGTATTTAAAAAATATTTATCGGGTGAAATAATCTTTACAGTGACTTCTTACGATGAGACAATACAATCAATCTCTGATTCTGTTGCCAAGTTACACATAAAATAGCATTACATCTTCACCACTACATTTTTATAACACTCCAATTAGTGGAGCTGTCATTTGTACTCCGATGATTCGTGTAAATTTCTGACTAGATTGTGGCCGCACGAGGCGAATTAACAGATTTTGAAGGGAGAATGGTTGTTAGACATAAACGCACGGGACATTGCATTTCTGACATTGTTAGGGAATTTTATATCCCGAGATCGACAGTGTCAAGAGTGTGCCGAGAATATCAAATATCCTGCGTTACTTCTCACCACGGACAACGCAGTAGCCGACTGTCTTGACTTAACGACTGAGAGCAGCGGCGTTCGCGTAGAATTCTCAGCGTTAACAGAAAAGCAACACTGTATGAAATAACAGCAGAAAGCAATGTAGGACGGACGACGGACGTATCCGTTAAGACCAAAACTTCCCATTAATGGGCTATGGCAGTAGACGACCGACGTGAATGCCTTTGCTAACAACTGACATCACCTGCGGTGCCTCTCCTGGGCTCGTGACCGTGTTGGTTGGACTCTAGACTACTGGAAACCGTGGTCTGGTAAGATGAGTTACGATTTCAGCTGATATGAGCTAATGTGTGGTTCTTGTGTAGTGGAGATCTCACGAAGTCGTGGGCCCAAGTTTGTCAACAAGCCACTTTTCAATCTGTTGATGGCTACATAATGGTGTGGGCTGTGTTTACATGGAACGGAATGTGTCCTCTCTTCCACTTGAACCGATCATTGACTGGAAAGGTTTATTCATGGACTTCATATTCACAAACAACGATGGAATTTTTATGATGACAACATGTCTCATCGCTGGGCCACAATTGGTCGCGATTGGTTTGAAGGACACTCTGGACAAGCCGAATGATTTATTCACCCTGATCGCCAGATTTGATCCTCATCGAACACTTATGGTACGTAATCGAGAGATCAGCTCGTGCAAAAAATCCTGCACTGGAAACACTTTCGTAGTTATGGGCAGCAATAGAGGTAGCATGGCTCAATATTTCTGCAGTGGACTTCCAGAGTTTCGTTGAGTACCTGCCATGTCGAGCTGTTGCACGACTCCGCAAAAGGAGGCCACACAGGATATTGGGACGTATGCCATTGCTTTTGTCACCTCAGTCTATAACTAAGTTACAATTACGATAGCCTAAACAAATGCCAATAAACAGATAGAAGCGGAAAGAGGTAATCTAGGAATTATCAGTCCGATATTTATCAAACTTTGTGGACATTTTCATCATATAACGGAGATTAAAAACTCGAACGTTCATTCCATTCGACATGTTGTTAATCAACGTCAGTATGAAGTTTGATACCCGCAGGGACGAGCACACTCTGTTATTCATTGTGGTAAGGAAACAAACAGCCCTAGAATGTCAGGTTGAAGATTTTCTGAGACATATGCTGATTTCGTTAAGAAGATTACTGATTGTAGACTGGAATGAAAATTTGCGTCGTATGTCTTCGCATAAAGTAAACCACATGGTCTACAAGTGAGAAAACGGGGAAGCGAGCACCAGTAAATGTTCTGTATGTTCCTCAAGGTGGTTGTGGTGTGAAAATCAGAGGTTTAGCGTTATCCTGTTGGAATACGCAAGTTGATAACCTGTTTATGAAGAGTTTATTTTTATCTCTACATGCTGACCTTTCAATAGGTCGGCTACGTATACGTTGGCAAGTTGGCAGCGATATGACCACCACAAACAATAGCGACACAATCACTGAACACCATATGTTGTCACTCATTATCCTTGCTGACGCTGGCTCTACACCATACAATTCTCAGATGTCTGTTGTATGGTATCAGCGGTAAGCGATGTATTGTAGGTCAATATCTCAACCCAGCATCCTACAATTCGTTCCCATCGTTTCCCAAAAATCGCAATAGCAACAAGTAAATAACGTAGAGTAATGAAATTTCGGGGAACATTTTTCTGGGTAACATATTCAAGTGATTAACATTTCAAAGTTACAGGTTAATGTGAGCGCAAGATAAGCCACTGCAAATGTGAAATGCTGGTGTAGTAAATACGGAGTAACCTCCAGAATTTGGAACAGAAGCATGCAAAGGTGCATGCATTGCACAGAAGACAGACGTCAGTTTGTGGGATAGTTTCCACGCTTTTTGCACTTGGTCAATCAATACAGGGACAGCTGATGCTGGTTGTGGATGATATTGGAGTGGTCATCCGATAATGTCGCGTTTGTGCTCAACTGGAGACAGATCTGGTGATCAAGCAGACCAAGGCAACACGTCGACACTATGTAGAGTATGTCGTGATACAACAGCTGTATTCGAGCGAGCGTTATATTGTTGGAAACCGTCCCCTCGAATGCTGTTCATGAGTGACAGCACAACAGGTGGAATCACCAATTGAGGTACAAATTTGCAGTCAGGGTAGGATAACCATGAGAGTGCTCCTGCTGTCATACGAAATTGCATTCCAGACAACAATTCCGAGTGTGGGTCCAATGTGTCTAGCACGCAGACAGTTTGGTTACAGGCCCTCAACTGGCCTCCTCCTAACCAACACACGGCCGTCTCTGGCACCGAGGGAGACCAGCTTTCATCAGAAAACACATCAGACCTCCACCCTGCCCTCCAATGAGCTCTCGCTTGACACCATTGGAGTCACAAATGGCGGTGGTTTGGGGTCTGTGGAATGCAAGCTACATGACGCCTCATCAGAGCTGTCCTTGAAGTAACCGATTTGTAATGTTGTGTCTAGGCAAGACAGCCTAGGCACAATGAGAGGAAGCCGAAAGGCACGCGCTTAAACTCACGCAGGCTGGCGTGAGGTCTGAAACAGGATACGTAATGAATGCTATTCAGAAAAGTACGTAGCTTATGGAATACGTAACTTTAATCCACATTTGTAGAACATCGCTCTTGATGATACATTAATAGAATCTCAATATCAATGGAATACGGCGCCTTGCTAGGTCGTAGCAAATGTAGCTGAAGGCTATGCTAACTATCGTCTCGGCAAATGAGAGCGTAGTTGTCAGTGAACCGTTCCTTGCAAAGTCGGCTGTACAACTGGGGCGAGTGCCAGTACGTCTCTCTAAACCTGCCGTGTGGTGGCGCTCGGTCTGCTATCACTGACAGTGGCGACACGCGGGTCCGGCGTATACTAATGGACCGCGGCCGATTTAAAGGCTACCACCTAGCAAGTGTGGTGTCTGGCGGTGACACCACATGTAACATCTATTTGTGTCACCGTGGTGCCAACGCTTGGTGAAACTTCTGCCGCAAATCCAGTAGCCCAATTACGCGATGTCAGTCAAACCCAGTGAGTTCTAGAAATGGTGTCTTTGTCGCCTTAAAGGCATTCTCGATTAACATCAACCCACCACTTCAAATATCAAAGGTAACTAACGTTCACGACCATTACAGCGTGTATATAAAGCAAACCTGATTTGCATCCTCATGGTGGTGTTACTAGCTCTACTCTGAGGCTACTGGCCCGAAATTTGAACAGACGTCATGTATCAGATGTACAAATACGCCTACCAACTTTCGTTTATGTCGCACAACTCCTTCTTGGGGTTTCGACTTTCTCTCATGAGTGTACGCTCCCATATTTCAGCTCTTATCACGTATCTCTTCGGGAAAGCCATTAGGAGAATTGTACGGCCTTCTAGTAGCGTGGGCCTCATGAAAAAACCTCTGTATGTTCTTCTTGCAGCACTACTGTCTTAGTGTATCTCGTCACCACTTAATCATCAGTCATTGCACTAAAGGCGGCTGCTGTGCAGTCTGTCGGTATGAATACTCCCGAGTCCATAATCCCAGAGATTGAATCTTTCTCAGTGCCAGAAAGACGATAACATTCTGCACGTTCACATCCTCTAGGCATTCTATGTTGCGCTCTCAACCTGGGAAGTTCCAGTAACGCTAGACACAACAGTCATCACTTACGACTCCGAGGACACATACTCACATTATCCATATGCAGGAATCGTGAAATAAGTAGGGAAATCACGCTCCTAGTCAGACATACAATAGAAGCAAGGAAGGCTGCAGGATAGCAATTATGCATTAAACACATGATAGCTAACAGAATCAAAAATTTCTTTTCTTTTTTGTGTGGTCCCATAATTTTAATTCTAATATGCGTCAAGAGCGAAATTCATTCGAAGCTCCTCAAATTATCTACAGTGCAATTTCATCTGGATTCAGATCTCTACTTACAGATTTTTATCTAGACTGTGTCACTTGAGACATTACTACAGATTACTATCTCTGTCACACCCTGGTATTGTGATTTTGAATTTTTGTTTTACTTTTTGAAAATGTAAAACATTTAGCATAGATTTTTGTCCAAGATTAATGAATATGACGTTTTAAAGATTAGGAAATATTAAGCTGTTATGATTCAGAATAGTCATTGCCATGTTGATTACTGTTAAAAAATGTGTGGTTATCTGTTTATTAACTTCCGTCTGTAAATTGAGCTTTCTAATAAGGTAAATAATTAGGTAACAGTAAGCAACTATTTAAAAATTTAGTCGTTTCTATTCACGTGCAGTCAGTGAACGAAATAATGAAAACTAAAAATATATAAGGGAAGAAGTTGATGGCAAGTGAATCTATTCCATCGTGTTAACCACCACGTGGTAAGGAAAATTTAGACGATATGTGCAGTTAGGTAGCAGTAGTAAACTATTTTCTTCTCTGGACGCCATGAAATGGACAAAATTATTCCCATTTAGCTTTATGAAACAATTACAGTTTAACTAATAACTGACATTTGGTAATTGCAGATGTCTCTGATTGATGCATGATGATTTGCCCCATTAGTTCGCCGCTTTTTATTTTAGACTGTGGTCCATTATATGCTATTTAAGCTCAGACCGTGAGCATTCCGAAGTCAATTTTCATAATTTTTCCAGGTATCAGTATATCTTTCGATATCTATCTGCTCTGATATGACACTCAAAATATTCCTAGCGCACATTAATCGTTTCTACGAAGCTCTAGAGTGCATCATTCACCATTTTGGTCGCCCTTTTCACTACAGGAAAACACCATAGGCTGTAAAAACTTTCAAAACAGAACATTACGTACCACTACGTATACAAGTCTTTCGAGGCCGTTAACATTGGTGATAAAACCTTCTGAGTCGTTAGGCCACGCCATATTCCTGTACAGCATTTTCCCACGCTCGAAGTTTCGATTCCTCTCCTCTTCTTCAGGATTCCACTGGGGTCCCTGGATCGCTGGACATTGTTGCGTTAATTTATCAAAATCTATTTTCTCGCTCATTTTTTTCGAGAAATGCAGCTATGAGATAAAAATCTGGAAAGCTGCCAATGGCGTGCCTTGTGTGTAGACTAGGTGGATCGTGTAGGCAAAATCCTCCAGAAGAGAGGTATAAGGATTCCATTTTTCAGTCAACTTAAGATAAAAGATTTCTTCCGACTTACACGGACTTGCGAGGCCGCCTCTACACGGCGGCATTAGGCCGATATGAAGTGTTGTGTGGTTGATTAATAAAGGAACGATTAAAGAGCTTTAACGCCATATACATTTAAGACCAAATGCGAAACAGTTGGGAGAAGAGCATCAAGATGAGTGTGACCAGGATGTGAATTTTAAGAACATACATGTGCTAGCCAGATGAAGTAAGATTCATAGCATGGAAGTCCTTGAACCTGTCGAAAAATTGAAGAATGAGTACAATTACAATAAATGAACGGCTACACGTTTCCGCCTTCGTGATTGCTCGTTATTACGGAACTAATCAGTCAGCCATGACAGGACATGAACAGCTACCATGAAACAATAGAGGCGAAACAGCAATAATATTTTGGTTTCTCCCACTGTTTTTGTACATGCTTTCAATATTTATCCAGTTATGACGGATGGCCAAAGAAAGCTGAAGACTCTTCTACCTACTGACTCTTTTCCTCTGGGAAAAGCACTGAAAGTAGCCTTTTACAGGTGAACGTGAATCCTGATGAAGATCCCAGCAGAGGGATCGATACGTCGAACATTGAAAAAGTGTGAAGAGGAGTATCACGTGGTACAACGATTCAGAAGACTTTATCATCGAAACTTACATGTGCTAGTAAGAAGTATTCAATACTGTGAATTAGGTGGATGTGAAAAGTTTAACTTTGACGACAATGGTCGTTGGACATCTTGTCCGACAAACAGTACAGCAAACAGTACCGCTTCGTTGTTTTTCCACTTATCAGTAAATAACGCCACTTTCTTTTCCCTATCTTCATTACGCACGTTCTGTCACGTTTCTGTTTATGTCCGTCTCCCGCCACTTTTATCATGTTATCGCTACCAGCGCTCTTCTTTGAAATCTACTTGCCTGTATTTTGTCTTTGTTGTACTTTTCGTGAACGAATGTAATCTATGGTTTTTTGCTGCTTTTGTCATAACTATTTTCACTTTTTATCTCAAAGCTATGTTGGGGGCTTGTGTTGAGACCTCTACTGTTGTTGAGACGACGGAGAGTGGTGTGAGGTGGAGCTGGTCTATCAGCGACCTGGACGGTAGTGATAAAACATTAGCGTAACAAGAATTTGTCACATAAAAGTGTACAATCGTGTACTGATCTCTATGATTGCTTTCTTCTCTGTGTCTGCTCCAAGGCCAGCAGCAGTGCAGCGCACGACCTCTGAACGTGCTCAAGCTGTCTCAACAATCTTCGATGGACGCTGCTCAGTAGCGTCCATTCACGTCAACATGGTGTCACGTGGCGGCAGGTCTCGCAGGCGGTCGGAGGAGACCGTACAGCAGGCGTTGCTGCCGGGGACAGCGGCTGCATATTACGAGGGTAGTTCAACAAGTAATGCAACCTATATTTTTCTCGGCCGATGTCAGTTGAAAAAATATGGAACTTGTTGCGCCACATCGTGCAATGTTCCCGCTTCAGCTCCTACACTTACATGAAGTTCCGTTAATTGGGGGCGCTATACTTATCCTTTCAAATGACTCCATTAAAGGGGGGAGGGGGTGAATTCCATGCAGAGGAGAATTGTCACTGAGTGTCTTTTGGCGGGAAACCAGAGCATCGCAAATACTCACAGGAGACACGGGGACCTAGCATGGGCGAGGTGTGTCACCAACGCAACATAGTCACACGAACCTGTCCGTTCTCCGTCGTTCAAGCCAGCCGCAGAAGCTGTGACTCCTGCGACGTTGGAACATCCGGACACTCTCATTCGAGGTGATCGACGGATCGCAATCAAACGCCTTGCTGCACAAATGGACGTCTCTGTTGGTAATGCTGACACATTCATCAATCAGTTGGGGTACTCAAAGGTGTACTGCCCGGATCTGGCACCTTTCGACTTTCATCTGTTTGGCCCAGTGAAGGATGCAGTGCGGGAAGCAGTACATGGATGATAGGGACGAGATGCAGCGAGAGAATACTACGTCGAAAAATAGGATATTGTAACGAAATAAATCTCGGGTGAACAGCCTGGTATGTGTGCATAGGACACAATATTTCGGCAATCGACCACGTTGCCATTATCAGATGCTCTGATGTACTGACCGGCGGTGGGCCGGCGCCATGTATATGTAGGACAATCCCGCTCCTCTCTCAGGAAGCGCCTGAGGGAGGAGCGGGAGGGAGGGGGATTGTCCTATATATACATGGCGCCGGCCCACCGCCCGTCAGTACATCAGAGCACCTGATAATGGCAACGTGGTCGATTGCCGAAATATTGTGTCCTATGCACACTCATACCAGGCTGTTCACCCGAGATTTATTTCGTCATAAAATACGCCTGGAGAAATTGAAGAATCACATAGAATATTGTGCCCAAAAATGTGTGGAATAATATGTTGCTTTGGAATCCTGAAGAAAACCAATCTGCTTTCAGAAAAAAAAGTTTTGCGTTACTTATTGAACGCCCCTCGTACCAGAGCACTCTCATAGATATCGAAGGGATATGATCGACTAACCGCTCAGCAGCCCTGCACGGTTTTCAAATGGACAACAGGTCGGTCACGCCACCGAGGAAGGCCAGGGATGTCGAAGACTGCTTACCGGTGCTAGCTGGGGACAGACGCTGTTAGCACGCCTTGCGAATACTGTCACAGGCGGACGGTGCACCAAACACCATCGGTTATGTTCAGAAAGCTGGAGGTAGAAGTCTCCAGCTTACAGAAACCGAGTACAGCAGAGCAGACAGATTTGAGTTTTGAAAGCGGAAGTCATCTTGGTGCACGATAGCAGAAAATCACAGGTTTGGTCTTACAGCTGGTGTGCTGCTACGTAATTAATAGGAAGGCTCGAAAGCCTGAGTACTTATTACTGTTAGGTTGAGGCAATAACGTTACGCCTGGCCGGCGATGACCGAATGTTGCCTACTTTTCTGCACTCATCAGCGGTCTTCATCATCCCTCTTTTCCACAAGAATGGGTTTCTGGGCTTCAGGTTGTTGCCGTTCCGCTATATCAGCAGACTAATAGGTATTCTTGTCAAAATTTTGCTCTCTTTGGCGAAAGCAAACTATGATGATAGAATGGGGTTATGTCTTCTTCTCGCTGACAACACGTTGAGGAGTCAAGTATTCAGGCATGCATGAGCAATAACTTCGGCGTTTGCTCTGCTGTTCATAATGTCGCGCTTCTGCCTCTTTGTCATTCTAATTACGACATGGGGAGTTAGTCTTGCTTGCCCTAGCTTGGTCCTGGACGGGGAAGACTCTGAGAAATTTTTGCATTTGCCAATAACACATTTCTAACGTGTAACAGTTATTTCCAAATAATTTAACGTTTAATAGGCAGAACTCTTATAGCACACTTGTCGCGATGTATTTGTTGTTAAACACGATGGTGTGCAAAGCATTAAAACGAAAGTAACGTAGCTCGATGAAACTTACAAGGGGAGGCCATGACATTTGGTACGCGGATTTACAGCAGACTTCGTACACTCGTAATACTCCATGAGGATAACAAAATGTGTAAGCAGTAGCGCGTACTTCTCAAGCGTCACTGAGGAAATCGCAAGCTAATTACGGTCATCAAATATATACCTGGGCATGGCCATTTTTTCCAGCAGCCGAGCGGGCACGGTAGCTCAGCGTGATCGGATGAAATGGCTCTGAGCACTATGAGATTAACATCGGAACTCATCAGTCCCCTAGAACTTAGAACTACTTAAACCTAAGGACATCACACACTCATTCCCGAGGCAGGATTCGAACCTGTGACCGCAGCAGTTGCGCGGTTCCAGACTGAAGCGCCTAGAACCGCTCGGCCACACCGGTCGGCTCAGCGTGATCGGTCAAAGAGCTGGGTACCCTCTGTAATAAAAAACTGAGTGAAAGGATCGACAACGAACTTGAACGGATGTCATGTGACGTCCGCAACGAACAAACACTACGATCAACAACGAACAAAAATGCAAAAAAAAAAGGTTAGCGTTCAAGGCCCGTGATCGCTGGATGGAGTCCCGTTCATCAGTTTTTTTTTTTTTTTTTTTTTTTATAATTTTCAACACAGACATTTTCCTTACTATTTATATTACAATTCACATAATGGAAAAAATACGTGTAATCGGATGGACTTTTATTAAATTTACAATGTTATTTGGCAGTCTACAAATTTATATTATGACAAATAATATAATATTCATAACTATCGACTAGTAAACGATCAAACGTATAAAGTGATACTGAAAATGTACGCTTGTCCGTGTCTTCAAAATTGTTCGTATTTAATCGAAAGATAACGAGAAATAGCTTTCCCTGAAGATGCTATTAAAATACACTCGATACTGCATGACCAATTATCAGCGCCGATATTTAAGGAAATACTGCGTTACGCCTGGTTTGCTTCCAAATTATCGGCTGAAAGCTGAAAGAGAGGTTTTTTGAAATTGTTAACAAGATTTGTTTTTCCACTGAAAACCTCGAAAGACCTTGCGTATGCGGAAACATAGCATTTATTCAACGCAACTGGTGCAGTTTAACATTATGTTTTCCATGTTTTTACGAAAAATGCCATCCTGCAACTTGTACTCGTAATGTCGAAAGCGACGATTAATTGTACATCTTTCGAAAGCCGTCTGTGGCGGTCAAAACTTGCAGGTAACAAGTCGATTCGGGCTCCTTCCTGGTATAAGGGACTTCTCAAATCACGGACAAGCATACATTTTCAGTACCACTTTATGCGTTTGATAGTTTACTAGTCGATAGTTATGAATATTATATTATTTGTGATAATATAAACTAGTAGACTGCCAAATAACATTGTAAATTTAATAAAAGTACATCCGATTATACGTATTTTTTCCATTATATGAAATGTAATATAAATAGTAAAGAAAATGACTGTGTTTAAAATAAAAAAAAACTGACGAACGGGACTCTGTCCAGCGATCACTGGGCTTCAACGCTACCCACTTTTTGTTTCGTTGTGTTTGGTCGTTGCGGACGCCACATGACATCCGGTCAAGTTCGCCTGCTGATCCTTCCACTCAGTTTTTTTTTATTGCAGAGAACAACCAGCTCTCTGACCGAACACGCTGAGCTACCGTGCCGGCGCCACTCGGCTACCGCCGCTTTGTGGTGAAAATGGCCACGCACAGGTATATATTTGACGACCTAAATTATCTTGCGATTTTCTCAATAACGCTTGAGAAGTAGGCGCTACTCCTTACACATTTAGTAGTCCTCATGGAGTACTACGAGAGTACGAAGTTTGCAGTAAATCCGCTTTCCAAACGTCGTGGCCTCCTCTTGTTAGACCATAGACAGAAAGAATCTATCTGAAAGAAATACGCAGTGGCACGAACAGAAACGATACTTTGAATAAAAGTACACTGAAGTTAGTGTGGTTCATGGTGGTTACCGGCACATTACAAACGGCAGGCCATGGTTCTCTGTAGGGTGCATGATCATCGTGGACGGCAATGCTCGCATGCTGGCCACAATCTTGGTAAGGAGATCTTGTAGTTCGGCCTCACATTCCTCCATCATCACACCTTACTACTCCTAAATGGTCGTCGGTGCATGTGGACGTGCTGCGATGTGTCCCGTCAACGTGTCACACACTTGCTCTTTGGGATTTAAGTCAGGAGAACGTGTGAACCAGTACATTCGCCGAGTATCCTCCAGTTGCAAGGGCCTCTCTATCTGCGCTATTCGACGTGGCAGCGCATTGTCAGTTATAAAAATGAAGTCGTGGCTGAGTGCACCCTTTCAAAGACGCACATGGGAAAGAGCACAGAGTCACAGCAACGTTAACCAGTGAGTGTGTCGTCTTCAACAATCTGGAGGTCAGTTCGCCCATGCAACTTCATGACTCCCCACTCCATGACAGTTCGACCACCAAAACGATCGTGTTCGACAGTGTTCCTGCGTGCATTACGTGTTCTCACCACGCGCCATATGAGGATACGTACCGGGTGATCAAAAAGTCAGTATAAATTTGAAAACTGAATGAATCACGCAATAATGTAGATAGAGAGGTACAAATTGACACACGTGTTTGTAATGACGTGGGGTTTTATTAGAACAAAAAAAATACAAAAGTTCAAAAAATGTCCGACAGATGGCGCTTCATCTGATCAGAATAGCAATAATTAGCATAACAAAGTAAGACAAAGCAAAGATGATGTTCTTTACAGGAAATGCTCAATATGTCCACCGTCATTCCTCAACAATAGCTTTAGTAGAGGAATAATGTTGTGGACAGCACTGTAAAGCATGTCCGGACTTATGGTGAAGCATTGGCGTCGGATGTTGTCTTCAGCATCCCTAGAGATGCAGTTCGATCACGACACACTTTCGACTTCAGGTAACCCCAAAGCCAATAATCGCACGGACTGAGGTCTGGAGACCTGGGAGGCCAAGCATGACAAAAGTGGCGGCTGAGCACACGATCATCACCAAACGACGCGCGCAAGAGATCTTTCACGCGTCTAGCAATTTGGGGTGGAGGGCCATCCTGCATAAACATCGTACGTTCCACCAGGTGTTTAACAGCCAGGCTGGGATGCGATTCTGTAACATATCGGCCTACCTCTCACCCGTCACGGTAGCAGTTACAAAACCAGAATCAGGCATTTCCTCGAAGAAAAAGGCCCGATAACGGTAGATGTGGTAAATCCAACCCATACCGTGACTTTCTCGTCGTACAATGGAGTTTCCACGACAGATCTAGGATTTTAGGTAGCCCAAATTCTGCAGCTGTGGGCTTTGACAGACCCTCAGAGCGGAAATTGAGCTTCGTCGGTCCACAACACGTTACTCGACCACTCGTCATCTTCCGCCAACTTTTGAAACACCCACACCGCAAATGCCCTCCGCGTCACTAAATCGCCAGGTAACAGTTCATGATACCGATGGATTTTGTACGGATAGCATCGGAGGGTACGCCTCAGTGCCAACCAAACAGTAGTGTATGAATGCCGGTGCGAAGTGCGACTGCACGAGGCTGACTTCCCCGTGCAAAGACGAACGCGCTACAGTCTCCATTTCTTCCTGAACTGTCTCAGCAGCAATACGCCTTGTGAAACGTCCCCTTAGAAAAATTAATGAATTACTGTGCTGATAAATCTCTTACATTATTTACTTTTCAAACAGCTGAGCAAAACTGAACATTCTCAGACATTACTCTCTTTACTTATTCTGATCAACACTTTGCATTGTTGGAGTATTCGCCATTGTAGCGTTGGGCAGTTGGCTGTTAACAGCACGTAGCGCTGCGCAGTTGGAGGTGAGCCGCCAGCAGTGGTGGATGTGGGGAGTGAGATGGCGGAGTTTTGAGAGCAGATCATCTGGACAGATACAGTAAATTATTAATATTGGATACCATAGACTGATATAGATATTATGACTTTTGAACACTATTAAGGTAAAAACATTGTTTGCTCTCTATCAAAATCTTTCATTTGCTGACTACACTTGTGCTCGGTCGGCCACTACGGGGCCTACCGGTTAAACAACCCGTGGCTTCGAACTTCGAAATCATTCTCGCCACAGCTGCATTTGGCAACGGACATTTACCCGTTCGAATCCTCTTCCTATGTGCGATAGGATCGTAACGCTGAACTAGCACATTCCCCATTCTGATAATACAGCTTCACTAAAAGCGCCTTTTCAGGTAACGTCAACATGCTGCGACTGCTGGCGCATCTGATTCTCTCTCTCATTACAGCTCCTTTTATACACGATTGTCATGCGCAGCCACTGACGTTTTGCTGTCCAGCGCCATCCGTCGGACATTTTGTGAACTTTGTTTTTTTTGTTCTAATAAAACCTCATGTCATTCCAAGCATGTGTGTTAATTTTTACCTCTCTATCTACATTATTCCGTGGGTTATTAAGTTTTCAAATTTATACTGACCTTTTGATCACCCGGTACATTCTCGGGTGGCATAATTATGCATGGGCGTACTGATTTCCAAATCACTAAGCACGAACACTCACCGGTAAACAATATTGTGTCATTGTACACGTTTCTCATATGCGTCTTTTAAGGGGTGGCTTCAGCTCTGAGTTCACTTTTATGGATGGCAATGTGTGACCACACAGAACAGCGCAAGTGGAGAAGCTCTTGGAACGAGACGATATTCGACGAATACAGTAGTCTCCTCTTTCCTCCGACTTATATGCAATCGCGCAAATGTGGGATGCATTGGGGAGACGTATGACAGCACACCATATGCACCAACTAGCGTCCACCAATTGTCAACTACGCTGCTAGAGGAATGGAATGTTCTATCTTTCAGCTTCCTTACCAGCCTTGTGGCCTACAAGGGAGCACATTGTAGAGCATTCATTGCCATCCGTGATGACCATACGTCCTATTAAGAACCATGCCCCACCGGTTTTAATGTCCAGGTGAGCATCATAAATCGCGGTGACTTCAATATAATTAGTTTTGTAGAAAAGTGTCATTTCTATTCTTCTCATTTGGTATTCGAATTAAACAACCAGTTTATTGTTATCAGTCACTGTTTATTTATATCCACAACGTGCTTCGAAGTCTTAAACCTCCATCATTGGATGGATTTACATGTGTTAGTATGACATGTGTGTTACGATTTTGGGGTAACTCGAGGCACTGTCTAGTGCACGAAACAAACACTATTCCAGAGCATTGTTTTGCGGACGTTTTTCACTGAAAACTAAACTTACGTCTAAAGACGAAAATAAGCAACTAAAATACAATACCTCCAGTGGTCACAGGCTCCTTTCTCTGTCGTAACACATCACATATAAACTGTCATATTCTGTAAACAACGATGATGTCTTGAAACTACTAGGTACAAAAACATGTAGCAAAACAATAATATTGTCTCGAAATACAAAGCATATACACGTACCATCCAGAACATTATGGCCACCGACCTACTATCGATATAGACTCGTCCAGGTGATAACAGCGTCACCTGGCGAAGAATGATTGCTAGTCAGACACACGTATCGTGCATCTAGTGTCAGCGAGCGTGCTGTCCGTATATAGAATGGAGAAGGCGTGCGATCTATCTGAGTTTGACTGAAGGCCTATTGTGATGGCCCGAAGACTTGGCAAGAGTATTTCGAAAACGGCACGACTTGTCGGATGTTCAAGGAATGCTGTGCTCAGCGTCTTCAACATGTGGCGAGACCAAGGTGAAGCAACTTCCGGACGTCGTGAGGTTGGGTCCAACCCTCGCTACAGACACTGGACGTCAAGGGATGGCCAGAGTGGTAAAACAGGACAGGCGGCAAAATGTGGAGAACTCACATCAGAATTCAATGTTGAGCAGTGTACAAGTCTGTCTGAACACATGGTGCACCAAACACTCCTAAAGATGGGCCACGGCAGCCGACGACCCGTGTATGTACCAATGTTAACTCCACGACATCGGTAACTGCAACTGACATGAACACGTAACCGTCGACACTAGACCTTGGCACAGCGGCAGGGCGTTGAAGGTCTGATGGCTGCCGATACCTTCTTCGTAACGCCGATTGGAGGGCGCTAATTCGTCGTCTTCCAGGGGAACAGCTCCTTGACACACGCGCTTCAGGACGGAGACAAGCTGGCGGCGACTCTATTAGGCTCTGTGGAACATTCATGGGAAGACACCATGACCGACAAGGCGTATCGTACGCTCGTTGTAGACCACGTCAACCCCTTCATGAAAATTATGTTTCCCGACGGCAGTGGCATTTTTCAACAAGATAATGCGCTATGCGGTGGTTGGTTCGAGCAACATTGTGGAGGGTTTCAAGTGATGTGCTGCGCCCTCTCCCAATCGCAGTATCTGAGCCCAGTCGAACATAAATGAGTTAATGCCCCCCCCCCCCCCCCCACCACCACCCCGGAATTCGCGTGAGTTAGTTGACTTCTGTGCACAGTGGTGGTGCCATGGTGCCAACTCTCCAGCGACCTATCGAGGCCTCATTGTTTCCATGCCACGATCCTTCACCGCCAATATCCGTGCCAGTGTTGGACATACCGGCTATTAGGTGGGTGATCATAATGTTCTAACTTATTAGTGCATATCAGTATTATTTTGAAATAAGTGTTAAAGGATTGTGGGGATCTTTGTTCAGTTTGCTGAGTTCATGCGTTGGAATAAATATTTCAGTTGCTATACAAATCCTTTTCTATCAGGTTTATGTTACTTAAATCTCACACTCGTTTATATAATCACGTGGGATGTTGCAAACTTTGAGTACAACAATCATGTTGCCAAAATTATAGATAAATAACAGTTTTGGCCGGGAAGGATGGAGGCAGAAAGATAGATAAATAGAAAGAGGGAGAGAGAGAGAGAGAGAAAGGGGAAGGGGTAGATTCAGGTACAGAAGGTGAAAGGAATAATTGGAGGAGAGCAAACTTTTCCGTGCCAGGGGGTTCTTAAGATTATATCGGTTACATGTAACAACTAATTAAAGCTTGGAGTAATAGATTGGTTACGCTTTAAAAATATGCAGACAGGTACACAGTGTATGCTGTTAATTTATGTACAGCCGCGCGGGATTAGCCGAGCGGTCTGAGGCGCTGCAGTCATGGACTGTGCGGCTGGTCCCAACGGAGGTTCGAGTCCTCCCTCGGGCATGGGTGTGTGTGTTTGTCCTTAGGATAATTTAGGTTAAGTAGTGTGTACGCTTAGGGACTGATGACCTTAGCAGTTAAGTCCCATAAGATTTCACACACATTTGAGCATTTTTTTAGTTGAAGTACGTATAGTTTCAAGCTGACAGGGGGTACAAGTTGGTGGTGTGATGGTAGATTAGTAAATGAGGCCATTGTTCATTTGGGGAACGCGATGGTAACATATCTAAGTATTTATTGTAAATGCGAAGGTGTGTGTGTGTGTGTGTGTGTGTGTGTGTGTGTGTGTGTGCATTTGTGTGTGTGGGTGGGGGTAGGGTGCATTTCTAATTCAACAATCCAGGCTGTTGTTGAAACCAGAGATGATACTATTATAAATGCTGTCATTTTTCTCATTTAAGATGGATTCAAGTTGTTTTCATTGGGTATTTCCTTCAGTGACCTTCTGTACTGTACTGCACTGTAGTAGTTCTTTCTACATCTCGTGGAGCTATGTTGCTTGGTAGTGACACGTCACGTGAAAGATACTTTCATCCTAATGTTTTGCACCACACCAGTGTGTGTAGAAAGCCTAGTTAGATGTAAAAGACAGTCTGGCGAATTAATCTTGCGAGGCTAAATAAATCAGTTAATGAACTGCATAAAAATAATTACTGTTACACAAGGTTAGAGGGAAAAGTCATAACGAAAGAAAAATATTTCCCCTTTAATCTTTTCAATTTCAAAGCGACAGTAGGATATTCTTCGTTTTCGCTCTCATACTGAAACGGTCGCTGGTACTGGTTCTTCGCTGCCCATACACAGGCCACTCTTTATGTCTTCTCCTATATGGGAGGCCTGTCGTTAATACTGTTGTCTCCGCTGCAGCAGAAACCTAGATAAGCTAGCGGCCAGACGAGGGAGGGCTCGTAGATGTTTACAGCATCCGTTCGCAGTTCCAATATTCCCAAGAGAATCGTGTAGCGCGTTGGCGCCGCCGTAAAATAGAAGGGAAGAGAAATGGCATAAAGTATCCTGTCGTGGAAAAGAATTACGGAACATTTCCTGTGAGCCGAATCAAATAAACTGATAAACCACGTCCCCATAGTTTGTTGTTTTAACATGTAACAACTCACGATATGATCATGGTGGGTTTTGAATGTGAATGTTAAAATCACTGTGTACATATTTTCCTCGCCTATACCAACCAAATCACTGCACTTATTTCGTTTCGCTTTTTTTTTCGTCATTCAGTTCTTTTATTCAGTGTCAGTGTTTTTGTTGTACACTGTCATAATTAAGAGAGTAAGTTATGATGACATTTCATTAGATACCAATGTAGTACATATTACTTCTGAACCTATTAGCTTTGTAGATAACTCACGAGCAGTAGTATGTACTGGCTGCAAGAATTCAGACTTGGTTAGTAATCAAGCTTACGTGGTGGCTTAGTAGCTCTGAGAAAACTTCTGTAGCTGAGGGGCAACCGATGACATCATCCCTAGTACGATGTCTGTCATCGCGGAATTTTTATTTGATAACAAAAGCTCCTGAACAGCGTGAAGCGATCAACGACGAATTTTATTCCCTTTGTTATTGCGATTTGCAATGTAGAATAAAGACTGTTACACTCTCCCAAACGGCATGTGGGGAGAAGTATTGTTTCCGTCACTAACACAGAAGTTAAGGGACAATCGTTCTCGAGTAACTAGTCAATACATCCGCCTATATAGTACTTTCACATACGTACTTTTCAATCTCAACAACTTTGCAAAAACTCTTAAGGGGAAAGATCAATAGCCGTAAAAATGATTAGTCACTAAGAGAAAAATCTTTGAGACCCGTACTTACAGGGCAATGAGAAGGGAGAGACAGCCTGTTGTTTCAAAAGGAATTAGGAGAAGTTCGCCGTTAGGGGCACCGTTTTTCATAACACGAGCGGACGCGCAGGGCATTTTATACACATGTAACGAACAGCTGCATTTATGTTAGCAAAATTACAGTTTAATCTTAGTTTAATAAAACAACGATAAAATAAACTAACATTAATGAGCTAAATCAACTTTTAATCAAACAATAATAAAATAAACCTTTCATTATATCAATTTGTGACCACACGGAAGGGTAACCCCACAATAATGACCCAGTCGAAGCATTTAATAGCGCATTTGCATTAGATCCCTGTCAACCGCATATTTGATTACTAGTTATCTCGTGCATGACTTGATAGCTGCCTCATTGTAGAATTGTGCTACTACCTCAGAATCTGGTCATTTTCTTGCACGAATCGTAAATTCTTTCTCGCCTAGCTTGGCGTTTATTTCATATTACTTCTGCTCACTTCGACGTAAGACAACACAATTTATTACTGTGTCAGGTGAAGCAATAATGGATTAGGTACGGGCTCACAACTGTACAACAACAATGTAACGTTAAAAAACAATATTATTTATGATTGGCCCACCTTCTACACAAACGCGACCGCTGGAAGTTAAAAAAATAGATCGTTGAGAAACTGACAATCCATCTGGAACGGAAATCCAAGACGGTACAGAGAACGTGAGCATAAGGCCCAAGTAAAACAGCGAGGACACTAACTGGGAAAACTTAAGAAGACTGTTTCACTGGACGGGAAGCCCATTGCTGGGTGATAATGTAGATGTTAAAGCTCAGGAACTGATAGCGGCTATACATAAGCCAATGGAGGCATCGATAACTGTCGGGAAACGTCATTCAAAAGGAGCATCTTGCATCTGGATCGGTAGAAGCAATTCGTGGAGGCTAACGTAGAAACAGATCCTAGGGTAAAGCATACAAAACTGACTGCGAGAAAATACGAACACCAACAGTCTTATCACTCAAAAGGAATGATGGGGCGGTAACAAAAGTTGGGAACATTCAACTGCTCTGCTAACGGAAATACTATTTCCTTAACGACGGAGAAGAAGGCGAGACAAGAGATCAGCATAGGTTACCGAAAAAGTTATGGGAAACAACTGACTCAGTGGGACTCATCAGCAGAAGCAGTATTCTCCTGAAGATGGCGTCCAGTTGGATCGCCGAAATATCGAATCGAGTTGATTTTAGGATCCGGCAGCAAACCCGAAGAGTCTTTCAAGAACCCGTGGCAGTTACGGAACGAAAGAGTAATTGTTACGTCTTCATAACAGTTCCGGATCATCGGTTACGCTCTTCTGGACGTTATCAAAGTATCAAAGTGACTGCCTTTCAAGAGGTTTGTTAGCTAGGAAAAATAAGAAGCCACAGGAACTGCAGTTCGCTAAATATGGAGTGGGACAGGCAGGGTGCTGACGTAAGAATTTCTTGCCAGAAATTCGTTGGTGGAGATTCCATCCTTCACAGCCCATAGTCGTGACGCACCATCCAAGTGTTAGCAATACATATTTACATAGTGTTCTCGTCTTCCTAAGTGTCTTAATGACTTTCTGACGAAAGGTTTGGTATACATTTAGCTTGAAAAACTCAGATTTTTTGGTAATGGTTTCTACACTGTAAAAATTAATATCCGTATCCCACCTTTCTCAAGAGAGGAAAAGTTTTCAATGTGCCTTTCTCAGTTCGGTGATACCGTACACGAAAATCGATAATTTGTCGCCTGCGGCAACGCGAATGAAGAATTGCGATTCCCTTTGAAGGCGACCCAGAAGACCGAAACGAACATATTCTTTGATAGTGTTCTGCTCAATTGTGATGTCCCCTGGAACCATCATTGTGCATACTTTTCAGATGTTCAAAACCAATATTAAAATTGCATGGACGAGAGAAACGTAGTAATTAAACCAAATACTGATAATTCTCTCCATCATTTAACGACCTGACCTCACATGCCTGCCATCTCTTTCCACTTTATCATCAGTTCCTGAAGTTGACTTTCGTGCAGTTGCTTTGTCTTTCACTACTTCTAGACTTCTGAAAAGGTGTATCTTGGATAGGACGCCTTGTCTTTAGGCTGTCTGTGGCTTTTCATTTGACACAGTAGCAGTACTATGGAGCTTCACAGAAAACTGTTAAAAAAACATAAACGTCGTGTGGCTAGAACCTCCCGTCAGGTAGACCGGTCGCCTGGTAAAGTCTTTTGAGTTGACGCCACTTCGGCGACGCCACTTGCGCATCGATGGGGATGAGATGATGATGATGATTATGATGATGAAGAAAACACAACACCCAGTCCCTTAGCGGAGAAAATCTACAGCCCAGCAGGGAATCGAACCCGGGCCCCTTGGCGTAACAATTCGTCGCACTGACCACTGTTTTTTCATCGGGTTTTGTTGGTTCCATTGGTTCAGGGCGGACGTCCCATGACATCCGCTGGGGGTCATTGTTCACCCGTTCACTCAGTTTTATTTTTATTACTGATGGCAGATAACCTTCTAACCGGACACGCTGAGCTACCGTGCTGGCAGACCACTCGCCTATCAGGGCGGACAGTAAACTGATAATTTTGCCGGTTCATGTTCGGAAGGAAGTTGACCAGCATAACTTCACTTCAGACACTCTGAAAACTCGTGTATCAACTGCATGTCAAGTGTACGTTTCAAAATCGTTGCTGTGCAAAGGGGAAGGCAGTTACGTCGTCGGTTCATGCATAGTGTTGTCTGTCTCAATGCGATTCTAAAGCATTTCTTACATCTCGTCCACAGTTACGTCGAATTCTGTACACTGATATGAATCTCTTCTTTGAGGGCGATAGTCAGATACTGTCTGTAGATGGTCTTGCAAGCTGAAAATCGGATCACACGGGGCAGAAATGTAGAATATTCACAATTTGTGCTTTTAGTCGTAAATTTATATTGTTATAATTAAAATGAAACAAAATTGTAACATATTACTATCAGTAAAATTTAGCTGCACTTTCTGTTATTGCCGGCCGGAGTGGCCGAGCGGTTCTAGGCGCTACATTCTAGAACCGCGTGACCGCTACAGTCGCAGGTTCGAATCCTGCCTCGGGCATGGATGTGTGTGATGTCCTTAGGTTATTTAGGTTTAATTCGTTCTAAGTTCTAGGGGACTGATGGCCTCAGACGTTAAGTCCCATAGTGCTCAGAGCGATTTTTTTCTGTTGTTCTTGGTCTATGAACAAGACACATCAAGAGCTTTCTGCAAACAGTTGTGTGACGGTACACACTTTAACTCTCGGACGAGGAAGCAAATGAGAACATTGCCCGGCGCATCTGTCAACTGATTTCTGTCGATATATTTAATACATTAAACTTCTTATTAAGTAAATTATGCCAAAAAATTCTTAGATTCAATCATCAGGTGGACTGTTTTGTTCGTTCCTCTACCGTCGGGCGGGAAGAAGGAAGATTGTAGCGTAACGTTCTGACTATTACCATGACTTTGAAGATGTAACATAAGGTTTATTTGACACAGGTGGCGAAAGCAGTCGATGTTTATCAGAGGAATATACTGAGCGCTTGGTTAATATGATGTACAGAAGGAAAATCTGAAATAGGATGGCAGGATGAGGATTGCAGTCCCTTTAATGCGGCATCAGTGTCTCGACTACTCTGTGTGTGTGTGTGTGTGTGTGTGTGTGTGTGTGTGTGTGTGTGTGACCGCAAGAGTGAAAGTGACGGGAGAGAGGTAGTTGAGGGGAGGATGGGGAGATGAGAAGGGATAAGAGCTTTACTCGATGTCGATCATTAGTATTCAACGATTATGACGTCCCGTCGTGAAAATGTAACATTGCGCGACCATTCGTCGCTTCACTTGTCGAGCGATTCGCTTCGGGCTAAACAGCATGGCATAGCAAAGCCCCGGAGGAGCGATGCAGTATTTCGGACCATTTCCAGCGGCCGCCGCTATCGTCGCGCCAGTCTGTCATACACAGCGCATCCAGCGCTCGCTGTTCCGCCATACACAGCGCATCCAGCACTCGCTCTCGCTCCAGCGCAAGAGGTTAAAAGCGTAATGAGTCGCGCGCCAGGGTCAAGTTCCAGCGGTGCGGGAGCGTGGCAGCGTCACTTGGTGTTTAGGAGTGGGTCATGCATTATGCATGTCGACGGCAGCGACCCATTAATTACGCCAGTTTATTCCAGCTGCCGCTGCTTGCCTGCCGCACTCAGCCGTTTCGTTGTCTACCTCCTCTTTCCCTTCCTTTCTTCTGTTCTCAGAGTTACTCCCTCTTCTCATCCTGGAAACGCATACAGACACACCCACCAACCGTCATTCACACACACACACGCACAGACACACACACACACACACACACACACACACACACACACACACATACACATGCATATACGGGAGATGAGACTGGCGTTAAGTCGAGAACAACACACACACGGATGCTGAGCATCTGTGAAGTCTACCCAGCAGGAGATTACAGCTCTGCTGGCTACCTTACCTTCTACTTCTTTCTGGTTTCAAAAGATCTCTCTCCCTCTCTCTTTCTACATGTTTTATTTAGTGACTACATCCCTCTACTTACCTAGAGGTATATCCCCACACTTGGCAAAGAAGTAACCATTTTTAACGGGTTCGCAACGGTTTCAAGAGGCACCCACAGTCGAAGTCGGTCGACTGCCTGAATTTCTGTTTGTCAGATTTTCGTTTTCGTCACGTATACTGGAGAGAAAGCTTCATTCGTTGGGGTTTTGCAGATTCACTTCAGGCACTCCACCATGTCATTGTGAAGCAGTCGTACCTGAGGGGTGTTATATGCATATACAGGGTGTAAGGAGTACAAATATGTTTGTATGTGGTACCTTAATATGTACATGCGTTAATGTATTGGGTGTTTTTCTTTGTGTTGAACACTCTTCCCACGAACACGAAACAAACTTTACTACCTGATGTTTACTGGGTGGTCGTACTGCTCTGCTAAGTAGACTTCACCTGTCACTAAAGACTCGCAGTTTTGCACCCCGGGGTTCGATTCCCGGCGGGGTCAGGGATTTTCTCTGCCTCATGATGACTGTGTGTTTTGTGATGTCCTTAGGTTAGTTAGATTTAAGTAGTTCTAAGTTCTAGGGGACTGATGCCCATTGATGTTAAGTCCAATAGTGCTCAGAGCCATTTGAACCATTTTTTGCGCCCCCGTGTCCACACTTCAACACCTGACCTGCTGCCCAGGGGAAATACGCATTAATGGTTTGCTCTTGCCGCATGTGCTCGCAGGTAATAAAGAACATAAAAACGTATGACTCGTAATGGCTACAATTATTAGTCTGCAAACGACGGAAATAGTAAGGTAATGTTTTTCAGTACGCAATCCTCCGTCACCAATAGAAATATCTACCTGTTATATCCTGTATAAAGGCAGAAACAAAAGCTGCTAATAGGAACAATTACAATAACTCCATATTGTAAGAATCTGTTTCATTGACGGGCATAGCAAAATTCGTGTATGAAGTGTGATCAAATACCAATGGGAATTTTTGTTTTTCTTAAAGAATCTTTATTTATTCATCAACATCATCTTTTCCCCTTCAAAGCAATGCTCCCCATCAGTAATACACTTGTACCAGCGCTTTTTCCAATCTTAGAAGCTCTTCTGGAACTCACTTTTTATTTTTATCTTACAAGTGATGGCAAAGCGATGTCCTTTAATGGTTCTCTTCAACCTCGGGAATACAAAGAAGTTGAAGGGGCCATGTCCGGTGAATAAGGTGGCCGATGCAATATAACGGCTATAAATCACAAATAAGCTTTGAAGTGCGGGAACATTATGGTAATACAATATCCACGTGTGGTTTTGCCACAATTTTGATCGATTCCTTCTAATTGCTTGACTCAAATGGTGCTTAAGTTGCAGGTAGTATTCCTTAGTGACCGTACGACCATAAGGCAGGAACTCACGATGCGGTATCCCATTGTAATCGATGGAAACAGTGAGAAGAACCTTCACATGTTATCGAACAAGTCGAATTTTCTTCGACTTTCATTCTTCAGGCCGTTTCCATTGGGTCGACTGTGTCTTAATTTCGACGTCATGCTCATATACCTATGTTTCGTCAACTGTTATAGTATTCTGTATAAGTTCTGGCTTGTCGTCGATTGCATTCAGCGGTTCCTGAGCGATGTTTACGCGACGTCATTTTTGGTCGAAATTCGACAGTCTCGGAGCAAACTTTCCTGCTACAATTTTCATGCCCAAAACACGGGAGAAAATTGGAATGAGCCAAAGGATATGTCGGCATCATCAACAACCTCTGGTTCCTTGATTGTCCAGAAACATTTTCGTTACTACTTCCACATGTCGTCAATAATTGATGTGTTAGGGTGTCTAGGGCGGTCGTCATCTTCAACGTTTCTCGACCATCTCTGAAACGTTTATGCCATTGGTAAACCATTGTGTTACTCATACTAGATTTGCCAGAAGCACAGTCAACATTTCGAATGCGGTGCTGCACTTAATTCCATTATTCAAGCAATATTTAATGCAAATTCTTTAATCCACTTTTTAAAAACTAAACCTACTCGAACAGGCCGTGAAGGCCCCACGGTATCGACCGTCTGCCATGTCGTCCACAGCACCCAGTTGTCACTGGACGCGGATATGGAGGAGTATGTGGTCAGCACACTGCTCTCCAGGCCGTATGTCAGTTTACGAGACCGGAACCGCTACTTCTCACTCAAGTAGCTCCTCAGTTTACCTCACAAGGGCTGAGTGCATCCCGCTTGCCAACAGCCCTCGACAGACGGAATGGTCACCCATCCAAGTGCTAGCCCGGCCCGACACCGCTTAATTTCGGTGATCTGACGGGAACCGGTGTTACCGCTGTGGCACGGCCGTTGGCTGATCCACTTTGTAGAAAGTAAAAATTCTTCAAACACTCGAAACCACGTGTAACCTTTCCGACTGTCATCAATAAATTAAATATTCAAAATAGCTAAAAAGAGAACATCAGGAGCATCTGTACCAACGAAGTAAAAAAAAGTTTAAAAAATCGTATGTATAATGCCAGCGAAATTATGCTGTGTCTTCTCGACAGTAATTTCAGTTTATGCTAAGCTCTAATTCGTTATTTGACGTTAATGATTTCACGATTTCACGTCACAGATGCCATGACGGCTTATTTTATCACATAACAATGAATGTCACCGGCATTACTTGTTGGATATTATTCTCACGGAAGATGGTGGCGGTTGTATAACGTGTGATAATTTCGACTCGCAGATTTTCGTCAGAATGGATGATATTTTCTTGCATGTCTTTGTTTTGTCCAAATCGAACGTCTGTAAACAGTGGTGTTCTTCTCAACAATGTTACTTTCTGTACTCCGCCAGTACCTTAAGTGAAAACTGTGGTAAACCGGAAAATATACAACAGCACGTGTAGCAGCAGCGGATCGGCGGAAGGTGAGGCCTCGGTTCCAGGTACAACGCAACGAGACCGCTTCGAGTTAGGTCCCGCGCTTCGGCACACAGATGCTCTCGATCACATAGCATAAACTATAGCAGATTCAGTAACAGCAGCAATTTTAGTTAAAATGTTGAAACTTTTGCGAGAAATATTTCACAGTTAGTGCTCTCAGAAAATCTGTATGTGAGTATGAGGAAAAAACCTCGAAATTTGGAAGAATAACTGTCTGCTACGCCGGACGAGCTACAACAGTAAAAATGCGAAGTAAAATGAGACTACCTGCTTGTACAGGCTACAACTGAAAAATTGGGCATGAAAGTAAGCAAGGCGGATATGGACACATGACATCGGTTGGATGAAGAGCACCAGTTGCTACAAAATCGTAGACAATAATTATAAAGTTCTTCTCAAGCTGGAAAAGGACGGACATTTTTGGCTAAATGAAAAAAGTATCGAACTATTTACAATAAGACAAGGTCTGACACACGGCTAAAGATTTTGAACAATTCAGTATCCCATTTCTGTCTTCAAAACGTGCGGATTCAGGACGCCCCGATAATTATCAAGACAACTGTTGGAAAGAAGGCAGTTACAAATATAATAGAACTGAATAACATTGAGTACAGGTACGCGAGACAAGCTGTAAACATATCTTAAGTGTATTTTTCTAATAATATATGCTTCTAAATTCCACGATTGTGCCTGTAAAGGGTAATATTGAATGAAATCCTTTACCAATCACAACTGAAGGTTGTTACTGAAATCACAACCTATTTCGAGATCATGCCCATCTTAAGGTGATTGTATAACCAGTTTAATATTTCGATATTAAATGTTGGAGTTCACTGTTCATCAGTAAAGGCAAATTACGTGATGCTGAAAAGGAACGAAAGTAAAATAAGTAGAAATAACAAAGTGATGAGAGCTGAATGTACTTGCATTAAATGGAGTATCCAAATCGGATGTAACCAAAGTAATCAATCGAATCAAGACGGAACTTCATATTTGTCGGGAGAGTAATGAACAGAGCCGTCATATTTCGATTTTCACACATTAATGCCACTTAAAAATATTTCATTAACAGTGAATTAGACTTGAAATCGCAGCATATAGTGTGATTACATTCGAATACATAATTTACTAAAATATTCAAATGTGTGTGAATAACTAAGGGACCAAACTGCTGAGGTCATCGATCTCTAGACTTACACACTACTTAAACTAACTTACGCAAAGGACAACACACACACACACACACACACACACACACACACACACACACACACACACACATGCCCGAGATAGGACTCGATCCTCCGGCGACAGGGCCGCGCAATTCGTGACAGGGCGCCTCAAAACGCGCGGCCACTCCGCGCTGCTCATAATTTACTGTCAAAGAGATTAGAGTTATGTGGAACAGAGACGTTACGCACTTGGAAACATAGAACGAATTACTGAGTTCTGAAAATTGTTACGTGCATGTAGAACCAGACTGTCAGATTATAATATAGGTAATAGTTACTTTCAAAAAATAATACGTTACATAGTTACCATCAAATAATAATATGTGACTTCTTTAAGATATATATGCTCTTATTCCGAGTAGTTGTGAATACACGTGGTTCCAGTTTTGTTTTGTTTCAACGGGAACATCGTTTGAACTTCATATGTTACATCGAGATGACAAAGCTCATGACATGCCACAATCAATGGTCTGGGGCATGCAACTCAGGGTGCAACAAATCCAAGAGATCCGTTTCTAGTACCAGTGCAAACATTCCGCTGGACTGAACCCATATTTGGCATAACGTGTTTCATGGCTACAAAACTAAACAGTGCTTTGTCTTGGGGACGAGGCAGAATCAGTTGTATCCATTTCAGTCTTGCACGTTCGCACAGAGTGCTCCAACTCTTTGTTGGAAGCTGAGTGAAACAGCATGGCAGCCAGATGCTGGATACTACTGTGAATAAAAAATTCTTCAGACTTCCGCATCTCCAATTGCTGACAGTTATCAGACAGGAAGGTCTGGAGAGCAGCCCTTGGTAGCAAAAATGACTGACAATATGACGTGACAGAAGGTCGCCGCTGCCATAGCTGCCGATTCAATTCTGCAAATAACCGTTGCTGTCGACATCCTGAGAGACAGTTTGGCAATACACAGGAAATTGGTCAATCCTGTACCAATAATCAAACCATCACATGCTTCTCAAAAAAGGACCTGCAACATTAGGTGTACCATGTCCAAAGAGTGCTCCAGAACCAGCAAAGGGGGACACTGATGAGATAGCACAGTGTGATTATCTGCACAGGCCACACAAGCCAGCGTAGTATGTTCAGTGTTATGATCGATCAATGGCCATTGGATGTGACGCTGTGCCGAATGTTTCATATGAGGGATATCCCCATGCAGAGTGTGCAGCAGCTGAAGCGTGCAAGCAAAATGCTGGAAGAATCGCCAGTCAAGAGCTTTGTTCATCTGAACCCTCAGACAACGTTTGGGTGGCCACATACTAAGAAATACATATACCACGCTGAATGCGCTCGCGGATTAGCATGCTTTGGCCATCCCTTCCGGAGTGCTGAAACGGTTTTAAGGAAAAGTGAATCGGCAGCTGTGGTAGCCGCGACCTTTTGTGACGTCAAAGGATAGTCCACCAATGTCTGATGGAAGGTGTCGTCCAATACGAGAACCGCTTGTCAGTCGAACTCCTGATTGGGTCCCACTCGCAACCGCGTTAGTTCATCTGCATTAACATGCTGTACCATGCAGTGGCTACAACGACATATTAATAATTATTGAAGAAGAGTGCCCACCTTTGCAACCGTTGGGTAGTTCCATCTGGTAGCTTCAAATGAGGGCCGAATAATGAAATTAGTGGCTTGTGGTAGGTGAAAAGTGGGAACTACGGTCAATACAAAAAGACATGAAACTTCTTAATGCCTAAAATGATTGCCAGCACCTCCTTGCATAGTTACGACGCACAGCTGAAAGCGTATTCAGTGGATAAGCAACTGGCTGCTCTTTACCATCTTGGTTCCAGACCGACATTACCACATCTATACCATACTTGGAGGCGTCAGCAGTCAGTGTTAAAGGCTTACCCAGCGTAAAGGAAGCCAACCAGGGAGTGCCTACAATTCGAATTTGATGCCCCTCTGGTGAAGGTGGTTAAGAGTACAGCAGATGTGCCCAGCCTGGGGAATGAACTTACCATAACAAGAAATCTTACCCAAAAGGACTGGATCTCCTACACGTTTTTTGATGCCAGCAGACTGACGATGGCTTTGAATTGCTCGTCTGTAGGGACAAGGCTATCTTTACGAACCATTTGTTCTGAAAATTTGCAACTAAGCCTGTTCTGCAGAATGCGTTGGGAAAACTGCTAATGCCTCGGACCCACGACTCAGATATCTTTGAAGTAACTGACACAACTGGAACTGTCCATTATCAAAAGCTCCAAATATCTTCGTTCAATTCATGGAGCAGGCTAAATGCTGACAGGCAAATGATTAAACTGGAAAGGCCCAAAGGAGGTGCTGAGCACTGACAAACGCAGAGAAGCGGTGTCCAATGGCAACTGCAGGTATGTGTGGCGCAAGTCAGTGCGGGAATAACATCAACTTCCTAACAAATTCGCCAACAATTCGGAATAGGCTATGAATCTGCTACACACTGCACAAGGGCTATCTATTTAAAATCGCCACGAGGTTCAAAAAATGGCTGTAAGCACTATGGGACTTAACATCCGAGGTCATCAGTCCCCTAGACAAAGAACTACTTAAACCTAACAAACCTAAGGACATCACACACATCCAGGATTCGAACCTGCGACAGTACCAGCGGCGCGACTCCGAACTGAAGCGCCTAGAACAGCTCGGCCACAGCGGCCGGCGTATGGCCACGTGGAATCATGGCGCTGTTTTGCTTCAGAATCACCACTCACTGACTAGACGAATTAAGAGAAACGACGCCGAATTCCTGCCAGTGCTGCAACTCGATCTTGACCTTTATTCACATGGTGAAGGGAACGGTGCGGGGCTGAAAGTTTAAGAACTGCTGACGGTTTAAGGACGACATCGCCTAGAAAAAGCCGACTAGGAAACTAAGTGAATTTTGTCAATAATCTGGAAGCCAAACATGGAAAAAAATCTAGCCCGATAAAAACTTTGCACCAATGATGAATTAACCATTAATACGTTAAGTTGCCGTTCCACATTCTTGAAACATGCTGATACGGAAAATTGCCCCCCTCAATGGAATACGCTGTTCCCTGTATCATACAACATAACATAGTGACCGTTGCAACACAAGGTAGGCCAGAAGCCTGCTCGCGTGTAAGCGAATTAGTCTGAATAAAATCCCCGAATCTACGTGAGACTCAATCGGTCACCAATCTACGACCAACATTCGCAGAATATGCTGAGATGATGCTTGTGGGGACTTTGACAACTTTTCTCCTGCTGCCTGTCTCAGACTGACATAAAATGGCCTACCTTTCCAGAAAACGCCGAAGATGGCGTGTACGTCTGGGCCACATGACCGTCGGGGAAAGACTGCGAACTTGCCCATTGAGTGGAAACAGAAGCGGAAGGAGAACAACGCGGAGAGCCTAAACACTTCGCGAGCGGGGACCAGGATTCTTACAATTACTTCCACCTGCTGTACTGCTGCGGATATATGCGGGCAGCGCCGTGACTTCACCTCAATAGAATCATCAGGCGGTAGCCTGGCCAACCCAGTAGGGAACTGGGAGCGACGCGGTTCTATCCTCCATGGCGGAGGCCAAAGGAACTGGTGAAACATGGGTGCGACGACATTCCCATTGTGTAACACGCCCATGGTGGCTTTGGGCAAAATTGTGGTGGAATTTGGTGCCATGAATCCAAGTTACACCCCACATGAACTTCTGAGCTCTGTCCTCTTTTTGGCATATGTCGTCATCTTGTTGTTTGAAGCATTACAGAACCCGAGGGAGACGTCGTAGGGCGCTACACTTTTGCACCCTTACAGGTAAAGGTAGTAGGCATCTTAGAGCCAAATTTCAAACTTCTAAGTTGCAACGGCAAATAGTCACGGGGTTTCGGAAAACTCAACTATTAAATCTGTTGCACAGTGTATATTCCAAGAGTTGGAGGTCAGTACATCCATCCAACACATGCCGCCCTATACGATAACACCTGGACCATCAAAAGACCACCTTAGACAATGCTGTACTTAACCCACATTAGGCGAAAGGTGGGAACTAGGAATGAACCTAAGGATATTATCGAACATGATAGTTTTGATGTTTCAGATGTGGTGTGGGGCGGCAAAATGTTTCATGGGCATCCTGACCTCCAAATACTTGAACTCGGAATACTCATCTGTCAACTTCATTTGGACACTACACTCCTTCCTCCTGTGCGTCTTTTGTGGAATGCCTTCACTCCTGACTTAATGTTTAGGATGCCAGTGCACGACCGCACTGAACAGCACAGGTGGAGAAGCTTTTGGGACAAGAGGATATTCGAGGAAGGCTTTCATCTTATAGCCAGATCCATGCTATAAGGATGCTTCTCTGTATCCATAATCACTGAATTTAAACCCTAAATGATATTTATTGAAACGCTTCATTAAACCACTCAGATGGGGCTATGATTTAAGAATAAAATCTTCATGCATTTCAGTAAATAGGGAGCGCATCGCTATCATGTATCTCAAAAAATTTCTCACTGATATACCACAACACTGTACATTGTATTCAAAAACCATGCAAGGAATGGGGAATTCATTGCAAATGATTTACAGTGGTAACACATGATTCGTTTAGTTAACAGTTTATTCCATTCTGAGCACAAATGTGATGAGGCCTGCTGTAAAAGGTTTGTGCGAGATGGTGGCACGGCAGCATGTAACTGTGTAAGACAGTAAATGAAATAATTTTGGTTGTACGAAATAATTTAGAGATTTGTTTCTCTGAAAACAATGCAGATGATTCACAAGTACAACGTGGATTATCAATGTCGATACCACAACGCAAGTTTTTCGAAAAGGCAACGAACTCACGTATTCACAATACAGAACTTCTAGCACGACAATAAATAATTTAGGGTGCATGACAGGATAGTAAGTCTGATTCTACAACACGCCGATTGAAAAATTATTAATCCGTCCTACAGTCAGCTTACATGTCCTAAAAAATAAGCAAACTAAGAACCTACGTTTCATCATAAGGAAAGATACCACTGCAATTTCTGAACGTGGAGTGATCGGAAGATAACATATACATCACCTATTAGTCACTACAGCAAATACACTCGTGCTCATAAATTAAGGATAATGCTGATACAAGGTGAAACAACGCTCTGGTGGGCGGTTTGAGGGTTTATATCACCTCTGAGTATGACCATGCGATGCATTTGACCTGCGGTCGTCGCACGGTGGCGCTGGCAGCAGTCCACATACGCAGAGGTGTGTTGGTGCATGTCGGCGTACGGTGCAGCGAGTAAGTGTGCAGACGTTTTCAGACGTGCTAATGGTGACTGTGTGTTGAAAATGGCTCAAAGAACACATATTGATGATGTTATAGTGGTAGAATACTACGACGACTGAAGGCTGATCAAACACAGCACGTCATAGCAAGGGCCATCCGTGTGACACAAACTGTGATCTCAAGATTATGGCAACGATTCCAGCAGACAGGAAGCGTGTCCAGGCGCTACAGTACGGGACGTCCACAGTGTACAACACCACAAGTCAACCGATATCTCATCATCAGTGGCCTCAGACGGCCACGGAGTACTGCAGGTAGCCTTGCTCGGGACCTTACCGCAGCCACTGAAACAGTAGTTCAAATGGCTCTGAGAACTATGGGACTTAACGGAACAGCTGTCTCCAGACATACAGACTACAGATAACTGAACAGACATGGTTCATTCGCCCGTAGACCTGCAAGGTGCATTCCACTGAACCCTGGTCACAGGAGAGCCCGTAAAGTCTGGTGTCAAGAACGCAGTACATGGTCACTGAAACAGTGGTCCCAGGTTATGCTGACGGACGAGTCCAGGTATAGTCTGAACAGTGATTCGCGCCGGGCGTGAACCAGGAACCATATACCAACCTCTTAATGTCTTTGAAAGGGACCTGTATGGAGGTCGTGGTTTGACAGTGTGGGGTGGGATTACGATTGGTGCACGTACATCCCTGCATGTCTTTGACAGAGGAACTGTAGCAGGTTAGGTGTATCGGGACGTCATTTTGCACCAGCATGTCCGCCTTTTCAGGGGTGCAGTGGATCCAACCTCCCTCCTGATGGATGATAACGCACGGCCCCACCGATCTCCCATCGTGGAGGAGTACCTTGAAACAGAAGATAACAGGCGAATGGGGCGGCCTGCCTATTCTCCAGACCTAAACCCCATCGAGCACGCCTTGGATGCTCTCGGTCGACGTATCGCTGCACGTCTTCAAACCCCTAGGACACTTCAGGAGCTCTGACAGGCACTGGTGCGAGAATGAGAGGCTATACCCCAGCAGCTGCTCGACCACCTGATCCAGGATATGCCAACCCGTTGTGCGGCCTGTGTACGTGTGCATAGTGATCATATCCCATATTGACGTCGAGGTACATGAGCAGGAAACAGTGGCGTTTTGTATCACATGTGTTTCAGAATGGTTTCTCAACTTATCACCAATACCATCGGCTTACAGATCTGTGTCGTGTGTGTTCCCTATGTACCCATGCTATTAGCGCCAGTTTTGTGTAGTACCACGTTGTGTGGCACCACATTCTGCAATTATCTTTAATTTATGAGCATGAGTGTATTTGGAAAGTTCTCATCCATAATTTTCACCATTGTACAAACATTGAACCATCCCACATCGACACTAGACGGAGTGGAAGCAGAGTAGAGCACACTGCCTCCCAAACAGAAAACCAGGAACAGAATGGCGAAACCTCATTAGAGTACCTCCACTTGGTGAAGGGTACTCTGCGAACGTTTCGTATTGGTTGAAGCCCTAAACAGGACTCCAGAGCTACTAAAAGCATCAGCAGAGACACAGAAAGATCCTAATATAAATTTACTGTAGTATAGACATGAAAATAATTGCAAAGATAAACTCACAGTTCAAGAAAATCAAAAATATTGTCATCAAACATCACCATTTCCACTCTATATTACATTGCCCTAGTTATTACTAAAGTCGCTTATTTTATACTGGACTTAATATCTTTTGCTTTCACTCTTCGCCAAGCTTTCTAAGTCACAATATGGTCCATTTAATGTCTGTCAGACGAAGTGTCTACACGGATTGCGTAAGTGCTGTCACGTGTTTTGCATGCTTCATCTAGTGGATTGATCCGTACATCACGTTTTTGTAGTCTTTTCACCAGCTTTGCTCCTGGACCTCAGTATGAGAGCCAGACATATGAAGTTCTATGGGTAAGTTGTAAACAACATGATTTTTCTTCTCCTCCTCTCTATCCGTTGCGCAAATTCTCCCTTTCGAGTGATGTACTGGAATCTAGACAGTGGTCTTACACATAATACGAGGGTTATTTGGAAAGTAAGGAACGATCGGTCGCGAAATGGAAAATACAGTGAAGATATGATGAACCTTTGTACAGATGCGTTGAGCACTGTGTCTAGTGCTCCCGTCGATCGCATCATGTCGCTCTTTTTAGTTCCGAGCTCACAGTGAGAACGTAAAAGTGGCCAGAAGTTAGCGGCACCCAACAAATACGACGGCAAGGTGAAATATTTCTCCTGTAGCTATGCAATCCACATAACATGTCAAGTGGTTCGTTCTAGACGACAATTCTCGACCGTACTCTGCACGGGCAATGAAGATGCTCCTGCAGCGTTTTCAGTAGGAAATGTTTGATCACCCACAATACAGCCCGTAATTGGCTACCCCTGAGGTTCATCTCTGCTCAGATGAACCGCTGGCTATGAAGACAATATTTTGACACCGACATCGAGCTGCAGTCCAGAGTAGAAAATTGTCGAAAAGCACTGGCGGCTGTCCTCCTTAACGAGGGAATCGAAAAGTTGGCACAAAGCTACGACAGATGTGTAAGTCTGAGCGGTGACGGTGTAGAGAAGTAGCTGGAAGGTGTAACTAACCGTTGCAAATAAAAGAGTTTTGATTTTAACTGTGCTTTCAATTTCTAAACCTATCGTTCCTTACTTTCCGAATAGCCCTCGTAGTTGCAGGACTCAGAAAAATTTCAAAACAGTTAATTAGAGACAGTGATATAGTAACTATTCTTTTCGAAGATGGCGAACGTAATTTTAAGTGTATATTCGGCGGTCGTATTAAACCTAACATAATTTTTAATGGGAACCCTGAAATATGTAAATCAGTGTGAATTAAGAATCTAAACAGTTTGCTACTTACGAGCACAGGTCGTGATTCGAATAATCAACACTATCGCATTAATTTCTATAACTATAATTTTATTTAATGCACCATATAAAATTACAGTTTAATAGAAGCGGCATTACATGAGAGCGGTTGCGTATTGTGGTATAAGGTTCTTATAATGAGTTTAGATCCTGACTAAACAACGGTTTTCATCTACCCCTACATGCTTCTGAATTCCGTTATACAGAAGATTAGTTATAAAAGTCAGGTGTTGAAATCACGACGAAAAATCGACAGGAATTGTCATTGCTGCAGAAAATGGTGGCTGAAGTCGGCTCTGGAAAAAATTTTAAACCCGATTCTCAACAGCTACAGCGACTGATTCTAGAAGGGCGTCTACTTTGAAAGGAGAAGAAAGACAAAGAAAATGACAAAGCCGTCAAAACGGAAGAAAACTATGTATCGCTGAAAGCAGTTGGTAAGAAAGGAGGTGAAGACATCGGAGGTGAAGATGATAATGAATACATTGAGGAAGATGAAAATGAAGAAGAAAATAAAGAAGATCTATGAAAGAAAATTATAGCAGAGGCAGGAGGCAGACTTGCGAAATCATTTTTTGATATATCAATAGACAAAGCGCATGATTCTGTAGGCGTATAGAGCGCCAAATTCGATATGATACCAAGAGTGTGGAGGATTGATGACCGACTGGTAGGTGGGATGAATTAATAATTGGCATTGTAACATACCCACGAACCTGAGAATTATTTCATACATGTTTTAAAAAGAAACCACAGAAAAATACACTCCTGGAAATGGAAAAAAGAACACATTGACACCGGTGTGTCAGACCCACCATACTTGCTCCGCACACTGCGAGAGGGCTGTACAAGCAATGATCACACGCACGGCACAGCGGACACACCAGGAACCGCGGTGTTGGCCGTCGAATGGCGCTAGCTGCGCAGCATTTGTGCACCGCCGCCGTCAGTGTCAGCCAGTTTGCCGTGGCATACGGAGCTCCATCGCAGTCTTTAACACTGGTAGCATGCCGCGACAGCGTGGACGTGAACCGTATGTGCAGTTGACGGACTTTGAGCGAGGGCGTATAGTGGGCATGCGGGAGGCCGGGTGGACGTACCGCCGAACTGCTCAACACGTGGGGCGTGAGGTCTCCACAGTACATCGATGTTGTCGCCAGTGGTCGGCGGAAGGTGCACGTGCCCGTCGACCTGTGACCGGACCGCAGCGACGCACGGATGCACGCCAAGACCGTAGGATCCTACGCAGTGCCGTAGGGGACCGCACCGCCACTTCCCAGCAAATTAGGGACACTGTTGCTCCTGGGGTATCGGCGAGGACCATTCGCAACCATCTCCATGAAGCTGGGCTACGGTCCCGCACACCGTTAGGCCGTCTTCCGCTCACGCCCCAACATCGTGCAGCCCGCCTCCAGTGGTGTCGCGACAGGCGTGAATGGAGGGACGAATGGAGATGTGTAGTCTTCAGCAATGAGAGTCGCTTCTGCCGTGGTGCCAATGATGGTCGTATGCGTGTTTGGCGCCGTGCAGGGGAGCGCCACAATCAGGACTGCATACGACCGAGGCACACAGGGCCAACACCCGGCATCATGGTGTGGGGAGCGATCTCCTACACTGGCCGTACACCACTGGTGATCGTCGAGGGGACACTGAATAGTGCACGGTACATCCAAACCGTCATCGAACCCATCGTTCTACCATTCCTAGACCGGCAAGGGAACTTGCTGTTCCAACAGGACAATGCACGTCCGCATGTATCCCGTGCCACCCAACGTGCTCTAGAAGGTGTAAGTCAACTACCCTGGCCAGCAAGATCTCCGGATCTGTCCCCCATTGAGCATGTTTGGGACTGGATGAAGCGTCGTCTCACGCGGTCTGCACGTCCAGCACGAACGCTGGTCCAACTGAGGTGCCAGGTGGAAATGGCATGGCAAGCCGTTCCACAGGACTACATCCAGCATCTCTACGATCGTCTCCATGGGAGAATAGCAGCCTGCATTGCTGCGAAAGGTGGATATACACTGTACTAGTGCCGACATTGTGCATGCTCTGTTGCCTGTGTCTATGTGCCTGTGGTTCTGTCAGTGCGATCATGTGATGTATCTGACCCCAGGAATGTGTCAATAAAGTTTCCCCTTCCTGGGACAATGAATTCACGGTGTGAACCACAGGCACATAGACACAGGCAACAGAGCATGCACAATGTCGGCACTAGTACAGTGTATATCCACCTTTCGCAGCAATGCAGGCTGCTATTCTCCCATGGAGACGATCGTAGAGATGCTGGATGTAGTCCTGTGGAACGGCTTGCCATGCCATTTCCACCTGGCGCCTCAGTTGGACCAGCGTTCGTGCTGGACGTGCAGACCGCGTGAGACGACGCTTCATCCAGTCCCAAACATGCTCAATGGGGGACAGATCCGGAGATCTTGCTGGCCAGGGTAGTTGACTTACACCTTCTAGAGCACGTTGGGTGGCACGGGATACATGCGGACGTGCATTGTCCTGTTGGAACAGCAAGTTCCCTTGCCGGTCTAGGAATGGTAGAACGATGGGTTCGATGACGGTTTGGATGTACCGTGCACTATTCAGTGTCCCCTCGACGATCACCAGTGGTGTACGGCCAGTGTAGGAGATCGCTCCCCACACAATGATGCCGGGTGTTGGCCCTGTGTGCCTCGGTCGTATGCAGTCCTGATTGTGGCGCTCACCTGCACGGCGCCAAACACGCATACGACCATCATTGGCACCAAGGCAGAAGCGACTCTCATCGCTGAAGACGACACGTCTCCATTCGTCCCTCCATTCACGCCTGTCGCGACACCACTGGAGGCGGGCTGCACGATGTTGGGGCGTGAGCGGAAGACGGCCTAACGGTGTGCGGGACCGTAGCCCAGCTTCATGGAGACGGTTGCGAATGGTCCTCGCCGATACCCCAGGAGCAACAGTGTCCCTAATTTGCTGGGAAGTGGCGGTGCGGTCCCCTACGGCACTGCTTAGGATCCTACGGTCTTGGCGTGCATCCGTGCGTCGCTGCAGTCCGGTCCCAGGTCGACGGGCACGTGCACCTTCCGCCGACCACTGGCGACAACATCGATGTACTGTGGAGACCTCACGCCCCACGTGTTGAGCAATTCGGCGGTACGTCCACCCGGCCTCCCGCATGCCCACTATACGCCCTCGCTCAAAGTCCGTCAACTGCACATACGGTTCACGTCCACGCTGTCGCGGCATGCTACCAGTGTTACAGACTGCGATGGAGCTCCGTATGCCACGGCAAACTGGCTGACACTGTCGGCGGCGGTGCACAAATGCTGCGCAGCTAGCGCCATTCGACGGCCAACACCGTGGTTCATGGTGTGTCCGCTGTGCCGTGCGTGTGATCATTGCTTGTACAGCCCTCTCGCAGTGTCCGGAGCAAGTATGGTGGGTCTGACACACCGGTGTCAATGTGTTCTTTTTTCCATTTCCAGGAGTGTATTTGCGGATAAAAAGTTTGTAGGTGAAAATTTATTATACCACAAATGGGTAGGAGTATGGTACTAGAAGGTCCCATGCCGAATTTCAATGTCATCAAGATATCAATAAACATAGACTTGACAGCCAGCTTCTATCAGAGGCCATTAACAAAAAATCAACAAATATATGCTGCATTTGACTGTGAGAGATGAAATTCTAAAAAGCATCATACAGCGTAGATTACGTGGTTGAACTTGAGAAAGTTTCGAATGAAATGGCTCGTTCTACCACCGAAATACCTCCACAACTATTGTTACATGAAATGTCGATCAGTGACGTGAACAAATACTATTAATACTAACTTCAGGGTGCAATAACGTTCTTTGTATTGCTAGGTAACTGACGATTACCAGACGCCCGAGTTAAATGACAGCATGCTTCACTTTCCTTTCCTGCTGTTAGTTCTTCCCCTTCTTTCATTCAGATCTACTATCTTTCTTCTTTAACATTCTTCACTAACACTGTTATGTGAGAAAATTTTCTTACACAGAATGTGACTACAAAGAAACAAGCTATGACAAAAACAGAGGAACCCAGTTTTGACGGCGTGTGTGTGGACGCAGCACAATATAGGAAGTATTGGATTCCAGATACATCTGCAAGAAAACACAGTATATAATTACAGCAAGACACCAGTACCATATTTATGCACATAACAATATATAAACACTTCAGTTCTCAAAATATTTTAAGAATAGAAAATCAATAAGAGGGCTATTATCCATATAACACAGATGAAATAATGCATGCAAATAAGATGAAGGCTGCAGAAGAAGTCGACGACGCTAAAACAGTTAAGTTGGTTGGTTGGTTTTTGGGAAAGAGACCAAACAGCGAGGTCATCGGTCTCATCGGATTAGGGAAGGACAGGGAAGGAAGTCGGCCGTGCCCTTTCAGAGGAACCATCCCGGCATTTTCCTGGAGCGATTTAGGGAAATCACGGAAAACCTAAATCAGGATGGCCGGACGCGGGATTGAACCGTCGTCCTCCCGAATGCGAGTCCAGTGTGCTAACCACTGCGCCACCTCGCTCGGTAACAGTTAAGTGAATGTGACATTGTACAATAGAAGCATTTCAGGTGGAAAAAATGATGGAAATAATTAAATTTTGTCTTGAGATGATTTACAGGTTATGTCAAAATAGACATATCGTTAGTCTTTAGTATGAATTGAAACGACGAAGTGGTTTCAGTTGTAATGAATTAAGATACATTTATAGGCTAGGAATAGCCCTGCCAATGAGGTTTATAGTAAATGGAGAAACGTGGTTAAAAAATGTTCAAATGTGTGTGAATTCGTAAGCAACCAAACTGCTGAGGTCATCAGTCCCTAGACTTATACACTACTTAAAGTAACCTACGGTAAGAACAACACACACACCGATGCCCGAGGGAGGACTCGAACCTCCGGCGGGAGGAGCCGCTCAATCCATGGCATGGCGCCTCAAACCGCGCGGCCACTCATCGCGGCAGATATGGTTATTAGGCGACAGGAAAGTCGGCCAATTATTTATGATGAGAGAAAAGAGACAAATAGAGAATTATAGTACATGCAACAGAAGAGTCGGCCAATTAGTGAACAGTGAAGCAGAAAAGGCTAAAGGCAAAGTATAAGTTGGCCGTTAGGTAGTAATTATGGGCGAAGTGGTTTTCGCCAACTGTTTTATGAAATTCAATGGAGTAGACATATTGTCGACATAAGACACAACACTGACATGGGAATCTCATAAAAGACGAATGTAGTAAAGAAGGTTAAAACAGAAGGCCACATAATATGAAGTGTGGCGAATAATGACACACACCGGTTGTAGATTTGAAAAGAACATGTAACTAAAGTACAGTTAAGAATAATTAGTCCCTACACTTCACAAAGTCACACAATGCTCGTATGTGAAAGTCAGCAGAAAATACACTGGCATTAAACGAATAGTATTCCACAAGTACTTTTTGTAACAACACTGACACACAAATTTAGAAGGGATGATACGTCATACTGTGGGATGAAGCAGTAATTTGGTGAATGAATGTTTGTGCATTACATTCGAAGCAAGATTCTGAAATGGTCTTTCAGTGTGTCTGTGAATCGCGATTGTGAGCCTCAGTAGATACGATTTAAAGACCATAGCAGGTGATGTCGGTTAGCGGCGTAACTCATAGGGAACTGGGTCGGTAGCAACTGATGGTGCGAGCAAGCACGGAGCTCTTCAAGAATGCGAAGGTCAATGACCTAGCTTTAAGTGGCTATAGCTGTGACCAAAACAAAAACATTTATGAACTACTTTCGTAGTTCTGTTTATAAACACACAAAGTCAAAACAAAACATTACACATTATGTGTTCCTTCTGTAATAGTGTACGGAAACATATTTATTTAAAATTTGTATAAAATGATTAGGAATCTAATTTAAGGCATTTTGTATCGTTTACCAAATTGTACTGAAGCTGCAGGCTGAGGTTGGAGATAGGACAGAGGACTGACAGTGGTTGAACTCAACACTACTTCGGAATGTCTGGAGTTTTACAACCAAGACCACATCATTTACAACAGAATCATCGGTATGAGTTACTGTTGTGGGCTGCTTGCGTATGTTCTAGTAAAAGATGCGAGTGTGATGTTCTTTCGTCTCCATGTATTTGTGAAATGTATAGGTATTGTAATGAAGATTTCTCGGGTCTCCAGCCGGGTGCTACCGTTGATATATCGCGACGTTTCGGGAAGTGTCATACTACTCATCTTCTGGTGAAAGCGTTGTGTTTATTTTCTTTGTACCAATGTGAAGTGGACATCTTTATGACTCTTTCATACAAATAAGTGCAGAACAGCATAGTGGCGAAATAACAATGAAGAAATGTAAAGTGTAAAAAATGTTTTCTTGAGTTTAATGGACGTCAATGCGCCGATAGTTGTGAATGACAGTTTAACTACTTATGATATATATTTTGTTGATTTTAAAGGACGGCAGTGCGCTGATAGGAGGTTAACAGAGCAGTATAAATGTTTGTGACTGAAACTGGATACGGAACTGCTATAGAGTATTCTATCAGAAATGATACATTGTTATTGTTGTTGTGGTCCTCAGTCCAGGGACTGGTTTTATGCAGCTCTCCATGCTACTTTACCCTGTGCAAGCTTCTTTAGCTCCCAATACCTACTGCAACCTACATCTTTCTGAATCTGTTTGGTGTATTCATCTCTTGGTCTCCCTCTACGATTTTTACCCTCCACGCTGCCCTCCAATACTAAATTGGCGATCCCTTGATGCCTCAGAATATGTCCGACCAGCCGATCCCTTCTTCTGGTCATGTTGTTCCACAAATTTCTCTTCTCCCAAATCCTATTCAATACCTCCTCATTAGTTACGTGATCTACCCATCTAATCTTCAGCATTCTTCTGTAGCACCATATTTCGAAAGCTTCTACTCTCTTCTTGTCTAAACTATTTATCATCCACGTTTCACTTCCATACATGGCTACACTCCATACAAATACTTTCAGAAACGAGTTTTTCTGTTCTTCAGAAATGCTTTCCTTGCCATTGACAGTCTACATTTTATATCCACTCTACTTCGACCACCATTAGTTATTTTGCTCCCCAAATAACAAAACTCATTTACTACTTTAAGCGTATCATTTTCTAATCTAATTCCCTCAGCATCAACAGATTTAATTTGACTACATTCCGTTATCCTCGCTCTGCTTTTGTTGTTGTTAATAGATTGTAAGTTAAGAAAAGACTACCAACAACATAGAGGCGTAGAATAAAACACTTTGAATTTGTTTACTATTTAAAGACTGATGTAATTAGTATAGCAAGTGTAACGTAAGATTAATGACTTCGCGATATTAGGATATACACGATCTGACTGAGAGTAACAATCAGTTTTTCTAATCGAAAAATAATTGAGTTTGTTACTGTAGAAGTTGACTAACAATCTGAGAATGAAAAAATGTAGTGTAGATTCAACTTTTGAAAAACAATCGTAAATTACATGTATAGCGGCATGGTATGGCTCTTGGGAGATGATAACTGAAAAATTTATAAAAAATTGAGTGGAAATTTGCTTATTTCCTAAACTGTTGTTGTCTGCAAGAAAATCCCACTTTTTGGAAATCCCAGAATGATGGGGATGTGTCATATTTCTGGCTTTGCAGCCTTTGTATTCAGATACAAGAAACTGTCCTTAGAGCAGTTGAGAAGGCAGCTGTGGCAAGATGAATAATGTGGTGTGCGGTACCGATGACAGATGGGATGTTCGGTACGGGTATCGTGGGAAAGACCACATGAACTGTGGTTCTTCTCCGCGATTGGCTGCTGCGTTCGGTAGTTGCGCGCCAAAATGACGGTCTTCTGTTATTAATATTAGACAAACTAAACAGCGCATTTACTTTAATTTCAGATTAAAGCATCTCTCAACAGCGTGCTACCATTACATCATTTCACAAGTACTAATAAGCAGCAGAATAATAAACAACTGCAAAACGAAAAGGCAGACGAAGCACTTCGGTGAACTTTGGATCGCGCCTAACTTCGATGGCGAGCAAAGTGGTTCGGCTGTAAGATCGGAACTGTTTCGGTAGTGGCAGAGGACAGACATGTTGGCTGCCGCGGTATCAGTTAAAACTTAGTTAGCAATGTCTAGATTGTGAGATCAGAGCAGTATCGGAAGACAGACATGTAGCTGAGAACAGAACAGTGTGACTCTAATTACGAAAATAGGCAGTTCATTAATTTGTTTGATTTTAAAAAGGAATGAAATTGTGCAGTTTCTCGTGTTCTATTAATAAAAAGCGAGTGGCATCCCATAGTAACAAACTGATTCAAAATTAATCATATCTAAAACAACAGTTCCTCGCTAAGAGTTTCTAACAGATTACGGATTCACGATCTACGTGCTGTTTTCTGCGTAAGGGCCAACAACTATAGAATACTTCCGGTTGGTGAACAGTTGTTAGAACTTATGCTTTACACTCAGGGCTGTGGAAAAAAATAGGCACCTCGCATGTACTGCAATCTTGGTACAAATGAGATCAGTGACACGTCATTTGTGGTAACACAGAGGAGGTTTGAAGAAGAGAAATATTTTTGTGGGAGGGGTTGCTCATAGACATGTAAATATCAAATCTCTCTCTCTTTTTCAACTTACCGTAGCGTGTTTGTGTGTGTTTGAGTATGTTTGTGCGCACATGCTTATCTACATATGTAATATAGGTTGTTCAGATACTGTTAAACGTGGCACGAAAGAGATTCATGTTGTTTGAACATTTTTTTTTCTATGATGGCCTCAATGTACAAAAAATTCCTTTGCAGTTTATCTATTTTTTCATAAATGATCGTATTTTTTTTAACATGGCAGTTACATACTGACTGCTTGTTCCGGCCCTATTTTTGATTTTTACAGCATCGTGACGTTATGTGATGATTATACTTCATTGGAAAAGGGGCACCGTTTAGCACCTCATGCTGATGATGGCATAGGTAGGAGGGGCGTGGCTTCCGACGTTATGTCTAGGGCAGTGACGTCCACACGCGGCGTGTAAACAAAGGCGTCCTGAGTCACTACAGTCATTCTGCTGTCCAGTACTGGCAAGCGTGAACACAAGATACGCTGGATGTCCTGATGGGAAATATGGGAAACGCACTTCCATAATCCCACTTATTGAGATTTTGTATGCTACCCTCAGAGGACCACTTTACACGATAACCACGGCCCATGGCAGATATAGCAGTATAATTATAACTCTATCTATGTGTTTCGTAGAATAGTGTTCGCAGCTCTCCTTTCAGTTCACACATACCGCCCTGTGCGGTTGAGTTCTGAAATTCTCTAAGATTTCTTAGCTGGAATAGACATGTGTGTAATTCAGTTGTCAAACGTAAGTAGTGCACAAAAATTAAATGATATCAGGAGAAATCTGCGTTGAATACAAAATTCCATCGAATATAAACGTCGGAGTTCGAAAATATTGTATAAACAACTCGGAAAAAAGCATTTGAAATGCTTATCAGAAGGTACCGAATTCGTCTAGAGAGAAAAGGCATTTATGGGAAAACTTAAGCAGAAGAAGGGATCGTTTGATAGGACACAACGTGAAGCGTAAAGTTGTATTCAAATAGGTAATGAAGGGAAGTTTGGGAAGTTAAAATGGTAGAGAGAGACAAAATTGTGATCACGGTAAGCAAGTTTAAATGGATGTTGGTGAAGTAGTTATTGAGCGATGAAGAAGCTTTCACAGGATATATAGACTAGCATCGAAAAGTGCACCACTGTCTTTTGACTGATGATCACAGCAGCAACAAGGATAGTAGTTATACTTTGCTATGTGGCCAGTAAAATAAATGACTATGTCAGCACTAAAGAGAATCTAAGCTGCTGACTAGCAGTATGAAGGCAACCGTTTTTGAAAATGTGTAATGTGTTAATATCAAATACAACATTAAGTGTTAGGTAGCCCTTTCTTAAAGAGTTTGTCTGGAGTGTACCTCCGTGTGGAAGTGAAACGTGAACGAGAAACTATACAGACGAGAAGTTTTTGAAATGCGGTGTTGCAGAACAATGATGAAGATAAAATGGGTAAATATTGTAACCAATAAGAAGATACTGAATAGAGTGGAGGCATACAGACCTTCAGGGCACAACATGACTAAAATACGTTGTAGGTTGATAGGACCCATCTTGAGGCATCGAGAATACTTGTAGCTAATTCGATAATGGAATGGGTATGTTTGGAGGAAGGGGTAAGCAGGTTCAAATGGATTTAGGTTATACAGAGAAGAAGAAACTTCCACACGAGGAAATAGTGTGGAGCACTGCTTAAAGCTAAATATCGAAATAAAGACAACAGCAGCAGCAACAACAACACAACGTTTACGTTAGTACAGTGAAGCATTCTTATGTATTCCGTCAGTATTATCCCAGATCTAATTGCGCTTGGGACAAGGCAAGAAAGTCACCCTAACCAACGTGAAAAACTGTCAATTTAAACACTTTGCTGCCACATTTTTTGAAACGAGGCATTAAAGTTTACCAAGGAATATGGAAGAAGGTACAATCAATTGCACGAATCGAATGGTAGTGATGTTTAAAAGTTAAGCATCTGATGTGCACAAAAGTTAGTTACGGGATAGCATCTCTCATCCCCACACGTTAAAATGCATTAGAATACGAACAAGACAACAAGATGAAGGCCTTCTGTTTGCTACAAATGAATAAATTGCCAGAATTTCTAGCAGGAGGATAAAGTCTGTGCTTTAGAACCAAACTTTGCTCTACTGCAGCTGGAATGAAATTATTCCTTTGGCACGTTGCCTTTAGTTTACTCGCGGCACACGAACCGTAAGGAAATGAGTGACTTAGTTTTCAGGGCGATTTTCGAAATGTTACATCTGTTTACAGTAGGATGTGTTCACCATTTGCGTCCGCAAATTTGGGTCGTTGCGATATCGGAACATTCACGTCGTCTAGCTAATGTGCTCAGGGCTTTGCTTCATATTTGAGAAGTTATGGCCGAGTGCATCAGCTCACGCAACTACTGCCTGTCCTAGTTCTATATCTGCACTCCACAACCCACCGTGCAGTGTGTGGCAGAGGGTGCATCGTAAACCAGAACCAGTCTCACAATCTCCTCCTCTTCCTCACCCCCGCCTCCCTACCCCTGCCTTATTTACGCATAATACGCGAAGAGGTTAATTGTCTGTACCCATAATTATGGTTCCGAATGCCGAATTTTAACGTTGCAGTCATTAAGCGAGACCTATGTTGAAATAGCGCGCCACGGGTGTGTGGTACATTGAGCAGCAATCTACGACTGATTGTTGATAACACTGTAGTGCAGGGGTATGTGTTGTATTGAGTAACTGTAGCAGAATACAGTACTACTCAGACAGAATTTTTATTTGGTGTCGTCATTGGTAATTGCCCTAAATGTAGATATATGTCAGTAAACGTAGATAAGTAGAAAAATAATTTTCTACTGTTCGAATACGGTATAGGCTATTTTCCTACGTTAAAAATGTGGTTTGGATTGTTGTTACTATGATTGAGTATAACATTTAAATAACATTTACGGTCAATGTTCTCACAAAATATCTGTTGTTTTTATGTAATTAAAGCTTAAAAATAATGAAATGTCAAGATCTGATCACGTGATCGGAAAGTCTCTGTTATTGGCTGATGCTCTGGCGACGTGACAGGCTAGGAGTAAGAAAAAGCTGTAGGTGTGTGTTATAGAAGCGATAGCCTAAGTTACGAGGTTTTAAGTACTTTTTCTGCAATCATTATAATTATTTTGTGATGTAAAACGCATTTACAACTTTTAAGTAACAATAGAACAGAATTTTGCCAATATTGGTAGTGGAAGCCTTGCGAAAGCTGATGCGTTTATTCTCCACTCATTTAGGTCGCCGATATGTGCAACAACACGCATTCTGCAACATCATTAAAGTCGCTCAGAACTGAGGAACTATAGAACTTTTGCCACTGGTTGCGTATATTTAAATTGTCGACTATCAGTCATGAGCTAAGACCCAAAGCACAGTAAAATTTTTCTTGGCAAAACTTGGCGTCGATTTCATCTGTAGAAAGACTCAGCAGTTAACCACGTTCTAGCAGGTTTTCGTGTACCGAGAGGGAGTGAGATTGACATGAATTGTATTCAGGGGACTTACCTCGTTCGATATTCTCTAAGTGTAGAAATAGGCGCGGGCAGCTTCTGCATCTCCGACTGCTACAAGGATCAAGCTAATTGCTAAGGTGCAGGACAGAGGTTACTGCTGCAGGGCAGAATTCATAAGATCCCCTATAGGATGGCAACTGAGAATTCTGTACTGAAACTGTCTTTCCCTAACTTCTGTCGGTCGAATCTCATAGTATGGAATCTATCTCCCTGGTTGTAGAAGAGCCGAGGCCAGCGAATCCTTCTAAGTCCCTACGGCAGCCGTAGAACGACACAGAGGCTGTGTCGGTTAGCTCTGCAGGTCTCGAGTTACCAGCGACTCCTGAATGGTTCTCCTAACCCCTTGTTTATGCTACCTTCGAGCGTCACTGAAAGCTTCTAGAACATTCTAGAAGGCTCTATATATCTGGCCCAGAGGCTGGCCACACCTACTGGTACACTTCCATCATTATGAGACGCGTGGAAGATATTTGGCTGGCCGGAGTGGCCGAGCGGTTCTAGGCGCTACATTCTGGAACCGCGCGACTGCTACGGTCGCAGGTTCGAATCCTGCCTCGGGTGTGGATGTGTGTGATGTCCTTAGGTTAGTTAGGTTTAAATAGTTCTAAGTTCTAGGCGACTGATGACCTCAGATGTTAAGTCCCATAGTGCTCAGAGCCATTTGAACCATTTTTTGAAGCTATTTGGTTCCCTGTTATCGTCCCGTAAGCTTATTCGCCTTCTGGCGCAGCTGTGTCGGCGTTGGGTAAACGCGATCATCATATACTGTCGCAACGTTTCCCTCTTGGAACGTACTGCTTCGTTGCTTTAAGAGCTGAATTATTCTTACTACTGTTAATTTATACTTGTTGCTGAGTTAGACTCGCGACAAGGTGTTCTGCGGCGCACCGTATAATGCATCCGAGTGTAGAGAAAGAGTTCAAATCTTCAAATACCGGAAGAGTCTAACACCTTTAAAAGTTATAAACGAAATATGAAAATAACGTTAGCAAGAACTGGGTCAAATGGCTCTGAGCACTATGGGACTTAACATCTTAGGTTATCAGTCCGATAGACTTAGAACTACTTAAACCTAACTAACCTAAGGACATCACATACATCCATGCCCTAGGCAGGATTCGACCTTGCGACCGTAGCAGTCGCGTGGTTCCTAACTGAAGCGCCTAGAACCGCTCGGTCACCGTGGCCGGCTAGCAAGAACTGATTATAGTAGTTGTTTCGATTGTAGATTATGTTATAAACAGCTTGACAGTACTCTTAGTCTGAGAAATGGAAAAAGGAGGATAGACGCATTTACTCTGCAAAAAAGACAATTCAGTTTTTAGGAAAGCATTTGCTAGTAGTGAAGATATAACATACGCCCACAGTACAACGAGATGTGGGACGATGAGGTTATACGGAGGGATATGAAGCGTGTACAACATGAAGGTGACACAAACGTAAGCACTGTGATGTTCGTGAGTGTAAACTAACGTTAGCGTCTTAAGCGGCCTTACTTCATCTTTATGTAAGATGATGTAAATTCAAAAATTTGAACAATAAGAAACCGTGCTGGACAGTACGAAGATAAAAAGGTTGTTTCTCATAAGGTAAAAAGTGTGTGGTCACATTAACCAGAAAATACCTTTTTAAACGTGAAGTGTGTGAACAGCAATTGCAAATGTAAGTGCATGCAAACAGCAATGAAAACACAAAAATATTCTGTTTCTGATCGGTGTGATGATGTTTTGTGATTGTGATTTGGTTACCATATGAGAGAGCTGTCTACTCATTTTACAAATAAGTTAAAATGTTCTTTCGAGTTGTATTCGAACCAGCGACCTATGGAAATCAACTCGTAACATTCGACTGTCTACCACTTTAAAAACTAAGCAACCGAACAGTTGAGTTGCAGATGGGTGAAACGACGATTTAATTTCGTTGAATGATAATATCTTTCTTTGTAATAATGGGACAGCGTATCTGGATGGTAAGTTAAAATTAACTTCACAGTGTAACACGTTTTTAATTAAGTTAGTGAACTTGTGCATCGACGTGGGGGCAATTTGCCGGTATAGAGCAGGCAGCCACATTTTAGGCATCTTCTCATTCTCTGGGACACTCAAAAACTACTTTCCGGGAGTATTTATAGATGTATTTGGACAGTATGGTACTACACACCATTTGTAACCCATTTTCCGAAACATACATTCCAAAACAAGATGTCGCTGTGAATCAACATTGTGACAGAAAGAGCCGCAAACTAGCATGTGACGTCACAGGACTCGAGAGGAACATTTTAGAAGGTTTTCAAACTATCTGAATTTCATTTCCGTTTTTATGGAAGTGTATTGAAATTCAAGAAGAAGAAAGCGTGTTAGAAATATAAAATCACGTAATTAATCATTTGAGACGATTTCCTATTTCCTGTCAAATACCCTTTTAGTGGAGTATCGCTTGACACAGGTACGTCGATAAAATATCTAGGCACAACAGTACAAAAATATATGAAATCGAAAGTGCAAGCAAGATCGGTAGTAGAGAAGGAAGTGGTCGGCTTCGGTTTAGTAGGGGAATTCTTATGATGTGTAGCCGACCTTTACGGGAGACCCCATATAGCGCACCAGTGCGACTCATTCTTGAATACGGCTCGAGAGTTTGGGATACCTATCAGGTCGGATTAAAGCAAGACAGCGAAACAATTCAGAGACGTGCTGCTAGATTCGTTACCGGTAGGTTCGATCAACGCGTAAGTGTAGCTGAAATGCCTCGTGAGCTCAAATGCAAATCACTGGAGGGAAGAAGACGGTATTTCGAGAATTACTATTGATAAAATGTAAGAAACCGGCAATTGCGGCTGGATGCAAAACGAGTCTTCTGCCGCAAACGTACATTTCGCGTAAGTACCGCAAGAACAAGATAAGAGAAATCAGAGCTCTCATGGAAGCATACAGACAGTCGTTTCTCCCCCGCTTCATTTTCTAATGGAAGGTTGCCTTCACTTCGCACCATATGGTGGCATGCGGACTATGTCTAGATTGGCACTATGTGATCAAAGGTATCCGGACACTCCCGAAAAATACGTTTTTCATATTAGGGACATTGTGCTGCCATCTACTACCAGGAACTCCTATCAGCGACCTCAGTAGTCATTAGACATCGTAACAGAGCAGAATGGGGCGCTCCGCAGAACTCACGGACTACGAACGTGATCAGATGATTGGGTGTCACTTGTGTCATACGTCTGTGCGCGCGATTTCCACACTCCTGAAAATCCTTAGGTCCACTGTTTCCGATATGATAGTGAAGTGGATACGTGAAGGGACACGTACGGTGCAAAAGCGTAACGGCCGGCCTCGTATGTTGACTGTCAGAGACCGCCGATAGTTGAAGAGAGTCGTAATGTCTAATAGGCAGACATCTATCCAGACCATCATACGGGAATTCCAAACTGCATCAGGATCCACTGCAAGCACTATGACAGTTAGGCGGGAGGTGAGATAACTTGGATATCATGATCGAGCGGCTGCTCATAAGCCACACATCACGCCGGTAAATGCCAAACGCCGTCTCGCTTGGTGTAAGGAGCGTAAACATTCGACGATTGAACAGTGGAATAACGTTGTGTGGAGTGACGAATCACGGTACACTATGTGGCGATACGACGGCAGGGTGTGGGTATGGCGAATGCCCCGTGAACGTCATCAGCAAGCGTGTGTAGTGCCAACAGTAAAATTAAGAGGCGGTGGTGCTAAGGTGTGGTTGTGTTTTTCATGGAGGGGCTAGTACCCCATGTTGTTTTGCGTGGAACTATCACAACACAGACCTACATTGATGTTTTAAGAACCTCTTTGCTTCCCACTGTTGAAAAGCAAAACGGGGATGGCGATTGCATCTTTCAACACGATCGAGCACCTGTTCATAATGCACGGCCTGTGACGGAGTGGTTACACGACAGTAACATCCCTGTAATGGGCCGGCCTGCACAGAGTCCTGACCTGAATCCATAGAACACCTTTGAGATTTTCTGAAACGCCAAGTTCGTGCCAGGCCTCACCGACCGACGTCGATACCTCTCCTCAGTGCAGCACTCACTAAAGAACAGGCTGCCATTCCTCAAGAAACCTTCCAGCACCTGATTGAACGTACGTCTGCGAGAGTGGAAGCTGTCATCAAGGCAAAGGGTGGGTCAACACCATATTGAATTCCATCATTGCCGATGGAGGGCGCCACGAACTTGTAAATCATTTTCAGCCACGTGTCCGGATACTTTTGTTCACATAGTGTAGAAATAAGTAGTATGTCTCTTGACCTTGTTTTGAACGCGAGCTCTAGAAGAATCGGGAATAAGGCTCTCCATGTTGTATAAATTCTCTCTTGAAACGTCAGCCACTACAATTCGTTGAGCAGTTCTGTGATATCCTCATCTGGCTAGCTACTGTCGCAGGAAAGCTGAAGAGAGTCGGCTACCCACAATGGGACCTCTGTTTAATAATGACTCTATAAAAACTCTTGCAGAAAGTAAGCAATACAGACTCTTATTTAACCAAAATGAATGAGCGAGGTAGTGAAGATAATGAATATGGAAGTAGTGTGGGTCAAATTCCTGTTCGACTCTATGTATATTTATATATACTTTTCCTTCCTTAATATTTTAATTCGTGTACTGACATGGTCAAGAAGCCACGACAATTTCTAGTCGTATTATTGTACAGTCGAAGTTTTGCTGGATATCTAATGACCTAATAGTCGAGAGGGTATTGACTATAATCTTCTTTTATTTTCAGTAACGTAGTGCATGCGGTCTGTTACTATCATAAAATCAGTTTCTAACTGACCACATTTATGAACAATCAGCAATTTCAGAATTCTGATTTTAAAATCACCTTTTTCCCCATCGCGATTAGCCACTGTTATCTCTTACATGTGTATTTGAACAACTGTTTGTTCGAGTACCACGTTTCTTCCTATCTCTACCTCGAACGCTAACTCTAACAAATTATCGTTTGTCATTTGCTCAGATGTAGTATATGGCTGTTGAGGCGAAACAGTCACTGGCGGACACGTGCCGAACTACCACTGCATTAAGCTTTTCCAGGTAATTCGGAGTTCTGTCTGTATAATTTTTTATTTCCTTGCTTCTGGGATTACCGCAGTTCATAATTCACAAGCAAATAACGTTCCTAACAAGATGCGTCTGGGAAAGAAACGTTCAGCGAACCTGAAAATAATTTTCTAAGAACGACAACTCCAGACGAGCGTTACACAAACAAAATCTTAATGATTCCAAGAATATCTCTTCTACTGTGAGCGATGTGCCATCCACTAGAGAGCAAATTAGGAGACAGCATTGTGAGTGAAATATTCAATGGGATATCTGCTCCTCGGTGTTAACAACCTCTCTTCACCAAAACGACAGAACAGCGGTCGTAGAGCAAATACTGGCATTGTGGGGCGGCAACTAGCGCCGCACATGCACCAATTCTATTATCATCTGGTCATCAACATGAATTAGTATTTTATGAGCACCCAATAGACTAGCTATAGGAAGGGTGTGATAAGCTGGCAGCTGACCTCTTTCTCTCCCTCTCTGTCCGTCTCTCTCTCTCTCTCTCTCTCTCTCTCTCTCTCTCTCCTCTCTGTCTTACTCCCCGCCTCTCTCTCTCTCTCTCTCTCTCTCTCTCTCTCTCTCTCTCCCTCTCCCAAGCACTGATCGTTAAAACTCGACACTATTCGGAATACCTCGTGTTGGCTTTTCTCTGTCTGATTGCTGCCACTCTCAGCTAACTCTGTAATTACCTGACGAAGTGGGGTTATGTTGTGTACGTGAACGGGTGATTTACTGTTTATTAATAATAATTGTACTTATATTTAAATGTATTAAGAAATTTGAGACATACTCAAAATGTTTACTGAATGTTTGCAGTGTCAGTTTTTTTTCACTGATGGTGTTGATCACAACAAATACTTACCACATTTGACAATGACTGTCTCCGTAATGCGCAGCCACGAATCCACGTCACATCAGTTTCAAGCATTTGATCGGTATGAGGCATACATGTCGATGTGTTGCCAGCACTGGTGGAAGATAAACAATAAAATATTCCCCTCTCACATCCTCTAACCCCGCAGTGATCACAGAACGTACCCTCTGCCGCTGACGCAATCTCTCTACTGCTCTTAACTGACGACCAAATTCACCAACCTTAACTCAAATTAACCACATATTAAAATACTACTGTATAAGTAGTTTTGTTTGTCACTGAGCGGGAAAACAATACTCTTAAGAAGCTCATAACTTTACTCGACGTTTTTGGAATCAACTTTTAATTGCTAGATAGATAACATTATACAATACGGCTGAGAACCTCGGGTCGCACGGAAACGTGCTTCGGGCAGCTTGCGGCCCAGTTTGACTACTACTGCGTTAGAAATTACGGTGCTTCAAAACACATAAAATTTTAAGTAGAACTTATGGAGTCGACAGAGGACAGCTGGTTTTTTTTTTTTTTTGTATGCTTTGAGTTCTAAAGCGATCCTTGGGTTGTACGTAAAGACAGAAAGTAGATAATGAGGGACACACAAAAGTTAGGTAAAAATCGTTTGCTTAACTCAGTGGGTTGTTAAACAGAAATGCAGTCATATTCAGAGAATCGCCTTTGTCACGGTGCCCCACTACACACCATCAACGAAGGTGCCGGCATATGGTATTGGTGCCTAGATACGTGACGGGCTCGAAGACTTCGTTAGTGATAGAACCCAGAATGTTGTCTCGACGGTGACCGTTCAATAGAGGCAAGGGTATTGTCAGGAATTCCCCAGGGAAATATTATAGGATCGTTGCTATTATCGCCGTGCGGGATTAGCCGAGCCGTCTATGGCGCTGCAGTCAGGGACTGTGCGGCTGGTCTCGGCGGAGCTTCGAGTCCTCCCTCGGGCATGGGTGTGTATGTTTGTCCTGAGGATAATTTAGGTTAAGTAGTGTGTAAGCTTAGGGACTGATGAACTTAGCAGTTAAGTCCGATAAGATTTCACACATATTTGAACATTTTTTTGTTGTTGCTATTATCGCTATACATAAATGATCTCGCTGACAGGGTGGACAGCTATATGCGGTTGTTTGTTAATGATTCTGTGGTGTACAGTAAGGTGTCGAAGCTGAGTGACTGTAGGTGTATGCTAGGCGACTTAGCTAGAATTTCTAGATGATGTGATGAATGACAGATAGCTCTAAACGTAGAAAAAATGCAAATTAATGCGGATCAGCAAGGAAAAAAAACTCGTAACGCTCGGGTAAGGTTTTAGCAGTATTCTGATTGACACATTTCACGTCCTTTAAATATCTGGGGGTGACGCGGCAGAGCGATATGAAACGGAACGAGCCTTTGAGAATTATGGTGGTGAAACTGAATGGTCGACTTCCATTTATTGGAACAATTTTGGGAAAGTGTGATTCATATGTAAATGAGAACGCATATAGGACGCTAGAGCGACCTATTCTTGAATACTGTTCGACTGCTTAGGATCCATATCAGGTTTGATTAGGTGATGATATTGAAGCAGTACAAACGCAGTCTGCTACATTTGTTACGTGTAGGTTCGAATAACACTCAAGTGTTACGGAGATGCTTCAGGAACTCAAATGAGAGTCCCTATAGGGATTGCGACGTTCTTTTCGAGGAACAGTATTGAGAAAATATAAGAGAACCGGCATTTGAAGCTGATTGCACGACGATTCTACTGTCACCGACATGGATTTCTCGTAAGCACCACTAAGGTGGGATACGAGTTATTAGGGATCAGTCGGGGACATATATGCACTCGTTTTACACTGTCCTATTTGGGAGTGGAACAGGAAAGGAAATGACGAATAACGGTACAGGTTACCCTCCGCTACGCGCCGGACAGTGGCTTGCAGAGTGTCTACGTGTCTATGTAAATGTATATGTAGATGCAGAGTTCTCGCAGGCGTAGATCACAATACTGAAGGGCTTATCATAACTTGCGGTGGCCTCTTATCGAGTTAGTTGGTGGCGCTGCCTGCACCGGCCAAGGAGGGCGCGTGCACTGGCGGCCGTTGGTTGGTGGCCGTGGTTGCTGTATGGCTGCCTCTCGCAGCGGTAAGTCGTTTATTGGTAAATAAGGAATATTTAAAGTTGAAAGTCGGTCTGCTAGATTTCTTACCGCTAGTTTGGAGATGCTTCATGAACGCAACTGTGAATCCTTGGGGTACAGGCGAAGTTCTTTTCCTTCCACTGTTGCCAACATGTTTCTCGTTAGTAGCGCTAAGGTAAGGTAAGAGAAACTAGTGAGCAATCGGAGGCGCATAGACAGTCGTTTTTCCCTCACTCTATTTGGTTTCCAAGTTTAATCTCACAATTTAACATATCTAACCCGATGAGGTGTCTTCGAAGCTGCGAAACCGGACGTTAAGTAAATTATTTTCAAGAGCGGCCCAGCGGTTATTATTCAGTTTGTGTACTAGGAATGTCTGGAGCCAACCTGTGAGTTAACAACAGACACGCCTGACATGGTAACTGTAGCGAACGACGCCAGAGGGCAGTTTTTTGTGTGACCCCAGGTGGACTATGGATACTACACGTATGGATCACTATTTGCATTATCTTTAAATTGACTCTGGTGAGACTGGTGAGCTGCAGGCAGCTGACACCGCTAATGGCGCTCAGGTATGATATAGCTTTACGTCTGAGCGACAGTGATTGGCATTTCAACTGGCAGAACGAGTACACAACGAAGCAGCTTTGCGAAAGCTGTTTGGATTGTGCACGATAGCAGACCTAATTTACTTTGCTCTCGACCGAACAGCTATACTCAATGTCGGTGACGGAAGCTACACCGTTTTCTGATGAGGGCCGTAGCTATTCTAATTCAATGTCATTTGCAGAGATTGTACTCCAGATTGACATTAAAAATACTAATTAACGGTACAGTGTGTTACGGGTGTAAGTGGAGATATTTTTATGGGTAGTTTCCTAATGTGTACAGACAACATTGTGCTGGTTGTATTTTCTCTGCGTCGAACGGTCGTGCCACAAACAGGTAATATACTTTACTGCCTGATGTTTTTCTGCGTGGTTTTAACTGCACCGCTAATTGGACTAAACCTATCAGTACAGGATAACCGTTTGGCATCCTCACATTCACACGTCAACACCTCAGCTGCCACCCAGTGGAAAATAAGTAACAACGGCTTGCTCTTGACACATGTACATGGAGGTACTTACCAACCTAAAATCATACTAGTCCTGAAAACTATATTATTTAATCTAAATATGAAGTAATTACTAATGTAATGTCGTTTAATACAATGTTCTGTCACAAATAAAAATATCTGCGCTCATACCTGTTGCATTATGTATATTACATCCGTCAGACGACGGTATGCGAGTGTAAAGTGATACGAAAGTTGTTGCAGACAATACGGGCTCATTGATTTGCCCTGATCGTGTGTTCAACAAAAGTTTTTGGAATGAGTTTATGTTTTATGAGGCAGAACCTCTCTCGATCGTGAGTACGATGGTTCGGAGAAGATGCGATAAAGAGCAACTCAAAAGTCCGTTAACATTTGAAAATGCTATAACTCACGGAATAACGTAGGCAGAGAGGTAAAAGTTAACACACACGCGTCAGATTACATGTAGTTTTATTGAAGCCAAAAAACGAGTGCTAAAACCGGGTAACAGATGGCGCTGGACAGCAACACGTTAGTGACGTCGCATGAGAATTCTGACGTTTGCGAGGTACTCCGATATCGCGTCGTCCCTAACCTGGCTGATGAACAGCTGCTGGAAGGTACGACCTTTATGTAGGTTGGCTGTCCACACCATTTTGCTACACGTGTTGAAGATCTCTTGTGCACATCGTCTGGTGAGTATCACTTGGTGAGTCACCACTTCCATCATGCTTGGCCTCCCAGGTCCCCAGGCCTCAATCCGTGTGATTATTGACTGTAGGCATTACCAGAAGTCGTAAGTTAACCGCGATCGTCCGATCTCATATGGGGTACTAGAAGACAACATCCGACGGCAATTTCTTGCCATGCCTACTGATATTCTACAGAGTGCTGTTCAAAATATTGTTCCTCGAATACAGGTATTACCCGCCAGGGAAGCCGAGAACGCTAATGCGCTGTTTCCTGGTCTCGGGTAGGCGCGCCGGCCCCGGATCGAATCCGCCCGACGGATTAACGACGAGTTCCGGTATGCTGGCCAGCCTGGATGTGGTTTTTAGGCGGTTTTCCACATCCTGATAGGTGAATACTCGGTTGGTCCCGACGTTCCGCCTCAGTTACACGACTCGCAGACATTTGAACACGTTCACGCTATTGTATGGCTTACACTGGACGCAGACAGATGGGGTACACTAATTGCGTCCCGGGGATTTGGGGTGGCGACAGGTAACACTGCCACACTCCATAATAACACCCAGACCCGGCAGTATCAAGAGCCGGGATCTGGATGCGATGACGACTACAGGTATTGTTGATCATGCTAAAAACCTATTGCTATGCTAGTTATTGCTTTTCTATAATATCAATCACCATTTGTTGGTCATTTTGTGTATGACATCTCAAGCTTGTGTCCTAATTTTTACCTTTCTACCTACATTACTCCGTGAAGTATTGAATTTTCAAGTGGTAATGAACTTGTGGGTCACTCTGTATATCGGATATACGATGCCCAGGAGGGGAGGTTGCTTGGCACCTTAGTCGGCAGCATATGTTTTCAGCCTGAGTCCAGAAAACGAGAAAGACGACAGGGTGTTCCCAGTCACTGTTATGTATCCGGACAGGACACAATGCAAATTGTTGAGATACCGTGGAAGTAGACAATCGCAGAGATAAAAGCGTTTTGAAGATACAGCTGATTAAAGCACACTATCACCAGATAAGAGTCATTTTTAGATACCGAAGAAAACACATCATTACGAATGAATGACTTCTGAGAAAAGCCGTTGAGGAGTGTGCGTGGCTTTTGACGTCAGAAATAGTACACAAGAATTACAAAAGCATGATTTAAAAAATTTCACTCTCCAGAACGAGAACGTTAACTGATCAAACAGATATATTGAACCCGCCTACAGATAGTTATGCAGAACCCGAGGTGGAGCTCGTACTAGTGTAGCCAGTTCACTGCTAAACCTGGGAGGACGGACTTGGACGCCTACTCTGAGGAGGCAGCTTGGAGGTCGCTCAACACCTGGCTCCTGGGAGTGACTGCCGCTAAAGCCAGGCATGGCGCTCCGGCAGCCCTCCACATTCACACCTGAATCCGATCGTCGTCGCCGAGAGAGCGTTCGAAGTCTGGTGTCGACGCGCTGATGCACTCCCATCGCTCTCTGTCTGCCAATGTCCCATTGGTCTCAGAGTAACCATTACTTAAAACCATAATTACCCGATCGATTTATTAGGTTGGGGCTTAAGTTACTAGCGTTCTTGTTTTGCGTGTTGGTATTACTGTTGCTATTGGGTTACTTATCGAATGTCATTTTTATTTCTGGTTCACTATCGATATTCGAGTTTACATTTGGTCGATTTGAGATAGTGAGTGGAGCTGTGGGCTCTAGGAAATAGAGGGCCTTGTGGAGAAATATGAAAGTTTTCTACTTATTCTTCGGTCTGAGTTCACTGAGGTGGGCAGCCAGAAACATTTACGCCGTGTGTGGGGATAATGCCACTGGACAGGGCACGGCAAGAAAACGGTTTTCTCGTTTTGTGGAGCTTCCTTTTGACGTTAGTGACTCTCGGCGTTAAGGAAGACCTCCAGGGTTTGACGAAAATCCTTTCATCGCATTAATCCACGGTGATCCACATCAGCGTACACGAGAACTGGCAAATCTGATTAACTACGATCATTCCACATTCGCCCGACATTTTCGTGCAGCAGGGAAGGTTCAAAATTAGGTCTATGGGTAACATACGCTCTAGGCCAAAATCACAAAAATCAGCGGGTGGTCATATATGCATCTCCACTTCTCATCAATTGGCTCATGAACAACACCGACCATTTCTGTCCTGTATCGTTACGGGTGATGAGGTTCAAATGGTTCAAATCGCTCTGAGCAGTATGGAACTTCTGAGGTCATCAGTCTCCTAGAACTTAGAACTACTAAAACCTAACTAACCTAAGGAGATCTCACACATCCATGCCCGAGGTAGGATTCGAACCTGCGACCGTAGCGGTCGCGCGGTTCCAGACTGTAGCGGCTAGAACCGCTCGGCCACTCCAGCCGCCTTCGGGTGATGTGAAACAGTGTCTTGATGCTAACATAAAGAAAATAAAGAAAAGGTTGAGCCCAAACTAACAGAGACCCCCGTACAAAGACCTGTACACAACCACGGAAGATAATGTTCAGCATCTGGTGCAATAGCGGCTATCAATAGCTTCCCGGAAATTTTACCATCACTAAAGACGTTTATTGTGAACAACTGAGGGGTTTGCAGACGCATTCCAGGAACAACGACCAAGAAGGTTACTTCAAGTATGTTACTCCACGATAACGCCCGCCCTCATTCTGCTAGTCTGACTAAAGCACTGTACTTGAGTTGGCTTGGGAAGTCATTTCGCACCCACCGTACAGATCTGATCTTGTTCCCTGAGAATTCACCTTTTCCGCTCTGTATAGAACAATCCTCCCTGATCCCCCCACGGGGTCCACAACTCTTTTGTGGATACGTGCGTAGCGAGCACGGGACCCCGAGCTAATGTGGGCCTCCTTCCTTTCCGGGCTGCATACCTTCCTTTTCCGCATCCTTCCCTCTACCCCATCTTCGCCCCTCCTCCCCTCACCTCTGGCTCTTTCCTTCCCTTTCTCCCCCTCTGGGAGTATGGTTTGTGCCTACGTCCGGAGACGGACGCTCGTAAATGTACCGCATTCTTCGCCTTCTCTGCTTGTATGTCTTCATCCTTCCTTTGTCCTTCTCTTTTCCTTACCTCTTCTCTTTACCCTTTTCTCCACTGCGGCGTTTGAGACCTCTCCTCTTTCCTTTCCCTTTCTTTGTTTTTCCCTTTCTCTTTCTTCCTCCCTGTGCATGTCTGAAGGCCGACCCACGCATTTTTGTGCGTAGCCGGTGACGGGGTAACGCGTAATTCCCCGCCCCGGGTAGACAGGTAGGACACGTACGTACCCCCTGGTAACGGCCAGGCCCAGGGAGGGGTGATTACCCGAGCTGATACCTTCCGAAAGTGCCGATTGGTCCCTCCGTCCGTTTGTCGGGAGGTGTGACCTGAGGTGTGAACAATCACCTAAGGCGGGAGTGCCCTCAGAGAGGGCCCCCACAAGGGAGGAGCGCGCCATCTGAGACGCCGGTAATCATGGGGGATTCTTCCGCAATGGTTTCCTCACCTTCCATTATGTCTGCTCACAAGCGTAAGTTCACTGAGTCTCAGCCACAGACAGTTCTTCCATCGTTGCCACAGTTCCTTGTTGTTTCTCGGTCTGACGAAGGTCACGACTTCTCCACGGTCAACCCTTTCATTATTCAGAATGGTGTCGACGCAATTGCAGGTCCTGTAAAGTCTTGTTCCAGATTACGGAATGGCACCCTGTTGTTAGAAACAGTCAGTGCCCTCCAGGCACAAAAATTGCTGCGTACTTCTCTGCTCCACACCTTCCCTGTCCGGGTTGAAGTGCACCGCACTTCAAATTCCTCGCATGGAGTCGTTTATACACGCTCCCTCGATGGATTGTCTGACGAAGAAATTCAGCACTACCTGTCTGACCAGGGCGTAACGGCTGTTCATAGAGTTATGAAAAGGGTTGACACGAACATCATTCCAACCCGCACTGTCTTCTTGACATTTGACAAAGTTCAACTCACATCGAAAATCAAAGCAGGCTATGAGATAATTTCCGTTCGCCCTTACGTCCCAAACCTTACGCGTTACTATCGGTGTCAGCGGTTCAATCACACCAGCCAGTCCTGTTCCAATCCGGCCAAATGTGTTACGTGTGGCAAGGATGCCCATGAGGGTGCTTGTCCACCTCCATCCCCTATCTGCATCAACTGTATGGGTGACCACGCTGCTTCCTCTCGAGATTGCCCCGTTTTTAAGGACGAAAAGCTCATCCAGGAAATCAGAGTGAAGGAAAAGGTGTCGACCTATGCTGCTTGAAAATTATTCGCCAGTCGACAGCCCACCGTGCCTGAGACAGGAAAATACAGCACTGTCCTTGCTTCTCCTCGGCCAACAAAGGAGGCGGCCACGCAGACTTGCGACCTCACCTTTAGTGCCACAGTCGTCAGATCGGCCAGCGCAAAGATCGCCCGTTCAACCTCACCACTTTCGCCTGCCCACTCTCTGGCTCACCCTTCGTCGGGTTCTGCTAAATCTCGAGCCCAAAAGTCAGACACCAAGACTTCGAAAAAAGAGCATACTCATGAAGAGTTTTTACGTACCGCAACTTCCCAACCATCGGTTCCTCCTTCATCTAAACATCATACTTCCAAGAAGGCTACAAAGAAACCCAGTTCCTCTCCTTCTCCACCAAGGCGTGTCCCATCTACAGCACCACCTGGTGGAAATCGCCCTCGGCCGTCTTTTGTGTCGCCGAGGCGCACTGCTGGCGGCCGATCAACTGGCCTATCGCTGGTGGCAGGAGCTGCTCCTGAACAACCTATGGATCAGGATCTTCTGCCTTCGGCTGAATGCCATTCCATGCTGTCGGTTGCAAGCTCTGAGCAGTCGTTGAGTTGACAGCAACCTTGGTCACATTCCTCCAATTTCTGTCCACCCTATGTCCATTATCCACTGGAATATCCGCGGCATTCGAGCCAATCGGGATGAATTGTCGATCCTCTTACGATCCTACTCGCTGGTCATCTTCTGTCTTCAGGAAACAAAGCTGCGTCCTCATGACCGCTTTGTTCTCCCTCATTTTCAGTCCGTCTGATATGATCTCCCCTCTGTTGAAGGCCCTCCAGCACATGGAGGACTCATGATTCTTCTCCATGATACTCTCCATTATCACCCAATCCACTTAAACACTTCCTTCCAAGCTGTCGCCGTCCGTCTTTCCCTTTCCGGATACACGTTCTCTCTTTGTACTGTATACATTCCATCGTCCGCACCAATGGCACGAGCTGATCTCCTTCATCTTCTTGGTCAGCTTCCACCCCCTATTTGCTGGTTGGGGACTTCAATGCCCACCACCCGATTTGGGGATCTCCAAATCCTTGTCCACATGGCTCACTATTGCTAGACGTCTTCCACCAAGCGGATCTAGTTTGCCTCAACACTGGGGTCCCTATATTTTTGTCTGCCTCCACGACAAATTTATCCCATTTGGACCTTGCGGTCGGTACTGTTCCGCTAGCTCGGTGCTTCGAATGGTTCGCCCTTGATGATACACACTCGAGTGACCACTTTCCATGTGTCCTTAGACTGCAGCCTCAACTGCCATATATGCGCCCGCGACGCTGGAAGTTTGCCCAAGCTGATTGGACACTTTTTTCGTCTCTAGCGACATTCGATGACCGTCACTTTCCCAGCGTCGACGATGAGGCCACACATATTACCGACGTTATTCTTACAGCTGCGGAACGTTCAATACCACGCACCTCCGAATTGCCCCGGCGCTCCCCAGTTCCTTGGTGGAACGAGGCATGCCGTGATGCAATACGTGAGTGGCGACGTGCTCTCCACGTTTTCCGCCACCATCCTACTTTGGCCAACTGTATCCGCTATAAGCAGTTCGGTGCGCGATGCCGTCGTGTCATCCACGATAGCAAGAAGGCAAGCTGGAAAGTCTTTATTAGCTCATTTAACACCCTCACTCCCTCCTCGGAAGTTTGGAGTCGGCTTCGACGGTTTTCAGGCGCGCCTAGTTTCTCCCCGGTCTCTGGGCTCACTGTCGCGCATGATACATTAGTGGACCACGTCGCAATTTCTAACTCGTTGGGTCAGCACTTTGCTAAGATTTCGAGCTCTTCAAATTACCCGCTAGCGTTTCTCCCGAAGAAACGCGCAGCGGAAGTGCGACCTCTTGCTTTCTCCTCTCAAAATCGCGAAAGCTACAATACTGTTTTCTCCATGCGGGAACTCCAACATGCACTCTCTTCTTCTCGCTCCTCCGCCCCAGGACCGGAAGGTATCCACGTCCAAATGTTGCTGCATTTATCAACCCATAGTCTGCGTTACCTCCTTCGCCTTTATAATCGAATTTGGACCGACAGTACTTTTCCCAGACGATGGCGGGAAGCTATCGTCGTTCCAGTTCCGAAACCTGGAAAGGACAAACATCTCCCCTCTAGCTATCGCCCCATTTCTCTCACGAGTAGTGTCTGTAAGGTTTTGGAGCGTATGGTGAATTACCGTTTAGCGTGGTGGCTGGAATCCCGCAGTCTTTTAACACATGCCCAATGCGGATTCCGAAAGCATCGTTCTGCAGTTGACCATCTTGTTGCTCTCTCCACTTGTATCATGAACAATTTTCTCCGGAAACGCCAAACAGTAGCAATATTTTTTGATCTGGAGAGAGCATACGATACCTGTTGGAGGACAGGCATCCTCCGCACACTTTTCTCTTGGGGCTTTCGAGGTCGGCTGCCCCTTTTTCTTCGCGAATTTATGGCAGAGCGCACATTTAGGGTGCGGGTGAACACTACTCTCTCCCGTACTTTCTCCCAAGAAAACGGGGTACCCCAGGGCTCCGTGCTGAGTGCTGTACTGTTTGCCATTGCCATAAATCCAATTATGGATTGTCTCCTTCCAGATGTCTCGGGCTCCCCCTTTGTGGACGATTTTGCGACCTACTACAGCTCTCAACGGACCAGCCTTCTTGAACGACGTCTTCAAGGATGTCTCGATCGCCTCCACTCTTGGAGCATCGAAACCGGCTTCCGTTTTTCTCCCAGTAAGACCATTTGTGTTAATTTTTGGCGACGTAAGGAGTTTCTTCCGCCCTCCTTACATCTAGGCCCTGTCAACCTTCCGTTTTCAGGCGTCGCTAAATTCTTGGGTCTTGTGTTTGACAGAAAACTGTGCTGGTCCTCCCACGTTTCCTATCTTTCGGCTCGCTGTCTGCGATTCCTCAACACCCTCCGTGTCCTGAATGGTACCTCCTGGGGAGCGGACCGAGTGATCCTTCTCCGCCTCTATCGCCCCTTAGTGCGCTCGAAATTGGACTATGGAAGCATAGCCTACTCCTCTGCTCGGCCGTCTATTCTTCGGCGTCTCGACTCTATCCACCACCGTGGATTACGTTTAGTGTCTGGAGCTTTTTACACCAGCCCTGTGGAAAGCCTTTATGCTGAGACTGCTGAACCTCCGCCGTCCAATTGGCGAGCAGTCCTTCTGAGTCGTTATGCTAGCCATATGTCTTCCATGCCTGCTAATCCAGCCCATGACGTTTTTTTCGACGCCTCCTTTGATGTAGGGTATGCAGGCCGCCCCTCCTCCCTACTACCACCGGGAGTCCGCTTCCGTCAACTGCTCCATTCTCTTTCCTTCCGCTTTCCTAAAACCTTCTTGACAACTTGGGGTACACCACCGCCTTGGCTCGGTCCCCGGATCTGCCTGCTCCGTGACCTTTGTCGATTTCCCAAGGATGGTACCCCATCACTTGTTTATCGTCGGACATTTGCTGCTCTATGTGCACAAATGACGGACGCCACATTTATTTACACCGACGGCTCGAAAACATCGTTAGGTGTAGGGAGTGCCTATATTGTTGGCGATACCCCAAATCACTTTCGGCTTCCCGACCAGTGTTCGGTTTATACTGCGAGCTTTACGCTGTTCTCCAGGCTGTCCACTACATCCGCCGCCATCAGCGGATACAGTACGTTATCTTCTCAGATTCTCTCAGCTCTCTCCTCAGTCTCCAAGCTCTTTATCCTGTGCACCCTCTGGTCCCCCGGATTCAGGACTGTCTGCGCTTGCTCCACCTGGGGGGCGTCTCGGTGGCGTTCCTCTGGCTCCCGAGACACGTTGGTATTTGTGGAAATGAGGCGGCCGATATTGCAGCCAAGGCTGCAGTCTCTCTTCTTCGGCCAGCTATTCAATCGATTCCCTTCGCCGATCTACGGAGCGTTTTATGTCGTCGTGTTGTTCATTTATGGCACGCGCATTGGTCGACACTTCCCCATAATAAATTGCGGGACGTGAAAGCTCTTCCTTGTGCTTGGACCTCTTCCTCCCGAACGCGTCGTCGGGAGGAGGTAATTTTAACTAGACTCCGGATAGGGCACTGTCTTTTTAGCCATCGACATCTTTTAAGCGGCGATCCTCCCCCACTCTGTCCCCACTGCTCTCAGCTGTGGACGGTAAGACACCTTTTAATTGAGTGCCCCTATTTTAGTCCGTTACGCTCCCGTCTACAGCTATCGCCTGATATATCGTTGATTTTAGCAGATGACACGCGCTCAGCCGACCGCGTTCTCAAGTTTATTAGTGCCAGTGAAATGACGTCAGTCATTTGAAGCCTTTTTTGGGGACAACCAACCCCTTTCTGTAGTGGATTTTTAAGCCTTCCTTCTGCTTTTAGTTTCTCCAATTTTATGACTTTCGTACCCATTGCTGCTGGTTTTCAATTTCGGTTTTTTACTGTTTCCTAAGTCACGGACCGGGCGCTAATGACCATAGCAGTTTTGCGCCCTAAAACCAAAACAAAAAACAAAAAAAAAAATCCTCACTGATGAATATGCGCTGCGAATATGGCTTGACCAATTCTTCACTTCGTAACAACGTGATTTCGACATTAGCGGTATCGAAGACTCCAGCGCTGGCGGACTGTTGTAAATAGTGAAGGAGATCGTGTTATCGATGACTAAAGTTTCTATTAAGTGTATCTGTTGTGTTTATTAAAATTATGGAAAAATGATACAAAGTTAAACACCAACCTCATGTTCAGGAAAAACAGAATACTTCGAGTAACTAGAGACATATTCACAGGATATGTATTAGGATTGAATTAAATGTAATGCCCGCACCTTCGTTAATTGGGTTTGGATGGGAATATTTTAATAAATCAAACGCAGAAACAATCCTTAGAATGTGTCGTTCAGTTACCAATATTAACTTCTCCACATAATCACCAGCCAATTGGATACATTTCTGCCAACGATGAACAAGTTTTCATGAAGCCATCATGGAATAAGTCGACACACTGTTTCCGGAACCACAGTCTCACAGTTCTCTTATCGTCTCCGGGTCGTAATGGTGTACCCACGTTCGGTATCCTGTCACTATTGGAAGGATAAAGGCGTAATCTTCATCCTCGTAACGCGAGAGGAGTTCCTGGCAAATTTCAAGTCTGTGCGCTTTCATTTCAAGAGTCAGCATCCGGGGTACCCATCGTGCACAGATCTTCCGATAGCCAAGCAAAGCAATAATGTGACTCACACGTTCTTGTGAAATGGCGATTGTGCTTGCAGTTTCTCTCTGAGTGATACGACGATCGTCCTGAATCAATCTGTCAACATTTTGCTTGTGAAACTTGGTGGTTACTGTGACAGGACGTCCAACTCTTTGTTTGTCACGCAGGTCGGATGTTCCCGCCTCAACATCTTTAAACTTACTCCTCCAATGGCGCACATTCTGCTGTCAAGAATTCAATTAAATCGCATTGACCGACCGTCTGCGCAGAGTTCTATACTTTACACTGTAACAACACAACCATTCAATGCCAACGCTTCCCGCCAACTGGAGCTGTACAGAAGAAGCTATGAAACCTGCCGCATATTAATGCTGCCAACTGTTGAAGAGTTACGAAGTTTTCAGTCAACCGCCGTAAATTAGTATGTTCCGCAGAAATGATTAGTATTTCAGTCGGTTCAGCATGTGTCCTGTTGCCTAGATGGCACAGGTCCTGCCATGGGTCTACATCTACATCTACATCCATACTCCGCAACCCACTATACGGTGCGTGGCGAAGGGTACCTCGTACCGCAACTAGCATCTTCTCTCCCTGTTCCACTGCCAAACAGAACGACGGAAAAATTACTGCCTGTATGCCTCTGTACGAGCCCTAATCTCTCTTATTTTATCTTTGTGGTCTTTCCGCGAAATGTAGGTTGGCGGCAGTAAAACTGTACTGCAGTCAGCCTAAAATGCCGGTTCTCTAAATTTCCTCAGTAGCGATTCACGAAAAGAACGCCTCCTTCCCTCTAGAGACTCCCACCCGAGTTCCTGAAGCATTTCCGTAACACTTGCGAGATGATCAAACCTACCAGTAACAAATCTAGCAGCCCGCCTCTGAATTGCTTCTATGTCCTCTCTCAATCCGACCTGATAGGGATCCCAAACGCTCGAGCAGTACTCAAGAATAGGTCGTATTAGTGTTTTATAAGCGGTCTCCTTTACAGACAAACCACATCTTCCCAAAATTCTACCAATGAACCGAAGACGACTATCCACCTTTCCCACAACTGCCATTACATGCTTGTCCCACTTCATCTCGCTCTGCAATGTTACGCCCAAATATTTAATCCACGTGACTGTGTCAAGCTCTACACTACTAATGGAGTATTCAAACATTACGGGATTCTTTTTCCTATTCATCTGCATTAATTTACATTTATCTATATTCAGAGTTAGCTGCCATTCTTTACACCAATCACAAATCCTGTCCAAGTCATCTTGTATCCTCCTACAGTCACTCAACGACGACACCTTCCTGTACACCACAGCATCATCAGCAAACAGCCACACATTGCTATCCACCATATTCAAAACATCATTTATGTAGATAGAAAGTCCGCAGCTCGTGGTCGTGCGGTAGCGTTCTCGCTTCCCACGCCCGGGTTCCCGGGTTCGATTCCCGGCGGGGTCAGGGATTTTCTCTGCCTCGTGATGACTGCGTGTTGTGTGCTGTCCTTAGGTTAGTTAGGTTTAAGTAGTTCTAAGTTCTAGGGGACTGATGACCATAGATGTTAAGTCCCATAGTGCTCAGAGCCATTTGAACCTTTTTTTTTTTTTTGTAGATAGAAAACAACAGCGGACCTACCACACTTCCCTGGGGCCCTCACCTCCAATGAGCACTCACCATCGAGGACAACGTACTGGGATTTATTACTTAAGAAGTCTTCGAGCCACTCACATACTTGGGAACCAATCCCATATGCTCGTACCTTAGTTAGGAGTCCGCAGTGTGGCACCGAGTCATACGCTTTCCGGAAGTCAAGGAATGTGGCATCCGTCCGATACCCTTCATCCATGGTTCGCAAGATATCATGTGAAAAAAGGGCGAGTTGCGTTCCGCAGGAGCGATGCTTTCTAAAGCCGTGCTGATGCATGGACAGCAGCTTCTCTGTCTCAAGGAAATTAATTATATTCGAACTGAGAATATGTTCGAGAATGCTGTAACAAACCGATGTTAAGAATATTTGTCTGTAAATTTGAAGATCCGTCCTTCTACCCTTCTTATATACGGGCGTCACCTGCGCTTTTTTCCAGTCGCTCGGGATTTTACGTTGGGCAAGAGATTCGCGAAAAATGCAAGCTAAGAAAGGAGCCAATGGAGTAGAGTACTCTCTGTAAAGCCGAACTGGAATCCCATCAGGACCTACCGATTTATTTATTTTCAACCTATTCAGCTGCTTCACAACCCCAGGGATGTCTATCACTATGTCCTCCATACGGGAATCTGTACGAGACTCAAACGGCGGTATGTTTGTACGCTCCTCCTGCGTGAAAGATTTCTCAAATGCTAAATTTAAAATTTCAGCTTTCGTTTTGCTGTCTTCCGTTGCCAGGCCAGACTGATCAGTGAGTGACTGGATGGAAGCCTTCAACCCGCTTACCGATTTAGCGTAAGACAGGAATTTCCTTGGGTTTTCAGCAAGGTCCTGATAACTTGTACTGTGCGCGATGGCGTCGACGCGTATAAGGCCCGTCCATGATGCATTTATTTAGTTCCAGAGTTCGTCTTTGGTGTTTGGCATTGGGTTACCGACACACGTCGTTTCACAGTATCCCACATATACGAGGGGCGTTCAGAAAGTAAGCTCCGATCGGTCGCGAAATGGAAACGACTATGAAAATCCGATAAAGCTTTGCACAGATGTGTTGGGTAGTGTCTCTAGTATAACCCCAGTTAGCATCACGTCGCTCTTCTAATTTCTGAGCTCGCAGTGAGTGCCTAAAGATGTCTAGAAAATAGTGTCTGCCGCCAAGTACGAGGGCCTGGTGAGAAATTTCGCCTGAAGCTATGCAGCTAACATTACATAACTGTCGTGCTGTTTCTTCTTCAAGACAATTCTCAGCCGCATTCTGCAGGGGCAATGAAGATGCTCCTGCGTCGTTTTCAAATGGAAATGTGAGATTACCCACAATACAGTCCGCAATTGTCTCCCCCTGAGTTTCATCTCTGGTCACATGAACCGCTGTCTTTGAAGACAACATTTTGACACAGACAACGAGGTGTAGGCCAGCGTGGAGAATTGGCGGAAAGCACTGGCGGCTGCCTTCTATGATGAGGCTATTGAAAAGTTGGTACAACGCTATGACAAAAGTCTAAGTCAGAACGGCGACTACGTAGAGAAGTAGCTGAAAGGTGTATCTAATTGTTACAAGAAGAACATTTCTTATGTTCACTGTGGTTTCAATTTGGCAATCAATCGGAGCTTACTTTCTGAACAGGCCTCGTATTTGATTGATGACAAGTCTGGTGACCTGGTAGGCCAAGGCAGAATGTGACATCCTGCGACATCAAGAAGGCATGCGTTCATGCAGCAACATGTGTTCGTGCATTATCTTGCTGAAAAAGTGGCGTGTGAGGTGTTAGGCAGTAAGGGTATGGCTACGGGTCGCAGGATGTCATTTACAAAGGCCACACTGTTCACAATGCCCTGGACACGCACTGTGGCTGTACCCAATAGCACGCCACACCGTAAGGCTTTGAGATGAAACTGTGTGTTGTGTGAATGCCGTCACTGTGATGCTGCTACCCCTGTCTGCGGCGAACCACAATGAGGCCATCATTTTCAAACAAACAGAAGCTGGATTCGTCCAAAAATACTGTCTGATCCAATTCCTGTCCACAGTGACGCCGTTCGAGACATCACTGCCGTCTAGAATGTTTGTGCACATTAGTCAGAAGTAGGTGGATAAGTGTACTATGCGCACGTAACCCATTCCGAAATAAACGGTGTACAATGTGTTATTACACTATTCCACTGTTGCGACAGAGCCGAGGAGGACGGAGATCTGTCCTGCAATGCCATGAGGTGTCGATCTTCTCGGGAGTTGATCTGGTTGGTGCGACCTGACCCACCTCGTCGTGTTGTACGGCCTTCCGTGAACCATTCGGCACACACCAGTTGCACTGCCGACACACTTCGTCCCACACGAGCAGCAATTTCCCGGATGAATGCATCACATTCCCTCATGCCAATAATTCGTCCTCTTTCAAACTCACTGATTTAACAGTACGGTTCGCACATACGTCTGCAAGTCACACGAGCCATTACGTTCCGTTTATAGCGACAGCGAGAGTCGCATTTTAGTGGTAGGAAGAATTGTGCCGCGATATCGATGTTGAACTGGAACCCGCAGTCTGACATGGTTCAAGCGCAAGTTATTTCTGAAGAACATACTAATGTGCGTGTGCTGTGAATATGAACGTCCTGTCTCTAGTCGTTCAATGTGTTCTGTTTTTTTATTTCTGAATATGAGTGTATAAAAGCCAAATAACTATTCGTGTTACACGGAAAACGTCGTCGAAGTTGCGTCCAGTAGAAAGACTTTCACCAGGCCATTGAACCACACGAAATCGTTACTATTTTTTCATTATTTCATTTCTGGTGATGGACATTACATTAATTATTTTGTATGTGCGCTTAGTAAAGGATAATTGATGTGGTCCAAATACGGTGGAGTGCTGAAAAGTAATGGCTCCTAATTTTGTATGTGAAAGCTATTGAAGCTTTTTAAGCAAAACTAACTTCATTAAATTCGAATCATTGTTCTTCGTGTTTAGATATTTATTTGTCAACATGGTCGCCTTGGTGACTAACACATTTCTGCTAATGAGAGACCCGTTTGTTGATACCGGATCTCTAGAATGTCAACGGAGCCACAACCACACCTCTGCTTGCATTGCTTCAACACTATCAAATTGAAGTCCTCGAAGGTATTCTATCAGTTTTGATCGACCACTCCAAGCTCTACCACACAAGTTGAGGTTTGCTCCCCCGTTTCCTTCATTACGACCACGAACAACCCATCACACATTACCGATGTCGATGTAATCGTCGTCGTATACATCTTTCATTCTTTGTATAGATTTCAATTGGAAGCACGTTTTCTGCTGTTAGAAACTGGATTATAGCACGCTGCTTCTCAGGCACCGACATAGTTCCGTTACACGTCGCCGATTTCAGGTCAATATTATTGTATGCCCGTATTTTGCTGTTTTGAGACATTGATTTTCTAAATCGCAAAAGCGTTAGGTAGAAATCAACGTAAACTAACGGACGAGTGAATTGGTTTATCAAATAGTTAGCAGTAAGATTATGGACAGAATGTATGTGCTTATGTTGTATGTTTATTTGGGTATGCATCTGGTTTCAGGTATTATATTACTGATAATTTTTGTTGTTTGGATCTCTGTGGAAACAGTGTTGTCTCTTTGATGCACCACAGTATTGTGTTAATATCGTTGTTGTATGAGATGAGAAGAAAATGAGGAAATTTTCTTATGTTGAAATGGTCAGAGAAGCAGGAGATTTATATATTAAAGACTGTTAATAATTTTGAGATCTGGATTGATAATCAATATGTGTTCAGACGAGACAACGGTCTACCTCAGTTTAACAATGTGAGATCAGGAAGCAGGGAGCTTGACAGGTAGCGCATGGGAACAGAACGAGAGTAGAGTCACAAATGCGAGGGATGCAAATCAGTCGAGCAATAAATTACAAAACAACATGGTGGCCGAAATTTTTAAAAGATAAGAACTGTAATTTACTTGGAAATTATCATCTGTCGTACAAAAAAATTGACAAAGTTGCTAGCAATGCATTGGTGGATTGTGCTTCTCGAGCGTTATCAAATAGTTTACTTACTTACTACTTAAATAGCTTTCAGACACGGTACACCGGGAGTGAATTTTGTTCGTTACTTAACAAGAATCTACGACCCGGGACACAAACACATCCAGTAGCGTCCAGTCGAATAACTACATACTGACAATAATACAGCTTTAAATTAATGCATATATGTACGTTTCATATAAGTGCTGACTAATTACTTTCATCTCAGGTAAATGGTGTGTAGGAGATGAATTAAAAGTCCACGTAATGAAAATTTCTTTCAGAATATCTTGTTGTATGCCTGTATACGTTTAATTAAGAGGAAGTTTTTGATTTAACTATACTCTTATTATGAGAACCCGTTATTAAGATCTCATTAATTTCTCTACTTAGTAAGAATTATGTTATTAGTGCCGGTTTCATCACCGCATCAACATTCTCGTTTTAGTGTATTTAGACATAACGTACTAAAGGTTAGCTTCTGTAAAAGGAATCATTTACTGGTAAATAAAGGTTGAAAGATCTTGCAAATTGATCCATAGAGACAGACAACAGAGATCAGTCTTAGCGAACCTAGTAAACGTCTGAGTGGAAATTGAACTCAATTAGAATTTGAAGCGGTCTCCGACACACGGGCTACGGTGTACAAGATAGGAATTAGTTTTGTAGGCTCATTCTCAGACTTAGGTTCATCTGTATTTTTCTGGACTTACAATGTGGAGCGGATCAAGTTTCTCCTGACTTGAGAGTACTTCAGATGGCCACATCTGGGTTCACTAGGGGGTGAAATTAATTGAAAACATTACCGGTTTGAAAATTAATTAAACTGGGTTTGGAAATATGTGCTTCCTCTCAATCGAACTTATTGGTTAGTCATTGTGCCCACAATTAAGCGCCGATCAGTAGTATTTTCCACTAATATTTGTGGAGATAATCTGTCTTATTCAAAACTAATTCGCTCTGTATCACTTAGCGTCAGAAACGACCCGATATTTCTGTAATGGTGAAGGAAGTCATATAATGTTCCAAGGACCTCTTGGCAGTTGGGCAAATGGTTTATTTTGTTACACAGTGTAATAATTTGTAACTATGATCTGCACGTCGCTGGTTAAGGTGGCGGCATGGATGCTGAAGATCATATTGCATGGGAAGTTGGTTGGTTGGTTGATTCGGGGGAGGGGAACGACCAGCGAGGTCATCGGCCCCGTAGGATTAGGAAAGGATGGTGAAGGAAGTCGGCTTTGCCCTTTCACAAGAACCATCCCACCGTTTACCTGCAGTGATTTAGGGAAATCATGTAAAATCTAAACCAGGATGGCTGGATATTTTTTTTTCTTTTTCAGGTCAGGGGACAGAGTGGGCAGGGGTAGTACTTGGAGGCCTGGCCACGGTGTCCCCGTCTCCTGATAGGATAAGTGGGAGGCAGCGGGAAGGAGACATTGTACGTGTATGTAATTTCTTTTTATTATTAACAATATTATTTTATTTATTCATTTAAGTTTAATGTCCCAAAAGAAAAATCATATATAAAAAAGAAAGGAAAGAAATATTCGGCCGAAGTGACATCCTCGTCACTTCACTGGGAGTAATGTCCTATCCCTCGAAACAACGTAAACCTGGGACTCCCCACCACTTCGGGGGGCTATGAAACAAGCTGCCTAGAAAGTTCGCAAAATGCGTTTTATATTTAGAGTGGCGTCGGATGATTTCGTGTTGTTCTACTACATAATACCAATAGTCCATGCCCGATATGAAGGTTCGCGAGAGCACGCAGTGCGATGCGTGTCCTCCAATCCAGCGGATTGCCGATGTTTTTTGTGAGGGGGAAAAGACAGCGTCAGGGAAAAATAAAGCGTCCGTCGTGATCGTGGATTCGTCGGTGCGTCGGAGAAGCACCATGACGCGTTGCGTCAGCCGCCAAACATCCTTTACCTCACCGCACTGCAGAGAATGTTCGTCGGTGTCCTTGCCACATATAAGGCAGAGCGGCGAATCTACCATGCGAATGTCGTACAATCGTTGGCGTTTGACTGTCTTGCGGTTGATTAATGTATACCAAGACGATCTCGCTGCTGTGGTGAGGAGAGAGTATGGACAGCTCGCCAAATCTGTCTCCAGTCGCGTAAGTTCGACAACATTGCTGCCATGATGACGCCGCAAGTATCGATATATCTCACGGGTAGTGGGGATTCCTGTAGAAGGTATCTGTAACTGAACATAACTAAAATCAACGAAGAATCGCGCGACGTGAGAAAAAGAGGGCGATATTGTGCCTACCGCCACCGGCGGTTCAAAGGACGTGGGAAGAAGCACATCCAGGATCGCTGACGTGATGGCGTGTTGCCGTTGGTTCCAAGTTCGTAGCGTCGTTCTCAGGTATAGAGCTAGAGCCTTGTTCCGCACATCCTCCAAAATGGTGTGGGAGAGTTAAAGTCTCGTATTTGATCTTAAACAACGTTCCTTGGCTGACAGTATCCAAAGGCCGCGATTAATCTGCCAGCAATACCATGTGGCATTGGCAGTACCTGTGCCAGGTGCGGCAGTCGCGAGGCCAGGTGAACATTAGTGTAGTCCACCCTTTGGAGCAGGTCGTGAGTTCGGAGTGAATTGTTGAGTATGTGCACTCGGACGTGCTGGAGGAGACTTCGATAGCTCGCCGCCGATGATTGCCGTAACGATCGGGTGAACAAGACACCTAAGCATCGCAAGATGTCCATCGTCGTAAACGGACTGTGAAGAGCGTCCAGCCCTCGACCGATGTCCATAATCTTGGTTTTATTCATGTTGACCCTGTTTCCCGCAGCTACTCCGTACGTAGTAAGAAGGGTAACCACCTTACTTCGTTCTCCGACCGTACGAGTATCATCAAATCGTCGGCATAAGCACCCCACGTGAAGGAGCTCGCACGGAGTCGGACGCCTGTCAGAGTCCGTCTATGAGCCTGCATCAATGGTTCGAGCGCTATTGTAAATAGCATCATCGACAAGGGACATCCGTGCCTAACTGAGCTGCAAACAGGAATCGTTCCTACCTCCCTGCCACTGACTCTCACCGTCGAAGAAGCGCCGCAAAGGGGGCGTATGAGGACGGTAATAAAATCCTGCGGTATCGCCATGCGTCGCATGGTCGAGTCAAGGAAATCATGGTTGATCCTGTCAAAGGCACGATCAAAATCCACCGATACGAACGCAGCTCGCATGCGACAAGCTTCCGTCAGGGAAATTACGTCACGGTATTCGCCTAGGATAGAATGGATGTTGTTTCGAACCACTAGACAAGCCTGGTCTGGTGGTATTGTCTTGCATATTATAGTCTTGAACCTTGCCGCCAACATTCGCGCAAAGATCTTAGTATTGAGCATCGTGAGCTGTCTAAATTGATGGGCGCTGACACTCGCTGTCGATTTTGGTATTGGTATAAGCAGTCCCACCATGAACTGCGACGGAACGTCCTGTCAGGGCTCAATAACTCATTATACATCGACACCAACCGGGACATCATTAAATCCGCTAATGCGCGATAAAATTCGAGTGTCAATCCATCTGGCCCAGGGGATATATGCACCGCACTCTTCGTGAGTGCCCCCCGGATGTCATCTTCCGTTAGGGGTTCCAATAGCGCCTCTGCATCCAGACCATCCATCTCTATTTGCATCTGAAATGGGTTTGAACCATCGTCCACCCGAATGCGAGTCCAGTGCGTTAACCACTGCGCCACCTAGCTCAGTGCATGGGAAGTCTGGGACATCCTATTTTCCAGTAACTGGCCTCAACTGCTGCAGCTGCTGCTGCCGGCCCTGCTACTGCTGATGATAATAACTGAACCACATAAGTAATGCCCCATTTCTGAGTTCAGGGTATCTTCAGAATAGTAATTTCACCTATTTAAATAAGTACTGCAAACCCTTCTGTCGATGCTAGGATGTAAGAAAAAATGGTTCAAATGGCTCTAAGCACTATGGGACTTAACATCTGAGGTCATCAGTCCCCTATAACTTAGAAATACTTAAACCTGACTAACCTATGGACATCACACACATCCATGCCCAAGGCAGGATTCGAACCTGCGACCGTAGCAGCAGAGCGGTTCCGGACTGAAGCGCCTAGAACCGCTCACCCACAGCGGCCGGCTAGGATACAACAGCTTTGCAATCATTTTTTCACACATTAGTATCGAGAGATGTTTGATTTCTTATTTAGTTTAAGTAGCAAAAATACATTCAGATTTTTTTAATCTGTTCCACAGTACGGAAAACTGTTTCACTTATTTTATGTGGAAATGATGTTAGTATATCAACTGTTTTATGAATATGTAGGTTACGGATATTTCTGTTAGTAAATCGCTACCTTCAATCACAATATTTTAGTTTTCTATTTAGTTTCAGTGACAATTCCGTTTTCAAGGACAAAAATTCTTTGGGCGTTACATTAGTTTCAGTTCATTACTTTTGGTTAGTTTTGCTCAAAAATAATCTTGGACGGGACAAATGAAATAAGTATAGCTAATGGTTACCTTCTTCGGCCACAAAATGTTCATCTATTGAATCGGTAGAAGACTTCCACCTTTACACATGTACTTCAAATAATATACCGTTTTTATGGCTTTAATTATTCAAAAATAGAATTGGCAGATGTAGGTTACACTTCCTCGAAGATCTGACGTGGACCGACACTGATGAGCCAAAAAATAATGACCACTCTTCACCATGAGACTCTATGCCACCTGGTAGCATTGCGAACACATGGAGCAGTAAGCAAACTATAATAGTAGGTCAGAGATGAATGGGGAATACCTTCTCCCCACGTGCATCCTCTGCCACCTCATCAAATTCCCACCCCTCCTCACTCACACCGAACACCTCCACATCTCCCGTACTAACCGCAGACTAGATTCCAATAACCCAGTTGCCTGTCTTCTGATCACCAACCCTGGTACTGTGTTGAGCCTTCACACACGCATCCCTCCTCCCTACACATACACACACTTAAAATACTATCTCAATGCAATATCAACAAACTCCTAGACGATGAGATCATCCCCAATAATTATCCCACCTAACAACTTTAACTCCTCCTCACCTACCCCACTCCACATCAGGGCCCCTGTGTCGCTGTCCCTCTTCATCCATCTCCATCCTTTCCCTCTTGTTACAACTACCGTACCTACCCCGCACCAAACCACTCCCACCCTCTATCTTTACTAACGTCTGTCTTCCCACTATCCATCTCAACACTTACACTCATCACTCTAGTTTACCGTACCCCTCAACCCAATGGAACATACCGCCTCCTCTCGAAATATGGGATGTTTCAAAACGAAAGGTCTGATTTCAAAACCCTGTAATTATTTATAAAAACATACTACAAATATGAGATGTATTGCAAACACTCACAAGAACTTAAAGTTTTAGCTATGCTATTATAAGTGCTCTAAATATCCACCAGCAGAAACACAGATGTGTCTGCTTTTCCAGAAGTTATGTTGGCTGTTGTTCTGTTCTGCACTTCTTTTATGTCATGAGGTAAAGGGGAGATGAACACACTTTCCTTCTCATATCCCACACAAAAAAATTTTATGAGGTGATGACTGGCGATCTTGATCACCAAGAATGCAGGGCAGTGTCTCTGGGTACCGCATGCCCTGTCTAGGGATGAGACAGAGTGTCATTGAGAAACTGACATATGTTGTTGCGCCAGTGGGGTGGAGATCCAGTGTGTTGGAAAATGAAGTCATCGGAGTCATCCCTAAGCTGTCGGAAAACCCAATACTGCGGCATTTGAAGATAGCTCATTCCAGTCACTGTGTTTTCCTCAAAAAAGAAGGTCGATTCAAATTGGCGATACCAACGACGAGTGTTTTTGGGTGCAGCTGTATCAATGACAAAACGCTCACGAAAAACACGCTGAACGGAAATAACTAACTCTTTGCAAACTGCAGCGCACAAAACGAGTTCTGTTAGTAGACACCATCTTACTTCCGACTGACCATAGACTGAAAAGACGCAGTGACTGACATCTAGAGGAGATTTTCTGAAAATCTAGGCCACGCCCGTTCAGACAACACTCATATTCTTGCCGGCACGTCCTATGTTTCGTAATTATTAACTTACAAAATCAGGCCACCCTGTTTGAAACACCTTGTACCTTTCTCCCAGTGCAGGTCATTCAGATTTTAAGCGGAATTGCAATACTTCAGTGTTTTTTGTCTTAGAAGAATTTCAGCATTCTGTAATGTGTTTTTACAAAATGTATATATATTCGTTTTTTAGAGGTCGGTCTTTGGTTTTCTAATTTACAATAGTAAATAAATTCAAATGGCTCTGGGCACTGTGGGACTTAATTGCTGAGGTCATCAGTCCCCTAGCACTTAGAACTACTTAAACCTAACTGTCCTAAAGACATCACACACATCTATGCCCGAGGCAGGATTCGAACCTGCGACCGTAGCGGTTGCGCGGTTCCAGACTGTAGCGCCTAGAACCGCTCGGCCACCCCGGCCGGCAGTAAGTAAGTCCTCATGTTGTTTATCTCATCCTTGTTACTTATTTAAAATGCTCTTGGTTAGAGAGCGGAGTACTTTATGTGTGATAGCTCACCCCTGCCCATTTATGAGGAGGGGAATGAAAGTAATAATAAAGGGAGAAAAAAAAAGAACGGGTAATCATTCGGTCGACGATATGGGCGGCAAAAGGGAAAGTGCCTTACAGAAGCGTCTCTGACAAAGGGCAGATTTTTTTCGCCCGGCACCTTGTACCGAGCATCTCGGTAACGGCGAAGCCGGTTCGCTGTCCGACCAAAGCTGTGCGTCGCACCACACTCACCCGAGCCCACCTGTGGCTGACCGCTCCCTTCTGCTGCCTGCACCGCGGGCAGTCGAGCTCAGCCCCACCGGGAACAGAATGCGCGAGCCGCAATACGCCGTTGAGGCCCGCGGTTCGTTCGCGTACCCAGTCGAGCCCGGGCATCGACAGGGCTCGGTGCATTAGGGAAACAGACAGCGCTGGGAAGGCGGGAAAGACGGACCACACGTGAGCCGAATAGATTTCTGAATCGTCTGAACTCCTCCTCTGAGCAGCATGAAGTTTTGATAGGAAACGACTGTTTTTGAAACTTTGTAAAAAAGAAATATCTCGTAATGTAAAATGATGAATGCAAGACAGCAGTTGGTAATTTCATAAAATTGTTCTTTACCTGTCTCCGGTTCTTTCACAGGCCTCCTTATCTCTGAGCTCTTTTATGAATTTTTTTCCAAAATTTTGTAGTTAAATTTTTATTACACTTTGCTCCACTGTTTTCTATCGTCTAGAAAATTTTCAACAATCTTTTCGTACATCCTACTTTGTATATTATTCTGCATGTAATGTCCCTGAGTGATTTCCCTCAAACGAGGTCTTTTGCGGTACATTTTTGTAAGTTTTCGATGTGTCCGTATTGAAAGCAACTAGAACCTGCTGTCACGTGCAGGAAAAATCGTGGACCCTCTTGCGACACTTGAGTAACTACAATGCTCCTCGTAAGAGTCAGATCAGTAGTAGTGATTCTGGCGTCAGCAAAATCAATTGTCCCGGAAAGGTGTGTAACAATGTGCACTGGAGATCTGTGGCCCTTCATGAAAGGGGCAGGAGAAGGCCTTCCAGATCTTGCACAGACACTGCCGAAAATAGAAGCACAGTAGTCTACTGCAACAGCAGGAGATGTACCGCCTTACCAACTAACAATGCCTCGCCATGAAACAGAAGTAGGAGACGAATACCGCGTGGCTGTAGTCCGCTAAATGTAGCAGGATATGGTGGATGTTGCGTGCGCATATGTAACTGACATATGGACAGATGCGTACACTAAAAGGCATTATTTCACTATTACTACACATTCACTATCGTCAGAGCTGTACTCCGAGCCGGCCGCAATGGCCGAGCGGTTCTAGGCGCTTCAGTCTGGAACCGCGCGACCGCTACGACCGCATGTTCGAATCCTGCCTCGGGCATGGATGTGTCTGATGTCCTTAGGTTAGTTAGGTTTAAGTAGTTCTAAGTTCTAGGGGACTGATGACCTCAGATGTTAAGTCCCATAGTGCTCACAGCTATTTTATGTAATCCGAAAATCGGGTCCTGTTTTTCGCCAAGTTGCTGTTTCTTGGAGAATAGTACTACGAGTGTACGGGACGAAGGTATATCTAAAATAAAGAAGGTAGGGAGATTTTCAAGCCATCTCTTGTATGTTACATTCTTTGTCAGTCAGGTGGAAAATGTGACAAGTCTTTAGAGAACTTTTGTCGCCTTCCATGTAGTAAGAACTCCTTCAGCACTATGCTGTGCTACGCCCTTGAGGAAAAATGGTGCAGAAATATTGTCGTAATGTTCACTCACCGTTGGAATCAACGAAATTTGCGGTAACTTATTTGAAAAGGAGTGGCCACGTGAAAAACTCACGATTGTAATTTATCGTGAAGCAGCACGTTGAGACTCGCTGGAACACTTAGTGTGTTATGCTATGAACAAATTGTTCAAGTGATACGTGAATTCGAAAAATACACTTGTTCGAAAACTGGGATTTCCAGGTATCTGACAAATTAATTTATTTTCTCGAAGTATTTCAAGGGGTTACCAAGGTTATAGAAGCTGACAGTGAGTCGACGCTGCAGTTGCTTGGGCCATGGGCGTACCAGTTACAAGAACACTGTGCTGAGAATGCGTCCGACAATAGGGAATCACTCAAATATGTGTAAAACGACGCATTTATAAATGCAGTTTGTATTTTGACAAAATTTTTTAAACATGCAGAACTGGATAAGAGGTCGTATTTAAAGAAGACCGTGTGCCTTAATACTGTCAAATATTTGCGAGAAGCACCAATACTGAAAGCAAGAGGTCGAAACATCTTAAGCAAATAAATGGAAATAAATTCAGTGCGCTTGCTTGTATTATTTCTAGTACCACAGGTGTTTCATCTAAAGAAAGTTTATGCCGCAGCAGATTCCAGATATCCTGCACTAGGAGGTAAATGTAATGTTGATTAGCTATGCTAATTAAATATTTTATCAGCACTAACGCCCTCAATGTTTGATCATATAGTAGTAAAAAGACGTAAATTTATCTGAACAATGCACCAAATTTACTAACAGCTACACAACATGACATATTTGTCCTCCCTGGCATGTTCCATTTCCTCCAAAATGTCATACAGACAACGAAGCCTCAGCATCGACGCCTTCAAACCGTGGAGAGAGGGTGCAATGTGAGAATAGTTCTGCCGTGATATAACCCTATAACATCGGTGACAACAAAAACTTTTAAATACTTGTCATTTCCTGATACACTATCATAAAAATTCGGTAATTTGTAGGGTGACCCTTAATAACGTGAACTGCATCATAAGGTATAGTGTTTCTTACATGCACATTACAAGAAGTTCATGCAACAATTACAAGCAATGGTGGAGTTATAAGCATACGTCTTGTTCCTGATGGTACGGTGTAAGGGGGCTACAATTTCGCACCTTACAAGAACTCATCCATATTCTTTGCCATTATCTGCCAACACAATTAGGCATCATGTGACAGGTTGTACATCGTGTATATGAATATATAAAGGAGAATGACATTGTCACGTACTTCATGTAAATAATTGTTAACGCTCATTGCATGAAATGTGACGGAGTGGCTTTATTATAAAACTGGCGTAATGAATGACTGCGTATACTGGTAGAGGTTGGAACGCCAGTGGAGATGAAACAGCAGGTAGAACTATAGCTCTTGCTGGAAGGCCCGCACAGGTATTAGTCCTGCTTAAACACAGGAAGTAGCTAGACGGACGTTGTGACACCTGATTTCTGGAGCACAATACGGTTACGGCCGGCCGCTATTGTAGTAGGGGCCGGAAGGATAACCAGATAATACTTCTGAACGCTGAAAATCTTGAACGCAGGTTAGAGGAACGAAGAAACGGCACATCGGAAACCGCGCAGGCTGGGTTACTTCCAAGGATTTTTACTCAGAAGCATACTGTTGTACGAGTACAGGTTTTTCCTCGCAAACTTTCCGCGCTGGACGACTAAAGACTCAAATATGGTTGGTCGGCGTTCGGAAGAATCTGTAGAGAGGGAGAATATTTCGTGTTTTGGGAGTATGATTCTGTTGTGACTTGGCGAGACAGCCAAGCCACTACGAGGTAGCCGAAAGGCACGCGTTTAAGCTCACGCAGGTTGGCGTGAGGTCTGGAACGGGTAAAGTAATTGAGACTAGCAAGTAAAGTACGTAGCTTCCTGAATACTTAACTTTAATCCATAATTGGTGAACATCGGTCTGACGGTACATGCATCACAAGATAAACAGCAAATGATAATGGCGCCTTGCTAGGTCGTAGCAAATGACGTAGCTGAAGGCTATGCTAACTATCGTCTCGGCAAATGAGAGCGTAATTTGTCAGTGAACCATCGCTAGCAAAGTCGGCTGTACAACTGGGGCGAGTGCTAGGACGTCTCTCTAGACCTGCCGTGTGGCGGCGCTCGGTCTGCAATCACTGACAGTGGCGACAAGCGGGTCCGACGTATACTAACGGACCGCGGCCGATTTAAAGGCTACCACCTAGCAAGTGTGGTGTCTGGCGGTGACACCACAGATTCGTTTTCGGAATTACGGTGGTGAGCGCCCGTGTGTGACGGTCGCACGATATCAGCTTGTGTTGGTACCGACGGACTTGCTGTCTTTGCTCTCAGTAAAGTGTATAGTTAGAACAGTTAGGAACTGTTCTGTTGTGAACCTACACGTTTCTGGACTTCACATCCAGGTAGGAAGTCGTCTTTAAGTACGCAGTATTCAGTAATTGAGAGCACTTCCTCTGCCTGTACTTAGGTTGAGACGTTATCTGAACTCCGTCCTTGTGGCTGGGAGTTAGCGTTTCTCGTCTGTAGAACACAGAGAAGAGAAGACAGTATTAGAGGATATTAGTCAGAGGAACGCCTTCTGCCGTCCTACTGTTGGAAAGAGTTTTTTTGTGGCTGGAGTTCTTCCACTGTCGCAGACGAGTACGAGAACCATCACTTCGACGCACCGGACGCAGTACATATGGTGGTATCGCTAATTGCTTCGGCTTATTAGGGCTACAAAAGCTAAACAGCTGTGATCGCGTTTGTCTATTTCCACTGAGGTTCCACACCGCCGTAGATCATCTTTAAAAGCAGTGTGCTCTAGTCTTCGGTACGTAGATAATGTCAGTCATTTCGCGTTATTGATATTAGACCGCACCGTCATAGTTAGGGGCAGAGTTGGGAAATTGAGTAGTAATTTTACTTAGGAAATGTAAACTTTCTAATCTAAAGGTTTTCTTAATCTACAATTAATATACAGGGTGTTGCAAAAAGGTACTGCCAAACTCTCAGGAAACATTCCTCACACACAAATAAAGAAAAGATGTTATGTGGACATGTGTCCGGAAACGCTTACTTTCCATGTTACAGCTCATTTTATTACTTCTCTTCAAATCACATTAATCATGGAGTGAAAACACACAGCATCAGAACGTACCAGCGTGACTTCAAACACTTTGTTACAGGAAGTGTTCAAAATGTCCTCCGTCAGCGAGGATACATGCATCCACCCTCCGTGGCATGGAATCCCTGATGCGCTGATGGCTGGCTCTGAGCACTATGGGACTTAACATCTATGGTCATCAGTCCCCTAGAACTTAGAACTACTTAAACCTAACTAACCTAAGGACAGCACACAACACCCAGCCATCACGAGGCAGAGAAAATCCCTGACCCCGCCGGGAATCGAACCCGGGAACCCGGGCGTGGGAAGCGAGAACGCTACCGCACGACCACGAGATGCGGGCGATGCGCTGATGCAGCCCTGGAGAATGGCGTAGTGTATCACAGCCGTCCACAATACGAGCACGAAGAGTCTCTACATTTGGTACCGGGGTTGCTTAGGCGAGAGCTTTCAAATGCCCCCATAAATGAAAGTCAAGAGGGTTGAGGTCAGGAGAGCGTGGAGGCCACGGAATTGGTCCGCCTCTACCAATCCATCGGTCACCGAATCTGTTGTTGAGAAGCGTACGAACACTTCGACTGAAATGTGCAGGAGCTCCATCGTGCATGAACCACATGTTGTGTCGTACTTGTAAAGGCACATGTTCTAGCAGCACAGGTAGAGTATCCCGTATGAAATCATGGCGGTGAATCAAGTAAGTACAGTACATACTGACGAAACTGAAATGAGCTCTAACATGGAAATTAAGCGTTTCCGGACCCATGTCCTCACAACACCTTTTCTTTATTTGTGTGTGAGGAATGTTTCCTGAAAGTTTGGCCGTACCTTTTTGTAACACCCTGTATAATCAGACACAATGTTTATTATTTAGTAGGACTAGTTGCCTTCATTGTTCCTTTATGTTTAGATTGTAATTTATAGAATTAAGAGATCGTAAAATCCGCTTCAGGGGGTTGTGAGACAAGGTCAGATCTTCATTTAGCGATTATTATTTTCCGTTGTGCACATTCATTTTACACCCGCCTGGAGTAGCATCTTGGAACAGCCATCAGTTATTTTTATGTAACACCGGAGGTTAAGTGTTATGTCGGTAAATACTGTGCAAAGTGAAAAAAATCTGCCTCGGGCCGCAGAGATTTCGTTCTGCGCCCACAACGGTGTCGTGCCTGTCAGGCGCGCGATTTGACGAGCAACCGAGCCGCTCGGTTGCTTGGGCGGACTCGGGTTATGGCGGGCAACAGCGCAACTGGCGGGCTCTACCGGGTGACCTGGCAGCGCGAATCGAGGCTCGTCCGTCAGTCATGGCTGCGGTCTCGGGCAGATCGCACAGGCTCGATGCATGACTCTGTGGCTGACTGCTAGTGTCGAGAGCATTTACGGAAAGTGGTTGGCGAACGGTTAAACGACGAGCAGGCGACAAGGAGTTTGAAGTCCGCGCCTTATCACAAAAATTGGACACCGTAGGCTTTCCCACTCTCTAAAGCAGGACAGACGGCGATGAGGCATATTTGACGAATAAAAAGAGTACATTTCTGGTTAAGACACAATTGTTTTGGAACGCATTGTTCGGCGTACGTTGCTGAACATTGGTCTCTGCAATAGATGACCACCATGAGTTCGCCGGCCGCGGTGGTCTAGCGGTTCTAGGCGCTCAGTCCGGAACCGCGCGACTGCTACGGTCGCAGGTTCGAATCCTGCCTCGGGCATGGATGTGTGTGATGTCCTTAGGCTAGTTAGGTTTAAGTAGTTCTAGGGGACTGATGACCACAGATGTTAAGTCCCATAGTGCTCGGAGCCATTGGAACCATTTGAACCACCATGAGTCCCCATGTTGACCCAACGACATCGTCAATAACAACTGCAGTGGGCAGAATATCGTCGAAATTGAATAATTGGAAACGTGTCGCTTAGTCGGATGAATCACGTTTCTTGTTAGAGGAGGTCTATCGTCGTGTCTCCATACTGAATAAATCGGCCGCCTGCCGTCTGTACTTGCTATATTACTAAACATTCTCAAAACATAAACGATCACAGAAGCAGCTTTACGTACGTTTGGACAATCATTAAACTTAATACCAATCATTTCAAAAATGATCGCTCTACAGTAAAACGTGATACACCGACATAGGCACTTCACTGTCGATGCAGATGGGTGGGGGGCAATCACTTGTGCTTCCATGGCGGCTGTGGTAGTGAAACACGTATGTAACGCAGCAGCGATGGCGAGGCATTGTAGCATCTGTGACCAGAGAGTATGCGCTTGACCGCGCGAGTGTTGCGAGCGGTTCTCAGTCAGTAGTAGTCTTTGCGAGTTAGTTGTCGCTATGCAGAGTAGCAGTCAGTCAGTCGTTGCGAGTCTGTCAGTTCAGTCGTTGCGAGTCTGTAGCTCTGTCTAGTTGAGAGCAGTACTCAGTCTGTAGTAGTCATGCAGAGCGGTCGGTCAGTAGTAGCAGCCCAGTGCGGTTGTGTGATGTAGGCGGTCGGCAACAATGGTCAAGATGAGGAATAAGGTATACAGTTAATTAATATAATCATTAGATAATGAAAAATTTTATTTATTGTAATTATTCTCCAACAAGTCTCCCAATAATAATTTTTTATTTCAAAAGCATTTTCTCAAAAGTTTAATTTTTTTGAACTAAAGATCTCGTTGCACTTCCCATTTCATTCCACTTCTTTTGAAGAAAAATTCCACTAAAATCACAAAAAAAAGACAATATTATTATTTGCAATGCAGTTCCTCCAAGCGGTGCGCAACAACAAGAGCAGATATGTGACATCCATTTATTCTGAGGTAAGACTTTAATTCTGATTGTTTTACACAGGGCCAAAGACCGATATTTCGGTTTAATTGAATTTTCTTGTCACTGAATGGACTTTAATTTTTTGAAGGATTTATATTTGAGTCAGATTGCGAATTTCACATTTTTGTTGCCATTGTCAGTACATTTGATTGTGGGCAGGTTACGCATAGAGCAATGTCCATCAGCATTTCTAATTAGTATCGTTATTTTCTTTTAAAATTTTTGTGAGGAGGTTACACTTGGCTCCCATTTCTATTAAGTATTGCTACATATTTTCTCTTTTAAAAATTGCGGTGGGGAGGTTACACTTGGCGACACCCAGTCCAGGATCGAATTTCGTTGAGAGTCTTTTGAGCGACAGTCAGATATCTGCTCTTATTTGCTTAGATAATTAGGATTTGGCGCAACGCTTTTAATAATATTGTGACTTTCTTTCTACAGGTCAACGGCAATTTGCTGCTTTGTTGTATTTGTGTGTTGCTTTTGCATTGTGCTTATTTGTTTTGTGAATAATTGTGACTATTGCAAAAATGCCGCGAAAGACTGTGAATAGTGTATCGCGAAGTATTGTGAATGAAATTACCGACTTAAACAACGTGACCGATAGTAATTGTGATACGCAGCGTAATGATGGCAATCCTGCGTTCACTAACAATCAGTGCATTCCGACCACTAATGATGACTTTCACCTTAATGATGAACAAACGAACTCAATTGTCTCGTCTGTTAACTTGACGACAATTGATGACGCAGAACGCTCTATTGTAATGAGCGCTGCAGAGCTTAACACACCCGATTCGGAAAACTCAAGTAATGTACAGACAAATCTGTCTAATGAAAATGAACAGATCACACAAAGTAGGGCGGATTTATTTAATTCCGGAACAGTGTCTGACAATGTACATCCGACTGACAAACCTTTTTCTAAATTACAGAATGACCAAATGGTCACGGAAAGCGAGAGAGTTCTAGATCCACCACTAAACAGCACAGAGAATATAAACGCTAATTTTGACTTGGTACGAATTATGACAAGATTGCTACAACAACAGAGTGAAGATATCAAACAACAATTTAGTGAACAGGACAAAAAATTTAATAAAAATGACGAAAATTTCAAACAACTTAGTGAACAAATTACAGCCGTTGCCGCGCAGTGCCATGACACTAAGGAACAGTTGCGCGTGGAAATTGAGGCTTGTTCACAAAAAAATAGCGAAGAAATAAAGTCTGTTGCGCGAGAATTAAGGGAAATGCAAACAGCCGCGACAAATACACTCAGAGACGAAATTAGCGGAGTCGCCAAACAGTGCTCTGAAAAAGCTACACAATTACGGGACGAGTTTAGAGCAATGACGGTAGAACTTTCGCGCACAATGGACGCAAAGATAGACGCAAAATTCGAACAGCAGAACACTCAGATTAACGAGCGCTTTAATCTGCACATACAGAACAGTGATACGCGTTTCCGCAGATTTATTCAAGATCAAAACAAAGTAAAACGACAAGTCATGGAAACAATCACTGCACAGAGACAAGAGGACAAACGTAAAATATTCGCGAAAGCGAAGACGTATGTAGACAATAATATTACTACAGTGTCCGACAAAATTAATACCATAGAACAATTGAACGCGGAATTACGGGATGAAATTTCTGACCTTAAATCAAAAACAGATACACACACAGTAAATATTCAAACAGTGACAGATAGATTCGAACAGTTAGATCTAACACAGGATTGTGATGTTATCAAAGCTGATGTTAAAAAACTGAGCGAAACTACGCGCAAGTTGCAAAAACAGATTAATGCGTCTGATTCTAAAACCGATGATCAGGTTAAGATATTGACTGAAAAATGTGATGAATTGGCCAGTCGTATTGATGTTATCGAAAATGCTAATGACAATAAATCAGACGATACTGCACCGGTTTCTTTTATCCAAACACCTGAATTTCAAAATTTACAGCTGACAATTAATGAAATCGATTCATCTAACAACACGTTACGTCGGAAGTTATCAAATTTACAACAAGAAGTAACAGAGATGAAAAACATGTCAGTTAATAACATACCACAACAGACGCCACTTTATGAACATGTGTCAGAGTCACGCAGCGCGTATCATGTGAGCAATTTACAGCAACTACGCGACTTAAAATCCGAAAAGCCACGCGACTTAAAATCTGAAAAGCTACGCAACTTAAAATCCGAAATGACACAGACGAACAGATTCACACACAAACCTGAACGTGTTATCAAACTGAGTGACGAGAACGTAGATTTCGAGCAATTTGCATTTGTAAGCAAATGTAAAGAATTTAATAATGACAGAACACAGATACACGATTTGCACTGTATACGACAATTTATCTTTGTACATTCACCGCTATTATCGGTAATGGAGAAACTAGCTTTGAACCAGATGCGACAATTTATTTTTGTATTTACAACAGCATGGCCTGTAATGAAGAAATTTGAATTAGCACGGATACAACAATTTGCCTTTGAAATTTTACCGCTATTGCCTGTAACACAAAAGCTAAAATTTATTTGCAGTGCGTAATAGACCTCAGGGGATTCATTACGCTTTAATGAATATGTGCCGTAGCGAGCATAGGGCCCCGAGCTGTAGTAGTGCTGTTTCATCTTTAGTTTTCTGCACTGCTGCCTTCTCTTCTACTATCCTTTATATCTATCCAAACTGCTCTTTAACTATTGCTCTACCTAGTATTAAGAAACGTATGTAATGAAAACCGGATACGACAAATCTTTTACCGAATGTGACAATTTTCAGTAGGCACTCCAGTACCGCCGTAATTTTAATTACAGATAAAATCGTAATCATCAGTATGTATAAAATTTTGAGCAGTCGGAACCATATTTTTGTAACAATAGATGTTTTTCACCACAATAGCATGAAAGTCAGCCGCTTAGCATACCTAACCAACAATGCAGTCTACAAGGTCAACCAAACTTTAATGTTTCGCCGCGTGCATGTATAGTCTCAGCGCCAACAAATAGTAACGCATGGCAGCAAAGAAATAACTACGTACAGACAACACTCTATTTCAATTCCTATCGCAATACACCGTATAGGAATGATTATTAGGACAGACGTAAAAAGAATGATGAGCACAATTTTCAGCGTACATTTAATAACAGTCGATCTTATGAGCAGCAAGAACATTAGCAACAACACATTATCATGAATGATCCAGACAATAGGTGTCATCCATAGCGTAACACGTCAGTATGAAATAACAGAACAGTTCATACAGTGGATATGCCACAACATTCTCCCGTAAATAATAACACGTACGATAGAATTTAACCAGATACAGCACAGATTGCATACTACAGTAACGCAAACATTACTTTTGACAAGCAGAATTTTGCTCACGAGAATGTTATTTGAAGCATGCTTTGTTGAATGCTCCACTATTATCGCACCCAGATCTTACTAGAAATTTTTCCATTGCCACCGACAGTTCTAACACCGCTTTAGGCGTACACATTTTCCAGGAAATTGAAGAAGATGGTTCAATAGTAATCAAAAACATCGCATTTGCAAGCCGCATTCTGTCACCTGCTGAACGAAATTATTCCGTTACAGAATTGGAAACATTATGCGTTGTCTGGGCTTTTACGAGATTTCGGCACTTTCTTTATGGCAGACATACCACCGTTTACACAGACCATAGAGCTATACAATTTTTTGCTTTCAGCTAAATTTACTCACGACAGATTAAGTAGATGGAAACTATATTGACAAGAATTTAATTTTACGATTGTTCATATTCCCGGTACACAAAATGTTATAGCAGACGCACTATCGCGTTCTCTCAGTAACAATCAGCAAGACGTAGCAACCAACTTCTGCAAAGCAAATTTCAGTGTCATGTACATTCAGCAGGTTGCATTTGAAAATTTTATTTCATCGTCATTACAGGACATAGCACAAGAACAAAATAAGGACAATGTGTGGAAAGAAATTAAACACCTTTGGCAAGATAGGAAAAATGTTACGATTAGGAACCACTACACTGTACGCAATGACATTCTGTTTCGCCGCTCTCATCCTGACAGCAACATTTGGTTATTATGCATTCCTGACGAACTGGTTAACAAACTAATTTGGTACACTCATTTAAGTTACGCACATTACGGAGCACGAAAATGTTTTCTTATACTGAGACAGAACTGTTATTTTACCAACATGGAGAAACGTATACGACGAGTTTTAGCGTCTTGTAAAATTTGCCAGAAAGCTAAATCAGACACCATTTCACATATTCCTCCTTTATATCCCATTGTACCTGTTAAATTAAGACACATGGCCGCAGTAGATATTTTTGGTCCGATTCCGAGAACTAACAGAGGTTTTTGCTACATTTTTGTCGCTGTTGAGCTCACTTCAAAATTTGTTACTTTCACTCCATTACGCAAAGCTACTGCTAAAACTGTTTCGAAAGCATTTGTAAAACATTTTCTATTTCATGTAGGGCATGTAATGAAAGTAATTTCTGATAATGGATCTCAATTTCGTAGTAGTGTATGGACACGCATGTTACGAGCTAGAAACATTTCTCCGATCTATATATCCAAGTACCACGCTTCTTCGAACCCTTGTGAAAGATTAATGAAGGAAATTGGTAAGCTGTGCAGAATATACTGCCACAAAAGACATATTGATTGGGATACACACATACTCTCATTCCAAGATGTAATTAATTCCATTCCAAATGAATCCACTATGCTATCTCCGACTGTTATACTGAAAAACGTTGAACCACCGAACAAAATTAAAGAATTAATAGAATTCCCCAAAAATCGTCGCCTACGACACCACGAAATAATTGACATTGCGCTGAACAACATCAAACGTGCCGCAGAGCGCCGGAGAAGACAGCAAAAACAGGTTTGTACACGCCGCGACTTTCACGTTGGACAGAAGATATTAGTACGTACACACTATTTATCCAGCAAATTAAAAGGTAAGTGCAGTAAATTTGAACTTCTATACGCAGGTCCGTATCGGATTCGCAGCATCCCTCACCCCAATGTTGTACACGTCGAAACTTTGAGAACCAGAAAATCGAAAGGCAATCACCATATCTCAAACATTAAACCGTTTATTGAGTGAAACCACTGTATGATTCAACACACTATGATGCCATTTACTAATGCAATTAATTCACCTGACTAATTATTGATGATTATCGTATTTTTTTTCTTGGCAAGTGCCCGGCAAGGTAAGGTTAGCAGGTCGCTCTTCTTGTCGTTACACATCAGACCGTGCATATTTTTCCAGATGAATTTACACATTTACGACTATTTCTGCAATTATATTTATGTGACTACTTATTGATGATTATCGTATTTTTTTTTCTTGGCAAGTGCCCGGCAAGGTAAGGTTAGCAGGTCGCTTTTCTTGTCGTTACACATCAGACCGTGCACATTTTCCATTTTTTGTGTATATGACTGTACTCCAGTTTTGTTTGTATGCACTATGAAATAGTTAAGATATAACACACACCAGTCGACTTTGACATTTTTTTTTGCCTTATGACATCTCAACATCGTGACTGTTTCACATTTTTTTTGCTACTGCATTGTATTATTCTGTGTACATTTTTTCGCATCCGAACACTGTCAATGTCTTGGACATATTACGTTTTCTGTCATGTTATGCTGTATGGTTAATTGTGTCACCATAAACCAGTCATTATTTAGTGGGTATAGGATTTAAATGCAAGACATTAATCTTTGTTCACCAATTTCAGAAAGGAATGATGATTCTAAGAAATAAATTTAACATAAATGGGAATTTCACCTACGGAATAAACGAAAGGAGATGCAATAACTTTATGAGGAAGAGTAAATGGATCAGGATTAACAAACATTAACAAGAATATACTATACTCATCACAGAATAGCAGTCTTAACTAATTTTTTCTTTCAGAATACAAGGTGATTGATGCAGGCTGTCAGAGAGAACTACACATCTTATTTTTAGTGATGAAATATGCTAGAGATAAGGAATAGTTAGGTAATGAGTAATGAAGTGATTTTTTGCAGATGATAGTGAATACTGATGAATAATGATGAAGGAAATGGTATTATGAATAATGAAGTTTTTCTTTACAGGTGATGATAATGGTGAAGTTATGAGGATATGGATAATGAAGTTTTTTTTTTCTTTATGCCACGTAGTTATTTAAGTATTTGTTGCGGTTTGCTTTGACAGCAGGTGTTACATTGCATAGTAGGATGACGGAAAGTTTTGGAAAGGACAGCTATGGAACACATTTTATACACATTTCACTACTTGTTAATTCGAAGTTCACTACTTTTCAGCATAGTGTGCGTTTCTTCTTTCAGGTCAATAATCCGTTTTTGTATTTTTTCCAGGAGAAGTTTTTCATGACACTTACTAAACCTGTTACTTATTATACCTGTTCTAGTACTTGCATTTTTATATTTTTTACCCATTTGTGTTTATCATTTATAAATGTGATCACATATACTGCCTTGTTACATAATCTTGCTACAGCTGACTCATGACGAATGACGTTACCTATCCTCATTTGCAGCAATAGGTCAAAAGCAAAAAGTATTATGCCTCAGCAATTAATTATCGATCCCAACGCAATGCATTGCTACCAAAAAAAAATGTATTACCAGTCCCACATAATGTCACTAGTTTATGATAATTCTGAATAATACTGATCAACTCTGAATAGCATGTCACTCGAGTAATGACCTCTTAATGAGACTATATTCAAAATAATGCTTTGTCACTAGCTAATAACTGCCACTGTTTATTGTAATGCCTGTGATTACTAATGATTTGACTGTAATTAACTGATTTTTAATAATGACTTTGTAATGATCTGAATAATACTGAATGATGAACTATGTTTTATTCTATTCAATACTTGATGGCCACTGAGTGCCAATAATTAATGTCACTCCACGAATTGTTATTAATTATGCCATTAATTAACTCTTGTTTTCAATGTTCATACTTTGTAATTTGAAATGAATGTGACGGTTTAATAATGCTTTGTAATTAATTAAGGCTAATAATTCTTAATATATTGAAATGACAAATGATCAATTAATTAACTGTAATTATACAAATGATTAATTAACTGTAATTAGACAAATGATTAATTAATGACAAATGATTAATTAACTGTAATTAGGAAAAGGCTAATGATTCTTAATTATACACTGTAACTGGAAAAGAATGCGATTATTTAATAATGCTTTGTAACTAGGAAAAGAAGATTACTGATTCTATGTAAAACAATTAATGAACATTTTTCTGTAATACTACATACTTGGTACAGAAATGTTCAATAACTGGGCTATGAATGCCACGAACTATCAATGAAGACTGTAATTGTCAATATTATGTGACTTGATGTCCTTCACCTCATAAGCTGACTACCCTGAATTACTGCAATGTCCATTTGTCCTGTTTATCCCAGTGATCATGGAGCACTATATTTGGTTTTGCACTAATTCTACGTTGGTGTGCCTTGTAAGAGTGTGGTGTTGACACGGCATGCTGTCCACCACCATGAGCGATGAAGACATTATTATGGTCCCACTGTTTGGTGTACCTAATGTACTGCCAAAATGAAAACATGGAACATTACTACGACAGTTCAGTGTCTTGGCTACACTGATAAATTCTGATGGGAAAAGAACTTCAAGTTGTGTCACTTGGTGTTGTACTACTGTGGAAAGATATGGACTTTCAGAGCAGCTGTGTGCAATCTAAAGTGCTACAACCATGATGCAATCCTTCCCTTTCCTATCCTGATTCTTGTCACATAAAGAAAAAATTTTTTTTGGTAACATCATTTATGTTCATAGGTTATACATTTTTCGATTCGCTAAACTCCAGTGTGAGTACACTTACGTCACTGGTCGACATGATGTTTGCCATTATGTTTATTTGTTGTGAAAATACTAAAGACATTTTTCAGTGCATGTGCACTTTGGACATGAATTTTTTTTTTTGCCATTATGTTTATTTGTTGTGAAAATACTAAAGACATTTTTCAGTGCATGTGCACTTTGGACATGAATTTTTTTTTTTTGCCATTATGTTTATTTGTTGTGAAAATGCTAAAGACATTTTTCAGTGCATGTACACTTGTCAACATAATATTTTTTGCCAGTCTGTTTATTTGTTCTGAATATGCTAAAGAATTTTTTCAGTGCCTGTGCACTTTGTTATCTGTCAAATAATTTGTATATACTTTTCTGATTTGCTACTATGTTTTGTACTCACATTTTGTCTTTGTCTGATATATTTTGTACTTAGTGCGTGTGCACAACATTTACTTTATGTACTACATCTAATTATTCTTGCCAGTCTGTTTATTTGTTCTGCATATGCTAAAGAATTTTTTCAGTGCCTGTGCACTTTATCTGTCAAAAAGTTTGTATATACTTTTTTCTGATTTGCTACTATGTTTAGTATTCACATTTTGTCTTTGTCTGATATATTTTGTACTTAGTGCGTGTGCACAACATTTAAATATTCTGTAAGTTGTAGGATTTTGTTAATTAAAGAAAAATTTTGCCGCGCTTGGCAAGTCCAAATGACTCACCATCGCTGCCAAATTTTTGCCCCCCGAGTGGAGGGTTATGAAACACGTATGTAACGCAGCAGCGATGGCGAGGCATTGTAGCATCTGTGACCAGAGAGTATGCGCTTGACCGCGCGAGTGTTGCGAGCGGTTCTCAGTCAGTAGTAGTCTTTGCGAGTTAGTTGTCGCTATGCAGAGTAGCAGTCAGTCAGTCGTTGCGAGTCTGTCAGTTCAGTCGTTGCGAGTCTGTAGCTCTGTCTAGTTGAGAGCAGTACTCAGTCTGTAGTCGTCATGCAGAGCGGTCGGTCAGTAGTAGCAGCCCAGTGCGGTTGTGTGATGTAGGCGGTCGGCAACAATGGTCAAGATGAGGAATAAGGTATACAGTTAATTAATATAATCATTAGATAATGAAAAATTTTATTTATTGTAATTATTCTCCAACAAGTCTCCCAATAATAATTTTTTATTTCAAAAGCATTTTCTCAAAAGTTTAATTTTTTTGAACTAAAGATCTCGTTGCACTTCCCATTTCATTCCACTTCTTTTGAAGAAAAATTCCACTAAAATCACAAAAAAAAGACAATATTATTATTTGCAATGCAGTTCCTCCAAGCGGTGCGCAACAACAAGAGCAGATATGTGACATCCATTTATTCTGAGGTAAGACTTTAATTCTGATTGTTTTACACAGGGCCAAAGACCGATATTTCGGTTTAATTGAATTTTCTTGTCACTGAATGGACTTTAATTTTTTGAAGGATTTATATTTGAGTCAGATTGCGAATTTCACATTTTTGTTGCCATTGTCAGTACATTTGATTGTGGGCAGGTTACGCATAGAGCAATGTCCATCAGCATTTCTAATTAGTATCGTTATTTTCTTTTAAAATTTTTGTGAGGAGGTTACACTTGGCTCCCATTTCTATTAAGTATTGCTACATATTTTCTCTTTTAAAAATTGCGGTGGGGAGGTTACAGTAGTAATCGAAGGTACCATTAATAGTGTGGACTACGTGAACCATATTACGAACAGCTATGTCCCTTCGTGCTTCATATTTTCCCCGACGTCGATAGTATGGCGGGTTAACTGTCCGTTCCACAAGATCAGAATGGTGCTAGTGTGGTTTGAGGATCATGATAGCTAACTCGCGTTGATATTAGGCCACCAAATTCGGCATGTACATGGTAGCCATTTGGGGACCTATCGGGCGCCAACTCCGCGCGCACAAGTCACCTGAATTGCATGACTTAAGTGTGGTCATCTGGTAGCACATGCCTCTGTAAACCTGTCAAGAACTTGTCGAACATATGTCAAGCAGAATCGCTACTTTACTCAGTTCCAAAAGTGGACCAATACTCTATTACGATCTTACATTGCCTTTATTGTTAGTAACAACGATGCAATGCGCCGTTGGACATGCACGTTTCTAACTACACAGACACTGCATTATCATATTTATCCACCTATACCAGGCAGTGACTTTCAGTATTAAAATGCCCTCCTCTGTATGGGATTTATATAATATGTGTACGAGTACAAGTTATGACGCATGAACGACAACATATGGAAGTTTGGCTCTTGGCGAGAGTCGCGTACGTTTGGGCAAACCGGTTAAGGACACCGTTTGCGTAAAGCGGGAATCCGGCCCAGCACAAATTCTCATCGCCGCATTCCATTATACAGATGATAGGTGTCCATATTCACAACTGCGAACACATCTCATATCATATGGTACTACATCGTAATATTTTGACTCATCTGTACATGTATCTAATGAAACCTAATCTCTAAGCTCACGTCAGTCCTGCTTGACGGTTTTTGGTGCAAATGATCCCATCGCGGGATTTCTGCTGCACTGCATATGAGTGTCATGTGGAGTTCACCTGTGATTTCTATAAAAACAAACTTCAGTCTCTCAGTGCATTACAGTTTGATTTCTAGTGGCCTTGCAATCACTTCCAGTAATTTGTTATCAGCAGAGTGCCCAGAGTAGATGGCTGTCCTGCGGAAGACCCAGATTCAAGTTTGGCGCTGCCAAGGATTTTCTTTCTTGAGGATGACTGATACGAGGGGCAGTCAACCTCTTGATGCTAAATTGAGGATATATTTGAATGAGAATTAGAGGACCACGCACTGGAAAATCAGCAAAACGGCATGGAGAGCAATGTACTCACCACATGTCCCTCTCAGCCACATCCGCATGATGCCCCGAGGCAGAGGATGACACAGCAGGCTGTCGACATCCCTTGGGTCTGCACGGCCTGGAACAGGAGCTCGATATTGTTATTCTTATTTAATATTATAAATTGTTATCAGATTTTTAAGGTACCCATTATTTGCATGTAATGGCGCGCTTTATTCTATTTCCAGTTTTGCTGTTTCACTTATGTGAAGTAAACGTATTAGTGCTACGGTACGTGCAGAGTAGGGAGCGAGCGGTAGTTTAACACGCTGGTTTGCAGAGGCAGCAGGCCATCTGGTGCTTTCAGAGTCAATGGCATGAGGTGCCAATGCAGATATCACTTGTGGTGTCACCAAAGATATACGTAGAGAACGTCCATTTATTCTGGCACGAATCAATTAATTTTTATTAATAAGTATTTACTAACGAAGTTGCCTTTCGCCACTCAGGCATTAGGAGGAGCCTACGGGTCATAAATACTACGTTTGAGTAATTTTATAAAGCGAGGATACGTTGATATTAATAAATAAATGAATTACTTTGGCGTAACTGAAGATATACTATCTTATGCAAACTATGGCTATTGTACGCTCAAGATACAGACTCTGCGCCATGATCGGCAGTCGTCTATAGCATACCTTTCGCTCTGGTAATGCGGTAGACCATGCTGTCATACCGTTAATAGTTAGCTTATAATCAGTGTGAAAAAGTTCATTTCACGGTGGTTCTTCAATAAACGCACTATAATGGTATCCCGTGTAAAAATTATTTTCACAAAAAAACTTCTTTCCGCTTCATAACGTAAAACATGGACAGTAGTATTGCACTGCAAAGGCTCTACGAGGGGACAAACTACGAGAGAATCTCCATCTAACCGGTAGGAAGAATTCCTGTGTGGTGGCTCACTAAGTCAGTTCAAGGACAGACTTGATTAATTATCGAAAAACTCTATACGGACTGGCCAGCTTAACTGTGACATTTCTGAAAGTTTACTACGAGTCAGGAGTTCAGTACCCGTGGTCTAGAGTATCATTCATGTGATATAAGACATATTTAATTTTTGAAAGGCATGGCTGTTGATGATCATGTCTACAAATAAAGCGTCGTCGGTATGCCGGCACGGAAGCTCAGCGTGAGCGTGTTTGGTCAGAGGGTTACGTGCTCTCTGTAATAAAAAAACTGAGTTACTCGATTAACAACGAACTTCAATAGATGTTTTACGACGTCCGCCCTGAGCAGATGCAACGATCAAAAGCGAATAAAATGAGATTTTTTTTTTAAAAAAAGGGTAGCGTCTTTGTTTCATAATCAAAACGTCTTCGGTTCGGTCCCGGGTTCGATCCCCGCCACTGCTTAAATTTTGATAAATAATCAGCATTGGCGGCCGAAGACTTCCGGCATAAGAAGTCAGCCTCATTCTGCCAACGGCCTTGTCAAAGAGCGGATAGAGGTTCAGGGCACTCTCTTGTCCTAGGGGTGGGAAATTGCCCCTAAAGGCGGAAGAATCAGCAATGATCAACGACATGAGGATGCAGAAGGCAATGGAAACCACTGCATTAAAGACACATAACGTGTATCCACAGGACATGTGGCCTGTAATTGAAGAAGTATCATGATGATCTCTCCATTGGCAAAAGTTTCCGGAATAGTCCCCCATTCGGATCTCCGGGAGGGGACTGCCAAGGGGGAGGTTACCATGAGAAAAAGATTGAATAATCAACGAAAGGATAACGTTCTACGAGTCGGGGCGTGGAATGTCAGAAGCTTGAACGTGGTAGGGAAACTAGAAAATCTGAAATGGGAAATGCAAAGACTCAATCTAGATGTAGTAGGGGTCAGTGAAGTGAAGTGGAAGGAAGACAAGGATTTCTGGTCAGATGAGTATTGGGTAATATCAACAGCAGTAGAAAATGGTATAACAGGTGTAGGATTCGTTATGAATAGGAACGTAGAGCAGAGGGTGTGTTACTGTGAACATTTCAGTGACCGGGTTGTTCTGATCAGAATCGACAGCAGACCATCATCGATAACGATAGTTCAGGTATACATGCCGACGTCGTAAGCTGAAGATGAACAGATAGAGAGAGTGTATGAGGATATTGAAAGGGTAATGCAGTATGTAAAGGGGGACGAAAATCTAATAGTCATGGGCGACTGGAATGCAGTTGTAGGGGAAGGAGTAGAAGAAAAAGTTACAGGAGAATATGGGCTTGGGACAAGGAATGAAAGAGGAGAAAGACTATTTGAGTTCTCTAACAAGTTTCAGCTAGTAATAGCAAATACCCTGTTCAAGAATCACAAGAGGAGGAGGTATACTTGGAAAAGGCCGGGAGACACGGGAAGATTTCAATTAGATTACATCATGGTCAGACAGAGATTCCGAAATCAGATACTGGATTGTAAGGTGTACCCAGAAGCAGATATAGACTCAGATCACAATATAGTAGTGATGAAGAGTAGGCTGAAGTTCAAGACATTAGTCAGGAAGAATCAATACGCAAAGAAGTGGGATACGGAAGTACTAAGGAATGACGAGATACGCTTGAAGTTCTCTAACGCTATAGATACAGCAATAAGGAATAGCGCAGTAGGCAGTACAGTTGAAGAAGAATGGACATCTCTAAAAAGGGCCATCACAGAAGTTGGCAAGGAAAACATAGGTACGAAGAATGTAGCTGCGAAGAAACCATGGGTAACGGAAGAAATACTTCACTTGATTGATGAAAGGAGGAAGTACAAACATGTTCCGGGAAAATCAGAAACACAGAAATACAAGTCGCTGAGGAATGAAATAAATAGGAAGTGCAGGGAAGCTAAGACGAAATGGCTGCAGGAAAAATGTGAAGACATCGAAAAAGATATGATTGTCGGAAGGACAGACTCAGCATACAGGAAAGTCAAAACAACCTTTGGTGACATTAAAAGCAACGGTGGTAACATTAAGAGTGCAACGGGAATTCCACTGTTAAATGCAGAGGAGAGAGCAGGTAGGTGGAAAGAATACATTGAAAGCCTCTATGGGGGTGAAGATTTGTCTGATGTGATAGAAGAAGACACAGGAGTCGATTTAGAAGAGATAGGGGATCCAGTATTAGAATCGGAATTTAAAAGAGATTTGGAGGACTTACGGTCAAATAAGGCAGAAGGGATAGATAACATTCCGTCAGAATTTCTAAAATCATTGGGGGAAGTGGCAACAAAACCACTATTCACGTTGGTGTGTAGAATATATGAGTCTGGCGATATACCATCTGACTTTCGGAAAAGCATCATCCACACAATTCCGAAGACGGCAAGAGCTGACAAGTGCGAGAATTATCGCACAATCAGCTTAATAGCTCATGCATCGAAGCTGCTTACAAGAATAATATACAGAAGAATGGAAAAGAAAATTGAGAATGCGCTAGGTGACGATCAGTTTGGCTTTAGGAAAAGTAAAGGGACGAGAGAGGCAATTCTGACGTTACGGCTAATAATGGAAGCAAGGCTAAAGAAACATCAAGACACTTTCATAGGATTTGTCGACCTGGAAAAAGCGCTCGACAATATAAAATGGTGCAAGCTGTTCGAGATTCTGAAAAAAATTGGGGTAAGCTATAGGGAGAGACGGGTCATATACAATATGTACAACAACCAAGAGGGAATAATAAGAGTGGACGATCAAGAACGAAGTGCTCGTATTAAGAAGGGTGTAAGACAAGGCTGTAGCCTTTCGCCCCTACTCTTCAATCTGTACATCGAGGAAGCAATGATGGAAATAAAAGAATGGTTCAGGAGTGGAATTAAAATACAAGGTGAAAGGATATCAATGATACGATTCGCTGATGACATTGATATCCTGAGTGAAAGTGAAGAAGAATTAAATGATCTGCTGAATGGAATGAACAGTCTAATGAGTACACAGTATGGTTTGAGAGTAAATCGGAGGAAGACGAAGGTGATGAGAAGTAGTAGAAATGTGAGCAGCGAGAAACTTAACATCAGGATTGATGGTCACGAAGTCAATGAAGTCAAGGAATTCTGCTACCTAGGCAGTAAAATAACCAATGACGGACGGAGCAAGGAGGACATCAAAAGCAGACTCGCTATGGCAAAAAAGGCATTTCTGGTCAAGAGAAGATTACTAATATCAAATACCGGCCTTAATTTGAGGAAGAAATTTCTGAGGATGTACGTCTGGAGTACAGCAGTAGTGAAACATGGACTGTGGGAAAACCGGAACAGAAGAGAATCGAAGCATTTGAGATGTGGTGCTATAGACGAATGTTGAAAATTAGGTGAACTGATAAAGTAAGGAATGAGGAGGTTCTACGCAGAATCGGAGAGGAAAGGAATATGTGGAAAACACTGATAGGGAGAAGGGACAGGATGATAGGACATCTGCTAAGACATGAGTGAATGACTTCCATGGTACTAGAGGGCGCTGTAGAGGGCAAAAACTGTAGAGGAAGACAGAGATTGGAATACGTCAATCAAATAATTGAGGACGTAGGTTGCAAGTGCTACTCTGAGATGAAGAGGTTAGCACAGGAAAGGAATTCGTGGCGGGCCGCATCAAACCAGTCAGTAGACTGATGACCAAAAAAAAAAAAGGCGGAGTTCTTGCAGACGTGCGTTTAGATGAGTACGTATTTCATTAGAATATGTCCTATCAACTACATAACGCTGTTTTACGATTTTCATGTGCCATCTGTATCATTTCCTACTAGGACCAATAAGTGTGGGAAGTGATGTGTAGAATGTAAGTTTTATTAAACCCTAACTTTGCCGTGATGATCAGCAGACTGTATTTCTTGAACACTCCTCATCTTACATGAAATCAATTCTCGCTGAGGATAGGGCGAATTGTCTGTTCTCTCAGAGCTTGGAAACGTAGGGGGCCAGAACAATAGCCAGAGGGAGTGAAAGAACAAGGAGAGATGTGTTGGCAGAGGACTCCAGCTCTCTCTGTCTTGGCATACGTGACTTGGAGTGCGTAGATGAAACGATTTTTCCCGCCGAATTTGTGGGTCAGTGTTTCCACTGGTTGCTGGGAGACTCGTGGTAGAAGCTTAGAGTTGTTTCTAAAAAATCTGTCGGATAAAATGGACGAACTAGAACCAGTAGAGCGCGCTTTTGACGCGAACCGATTGGGTCGTTGTGTTGCTCGGAAGCTAGGGCCTCGATTCACCAGAATGTGCGCCAAAATGTGCGACCTCTCGGGGGTGTTGAGGGGCAGCTGAAGAGGGGGCGGGCTACAGACTGGACCTGTTGGAGATGCTGTTGACTGGCGGGGGCACACTGTGCAGCTGTACTAAGAGGCAATGACGGTGAGACGCGATGCAGCTGCTTGCTGCCGTATCATTAGTAAATTCGCGATCAGGACTTGTTCGTAGTCACAGTCTTTTGTACCAAAATCTTTCCAAATTGTTGAAATCTTTGCCACGTGTGTTGTAAGCTCAAATATTTACACCGCCAAGTTTTAGACTGATCAGGATGTTCGTTCTCTTGCTTCAATAACTGTAACTAATATCCATTTTGAAGCTAAAATCTGCTGGGTTATTAGGCCGCGTCATGTTTCTTCTAAAATGATCTTCATTGTAGAAGAAACATGACGCGGCCTAATAACCCAGAAGATTTTAACTTCAGTGACAACGGCCACGAAACCCTGCAGACTTAAAAATCCATTTTCTCTCGCTCTGCTCTTTTCCCGTCGCAAATTGATTATCCCGAATCTCTGTGAATGAGTAGCAGCAAATTTCTATCTCCTTCTTTCCCCTCAGCAACGTTCATCTCTGCTGCACCACGTTGTATCGCCCACAAGCTTATAAAATCCTTTCCCTCGTTTCCAAGTAGGTACCCCCCATGCTGATAATTTTGTCTGCAAGTTACTGTCAAGTCTTCGTTTTATAAGGGAGGGTGGCATTTAAGAACATTGCTTGTTACTTAGTTCAAACTTCCTTCATGTAAAAGTAACTGTTAATAAATCCCAAGGTTTGAAGTTAATCTTTTACTTCAAGCCCCCCAGGTCATTTTCAGATGTTTAAGGGAAGAGGTATTGAAATACATGAGGCATAACTAAACAATGTGTTTGTCTCCATAAGGCCATACTCTGCTGCTTGTTTCCGTTGTGTTAGGTTAAAGATAGTGTTTTACTAGTTTTCAAGACTGAAATTCCTCCTACTCTAATTGTCCACAATGTGGCCGTTGTATTTATGGATTACGACACCATCTTCAGTGAATGTGTTAAAGGAACAATACGAATGAGTGATTAATGCATAACTGTCACATTTTTGCCTATTCCTAGACAGAAATACAAATTAAGATCACTGGTCTACCATCGGGCCATTCCATGCTACCAACATCTACATCTACATCTAAATTTATACTCCGCAAGCGACCCAACGGTGTGTGGCGGAGGGCACTTTACGTGCCACTGTCATTACCTCCCTTTCCTGTTCCAGTCGCGTATGGTTCGCGGGAAGAACGACTGCCGGAAAGCCTCCGTGCACGTTCGAATCTCTCTAATTTTACATTCGTGATCTCCTCGGGAGGTATAAGTAGGGGGAAGCAATATATTCGATACCTCATCCAGAAACGCACCCTCTCGAAACCTGGACAGCAAGCTACACCGCGATGCAGAGCGCCTCTCTTGCAGAGTCTGCCACTTGAGTTTGCTAAACACCTCCGTAACGCTTTATATGATCATTCCACTTCAAATCGTTCCGCACGCATACTCCCAGATATTTTACAGAAATAACTGCTACCAGTGTTTGTTCCGCTATCATATAATCATACAATAAGGGATCCTTCTTTCTATGTATTCGCAATACATTACATTTGTCTATGTTAAGGGTCAGTTGCCACTCCCTGCACCAAGCGCCTATCCGCTGCAGATCTTCCTGCATTTCGCTACAATTTTCTAATGCTGCAACTACTCTGTATGCTACAGCATCTTGCGCGAAAAGCCGCACGGAACTTCCGACACTATCTACTAGGTCATTTATATATATTGTGAAAAGCAATGGTCCCATAACTCTCCCCTGTGGCACGCCAGAGGTTACTTTAGCGTCTGTAGATGTCTCTGCATTGAGAACAACATGCTGTGTTCTGTTTGCTAAAAACTCTTCAATCCAGCCACACAGCTGGTCTGATATTCCGTAGGCTCTTACTTTGTTTATCAGGCGACAGTGCGGAACTGTATCGAACGCCTTCCGGAAGTCAAGGAAAATGGCATCTACCTGGGAGCCTGTATCTAATATTTTCAGGGTCTCATGAACAAATAAAGTAAGTTGGGTCTCACACGATTGCTGTTCCCTGAATCCATGTTGATTCGTACAGAGTATATTCTGGGTTTCCAGAAACGACCTGATACTCGAGCAAAAAACATGTTCTAAAATTCTACAACAGATCGACGTCAGAGATATAGGTCTATAGTCTTGCGCATCTGCCCATCTACCCTTCTTGAAGACTGGGACTACCTGTGCTCTTTTCCAATCATTTGGAACCTTCCGTTCCTCTATCGAATTGCAGTACACGGCTGTTAAAAGGGGGGCAAGTTCTTTCGCGTACTGTGTGTAGAATCGAATTGGTATCCCGTCAGGTCCAGTGATCTTTCCTCTGTTGAGTGATTTCAGTTGCTTTTCTATTCCTTGGACACTGATTTCGATGTCAGCCATTTTTTCGTTTGTGCGAGGACTCAAAGAACGAACTGCAGTGCAGTCTTCATCTGCGAAAGAGCTTTGGAAAAATGTGTTTAGTATTTCAGCTTTACGAGTGTCATTCTCTGTTTTAGTGCTATTATCATCCCAGAGTGCCTGGATATGCTTTACTGATTTAACATAAGACCAGAACTTCCTAGGATTTTCTGTCAAGTCGGTAGATAGAATTTTACTTTCGAATTCACTGAACGCTTCACGCATAGCCCTCCTTACGCTAACTTTGACATCGTTTAGCTTCTGTCTGTCTGAGAGGTTTTGGCTGCCTTTAAACTTGCAGTGAAGCTCTCTTTGATTTCGCAGTAGTTTCCTAACTTTGTTGTTGAACCACGGTGGGTTTTTCCCGTCCCTCACAGTTTTACTCGGCACGTACCTGTCTAAAACGCATTTTACGATTGCCTTGAACTTAGGTAGTCTGAAATCTGCCTTCTATTACTCTTGATAAACAGATAAACCCTCCTCCCTTTTTTTATATTCCTATTTACTTCCATATTCAGGGATGCTGCAACGGCCTTATGATCTCTGATTCGCTGTTCTGTGCTTACAAGGTCGAAAAGTTCGTGTCTGTTTGTTATCAGTAGGTCCAAGATGTTATCTCCACGAGTCGGTTCTCTGTTTAATTGCTCGAGGTAATTTTCGGATAGTGCACTCAGCATAATGTCACTCGATGCTCTGTCCCTACCACCCGTCCTGAACGTCTGAGTGTCCTAATCTATATCTGGAAAATTGAAATCTCCACCTAAGACTATAAGATGCTGAGTAAATTTGTGTGAAATGTATTCCAGATTTTCTCTCAGTTGTTCTGCCACAGATGCTGCTGAGTCGGGAGGTCGGTAAAAGGAGCCAATTATTAACCTAGTTTCTCTGCCTCGTGATGTCTGGGTGTTGTGTGATGTCCTTAGGTTAGTTAGGTTTAAGTAGTTCTAAGTTCTAGGGGACTGATGACCATAGATGTTAAGTCCCATAGTGCTCAGAGCCATTTGAACCATATCAACCTAGCTCGGTTGTTGAATGTAACCTCCACCCGTAGTAATTCACAGGAACTATCCACTTCTACTTCACTACAGGATAAAGTACTCTATAAACACAGCTGGTAAATTGATACGTTTATACACAGTAGAACTTTCTTATGAGAAAATATTTTAATTGGATTATCTTCGGATATGGTACTGAATAAATAAACCAGCTGCTATCTGAACTTCCCAAAACAAAAACAATTTCAGAAGCAGCATCGCTGTACGTTTAGACTAGTATTATACTTGAGATCAATAATTAAAAAATGAACGCTCAGCATTAAACCGTGACAAGCCAACATGCGCGGGAAAACACCCTTAGTGCTAAAGCGGCGACCAGGAGAGAGGCTCGCGTGAAGCGCAGATTGATGGATCAACGCGACTGGGCCGCCTGACCCAGTTATCTGCTCGCAGAATTACAGAGTGGCCTCCGGTGCCCGCCCCGGCGCCCCCTGTATTGCAGAATTAATGGATGCACACAAGTTGGGGCTGCTTCCGTGAAACCAATCTCGGAGGCTACAGTGAGGAGAGGCCGGCACTGTACATTCGCTCCCGCTGCTTCATCGCTTCATCACAGAAGCTCCGGCGGAAATGGAGTATAGCACTGTGCCGATTTAGAGTCGAAACAGCAACCACACAACACGTTTTATGCATAGCAGGGATGACACAGGAGATTACTATAGTGTTGCTCTATCATTATGAGAACAAAACACCCAAGGTTTTCCATTTAATTGTGGAAACTGGATTCGTCAGAATTAGACTTGTGGCAGCAACCATCCTCAAGTTGTTTATGCCTGAAGACATCGTGATGCTGAAACCGCTTATTACAATTAAGTGAAGAAACGTTTCGTTGACGTAACAGCACATTTTATTGGAAGTACCCAATAATCATATACGGGGTGTCCATAAACTCCCGTTATAAACTTCCAGGAGTGAGCGCACAATATTTTGAATAGGCACCTATAATTCGGAAACGTACTGTTTCCGTGCCACCGACATTTGAAACCCTTTTTGGGTGGGTAGGTTTTCAACAAGGTAGTCATGGTGGGGTGGGGTGCTTACGTCTATCCTATCTTCCTGACCTGGTTCGAACCTCATTCACGTGTCTGTGAGTGTTAGAGCAACATGATTAAGTACACGTTTACAGAATGCACCTTACACGATCCTTCTATGTGGCGTAGCTCACGGGAATGGAAAAGCTGTTCGTCGTCTTTATGAAGATCGTTATGCGCTACGTCCGACTCCATCGCACACCCTTTTGGTCACAGATACGTAGCGGCTTCGAGAAAGGACTACCTTCACCGTCAACAGGCGTGAATATGATGCTCCAAGGAGACGCTGCACACGCGAATTGGAAGAGGCTGTACTGCATCACGTCGAAGAGAACCAGTAAACGACTACAGGAGCAACTGCACATGCAATGGATGTTGCACCTAGTATTATCTGCCTTGTTGTGGATGACTAACAACTATATGCATACCACCTCCACCACTCCATACCACTTCTAACACTCACAGACATGTGAATGAGGTTTTAACTGGGTGAGAGACAGGATAGACGTCAAATTATATCAGCCAATCCAATATAAGCACCCCTACCATGAATATCCTGTTACAAACCTACCTAGCTCACATGGTTTAAATCGGTTGTTGAACGGAAACGGTACGTTTCCAGACATAGGTTCCTATTCAAAGTACTATATACTCACTCCCATCTACAAGTCCTAGAAGTTTGTGACAGCAGTTTCCGAACACCCTGTATTTTCATGATTCCATCCATCAACTCATTGCTCACTCATGCTACCGTCCATAATTATTTTTATTTAATCACACGATATATGATAAGTAGTTTTTAAGGAAGGTACGTGTAGTGTAGTTGTAATTGTTCACTTCACATACAGAAACGTATGTTAAAAATGCTCTATTGTGTTACCTCCTAGCAATGAACTTGATAAATCGGTATAAGACAAGTTTATACTGATAAATATGAAAGGTCTGCAAAGAAAAAAATCGCAAATTGTTTCCGTTTTGATAACTGACTCTTATGAATTTTTTAGAAAAGATATTTCTTTACATATCACGTCAGGTTGACTACAAAATGACATAAAAATTCTATGAAAAAACTAAAAAGGCCATTTTTATCAGTATTATTTATCTACAATGTTATCAAACCACATTAAACAAAGGTTCATCAGAAACATAGTGTAAGATAAGTTCATAAGTCTTTATTACAACACTATTACAAGTCTAGTGTAAGATAAGTTCATAAGTCTTTATTACAACACTATTACAAGTCTTGGTAGTAACGTTTCCTCAAGTCCATAATTCCTTGTTATAACACTTCTACAAGTCTTTGTAGTAACGTTTCCTTTCTTCCTTCCAAACTTTTTTGTACTTTTCCTGCTGTGGAGTTGAGGATTTTCTTTTTTTAACATCCAACAGTACTCCGCCATCGTGTTTAAATCCCAGTGCCCTTAATATTTTCGTCCCATTTCTTTTATATCTTGATGGAATAGTTCTCCTTTTTCTTGACTGACAGCTCCAAGATTTCTTGGAAAGTAGTCCAGATGGGAATGAAGGAAATGAACTTTAACGCTCATATTGCGCTCTACAATTTGTAGCTAACAGATCGGTAACAATATTCTTGTAGTTTGGGTCTTTTAATTCCTGGACGCCGTTTACCACTTGTTGAAAATGGGAAACCAATAAAGGAAAGTATGGAAGTCTTTTAAACAAGTGGTAACCGGATTTCCAGGAAATAAAGACCCATACTACAAGAATATTGTTGGCGATGTGTCAACAAACTGCAAACTGTGGAGCTTCCTTGCTTTCCATTTCTGGTTTCCCATATTAAACTCGAAGTTTTCATCCTTCATAAGTTTTCTTACATCAGGACCAAAAAATACCCCTTCTTTAAGTTTTCCCGCAGAGAGGCCAGGGAATTGCTCACAGAGATATTTAAAACACACAGCTTCTTTAGGCAATGCTTTGACGAATTGTTTCATCAGTCCTCACTTTAAGTATCAGAAGTAAAAACTTTTTAAGATCGACTAAACTCTCCTTCTCAACGTTCTTAACTCAAGAAACAAAACTTTTTCTTACTGGTCACTCTGTTTTAACATAATTCTGTTTTCAGTCACGGCTGTCCCATTCACAGAGGAACTTTGTGTAGCCACTCTGTTAGCCTAGTACCATAGAGATCACTTTCACGTCCCCCATTTCAGATGAACTGAATATCCTGTTGGTACAAATGCATATTGGTTGCCATTGCACCGAAAAGCAGCTTTCGGGCTTCTTTTGTAGGAATCAATGAAAAGTCTCCATTCATCAGGTTCGTATTTGATACTGAATGTTTCTATCAGTCCAGAAATGTTATAACGAAAAACGAGGTCAACCACATGAGAGAAAAATGGCAAAAAAGGAACCAACAACCCTTTCTTTTTCAACCTCTATCCTAAAACCTCGGCTAATTCCTTGGAAGGCGTAAGCCTCTAACCAAATCATCTAGTTCAGACTGTGTGAAGAGTTTTGGCTCATAGTTTGAGGTGATCTTAACTAACATCATTGTCGTCATCATCACTGCCTTGAGACAACTGATCAATGTCATCTAAAATCTATTCAAGTATAGCTGGAGGACGAGAAACAGACATATAAAGCCCTTGAGGAACAGGGTACATAGCTGATGGGGAAGCATTGATACAAAATCTCCTTTTTAGCTCTCAAAGTAAAACCTTACACTCAGAAAGTGCAAAAATAACACGTCTTCACCATGCTTTTGCGGTCCTCTCGAAATCATAGATTTTGCAAAACTGAATTATTTCTTCTAACCTTGAAACCATTGTCTCAGTTCTTCTACACACACAGTACACACTTTGTGAGGATCCCATGATTTGACTTGATCGCTCAGCTTCATATCTAAGTAGACAAAGTATACCGTTTTAACAAAGTCAGAAATGTTTTCTGAGTTCGAGTCTCGGTCGGGCACACAGTTTTAATCTGCCAGGAAGTTTCATATCAGCGCACACTCCGCTGCAGAGTGAAAATCTCATTCTGGAAACATCCCCCAGGCTGTGGCTAAGCCATGTCTCCGCATATCCTTTCTTTCAGGAGTGCTAGTTCTGCATGGTTCGCAGGAGAGCTTCTGTAAAGTTTGGAAGGTAGGAGACGAGGTACTGGCAGAAGTAAAGCTGTGAGTAACGGGCGTGAGTCGTGCTTCGGTAGCTCAGATGGTCAGTCGGCTCTCAGCCGTGGCAGCGTGCGGACGGCCCCGCGCGCTGGCCAGTGCTCCGCTGCAGGCGTTGTTTACTTCCGCGTCGTAGCTTTCAGGCTTGCGTCCGTCCACCGTGAACAACATGTCGAGCGCTTACCGCCGTGCGACCCTTAAAGTTTCCTTCCCAGCTGAACATGCGCGACCTCGTGCACATGAAGTTGAAACGTTCATACGTGAAGAAGTTCGTTTAGATCCTAACCACGTTATCGGAATCCATTTTTCGATCACGAGTAGTGTCGTTCATATTAAAATGACAAACACCGAGGTGTGTGAAGATGTTATTCGCCGCCATGCCAATGGACTTAAGTTCAAATACTCTGATGGTCACGTCGGAGCTGTAACACTTGAACTCGCAGAGTGCGGTCAACGCACGATTAGAGTGTTTGAACTACCTTTTGAAGTGCCAAAGGACGAAGTTGTCTCTGCGTTACAACCATACGGTAACGTCATCGGTTACGTAGAGGAAAAATGGCAAACCTTCACGACCTACCATGTCCTTAATGGTGTGCGTCAGGTCAAAATTGAACTGAAAAAACATATTCCATCATACCTGACCATTGGCGGGGTGCGAGCCATTGTCATGTACGACGGCCAACCCCGAACATGTGCGGGTTGTGGACAAGAAGGCCACGTCAGATCCGCCTGCATGCGACGCCGCCTGATCCAGACGCCGCTCGGCGAGGAAGCGTCCCCAGCGGTGATGACTCAGATCCCTGTCACATACGCCAAGGTTGCCCAGGAAGGTAGCACGTCTACACAGAGTCTTCCTGCTCCGTTGACGTCGTCTGATCAGGTAGATGCAACCGCTCCTGAGATTCCTTCTGAGGTGCCCCAGACGCCAGATCCTAACCTGCCGAATCATCGCAGCACTGTGACTGAAAATGCTACTGAAATGGACGTTGATCCGGGAGTGGTACCTACTTCTGCTTTCCTTCAGACTGGTCCGGAGTCAGACGAAAGCCACCCGCAATCGGACTCTGAACGACTTGTTCGAAAACAAGGGTCGACACGAAAGAGAAAGAAACGTAGCCGTACACCCCCTGATGAATCCATTCTACGGATGGATACCGGGGATGCAGACCCGAAGATGGACGACAAACCGATCTTTGATGACCGAAAGGCTGATGCGAAAGACCCGCCACAGGCGACCACTGGCAACGAACACCCCTCCTTACTGACGCCGTCGCCCCCACAGGTCGACGTTGAAGAGAGCCTATCCGATGAGACGAAAACTACGTCTCCTCTCCACGTGGATGACGTGCACAGCCGATGCCCTACCGCAGCATCAGTCTCCTGGGCGGACGACGTGGAGATCGAAGGGACTGGGGTGGATGCTGCTGATGATGGGGCACCCCCATCGGTTGCGCCCGCGCCCGCAAACTCTCCACAATAGCAGCCTCTTCAGCGGACCGGCAAGATCGACGACCTCTCGCTCCTGAAGAAGAAGCCCCGCCTGTGCCTGTGGGACTCCAACACCAGCATTATCGTGTCGCAACGATTAACCTGGCGACCATTCGTGCGCCCCACAAACTAGCGCTGCTCCGCGATATGATTTATGATGCGGACATAGATATTGCGCTTTTTCAGGAAGTGCATGTCGTCGATTTTTCACCACCACATGGCTTCACGGTGCATCTTTCTCCCGCTTCGGACACCGGTAGTGGTGTTGCCATCATCTTACGCGAAGGTCTTCCTGCCGAAGATGTCCTATACCTCCCCAGCGGCAGAGGTATGGCCCTTACTCTCTTTGGTGTACGCATCATCAATATTTATGCGCCGTCGGGCTCCAGCTACCGTCGTGAACGCAATGCCTTCTTCGCGAATGAAGTCACACCCCTTTTTATGGGACCACACGATGACTGGATCATGGGTGGAGATTTCAACTGCACCCAGCGACCTCAGGATCAATTGCCGCGTCACTCACCATGCGCATCTCTGGAAACAGTCGTCACGCGGCTACAATTTGTCGATACGTGGAGACATGTTCACGGTGATCTTTTGGGCTTTACGTACCACACTGCGCACTCCTCTAGCCGACTGGATCGCATCTACATCTCGCGATCCCTAATTCAACACACTCGACAGGCTGAAATCTGGCCTGTTGCTTTCTCAGACCATGAGGCTTACTTCTGTGATGTTGTTCTCACAAGACAGGCAGTATGGCACGGACGTGGTTTATGGAAACTGAACACGGCACTTCTTAATTCACCTGACTGTCGACTTCTAATAGAAGACACTTGGATCACATGTAATAGACGCCGACCCACGTATCCGTCTACCATATCCTGGTGGATCCAGTGTGCAAAACCTGCTCTTCGAAAAACTTTAATCCGGTATGGCAAAGATGTTGTCGCCTGGAGGAAGAGCACTATGGACTTTTACTACAGGATCCTACGAGAATTCTCCACGATGCCAGCCTCCCCTGAGCGCCATACAAGGATGAACCAAGCTAAGGCCCAAATCTCCAATCTCATGCGACGGCATTTGGAAGGGGCGATAGTACGATCTCGTACTGCTGATCGCATGTCTCATGAACATCCGTCGATGTACCATATCATCCAAGAACGACAAAATCGACGCCGAAAATTGATTCACGTCCTAACGGATCAAGAAGGGCGTCGCTACGTAACCCAATCTGCCATAGGGAATGTGCTTCACGCCCACTACCGGCAGCTCTACGCCGCAGTTCCACATTCCCCAGAGTTGATCGAGGAAGTCTCACAGCACAACTTCGGTGGTATCCCAGGAGATGCGGCGATTGACTTGATGTCGGAGGTGACTGATGAGGAAGTCCGCGATGCGATCCGGGCAGGAACCATCAATCGCTCCCCGGGCCCCGACGGTCTTCCCCTCGAATTTTATCGCACCTTCCGTGATTTGTTAGAGTCCACCTTCACCTCCATCTGTCAGGAACTGATGTCTCCGGAAGTACCTGTGCCGGACGCTTTCATGGAAGGAATTATTATTCCTGTACATAAACCGCACGGTGGCAACAATATCAGTGATTATCGGCCCCTCACCCTCCTTAACAGTGATATGAAAATCTTCACTCGCCTTTTGGCAGCACGACTTAAAAACGTTGCCCGCTATGTTGTGTCGCCAGACCAAGCATCTTTGGGAGGCGACAACAATATTCGCACGGCTTTATGCCGCTACAGGGATATGATCGCCGTTACCCAGGCACAACGCCTCTCTGGGGCACTTGCGTCTTTGGACTTTAGTCAAGCTTTTGATAGGGTTGACCATTCGTTCCTTACCGCCGTTCTCCACCATATGGGTTTCCCGGTCCCCGTTATCACGGTAGTGATGCGCCTTCTGCGGGGTGCCTCATCCAGGATTCTGTACAATGGCACACTCACTCCACCGATAATAATAGGTCGATCCGTACGTCAAGGTTGCCCTCTATCAGCAATTTTATACGCCTTTTCCTTGGAATCCTTGCTATGTGGACTAAGACAACGTTTGGTAGGGTTGTCCATAGATCGCTACCGATTCTGTTGCACGGCCTATGCTGACGATGTCGTCATCTGTTTACGTAATGCCGACGAAGTTTGAGCTGTTTTGACGTGGGTAGCGACTTATGGTGAGGCGTCGGGTAGCTCTTTAAACGTACGTAAGTCACAAGTTATGTTCATTGGCACGGGACTTCCCGTGGAGTGCGTTACACCTCTCACCACCGTTGATACCATTCGTTGTTTGGGAATAGATTTTTCATCTGATCTCCGGCGTTCAGCCACCATCAATTGCCGACGCCTCCTTTTAATGATCAGAGCAGGTCTGATGGACCATCGCCTTCGATCCCTAGATATTCTCCAACGAGCTCGATATGTCAATACATATATCGCATCCCGAGTTCCCCATGTAGCGCAAGTTCTACCTTTCCCGCTTACTGTGGCACGTCGCATGTTGGCAGCGATGGCATCTTTCGTCAGCTCTGGGATGTTGTTCAAAATTAGCTATGCGACCCTTACTCTTCCCCGTGAACGAGGTGGGATAGGTCTGTTTCACGTGCCGGATAGAGCTCGCGCCCTATTTGTCAGCTCACAGATGGCGGTATGGACACGTTGCCCAACGAGCCTCACTGGTCTCCTCCTGTCGGCATACTCGCCGGTCTCACTGTCAGCCCCAGTGATCATCTCGGATGTTCCGGCCCAGTTCCATTATATACGGTACTTCTTTCTGGAACTCAGTTATCTACGCCTCACCTTACCAAGACAGCTTTTACTCAAGACAAAGGCAGTATACAATGTCCTCCAATTAGGTCGTCCACCTAACCCGATTGAACAAAAGTTCCCCCAGGTTGACTGGCGTCATGTATGGCGCGCGGTGTTCGCCTGTTACCTTGACACGAATGTTCAATCTGTCTGGTACATAACTGTCAATGGTAAGCAAATCAACCAATTTCGCCTTCATCGTATCCACCTCGCCCAATCACCTCTATGCTCCACGTGTGGAGTGCCAGACAATGATGAACATCGGTTTGTTTGCGGACCGGCGGCGGAGGTTTGGCACTTGGTTCGACGTATTGTGGCTTTTCTAACGCGGGACATTCCGGATCGGATTACTCCCCTTTCATTATTATTTCCGGAACGTGACTATTTTCCTCGGACAAAGACCAATGCTGTGAATTGGATTCGCGGACATGCCATTCACTACTTATTTGGACAAACTGTAGACTCTGCACTCGATTTTTGGACATACCTCAATGACCGTCATTATGTCGTTGTCCGTCACCCAAAATACAGACAATTTTTCTCGAACTTCCTTGGGAGTGCTTTCCACGAGCCGCCTCGCAGCTGGAATGTGTTAAGCCAAGAGAGAAGAAGGTTTCCTGTTTGAACCAATGAACATTTCTGAACAATTGAACGGAACACATCAATTTAGAGAAGACGTGACTCAACATATTACCAGCGGGGCGCAGAAGGCCTCTGATCAATTACACAAAAAAAAAAAAAATAAATAAATAAATAAATAAATAAATAAATATAAAACAAAAAAAAATTAAAATAAAATTCAGAAAAAGGAAGATTTTGTTTTGTTTTTCAGGATAGCCCTAACCTTGATTTCCCATATTTCCCCTGGTATATAGGCAGCTCTCTGAGGTAGGTTTAGTCAGGAGCCAACGCCTGAAGTGGCCCAGATTTTTTTTTTTTTTTTTTTGTTATAGGATGAAAAGTGGCGGTGGCACTTGTTTTTTTTTAGTTGTGTGCAATGTCCTTAGGTTAGTTCGAAAAAAAAACAAAAAAAAAAGAAAAAATATAAAAGAAAGAAAAGTAGAAAAAAAAATGTTGGTAGAGCACTTGCCCGCGAAAAAAAAAAAAAAAAAAAAAAAGATGGTAGAGCACTTGCCTGCGAAATGCAAAGGTCCCGAGTTCGAGTCTCGGTCGGGCACACTGTTTTAATCTGCCAGAAAGTTTCATATCAGCGCATACTCCGCTGCAGAGTGAAAATCTCATTCTGGAAACATCCCCCAGGCTGTGGCTAAGCCATGTCTCCGCAATATCCTTTCTTTCAGGAGTGCTAGTTCTGCATGGTTCGCAGGAGAGCTTCTGTAAAGTTTGGAAGGTAGGAGACGAGGTACTGGCAGAAGTAAAGCTGTGAGTACCGGCCGTGAGTCGTGCTTCGGTAGCTCAGATGTGAGAGCACTTGCCCGCGAAAGGCAAAGGTCCCGAGTTCGAGTCTCGGTCGGGCACACAGTTTTAATCTGCCAGGAAGTTTCATATCAGCGCACACTCCGCTGCAGAGTGAAAATCTCATTCTGGTAAATTTAGTGTGATTAAATTTGCACGTTAACTTATTAGGATTAAAAATGTTATATTTTAAAGCTAGTATTTAGATTTTACCGAAAGGTTATAGTTTGCACGTATGTTGTAACACCTTAAAAGTAATAATGCAATGTGTGGTTTGTGGGTATTTTTTCTGTATTCAGCACAACAAATACCATAATACTTACTGCAGAAATATGAAACCATTTTTTCATCACAGACCTGTGTATTAGTTCTGTATGGTGTATTAAATGCTCTAGTTTGAGTATTTAATCACGTAAATAAAGATTGTTGTTGAAGGGCCTACATGAACACGTGATTTTATTCTGACCAAGTATATGCTGCAACTGAACTCCACCTGCAGCTGTATGAGGTCCCGGTTGGTTGGTTGATTTGGGGGAGGGGTCATCAGTTCCATAGGATTAGGGAAGGATAGGGAAAGAAGTCGGCCATGCCCTTTCACAGCGGCGAGAAGCGATTGAGGGACATCATGGATGCGGGTTTGAACTGTTGTCCTCCCGAATGTTAGTCCACTGGGCTAACCACTACGCCGCCTCGCACTGTGCATCAGGTCTCGTGGTCGATACAATGCCTACAGAAGCAAAGGCAGAATTATTGGAAGGCGACAGTGAAATACGGATTGGGGAAAGTATTGAAATGAATCTGGAGTTAAAACAAATCAATATTGATTGCACATGCTCAAATAAAATCAGTTTCGCTCGAAAAAAAAAATGCCTGTCCGGCTTATAGACATACCATTTACTAGAATCTGTGCCTTCCAGCCGGCCGCGGTGGCCGAGCGGTTCTAGGCGCGTCAGTCCGGAAGCGCGCGACTGCTACGGTCGCAGGTTCGAATCCTGCCTCGGGCATGGATGTGTGTGATGTCCTTAGGTTAGTTAGGTTTAAGTAGTTCTAAGTTCTAGGGGACTGATGACCTAAGATGTTAAAACCCATAGTGCTCAGAGCCATTTTTTTTTGTGCCTTCCAGCGAATTTAATCACTAATGCTTATATTTCAAAGTTCAATGTCACCAAAGGAAGTGCCTTGTTACAGATTAGTCTAAAGCTCATAATTATACAACATGTACAACTACTGTCCTTAGGTCAGAAAAAACTTAACTGCAAGAACGTAAGAAATCAATTACGGCTGGTAAACAGAGGCGAAACCTCCAAGGCTAATTGATGATGCTCTCCACATTATAGAAAAGGAGGCAGGGGGAAACAAATTGTCTATTGTGAATATAATGAAGAAAAACAAAAATGGTTTACAGGAACATGTGAAGACATCAAAAGAGATACGTTCAAATGAAAATTTGACTTTTCATACAAATAAGATGAGAAATTTTGAGAATGTCAAATGAAGAGACGGTAACACGTGCAGCGTTGTGGGGAGGGTGTATAGATTTCGAGACTATGTGGGAGTTACGGATAGGCCTTGTTCTTCACGACCATAAAAGAGGAAGAAATAGAAGTGTTGGACATCATCGAAACCAGAGCTTTACTGGGCACGGTAGAATCAGAACTCCCAATGAGACAAGTCAACAACTGTCGATTATCTATCGACTTTTAAGGCAAAGGCAAGAATCCAGCAGATAAAAGTAGCAATCAGTCTACAAAAGGAATATATATCATCACTAGAATATTCAATAATGAAACTGTAATCCATGTGCGTGTTGGAAAAAAAGACGTAAGGAAAATGTTAAATGCAGTAGGTGTGGCACACAACATGCTGAGTCACAGAAAAAGAAACTTATCGAAAGTAATGTAGAATGTACTTATTTAATTTTAATGAAATTGTGGTGACTCCCATACAATTATATAATAATATTGTTTTACTTCTATAAGCTTGTGCATGCTCCTACTGTTCAAAAAAATACATGAAGCGCCAAAGAAACTGGTATAGGCATGCTTTTTCAAATACAGAGAAATGTAAGCAGGGAGAATACGGTGCTATGGTCGGCAAAGCTTATATATCTCGCGTAGTTGTTGGATCTGTTACTGCTGCTACAACGACAGGTTGTCAAGATTTAAGTGAATTTGAACGTGGTGTTAAGTCAGCGCACGAGCGATGGGACACAACATCTCCGAAGTAGCTACTGAGTGGGGATTTTCCCGTACGACAAATTCACGAGAGTAATGTGAATGTCAGATATCCGGTAGAACTTCAAATCTCCGACATCCCGGAGGCCGGGAAAAGACCCTGCAAGAACTGGACCAACGACGACTGCAGAGAATCGTACAGCGTGACAGAAGTGCAACGCTTCCTCAAATTGCTGCAGATTTCAATGCTGGGCCATCAATAAGTGTCAGCGTGTGAACCATTCAACGAAACATCATCCATATGGGCTTTCGGAGCCGAAGACTCACTCGTGTACCCTTGATGACTGCACGACTCAAAACCTTACATCTTTTCTGGCCCCATCAGCACTGAATTTGGACTATCGATGAATTGAAACATGTTGCCTGGTCGGACGAGTCTCGTTTTAAATTATATCGAGCGGCTGGAGGCGTACGGGTATGGAGACAACCTCATGAATCCATGGACCCCGCAAATCAGCAGTGGACAGTTTTGGTTGGTGGAGACAATGTTATGGTGCGGGGCGTGTACAGTAGGAGTGATATGGGACTTCTAGGGAACAATATTCGTTTTGTTTCGACTAACGTCTAAGAAAACATGAAGTTCTGGGCCACAAAGTTGTAATTTAAGCGCTGCATCATTTCAGTCACACCGAGAGAGGTGATGACATAGACACTATATTCATATTGGGGAGAAAATTGTTTCGTTTCCGAGAAAAGTGCGAATTTGCAACTCCTCTGCCCCCCCCCCCCTCGAATTTTAACCATCATTACGACAATTCTCCATTTTTGTTTAGTCCTATTCGCTGCTTATGCTGTTTATTGAGGTCAGTACTATTTTACAACTAAGTAAACCGTACACATTTCAGTAATTCCTTTTTTTGTGTGGGCAATTCAAAACTTAGAAAATACAAAGTCCAAAATAATGTTGCTTGCCACAACAACAAATTCATTGTTTTATTTACATCAAATTCGAAGCCACAACATATAAAAACAAAAATAAACTTTTTGTGTACATACACTCCTCGAAATGGAAAAAAGAACACATTGACACCGGTGTGTCAGACCCACCATACTTGCTCCGGACACTGCGAGAGGGCTGTACAAGCAATGTTCACACGCACGGCACAGCGGACACACCAGGAACCGCGGTGTTGGCCGTCGAATGGCGCTAGCTGTGCAGCATTTGTGCACCGCCGCCGTCAGTGTCAGCCAGTTTGCCGTGGCATACGGAGCTCCATCGCAGTCTTTAACACTGGTAGCATGCCGCGACAGCGTGGACGTGAACCGTATGTGCAGTTGACGGACTTTGAGCGAGGGCGTATAGTGGGCATGCGGGAGGCCGGGTGGACGTACCGCCGAATTGCTCAACACGTGGGGCGTGAGGTCTCCACAGTACATCGATGTTGTCGCCAGTGGTCGGCGGAAGGTGCACGTGCCCGTCGACCTGGGACCGGACCGCAGCGACGCACGGATGCACGCCAAGACCGTAGGATCCTACGCAGTGCCGTAGGGGACCGCACCGCCACTTCCCAGCAAATTACGGACACTGTTGCTCCTGGGGTATCGTCGAGGACCATTCGCAACCGTCTCCATGAAGCTGGGCTACGGTCCCGCACACCGTTAGGCCGTCTTCCGCTCACGCCCCAACATCGTGCAGCCCGCCTCCAGTGGTGTCGCGACAGGCGTGAATGGAGGGACGAATGGAGACGTGTCGTCTTCAGCGATGAAAGTCGCTTCTGCCTTGGTGCCAATGATGGTCGTATGCGTGTTTGGCGCCGTGCAGGTGAGCGCCACAATCAGGACTGCATACGACCGAGGCACACAGGGCCAACACCCGGCATCATGGTGTGGGGAGCGATCTCCTACACTGGCCGTACACCACTGGTGATCGTCGAGGGGACACTGAATAGTGCACGGTACATCCAAACCGTCATCGAACCCATCGTTCTACCATTCCTAGACCGGCAAGGGAACTTGCTGTTCCAACAGGACAATGCACGTCCGCATGTATCCCGTGCCACCCAACGTGCTCTAGAAGGTGTAAGTCAACCACCCTGGCCAGCAAGATCTCGGTTCTGTCCCCCATTGAGCATGTTTGGGACTGGATGAAGCGTCGTCTCACGCGGTCTGCACGTCCAGCACGAACGCTGGTCCAACTGAGGCGCCAGGTGGAAATGGCATGGCAAGCCGTTCCACAGGACTACATCCAGCATCTCTACGATCGTCTCCATGGGAGAATAGCAGCCTGCATTGCTGCGAAAGGTGGATATACACTGTACTAGTGCCGACATCGTGCATGCTCTGTTGCCTGTGTCTATGTGCCTGTGGTTCTGTCAGTGTGATCATGTGATGTATCTGACCCCAGGAATGTGTCAATAAAGTTTCCCCTTCCTGGGACAATGAATTCACGGTGTTCTTATTTCAATTTCCAGGAGTGTAGTTCCACGTAGTCAGCACGTACACAGCTTTCCCACTAGAGCGCGCCCCGCTAAGCACAACAGCGCAGGCGCAGCACTCGTCCGTCTTCGCACTACGAGATGGCGCTGTCTTAGAGATGGACCAAATTCTGCTTCCGCCGATCCGCATACTAATATGTAACGCAGCCAATGAGATTGCTGCTAATGTAGAACCTTTTCCAATCGCGGATCACACTCGCGCAGTGATACCTGAACGCGTGAGGTATTATAACGAGTGTACAGACCTCCGATTAGTCAGTCTGCATTAGTCTGTAGTCAAGTTTCAGTCTGCGCCTTATAAGATTATCACATTCCTGTACATAGCCATGAAGATAAATGTATAGACACTTTGTCAGGTATCAGAGATATGTGAGAATATGATTAACGTACCAAGAACCAAGGAACTTCAGATTGTCAACTGTAAATAGAATCCAGAATCAAGTTAAGTAAGGTTTATGATTTTTATTATTTTAATAAATGTGTGTGAAAATTAATCAAGTTCTGTTTAAAGTTGGTCACCGTCAATCTGCTACTCTAAGCGTGCAAGTGGCATTTTATCGTCTGACCTAACGGCAGAAGATAAACACGCCACGGTAAGACCACGAGACATATTGCTGACACTCGCCTACTTCGCTAGAGCGACAAGTCAGATAATCTGATGGTGTGTGTACCGAAGGTCTTACAGTACGCACACCGCAAAACTGATATATGGTAGCATACTTCTCGGCGTATTACAATGATAAAACCTTCTCGGCTGATCAGTCGAGCAGTGGCGACCTTTTGTCACAAAGTCCCAGTAAGCACCCATTGTTTTCAGGTGAAGTGTCGTGATTCCGTGTTCTGTGTACCTGTTTAGCCGCTCGGCCACTGATATTTGTGGGCGGCCAAACACGCATCTCAGGAAGACAGCTCTGCGCCGGTGATGGGGAAAGTGGCACGGCCAGTGGTGGCCTAAAGCGGCACAGTGCTTGCGCCTGTATCGAGTCCCAGTGTCTGTCCATTCTGTCCACTAACGACGTCCCCTTCAGAACGGAGCGTTTCTGTCGTATCTTCGTAACTGCGGAATCCCACGCTGTGCTGAGTTGAAATCTGCTATCACGGTTTAACCCCAATTTCTTTTCCCAGTTTAACTGGGATAGCGGATTTACATTCAGCACAGTGAGGGATTTTCCAGTTACGAAAGTAGGGCATGAGCGCTCCATTCTGAAGGGGGTGACGTCTGCGGACAGAACCGACAGACACAGGGACTCAGTGCTAGCACCAGGGCCGGGTGCGTTCCCTCATCACCAGCCACTCGAAGTTCCCTCATCACCAGCGTGGCACTCTCTTCCAAGGACGCGTTACTGGCCCGCCCATGGGAGACGGCAGCGTCCAGCAGAAACGGAGAACACAGTAGCCCGACTTCTCGTCCTATTTGGAAGCCCCACGTAGACGAGGCCCGCAGGAAGGTTTGTTCTAGAACGTCCATCCTATACCCAATCCTCAACACAACCAGCTCCCTTCCCTACTCTGTAGGTGTGAACGCATACCTGGACAAACTCCAGAGACTGTAGAACCGCGCCCTCAGGAGGTCACTGCATCTACGTCTGGGATTCCCCACTGACGCTTACAGCAGAAAGACGACGTACAGAATGGCGCACCCACAGACTGCGTTGTCTTCTATATCTTTCACATCACTTGCAGCGCCATCTGTTGTTGAAAATTGTAACTACTGTAATTTCGATAGTTTGTCCGCCTGAAAATGTACTGTTGTCCCAAGCATATTGCAACAAACGGTGTATTTCTATCGCTGCTCGTTAATTTTTGTTACCGTTTCAAATATACCGGTCATTTTTGAAACACCCTGTAAGTAGAAATTACTAAGCAAATCAGCCAAGTTGCTCCCGCGGCTTCAAACAGGTTAGGTTACAGTAATTCCAGCAAAACCTCATCTTCAAACTCTCCAGGCGAGTTTCACTGAGGGAATAAACACGATACGCCATATGCCATCATTCAAAGCTCTATTCCGGCCGCCAGCATCCAAACTGTACACAGCGAGAACACTCGAGCAGGCAAATTGCTGGGGCACTCTAGCTCTAAAAGCCAGACATCAGCCACAATGGATACTATCGTGCATTCGGCTCTGAATACACCAAGAGGTCACAACTACCATCATTTCAACAGACTGGATCCTCAGTCCGTACCTGCTGCCGCCTCTTACCAAAACCGACTCGCCAACCGCGTCTTGGATCTCGCCTTCCCCTCACTCGCAAACAGCGATAAACCGACCGAAACAGTGCAGCACTTGCGTCTCCTACCTGGACGCCAATCAATCAAAGGATTAAAAGATTGAACAACGCAGAAACGACTCATCATTGTTTCGCACACCTATTTATACCATCAGGCCGCAGAATGCGGCACCTGACGTGAACGGCGACGAGTCAGCAGCAGCGGCCGCAACCGAACCCAAAGAGACAACGACAGGGGCACCAAGGGTGGATGGAACTAACCACCCCCCTATCAGGGTGACAACGTGCAGGCGACACAAGCCTCCTGCATACGCCCTGGCGCGGCCGTAGCGGGGTGCTTCCCCATCCAAGCTGATGTGTACAGGACAAAGCAGAAGAAGAGAGCGGGGATAAAATGCAACACAGCTCCGCGTCAGGCACATGTTCAAATGTTCAAATGTGTGTGAAATCTTATGGGACTTAACTGCTAAGGTCGTCAGTCCCTAAGCTTACACACTACTTACCCTAAATTATCCTAAGGACAAACACACACACCCATGCCCGAGGGAGGACTCGAACCTCCGCCGGGACCAACCCTACAGTCCATGAGGCACATGAGGATGGCTTCATAGCCCCCGATCGGAACCACATAGCCAGAGCCGTTGAGCTCCAGCAAGTGTGATCCATTAGACCGCAAAGTGGTACGGCAGTGTACAGGAAGCAGTCGAAGGGGGTTAGACCACACTGAGACAGATGAAGAAACCACCTCTCCCACCGACAATCACCATCTGGTGCCCACAGGGTCATCAGACTTTCCACAAGAAGATCGTGAGGGAGGCTCGGAGCTATATGGGGTCCAGGTGCAAAACATTGGAGACAACTGCAGGCTCATGAAGCTCGTAGAGAAGGAGAAATGGCATGGTTTCGCCCAGAATGCTGAGCCACAGAAGCAACTGAAAGTGATTTTTCGCGATCGTCTGATGAAGATGGAGCTGGAGTTCTCGAAGCAACGCCACGCAGCCCTGGGTTTCCCAGCCCACTCTTCCCGCCTGATGAAGTCATTCAAGACTCACAGGAATATGTGCTGTTCTCAATCGTCCAGCCAACAATGTCGAAACTCAGAATGTTTTCCAGGTGGACAAAGTCGCCGACATCTCATTGAAGATGGAGCCCCATCGAGCGAAAGGCGGAAATGTTCGAATCACTCCAGAACGCGCCAAACCCAGAAGCAGTCGGAGCCGATGCAACCCTAGTCTTTTTCAACAAAAGCATGCTTCAAACAGCAAATGCAGGTATTCCGAGGCGACCGCAGCGATCAGAAGATTCCTCTCGTCAGCTGGCGGCGATCACCGAGAAGTACCGACTGTTCCGTGAATTTATGTTCACTCACCAACGAGACACGAAATGTCGCTTCAGCCACACGCGATGAGACATTAAGGCAGCAGGTGAAGAACACAGGAACAGGGAGTGAAATCACCAACGAGACACGAAATGTCGCTTCAGCCGCACGCGATGAGACATTAAGGCGGCAGGTGAAGAACACAGGAACAGGAAGTGAGCGGGCCCGATGTCAATGCTCAGTCCTGACAATGGCTACTTGCTCCCCACTCTCTCGAAAGTTTTCGAGAGGCTGTACTCGAAAAGGCTGATGGAACATATCACCCAAGAGGAAGTCATTCATGACGAACAGTTTGGAATTCGAAGCGGGCCACTCGACTTCTCACCAGCTCCTGCGACTTGTTAAGCAGGCTATGACAGCACTAGAAACAATGGCATACCATGGGGTACTGTTCCTCGACATGTCTAGGGCCTTCGATTCTGGCTGACATGGTGGCCACGCATTCAAGCTTCTTGTACTCAGCTGTCGACGTCGCATGCAGTCCTTCTCAGATCGTACCTGTCCAAGTAAAGGCAGACGATGGTATGTCAACAGTTCGACTGATACGTGCAAGAGTGTTGCAGGGATCAGTGTTCGGCCTCTTTCTGTACTACCTATACACTGCCGACATTTCGCGAGTGACAATCGTTCAATTACCCCTTTAAGCCGTTGATACAGCATTAACGTATCCACGATGAGACGTCACCTCTAGCTCGGGAGCGTCTTCTTGATACGACGAGGTGGCAGCTGAAACTGAACGTAGTGAAGAGACAGGTAGTGATTTTCACCGTAGAAATGCTGCCACCAGATATTCTGTGAGTCGAGATCCTGAGATCACTCATCCCATGGAGCAGGACAGTGAAATACCTAGGAGTCACGCTAGACGAAAAACTCTGATGGGTGCCCCACATTCGTGACATCAGAGACAGAGCCATAGGGCGACTTCGCATTCTGTATCTACTGCTAAACCGGCAGTCGACGCTGCAACCACACCATGGTGGTACGCTGTATTTAACGCTGGTCCGACGAGTGTTGGAGTACACAGCCATGATGTAGGAAAAAGCCGCACATTCACTCATCCCAATGCTGCAAAGAGTCCAGAACCGAGGTGTGATGCCGATCTGCACATTGCAAGGAAATGTTCCACTTATCTGCTACAAAAGACATTCGCATCTCACTCCAGTAGGACCGATTCCAGATCACAACGAGGTCCTTCTACAAGAATGCGATACAATCCTGCAACCGGTTCGTACAAAAACTCATACACCAACCACACCATAGGCCAACCACACTTGGCCTGACATGTTGCAATAATAATTTTTCTCATACCCGACATAGGAAATCATACCCAGATCAACAATGCCCAATTCATGTGGGTAAGGATTTGTTTTTCTCTCTTACCCACACTAACAGCAGGATCACCATGTTTATGCTTACGCTGCTCAACATGCTGAGCAAGGAAAGCTCACCAATGGAGTGTTAGCGTCAGCATCCCGACATTACACCTGAAGGTGATGGGTACGAAACTCACTGAAATGTTGTGACCACTTGGCTGATGACGCGAGAAGATATTATCAAAGACAAACACTTTACACTTTCATTGGGCTGGCTCCCTAAGCATAACGGGTTTGGACAAATTTAGTAGTTGAAAAGAAGAAAGAGGCGCCCCGTACCACGGAGAGCTATATTTTACGGAGCTATTGCTGAACACAGTCCACTCCGAATCTTCTCATGGTGTTACTTTCCTACAGCCATGTGCCCTTTCCATTTTAGTGCCCTTGCATAACCCCCATGCTTTCCCCTCGTTTTTATGTGACAGCTCACAACAGAGAACGACTTTGCACCTGGCGGCGGAATACAGCCGGGTCTTGACGATTCCAAGGAGCTCCCTTTCCAACACTGCTTGGTCTGCACGAAGGAAGATAGCTGGATCTCGAAAAACAGCACTGACGTTATCAGTGTGATCCTGTCCGCGAAAGCACCAGAAATCACTGAGTACTCTAATGTGACTGTGTGATTTACCTGAACAACACGGGCTGTTTGGCTACTACTGGCAGACCAGGTACAGGGTGACAGTGATGACACTGACAGTGCTGCCCTGCTACAGTTAGGTTGGAGGCGGTAGCCGAACACCCCCAGACGAAGTGATGCGGACGTCGACGACACCGACCTGCTGCCGGTACGCTGGGGCCAGCGGCCTGACAGCCCCAGACTAGGTGACGCAGACGTCGATGGCACCGCCCTGCTATAGCTAGGCCGATGTGACACAGGCGTCGATGGAGACATCAATGAAGTGTCCAGCAGCGGTGCTGTGCATCCATCTCTAGAAACTTCCAGTACTACTCCTGCAATGAAGGAAGAAGCAAAATGGATTAGCATCGCACACAGATGCGAGAAATGGACACGTACGAGGTGCATTCAAGTTCTAAGGCCTCCGATTTTTTTTTCTTCGGATTGGAAAGAGATAGAAACATGCGCATTGTTTTAAAATGAGGCCGCGTTCATTGTCAATACGTCCCAGAGATGGCAGCACCGTACGGCAGATGGAATTTTACCGCCAGCGGCGAGAATGAGAGCTGTTTTAAATACTTAAAATTGCGATGTTTTTCTTACTTGAACAGCGTGCAATCATTCGTTTTCTGAATTTGCGTGGTGTGAAAGCAATTGAAATTCATCAACAGTTGAAGGAGACATGTGGTGATGGAGTTATGGATGTGTCGAAAGTGCGTTCGTGGGTGCGACAGTTTAATGAAGGCAGAACATCGTGTGACAACAAACCGAAACAACCTCGGGCTCGCACAAGCCGGTCTGACGACATGATCGAGAAAGTGGAGAGAATTGTTTTGGGAGATCGCCGAATGACTGTTGAACAGATCGCCTCCAGAGTTGGCATTTCTGTGGGTTCTGTGCACACAATCCTGCATGACGACCTGAAAATGCGAAAAGTGTCATCCAGGTGGGTGCCACGAATGCTGACGGACGACCACATGGCTGCCCATGTGGCATGTTGCCAAGCAATGTTGACGCGCAACGACAGCATGAATGGGACTTTCTTTTCGTCGGTTGTGACAATGTATGAGACGTGGATGCCATTTTTCAATCCAGAAACAAAGCGCCAGTCAGCTCAATGGAAGCACACAGATTCACCGCCACCAAAAAAATTTCGGGTAACCGCCAGTGCTGAAAAAATGATGGTGTCCACGTTCTGGGACAGCGAGGGCGTAATCCTTACCCATTGCGTTCCAAAGGGCACTACAGTAACAGGTGCATCCTACGAAAATGTTTTGAAGAACAAATTCCTTCCTGCACTGCAACAAAAACGTCCAGGAAGGGCTGCACGTGTGCTGTTTCACCAAGACAACGCACCCGCACATCGAGCTGATGTTACGCAACAGTTTCTTCGTGATAACGACTTTGAAGTGATTCCTCATGCTCCCTACTCACCTGACCTGGCTCCTAGTGACTTTTGGCTTTTTCTAACAATGAAAGACACTCTCCGTGGCCGCACATTCACCAGCTGTGCTGCTATTGCCTCAGTGATTTTCCAGTGGTCAAAACAGACTCCTAAAGAAGCCTTCGCCGCTGCCATGGAATCATGGCGTCAGCGTTGTGAAAAATGTGTACGTCTGCAGGGCGATTACGTCGAGAAGTAACGCCAGTTTCATCGATTTCGGGTGAGTAGTTCATTAGAAAAAAAATCGGAGGCCTTAGAACTTGAATGCACCTCGTACACCGAATCATAATAATTAATTTCAGATACTTACGTTGAAGTTCACTGATTCATCATCCTCTTTATTACGCACAATATGAGGTAAGGTGTATTCTACTATTTTTGGTTTAGCTCGCTTTCCACTTCCCTTGCAAAAAAAATGTTCAAATGTGTGTGAAATCTTATGGGCCATAACTGCTAAGGTCATCAGTCCCTAAGCTTAAACACTACGTAACCTAAATTATCCTAAGGACAAACACACAAACACACACACACACCCATACCCGAGGGAGGACTCGAACCTCCGACAGGACTAGCCGCACAGTCCATGATTGCAGCGCCCTAGACTGCTCGGCTAATCCCGCGCGGCGTTCCCTTGCAATATCAGTGTAAAGTGCATATCGAAAAAAGAACAACACTGTATGCAGATTTAAAAATTATTATTATTATTATTATTATTATTATTATTATTATTATTGATAGTAGAAATAGTAATACTACGACACACGTATCTCTCTCTCTCTCAACGACCGGCGTCATCCCCCATGAGCTCATTTCGTGTCGTTACTATCGGTATCTCATCCACAACTTGATCAAAACTCCATGAGCTCCAAGTGAAGACGTCGTTAGTTCACTGTCGATGGCATTTATCCAATCATGAACAACTGCTTTCGTATATTAAAGTATGTCCATTAGTTTTGCGTTGATTTCTTCAATTTCCTCTTTCTTATATAATTCACGTTCCTTTATTATAGCATTCAACACCACGGCATTTACAGCCCCCGCCATGATAAGACTTTCCAGTTCCATTAATTTAGCATCGATCGCCACGAGTTTCCTGACAACGCATAGATACCTGTCCTATGCACTCTCTGAACGAGTATTCATAGTCTACAGTATATTGATATACAGCCTTTTGTGCAGAATCTCATTGTAGTTTCGTCTATGTCAAACCTCATTCAATCTCCCTGTTTTATCCAAAATCAAAAAGCCGTACTTCGAATTATTCCAGCAATTCTCTAATATGGTAACATATTCATTGACTGCCATGTCAGTTCCTACATGTCCCTGGTAAATTCAGATTGTCCTGATTCTAAGCGATAATAATGTTCACATCAACCTGAACCAACTGCTTCGGACCTTGAATGTGTCTGTCTCAGACAAAATATATTGAGTTGCGTATGGCAACCAAAGCAGAAATTTCTGATCTCATCCAGATTTTCCGTTGCGACGTCGTCAAATATGAATACACTGTTTGACTTTACTTTTTCAGACGGTGGAGTACCACTGCTTTTGATGAACGTCTGGTATGTTAATCCCTGGAAGCCCTGCAAAATTGCTGATATTTGCTCTAACAGAGTTTTTGAAATGAAATGTATACATTCTCAGGAAATGTTAACAGCGTTGGAACGAGATTAGTTTTAGCGCATCGCAAAGGCCCAATGACAAAAACAAGAGTATTATCAGGAAATAATAATCCATTCGTCTTGTTCTTTCTGTTTCCAGCGTCATGTCTGCAGGGCCAGTCGTTTATTGTAAGACCCTTGAGGTGAAGTAGTTTTAGCCACTCCGTCACCGTGGTAACAGTTCATTTACATTGGGATGCTTTCTATAAACTCTTACCTGTTGCTGAGTATATGAACAAATTTCAATAAGAAATCTAGTAATGTTGTACTAACCCTCCCCCTACGCCTGTATCATTATTTCAGTGCCAAATGAAGGCTGTAAACTATCATAAACTATCAACTGTTACGAAAAAAAATTTTATTAACGGTAAATTATGGCCCTACAGACTTCAGAAGGGTGGTGGAATAGTCGCACTGTAATTTAATTCTGTGACCTTGTGAGATACGCATGTAATGTACGTCAAAGATAGTAGAACTTCTATTGTTTATTATAAATCCTCTCACAAAGCGAGTGCAGTAGTTCCAATGAAGTATAACACGAACATGTTTAATAAAGTCCTATTCACTGACAAATTATCAGAAGAACATGAAACAGTTACGAGTGGCGAAGATTGGCGAAGATTCCGGACAAGGAACCGTCTGATAGGTTACTACATTACTAGCAAACTGATCCGTTTCCGCGATCTAACGACAATAACTGCCAAACTTTGCATTCGTACAATTAGGCATGCCAGAAGGACGTCTTCCTCCTACTCATAAACACTGTAACGTTTACTGAGCACTTGCGACCCACACGCACCGAAAGCGATTACAAATCTTACCATTTTTTTTACAGCATCGTTGTGTTGTCCACAAGTGTTGGTGTCGCTGTCACTGTGACGGATTGGATACCAATGAATCAGTAAAATGTACCAGACGCAAACTTTACATCATTTTGCAAGCAGAATTCGAAGTGTTTCTCTCACCAGCAGCAGACGAAGAGACTCTTTACTTCCTTCTATCTTCCCTTGTAATATCTGCCCTTCTTCGAGATCCAATCCTATTCTATGACAGGCAGTCATCCAATGACAAGGGTCACTTATCTTGGAGCGTCCTCCCACTTCTCAACAATTTTCGAAAACCACTATGTCAGATCAGGTTGATAAATAAAATTTCCGCATTTTCGCGTCCAGAGGCCAACGGCTAAAGAAAGGAATTAATTTTTGGCTTTGTCCTGCCGGTACCTCGAAGGATCGCGTTATTTTACAAGAACATGTTGTTTCCTACTATCTACCTAACTTTGCTGTCTGCTTTATATACAGGCTGACTCACTAACTATTGCCACCAAGAATAAAAGTTACATGGGGCAACGGGGGCGATAATATGACGTTGGTTTTTTGTTGCTAGGTGTGGTCGCTTCAGAGATATGAAGGTCAACTTTGTATTTTTTAAATGGAATGCTATAGTTTAGTACTTATTTTCTGATAACGACTATCGAGACGAATTCAGTGATGTGTAACAGTAAGGTCTTTGAAGGTCAACGAAGGTCACAAAGGTGGCATGAGCGTCCATTTGCAGAACGTGTTCGAAGTGATGACAATTGGTATCGATGCAGTGCTGCAACCTTCTTACCATGGACTGAATGATATTCCTTATGACATCAGCACTTATCGAAGCACATGCACTGACAATTCTCTCTCCCATATCTTCAGGTGTAGTTGGAACGTCTTTATAAACAATGTCTTTTAGGAATCCCCACAAGAAAGAATCCCGAGGCGCTAAGTCTGGTGAACAATCCATCGATTTGGGAATTATCCCTACAATTCATTTCTAGCCATTAGCGAAAAATATGCCGGACACCCATCGTGGTGGTACCGCCTTCCGTTCCTTGTTCCTAAAGGTATTGCTTCCAATAACAGACCTAATGCTACTTGCAGGAATGTGGTGTACTTCTTACCATTAAGATTTCCCTCGATGAAATAGGGGCCTATAATTCTGTCCTCAAGAATCCCACACCATACATTCACTGACCACAGTTTTTGGTGCGCAACTTGCCGCAGCCAGCATGTATTTTCAGTTGCCTAATAATGCATGTTATGCAAATAAACATTTCCATGGTTCGTGAATGTAGCCTCGTCAGTAAATAAAAGCAAGTTAATAAACGTGTCATCCCTCTGAATCTGAAGTTGAGCCCATCGTCAGAATTTAATGCGACTCATACAATCCGTACCAGTTAGTTCTTGGTGGAGACTGATATGGTAAGGATGATATTTATGGCGATGCGTAACACGAACAACACTACTCTGGCTCCTGCCAGATTCCCTTGCGATTTGATGCGAACTAACACAAGGATCTCGAACCACAGTGGTGAGAGTATCAATTTCCGTTTCCTTGTTAGTAACTTTCCTTTGCCGGATATATTTCCGATGTGTTAAAGATCCAGTTGTTCTCAATTAATCATACACATATGTGAATGTACGAGATGTAGGTGTCTACGTTGAGGATATGTTTCAGTGTATAAGTCTCCAGCTTTCACTGAATTTTGTTTGCATTCTCCGTAAATGAGAAGCATATCGACTTGTTCTTCGAAGGAATACATCATCCATATTCGCTTCGTTCGATGTACTAGACTTACCGTTACTATTAGTGCTGCATTGCGAAACCGTGTAATGGAGTTTACATGTCAAGGGCAAGTTAGATGGATACGCTGTATTCGACGAATATTTACTGTTTGCACGATATACAAGAGAGAATTGTCAGGGCATGTGCTTCGATAAGTGCCGAAGTTATGGGGAATACCACTCAATCCATGATAAGAATTATGCAGCACTGCATTGACACCAATGGTCATCACTTCGAACACCTTCTCTAAATGAACGTTCATACCACCTTTTTGACCTTCGTTTACCTTCAAAGACCTTACTGTTACACATCATTGGATTCGTCTCGATAGCCGCTATCAGTAAATAAGTATCAAACTATGGCATCTCATTAAAAAAAAATGACCTTCATATCTCTGACGGGACCCAACCTAGCAAAAAAAAAAAAACGAACGCCATTTTGTGGTTCCCGTTGTCCCATGCAACATTTGTCCCACAAACGTTTCAGCTACCATCATACTTTCGCAGTTATTCTAGGTGGCAATAGTTAGTGACTCACCCTATATATACGGTGTATTTCACTAAACGTGTTTGCCTCTGTCAGTTACGAAGTAATAGGCGACGGAAATATTTATCGCGGTAGGTCACCATAAGAAACGTTACACTGTCTGCGGAGCTATGAACATAGTTTATTGTGTGATTATCCAAAGAGTTACAGCAAAAGATTACAATTTTTTAAATGGAACAATAGTCGTTTCTATCATGCATTGGAATCAGTAACACCAGCTGTGTATACATCAATTTAAACTACATTCGTATCACTTTTACTTTCGGACCTACAACCATTAAAAATTTCTGGGGCAGATACCACATGCTGTACTTAATACATCATTGTGTGGTGGATGATGGATGTTCTGGGGCTGGGAAGTTGATTTAACTGAGATGTTCAAATGTGTGTCCATGTTCCTGAATGCACAATGCAATGCGCCTTCTAAAGGATCTTCGGTCGAGATGCCGGTGTCACGGAGCAACATGCGTCCTCGATGCGCCGTTTTAGATCATCTGAGGATATGGGCTCAGTGACATAAACACGATCCTTTAGATATCCCCACAAAAAGAAATCTAATGGTGTTAAATCGGGCGACCTTGCGGGCCGTGAATGAGGACCATGGCGCCCCAACCACCTTCCTGCAAACATTTTGTTAGTTCTTCCACAACAGCACGCGTGGAATGGGCTGGGTGACCATCGTGCTGCATCCAATATGGACTCTCGTGTGTAGACACACATGTTCAAGAAGACCACCCAAACTGTCGACTATAATCGTGCGATGTAACTCACCTGTCAGTGTACCTGTGAAGTTGTGTGGACCGATGATTTTATCCCCAAGGATTCAACACCATACATTAATAGACCACCTACGTTGACGGTCGACAGGTCGTACCCACCGATGAGTCTGCAGCCCAGTAGCGCACGTTATGGCGATTCACTGTACCGTAATTTGTGAACGTGGGCTCGTCACAGAACATAACACCTTGTAAAGACTCCAGGGTGAAATTACGCCTGGCCCACTCACAGAATGTAACTCTCGCACGGAAATCGTCCCCATGCAGCTCCTGGATCACAGGCGGTACTGTTGAAAGCTGTGGCCGTGTACTACACGCCACATAGATGTGAGACTGACACCAGCGACTGCAGCAATGGCTCGTAAACTGACGTAAGGAATGCGGTGTACCTAAACTAAAACGAACACCTCCGTCCCCTCACTTCTTGCAGTTCTTCTTCTGTTACTGCGGCGCACTACCATGCTACCTGTTTCCCGAAGTCGTTGTTCAGCACGTAAGAACGTAATGGCTGCCGGAGCTCCTAGGATAACTAACGGCGTACGCCATGGCTGCTTCAGTGGCATCGTGTCGGCACCTGCCGAGCATCAGCTACATGTCAGCGTACTTGTCCTTCGTGTATGCCATCTTCATCCGTTGTCAGTAACTGTGGTATATTGAGCCCCGTTTCTTTGTGTGGCTCGAACTGTCGGGTATACGGCCTTGTGCGGCGACAGTCGGCAGTCTAACAGCGCATCGAGGAAGCTTCTCGCTCCGTGACACCGGCGACGTTAGAACTCGGCCGCACCACATTTAGAAGGTGCATTGCGCTATGCGCAGCGTGTGTGGTATCTGCCCCTGAAACTTGAAGAGTTGTAGCTCCCAAAGTAAAGGTGATAGGAATATAATTTAAATTGATGTATATACGCCGCTTTGGCCGTGCGGTTCTAGGTGCTTCAGTCTGGAACCGCGTGACTGCTACGGTTGCAGGTTCGAATCCTGTCTCGGGCATTGATGTGTATGATGTCCTTAGGTTGGTTAGGTTTGAGTAGTTCTAAGTTCTAGGGGACTGGTGACCTCAGTAGTTAAGTCCCATAGTGCTCAGAGCCAGTTTTTTTTAATGTATACACAGCTGGTGTCACTGATTCCTAGGTTGATAGAAACAACTATTGTTCCATTTAAAAAATTGTACCTGTATGAGGGGACAGCTACAGGTATTTTTTGAGGCGAGAAAGTTGCATTCTCGGCTTATAGAATTCTCACACCTTGTGTGCTGCGTTCTGGCCAGAGCACAGAGCCATATATACCTGTAGCTTTCACACAGTCTCCACTGCTATAATATTGTTCTTCTATCGGCAGAGTGGCGCCGTTTTCTCTGCATTTTCCACCCAAGGCTCATTGTTGTTCGCTTTCTGGGACCTGTACTTTACAACGTCTTCACCGCAAAAAAATGCTTTAGGAACATGGGAGCTGCGGTCATCTCGGGACGACTGCGGCGTTACCTGTTGTCCCCATTGTGTCGGCTCGCGAGGTGCATCTCCTTATCCTGTCCAGTACACACAACAGCCTTCAGCGAACGCCGTCCTACGTGGTGCCGACGTCACCGTTTACAACATGGGTTAAGTGTCCTCAGGCCCGCTTTTTTGTCCGCTGCCTGTATGTGAAACTTCCAGCCCAGCCAAAGGTACTCGACAAATAAGACGCCTACAACTATTTCGTATATTGGCAACCACTATCTATATTCTTCCATAAAAGTAAAGGAGTACACTGTTTTCAAATTAAATTAATTCGATCTACATATGACTCTATATAATTTGCGTATGAAAAATCGATAATGTGAAAATCGACGAAACAACCAGTTTTACCGACTTTCAATAAATCCCATTTATGAAATTTTGCAAGGCCTGTGACAGACTTCAGTGGGTTACAGACTGAAGGAAAATTAGGGTGTCCCTACACATTGGATATCTGGAAATAAAACTGACTACAACTATTGAGAAAGGACGTATAATCAACTTATAAGTGAATGCATAGTAATTGCTATCACACTCATATTTATGGGAGTCACCTTCACTCAAACTTACTTGCTGTCAGATGTGCAGTGGGGTCCTATGTATGTTTCAAGCCATATATAGTTCAGTTTTAGGATGGTAACTACAAGCATTGAAACAATCAGAAAAGAAAATCGGTCCAGCTCTCTTCAGTGAACACAGTCACACTCAGTGCGGGATAGAGTGCATTTAATTACAATATCATCTTTTCACTCTTCCTTGTCTATATGGTGGTACAGTCTTAATGTTACTTTTCAAAGTAACCAATGTTTGAGATACGACCTCCCCCCCTCCCGCCCCGCCCCCGGCCCCCCCCCCCACACACACACACCAATCATTTCCATTCAGACACTTTTACTTCATATTATATGTGAGCAAACGAGAAAAGTAATCAGTAACATAATACCTATACACTACAAATCACAAAGTCAAAGTCCGCAGCTCGTGGTCGTGCGGTAGCGTTCTCGCTTCCCACGCCCGGGTTCCCAGGTTTGATTCCCCTCGGGGTCAGGGATTTTCTCTGCCTCGTGATGACTGGGTGTTGTGTGATGTCCTTAGGTTAGTTAGATTTAAGTAGTTCTAAGTTCTAGGGGACTGATGACCATAGATGTCAAGTCCCATAATGCTCAGAGCCATTTGAACTATTTTTGAACAACGTCAAAACACTTTATGTAAAAGTAAACATCGCAAGTGAATTCTCAAATACAACAGTTGTTTATAAAGAGATCCAAAATGTAATAAGTTGAGATTCCCGTTTTTACAATTCAAACATATACAGTAATTACAGTATAATAATGATAAATTTGGAACTAAATTATATAGCATAATATGGAGAAACAGTTTAATTACATAGTGTTAAAACAAACAAATGACAGAGACATAACAGGTGAACAATCTCCTGAAGAAAAGAACTACACTGAATTAGAGATGACATACGTGCAACAACTTCTTACTTTTTCCATACTTCTGGAACACAGCGTTGACGAGGTTGACACACTTGTTATCGGGACAATTCCAGCTTGTCTATGGGGAGCGAAGGTCACGTTGCTCGGCGAAAAGTGTGACATTGTCCTTGCTTCCTGGCGTGGAGAAATCGATCACCTTTGCTATTTTCCTCTGTCACATCTCATCCGCTAGTGACAGCTGGGGTGGGGAATACTGAAGGCTCATTACTGAGGAATTAGGTTCTCAGTATGACGTTGCATTACCATATGCATACGTGTTTTCGTTAAATGGACTCCAGGACTCCACTGTGGGATTCTTGTGTTGGCTGGCGTTGCTTTTAGCCCATTCATCAAGATGCTGTATTGGTTGTTGCATCCTATATGTTGTAGTGGCATATGAGATGTTCGTAAGGATGTCGTACAGGAAAATAGCTGTGGAATATGTTATTAGAATGGGTTAATCGGATATGCGGTTTGACCCAATAGTTTACAGCGTGACACAATGGAGTGAGTTAATATTGGTTCAAATGGCTCTGAGCACCAGTAAGGGCAGTGCTTCGGGCTATTAAACCTCCCTGATGTAGCGGTAGCTGATCATATTGCCTACAAGACGTAGAAGGCGAGATCGCTTGTTATAGGTAATGGCGTACAGAGCCATCAAACTTGACGTTTGTCCACCACGTCGCTCAACAATATAGTCCATCAGTGGCGTACAGAGCCATCAAACTTGACGTTTGTCCACCATGTCGCTCAACAATATAGTCCACCTGGTTGTTTTTATCACGGCGGCATAGATCGCGTTTGGAGCCAATTACTGTAGGACAAGTTGAAGCGCGACTCGTCCAGAAACACAAAATTTGGCCACTCAGCACACCAAAGGTGGCGGTCACGCGCTGACTGCAGTTTGCAGCGTTGGTGGGTTGTGATCAGTGGAAGACGACGCAATGGCATATGTGGCACAACTACAGCCCACAGTGGATAGCGTCAAACAGTCAATGCAGACATTTCCACACCCATTTCAGAGCTACGATGTCGCGCCAACAATGTGGACGAAGCTACTTTGTCTGTTACAGCCCCACGGACAATCCTGTTTCATGCTGTGGTCACATTGTGTCTCCAGTACTCTGTTGGCGCTGTTTGTGGGTCTCTTCTATGCACTGGCTCCACATATGCCTCGTTGTTGAAGGAGCGGGCCCTGTACTTGCCGCAGTATCACGGTACGACACGCTCACCGTCCCGAGCCCAATCATTCTGACCTGTTTGAATGTACGTCACCTCCCTCCCATTTAAAGCATTTATTACGCACGGTTCCGCTGTTCCTAACGTCCTCTTATCGTGGTGTCTTGCTGAACATTGCTTCTGAGCGTTTCGCTTTTTGCCACATTTATTGCGATGCATGCAAACGTTGTTTGTTGGGGAACTATATGTGGCTTGATGTGAAAGATGTAGTGTGATGGTAGAGGTCGACCTATGTGTAGGTGTGTGTTACGCTTCTGGTTAAGTCTAATGGTTGTTTTGTCACCTTGTGTTTTCCTACTAAAGTTTTCCCAGATAGGATGGCTACGCCTGAGCGCCAGGCATTGATAAATTGTTAATGTTGTTGCCCAGTTAGTTATGTATACTAGGGCCCAGATTGGACTTTATTCTTTTACTTGATAGTAGACATTTTGTAGTATGTGGAGTCAGATAGACAAATATTTTACTTTATTGAAAGTGTACTTCTACTTTTTATATTAAAGAAAATAATTGTTGAACTGAACTCCACGTCGGCAGAACGTCGCAAGCTGAACCCCACCCAAACTAAACCCCCTGCTGCACGATCTCGAAGATACGAAAATTCACATTAATTATATTACACGCCCAATCATAAAGTAAACAGAGATGTGCAGTATTCAGGTAGTACAACACAAAGTATGTAACTTTTTCAGTCAACCGTTAAAAACCATAGAAACACCTCTGATATTAACTACACCTTGTACACACAGTTTTGAACGCCTCATTGAGCCATCAGTGCACTCAACGTCTTGTGTAATATGAAAAGAGCAGAATTCTCAGTCTCATCGTAACATCCTATGCGCATGCAGCAAACTACTGTCCATAGTCCACATCGTTTGAACCATTGAAGACATGGCACTCGATTTTCTGCTGTGAAACATGGAGTTTTGCTGGATACCACACTCAAAATGAGCATTGCATGCTGCTCCCTTAACAACGTTACTTTGGACATCGGTTGAGATGGACCTGCATTCACTGACATTAACACTTCCTTTCAGGTTTGAAACCGATTGTTTTTGGCAAGACATGACAATCGTCTCCATTCCCCATCGATCAGGATGTTTTCATGACCAAAGTTCTTACACTGTGTTACATAAGAGTGAATGCTACACCATCCCACAATGGACAGTCTTAATTGATCTAGCAACCAATATGGCAGATTCATTCATAGTGTGCTCATGAGCACGATCAAACACGATAGCTTATTTCTGCCATTTTATCGCGTCTCTACGTCGACGCAACATATTGTGTAGATTCTAAATATCTGTCTTCAATTATACACTGAAGTGCCAAAGAAACTGGTATAGACATGCGTATTCAAACACAGAGATATGTAAACAGGCTGAATCCGGTACTGCGGTCGGGAACGCCTATGTAAGATAAGTGTCTGGCGCAGTTGTTAGATTGGCTACTGCTGCTACAACGGCAGGTTATCAATATTTGAGTGAGACTGACCGTGATGTTATAGTCGGCGCAGGAGCGATGGGACAGATTATCTCTGAGGCAGCGATGTAGTGGGGATTTTCCCGTACGACCATTTCACGAGTGTACCGTGAATATCAGGAATCCGGTAAAACATCAAATTTCTGACATCGCTGCGGCCGGAAAAATATCCTAGAAGAACGGGACCAACGACATTTAAAAGAATCCTTCAACGTGACAGAAGTGCACGCCTTTTGCAAATTGCTGCAGATTTCTACGCTGGGACATTAACAAGCGCCAGCGTGCGAACCATTCAATGAAACATCATCGATATGGGCTTTCGGAGCTCGTCCACTCGTGTACCCTTGATGACTGCACGACACAAAACGTTACGCCTCACCTGGACGGTTCAACACCGACATTAGACTGTTGATGACTAGAAGCATACTGCCTGGGCGGATGAGCCTCATTTCAAACTGTATCGAGCTGATAGACCCTGCATGTCAGCAGGAGACTGTTCAAGCTGTTGGAGGCTCTGTAAATCTGGTGGAGGCTCTGTAATGGTGCGGAGCGTGTGCAGTTGGAGTGATACGTTTAGATACGACTCTGACAGGTGAAACCTATGTAAGCATATTGTCTGATCACACGCATCCATTAATGTCCATCGTGCATTCCGACGAACTTGGGCAATTCCAACAGAACAGTGCGACACCCCACACATCCAGGATTGCTACAGAGTGGCTCCAAGAGCACTCTTCTGAGCTTACATGCCTTGCAACGTGCTGTTCGGAAGAGATTTCCATCCCCTCGTACTCAAGGATTTTATGGACAGCCCTACAGGATTCATGGTGTCAGTTCCCTCCAGCACTACTTAAGACATTAGTCGCGTCCATGCCGTGTTGCGGCCCTTGGGGGTGATCGCGGGGGCCCTACACGATATTAGGTATTTGTACCACTAACTTTGGCTCTTCAGTATGTTAGCGGTGGAGTGCCACGTGACCGCTAGGTACCATCTCCCCACATATACTTCTACCTCTATGTACATACTCCGTAAGGGGATGGTACCCATTACCACTACTAGTCATTTCCTTCCTGTTCCACTCACAAATAGAGCAACAGGAAAATGACTCTGTATGCGCCTTTGTACGAGCCCTAATTTCTCTTTTCTGTGTGGTCCTATGTTGGTGGTAGTAACATCGTTCTATAGTCATCTTCAAATGCCAGTTCTCTTAATTTTCTCGGCAGTATTCCTCGAAAATAACGTCGCTTTCCCTCAGAGAATTCTCATTTGAGTTCCGAAGCATCTCCGTAACACTTTTGTGTCGTTCCAACGTACGAGTAACAGATCTAGCAGCCCGCCTCTTAAGTGCTTCGATATCTTCCTTTAATTTGACCCGGTACAGATGTCAAACACCCGAGCAGTACTCACGTATAGGTCGCAATAGCGTCCTATATGCGATCTCCTTTACAGATGAACCACACTTACATGTGTCTGTGCTCTGTTACTTTCCCTTGTGCACTCCTGCGATACTGTCGTCTCTGATCAAGACTCCCCGCCGCGGACAACGTGCTGGTTTCTCTTACTTGTCTTTGAGCTACTCACATATTTGGGAACCTAATCCGTACACTGGGACCTTCGTTAACAGTCTCCAGTGAGACACTGTGTGAAATACTTTCCGGCAATCTAGAAATATTGAGTATTGAGTCTGCACTCTACAGCGCTCCAAAGCTACCAGCGAAGTCTCTCAATAGACGACTTATATTTTTTCCAGTGAGCTTAGGACACTTGTGCATTGCTTTGACTGTAGTTGAACAGTGTTTCTTGTCCGAAGCTCTCGCAGAAAGGATAACCTTTCGTGGCGGGAAACAACAAGCGTAGTAAAGGCACGCTGACTAACTAGGAAGCCAATAGCCAATCCGGAGGCGGCTGGCGCGCCGCCCAGCAAGTGCCAGCCTGTGGATCGATGGGCAGCGACGGAGGCGTCGTGACCGGCGTGCCGATGAAGTGCGCCTGCAATTACACCGCCGCGCCGGCGTCGCCTGCCGCCAGCCGCCCTAATAAAGTAGTCCGCGCGCCGGACGCCCGTCCTAGATGAAGAATTTCCGCCGGTGCACGGTTGCCGCTGGCCGGCTATCCGTCAATATCCGGGGAAGGGGATGCGCTCCGCCGGCGCAATGGCGAAGCGTAGGGCGGCAGTGGATCGGGCCCTCTGGCGATGAGCATCCACTCCGCGCGACGCGATATATGCATCGCTGATACGCGGGATGATCAGTAAGTTACCACCCTCTCGATAAGGCTCCCGCCCAAATAACGGGAGGACGACGGTTCAATCCCGCGTCCGGCCATCCTGATTTAGGTTTTCCGTGATTTCCCTAAATCGCTCCAGGCAAATGCCGGGATGGTTCCTTTGAAAGGGCACAGCCGACTTCCTTACCCATCCTCCCCTACTCCGATGAGACCGATGACCTCGCTGTCTGGTCTCCTTCCCCAAAAAACCAACCAACCAACCCAAATAACGTGGCGCCATAAGCTTTCGCTGCGACACAATATAACGGCCAGGCTGAATCTTCCGTACATGCTCCTTTTAATTTCTCCTAAACTAATGATGCTATGTTGACTCCGAAAAAGTATAAGGGGCAGTCAAATTGAAACGAGGCAAATGGGAAAGGAGTAAGTAAGCTGTTTATTATTTCAAAAGGAATCGCCGTAACTGATACATTTACCCCTGTGAGACAAGATGGTCAAAACGTTCACGGACAAATGTTTACGGTTGCAACGACACCATGATTGTAGCCAGGCGTGAACCACTTCAACTGAAACAAATCTACGCCACGAATATCTTTCATCAGAGTTCCAAAAACAGAGAAATCGCGTGGGGAGAAATAAGGAGTCTATGGATGTCGTACAGGTGCTTCAGAACCAAATTTCTGCAGCGTACTCGAAACATTTAGGCCCGCCCATGTGTTGCAAATGTTGTCTCCACTACACTATAGAATATTCCCTGGGAATCCCTTACACATCCTCCACAGTATCCCTACATGCCGTTGCGATTTCCATATTTTTGGAGCCCTGAAAAAGACATTCGTGACCGTCGGTTTACTTCAGACGAAAAGGTCCAATATTCTGAGGTTTTCAATAAATTTAGCCTTATTCAGGCAATTAAATGAGTCAGGGGCACCACGTGCAAGTTTGTACTGGACCGGGACACGAACCTCGATCTCTCAATTAACGCAAGCGGTTCTCTTAACCGGCCTGGCCATCCCATCCCAGCCTGTTGCTCATTACTGGCGTAGCGTCATGACCCATGACATTTACGGTGATTACTTTTGAAACAATGAACAGTTTACTTACTTTTCGCCACTTGTCTCGTTTTCATTTGGTTCAAATGGTTCAAATGGCTCTGAGCACTATGGGACTCAACTGCTGTGGTCATCAGTCCCCTAGAACTTAGAACTACTTAAACCTAACTAACCTAAGGACATCACACACATCCATGCCCGAGGCAGGATTCGAACCTGCGACCGTAGCAGTTGCACGGTTCCGGACTGCGCTCGTTTTCATTTGACTGTCCCTTATATTTGCTGATTGAGAAATTAGGACTGCAAGTACGAGAAAATAATTTTATCACGTTCAAAATGAGTTTCATTCTCAATAACGAGCTGCCACGAAGCGTATCAACCTTAAATGGGTCGGAGGATGTGGTTGGAGAAGACCTGAGCGTGAGCGGAAACACGATAATAAATCAGACTGCATGGAACTTCCAGTAGCTGTCGGCGAGAATAACGGACTTAATTATGTTAATCTTCTGTTGCGGCAGGTCCAATTTTTTTTTCAGTTAACATTGATACTGAATGGATTAATGGCCTGCTTAAGAAGGACTACTTAAAAGATAGGCCTACGAGGGCCAAACCCGAAGTCATGAAAACGCCACTAAAAAACCTGTAAGATCGTTATCTACAGACCTTACACTACACCCTACCATATTGTCACGTCTCTCACGTGACTGTAGGCAGTACTTCCAAAGTGGTCGACATCAGTGTTTCGTTTCGAAAGCATACTGTCATGGAATTTATTGTTAAACAGGGACAAAAGTGGTGTTGCTGCTGAAATTCACCTCTGACTTTATGCATCTATGATGATGTGTTACGAGATGGATGAAACACGCGTATCCAAAATGATCCTGATAGTGATCGCCCTCGAACTGCCTTCACGGAACGCAACAAGGAGACAGTTGATGAGCTCATTAGAAAAGACAGGTGTGTCACAGTGAATGAAATCGCTGCAATGTTTCAAAGTTCAGTTTGTCTAAATGTCTGTGCCCGTTTTGTTCTATGTTTATTGACCGAAGACCACAAACATAAGAAAAGAACCACCACCCGAAACCTTCTACAGAGATTTCAAGCTGAAGGTGATGATGTTTTGTTGAGTATTGTTCAAATGGTTCAAGTGGCTCTGAGCACTATGGGACTCAACTGCTGAGGTCATTAGTCCCCTAGAACTTAGAACTAGTTAAACCTAACTAACCTAAGGACATCACAAACATCCATGCCCGAGGCAGGATTCGAACCTGCGACCGTAGCGGTCTTGCGGTCCCAGACTGCAGCGCCTTTAACCGCACGGCCACTTCGGCCGGCCTGAGTATTGTGACAGGAGATGAAAGGATGGAGGATGTTCGACAAACAGTGTGTCAGTGCCTTATTGAAGCTGCAACGGAGTTCTATCCTAAGGATACATTCAAGCTTCCAGAGCCGGCCGAAGTGGCCGTGCGGTTAAAGGCGCTGCAGTCTGGAACCGCAAGACCGCTACAGTCGCAGGTTCGAATCCTGCCTCGGGCATAGATGTTTGTGCTGTCCTTAGGTTAGTTAGGTTTAACTAGTTCTTAGTTCTAGGGGACTAATGACCTCAGCAGTTGAGTCCCATAGTGCTCAGAGCCATTTGAACCAAGCTTCCAGAACAATGAGGAAACGTGTGTACAGAAATGGAGACTATGTTGAAAAGTGACAGAATGTGGCCGGATTAAAATGAAGTTCTTGATTTGTCTCAAAAGTAAAAATTATAAAATCTTTAAAAATTGTTGTGCATTGCTCGTATCTTGATATTATTAGGGGCACTGATTGTAAAACCAGTTCCGGAGGACATGTTACGAGTTCAAGTACACGATAGGATTTTTATTTTACTGAAGGATATATGTTAATGTGATGTTGTACAGAGATTCAGGGAGAGCATAAGGGAGCAATTGACAGGAATGGGGGAAATAAATACAGTAGAAGAAGAATGGGTAACTTTGAGGGATGAAGTAGTGAAAGCAGCAGAGGATCAAGTAGGTAAAAAGACGAGGGCTAGTAGAAATCCTTGGGTAACAGAAGAAATATTGAATTTAATTGATGAAAGGAGAAAATATAAAAATGCAGTAAGTGAAACAGGCAAAAAGGAATATAAACGTCTCAAAAATGAGATCGACAGGAAGTGCAAAATGGCTAAGCAGGGATGGCTAGAAGACAAATGTAAGGATGTAGAGGCCTATCTCACTAGGGGTAAGATAGATACCGCCTACAGGAAAATTAAAGAGACCTTTGGAGATAAGAGAACGACTTGTATGAATATCAAGAGCTCAGATGGAAACCCAGTTCTAAGCAAAGAAGGGAAAGCAGAAAGGTGGAAGGAGTATATAGAGGGTCTATACAAGGGCGATGTACTTGAGGACAATATTATGGAAATGGAAGAGGATGTAGATGAAGATGAAATGGGAGATATGATACTGCGTGAAGAGTTTGACAGAGCACTGAAAGACCTGAGTCGAAACAAGGCCCCCGGAGTAGACAATATTCCATTGGAACTACTGATGGCCGTGGGAGAGCCAGTCCTGACAAAGCTCTACCATCTGGTGAGCAAGATGTATGAAACAGGCGAAATACCCTCAGACTTCAAGAATATAATAATTCCAATCCCAAAGAAAGCAGGTGTTGACAGATGTGAAAATTACCGAACTATCAGCTTAATAAGTCACAGCTGCAAAATACTAACACGAATTCTTTACAGACGAATGGAAAAACTAGTAGAAGCCAACCTCGGGGAAGATCAGTTTGGATTCCGTAGAAACACTGGAACACGTGAGGCAATACTGACCTTACGACTTATCTTAGAAGAAAGATTGAGGAAAGGCAAACCTACGTTTCTAGCATTTGTAGACTTAGAGAAAGCTTTTGACAATGTTGACTGGAATACTCTCTTTCAAATTCTAAAGGTGGCAGGGGTAAAATACAGGGAGCAAAAGGCTATTTACAACTTGTACAGAAACCAGATGGCAGTTATAAGAGTCGAGGGGCATGAAAGGGAAGCAGTGGTTGGGAAGGGAGTAAGACAGGGTTGTAGCCTCTCCCCGATGTTGTTCAATCTGTATATTGAGCAAGCAGTAAAGGAAACAAAAGAAAAATTCGGAGTAGGTATTAAAATTCATGGAGAAGAAATAAAAACTTTGAGGTTCGCTGATGACATTGTAATTCTGTCAGAGACAGCAAAGGACTTGGAAGAGCAGTTGAATGGAATGGACAGTGTCTTGAAAGGAGGATATAAGATGAACATCAACAAAAGCAAAACAAGGATAATGGAATGTAGTCTAATTAAGTCGGGTGATGCTGAGGGAATTAGATTAGGAAATGAGGCACTTAAAGTAGTAAAGGAGTTTTGCTATTTGGGGAGCAAAATAACTGATGATGGTCGAAGTAGAGAGGATATAAAATGTAGGCTGGCAATGGCAAGGAAAGCGTTTCTGAAGAAGAGAAATTTGTTAACATCCAGTATTGATTTAAGTGTCAGGAAGTCATTTCTGAAAGTATTCATATGGAGTGTAGCCATGTATGGAAGTGAAACATGGACGATAAATAGTTTGGACAAGAAGAGAATAGAAGCTTTCGAAATGTGGTGCTACAGAAGAATGTTAAAGATTAGATGGGTAGATCACATAACTAATGAGGAAGTATTGAATAGGATTGGGGAGAAGAGAAGTTTGTGGCACAACTTGACCAGAAGAAGGGATCGGTTGGTAGGACATGTTCTGAGGCATCAAGGGATCACCAATTTAGTATTGGAGGGCAGCGTGGAGGGTAAAAATCGTAGAGGGAGACCAAGAGATGAATACACTAAGCAGATTCAGAAGGATGTAGGTTGCAATAGGTACTGGGAGATGAAAAAGCTTGCACAGGATAGAGTAGCATGGAGAGCTGCATCAAACCAGTCTCAGGACTGAAGACCACAACAACAACAACGATGAGTCTAAATTGAGTTTATTGCAATGCAAATTTCTGTTCAGTTAATGATTATTAATATTTTAACGAAGAGACAATTATTGTTTGACTGAGCTATTTATTATTGAATTATCATTCAACTGGAGCAGTGGAGGTTCTGTTATTGCAGGAATTACTTATGATTAGGCTGTCACAGGCAAATTTAACGGCCAAGAAAGATTTTAAGATTTTATCTTTCGCACAGTTATTTGTTACATCGAACATTTTAGGATTTTAAATACGATAACCGCTACACCAGGACGCACAGTTTGTAAACAGTGTGTCCCATTTATCTTGAAAATCCTAAATGCAGAGTGTTCGGACTAGATGTACACAAATACATTTGTTTATATTTTACCACTTATTAACAATTATAACTTTATTTGCCAAAAATTGTAAACAGGACCACTAACATTTTTATGCTTGTTGGTACAGTTCAAGGTGTGCAATGCTTGTACCTTGACAGATATCGAAAAGGTACTCCAATTGTCGCGACATGTTTATAAGCATGACAAGTGTCCTCTTATTCTTATCAGCTCTCTAAACTTTGTTCTCTAAATAAGGTCTTTTATAAACCCTCATACTCTGAAATCCAACAGAGTCAGATTTGGAGACCGAGGAGCCAGCCAGCAGAGTTCTCCAATCCGATCCATCGCTTAGGAAACGTCTCAAGAAGAAATGTGGTAACATCCCCGTGGGGTGGGACACCGTATTACAGGAACATAATACCGGGAAGCTCGTGTGGAACTGCATAGTTCGCCAACATGTGGAGATATATGTTCTGTCACTTTAGACTCCATAAAAAAACGGACCTTCCGCACAATTATATGTAATTTCAACCTCAAATTGACTTTTGGTGTGTCCACTACATACTCGATCCTCCTGCAATCTCACTTCCTAATATTCGACGGTTATGCCTGCTACATAGTACACATTTGTGTTCATGCCCCAGCGCTGTTCTTGAAAAGTGAGGATCACATCTTGGAGAGTATCTGTTGCGTATTTTCCTAACAACATTAAATGTCGAGTTCTTTAATTATAAGCATTTGCTTGCGTGTACTTCTAGCCCAGACACCGTGTACTTCTTGTCCAGAGGAAAGTAGAAAATGTATCAAAGCAAATGTTGTTTAACGACGAGGGGGATACTAACAAGCATGATGACCTTTCTCGTAACTCAGTTTGTTACAAAGATACGAACAGCACTACGTATTGTTTATTTTTTTAATTTTGTTTAAATAGCTCCTTACAAGTATATTCACTCAGCGGTGATATGTAAAGATTGTGAGCAGCAGCTCTGTACCGTTAAGGGATTTTCTCTGCATCGTGATGACTGGGTGTTGTGTGATGTCCTTAGGTTAGTTAGGTGTAAGTAGTTCTAAGTTCTAGGGGACTGATGACCATAGATGTTAAGTCCCATAGTGCTCAGAGCCATTTGAACCAATCCGTACCGTTTATTGATTTATACTTGATTATTGCCCACCGTAGTGTGACTGGCTGGAAAATCTGATATCGGACGTTCATAAGTAGCCAGTTAATGGAGGACGAACTTACTCCCGAGGTAAATGCGCCGATAACCAACCCTGAACCTACGACGCATGCCCTGTGTATGCTCTCACACTGTTCTACAACATATTTCCTTCCAAAATATTCTAATAATACTAAAGAGCTTCTAATATGTGAACACATTTGTACGACGTAGTTAATTTACTTCACTTTAAATACAACTATCAAATCCATAATGGTTCTGATCGTTCTTACACTATAATTACAGTAACACATCGATCACGAGCTTACTAAACGATAGCTTTTAAGTATGTAATATTCCCCCGAAACGAAATTAGCCATTAGATGTAAAATTATTATCTTCAACACGATCACTTTTCTCGCGCACATATGCGTCCTACTCGCTTGATGGTTCCTGCGCGATTGACTCATTTCTTCACGAAAAACTACACTCATGCTCATAAATTAAGGATGATTCCAGAATTTGGTGCCCCACAACGTGCCACTACGCAAAACTGGCGCTAATAGCAATAGCGCATAGGGAACACACATGACAGAGATCTGTAAGTCCACGATATTAGTGATAAGTAGAGAAAACCGTCCCGAAACACATGTGCTACAAAACACCACTGTTTCCTGTGCATGTACCCCGGCATCAATATGGGATATGATCACCATGCACACGTACACAGGCCGCACAACTGGTTGGCATACTCTGGATCTGGGGTGGTCGAGCAGCTGCTGGGGTATAGCCTCCCATTCTTGCACCAGTGCCTGTCGGAGCTCCTGAAGTGTCGTAGGGGTTTGAAGACGTGCAGCGATACGTTGACAGAGAGCATCCCAGACGTCCTCGATGGGGTTTAGGTCTGGAGAACAGGTGGGCCACTCCACTCGCCTGATGTCTTCTGTTTCAAGGCACTCCTCCACCATCGCAGCTCCGTGGGGCCGTGCGTCATCATCCATCAGGAGGAAGGTAGGACCCACTGCACCCCACAAAACGCGGACATACTGGTGCAAAATGATGTCCCGATACACCTGACCTGTTACAGTTCCTCTGTCAAAGACATGCAGGGTGTACGTGCCCCAATCATAATCCGACCCCAAACCATCAAACCACGACCTCCACACAGGTCCCTTTCAAGGACATTAAGGGGTTGGTATCTGGTTTCTGGTTCACGCCAGACGAAAATCCGATGAGAATCACTGTTCAGACTATACCTGGACTCGTCCGTGAACATAACCTGGGACCACTGTTCCAATGACCATGTACTGTGTTCTTTACACCAGGCTTTACGGGCTCTCCTCTGACCCTGGGTCAGTGGAATGCACCTTGCAGGTCTCTGGGTGAATAAACCATGTCTATTCAGCCGGGAAGCAACTGTTCCAGTGGCTGCGTTAAGGTCCCGAGCAAGGCTACCTGCAATACTCCGTGGCCGTCTGCGGGCACTGATGGCGAGATATCGGTCTTCTTGTGGTGTTGTACACTGTGGACGTCCCGTACTGTAGCGCCTGGACACGTTTCCTGTCTGCTGGAATCGTTGCCATAATCTTGAGATCACACTTTGCGGCACACGGAGGGCCCGTGCTACGACCTGCTGTGTTTGACCAGCCTCCAGTCGCCCTAGTATTCTACCCCTCTTATTGTCATGTGTTCTGTGAGCCATTTTCAACACACAGTCACCATTAGCACGTCTGAAAACGTCTGCACACTTATTCGCTGCACCGTACGCCGACATGCACCAACACACCTCTGCGTATGTGGACCTGCCAGCACCACCGTTCGACGACCGCAGGTCAAATGCCCAGCATGGTCATACCCCGAGGTGATTTAAACCCGCAAACCTCCCACCAGAGCGTTGTTCCACCACGTACCAACATCACCCTTAATTTATGAGGTTGCGTTTATTTACCAGCGCCAATGTGTCCCTACTAGAACTATGGGGCATCACCGTCAATGATGTCGCTGTGCTGTAAGGAAAAAGCGTTAAATCCGTCAATTACAGTATCGATATCTGTACTCTTACATGCTGAAGGTCATTTTAAAATGTGAGAAGCAATAATATCCCTACGTCTACGTTTAGAAATCTAAATATACACCTTTGTTGCAAAGAAAACATATTTCATTGTCTTCTACATTTTATTCTCAAGAGAAACCAAGGTGTTCTAAAACAAAATAACACCAACATAAAGAATTTAGGAGTACACACTGCATGGCAGAGTAGCGGCTACCAGAAATACTGAAGGACACTAACGTCTATATAACTGATTCGTAAAAACTCTGGAAGGTTCACAGAGATTGGTAAGTACGAAGTATGGCGACTCGTAGGGATAAAATATATTTACTAAATTCACACCAAGATAAAAGGTGGTTGAAAGTGATTTAGATCAGAAACGTCTAATCAACAAGATCTGCTGAAAATAACTGTATCAGAGCTTAACATCTTTTGTATGAAACGAGAAAATAACAGGAGAAATCAATAATTTAAAACGAAAACGTGTAACTTTATTTAAAATATTTTTAAGCAATGAGGTAGCTGAATACCTTTAGTAATGATACTGCTACGGCATGGAACATACAAGAAAATTAATCATGTTTGTATGCAGTCAGCAGGTCTCATTAACGTAACTGTAAATATAATGAATTGTCATGGGAAACAGTTAATTTTTTAAGGAGAACATTTCAGTATGTGGCAATTACTGAATTCATGTCTCATACCAGCGATTCGTAATACCATTCCTGCTTACATACAATGCCTGAAAATTATCTGCTACAGTCTTTAATAATTATAGTAAATTGTGGAGCCATGTATTTGCAAGCAATTTCGGTGCTGTGAAATCTGACTGGCTTTTCCTCGATATATCACAGCAGATTTACTGTTCTGAGCCGCGCGGGATTAGCCGAACGGTCTAGGGTGCTGCAACATGGACTGTGCAGCTAGTCCCTGCGGAGATTCGCGTCCTCCCTCGGGCATGGGTGTGTATTTTCGTCCTTAGAATAATTTAGGTTAAGTAGTGTGTAAGCTTAGGGACTGATGACCTTAGCGTTCAAGTCCCATAAGATTTCACACGCATTTGAACTGTCCTGAACATGCAGCACTGTGGCGTTGTCAAACACAAAGCAAAGTAGTAAAATAAATTGTTTAATAAACACCTAAATTCATACTTACCGAACTAGGGAACTTACCAGTCGCATAACAATACCTAATGCGTCGTTACTACGTGTGACATAAAGTAATAAAAGGTATTACTCTCTCGTTATGTGAAATGGAAACGAAATTCGCGATTCGTGCCATTCGTGACACATCATCTTACTAATTTTCGACTATAACTAGCTACCGATGATTAGCTGTTGTGGCCGGCCGGAGTGGCCGTGCGGTTCTAGGAGCTACAGTCTGGAACCGAGCGACCGCTACGGTCGCAGGTTCGAATCCTGCCTCGGGAATGGATGTGTGTGATGTCGTTAGGTTGGCTAGGTTTAATTAGTTCTAAGTTCTAGGCGACTGATGACCTCAGAAGTTAAGTCGCATAGTGCTCAGAGCCATTTGAACCATTTGATTAGCTGTTCCCCGAACTCCGATGGACGTTACGCATGGATTCCGTTTTGACGTTCCGTTGCGTCGAACAACATAATTAACGAACGCCAAACGTTTGATAGTTTGTCATCATTGTACTCGGAACATTTGATGACTGCTGAAAGTGGGAATTGCAGATATCACTTATTGCGACAACTTTTACGCAACCAGATAGTTCTCGTTTAATCTTAGAAATCCACGCCAAAGTGCACCCGTGCCTTGTTGTAGTGCATACCTATGTCCCTACGATGATGTTCTTTAGACGGTTATGATTCTCAGTTGATTGGCATGAATAAGATGTCGTTCACGATTTTCTCAAAGACCTTAACAAAGTACGCAAAATGGTAAATTACTAAATGCTAAGATTTTCAAGATTTCTTCAAATAAAACTACTAGGTTTGAGATCTTAGTGGATCGCAGAGAAGTTCGTCGTCAGTTATGAATTTACTGTACAGGCAGGCGCATGCTTCTGCCATAATATTTCTGTAGAGTCGTACCTCGCTGACGTACATCATCGTATTGTGGCATAGCTCGTCTTACTGCCTCTATATAAACTGTACCGATAAATCGTACGACGGTTAGATTACTGTCTTGTCGTAAGTCATCAGCTCTTAGGCGGTCGGACCCTTTTATTACTAGCAGGATACTGGATCGGTGTGTTATGACAATACGGACGGTGATGGACGAAGAGGTGAATGGAAATCATCAGGTCAGGGCCTCAGTCTTCAAACAATAAAAACTAGAGACCGGTTTATACTCAAATAACCAATGTATCGCGTCTGCAGAAGATGTTACTGAATAGCTGCAACACTTGAATCGATATACTCGTTTACAGGCAACAAGCGGGTGTAGATTCCCATGTACGATGAGAAGGTTCACTGAAAGCATGTTGTAATTGAGGATAGGACGACTCATTTAGCTACTTCGTTGGAATACATAAATACTAGGCAGTCTACCGATAACCAGTAGAATACTGTTATTGAAGAAGGAAATTTAACTAAGCGGGAGAGGGAACGTCACTAATAGCTCATAGCTATAAGTCTACGTGCTCTGCGGCAGCGGAGGGCTCGTCGCTTTGGCTGATGGGGCCTTCTTCGAACCATATATTTTATTTTCGTAAAACTGTTAACTGTATTAGTACATTTGAGGAACACTATTACCTTCGAAAGTTGAATAGAGTATTTGCAGCTATAAAAGGATTGTAGGTGAGACTATTTTCTACAGCAAGTATACAAAGTTTAGTTTTATAAACTGAAAATATCTTTTTATTACTGCGAGCTACGACGCGTCTGAGACGCATTTTTCATTTTATAGCAAGACACCTTCAGTGTATTTAGTTTGGAATCATTTAGTTTTGGTTTTAAATGTGATATTTATTGACTAGAAAATAATATGAGCTGTGTGGTATTTTCAATGAGATTGTCTTCTTATACTTTGAAGTTTTCAGATCGTAATTTTCACATATGTTTGTACTTTCTTAAAGTATGCTGTGCGACTGATGAGATGGTCAGCCAAGTTGGCAGTCACACAAAAACCGCTGTGAAAGAAGTGGAAGCAGGCAGAAGGAACTTGTGATGTTGGAAGTAATAAAAAAAAAAAAAATGGCTCTGACCATTGTGGGACTTAACATCTATGGTCATCAGTCCCCTAGAACTTAGAACTACTTAAACCTAACTAACCTAAGGACATCACACAACACCCAGTCATCACGAGGCAGAGAAAATCCCTGACGTCGCCGGGAATCGAACTCGGAAACTGGAAGTAATCCAGAGCTATTGGAAATACAGGAAGGACAGGATCAACCAGTACATGTGCGTCTTAATTTCAACGGATATACCGCATTATTTTCTCAACAACGTTGTGCATAACAGATTGTGTTCGAAATCGCAACAACCATGTTCGATATAGGCATATGATCTTCGGAGAAAATTCTGACACACTCTACCTAGTACCACTGTATCGCACGATCTCCCCAGACGATGAAAGTATTTGCCAATAAGTGTTTCTTCGTTGGGAGTTGGTGTCACGTGAACGACGCTTTTGATATCGGCGTAGCCCGCATCTCGTGGTCGTGCGGTAGCGTTCTCGCTTCCCACGCACGGGTTCCCGGGTTCCATTCCCGGCGGGGTCAGGGATTTTCTCTGCCTCGTGATGGCTGGGTGTTGTGTGCTGTCCTTAGGATAGTTAGGTTTAAGTAGTTCTAAGTTCTAGGGGACTGATGACCATAGATGTTAAGTCCCATAGTGCTCAGAGCCATTTGATATCGGCGTAGGAAAAAGAGGGTTCGCAGAAACAGTACATCGTCTTTTCTCTACTTAAGGTGTGTGTGAATTGGTTGTCCTTGTTGTTTCCAATATTCCAAAAATTGCTCTATCCTAGGATTACCTTCAAGACTTTAATTTACCATTACAAATAGCTGTATTTCGACTACTGTGTCAACTTCTTCAGTTCGAGTGTAACCTTCTGAATCATACTCTATAATAAAAACTATTACTGTAATATAATACTTAGCAGCCCATGAGTCTTCGACCAGCTCTAATGTAAGCATTTCATTTGATTTCTTTCTTTTTTTTTTTTTTTTTGTTGTTGTTGTTTAGTGACAGCAAAGGATTACATTGTTCCTCAACGCGTGTGGTTCAGTTCTTTCCTAATCGTGTGTTATTCACAAAAGCTGTAAGATACTTTAAAAAAGCTACATTATTTTTTCAGTACAGAGAAAAAATTTTACCAGTTCTTGTATATGCCATACTCTGATATCATATCTGAATCCAAAGTGTACTACACAAAATTCTGTAAGAATGACTTAAAGATAAAAGCACGCTATAGATAAGCGTGTGCCAAACAATAAATGGAAGGGACGCACCAGAGAAGCAGAAAATATGTAAAATTACGTTAAAATAATATTTGATATTGAATGTGAATAGAGATATTCTTACGCCCCCCTGTCTGTCTAGCGTTAGCATTCTCTTCTTCTTTTCCCTAGCCTTATCCCATATCTTTACGAGGTCGGCATATTAATCTGTACTGGGAAATGCTAGTGACAAGGGGTGGCGGTAGCCCTTTCTGTCGCCATTCCATCATTCTGGAGACTAATTTGTGTACCCCGTTTGTCTGCATCTAGTGTTATCCCAAGTGCAAGTGTGACGTTTTCAAAATGTTTGTGAATCGTGTAACTGAGAAGGACGTGGGCACCAGCCAGGTATTCTCGTAGTCGAATGCGATAAACCACCTAAAAACACACTCAGACTGGCCGGCGCAACCGCTCTCGTCGTTAATCGGCCTGGAGTATTCGATCCGCAGCTGGCGCGCATCCCAGAATCTCGTAAGCAGCATGCCAACGCGCCCAGCTATCCAGGCGGGTTATTTTGTGTCATCATTGTAAATATAAAATGGTGCAACTCAAGTAACAATACGCTATTCGCCATCTGCAACATCTTGACAAAGCAGAGGAATGGAATCAATACTATAGCAGCCACTGTTCTCATGTGAAAATTGATTTGGTAGCTACAGAATTCTCAACTGCCCCAAATTTCCACTTAGTATGATGACTGACTGATTCCTTTTTCAGATTTTTAATATGTTTGCTTACCGATCCTCTACTTTTGCATTTGTTAGACATCTAATAAATCTAGTCCCTGATCATTCACAAGCACGAACTGGGTAACACTGCTAAAAATATGGATAACTATACACCACTTCGGCATAGGAAGCCGTTGCATTTAATTCTCCAAAAGATCTTCACAGTTAAAAGGGAATCGCTTCACCTCACACAGTGAATATTTTACACTGATCATGCGTTAGCAACTAGTAACAAAAAAATTACTCACGAGCTTTATTCAAAGCTTTTTTGTGCTACCATTAGATTCTGATAAAATATTTAAGACATAAAGTGAACCAGTTCCGTTCCACCTATTAATGAAAATCAAAAAGCTACTCTGAGGCTATATATCGATAAAATTGCGTGTTACGCAGCCACTTTTTGTCTCGTCGAGCAGTTCAGCATTATACTACTGAAACAAAGTACATGACATTAACTCTTGCATGAATATGAAATGGTGTTTCCCAACCTTTTATGTCACTTGCATGAAAGTCGTTGATTAATTTTGTCTTCCAGCCTATTCAATTTTTTCTCTCGCATCAGTCTTAAACAAGTCTTTGCTTTATTTTCTCTGTCCGAACGTAAACAGAACGGCACATCAAATAATTAACTGCTGCAATTCTTATGCTCATGTATCGTATTTCTGGGTTTCTGTTTATTAACCACACTTTTTTTTGCTGTCTACTTCATGAAGTCAGAATCTTAGACACTAACTACGAGATGAATCATCTTGCATCAGTATGTTGCCATGCAGTTTCAATGTTTTCAATTAACTCCGGTTCGATGTCGTGACTAAGAAAAAAAATATATATGTCACACTAATGTAAACATTGAAAGTTTGACGTTCATATCTTTTTTGGGAAGTTCGCTATTGATTATGCTGTTTCGTTCGTACACAAACTCTGCGTCAGAGATTAATTATCGCGAGTGGTAGCGTGGTAACAGTTGTTGAGGGTAGTCAGACGCAGTCTGCTGTGAAGAGAAGCAGCGCGTCAGTAGAGGTCACAGCCTGCCCTGGCTGTGCTAGTGCCACCGGAGAAGATTTTGGTATTAATCGAGGATTTTTGGTAATTTTAGTTTTTGCTGCGAGTAGCTGTTGCTTGCTTGCGCACTAGAGGGATTTCGTCATGTTTGTGTAAGCAAACATTGAAAGTAATATTCGTATCTTTGTTGTGACCAGATACGTGATTATTGATGAAAGACATTGTGGAATAACTGAAGTTTTACAAGGTCAAACTCCCGAGAAAAAAGAAAGGTCTGAGTACAGTATGTTACTGTTTCAATCGTCATTTTTTAGAATACAATATTTCTTTTGAATTATTTTAGCATGTTGCTGGACACAGGATTTTCACGCAGCTGCAGCGGCAAGCCGATGTAAATTGTTTATTGCATGCAAGAGTGTTACAGTATTAGTTATTAGGAGCGTTAGAGAATATTTTTAAAAATCACAGGCAGTTACAAATGAGTTAATTTTTCATGACTTATAGGAAGAGAAGTTAATTCCCCCCCTCTCCCCTCCCCCCAAGAACCATGGACCTGGCCGATGGTGGGGAGGCTTGCGTGCCTCAACCATACTGATAACCATACCGTAGGTGCAACCACAACGGAGGGGTATCTGTTGAGAGGCCAGACAAACGTGTCGTTCCTGAAGAGGGGCAGCAACCTTTCCAGCAGTTGCAGGGGCAGCAGTCTGGATGAGTGACTGATCTGGCCTTGTAACACTAACCAAAACGGCCTTGCTGTGCTGGTACTGCGAGCCGCTGAAAGCAAGGGGAAACTACAGCCGTAATTTTTCCCGAGGGCATACAGCTTTACTAGATGGTTAAATGATGATGGCGTCCTCTTGGGAAAAATATTCCGGAGGTAAAATAGTCCCCCATTCGGATCTCCGGGCCGTCTCTATTCAGGAGGACGTTGTTATCAGGAGAAAGACAACTGGCGTTCTACGGGTCGGAGCGTGGAATGTCACATCCCTTAAACGGGCAGGTAGGTTAGAAAATTTAAAAAGGGAAATCGATAGTTTAAAGTTAGATATAGTGGGAATTAGTGAAGTTCGGTGGTAGGAGGAGCAAGACTTCTGGGCAGGTGAATACAGGGTTATAAATACAGAATCAAATAGGGGTAATGCAGGAGTAGGTTTAATAATGAATAAAAAAATATGAATGCAGGTAAGCTACTATAAACAGCATAGTGTACGCATCATTGTGGCCAAGATAGATACGAAACCCACGCCTAACACAATAGTACAAGTTTATATGCCGACTAGCTCCGCGGATGATGAAGAGATTGATGAAATGTATGATGAGATAAAATATATTATTCAGGTAGTCAAGGGAGATGAAAATTTAATAGTCGTGGGTGACTGGAAAAGGAACAGAAGGAAACGGGGCTGAGGAATACAAGAGCAAGCCGCCTGGTAAAATTTTGCACAGAGTAAAACTTAATCATAGCTAACACTTGGTTCAAGAATCATAAAAGAAGGTTGTATACATGGAAGAAGCATGGAGACACTGACAGGTTTCTGATAGATTATATAATGGTCAAACAGAGTGTGGTGTCACCGCCAGACACCACACTTGCTAGGTGGTAGCCTTTAAATCGGCCGCGGTCCGTTAGTATACGTCGGACCCGCGTGTCGCCACTATCAGTGATTGCAGACCGAGCGCCGCCACACGGCAGGTCTAGAGAGTCTTCCTAGCACTCGCCCCAGTTAGACAGCCGACTTTGCTAGCGATGGTTCACTGACAAATTACGCTCTCATTTGGCGAGACGATAGTTAGCATAGCCTTCAGCTACGTCATTTGCTACGACCTAGCAAGGCGCCATTACCAGTTACTATTGATGCTGTAAAACATGTACCGTCAAGAGCGATGTTCACCAATTATGAATTAAAGTTAAGTATTCCAGTAGTTACGTACGTTCTTTGCTACTATAAATTCGTTGTCCTGTTCCAGACCTCACGCCAGCCTGCGTGAGCTTAAACGCGTGCCTTTCGGCTTCCTGTCATAGTGGATTGGCTGTCTTGCCAGTCCACAAAACAGAGATTTAAGAACCATGTTTTAAATTGTAAGACATTTCCAGGAGCAGATGTGGACTCTCACCACAATCTAATGGTTATGAACTGTAGATTAAAACTAAAGAAACTGCAAAAAGGTGGGAATTTAAGGAGATGGGGCCTGGATAAACTGACAGAACCAGAGGTTGTAGAGGGTTTCAGGGAGAGAATTAGGGAACGATTGACAAGAATGGGGGAAAGAAATACAGTAGAAGAAGAATGGGTAGCTTTGAGAGATGAAATAGTGAACGCAGCAGAGGATCAAGTAGGTGAAAAGACGAGGGCTAGTAGAAATCCTTTGGTAACAGAAGAAATAATGAATTTAATTCATGAAAGGAGAAAACACAAAAATGCAGTAAATGAAGTAGGCAAAAAGGAATACAAACGTCTCAAGAATAAGATCGACAATAAGTGCAAAATGGCTAAGCAGGGATGGCTGGAGGACAAATGTAAGGATGTAGAGGCGTATATCACCAGGGGTAAGACAGATACCGCCAACAGAAATATTAAAGAGACGTTCGGAGAAAAGACAACCACTTGTATGAATATCAAGAACTCAGATGGAAACCCAGTTCTAAGCAAAGAAGGGAAAGCAGAAAGGTGGAAGGAGTATATATTGGGTCTATACAAGGGTGATGTTCTTGAGGACAGTATTATGGAAATGGAAGAGGATGTAGATGATGATGAAATGGGAGGTATGATACTGCGTGAAGAGTTTGACAGAGCACTGTTAAGACCTAAGTCAAAACAAGGCCCCGGGAGTAGACAGCATTCCATTACAACTACTGACATCCTTGGGAGACCCAGCCCTGACAAAACTCTGCCATTTGGTGAGCAAGATGTGTATGACAGGCAAAATGTCCTCAGACTTCAAAAAGAATATAACAATTGCAATCCCAAAGAAAGTAGGGGCCGACAGATGTGAAAATTACCGAACTATCAGTTTAATAAGCCACGGCTGCAAAATACTAACACGAATTCTTTACAGACGAATCGAAAAACTGGTAGAAGCCGACCTCAGGGAATGTGAATTTGGATTCCGTAGAAATGTTGGAACACGTGAGGCAATACTGACCCTATGAATTATCTTAGAAAATAGTATAAGGAATGGCAAAACTACGTTTCTAGCATTTGTAGACATAGAATGCTTCCAATGTTTCTGATCGCTGTGGGACTTGACATCTGAGTTCATCAGTCCCCTAGAACTTAGAACTTCGTAAACCTAACTAACCTACGGACATCACACACATACATGCCCGAGGCAGGATTCGTACCTGCGACTGTAGCGGTCGCGCGGTTCCAGACTGTAGCGCCTAGAACCGCTCGGCCACTAGGGCCGGCATTTGCAGACTTAGCGAAAGCTTTCGACAATGTTGACTGAAATACTCTCTTTCTGAAGGTGAGAGAGTTAAGTCGGGTGATGCTGAGGGAATTAGATTAGGAATTGAGTTTTGCTGTTTGGCGAGCAAAATAACTGATGAGTGTCGCAGTAGAGAGGGTATAAAATGTAGACTGGCAATGGCAAGGAAAGCGTTTCTGAAGAAGAGAAATTTGTTAACATCGAGTATAGATTTAAGTGTCAGGACGTCGTTTCTGAAAGTATTTGTATGGAGTGTAGCCATGTATGGAAGTGAAACGTGGACGATAAATAGTTTAAACAAAGAGAGAACAGAAGTTTTCGAAATGTGGTGCTACAGAAGAATGCTGAAGGTTAGATAGGTAGATCACATAACTAACGAGGAGGTATTGAATAGAATTGGAGACAAGAGAAATTTGTGGCACAACTTGACTAGAAGAAGGGATCGGTTGGTAGGACATAATCTGAGGCATCAAGGGACCACCAGTTAAGTATTGGAGGGCAGCGCGGAGGGTAAAAATCGTAGAGGGAGACCAAGAGATGAATACACTAAACAGATTCAGAACGATGTAAGGTGCAGTAGACACTGGGAGATGAAGAAGCTTGCACAGGATAGAGTAACATGGAGAGCTGCATCAAATCAGTATCTGGACTGAAGACCACAACAACAACAGCAGCATTTAATTTCTGCTTTTTGTTCTCATTCAGAAAACTGACTGTCACATGTAAAGCCTCCCCATTTTTCCTACGTCTGTTGGCATAAAAATAATGTTTGACGTAAAACTTATACAATAATAATAATAATAATTACGATTTTTAATTATATAACTTACAATATGTTTTGTCTATTATTAGTAGACTGCCTTGTTATCTCTGAGCCCTTGAAATCCAAATCGTCGTTTTGACTGCCCGTGAGTCAGTGGATGATGTTACAGACGACATGTTTCGTTGTGAGTTACTTTTACTGGTTATCCATTAGTGTGATGATTTTACACTTGTTATCCACACATATAAAATACGTGGCACACCCCTCGCTCACTTGTCATGGACTGTCCACAAAAAAGAAACGATATAAAATCTTACATTTATAGTTTTGCACATTGACGAAAACTTAAAGAGGTTGGTTGGGTGGCTGGCTGACTTGCGGGAGGAGACCAAACAGCAAGGTCATCGGTCCCATCGCATTAGGGAGGGATGGGGAAGGAAGCCGGCAGTGACCTTTCAAAGGAATCATCCAGGCATTTGAAACGCTTAGGTCCAGTTACTCTTTCCATAAGAATATTTATCAATTTTGGATGTACAAATGTCCGTAACTAACTTATTTTGCATATTTTTGTTCACTGATTTCTTATGGGATGATATTCTGTGGTAACTCTTCACTTTTGAAAGCGTTCGCCATCTTATGACTGACTCTTTTCATGTAAATCAATTATAGCCACCATTTAAGATTCATTCCGCCAGTAATTCAATCTAAGAACAACAGTAGAAATAATTGCGATATGACTGGTAAACATCAGCCTCAATCCACCCTTTTCTGTACAGGGCAGGCAGTACAGTAATGATGGAATAAGATCTTCTACTGGGTAACGAGGTGATGCTTGGAAAAGCATCTGCTTGGTTAATTTCGAAGGGTCTTTGAGTGTGGGAGGTCCCCCAGCCATTGTCTCCACCCACACTGTGGGAACTCAGCCATGCGGCACCTCGCCTTTGTACACGGAAGAATTTGGGGACAAGAGCGACTTTCGAAAGGCGGAATCTCCGCCTACATTGTTTAGGCGGCGACTGAAAGGCACCGTACCTAAACTCGGTATCAGTGAGACCCGCTTGTGGTGGTCACGCTCGAGAATTTCTCGCAAGAGCAACTTTGCGAACATCAGTTTTTCACTAATGCAGATAGACAGGTGATGTGACGGTGCCGTGTTGTTGCTTGCTCGGCATATGGGTTTTCCACCCCGCCTTCTGAGGTACACCGTTTTAATGTGTTATAATGGTGCTAATTTGTCCGAAACTGACATTTTGTGCACGTGGCTGTGTACAAAATATAGATTGACTCTTACATAGAAAATTACAGCAACCAGCCACTTTTTACAGTGCTATTTGTTGATTTAAACAGCGCCGTTACCGGTTTCGAACCGCCACTGTCATCTTCAGACGGATAGTTCACGTTTTACGCTAGATTTCGCCTTTGTGCTCCCAACTGACGAAATTTCATTGGGGTGGTGGTGCCGATGAAGGATGTATATGTATGTATGTATACATACCTCCATGTGATGAAACATCTTAGTGTATGAGTGCTGCATTACATTATGTGCAAATTTATATACAAAAAAGTGTATTATGTCGCTTTAGGTGCTGCAAGATGATAAGCAGCTTGCACTGGAACATAATGGTGCGGATTCTTCATCGGCATCACCACCCAAAAGAAATTTTGTCAGTTGGGGAAACAAAAGGTGAAATCTAATGTAAAACGTGAACCATTCGTCTGAAGACAAACCTGTCGGTTCGCAAACGGTAACGGCGCTGTTTAAATAAATAAACAGCATCGTAAAATGGGGCCGGTTGCTGTAATCTTCTATGTTAGAGTCAACTTAGGAGCTATAATGGTGGCTGGCTCATCCATGCTTTTTGTCAGTGATCAGAGCGTCGCGTATTCCTCTGAATCTATTTTAGTTTTCCTCTTGTCTTACTTGTGTAAGTTTCAGAACAGCTGACCATTTTAACGGTATTTTTCATGACGTGTGCTAGTGTGGTTGTGCGGATGATCGTGGGTGAGATTAGGAGAGATTAAGTGTGATTTTATGCCTAATTGCTTTTTCCTTCTCTAATCGTATTTTCTATGTTTTAACCACATTAGTTCTGCTTATTTTCGTATGGAGACTGAGAAACTCGTCGCTGAGCGCCCGTATCCCAGAAACCGCATACACACCAAATACGCATCTGGAAGGCTTCTTTGAAATTATCTTTAGAGGGGGAGAATGTGATCGCGATTTCCTCTGCGCTCATTGGGGACAACGAATCACTCACTTTCATTGGGCACTGATACTGTTGGCGTGTATTTTTCTGGAGCATAAAAGAGGAGAAGGGATTTGGGAACCAGAATTTCCTCTGGTGTGGTAGGCCAACAACGAGAGACATGCTGTGATTTGTCGGTGTGTGAGTTAGGCACGCCTTTCCTTTCAAGGGAAGAGAGTTAAGAAAAATTTTCCGAAACTCTACGGGAGATCGGGGTGAAATTTTGGACACGCCACTCTACGGCCGAATGGGACAGATGCAGACGCTCTACGGCCGAACAGCGAAGATCCAGGCATCTCAGCTTTGACGCCGGCGATGAACACACTGATTTCCTGAAAGCAGCTAAGACGATCGGTAAGTGCTGCTTCACTTCGGTATTTCGTTCCAACTAAGAACGTGAACAATGTAGTTGGATCAGGCATCGATTGATATTCAGGTGATGTTTGATTTGATAAGTGCCATTTTAAAGGCTTTCTTAGCTCTTTGGTTGCGAGTGGATTTTACTAAAGTGAACCTTTGTGTGAGACTGCTCATTGCAGTACCAAGTTGTTAACGAAAGCTTACTTGTATGCCTGATTAGATGCCCCTCGCAATCATTTCTGCAGTCGGTAAAAATAGATTCAAACGCGATTCCTGGAGGTAATATCTTTTGTTTAGTTTCCCTTGCGGACCACGTCCATGCGAGTTATGTATGATCGATACATCCTCATGTCTTCATGTATATTGATGGCTTTTAGACGTGCTTGTATCTTATGTAAAGTTTCTCTTGTATTAAATGTTAGTGTAAATAAATAAGAGATATTACTGGGCTTTCTCTGTAGGCATATAATCTCTCTCCCTTGCGCCTTAGTGATTTTGCAGGACCAACACCCGTTTATTCATGTATGAGGGCCAGTTTTCCTACACCCATTGCGCGAACTTTAAATTACGTAACTTAATGAGTTGGGAGCTGTCAAACAGAAAATCCAACTGTAAAAGATGAGTTGAAGATTACAACCGGCAACGTAAGTTAATAAGTTGGGAGCTGTCAAACAGACGGAAAGTCCAACTGGAAAATCTAAGTTGAAAATTGTAACCGGCAACTTCGACAAATATTAGTTGCGGAAAAGAAAGTAATTATGTTTGTGGTTCACAAACAGGCATTAAGCACGGATCTCGTTAGGGAGCTGGGAATGTTAATCACCACATCACAATAAACATATTCGATACCATAATGAAATTTGCTATCGGTTGTCTGAGTTTGAGAGAAAGAGATATATTCACAACCAACTACACTCCTGGAAATTGAAATAAGAACACCGTGAATTCATTGTCCCAGGAAGGGGAAACTTTATTGACACATTCCTGGGGTCAGATACATCACATGATCACACTGACAGAACCACAGGCACATAGACACAGGCAACAGAGCATGCACAATGTCGGCACTAGTACAGTGTATATCCACCTTTCGCAGCAATGCAGGATGCTATTCTCCCATGGAGACGATCGTAGAGATGCTGGATGTAGTCTTGTGGAACGGCTTGCCATGCCATTTCCACCTGGTGACTCAGTTGGACCAGCGTTCGTGCTGGACGTGCAGACCGCGTGAGACGACGCTTCATCCAGTCCCAAACATGCTCAATGGGGGACCGATCCGGAGATCTTTCTGGCCGGGGTACTTGACTTACACCTTCTAGAGCACGTTGGGTGGCACGGGATACATGCGGACGTGCATTGTCCTGTTGGAACAGCAAGTTCCCTTGCCGGTCTAGGAATGGTAGAACGATGGGTTCGATGACGGTTTGGATGTACCGTGCACTATTCAGTGTCCCCTCGACGATCACCAGTGGTGTACGGCCAGTGTAGGAGATCGCTCCCCACACCATGATGCCGGGTGTTGGCCCTGTGTGCCTCGGTCGTATGCAGTCCTGATTGTGGCGCTCACCTGCACGGCGCCAAACACGCATACGACCATCATTGGCACCAAGACAGAAGCGACTCTCATCGCTGAAGACGACACGTCTCTATTCGTCCCTCCATTCACGCCTGTCGCGACACCACTGGAGGCGGGCTGCACGATGTTGGGGCGTGAGCGGAAGACGGCCTAACGGTGTGCGGGACCGTAGCCCAGCTTCATGGAGACGGTTGCGAATGGTCCTCGCCGATACCCCAGGAGCAACAGTGTCCCTAATTTGCTGGGAAGTGGCGGTGCGGTCCCCTACGGCACTGCGTAGGATCCTACGGTTTTGGCGTGCATCCGTGCGTCGCTGCGGTCCGGTCCCAGGTCGACGGGCACGTGCACCTTCCGCCGACCACTGGCGACAACATCGATGTACTGTGGAGACCTCACGCCCCACGTGTTGAGCAATTCGGCGGTACGTCCACCCGGCCTCCCGCATGCCCACTATACGCCCTCGCTCAAAGTCCGTCAACTGCACATACGGTTCACGTCCACGCTGTCGCGGCATGCTACCAGTGTTAAAAACTGCGATGGAGCTCCGTATGCCACGGCAAACTGGCTGACACTGACGGCGGCGGTGCACAAATGCTGCGCAGCTAGCGCCATTCGACGGCCAACACCGCGGTTCCTGGTGTGTCCGCTGTGCCGTGCGTGTGATCATTGCTTGTACAGCCCTCTCGCAGTGTCCGGAGCAAGTATGGTGGGTCTGACACACCGGTGTCAATGTGTTCTTTTTTCCATTTCAAGGAGTGTAGAAAGAAATTAAAAGAAAGACACACACACAAACTGACACGTACACACACACACACACACACACACACACACACACACACACACACACACTTGGTTCCTGGTTGGTGCGTCCATAAACAGCCCTTTTCAATCTATCCCAGGCATGTTCATGTCTGAAGAACATGCTGGCCTCTGTAGTCGAGCAATGTCATTATTCTGAAGGATTCACAAGATGTGCACGATGGGGCGCCAATTGTCGTCCATGTAAACGAATGCCTCGCCAATATGCTGCCGATATGGTTGAAATATCGGTCGGAGGGTGGCATTCTCGTATCGTACAGCCGCTACAGTGCCTTCCATGACCACCAGCGGAGTACGTCGGCCCCACATAATGCTACGCCAAAACAGCAGGGAATCTCCACCCTGCTGCACTCGTTGGACAGTGTGTCTAAGGCGTTCAGCCTTACCGGGTTGCCTCCAAACACGGCTCCGACGATTGTCTGGTTGAAGCCATATGCGAAACTCATCGGTGAGAAGAACGTAACGCCAATCCTGAGCGGTCCATTCGAAATGTTGTTGGACCCATGTGTACCGTGCTGCACGATGTCGTGGTTGCAAAGATGGCCCTCGACATGGACGTCGAGAGTGAAGTTACGCATCATGCAGCCTATTGCGCACAGTTTGAGTCGTAGCACGACACCCCGTGGCTGCACGAAAAGCATTATTCAACCTGATGGTGTTGCTGTCAGGGTTCATCCGAGCAATAATCCGTAGGTAGCGGTCATCCACTGCAGTAGTAGCCCTTGGGCGGCCCGTGCGAGGCATGTCATCGTCAGTTCCTGTCTCTCTGTATCTCCTTGGTGTCCGGACAACACCGCTGGTTCGCGGTTGGTTTGTGGGGGTTAAAGGGACCAGACTGCTACGGTCATCGGTCCCTTTTTCCAAAAAAACGAAAACAAACCAAAATCACCCACAGAGAATAAAAAACGAACAACAGAAAATACGGCAAACGACACCGGACAAGAAAGACTCAGACAGAGATCAGACAAAACAAATTAAAATCACACAGAGTGTGACGGTGGTTGACCGACCATAGAGATAAAAAAGGACAAGCCAACCGCCGAGAACACATTAAAAACTCATTCTAAAATCGTAGGCCAAAGGCCAGAATCAATACAAAAAGGACATAAAAAACAGATTAAGTGATAAAAAATCCCTGCCCGAATAAAACGCAAAACTAAGTCCACCAGGGCACAGTCATCTGTTAAAAGGGCAGGGAGCGTGTCAGGCAGTGCGAACGTCTGCCTGAGGGCAGCTAAAAGTGGACACTCCAATAAAATGTTGACACCGTGAAAACGGAGCCGCAGCGACATAAAGGTGGGTCCTCACGTCGCAATAGGTGGCCGTGCGTCATCCAGGTGTGGCCAATGCGCAGCCGGCAGAGGACAACAGACTCCTTGCGAGAGACTCGCAAGGAGGAGCGCCACACACCGGTAGCCTCCTTGATGGCCCGAAGTTTGTTAGGTGAAGGCAGAGCGCGCCATTCAGTGTCCCAAAGTTCGAAAATTTTGCGGCGTACGATCCTCCGGGAGGCCAATGTCCAGAGATGGTTTACTGGTGGCCTCTTTCGCCAGGCGGTCTACATATTCATTGCCGGGTATCCCAACATGGCCTGGGGTCCACACAAAGACCACAGAACGGCTGCAACGGGCAAGAATATGCAGGGACTCCAGGATAGCCTTCACCAGACGAGAACGAGGGAAACATTGGTCGATAGCTCGTAAACTGCTCAGGGAGTCGCTACAGATAACGAAGGACTCACCTGAGCAGGAGCGCATATACTCTAGGGCACGAAAGATGGCGACCAGCTCAACAGGAAACACTCTGCAGCCAGCTGGCAAGGAATGTTGTTCACTGTGGTCCCCTAGAGTCAGAGCATAACCGACACGACCAGCAACCATAGAACCGTGAGTGTAAACAACGCCAGAGCCCTGATACGTGGCCAGGATGGAGTAAAAGCGGCGGCGGAAGGCCTCTGGAGGGACTGAGTCCTTCAGGCCCTGTGCCAAGTAGAGCCGAAGGCAAGGGCGAGGAACACACCATGGGGGTGTACGCAAAGGGGCCCGGAAAGGAGGTGGAACAGGTAAAACCCCAAGCCCGAAGAGAAGCTCTTTGACGTGGACCGGGATCGTACAACCTGAACGGGGCCGACGTTCTGGCAGATAGACGACCGATTGCGGGAACAGAAGACGATAACTTGGATGTCCAGGAAAGTTAAAAACTTGGGCAGCATAAGCGGCCAGCAAACGTTGGCACCGTAACCGCAGTGGAGGGACACCTGCCTCCACGAGTATGCTGTCCACAGGGCTGGTCCGAATGGCACCAGTGGCAAGTCGTATCCCGCTGTGTAGGAGTGGGTCCAGCACCCGCAACGCAGAAGGGGATGCCGAACCATAAGCCAGGCTCCCATAATCCGGACAGGACTGCCTTAACGTCTGGTAGAGCCGTAAGAGCGTAGATCGGTCGGCGCCCCAGCTGGTGTGGCTCAGGCATCGCAGAGCATTTAGATGCCGCCAACACATCTGTTTAAGCTGCCGAATATGAGGCAGCCAAGTCAACCCAAAAACCTATGTGTCTCCACCACAGCAAGAAGTTTGCCATCAAGATAAAGCCGTGGCTCCGGTTGAACAGTGCGTCGCCGGCAGAAATGCATAACGCAGGTCTTGGCAGCCGAAAACTGAAAGCCATGCGCTACAGCCCAAGACTGCGCCTTGCGGATAGCGCCCTCAAGCTGACGTTCAGCGGCTGCAACGCCAATAGAGCTATAGTAAAGGCAGAAGTCGTCAGCATACAAGGAAGCTGAGACAGACGTTCCCACCACCGCAGTGAGCCCGTTAATTGCTATTAAAAACAGGCAGACACTTAAAACAGATCCCTGTGGCACCCCGTTCTCCTCAGCTCTGGAGGAGCTATGTGAGACTGCGACTTGCACCCGGAAGGATCGATGTAACGGAAAATTTCGGATGAAAATCGGCAGTGGACCGCGAAGACCCCAGCCATGAAGCGTAGAAAGGATGTGATGACGCCATGTCGTATCGTACGCCTTCCGCATGTCGAAGAAGACAGCGACCAGGTGCTGACGGCGGGCAAAGGCAGTACGGATGGCCGACTCCAGGCTCACCAGATTGTCGGCGGCGGAGCGGCCTTTACGGAACCCACCCTGAGACGGAGCCAGAAGGCCCCTAGACTCCAGTACCCAATTCAAGCGCCGGCTCACCATCCGTTCAAGCATCTTGCAAAGAACGTTGGTGAGGCTAATGGGACGGTAGCTGTCCACTTCCAAAAGGTTCTTGCCAGGTTTCAAAATGGGTATAACAATACTTTCCCGCCATTGCGACGGAAACACACCCTCGACCCAAATACGGTTGTAAAGGTCGAGGAGGCGTCGCTGGAAGTCCACTGAAAGGTGTTTCAGCATCTGACAGTGGATGAGATCTGGCCCAGGAGCGGTATCAGGGCAAGCGGCGACGGCACTGTGAAATTCCCACTCACTGAATGGAACATTGTAGGATCCAGGATGGTGGGTGCGAAATGAAAGGCTCCGACGTTCCATCCGCTCTTTAATGGAGCGGAAGCCCAGTGGGTAATTCGAAGAAGCGGAACTCACAGCAAAATGCCCTGCCAACCGGTCGGCAATTACGTCGGAGTCAGTACAAATTGCTCCATTCAGTGAGAGCGCTGGGACACTGACAGGGTCCGATAGCCATAGAGGCGTCGAATCTTGGCCCAGACCTGCGATGGAGTGACATGGAGGCCAATGGTGGACACATACCGCTCCCAGCACTCCTGCTTGTGTTGGCAGATAAGGCGGCGGGCTCGCGCACGCAGGCGTTTGAAGGCGATCAGGTGTTCTATGGAGGGATGTCGCTTGTGACGCTGGAGCGCCCACCGGCGATCTTTAATCGATTCAGCAATCTTAGGCGACCACCAAGGCACAGTCCTCCGCTGAGGGGAACCAGAAGAACGGGGAATGGCAGATTCTGCCGCATTAACGATGCTGGTGGTGACTGAGTGAACCACCGTATCAATGGCTTCATGAGAAACAGGGTAAATAGCGACAGTGGAGGAGAACAAGTCCCAGTCAGCCTTATTCATAGCCCATCTGCTAGGGCGCCCAGATGAGTGACGCTGTGGCAGCGACAGAAAGATCGGAAAGTGGTCACTACCATACAAGTCGTCATACACACTCCAGTGGGCAGTAGGTAAGAGGCTAGGGCTGCAGATCGAAAGGTCGATGGCGGAGTACGTGCCATGCGCCACACTGAAGTGTGTGAAGGCACCATCATTTAAAAGCGAATGATCAAGCTGTGCCAATAAATGCTCAATGGTGGCGCCTCGACCTGTTGAAACTGACCCACCCCACAGAGGATTATGGGCGTTGAAGTCGCCCAGTAACAAGAAAGGTAGCGGCAATTGGGCTATCAGCGCAGCCAGGACATGCTGCGCGACATCACCATCAAGTGGAAGATAAAGACTGCAGACAGTACAGCCTGTGGCGTCCACACCCGAACAGTGACAGGTGTTTGGAGAGGGACAGACTCGCTGTGAATGACATTGATGCAGACGCCACCAGACACCCTTTCATAAGCTGTCCGGTTCTCATAATAACCCCGATAACCACGGAGGGCTGGGGTTCGCATTGCTGGATACCATGTTTCCTGAAGAGTGATGCAGAAGAAAGGGTGAAGGCTGATAAGCTGTCGGAGCTCAGCTAGATGGTGGAAGAAACCGCTGCAGTTCCACTGGAGGATGGTATTGTCCATGGCTGAGAAATGCATGAAGGGACTGTGGAGGCCGTTTACGCCGTGAGTTCACTCGCCGTCACTGTTTGAGTACCCGCACGAGTGACATCCATGGCGTCTGAGGGACCAGCGCGATCAAGATCCTCAGCGGGCGCCAGGATATCGACCTCAGAAGGAGAGCTAGAAGGGTGCGGTGGAGTTGGTGCCACCGCAAGTTCTTTGGCCTTAGAGGTCTTTTGCTTGGACTTCTCTCGCTGAACCTTGAGTTTCAGCGCCTGGGAAGGCTTCGCGGATTCAGTCTCAGGGATGGAGAAGGATTTCGAAGTCCTACGACCAGCTGCTGGTGTGGACTTATGCCACTGTCTGGCGTCATCCTTCCCGCTGGTGGAAGATTGGGAAGGGAGGGGCCCAAGGGAACACTTGAGCGAGAGTAGCTGAAGAAGTTGGACGCTTCTCCGGCTGAGAAGCGTGGACAGACATCCCCAATGGGCGGGAGGATGTTGCTCCTGAGGTAGGTAGCACAGGAGCAACTGGGTGGGTAGAGCCCCCCACAGGTAAGGGGGCAGGAGGAGTTGTACTGCTCATCGAGCTGGCTGGAAGTCTCGAAACTGATGGGGCTAGCACAGTTGTTGTAGCAGCGGCGTAAGAAGATGTCATTCGCACAGGATGTAGTCTGTCATATTTCCTTTTGGCCTCAGTATAGGTCAGTCGGTCCAGGGTCTTATATTACATGATTTTGCGCTCTTTTTGAAAGACTTTGCAGTCTGGCGAGCAAGGTGAATGATGCTCTCCACAGTTGACACAGATGGGAGGCGGGGCACATGGAGTATTGGGATGTGATGGGCGTCTGTAATCTCGACATGTGAGGCTGGAGGTGCATCGGGCAGACATATGGCCGAACTTCCAGCACTTAAAGCACCGCATCGGGGGAGGGATATAGTGCTTGACGTCACAATGGTAGACCATCACCTTGACGTTCTCTGGTAACGTATCACCCTCAAAGGCCAAGATGAGGGCACCGGTAGCAACCTGATTGTCCCTCGGACCCCGATGAACGCGCCAGACGAAATGAACACCTCTACACTCAAAGTTGGCACACAGCTCGTTATCAGACTGCAAAAGTAGGTCCCTAAGGAAAATAACACCCTGGACCACATTTAAACTCTCATGTGGTGTGATGGTAACGTTAACATCCCCCAACTTGTCACAAGCAAGTAACCTGCGTGACTGGTCGGAGGATGCCGTTTGTATCAGTACTAACCCATAGCTCATTTTGGACAAGCCCTCCACCTCCCCAAACTTTTCCTCTAAATGCTCGACGAAGAACTGAGGCTTTGTGGATAGAAAAGATCCCCATCAGCTCTCGTACAAACTAAGAATCGGGGCGCATAACTGTTACCGCCATCCTGAGACTACGCTCCTCCCACGGTGTGGCCAGGGAGGTGAACGTTTTCGGATCATACTTCTGAGCATTAAAATGAGCCCGAGAACGCTTAGAGACTGCTGGCGGCTGGCCGCCAGCGAGAGATGATGTACCACGCTTAATTGCGGGTCATCCGCCCTGATGCCACCTACTCTGACCAAGGGCCCTTCCCACAGGCGCCACCCAGCCTCAGCAATAGCCACCTGGCAGCATGGCCATTGCCGGGAGTCCTGATGCCCCAGGAAGATGGGCATCTATTCCTTGGCATACGTGGGGAGTTAACAGCGCAGGCATCAGTAGAGCGATCCCTGTGTTGTCAGGGGCCTACAACAAACAGGGTACATGGCGGCCCCACCACAACGGACTGGCTACCGTGCTGGATGTTAGGTGACATGTAGTCCATGATCGTCGTCTCCGCAAAACGCAACACTACACAGTGCATAGTGAAAATTGCACCCAGGAACACATCCTCGCCCAAGAGATGGACAACGAGCGGGACGGCAATGCGACGACGAGAAATCTGGCTAGAGGTCTTAATGCACGCTGGACAAAATGCACCATGTAAGGCGCCCTTCCCCAATGGGCTCGCTCTGCGGAATAATTTGGAAAGATGGAGGTCAAACCCAACAGGGGACCATCACAGAAGGCCAAAACGTTTGAGACTCCTTTTAGTCGCCTCTTACGACATGCAGGAATACCGCGGGCCTATTCTTACCCCCGAACCCGTAGGGGGGCTTTGGTTCACTCCGAGACGCCTGGACACTTCCCTAGTTGAGAGCCCTTGCTGACACAAAGTAACAATGACGACGCGATCGACCCGCGTTATTGACCGTCTAGACATGGTTGAACTCCAGACAACGCGAACCGTGTACCTCCATTCCGGTGGAATGACTGGAACTGATCGGCGGTCGCACCCGCTTAGTCTAATAGGCGGTGTTCATGTATGGTTGTTTACATCTTTGGGCGCGTTTAGTGACAACTCTGAACGGTTAAAGGGACAGTGTCTTTGAAACAGTATCCACAGTCGTCTATCTTCAGGAGTGCACCGTCACAGTCAATGCGCTGGAAAAAAAAATTGCTGAGTGCCTGGTTCAAAAAAATGCCTCTGAGCACTATGGAACTTAACTTCTGAGGTCATCAGTCCCCTAGAACTTAGAACTACTTAAGCCTAACTAACCTATCACACACATCCATGCCCGAGGCAGAATTCGAACGTGCGACCGTAGCGATCGCGTGTTTCCAGACTATAGCGCCTAGAACCGCTCGGCCACTCCGGCCGGTGCTGAGTACCTGGATACGGTCTCCTATCGAGGTGTGTGTGTGTATGTGTGTGTGTGTGTGTGTGTGTGTACTGACGGAAAAAATTCGTACCGCCAAGAAGCAGCGATGGTACATAAACGAAAGTTAAAAAGTTGATAGGTTTGTTCCTACATCGGAAAGATGTGCGAGTCGCATAAGAGACGCGCTAAGTACCGCCGTTATGAGGTTAAAAATCAAGTTTTGTTTACATATCCCCTTTAACGGTCGTAAGGGCTAGTTACCTTTGGGATTGGGTGTGGTGAACTGATGTTTGTCAAGAATATCTTAAAGGCAACAAAGACGCCGTTATCCACTACTCAGTGACTTTAAACGGGGTCGTGTAATAGGGCTACGAGAAACTTGATGCCCCTTCTGCATCTGCAGGAAAACTTAACCAGGGAGGTAGCCACTGTACATGACTGCTGGTAGCGGTGCTTACGAGAATTTACGAGGGCAAGGAGAACAGGTTCTGGACGGCCATGTGGCTCTACCGAGAGGGAACGCCATAGTGATCGGCGTATGGCTTTGGCACATCACATCGTTCTGCACCTGGAACAGCAATCTGAGCAGCAGTTAGCGCCACATTGACACAGTTAACTATCACAGATCAGTTACTTAAAGGACAACGTCCGAGCAAGTCGACCTGTAGCGTGCATTCCACTGACCCCAAATCACCGACATTTCCGACTTCGGAGGTGTCAAGCGAGAGCTCAGTCGACGGTAGGTATGAGCTCTGTTGTGTTTGCTGATGGAAGTTGCCTCGGCGCCGGTGATTGTCGTTTACTGGTTACAAGGATGCCAGATGAAGGCCTGCAACCAACCTGGTTGCGTGCTAGACACACTGGCCCTGCACCTGCAATTATTGTTTGTGGTGCGAATTCGTATGACAGCAGGAATACTCTCGTTATTAGTAGACACAAAATGATCGCAAATTGTACGTCAATCTGGTGATTCGACCTTGTCGTGCTCTCAGTCATTAACAGCATTGCACGGAGTGTTAACCAACAGGATAACGCTCGCCCACATACCTCTGTTGTAACCCAACATGCTCTACAGGTTGCTTCGGACTCTATCATCAGATCTGTCTCCAATCGAGCATACATCGAACATCATCGGACGACATCTCCGACGTCATCCGCGAACAGCATTAAAGGTACCTAAACTGACAGACCATCGAAAACAAGTACGAAACTCCAACCCGAAAATTGACATCCGACACCTGCACAGCACCTTGCATACTCGATTACACGTTTGCATGCTTATATTCCATTTCTGGTGGTTACACAGGATGTTAATGTACCAGCAGGTCACAAATGTATTCGCGAAATTTCATTAGATTATAATGGTGTTGCAATTTTTTCGTCAGTGTGTGTGTGTGTGTGTGTGTGTGTGTGTGTGTGTGTGTGTGTGTGTGTGTGTGTTTGTTTGTTTCTGTTGCGCTGACATGTTCCTAGACCATCGTGAAAATGATTTATGGTACAAGTACACCAACCAAGCACCGGAAAACGTCCTTGTAGTTATCGTGTCTGGTGGTGCTTCACAACGTGCAAATACTCACGTGCAATCAAAATGCGGCCTGTCACCAGATCAAGCTTCTCACCACGGTTTAAGGCTTGGCTATTGAGTCTTGGCATACTCGATTAAAATTTAATTTTCGTTGAGCTCAAAAAATGGAGGTTACTTAACGGTAAGAGGTATTTTACGAACGTACCTACCCACCCTCAATGGAAATCGCTTAATTGGTAATTTAAAAATAAAATGAAGATAATAATATGCGAGTCACAGATAACAGCCACGTTCACTACCAATCTGGTTACAAAGAAATTACAGTACCTCTTGCAATTCCACTTTTTAACACAATGAGCGCCTTTACTCATATGGCTATGTTTGATTGGTTATAGTCTCAGTGTTGTGTCGCTGAGTAGGCATTGGTGTACCTCCAAGAGTGATCACAATTTGAAAATGATATTTCTGAGTGAACCGCTCACAGTTTTAAAAAGTGCTGTAATACTGGTGCTGTAAATTGTTTCCCATTACTACAGTAGCCGATAGCCTGCACCGACACAGTCAATGCGCTGCAAAAATAAAATTTTTTTTTTTAAAAAAAGTGAGTGCCTGGATACGACCTCCAATCGACTCGAAATCTCTGTGTGTGTTTGCCAGCTTTATACGCTCATTTCCTTGACCTGCTAAGATAGCAGGTCACTGTGTACGTCCAACTTACCTTTTACACCTCTGCAGCCCCCATAAAGGGCTGAACGTTTATTAGGGTTAATAGCAGCAATGTTGGTCATTGCCAACAGCTACGATATGTGCTCCCCTATTACTGCGTACACTCAGGTGTCAAGAGCACTCTCAGTGGGTAGACATGAAGCAGCGATGGCCACAAATTGTGCCGCTGTAAGTGTGCTGCAGAGCTTGCCTCCAACATCATTTCCTCTCATATCTCACCGCAAGTCCTATCAACGATGGAGGCTTAGGTCTGCTATGTATGTTGGGACCAGAGGGCATATAAATGAGTTCAGTGTCCATCACCAGCGGTCTCCCGCCGTCCATCATCCTCGTTCATGCGACCACACCATCAATGGATAATCAGCCATTACCGGAACAGAATATTCAGCAACTTCAAATTACAGCCAGTGACAGGTAAGAGAAATAAGACGAAGAAAAGAAAAGAACAGAAACGACTACTCTTTAACACCAGGTGTGGCTTCCATCCACATTAACAACAGATGTGGTCTCGAATTACATTAAGACCACGTGTGGCGTGCTGAAAAAATATGGCTTCGAGTAAAAGTTGAATCATCTCTTCTCACAGCAACTGCATACCGTTTTTGCGAACCCCAACTTCACAATAAAGTCTTTGTCATGAGATCTTCACACGTCTTTTGGTGTATGGGAGACCCTGCCCCTTTGTGGTGTTTTCAAATTTCCGCCGCCAACTAATTGTTGGTAGGGCGGGTACCAGGTTGAGATTCATTGGGAGAGTGCTTAGAAAATGTAGTCCATCAACAAAGGAGGTGGCTTACAAAACACTCGTTCGACCTATACTTGAGTATTGCTCATCAGTGTGGGATCCGTACCAGGTCGGGTTGACGGAGGAGATAGAGAAGATCCAAAGAAGAGCGGCGCGTTTCGTCACTGGGTTATTTGGTAACCGTGATAGCGTTACGGAGATGTTTAATAAACTCAAGTGGCAGACTCTGCAAGAGAGGCGCTCTGCATCGCGGTGTAGCTTGCTCGCCAGGTTTCGAGAGGGTGCGTTTCTGGATGAGGTATCGAATATATTGCTTCCCCCTACTTATACTTCCTGAGGAGATCACGAATGTAAAATTAGAGAGATTAGAGCGCGCACGGAGGCTTTCAGACAGTCGTTCTTCCCGCGAACCATACGCGACTGGAACAGGAAAGGGAGGTAATGACAGTGGCACGTAAAGTGCCCTCCGCCACACACCGTTGGGTGGCTTGCGGAGTATCGATGTAGATGTAGATGTAGATGTAGAGTAGGCTCACTGACGTCAGGTAGCGCTTTGTCCGTGCCAGTAGCAAGTATCACGTTGTCCGAGCAAAGGTCATACCACATGATCCATCCTCGTAATCATACAAATAAATAACAGGTTCAACTCGGAAGAACAGTCATCTTTTGTGGATGGGAGCGATGTTGCATTTCCAGGCTCTTCTTTGCTAAGCGATTACTCATTACGGACATAATTACTGATTGGATGTGCTTCAGATGTTGTTGGCGATGCCCACGCCGAAATATGCGTACGAACGTGGATCCTCCATTCGGACACCATTAGTTTCTGTGTTTGGCTTGCTATTTGTAATATTGAACAAAACATAAAACTGTCCTATATTACATGGTATTCAAAATTCGTATCAGCCATTGGAACACAGCCGGCCGAGGTGGCCGAGCGGTTCTAAGCGCTTCAGTCCGGAACCGCGCGACTACTACGGTCGCAGGTTCGAATCCTGCCTCGGGCATGGATGTGTGTGATTTCCTTAGTTTAGTTGGGTTTAAGTAGTTCTAAATTCTAGGGGACTGATGACCTCCGATGTTATGCCCCATAGTGCTCAGAGCCATTTGAAACTTTTTTGATTGGAAGACACAAAGACACAACCATTGAAAGCCTCCTGTCTGAAGTGTTTACAATAATGAATGAAGTAATCATCCCGTTTCACACAACATACTTGAACATGATGTTACTTTATGCTGGACAAACGCTCATTGAAACATTAAAGGGAAGGAAATGGTAGATGTTTTTGCGAGAGACATCAGTTATTGTCGAATCCAAGTTACTGATTTCCTACCTAGGTTTAGAACTTCATCAAGTGATATGTAAGCGAAACGAGGTGGACTATCTCCCTTAAAAATGCAGTTAACTGGAATGACATTAAGTTGAGCTGATATGAGTAAACAAACTGAAATGAAATCTTTTGTGACATAGCAATTCATGTAATTCTCTTTGTAAATAGTGAATGGTTTTCATTTTCCAATAAAATCTTAACATATGTTCTGTTTCAGCTGGCATATCATGCTCCAAGAATATTAATCCTTTACTCATGCACAGCTTGCCAGTATTAATGAAACATTCCTGGATCTCAGTTCTGATCTCGCATACGTGAAATATCTGATGAAGTGGATGATAAAAGAAAATGTCGAAGTAATGAAGTGTATCACCATAAAACTCAAAAGACAACGTCGTCAAAAGACACATCCTCGACTTTAGTGATGAGATAATTGACGACAGAGGTGCAAGATGATCGATTGTTTAGTCATCAGGTAAAGTACGAAACAATTCAGACAGTAGAAACTCAGTAGTGGTTGCCCTGGAAAGACAAAAATTATCAAAATTAATATTGGTAGAAATTTGAATTGTAAATAGTTAATTCCGTAATGTTTAAATACTTCTGTTATCGTGACAGTCCATTTGTTCCTTAAGACAAGAAGTTATTAACTTGTTACAGTGGTTCAACTATGCTCTTATCTCACTTGCATGTGGTCGGCTCAAGACATTAAAAGAAGATGTGTTATTGAACGCGAGACATTTTTTTCAGTTCGTATAAGGAAATTGAAGTCTTATATAGACATAAAAGTTGTGCCCAGGGCATCACTGGCATGCGTTGATCAATTAGTTCAGCGATAGTTTAATACGAAAGTAATAGTTTCATGCAGAAATAGTATAGAGCGGAAGAGTTCTCTAGTATTATCAGAACAGTTTACTCACAAATATACTCTCAGTTACGACCAAGGTGCTGGTGGGACGAACATCGATGACAAGGAGCTTCAATACAAGTGGTCTGAAGAAACATTTGGACTTACAGTATTCCTGCCGTGTACATTTAGCAAAGAGGAACACGCCAGTTATACCTCTTTCTGTTGCGCTGGCAGGCTTGATTCTACAAAGAGACTATTGATGGATTTGGTAACTTCTCTTGCTTAGTACAGTAACCACTTTAATACCGCGGAAGAAGTACATGATTTACCGTCTCTTTACACGTCGTTAGTGAGCTTGGAAGTTCACATTTAAGGTAAAGCTGCAAGTGAAACGTGTGTAATGTTGTGTGATACTGGTAAACATGTGTGACCTACTTATTTAAGCAGCTACTAACATTAAATGAGTGACCAAGAGTCACGGGAAGGATTGTCCCTTCTGAAATCGTTCAGTGTGTGATGCTCGAATGTTGCGGCTAGATGTACTGGATTCCAAGAGTGTAGAAACTGTATTTGAGCAATCGTTTTCAGAAAGGTATGTCGTGAACACGGCAGAACGTCTACAGTTTACTAACTTGTAGTGGTTGGATGATAATCCGTTCAAGATCCGTATTGTGATATATCTAGTCAGTATCTGAAACACAATAACTCAGCCTTACAAAGGACGTTTGTCATTATTCTGGATGGAATTCCATTCGAGGGTATATTCACTTTGTTACCATAGAGCCATTAGTTAGGTGATTGTCTCAAAGTTGTTTTCTTTTAGAGGTATGATGATGCCGCAAGTCTGCCTTGTACAAAGAACAACCACTGATGCTAGAATTCTGAAAGTCCGATGAATCACTGTCTACGAAATAAAAAGTAACTGCACTTTGAATGTTTGTATTTTAACTCTTCAAACAGCGCAACGTAATGTGGCATTCATTTTCTTACATGAGCGATCATTTCCACCAACAATGTCTGCTTTCTACCACGTCACAAACGCGGCACGTCTCCTTAGCTCTAAAACTTACTGTCAACTCCTCACAGTGAAGAGGTAGCTACAACTACAACCTCTGGAGTGAAGAGGTTTACATCGTTCTCAAAGATATTAACTGATACTTAGCAAAGCTATGTACGTTTAAATTTAGACATTTTTATTTTAATTTTCAAAATTTATTCTAAACACGTAAGACGCAAATAGTTGTGCACAAAATAACGAACTACAGGGTGGTCCACTGATCGTGACCGGGCCAAATATCTCACGAAATAACCGTGAAACGAAAAAACTACAAAGAACGCACCTTGTCTACCTTGAAGGGGGAAACCAGATGGCGCTATGGTTGGCCCGCTAGATGCCGCTGCCATAGGTCAAACGGATATCAACTGCGTTTTTTTAAAAAATAGGAACCCCAGTTTTTTATTACATATTCGTGTAGTACGTAAAGGAATATGAATGTTTTAGTTGCACCACTTTTTTCTCTTTGTGATAGATGGCGCTGTAATAGTCACAAACATATGGCTCACAATTTTAGACGAACAGTTGGTAACAGGTAGGTTTTTGAAATTAAAATACAGGACGTAGGTACGTTTGAACATTTTATTTCGCTTGTTCTATTGTGATACATTTACCTTTGTGAACTTATCATTTCTGAGAACGCATGCAGTTACAGCGTAATTACCTATACATACCACATTAATGCAATAAATGCTCAAAATGATGTCCATTAACCTCAATGCATTTGGCAGTATGTGTAGCGACATTCCTCTCAACAGCGAGTAGTTCGCCTTCCGTAATGTTCGCACATGCATTGACAATGCGCTGACGCATGTTGTCAGGCGTTGTCGGTGGATCACGACAGCAAATATCCTTCAACTTTCTCCACAGAAAGAAATCGGACGACGTCAGATCCGATGAACGTGCGGGCCATGGTTTTGTGCTTCGACGACCAATCCACCTGTCATGAAATATGCTTCAACCGCACGCGAGCTATGTGCCGGACATCCATCATATTGGAAGTACATCGCCATTCTGTCATGCTGTGAAACATCTTGTAGTAACATCGGTAGAACATTACGTAGGAAATCAGCATACACTGCACCATTTATATTGCCACCGATAAACTGGGGGCCAATTATCCTTCCTCCCATAATGCCGCACCATGCATTAACCCGCCAAGGTCGCTGATGTTCCACTTGTCACAACCATCGTAGATTTTCCGTTGCCCAATAGTGCATATTATGCCGGTTTAAGTTACCACTGTTGGTGAATGACGCTTCGTCGCTAAATAGAACGCGTGCAAAAAATCTGTAATGGTCTCGTAATTACTCTTGTGCCCAGTGGCAGAACTGTACACGACGTTCAAAGTCGTCGCCATGCAATTCCTGGTGCACAGAAATATGGTACGTGTGCAATCGATGTTGACGTAGCATTCTCAACACCGACGTATTGAGATTCCCAGTTCTCGCACAATTTGTCTGCTACTGACGTGCGGATTAGCCGCGACAGCAGCTAAAACACCTACTTGGTCATCATCATTTGTTGCAGGTCGTGATTGACGTTTCACATGGGGCTGAAGACTTCCTGTTTCCTTAAATAACTAACTATCCGACGAACGTTCCGGACACCTGGATGATGTCGTCCAGGATACCGAGCAGCACAGCATACTCCCGTTGGGCATTTTGATCACAACAGCCATATATCAACACGATATCGACCTTTCCGCAATTGGTAAACGGTCCTTTTTAACACGAAGCAAATAGCGTCCGCACTGGCGGAATGTGACGTGATACCACATACGTTTGTGACTATTATAGCGCCATCTATCACAAAATCGAAAAAAGTGGTCTAACTAAAACATGCATATTTCTTTACGTACTACACGAATATGTAATAAAAAATGGGGGTCCTATTTAAAAAACGCAGTTGATATCCGTTTGACCTATGGCAGCGCCATCTAATGGGCCAATCATAGCGTCATCTGGTTTCCCCCTTCAAGTTAGACGAGTTTCGTTCTTTATAGTTTTTTCGTTTGATGCTTATTTCGTGAGATATTTGGCCCGGTCACTATCAATGGACCACTCTTTATAGTCGATTAAGTCTTATGCTAATATTTACGTTTATTAAATGAAATAATTGATGCCCGTCAGTATCGGAGGATCCATAACATATCTCTGGCTTCGTTACGATCATAGTGTAATAGAACTTCAGAGATTATACAAGAACTGAGGTTTCTGAGGTAAACGGCGCCTAGGGTGAATCTTCAATAATGCAGAGATAATGTTTCAACACACCTAAACTATTGCACAGGACCATCACGAATGGATGGCTAAGGATGTCACGCCCCTCTGCAGAGATATATAGTGCGATAGATGGTCTTCTGTGAGTCATACCACCTCCGATGTAAATACAGAGTGTCAAGAACACATTTCTAAGAAGAGTGTAGAGAGACAAATGCACAGTACAGAGTTCGATAGTCCACGACCGACATCACATCCAGTTCCTTCCCTTAACTCTTGACCACTCAGGGTTTCAGAGACTATCTCAGGGGTCGGACTTCATCCTTTCTTTTTTTTTTTTAGAGGTATCAGGTCAGTGACACAGTTACAACTTCAGAAGAATCTGCGTGCATTGCAAATTGTGAACTCTAGTTCACTTTGGCAGTGGGGCTATGTCTTACAGATACAGAAGCAGGGTCGGATCGTGACAAAAATTCCAGGATAGCTGCGGCAGCAGAAGGCCTCGAAACAACCGAAAGAAAGTGTCTGTGAGGACGAAAGCCATAGACAACGAAAAGCGGACAGCGCCGTGGACTCGGACCCTCGGGGAGGAGAGAAGACGCTGCATTATGCAGGTGATTTGCGGCCGCTGAATCTTTCATCGCTTTCCCCCCTCGAGACCGTCGCCGCTCCTCTCAGACGGCGGATTGCGGAAGGAAGAAGACAACGTGACCGCTCCACTTCTATGAGCTGCCTAAGGACAACGGCCTCCAGCGCTTTCTGGTACGACTGCGGCAAGCGGTAGCGTCAAATGGCTACTGGGGGTGAAATTCTGACACTCAGCGATTTACCTCAGTGAATGCTGTGTGTTAATATCTGTAATCATCATCAACAGCATGAGCATCATTTTGGATTATCTCTAAGGATTAGACCTGTGGACCACTTCTTCCTTCAATCGAAGATTCCTCTTGTTGTGTACGATTTCATACACAACGCTAAGGAGATGTGAGCTAAAAGTGATGCAGGAGATGTCGTCATAGGAAAGCTGGATAGGTGCAGAAATGATGACTGAACAAGCATATACAGTAAACAAAGACTTCACTTAACTGGTGGGTTTCTCCAGGTGTACGGAAACTCATTACAAATAACGCAGCAAAAAGCATACGTAGTCCAAGTAATACAACAGGAAAAGGATGAGGCTCTTTGACCTAAAGCTTGAATGATGATGATGGAGCTGCAGCTTGGTGGTGTCTGTGTAGCATCACTTAGCTCCAAGTGTGCATGTTGTGTGGCTGCCACTGGCCATTCTGATTTGCACTGGCAGAGGGTGTTCGTCGTACAGAGCTGCTGGAGATGTGGCACAGTGGGCACGCACCGCTGGGTTCACTGAATCCCACAAGAATGTTATTGGCATCTGATGGGAGTTTCCAGTTCCGTTACCAACTTCGAGATGCCGGTAGGGTGCTACCAATACCACACCTTCCACCCAGTAAGTTCTCTTCCTGCATTCCATCATCCTACTGGCTTTGAAATTCAGTTTTTTATTTCCCTTTTGTTGCTTTATTCTGTATTTTATAATTCATATCACACAGTTCCATTGTCATCAATGTATCATTATTTCTTTAAAATATAGCTTCTATTTTCCTCTAATATGATCTGTTAAATAATCCAGTCTTACGCTGAACTTTAACGTGGGGACTGCTATCAGGTCGTAAAATTTTATTTGCGTTGATATCTGGGTTTAGCCGTTGATGTCCTGTTAACTGTGCTACACATTATCTGAAATTTTCCCGTTTCATTGGGGATCTCCACCGTCTCAAATAAAATATGAAATTCCCTATCAAATTTTAACTGCTCAAATGTTGCATATTTTTATGATTTAGGGAGGGACGTTGAAGAAATTGACCAAAAATGTCAATCATCGATTTATTATTTATTTGTTAGTATAACTCATTGACAATAAGTTCCCAAAGGTTCAATGTTGAAATCGCTTCGAAAGTGCCTGAAAATTAATTAAAAGTGTGACGCGGCCTTCCAGCCACGCTCACGTTTTGCAGCAGCAATTCAATACCAGCTCAGTGAACAACGATTCTGTGTATTACTTTCAACCAAACGTGTGCAGGATACATCTAGAAGGCCGTGGTACATACTCTTTGGATTTATAGATCATCTTTGACTCTGTTCCGTATTTTATAAACGATTCTCTAAATTCACTCATATGGAAGCGATGCCCTAAAAATATATTTGCATCTCCTACAGCTGTCAGAGTTACAGCTTATGATGCAGTTATTGTATTTAATGATGGGAACGTTCGGAGGATGAAGGTATTAGAAAGAATCGGCTTCAAGATAGGAAATTTTACTCAAGACATAGAGAAAAATAGATTTACAGTGCGTCTCTGCAGCTGTATAAAGTCAGTTGAAGACCTGGTAGAGGAAAGAAGACAGGCAACAAGAAACCAGAAGAGAAGCCTTGAAGGGAAAGACGACCCAGAGTACAAATGTGGTGCCTTCTGAGGACGTGACATGAGGAAAAAAGTTAGGTTGAAATTTAAATTACGTTTCCTGAAAAGTTTATTTTTAAAGTTTATGTACCTTTTCTTCAGATGCTATGAATGCTAGAATTATGAAATTTTGTACACATATTTCTGTAAACGTAATAAACGTTGTCTCAAGAGAAAAGTTTGAAATTCTGATTGCAGGTTGAGATATGGGGCAAAGTGCTTCGAATTCTGTATGAATTTGAATTGTGCTTGTGGAATAATAATCAAAAAATTATCTAAATTCTCCTATTTGACCTATTCCAAAAACCTCAAGAGAGAAGCTTACAACATGAAAAGAGATGAAATAGAGAAATTTTTGTAGAAATCTCTTGAATAATTTATGAGAAAAAGGAACATACGTTTTTTTTAATAAAACTTCAAATTTCATTTAAAATAATCAAAGAATTTTATATGTAAATGTGTTACTGTCATTTAAAGTGTGGTTCAAAATTTTTGATTTCCATATCTCAAAAACTGTGGATTTGGTGCATTTTTGAAATAGTGTCTGTTTTTTATCAACGTCCCCCCTTAAAGTGTTTCATTACTGACTTGCTCTTGTTGTGCACCATGGAACGCACCAGCTTGTCAGTCAGGGAGGTGAACCAGACGGCCGGCCGGAGTGGCCGAGCGGTTCTAGGCGCTACAGTCTGGGACCACGTGACCGCTACGGTTGCAGGTTCGAATCCTGCCTTCGGCATGGATGTGTGTGATGTCCTTAGGTTAGTTAGGTTTAAATAGTTCTAAGTTCTAGGGGACTGATGACCTCAGATGTTAAAAGTCCCATAGTGCTCAGAGCCATTTGAACCAGACGTGTCGAGTCTACGACGAATGAGCGACGCTGTACTGTTACACTGGTCTGAGTATAGTTTTTAATCGGTTTCTGTTGATTTTTCCCAACTGCTATGCTGAGCCCCAAATTCCGCTTTAGAGAATACGTGACACTAACACTTCAAACACCTTCACACAAAAATTAAAGTTTACGTGATACACAAGAAAGTGGCATACACGACTTCACACCCTTTTCTTACTTTGACAACTGTGGTGTCATGAAGAGCATCCGGCCACAGAGTTAAATACGCGTAATAAAATAAAATCTGTCGAATCCTGAGCGATTACCGTACTGAATAGGTTAATAGATAATGGGAGAAAGAAGAAAGACGAATATTTCAGGTCTCGAATGCTGTTTCCCCTTGGAACGCCAACGCCTCGATTTTATCTAAAGATATCTTCGGATTGAAACTTTTGTCTACATCTTTAAGGTTATTTGTTGCTAACAGCAGATCGTGTTCTGTATTGCTAAACGTGACTTGGTCATCAATAATTAAAATTTTAACTAAAATATCATTGTCCACCTTGCAATTATTGTCAGAGTACTTTGCCACACCTGTATGGCTGCATTTATAAATATACTAAAGCATGCTTCTAACACTATGCATCCCTTTTTAATTCCAAGACTTTCTTCCACTTGTTCTTGCTGCTTGTTTGTCTTGTCTCAACTTTTACTGGAATGTGTTTATGTGTTCTTTGAATTGTTTAAATAAAATGTTTTAATAAAACATATTTTAAAAAATAAAAATACTTTAGTTTCCATTACGTAGTGTGCATAGCAGATTCTCAGCACAGTGTTGGAGATATTTTGAAAATCCACCCAAGTAGGAAGATGGTTCCTTTTCTGAAAGTCAGTGGTTCTTATTGTATAATCGTGAACGTAGTGCTTTTTAAACGCAGCAAGTAACAGGTAATAAAAGCCTACTAAAGAAGGAAAATTCATTGTCAACATGCCACATTAAATGATTGAGAAGGGCAAAACGATATCACAGCTGGATTCAAAAAAGAAAATGACGTACAGTGTAAGACAGAGGAGGATGAAAGGAAGAATAGCTTTGTATCAAGTTGCCCTTTTTATCAGTTCAGGTGGTGATACGAAACTTGACGCCATCCCTGTGAAAGATGTCAACGTTCAGGGAGTTATTGAGAAGTCCCCTTATTCTGGTCTGTGAAAGCTAATTAATGTAACAGATAATCAGTTTCAGTTGACGATCATGATTTTCATATCTTTGTGCTAGTGTTAATTCTAAAAATTTTGTTGAAATATTCCAACCAACAGTCGCATGAAGGCACAATTTTTAACGTACATTTACATGAGCATATTCCACAGTGAATATTGCTAGTAGCTATTAGAGTAACAGACAAATTTAAGTGCAGATTTAATATTTTGAAGTTTGCCTCCTAGATAACTACAGAACAGTACAGGTGCGACAACTGAAAGCCAGAGCCATACATCGAGAGAAGTGGCAGCCTAATAACAGACAAAAATATTTAGTGCTGACGAAACATGTCTTGTTTATCAGTGGATGAATATTTTAATTTGTGACTAACTCCTTCTCTCGTTTACCATTATAACTAAATTTGTGTCATGAACAGCATTTGATAATATTGTCAAACAAGTTGGTGGATTCTAAGATACATCCAGATTGCCCTACAACATAATAGTGTGTCGTGAAATAACGCCAAAAACCATCCACGTTGTACAAAATAAATCTTTCAATGTGCACTCTCACGTTACTTTGTCATTTAAAGGATATATTTTATCGCAGATGTGAAATGTGGAAAGACCGTATATTATTTTTTGTTTGTTTGAAGGTTAAAATGAAATAAGTCGACACAGAAAAAACTACATATAAAGATCTGTATATTATCAGCGTGGAAAATTATATTTCTGTCATTGTAATCAAGTTTCTGAGCTATACCTAATAGATAATACCGAAGAACCTAAAAGATGTAAAATACAACAAACAGGGCTCTGAAAAGTCTTTACTTAATTCAGTTTCCTTCATTTTACACTGTATTTCGTGGAAGCCTCAGCTTCAATACCGTTTCCACTAATTATGATTGTCAATGGTATAAAAAGTTGTATCTGTTATTCTCTTTTCTTTATTTCTTCAATGCAAAGTCGTAATTCAGATATGTTTGTGTCATTGATGCAGTACATTTATCGTATACATTTATCTATAATTATAGAAAGCATGAAATATTTACATCCCAAACACACAATCTCTATCAAAAAGTAAAAATTTCAATCGCTCATGGGATTAGGACATGTAATTATGTGATGCTGCTACCATACCTTCTATTTCGGTAAACCAAACAAAACAACCATGAGAGATCGAGTACTTGTATTTCTTTGATTAAGTGAACTTTTTACAATGGAATACTATACATTTTATAAGAGCTATACCCATTTCCATCCTATAATCTTCCACGCCTAATACATTCATAAATTATATCGAAATTACTTGAACGTGTAGTTGGTAACATTTTTTTTAATGACTAACATCATACTAAGAGAATGCCATCTTGTGGACGATAATGGTACTATGCCTTGTTACATTCCACAGTGAAGGAGAGGTATATAAAATTTTGTTGTGTTCTGTGTCAGAAAAAGATCTTGACCAGTGATTCTAAGTAAAGAGGATTAACTTTCATGGTTATGCTGATGAATAATACGTGCTTCTGGGTAGGCTACATTTATTGCCTAGCATATTGAATGATTAGTGTATTAGAATATGGCCCAAAAAACAGGACAATTAATGATTTTGCACAATGGATAACGCAAGACAAAAAGAGCACATTATGAAAAGCAGTGATACGAAAGATGCATCACATCTCTTTTCCGCTCATGTCTCTCTTTGAAAAAAAAAAAAAGTAATTTTACATGTGCATTGGTCTTTCGGGAATAAATGCATGTGCATATCTGGGAAAAGACAGGATTGATAGCAAAACCATTTACAAATATGGTAAAATATTTTATCATGAAGGATAACAATTTATTCAAGCCATAACATCGGATTACCATCGACAAAACTTCAAAACGCGTTTGTCAAGTGAGATTTTCAAAGTGCAGACAATACCACACAATTTTACAATTTGACTTATGATTCCATTTTTTAATTCATTGATCATTGGGAGAGGGGGAAGGGGGTTTGTCCCTTAGCATATATCGGGATTATCAATATAGTACACTGAGGATACACAAAACATTGTGAGAGGAATCGACTTCATGGTCGAGACATCAAAGTTAGAGACCATGGGGTAAGGATCATTTACATTCAAATGCATTCATACCGTGCGAGAATGGGCGACAGTCAGTGCTAAGATCAACTCCCACTGAGACAAGCTAAGAATGACTAGAGAGAGTATCTAGCGATATCAGTTCAAAGACGCAAGGTCGCAAAATTTTCGTTAAAAATAAAAGGAACAGTCAACGAATAGTAAATAACTATAGACGTAGGTTTTCGTCAGAGACACAACATTACATTCTAAAACAATGAAGAGCACGGATTAAATGGCTCTAACCACTATGGGACTTAACACCTGAGATCATCAGTCCCCTAGACTTAGAACTACTTAAAGCTAACTAACCTAAGGACATCACACACATCCATGCCCGAGGCAGGATTCTAACCTAATAGAGGAATGTAGTCTTCCGCCCCTGCTGTTGTCAATACGTGGAAGAATCAACGACGGAAATAAAGGTTCAAGGGTGACATTAAAATTCAAGGTGAAAATATATCAATGTTAAGATGCGCTGATGACGTTGCTATCCTCAGTGAAAGTGAAGAAGAAATACAGGACGTTCTTAATGGAAATAACAGTCTAATAAGTACAGCATATGGACTGAAAGTAAACCAGAAAAAGACGAAAGTAATGAGAAGAAGCAGAAATGAGAACAGAGGGAAATTTAACATCATAGTTGGTGATCACTAAGTAGATAAAGTTAAGGAGGACGCAGAAAGCACACTGGCACTGGCAATAAGAGCATTCCTGGCCTACTAATATCAGAAAGAGGCCTGAATTTGGGGAAAAAATTTCTGAAAATGTACGCTTGGAGCACAGCACTGCATAGCAGTGAGATATGGGCAGAGGGAAAACCGGAACAGAAGAGAACAGAAGCATCTGAGATGTGGTGCTGCGGAAGAATGTTGAAAATTAGGTGGAGTGGTAAGGTAGGGGATGAGGAGGTTTTCCGCAAAATAGGCGAGGAAATGAATATATGAAAATCATGGTCAAGAAGAAGAAACCGGATGATAGGACATCTGTTAAGACACGAGGGAATAGCTTTCACGGTAGCACAGGGAGATGTAGATGGAAAAATTATAAATGAAGAGCGAGATTGGAATACATCCAGCAAATAATTGAGGACGTAGCTTGCAAGTTCTACTTGGAAATAAAAATGTTGCCACAGGATTGGAATTCGTGGTGGGCCTCATCATGCCAGTCAGAAGACTGATGACTAAAATATAAACAACAAGGCCTCGTTATCTGAGTACTATATTATCACAACACTTGGGTTCTAAGGGACAAATAAGATGATGTCAGACTTGCGTTTTCAGGTATTCTTTATAATATTGCGATCTATTAAAAGCGCCTTGGGAAAAACTATACAATGCCGCTAGCGTTCCAGTACCAAATAAGGTACTAAATGTTAATCACTCTCAGTTATACCAGGGCTGGCATGGAAGGTGGTGGTACTGCATTCTGGTGCAGAGTTTCCATTACTTGGGCAGCAACGGCAACAAGATGCCCTTATCGAGATCTGCCTCAACTGCTGCCACTTGCTTCTTGGCTAGAGGAACACTGCGATTCTCGCTGCAATCACATATACAATAATTTTGTACAACATTTTACAAAACACGGTAAAAATTTAGGTACGATCATGGTTACGCATACTCCATTGGAGTGGTACATAAAGAGGAGGTCAACATATGCATCTTATCCCAACTTTTACATATATGTTACTCATAAAAGACACACAAGATGTTTACAGTGATGTCTCACAGTATATAATGTGAAATGGATAATGGTGAAGGACGAAGGGAAGGTTTGATCAACACCATTATTATTCTCAGTCAGCGGTATCACATAACCAAAATGCTAACTAAATATGTGTGTTCCACATTGTACCATTCACACCTTCCGAGATTATGTCCCCATGTCGGAACAACTGCTACTCATTCTCAGCAACTTGTTAATATTATGAGATGGGTTGCTACTTACAACGTAGTGGAAATGTTGCTTTGCAGACAGCCACAACAAAAATACAACTAACCATGTAAGCTTTCGGCCAAAAAGTCTTCTACTGAACTTAGTGAACATACAAACATGGATGCAAATGTAACTGTCACATGTGTGTAAGAGTTGCATTTACATAAATGTGTGCGTGTGTGTGTGTGTGTATGTGTGTGTGTTGTCTCACTCAGAAGAAAGCACTTTGGCCGAAAGCAGTCTTTTGTTGTGCCTGTCTGAAATTCAACTTCCACTACATGGTGAGTATAGATTTGTCCATTTCATAATTGTCGTTATTCCATCCTGGATTTTCCATTGTTTGATTTCAATAACTTGTTAATGTTATCTAGTTTCATTCGCATCTGCAATCTGCACCATTACACTACTGCTACTACTACTACTACTACTACTACCACTATGACTCAGATCAAAACTTTGACAATTTCCCACATCTGTGACTGTGTTCTGTCTATACTAATAACACATCTGTGGAGCTGTCATATCTTTCTGTTTTTCCTTTGAACACACTTCTCTAAAGCTACTAGACGAATTTCCATGGTGTTTTCGCAGGTAACCAGAACATAGCTTGGTGCTCCATACTGCCTTTATTTCATGAACATCGGAGTACGAAAAAAATTGTGATTTGAGGTTTTATTCAAAACCACCGTATCTGTCTGATTGTAGATTTAAATACGCTAATCTGTTTCATGTGATCTTCACAGGTACTTTGAGATTATCTTGGAAACACCATAGAGACTTTATTCCACCAAAATCGGCTCATGGCGAAAAGAGATACTTTAACCGAAATTTTTATCCGTACCAATATTACAAATACCAAAGTAACTCTGTCTGTTACGTTTTCATGACTAATACGCTAAACCGATTTCGATAAAGTTTGTTATGGAGATAGCCTGAAACCTGAGGAAGAAAATAAGTTACTTCACAAAGTGCTTAGTAGAAGATAGTTATTGATCTGAAGAATATTTTGCAAATTAGGGAAAAATATTTACTCTTCTAAAAAGCTACTTACTCTTCGGCTTGAAATCTTTACCAAATTATGCTTCTACTGGTTAATCTGTGCAACGTGATACTATTCATAGTAGTGAATACAATGATTGTTCAGTCTTCAGTCTCTTTAATCCATACTTCTATACTATTTGTAGCATGGTGGAAATGTTGTATTGCTACTTAAATGTCATTATGCATAGATCTTGCTCCTGCCCACGCCCGTCTTTATGCATTGTTCGGCAGCGACAGTACGCATGCGGACGCGTTGTGCATTGGGACAGGTTGGGAGGTGGGAGACCAGACCACATCACGAGCTATGCTTATCCAAACACGGAGACACGTGGGGGCAGCTGATGTTAGTGAACGTTAAGTAGCTTACTTACTTGCGATCACTCACAACAACCAAACTAATGGTACGCGAGCATAGCCAAATGTAACAGCTCGTCTATACGAATAATAAAACTGTAAGACCGTCGTGTTTATCTGTTTCTTTGAGTCTGCTGATTTCCGAAACTAGCAGACGAATTTTTCCGGTGTTTTCACAGATGACATAAGTGTAAATTGGGAAAACGTATAGGCCCCATTTCATCAAAATCGTTTTGCAGAAAAGAATGACATCGCGATTTAAAATTTTATCTAGAACCGTAGTGTCTCTCTGTTCAAACACGCTAAATTCCAAAACTACTACACAAATTTTTGTGGTGTTTTGACAGGTAACTTAAGCGTAGCTTGGAGCAACAATAGTCTTTGTTTCATCAAAATTAGATCACAGGAAGATAGATATCGTGATTTATAGTTTCGTCTAAAACCATCGTGCCTGTCTGTTTGTCTTCCTGACCAAACTAATCTCCAAAACTGCCAGACGGATGCTCATGGGGTTTTCACAGGCAACTTGTCAATGGCTTGGAGCGATGTATAAGGTTTATTGTATCAAAATAGGATCATAAAAAATATACCATCATTTAAAGGCTTATCTAAAATTGCTTATCTTAGTAGGACCAATATACAGTGCCCTCTTCTTATCTCGGTGACAGATGTATTTTCGGAAGTATACGTCAGTGACAGATTTAAACGCCGCACTCTTATCCCTATGGAAACAAACTAAAAGTGAATTTACTTGGCCAGGACATAAGGGTATAGTGAGCTGGCTTTGTGTGTTAAAATCTTAACGACGTTACTGGACTTCTTACGATATGTTTTATTTATTTATTTGCTTGATAGGGAATAATCATGTTTGCTTTGTGATTTGAGTCCCAACTCATTACGTTTAGATTTCGTTTATTTACGAATGAAAACGAGTAGAAAACGGTCGAGTCCTTCTGAATACACCAGAATGACTTGAAGACTGGGGACTATGTGGTCTCAGTAATCCACTGAGAATGGTGAGACGAGACTTCCTGTGGCTCGAGAACATCAGGTCTTAACTCTCTCTTTAGATATGCCTTCCGAAAGCGAGACGTGAAACACTTTTTGCACGGCGAGCTCTACGCGGTTCTCTCCTGTATGAGTCAAGCAAACAAGCTCTTCGTTCCTGTCCCTAATCGTACTACCTGAAACGTTGAGTACAAAGAAGTTTTATAAGTTAAAAATAAATTCGAAGACTACGAAGTCTGGGACACAGCCATAGATAAATACTCAGATGATGCCGGGTTTCTCATCTTCTCAACAGTAATAATCTAGTACCCGGTTAGACACAGTGGTTGGTTTGACAAACAGAGAAACAACTGCACATAGCAATACAATAAACGATATACATTTCACACAAAAGTTAATTATTGTGCTAATAAATTTGTCGACTAATGTGAATCAGTCTGTATAAGGTTCCACAACGTCATCGGTCAAGCCACAACCAAAAAATGGTTCAAATGGCTCTGAGCACTATGGGACTTAACATCTATGGTCATCAGTCCCCTAGAACTTAGAACTACTTAAACATAACTAACCTAAGGACAGCACACAACACCCAGCCATCAGCAGGCAGAGAAAATCCCTGACCCCGCCGGGAATCGAACCTGGGAACCCGGACGTGGGAAGCGAGAACGCTACCGCACGACCACGAGATGCGGGCAGGCCACAACCAGAACAACAGTAGTAATCAACACCTTTTATAGATATACCTAAAACAAGTAAAAATACCACTTCATTATGAGCCCTCATTCTTCTTACCATTGATAAAAAACCGGACGTTGTACAAATAATTGTCTAATTTCACCTCTTCCTTTTCATCGTCTCCATTCCTCTGGTGGACTCTCGAGTGTGTCGAGAAGTGGAGAAAAACAAGCCTAATTATACTACCAATTTTGCCTAAAGTTACGTGAGTGATCCACGTCCACGAACTCTCCGGTTTTGTTTCTCTAATACTCGCTTCTCAATTGCAAGGAACATTCAAAGGTAATACAGGCCAGCACATAATAAATTACTAATAGTATACTCCGTGTTCTTCAGCCACCCGTCAGCATCTCATCTCGCTGATTAATTATTCCTCGCCCTGTTCCATCGGTGCTTCTCAATGCCGTTACCCTCAGCGACACTTATGGCGCGAATCTACGTTAAGTTCTCTGTCCCTCTATAAGCTCTACATGCTATCTACGTAGCTATCCTTCCTAATAGTATTTCATTACTGTTACCCGTTTAGAAATTCACTCGCGAATTACTCTCACGTACTCTCACGCCAACAACTTCGCAATATGAATACAATTGCGGTCTGACCACACAATAATGATATGTAACAAAATGCATAATCTCTGTCTTGGGTAATGTATGTTCCAGGACAGAAATGAGAAACATAATGCACAGTAACTGATACTGAAGCGCCAAAGGTACTTCATAGAAATGCGTATTCAAATACACATATATGTAAAAATGCAGAATACGGCGCTGCGTCGGTAACGCCTATATAAGACCACAATTGTCTGGCGCAGTACTTGGATCTGTTACTGTTGCTAGAATGGCATGTTATCAAGATTTAAGTGAGTTTGAACGTGGGGACACAGCATCTCCGAGGTAGCGATGAAGTGGAAATTTTCCCGTTCGACCATTTAGCGAATGTACCGTGAATATCAGGAATCCGGTAAAACATCAAACCCGCGACATCGGTGCAGCGGAAAAATATCCTGTAAGAACGGAACCAACGAAAACTGAAGAGAATCGTTCAACGTGACACAAGTTCAACCCATCGGCAAATTGCACAAGGCCCACTCGCATACCCTTGATGACTGCACGACCCAAAGCCTTACCCTCGCCTGGCCCCGCCAGCACCGACGGTGGACTATTGGCAACTGGAAGCATGTTGTCCAGTCGGACGAATCTCGTTTCGAATTGTATCGAGCGGATGGACTTATACGGATATGAAGACAACCTCATGAATCCATGGACCTTGAATTTCTCAGAGGGCCGAACGGGATTAGCCGAGCGGTCTCAGGGGCTGCAGTCATGGACTGTGCGGCTGGTCCCGGCGGAGATTCGAGTCCTCCATCGGGCATGGGTGCGTGTGTTTTTCCTAAGGATAATTTAGGTTAAGTAGTGTGTAGGTTTAGGGACTGATGACCTTAGCAGTAAAGTCCCTTAAGATTTCACACACATTTGAACATTTTGTCTCAGAGGACTGCCCAAGTTGGTGCAGACTCTGTAGTAGTGTGGGGCGTGTGCAGTTGGAGTGATATGGGAATCCTGATGCCTCTAGATAAGACTCTGACAGGTAACACTACGTAAGCATCCTGTCTAATCATCGGCATTCATTAATGTCCGTTGGCATCCCGATGGGCTTAGCAATTCCAGCAGTACAGTGCAACATCCTACACGCCCAGAATTGCTAGAGGGCGGTTCAAGGAACACGCTTCTGACTTTAAACACTTCTGCTACCACCAAACTCCACAGACAAGAACATTATTGAGCATATCTGGGATGCCTTGCAACGTGCTGTTCAGAAGAGATATCCACCCTCTCGTTCTCTTACTGAATTATGGACAGCCCAGCAGGTTTCATGGTATCAATTCGCTCCAGACATTAGTCGAATCCCTGCCACGTCATGTTGCGGCACTTCTGCGTGCTGCGGAGGCCCTACACGATGTTACGCAAGTGTACCATTTCATTTGGCTATTCAGCGTAACTATAATTCAAAAGGAACCATTATCATGAAATTTAAAGATGCATCTCTTCTTTAACAATTCTGAAATTTATTACGATGTGTAAGCCACGCGGTTTCTTTTTCTGTAATCAAGTCTCAAACTCAACTGCATTCTAAAGTACATCTCTCATGACACGAAAAGGACGAGTATATATGTTTAAGAACATGTTAGACAGGGAGCTATGTTTCTTTGATAGTTGAGGATTTGACCAACACCTTATTTCCTAATGGCAAGTCCAGTTCCCGCAACTACCGCTTCAGTCTGCCTTTTTTTCCATCTCAAACAGTAAATATCTTTATCTACATACATTTCTACTTCGATACGTATATCCATGTACAGACAAAAGGAAAACTAAAAAAGCAAAGCTTATGATATAGTTTTTAAGAATAACTCCATTTTATTGCTAGTATTTTGTCAACTAAATGTTAGTTCCGAGTACAAGTCATTGCCTTAATGCCGGAGGCTATTTCTGACGTTGTACGCCAGCTCGAACATCATATGACGCCGTTCTTTGGAGTCACGGTCGGTTTGTGAGCGAGCTCGTTGACATCTCTCTCACAACTTCGGTGCATTATTCCTGCACAGGCACTCATTTCTCTCCTTCTACATATCGTGAAACAACGTGAAATCAGCAATGAAGCCCCGTTTATCTCTGTGCCGCTAAACATGCAAAGTATATGTGGCTGAACATGCGACCTCACACCGTCACAACTTTTTACAACACGAATTATTACCGCTGACTACTGAAGAGATCGAATTGCAGCCCTTAATTTCGTCTGTAAGTTCGGACTGCGCCTCTGTTTCCTGCAATGTCACAACACGCAATAGACCTACAAAAAATATGCATTCTGGATGCACTCAAAAAACTGACATTATCCTTACCATTGTTTTTACTGATTTTATACTGCCTTACACGTATCAGCCTTACGCCATAGGCTCTTTAACAGAATCGCGTTAAATGGCACCAGTGAAAATCACTTTGGTACAGTTACATAAAACGTAAAAACGGAAGAAGCAGTATTCTGTGATAAAAGAATGATAAAGTACATCAAATGGACATCGTAAAAAACGAATAGAGGTAAAACTCACCAAAATATCTTAGTTAAAGGGAAACTGAATCCGTCAATCATGGATACAAAGTATCTGGTCCACATTCATTCATGACATTTGACTGCAAACTGCCTCACTGTACACATCGAAGTGTAAGGTGAAGATGACCGCCAGATAACATTACTACATGGCGTTTATGAAGACTTAATATTTTGAAATACATAAATTCTGGCACAACTGGTTCATACAGTGTTGTTTTCAATAAGAAATAATAGTATATCGCATCTGTTAGATCAATCAGTTTATTATCTATGAAATATCTATCTCTGAAGAATACTGGCGAAAAGTAACGCTGCAAGAAGGCGTCAGTGTATAAAAATGTAATTATAATTCGTGAACATCTAACGTGTTCAATAAAACAATAAATTACAACAGATGCATAATATAGTATCCAGAAATGCGTATATAAAACTTTTAAAATCAATATACTGGTTTCCTTACCATAACATAAAACAAACATACGATGTTACACACAGAATGACAGGAAGCGTATTTACTGAGTAACAATTTTGCATTGACAGGCGGCAGGATATATATATATATATATATATATATATATATATATATATATATATATATATATATATATATTGCTGACTGCCCACTTATAGACAGGTGACTCCACGTCATCAGGAGGACCTCCGAAGATATCCAGCGCAGTTTTCGACGAAACGTTAAGAACTGAAAAGTTTCTGTAACCACAGCCGGAATATTCAAGAGCAGCTATAACCCCCGGTCGTGAAAGCCGTCACTGTGTCGTTCTTGTATAGTAGGTTGCACACTGAGCATGGTCACAAGATTTAGCAAATGCGAGTGCCTTACTACTTATCTTAAGCTATATATTAAATACACACTCATTTGCTGTATTCCTATCGTCAGATACATTACATTCTGTATATTCTTTATATGCTGATGCCTGTCTCTGCAAAACTGTTAGATGCTAAATATGCTTCCTGCCATTTCCCGTGTTACACTCTATAATTGTTTTATGTTATGTGTGGAATACTAGTTTATGGATTTTAACAGTTTTATATATTTACTTCTGAATGCTAAATTCGCATCTGTTGAAATTTATTATTTTATTGAACATGCTAGTTGTTCACGTATTTTAACTGCATTTTTATACATTGGCCACTGCTTGCGGTGATAGTTTTCACCATTCTCCTTGCACCACATAGATATTTGTTCGATAATAAACTGGTTAATGAAATAGATATATTATACTGTTAGTAGTCATTTAAAACTATTGTATCACTCAATTGTAGCAGTATTTCTGTGTTTCGAGACATATAGTTTTCATAAACGTCGTGTAGTGTTGCTGTCTGAGGGTCTTCTTCACTTAATACTTCTGTGTGTAGAGTGAGCCAGTTTGCACTCAATTGTCATCAAGGAATGTGGACCGGATCCTTTGCATCTATGTTTGGGGAATTTAATTACAGGTGTTTTGGTGAGTTTTATTTTCGTCCGTTTTTTTTTCGACGTCCATTTCATGTACTTTATGAATGTTTTCTCGCAGAGTACTTGCTTCTTCCGTTTTTACGAAGTATATTTCATGTAACTGTACCAACATGTTTTCGCTGATACCATTTCATGTGCTTCTCTTGTAGAGCCTATGAGAATGGTAAAGGCTGAAATCCGCAAGGCAGTAAAAAATCAATAAAAACATTTGTCAAGGCTAATATCAGTTTCTGAGTGGAATAAAGATGGCCGCAAAATCTCATAAAGCCATGCATTTCGCTGCTGAGATTCTGAATACAACTCTTATCACTCTCATCTGCGCTGCCAGCGATGCTTTCTCATATGCGGTACAAACTTGATCCATTCGAAACTGTTACTATCAACACACACTCAACTTCCAATTGTAGTTGTTCTCGTACTTTCTCATCTACATTTGTTAGACTTGGTTCGTCTAACTACTTTGTCCTTGGTCATCTCGTCTTGAAGTTCTATGGAGAAGCAGCATTTTGCGACTGTAGACTCTCATGCACCCTGCACGCTCACAGTTTGAGTAAACAGCTCTTCACTGCGTATATAACATTCCTCGAATGCGTTTTCGTGAGGCAGTAGTTCACTCTCAGAAAAATTCTTACCAAAAGGTTCCGTGGTGCAGTGGCTTTCTACAGTTGTGGATGCTGAATTTTGCCATACACTTGCGAACTGTTCATTAAATTCTTCGCACTGTTCACCCCCTCAAGTGGCTCGATTATCGTTCTTATCAAATAACTCAACAACTGACTCTTCGTCCCCGAAACTGTTTCCTTATCCACTGATTTGCAACATGGCTTTCAGCAAAGACTGCATCTCTTATGGCGCCCAATTCACCAGACCATTTATTCTGAGCAGCTAGTTTCTCGAAGTTCCCCGTTGATCTTTCTTTTGGTCGCAGAGCTTTTTTCTTAGCCCCTTTAGACTCTCTTTTGCATGTCAAACGCTTTTTCGATATTGTTCCATATACTCCGCAGAAGCAACATCAGTACATTAGTCAGCAGGAGAGTCAAAATAGGCGTTGTTTCCGCTGCGTCAATGCGGGCTGGCGACACTTCCCTATTAGGACCTCCTCTTGGTTGCTTATATGTGTTTATGTTGAGCGGTTTCGCTGACGGAATTGCTAAACTGAGTCCATCCACAAGAGCGGTGTCCTCAAAAACGATCATAATACCTGATTTACTGGTTCCGATTGATAATCCATGTACAGTCAGTTCAAGGTCAGTTGTATCTGCAATTATATGTTCACTGAACTGCTCATCCTTCGCAAACGCGACACTCTGCTTGTCCATAGCAACTGAACTTTTAGTCCTGGAAGCCGGCCGGTGTGGCCGAGCGGTTCTAGGCGCTACAGTCTGGAACCTGTGACATTACAGCCTTTATCACTGCGATTTTTAACATGTAAAAGTTTTTTTTTTCTGTATTTGCGTCAGTATGTGCGAACTTCTAACATATACCAATGAATGTTGTAACCAGATATCTTCTGTGAATGTGTTGCGAGTCGGATGCAAAAGTATTGTGCTCCATACTGATATAATCATTTTATTGTAAATTTAAGAGTTTAAGTGATTGAAAAATATATGTAGCCACAAACAAGCGAGAATGTGTATCATGAAAATTCGCTCCACCGCCACAATGGGTGGCCATGTTAATGTAAGTTTCCGTTTCATAATATAATACTTGAAGCCTTGAAGTTTATTTAATTTCCAAGAAAATCTCTCAACTTTATTTTCATTAATTATACTTGTGATAATCTTTTCTGTTTAAAAGATTTATGCAGCTTATGATCCAGCGTGTGTTCTGTCGGAACAGGAGGCTGTTGTGACGACATCGTTATAGTATTTATTCCAAGTTCTTTCAGTTCCGTTTATATGTTCGTACAAATCCAATTAGTTGGTCCCTTAGGTTTCTTTCATGTAACTTCCGTCTGTTTTCTCCGCGCGATCTTCCTCCGAAAAAAAATTTCTGTTCATTTTTTTTTTAGTAATTTACGATATCGCGAAGGAGAAAAGACAGCCGCCTCCTGCTCCGAACGGAACACCACGACTTTTCTAACGTCGGAGAGTACCGCACGAATTTTCCGCTAAAAGGTAATAGAATTTCTTAAAGCTGGGTCAATTACACATGTTGCTGCTGTTCTCCGACAAATCTGGTGTGATTAATAGTAATTTATTCAGTCACGACAAAAAGAACCAATTTTATTTTTACCAAAGCAACAAAGCTTTCAATTAAATTACTAGAAAAAAAATCATACCAGATCTGGCGCCCGAACAGGGACTTGACTAAAAATATTGAAAGTGTCACGGTACTAATGTATGATTGTCTTATTTCATGTATCGCTCGTTGGAACCCAATGCTGCATAAAATTGCGGATAAGCAATAAATATACGCAATCTTGAAGGACGCGGTATTTACACAAATATCTTGGGATTTAATAAGACGCAGATTTGCAGTTTTGAAGACAACGCCGAGTGAGTACCAAATTTTCGTTTGTCATAGTTCTGTCTAAAGAGTAGCTCATTGACCTTCAAATTCGACCTCACTCTATCCTTTCTGTAGCTTAACGTAAAAAACCATTTTTTTTTCTATGTAAATATTTGAACATTTTCTGTAACCTTTTGCTTGGCCTATTTGTTTTATACTGTAGTTAGTATTCTCGTGTAAGTTCAAGATGGATGCCATTTCAGTCTTTTCTGTGTAACAGCGTTGGCAATCAATTGTTTCAACGGCGTTGACTCCATCTTGTCTTTTTGCTACAGACGTGTGTCAGTTATTACCCACGTAACATTAGACATTTGACGAACGCGCCGCGACTTTAACTTGCGCGGCAAGAATAATTGACAATCAGAATTTCAGTTGGCAGTACCCATTTTAAGTTGGCAATAGTTGAATTTCATTATGGCGGACGGACAATCGAGCGCGAACTCTGCAGACGAAAGCGACGGCACTGTTAACAAACATTACCGACTCCGCTCACGTGGAACGACGGCCAGGACAGACGACAGACAAGAGGTAGCTAACGTGGACGACACTCAGCAGGAAACACCCACCTCCCCGATAACGGTATCAGTTGACATTGTCAAAATGTTACAGGAATTGATACTAGACAGACAGGAGAGGGAACAGCGCGAACGTGATCGCGAACAACGTGAGAAAGACAGAGACAAGTTTTTATCAGAGCTGAAAACGGATATGACAACACAGATTGACTCAGTTAGGAATGACGTAAATACCATCATTGATGCGAAAGTAGGTACCCTCACTACGCAAGTAGGCTCTCTCACAGCACAGATAGATTCGGTTAAGGGTGACGTCACGGCACAGATAGATTCGGTTAAGGGTGACGTCACGGCACAGATAGATTCGGTTAAGGGTGACGTCACGGAGCAAGTAACCACTTTGACAACCCAGATAAGCACTCTGAATAAAAAAATTGATAACATTGGTCAGAATCTCACAACTCAAATCGAAGCGGGTCGCAAAGAAACCGATTCGGTAAAACTTGCGTATAAAACAGTTGCACGACAGGTAGACGAGTTAGCGACAGCGGTAGCCACTGTAGAATCAAAAGTAAGTGCAATGGCGAATGACATTTCGGACCGAACTATTGACGAAAGAGTTAACAGTAGTGTTGCTTCGCACACTAAAGCACTTACCGAACATTACAAAGAATGGATTGATGTACAAGAGAAGCTAGTTGAGGAGAAGGTTACACGTGACTTGAAAGATGTTGTTAAATCCGCAACCTTAGACATATTATCTGCACCCGGCAGTTCAGGAGACACTGTTTGTACTGAACTAGGCCAAATTAGACGAGTGTTTACCCGGGATTTGCCGGAATGGCGGAAGCAAGTAACAGATGAGTTATCCGACCTGAAACAGCAAATTCAAACACTACAGTATGATAACCAGAGTGACGGGAAACACTCACTACCTTCTGAGCCAGATGAACATCAATACCAGACAACACAACAACACAACACACCACAGTACATTCCGCGACTGAAAAATGAATTTAACGATTCACACAACAACACTGAACAATTGACACTCACAACCCTCATGAAAGAGGAGAGTGTATTGAAACACAGAGTTTTTCAACCATTCCAACCGGAAAAGATAAATATTCATCCAGTCGTTCTCCTAAAGAACTTTTCAGGAGTCTTTCCAGCTGCCTGGAATGACAAACAGAGAATACAATTCATTACCGGATACATACAAGGAGAAAGTGCTATATGGGGAACCGAGATGGTTGATAAGTGCAAAACATTTAGCGGGTTTGAGAAAAACTTTTTAAGCAAATTTTGGAGCGCAGGTGTTCAGCAACGCCTACGCAAAGAGGTCTATAACGCCGAACCTTTCCATTCGAACAGTGGCGGACTTCGCCGGTACTTTGAAAAGTACTTGAGAAAGATACAATATTGGGACACTCCCATAACAACAAAAGATGTTATTATGATCCTTAAGTCAAAACTACCCATTTCCATACGCGAAAAATTAGTGAACGTGTCAGAGGAAGATCAGGACGCATTTTTATCCGTCCTTGATTCGCTCGATCTTATACACGAAGACGCGCGTGCGAATGCTAACCGTAAGAACAACAACGCAGGCACGTATTCGAATGGAAACGGTAGTAATGGAAATGGTTCACACGAAACACAATACGGAAACAAACAGTACAATAACCGCAATAGAGGCTGAAACAATGGTCACCGTAATGGTAAACCCAAAAACAAGCATTACGGCAACCAGCGGTACAATCCAATATACAACACGCAACAACAGTATTACGGGAATGCCCCATACCAATCAAACAATAACGGTAGTAACTTCTACCAGAATGGGAACAAATACAAGGGTAAACGTTGCAACAATCAAAATTGCGGAGGTCAGCTACCTCCACCACAACCCTATGGGCAGCCACAACACCAGCAACAACAGCAATACACGCCTCAGCAACAACCATTCATGGAACAACAACAGTACACGCCACCACAACAGGACTTTAGATACAATAACAATAAACCAAGGAAACAATACAATCCACCGGTATATTTTACGCAGGCAAGTAATGTACCGATTTTTCAGCCTGGTAATCAAGTGCATTACCAACAAGGGTTTGATACAAATCAACACACACAATGGGTAAAAAACCAGCGAGAATGGTCAAGTGATGTGACAGAAGAATCAAATCAGTCGCATCACAAGAAAGCGGAAAACTAAAGGTGCTTTTACGGACACATTTTAAGCCATCGAAGTTGTTGAAAAGAAATCGGAAATGGAGGCTATTGTACGACGGACCATTTGTAGTAATTAGAAAACCACATACAGGATGTTATCTAATAGCGGATCCAGCATCTGGCAGAATTAAAGGATTGTATCACCACCAGGATCTCAAGAAGTATAACGAGGCAAAGTAACGAGCAAAGGAACATTAGCCTAAGGTTTAACCTGTGAAACACCTCGGTATTCAAACACACCAATACGAGTACTCACACTTTGGCGAAAAAACTATGGAGGTAATTGAAGATTTGATTTATTATGGCGTACGAAAAAGAAAGCACATTCCATTTGAGAGGATAGATTCTCAGTTAGTTTTAAGTTAGTCATAGGTGTAAGCAGCCCAAGTTGGCTGTTGGCATTGAGGAATGCCGATATTGGTGGAAGGAGATACGGAAGGAAGTAGCAGATTGCCACCTTCCAACTCCTACGAATATATATGTATGTGAAATATTAGGTTAAGCAATTTCTTTTTCAGCCCTCAAGATGGAATGTTAGTCTTTAAGTGGACAGAGTACAGCCTATTGCGTGTAAACTGTGCGTTATTGTAACACCGCCATGAACTATACCTTTTGTTAGCGCGATCTTTAGAATTAAACAGATTTGTGTAGCCAAGTGTTTGAACTGTCAAAAGCAGTAAATACCAGGGAGAGAGATTATCACGTAGTATTTGATAGTTTTCAGGAGATTCAATCTCAGATTCAAAGTATCATCTACGAACAGTAAGCCTCATAAAGATTTAATAGCTAAGCAATAAAGCATTTCCTTTATTCTGTTTTACAACAGCTGTTAGGTCATGTAGTCGAGAGTGCCACTACATGGAAACATATACGTCGTACTGACAAGTCTGAAGTATTCCTGATGGTAAACGTTTCTTCTTTAAACATGTAAGGTGCACTAAAGTAATTAGTTATTTCACAGCCAAGTCCGACAAGCGCCCAGAAGGAAGCGTGATAAACTAGAAAGCTGTCACCAGATATGACTCACATTATAATAATAAAACTAAGATCTGATATTAGATTAAAGAATAGCCACTTGAAGGCACACGTGACGCATGTCATGCATCTAAGGTCACAAAAAAAAAAAAAAAAATATCCTAGTGTAGTTGTGCTAGAATTTGTATATGTATATAGTATATTTATGTTCATATTTGATCCTCTCCTCTTCCACTTCCCCATCCTATCCCATTAAAAAAAAGTGAGGATTAGAATTTGACAGGCTCATCTGAGTGCTCTTTAGACGGTTGAAGTGGAAACGAAATTTGTGGGAGAGATCCGTTAGCGAAAGTTTTGTTCTAATCGCGTATCGCGAGTAGCAATGTTGAGAGATTATAATACATTCCGCGAGTAGTACTTGCAGCCAGTAACTTTATGAAGCATGAATCTTCCGGAGAGAAATGCATGAGTATGCTCGACCAGTAGAGACAGAATTTGTTCAATCTGTGCTCTACATAAACAGTGACACTAAATTTTGAGGAGAAACGAAATAACAAGCTGCTTAAAAGATTTGTTTTAAAAAAATTTATTTACCTTTGTAAAAGGGAGAGAGAATAACCGAAATAATCGTGCCTTGATGCACAAGTAGTGGTATTCAATACGCTAATCCGGCGTGGCGTGACTGAAAAGGTTAACAGAATTTTGTGACTGTAAGCAAACTTAAGAAATGTATGTATGTATGTATGTATGTATGTCATTTATGGACATTGTTTAATCTTGTAATGTATTTACCTGTGAGTAACTTGAACTGTGAAATCACAATGTGAGATGGGAGATGTGAATTTGCAGACACTCTAAGACGTTCTAAACAAAATGCGAGTGATAAAGTGTACAAAATACGTGTGCAGTGACATGTGTACACGCAAGTGCAGGTAGTGACAGCGATCACAGCAAAGCATTTTGCAAACTATATGTAAAACGCTGGCTTCACTTACCTGTGTGTAAGCAGCATGGCAGGTCGCAGGGACTGTCGTGTGAAATCCTCGAAACAGACGATGGTATTTTCTACCCAAGTTTTCGATACGCCGATCGACGATGGAGAAAGGACACTAGACGTGTGTTTTCCGCGCGTTCTCATTTTAGCAGAGCGCGAGTGACACACGTTAAACTTCATACGAGCATACACGAGCGCGTGTTGCACTGGACTAGTAACCGGCAACAGCGCGGAGCTGCTTGCAATTGGACTCAACAATTAACATTTGAAGCACAGCCGACGCGCAAGAGACATTGCTAAAGCTATCACAGTGAAACTTAATTATAAACTTTATTTATTCTGTAAAAAGAGAAGTCTTAGCTTCAAATTAGTTTCCGTTTAATCAGTCACGTCGGATATTTTGCGATAGATAGTTAAATAAAGACAAGGCATTACTGAGCACTGAAACGTTAACTGGAAGGGAAGGTTATCAATCCTGTCCAGAATCCTATAAAACCTTTACCTGTAAGTCTACATTATAGCACGAACCTAACACAGGTTTCTTTCTGTTTATTTGCATGTAAACGACATGACGCTTGATGCGAGACACTACAGAGGCAACACGAGCGAACACAAAAAAGACGCTACCCAGGGTCGTGACCTCTCGGACGACGCCGCTCACCGAACGAGAATAGACGTTGCAGACTCCGGTTAAGTGAGCGCGTGACAAATAAAAGTGTACAGTGTAGTGTCAAGTGAAACGTCCTGATTAACAACGACATTCTAAAAGAATCTAATGCAACGGATAAAAAACATTACGAGACCAAACAGGTCACAGACAATTTTAGAGGACTGTTTAGTAATTATTTCAATGTATCTGTGTATGTTTGTCTACTGACATGTTTTGTTTTCTATATAGAGTATTATTCATTTATCTTTGTGTGTGTTAGACTTAAGATTGTTTTTTGTCATATTTTGTTTCACAGTAACAGCAATTAAGATAACAGTGCAAGGACACCTTACAATGAACTGAGAGAAGTGCCAAAGTGCACAAAAGACACTGAAAGACTTTATTTGTTTTCATAACTGTACTGGAAGCATTAAATAACTAGATGACAAACTCATTCCAATTTTATGTTAGAATTAAAGTAAACAGATGATAAAACACAGTAATGTCTTGAAACTACATGTGAGTCCTGATGATCCTTCCGGAATCATCATGCCTCACATGGGAGGCATTGTGACATAACAGCCTTTATCACTGCGATTTTTAACATGTAAAAGTTTTTTTTTCTGTATTTGCGTCAGTATGTGCGAACTTCTAACATATACCAATGAATGTTGTAACCAGATATCTTTGCCGCGCTCCTGAAAAGCGCAGAATATCACGATAGCTATAAACTGTTATACGCTGCTATCGATCAGTAAAAAAAAAAACCGATGCACCTATGTTTCAAAATAACAATTGCCAATTTTTACTTCTTCAAGGAGCCGCGCCGCTCTCTAGCTGTTCTTCTGTGAATGTGTTGCGAGTCGGATGCAAAAGTATTGTGCTCCATACTGATATAATCATTTTATTGTAAATTTAAGAGTTTAAGTGATTGAAAAATATATGTAGCCACAAACAAGCGAGAATGTGTATCATGAAAATTCGCTCCACCGCCACAATGGGTGGCCATGTTAATGTAAGTTTCCGTTTCATAATATAATACTTGAAGCCTTGAAGTTTATTTAATTTCCAAGAAAATCTCTCAACTTTATTTTCATTAATTATACTTGTGATAATCTTTTCTGTTTAAAAGATTTATGCAGCTTATGATCCAGCGTGTGTTCTGTCGGAACAGGAGGCTGTCGTGACGACACCGTTATGGTATTTATTCCAAGTTCTTTCAGTTCCGTTTATATGTTCGTACAAATCCAATTAGTTGGTCCCTTAGGTTTCTTTCATGTAACTTCCGTCTGTTTTCTCCGCGCGATCTTCCTCCGAAAAAAAAATTTCTGTTCATTTTTTTAGTAATTTTCGATATCGCGAAGGAGAAAAGACAGCCGCCTCCTGCTCCGAACGGAACACCACGACTTTTCTAACGTCGGAGAGTACCGCACGAATTTTCCGCTAAAAGGTAATAGAATTTCTTAAAGCTGGGTCAATTACACATGTTGTTGCTGTTCTCCGACAAATCTGGTGTGATTAATAGTAATTTATTCAGTCACGACAAAAAGAACCAATTTTATTTTTACCAAAGCAACAAAGCTTTCAATTAAATTACTAGAAAAAAAATCATACCAGAAACCGCGCGACCGCTACGTTCGCAGGTTCGAATCCTGCCTTGGGCATGGATGTGTGTGATGTCCTTAGGTTAGTTAGGTTTAAGTAGTTCTAAGCTCTAGGGGACTGATGACCTCAGAAGTTAAGTCCCATAGTGCTCTGAGCCATCTGAATCATTTTTTTAGTCCTGGACCGAATAGTGTCACTCATTCCTGCTTTAGAGCACCTTAAGCATTACGAAGACCAGATAACGCAAAACCCAATAAAACCTCGTAAAAACTTCCACACGGACACATACAAACATGAAATCACATAAATGAAATTTTCCCCAAGAGAAAACACCAACACGCTATCAAAAATTCGGAAACAATTCCATCAATTAACTCTGGATCAAAACAAGCAAAACAGTGTGAAATCTGAAAAAAATTAACGATAAATACACATGATATTGTCTGCCTGTATCTCAGAAAGTCCTCACATTCTCGTAGATTCATGGTAAACTTCGCTGCATCACAGGGGGTGTATAAAATTTTATGTTGATGTGTGATAGAAAAAGATCCTGAGCAGCGACGCTGTACAAACGGGGTTGAGTTTCATGCACGTGCTGAAGGATGACGTGCCGGCCGAAGTGGCCGTGCGGTTAAAGGCGCTGCAGTCTGGAACCGCAAGACCGCTACGGTCGCAGGCTCGAATCCTGCCTCGGGCATGGATGTTTGTGATGTCCTTAGGTTAGTTAGGTTTAACTAGTTCTAAGTTCTAGGGGACTAATGACCTCAGCAGTTGAGTCCCATAGTGCTCAGAGCCATTTGAACCATTTGAAGGATGACGTGCACTTCCGATCAGGTCACATTTACTATCTAGCACGCTTGTATCACAGAGTGACTTGTTTATTCGAATAGGGCCCAAGTTGGTAATGCTTTATTACTTTGGTAGGTTTGTTCCCAGATGATTATTGCCGCGAAACATGTATGCATGTATCATCGTATTCATCATCGTCCTTATTCTCAGCTCCGAGGAGCCACATGCTGAAGGGTATTTGCAAATTTCTCTTTCCCTCACCGCTACCAGTTCGCTTATGCTCTTTATGCCGCCTTTAGATAACATAGCTCAGACGTCTGAGTCTCTTTGCGTTTAATTTTTCTTAAGGTCACAGAATATGAGAGTTCGTTTACGTGCTAGCTTGGAATAAGCCACAAAATTAACAACGGTTATACCCACTGTCAAATAGAACACATTTTGCGGAAGGACACACCTTACTCAATTATCATTCTTTACTCAGATAGCTGCGCGGTGTAGCTGCGCGCTCAGGGGCGTCTTGTCACGGTCCGCGCGGCTTTCCCCGTCGGAGGTTCGAGTCCTGCCTCGGGCATGGGTGTGCATGTCGTCCTTAGCATAAGTCAGATTAAGTAGTACATAAGCTTAGGGACGGATGACCTCAGCAATTTGGTCCCATAATACCTTACCACACATTTCCAAATTTCCTCAGATAATGTTCCCATATCGCTTCCCTCGCTCTCCTCTTCTTGAAGGTCATCCTTTTGTTTCGCTCTGCCTTTCTGTTGCACAAACAACAGGGCACATTATTTGATACCATACGAAGCGTCTATCTATCATTTTATGAAATCTACACCCTACTCCTTTTGGCATCTAACCCTTGTCCCGTTTTGTGTGACGTCAATAACATTCAGGTTTTCCCTATCTCCCTCCCATCGAACAGTGCCAACGAATTCTATGATTTTCATTGAAAAAGTATGTGAGACCGAAGTTTAAAAATTAACAGTGCAAATTAAAATCCTTCCATTGGATATTTCGTAATTTAACAGTAGGTGTCAAAATTCGGTAGCTAGTGCCAAAAGAAAGAAGGGAAGAAAAGGGAAAAGTGAATAATGCAGTTGCCAGTCCAGCTACAATTCTCTGAGATGGTTGCCACAGTGCATTATAGTTGTTCTGGTTTATTATTATTACCAGGCCTGGTAGGTTATATAAAAGGGATGAACAGTGTCAAATGTTGAGTGATTAGTGTGGACAAAGGATACTGTGTACTTGTGTACGATCGCGTTATCTGAAGGTGTGACCTTGAAAGAGCATCGTTGATGGTTTCCATGTGATCAGCTTGTCAAATTATGCAGTATCAATATTTGTGGGGCATTCGCATATGACAGCGGCCTGACGTTGGGTTGCATGGGAATGCAAAGGCATTCATACCTGTCGACAAGTTCTCATCGATTATATCTGCCCACCATAACCCCTTGATATCTTCACCTAGCATCCGCAAACAAATAATGGACTCCTTGAAACATCGTGTGTCATGCCGCACCATTTGTCGGAGACTAGCAGGAGCGGGACTAGGGAATTACCGTCCATTGTGTTGGCTGCCGTTAACACCATAACACAAACTGCTCTGGACTGTACCATGATTGGGAAGCATGGACTGATGATGAATTGGAGTTGGACTGTGTTCAGCGATGAATGGCCGTTCTTTACTACTGCGGATGAAAATCATTGGCAAACACGGTGGCAAGCTGGTGAGATGTCCAATTCTTCCAGTGTTTCAAAGGGGCACAGCAGAGTTACTTTTGGTGTGGGGAGACGTCAGGTATGATTTCAGGTCACGGCTGATAGTGACTTACGGATCTCTGAGGACACAACAGTACCCATCCATAGCCTGCGTCGTCGTGTGTTATCTCTCACCCGGCATTATCGTGGTGCCCAATTTCAACAGGAAAATGTTCGTCTACACATGACACGGGTCTCTATGAACTTTTTGCATGGTGTTCAGGTACTGACGCGTGCACCAAGATCCCCAGACTTGTCCACAATAGAACACGTGTGGGTCCAGCTTGGACGTTGTGATATTCGCTATTTTTGACTTCATTAAAACAGCAAATACGAGAAGTTAATACTTTCAGCCAGAAGGCAAATACTTGTTTGTAAATAATGATTAATGTATAATGAGGCGTCGCATGGCGACGGTGGAATTTTCTAAATAATGTAATTCGTCGTCCTTGGGCGGCAATATAAACAGAAAAATACGGATAGATATGCGATCCTTCACTATTTTGTTCGCTGGAGAACAAATGAAGCCTTGAGCGCTAAAAAGACTTGTACTGTTTTTCTCAAGTAAGACGGACGCAGATTTGTGGCAGTCTGATCTAATTTTTACTAAATGTATAAAAACGTGTTACGTCTAAGTTTGAGTGAAGTGTAAAGAACTGTTATAACTTACCGTGACGACGCACGAGCGACTCAAAGAAGACAATGGCTATATAAAAGAGCGCTCAATGGACATGATACGGACATAAAATTTTACCGTCATTGTTGTATTAAGCTTAAGGTACGATATATGTTTTAGTTATAATAAATATTTGTTCTGGGAATACTGAATCATTTAGCAGTGCTCATTCCTATTATCTCCTCAGTATTATTTTCATTTTAATTATGCATTTTGCTAATATTACAGACACCAAGATCAGCAGTCCATTGTGCGTGTTACATTGAAAAAAAGAAAACTGTTTTATCGTCTTTTTGCATCAGCTTTAATATTGAATTTCCCTTTTGTGATGTTACAGTTGTTTTTGCGCCCTTAAGATCTTTCTGGTCCCTTAGGAAATTGTTTTGTCATAACAATAACTTCACAACCGGGTATGATCGTATCTACGATCATGAAGTAATTAGAAAGACGATAACGCAATTTCTTAATCAATAGCACGCTAGTTGAGACTGCCTCAAGCCACGCGAAACTGCAAGTAGAAACTATTCACATCTCATAATGCAATATTTTATGACAATGGTCAATCCATGATTCTTACGCCAATTGCGATTGATAAAACAGTAAGCTAAATCTCAATTTCCAACTTTCCATTGAATAACAACATCACTTTTATTTTCTAACATCACACTTGGCGCCCGAACAGGGACTCGACCAAAAATTAGTTCAAATTCTTGGAAAATTTTCTATGTGCTTGTATTAATAAATGTTCTGTCGTTTCATGTACACATCATCTCTCTGTGAGTAAGACAGAAAATACGCGGGTCAATAACGCAGTTTAATTACCGAGAGAAAAGAAAAGACAAGAGACGTGAATTTGCTGAGACAACATAGCGGTAATCAAGCCATCAAAAAGTAAGTCAGAATTTTACATACGCAGTGTAGTGCTTCAGTAGCAACGTTGCTTTTCCAAGTCGATCCACATCCTTTCTATCTCCTTCCCGCTATAGAAAATCTGCTTTATTTTATCTTTCAAAGTAAAATTCTTCGTAGTCTGATAACAGAAATTATTTTTCTCCATTGTTAGTATAGCTGTATTACATTTTCAACATGGTGGATAGTGTGTGCAATTTGCAGTGAAGAGCATCTTCCTTCATTTGTCTGAAACGTTTAGGTTCCATCTTGTCTTCTCGCCAGATAGAATTTCATTTATTGCTCACGCGAGAGCGGTGCTCTTAGCGGACTCACCACGTCACTGACAAACGACGAAAGCTTTACGTAGCACGTGGTTTACTGACGAAAATGGCAGATAGTAAACAGAGACAGGTGACAACAGGAGACGGGAGTGAAGACGTTAATAGTATTCCATACCTTTTACGATCGCGAACGGTAGGTTCCCGTGTGGAAACTGAACTAGCCATGTCTGTAACAGGGGAAAGTGACCCTAAAGTCCAAATTCTTCCCGCTGCAGCTACAAATGACCTCGGTGCGTTAATGGAAATGCTGAAACAACAGTTTGACGCAGTAAATGAGACTATAAAAACACAAAATGAGACTGTTAACGCCCGATTAGATGCAGTAAAAACACAAAATGAGACTATAAAAACACAAAATGAGACTGTTAACGCCCGATTAGATGCTGTAAGCGAATCAGTAAAAACACAAATTGAGGCTGTTAACGTCCGATTAGATGCTGTAAGCGAATCATTAAAAACACAGCTAGGCACAATCAAAACAGATCTGCATAAAGAAATTACGGCTGAATTAAATACCCATTTGGGTGAGGTGCAAACTAAGATCAGTGATCAAATTCAGAAAATGCAGAAACAGGTGAAAAGTGAAATAGTTGAAGTATCTGGAACATTAAACACAAGAATTCAGGCAGCTACCAAAGAAATAAACTCAGTTAGAAATGCAGTATCTGACATTGAAGGTGTAGTGGAGGATCTGTCGAGGCAGATAGACTCAATCAATATTGAAGAACAGGTTAAGAGCACCGTGAAAGCACACGCGGAGGCATTGTCGGAACACTACGGTGAATGGATAAAGGGTAAAGATATTTTTATCGAAAAGAAGGTCAGGGAGGAGCTTAGGGAGACTGTCAAGGATGTAACTTATGAAATCTTAGCTGCTCCTGGTAAGTCGGGAGACACAGTGGCTTCTGAATTGGGACAGATTCGGAGGACACTTGCACGGGATCTTCCAGAGTGGAATCAGCAAGTAGTGGACGAAGTCAGAATGCTGAGAAACTGGGTAGAAAATCTGCACACGCATACGCAAACTATAGGGAACAACTCTTTAGACGGTGACGAATGTCAGTCAACTCCTTATCGTTCACCGCCTGATTACACGCAAAACAACAGTCCTGTTGAGTCCTGAGTAGGGAAAATAAATGATCCGCCCACAATCGTGAGTTTAATGCAAGAGGAAAGTGTGATTAAGCATCGCACTTTTCCTGTTTTTTCATCCGCAGAAGCGAGAAATACACCCCATCGTGTTCCTAAAGAATTTTTCCGGCATATTTCCCAGGAGCTGGACAGACAGACAGCGTATTCAGTTCGTCACTGGCTTTATTTCTGGTGATGCAGCATTATGGGGAATGGAAATGGTAGACACGTGTAGGAATTATGAAGAGTTTGAGAAAATGTTCTTGGCAAAATTTTGGAGTAATGAGGTACAGCAAAGATTAAGGAAGGAGGTGTATGGTGCGGAAATTTTCAATGAGAAGCATGGAAGTCTCCGGCGATACTTCGAGAAGTATCTAGCAAAAATTAAATTCTGGGATTCTCCGATTTCTTCCAAGGACGTAATTATGATTCTCAAAAGCAAACTCCCTGTGTCTATTGGAGAAAAACTAGTAAATGTGTCCGAAGAAGACACGGATGTATTCCTTTCTGTGCTGGATTCCGTAGATTTAATTAGCGAGGATGTGCGCTCCAAGGATGGCAGCGGCAAATTCTTCCCTGGCAGCCAGCAGAATGCATCGCACGTGGACAACAATGCGCCGAAGGAGAGAGCGAGCTACTGCGACCGCTGTTGCCAACCTGCCAGCCGTTATGAAAACGCAAACAGCAATAACTTTAAACGGAAGCAGAAAACCAATTACAGTAATCAGCAGAGATACCACCCAATTTACAACCACCAGGTACAACATCAGTACGGAAACCCACCCTTTAATTCTGCGCCTGAGCAGCATGGAAATTCTCCACAAACTAGTGGTAATTTTTCAAATGGGCCAGTGTACAATCAAAGTTATAGGTCGAAAAATAGCAAGTGGCATGGGCAAGGTGGAGGCCACCCAGCACATCAGAACAACTTTTCACAGAATAGAGGACAGCGGAACAATTTTCAAACGGTACCAAATGCGAACTTTCCTTCACAAGGAAATGGTTCTGCCGGCAACCAAAAGATCGGACGACAGCAGCCGTCTCAAGTATTTTATTCACAAGTGAATGCACCCAGTGGATTTTACCCCTTTACACTGGCATTTGTACCACATAACCAGCACCAATATGAAACGGAACAAACACTTAAGGCTATGAATGACAAACAGACTAAACATCCTGCGGAAAATTAGAGGCAGCGCCTTTCAGCCTCCAAGAGGTCGCTGCGGATTTTGAGTGGGGGCACTAACGAATACTCTGATTCTGAGTATGTTAATGCGATACGGTACGACCATGAGACCGACTTACGAGATGACCTTGCACCTGACCTAGAAGCTCAAGACATTAATGACATTTATGATGAACAGGTCCAGGCTTCGATTAAGATTTCTATTGCCAACATTCCTGTCACAGCCATTGTTGATACAGGAGCAAACATCAATGTGATGTCATCATGTCTCTTCAGACAGGTGTCTTCTGTTTCAAAAGTTTTATCATTGCCGATTCAGGGCTGCTCCATATCAGGAGCGATTGGTCCATTGAAACAGAGAGTTAGTTTACAGACACAGCCTCAACTGCAGATAGAATCTATTTCGGTTTCCTACCTCTTGCGTACTGGAAATTTCCTTGTGTGAACTGTTAATGATAAGTATTGTGTTGAACAGCGCACCGACTACATGGTAACGGCTACTACATGTAAACTTTAAGTGTTAAATGTTAAGTATGGAAAAATTGTTTATAGTGATGGACATTGAACTGATATTTCTTCAACAAGCTGAAGCAGGAAATTGGGGTTGCACCAAGAATTTCAATTTAATTTTAAGTTAGTATTAAGAAAAAAAAAGTGCTTGCGAGGCGATTGCCCGGAGCTATATAAATATGTAAAGGTGAGAAATGGAGGAGGATGCGTAAATAAGCACTTCTCTCAAGGTACAAGAAGATTTATAGATTTATTTTTAGTAATGTAAGTACTTGAAGTTCTGTTGTAAAAGCCCAAATTACCTGCTTAAAAAAAAAAAAAAAAAAAAAACCAAGGGTACATGTTCAAACAGTCCAGATAGCGGACAGGAGTAGAAGAAATAGCTTAAAGTTCAGTTAAAGCGTGCTGTTAAATTGAAAAACAAGTGGTAACCCACATGTGTTCACGCAAGGAGACAATAAGCTGTAGTAAACTAAGTTAGGTGAAATACAGTAGAAATAGAGGCAAACCATGAAGCATCAATAATGTAGCGTAAGTATTCCACGAGGCCATTAATTGCTATGAAAGTAAACTATTTCCCTGTGATCTGAGCCTAATGTAAAGAGTATATGACGAATGTTGGCTGACAAATTGATTTCAGTAGAATCAAGGTACTAAATAACCACACAGCAAGCCCCCTGTATCATAAATAAGTCCAAGTAAAGATCTTCAGAAGATTTGTAGTGTAATCTAGTGACCATTCAATACCCTAATTGAAGGCTAATCTAAAGAACAAGCAATGCAGTGATATTTAAACTTAATACTGACTGTAACCAGAGTAAGACGTAGAAGTAGCAAAGCATGCTGTAATGAAAGAGGTTGAAATTTATATATGTGCCTATGTTTATTATGATAATTTTATTTACGTGCAGATTTTATTGGAAAAATGTCTCCTAAGACACTCCTCTTATGAAATCCATTTTCCTTGTGCCCGTTCCTTTTGATCCTGGTTCATTAACCCAGACCAAGGGTCGACTTGTAAAAGGCACGTGTGCTTCGAGGCAAAGCAGTGCTTATGAGAAATGAGACACGTAGCGTGATGAACTTCGCTAGCTTTGGTAATGTTTGTTATGGACCGGTTGCGTAAACCCAGTGAACTGTCGGTAATTCCATTCATGCGAAAAATAGTAGACACGCGTTACCCTATTTTTTTTTAACAGAGAACGATTGCTGAGTACATGAAGCGAAGAGGGAGACCTATTGTTATCCAGTCTGCCCTCAAATATAAAAAAAAAATTGGCAAGCACAAAGGAAAGCACAAAAAAAAAAAGATTCAGCGTTAAATGCGTACTCATTAAGTAGTAGATATGCTGCGTGGCAGTAGAAAATGATCTTGGATGCACTAAAGAATAAATGCAACGAGTGTTGCGAAACCTGTAGTTTTCATAATGAGGAGATGAGCCCTTAAAAGAAAGTTTGAAAGAATATTTTTAGGTTCACTAGTGAAAGTAAAAACCTTGAGATATAAAGAGTCCATTCATAAAGCAGTTGTTCACTGGACTTAACAAAAGGAGTGACCATTAATTGTAAATATTAGCTCGTAAGTGATATTTTGTAAATAGTAGAATATAATTCTTTCTGTACCAATGGAGGAAACCTGCAAAATTGATTGTTTTGTAAATGAACTCTATCGGCGAAGGAACTAAGCACGAATGCTGTGTGAAGATGCACACTAAAGTGCGACGTGTATAATAAAAATAACTGTTCACTGTATATTAGTGGTAGTGTTGTACTGCAAGTGTAAAAAGGAGTCAAGGCTACGACAACAGGTGCAACGCAAAGTTCAGTGTTGTTCTAAGTGCAGCGACAGCTAAAACATTCGTCGTCACTTACCTGTGAGCCTCATGGGAGGCAGTTGACAGAGAAGTATGGAGGCTGTGTCCGGCTCCTCCGATGGAAAACGCGCGCGGGGTGTTTGTATCGATGCACTCGTATGATACGAAGTTCACAAAAAAAAAGGAGCAATCGACGACCAGCAGCTCTGTTACACCCTGAGCGCGAACGGATACGGAGTATTGGAGCTCACGCAACACTGTGCAGCCGCTGTGAGTGGCTGACGTGTGGGTGACGAAACAATCCAAACTTTAAACTGCTAACCGCCATGACTTCCATCGTACATACTGGAGGAAAGACATTTGTACACTTGTGTGACTACATCTTCATACGTAAATTAAGCAATTTTCTTGAGTTGAAGTTAAGATGAGTAAGAAGTAGATTGTAGGATTACTCAGACCTTAAAGCCATTAATACCGGCACTCATGAACACTGCTAAAATGAATTATAATCCTGTCTCTTGATGGACAAAGAAAATGAATGTGCACTATAGGAAGACCCTAAACTCCAGACCAGTCCCGATCCTTAACAAATGTATCCAATAGGTTGTAAGTTATACTAATAATTTTCCACATCTTCTGTTTCATATTGTAAAGAAAAACCCGGGAAGCCACTTGAATTCCTGGCACCACAGTGGAAAGGACAGATGTACTGCATGATGAACGCCGTAGACAGCTAACACAGAAAGTGAAACCATCACGAAGTGTAGTGCTACGTTATTAAACTGTAATTGAACCACAATGAGTCAACAGATGCTCGAACATTGTCCACTCTAGTTTAGTGAAAATAAGCACTCACTGTACTCATGTATTAGTTGTTAAGCTCAAGAGAAAGTAATTTCTGAATTCTATCCCCTGAAGTACGAAATGAATGTTCACTTATTGTTATAAGCAAATATGGACCAAACTTAAATATGCACATAAATGTTAATCTTGGTATTATGGAATGAAGTGACTGATGAACAAAGAATGAAAAACTTTATTTTGAAAAATGATAAATATCTGATATATGTTTATAAATGTAATTTCAATTTATGTACATAGTACGCCAGTAACATTATGTAAATGTCACACCAAAAATCACGAATATCTCATGAGGACATGAGGATCGAGGTAATCCTTCGGCATTCCCTCTCTCCTCATGGGAGGCAATGTGATATTCCCTATTTTTGACTTCATTAAAACAGCAAATACGAGAAGTTAATACTTTCAGCCAGAAGGCAAATACTTGTTTGTAAATAATGATTAATGTATAATGAGGCGTCGCATGGCGACGGTGGAATTTTCTAAATAATGTAATTCGTCGTCTTTGGGCGGCAATATAAACAAAAAAATACGGATAGATATGCGATCCTTCACTATTTTGTTCGCTGTAGAACAAGTGAAGCCTTGAGCGCTAAAAAGACTTGTACTGTTTTTCTCAAGTAAGACGGACGTAGATTTGTGGCAGTCTGATCTAATTTTTACTAAATGTATAAAAACGTGTTACGTCTAAGTTTGAGTGAAGTGTAAAGAACTGTTATAACTTACCGTGACGACGCACGAGCGACTCAAAGAAGACAATGGCTATATAAAAGAGCGCTCAATGAACATGATACGGACATAAAATTTTACCGTCATTGTTGTATTAAGCTTAAGGTACGATATATGTTTTAGTTATAATAAATATTTGTTCTGGGAATACTGAATCATTTAGCAGTGCTCATTCCTATTATCTCCTCAGTATTATTTTCATTTTAATTATGCATTTTGCTAATATTACAGACACCAAGATCAGCAGTCCATTGTGCGTGTTACATTGATAAAAAGAAAACTGTTTTATCGTCTTCTTGCATCAGCTTTAATATTGAATTTCCCTTTTGTGTGATGTTACAGTTGTTTTTGCGCCCTTAAGAACTTTCTGGTCCCTTAGGAAATTGTTTTGTCATAACAATAACTTCACAACCGGGTATGATCGTATCTACGATCATGAAGTAATTAGAAAGACGATAACGCAATTTCTTAATCAATAGCACGCTAGTTGAGACTGCTTCAAGCCACGCGAAACTGCAAGTAGAAACTATTCACATCTCATAATGCAATATTTTATGACAATGGTCAATCCATGATTCTTACGCCAATTGCGATTGATAAAACAGTAAGCTAAATCTCAATTTCCAACTTTCCATTGAATAACAACATCACTATTATTTTGTAACATCACAACGTCAACTACATCCCAGTACAAGTATTCGGAATATCGAGGACCGATTACAACAGTTGTGGATCAGATTTCCTCAGTAGAGGATACAACAGCTTTGTGACACTCTTCCCAACAAAATCAGTGCATGCACCCGCGCTAGAGAGGTTGCAGCGGTATACTAATAAATGGGCTCTTACTGCCAAGTTCTTTGTAAATTTGATTGGATAATATAAACAATGAAATAACAAAAAATGGCTCTAAGCACTATGGGACTTAACATCTGAGGTCATCAGTCCCCTAGACTTACAACTACTTAAACCTATCTAACCTAAGGACTTCACACACATCCATGCGCGAGGCAGGATTCGAACCTGCCGCCGTAGCAGCCAATGAAATAACATCACACAGTCTTTCAGTCCGTGAAGTTTTGTTTCGTTTCCTGTTCCCGTCTGGGTGCGTCACTTTTCTGTCAGGCAACGTACAACTGTTATAAAATACTGGCTTTCCCAGAAGTCTCTGCCTGATTATTAACACTCATAAGGTGTAAGATATGACACATACACAAAAGCTTTTTATCTTTAATTACATGCCACACATTCAAGTTAAAGTGTCTATACATGCAAACCGTTACCTTGTTTGGTACAAGGCGCAGTGACATTGCAACAGCGGAATCGAACACCATTTTTTCAAACAACGTGTGCTCAAACCACGAGAGAGCCCAATACGTCCTCTAGTGTCACCAAACACAATCACAGTGTGATCTCATCTGAGAAAGGAAGACGGTTCAGGCGGTCATCATCTACTTGAATCACAGTTACGTGGCAACAGCTAAGTCATAATGAGTACTGTAAATCATCGGTTGGAGGGACTGCACGATTTGGACTTCGTGCGCACGTCAAAGGAATTGTTTGTGTAGGATGCTAGGAACTGATGTCTTCGGAAGCTGCAACACTCTGCGGGCTGCCTTCTTGGAACAACAGCAGGAGGTGTCTCGGACTGTCTGCGCTGCCTGTGACCTACCTCCAGGCCGCCTCTTGTAGGGAGATCACAGACGCTCCCTGTTTCCTTAAACTTCGCATAACATATCTTGATGCATTTAACATCTGGCAGCTGTCTGTGGTATGCAGTCTGGAATTCTCTCTGGACTGTTTCTGGTGACTGTGTCTCGTGATACAATGAAGGCTTTCACGACCGGATGCTTCAGCTGCTGAGAACTTTTCTGGGTTGTATGGCCATTGTCCATGGAACTGTTCAATCCCTGACGTTTCATCCAAGGCTACGTTGGACATCTTCGGAGGTGCTCCTGGTTGTCGGCAAAAGTCGGCACAGCCAGGAGCACCTCCGAAGATGTCCAACGTAGCCTTGGACGAAACGTCAGGGATTTAAGAGTTCCATGGACCAGGGCCATGCAACCCGGAAAAATTCTCAGCAGCCGTGTCTCGTGAAACCAGAGGACACATGTGGCTTTATCCTGCTTTCAGTACATTTTTTAGCAAATGGTGTCCGATTCCGCAGTTCTCACGTCACTGAGCCCTGTAACAAACAAAGTATCTACACAATGTCGAATAAATCAGATGCAATTCAAGATAAAACATATTTGTCCATGTGTCATACTTTATGTCTTATGAATGTTCGTAATCATGGAAAGACTTCTAGGGGATCCGGTACTTGCGAACGTGAAGAAATTGTTCACATTATCTACAGTAATACAGTGAAAAGCGCTGCTCGATATTTTTACTCCTTACGGATGGACTTCGAGTGTTATCTATTTCACTCTGTGTAGGCCGATGCCGACTTGGCGCTCGTGATGGGACGTATGTAGCGAACAATGGGCGATGATCTCAGGTCATAGTCAGCTGCTCAGCGTACTGGGCATTGGGGTATGGAAGGGAGCCGCTGGCGAGCCGTATTGTGGTGGGACTGCGAACAGTGGGCTGGAGTGTCGCCCCGTGAAATCGGCGCGTGTCGCCCCGCTGCGCCACTGGACAGCTGCACAGCTGCGCAGGCGACAGCTGCTCGCGCCCCGCCTCCTACTGCGTCACTCCGTCCACGCGAGCTGTGATATCTAGCTGCACGAGCCACTCATTGACCCAGAACAGTAGTGCCGCGCATTTCTGCCGCCGCTCTGTGCTTAATCTATTAACTATACAGTCAACAGTCTGAAAGCGTTAGGCAAGACGAGACTCAACTGACACAGTATTGTCTGAAAACTCTAATACAGCGTGGCACTACTGCAGCTACCTCCGGGTTTTATGCAACCCGCAATGCCTTCAAATGCTACGCGCAAGATTTTCACATTCTCTCCCTCGCTACACGCAAACTCTACTACACAAAAAATAATACGACGTGTTTGTAAGAAATGTAGTGTTGTTAAGTTCTATACTGGGATGCGTTTTCGCTACGGGCCGTAGTTTCCGAATTATTCAAGAAAAACATACAAAAGTGACCTTCGAATGCTTTTTCATGAATAACTCAAAAATCAATTCCCTCCAGAGAAAACGTATTCCAGTACAAAGTTTAGCTAATTAAATTTCTTACAAAAAATATCCGCTCCTCTGTGTCTTCTGTAGCACTAACAGCCTGCGCGCAAAGAGTCAGAGAATCTGAAAAGTAGTACATGAATGTATTCCGGATTGTATAAAACACGTAGGTACCGGGAGCTGAATCGTCCTTTATATAGGTAGTTCCTAAAATAAAATTTACAATTTTGAAAGGTTCTCACAAATTTATTCATACGATTTACAGACTTATTCTTGACGTAATTTTGTAGGAAGGTAGATCAAATTTGATAGAATGTACGGCGTGTGTTGTCATAAGGAGTGAACTACTTCTATCAGCAATTAATAGAAAAGGCAGTGAACTACTTCTATCAGCAATGAATAGAAAAGGCCTGAAATTTTGAGCTATGCATTAAGAACGTTTAATCCCTATAAGGTAACTGGAAACTCAGAAACTCAGTCCGCAATGATCAACTGAAAACACACACACACACACACACACACATAAGCCCCAAGGACACTGGTATAGGCGTGCGTTTTCAAATAATGTAAACAGGCAGGATACGGCACCGCCTCTATACAAGCATCAAAAACAGTTTTGCATCACCTCGGGTCCGAGACTTCCGGAACCTGTACAGAAATTTGGAATAAGGATCAACATAAAAATCTTTTCCGCCTTTTTTATTGCTCATGAAAACCACACATTGCATGTTGTACCACCATACAGCGAAATCTTCAGAGGTGGTGGTCAAGATTGCTGTTCACACCGGTACCTCTAATGCCCAGTAGCACGTCCTCTTACATTGATTGTGGCATATTACCCACATGTTAATCAAGGCACTGTTGGTCCATTCTGTCCCAGTCCTCAAAGACGATTCGGCGTGGATCCCTCAGAGTGGTTGGTGGGTCACGCCGTCCATACACAACCCTTTTCAATCCATCCCAGCCATGTTTGATAGGGATCATGTGTGGAGAACATGCTGGCCATCCTAGTCGAGCGATGTTGTTATCCTGAAGGAAGTCATTCAGAAGATGTGCACGATGGAGGCGCGAATTGCCGTCGGTGAAGAGGAAAGCCTCGCCAATACGCTGCCGATATGGTTGCACTGTCGGTCGGAAGATGGCATTCACGTATCGTACAGCCATTAGGCGCCTTCCATGACCACCAGCGGCGTACGTCGGCCCCACACAATGCCACCCCCGAAACAGCAGGGAACCTCCACCTAGCTGCACCCGCTGGACAGTAAGGCGTTCAGTCTGACCGGGTTGCCTCCAAACACGTCTCCGACGATTGTCTGGTTTAAGGCATGCACGATACTCATCGGTGATGAGAACGTGATGCCAGTCCTGAGCGGTCTATTCGACATGTTGTTGGGCCCATCTGTACCCCGCTGCATGGTGTCGTGATTGCAAAGATGCACCTCGTCATGGGCGTCGGGAGTGAAGTTGCGCTTCAAGCAGCCTATTGTGCACAGTTTGAGTCGTAACACGACGTCCTGCCGCTGCACGAAAAGCATTATTCAACACGGTGGCATTGCTGTTAGGATTCCTGGTTGGCTCAAAAATGGTTCAAATGGCTCTGAACATCTGAGGTCATCAGTCCCCTAGAATTTAGAACTACTTAAACCTAACTAACCTAAGGACATCACACACATCCATGCCCGAGGCAGGATTCGAACCTGCGACCGTAGCAGTCGCGCGGTTCCGGACTACAGCGCCTAGAACCGCGTGGCCACCGCAGCCGTTAAGGTTCCTCCGATCCATAATCCATAAGTAGCGGCCATCCACTGCAATAGTAGCCTTTGGGTGGCCTGAGCGAGCCATGTCACCGACAGTTCCTGTCTCTCAGTATCTCCTCCATGTCCGAACAATATCGCTGTGATTCACTCCGAGACGCCTGTACACTTCCCTTGTTGAGAGCCCTTCGTGGCGCAAAGTAACAATGCGGCTGCGATCGAACCGCGGTATTGACGGTCTGTGTATGGTTGAACTACAGACAACACGAGCAGTGTACCAGCTTCGCGTGGAATGACTGTAACTGATCGGCTCTCGGACCCTCTCCGTGTAATAAGCACTGCTCATGCATGGTTGTTTATATATTTGGGTGGATTTAGTAACTTCTTGAACAGTCAAAGGGACTGTGATACAATATCCACCGTCAACGTGTATCGTGTTCGTGTATCGTGTATCGTGTATCGTGTTCTGGGAACTGGGGTGATGAAAGACTTTTATTTATGTGTGTAAGACAATAAGCGTCTGGCGCAGTTGTTATATTTGGAATTGTTACTGCTGCTACAGTGGCAGATTATCAAGATTTAAGTCAGCGTGAACGTGGTGTTATAGTCGGCGCACGAGCCGGAAAATGATCCTGTAAGAACGGGACCAACGACTGAAGAGAATCATTCAAAGTGACAGAAGTGCAAACCTTCCGAAAATTGCTGCATATTTCAACGCTGGGCCGGTAACAAGTGTCAGCGTGCGTACCATTCAACAGAACATTATCGATATGGCCTTCCGGAGCCGAAAGCCCACTCATGTAACCTTGATGACTGCGCGACACAAAGCTTTACGCCTCACCTGGGCCCGTCAACACCGACATTGGTCTGTTGGTGACTAGAAACATGTTGTCTAGTCACACGAGCCTCGTTTCAAATTGTATCGAGTGGATGGACGTGTACGGATATGGAGGCAACTTCATGGATCCATGGACCCTGAATGTCTCAGGGGACTGCTCAAGTTGGTGCCGACTCCTGATACCTCTAGATACGACTCTGACAGGGGTCACGTACGTAAGAATCCTGTCTGATCACCTGTATCCATTGATGCCCATTGTGCATTTCGACGGGAAAATACAGCAGGACAATGCGACACCCACACGCACGGAATTGCTACAGAGTGACTCCAGGAACACTCTTCCGAGCTTAAACACTGCCGCTGGCCATCAAGCCCCCGAGACATGAGCATTATTGAGCATATCTGGGATGATTTGCAACGTGTTGTTCAGAAGAGATCTCCACCCCTCGTACTCTTACGGATTTATGGACAGCCCTGTAGGATTCACAGTGTCACTTCCCTGCCACGTCGTGTTGTGCCCCTTCCGCGTCCTCGCGGGGCCCTACACGGCATTAGGCAGGTATAACAGTTTCTTTGATTCTATATATGTATGTATAATTTGAGCGCAACGGAAACTGAGTTTTACGCAGACATCATTTGAATAATAAACAGTAAGTAATGATGCTTCCAGAAACTGGCGAAGAACTAAATGTTTTCTTTCTACTTAGGGCATCGAGCAGTGCAATGAGAATGTCCAGTAAGACACCCAGTCATTGGCTCTGAGCATGAAAGAATAATTAATCAGTAACAATCACATAAATTGTCAAGATGTTAGCCATATAATGCCTCAGTAAGGTGCCAGATTAATCTGTAGAACATTTAGTAAACACTGATCGCCAGAACTGCGGTCGCCGACCTATCTTTCAGCATCTGAAACCTACTTTCGTACTAGGTGAAAATAATTACTTCTAATGTTGTGCACTTCCCACCTCAGTTCAGAGCGTGTCCTCTTGTGTATCATGAAATTAATGGGTCGTGATCACAATCAGACAGTTAAAAGGAACATGGCAGCGTAGCAGCATGGTACAGTATCATAAGCAAGCGACAAAAAAATGCATGGGTTTAGGCAGAAATAACTCACAAGGGAGTTCATAGGTATACAGACACGATGATATTAATCTGCAAAACCACACTGTCTCTCAAGGGCACTCAAAGTCGCGTGGTTTTCACAATCAGCAATCCGATACAACGTTCTCAGTGCACGACGTTTAATAAGGCAATTGCTCTTACAGTTCAGGAGAGGGTGGTAACTTTCAACTTGCAGCATCACGAATTGAAAATATAACATTCGTTACTGTAATCAGTTTCAAACAAAATGAAGCAAGCAACAAGATTTTATATCAGCATGTGGAAGAATACTACCGCGGGCCTGACTGTGGAGTATTCGCGAATGAACTGTGCAATAATTTACCGAACATTTCCGAAATAACCTAACCATTTCACCTACACTTCGCCACATCAAGGTATTAAAATGATCTCTCGCATTTTTATGATTATCGTCGCTTCTTCTAACCAGATCAGACTGACACCAGAAAGGGTAAATCTTCCTCCCAGAGCAGAATTGTCTCCAAAACATCGAATAGTATAAGAAATGAAACCAGAATGGCTGAATCCCGTTCGAAACAAGGAAGACCCGTGTCTTCCAAACGCGGAAGCTCCCATTTGGTAATAGACAAACCGGATTTCCAAAGATCCGAAAGTGTCTGAGGCTACACGCACAGAGCTTGCTCAAAGAACTTATTTCGATGTTCATCGGACGTCAAACTTCTTGATCTTTTTCTTGTGGAGATTTATCGCGAATATCGACTTGGCGAATCCTCTAGAAGAACTCAGAGCCAGAACTTATGCCGCTGTTTAACAAATTACGTCTCACATGTAGCAGCGAGTTTAACAAAATGTCGTCTTCGAATGGGATGTGTGCTACATTAACCAAAGGGTTTCACATTAAAGCTATTCAGCCATCATGTAGAAAACATTATGTACGTTACTAAAGAGCTACACCAAAACGAGGTTTGTAAGATATATGAACAGATCTTTATGAATTCTGAACGTTCTTTTAGAAACATCCTGTACAACGGGTAGCCCTCCCTCCCCCCCCCCCCCCTCAACCACCAAAAAAATGAGTAGTGTGTTATACGGGAAGGGACAGTGGTCGGTTTTCAAGAAGGACCCCATACTTGGAAATGCACTGTTGGGTGCTGGAGACCGTCAATGTAACCAGTAAGACTAGCAAATCGCGCTGTCTACAAATAATGTTCGAACAGCGTACGTCCCACGTCAGTGTCTAGCCTACAACGGTGCTGAGCCTCAAGCACATGAGCCAATACTTAAATCGCACCATGAACTCGACCATTAAGGTCCTCCGCTCATGTTAGAAGTGACCCATGCACCATATTCTTCAAACAGTTCCGCATATAATAGTCAATAGGTGTCATATCAGGCGACAGTCCTGGCCCGATTTGATTACACAACGTTGAGTTTATTCCGCTCATCGACATCAAAGTGTGCTGGAGCTCCGTCGTGCTGCAGTCACATGTCTATCCGAACATTTAGTGGCACGACATCCAACAGAGGAGGCAAAACATCTTTAATAAATGTGAGGTAGATGGGTCCTGCTAGTCTGTTTATCAGTAGATATGGCCAACTGATTTGGTCACCAATTATCCCACCCCCGATGTTCACTCTTTGTTGCTGTTTTTGAAGCACCAGCGCACGCAGATATTCCTTCGTATCCATGTTACATAACTTTAATACGCCGTCTCCAGTAAACGTGTATTCATCCATGGACAGCACCAAGCTCGGGAAATATGGCTGGAGAATGCATTGTTGCAAATACTACGGCCAAATTGTATCCGTCGGGGTAGTTCAAATGGTTCAAATGGCTCTAAGCACCATGGGACTTAACATCTGAGGTCACCAGTCCCCTAGACTTAGAACTACTTAAACCTAACTAACCTAAGGACATCACACACATCCATGCCCGAGGTAGGATGCGAACCTGCGACAGTAGCAGCAGCGTGGTTCCGGACTGAAGCGCCTAGGACCGCTCGGCTACAGCGGCCGGCGTCGGGGGTAGTCCTCTTCCCGTAATGCCTGGACTTCCAGAATATGATATGCATGGAGCTGGTGTTCAAGGACAGCATGCCCCACGGCTCTTCAACCTGTGTGCAGCGCCTGTTTAGCCTACCCATTGCTGGTGGCTTGGTCCTCTTCGAACATTGTCAGCATGTCGTTCTCCAACTGTGGTGTTAGTGTTGAGCATGGACGACCCACATCAAGTTTCGGCACCTGCGATATTACGAACAGCAGACTGGGGATAGTACTCGCAAGTACCATTCACACAGTCCTACTACTTTATTTACACTGTGCCGGCTGGGGTGGCCGAGCGGTTCTAGGAGCTTCAGTCTGGAACCGCGCGACCGCTATGGTCGCAGATTCGAATCCTGCCTCGGGCATGGATGTGTGTGATCTCCTTAGGTTAGTTAGATTTAAGTAGTTCTAAGTTCTAGGGGACTGATGACCACAGATGTTAAGTCCCATAGTGCTCAGAGCCATTTGAACCATTTTTATGTACACTGTACTTACGACTTACGAGCAACTTTCCGGTTTCTCTGTGGCATCTCTCGGTGGCCGCGACGATGGAATGATGTAAGGTAATGTAATTTACATGATATTAAATACAGTATTAACAAGATTTTTTCGACTGTAAAGCTTTTAAATTTTACTCGAAAATTTGGCTCTAGATACGATGCCATGTTGCACCTACGAACATGTTTAACCTCAACTTTCTGGAGTAATTTTTTCAGTTTCAGAATAACACTGCACAGCACGAAAATTGAATATTATAATTTGAAAACTGATTAATGGAATAGATCAAACTTGTATCACAGGGCTGGTTAGAGGCAAAGTCTGAAAAGTGTAACAAAATACAAGGCTCACCCCTACTGAACTAAAATGGTTTGTTGTGTTCCGATGTCGAATGCCAACCATAAATTCATTGCAGTGCTGTTTATACTGAGCCGTGGTAAAATATGCTGTTTAGAAGAGCGCGCCGCAGCGCGTAGTGTGAAGCAGTCGCCCTCCGTTTCTGGCGGTGGCGTTGCTGTGGCAATCGCAGCTTTGGTGTCTCCCTCTGGTGGGAAAGGGAAAAGGTTGCCTGTTCACGTGCATGTAAGGGGACTATGAGCTCGCTAGGCGGCGAGTCTGGTCAGTTGGTCAGCCGGGTCAGTGTGGGGCAGTCAGTGACTGTCCGTCGTCCGGAGTGCTAGTATGTGTTAGGCCGCCTGTCTGCTCGAGTTTGTTCAGGCAATGGTCATTGGCAGTTGGATCGATCGGTTGGTCGGTCGCGTACTGGGACATAAGATGACTTGTCCGTCTTGAGCGTCGGAGCATGTGAGGTCGCCGCGTTAGTCCAGTGGCCCGCGCCGTATAGCGAGGGGTAGCGGTTTCGCGGCCGACACGAGAGCAACAGGAGTCAACCCACGACATCGGTCTGGCCGGCGCGAGCTGCCACGCCGTAAGACGGGAGATCGGCGCGCCTTCCTGCGTCCGATGAACCGGCTGGCAGCAGACGGTTCGGGAGAGCGTTTTGGGCTTGCTGCGCCAGGTCTTCACCAGACATCGCAGTTTATTAAAAGTTAAGTGATTCGTGATATGTTGTTTCATTTACTTGTTAAATTCTACTTGCGTTCTTGATCAGTCTCTCGTCCCCAGCTTGCTCGTCTGTCTCTCGTCCGTATTTGTTAGTCAGTTACTGTCTGTCTCTCGGTCGGTCTGCCGTACGTTAATAGCTGCCACTGTGATGTTTGTCGGATTCGGTGTTAACTAATTTGTTGTTTGAAGTGTAACGTCCGAATTCCTGAAATGTTTTTATCTTGCCTATCATCTTGAGAGGCGGTATATGTGTAATGTAGAGCATGTTTGTATATTTTATGTAAGATTGCATTTCATTGGCTTTTATTTAAATGGTCATTTTAGTTTATAAAGTTGCCACATTTCCACCGTAAGAGGTTTTTTTAATAAAAAAAAGAAAAAAAAGTTGCACCTTCGCTGGCAAGTTAATTTTTTTAATGTTAGTGTTTTGTACCATTTCCATCCCTCTTACAGAGTGCATAGTTTGCGCTTGTGTGAGTTGTTAAAATTTTTAGTTTAAAGTAATCTGGTGCAGATTCGCACCAGTGTAGTCTTTCAGAGGTTGTTGTGAGCGGTCGTGACTACGGCCATGTCAAAAGGGAGCGGCAAGGTTCTCAGCCCCCCTGTCAATATTTGTTCTTTCTGCCTCTGTATAGAATTGTGACTTGATATTTTGAGGGTGCTTTCTGATTATAATTTTAAATCCGTTTAAAAAAAAGGGGGGGGGGGTGTATTTTAGGAATAAAACTTCCATTTGTTGAAGGAAATTTAGTTTGTTTTCATCAGCTACCCACTGGCAACTTCTTCCAGGCTCACATAGTGCAATTAAATGAATGTTCTTGATGAATCGCTAATAAATTAAGTAAATTCTTGAGAAAAGGTTTTCAAAGTAAATCCAAACGTTTCAAATACGTAATCTATAGCATGGAACTGTCTTTTTACTGTTTATATGCATGCAATTGTTACTCAACACATTGTTGTACAAAGGCTTTATTTTGGTACAATCTCATTGTGAAATATTACTAAATGAGACTGCAACATGCAGTGTCTATTCTTGAACACTAAGTCCTATAACTCTCATGCTGAAGTCTGTCTTGATCTGTCTGCCACGTCTGAAGCGATGGTTTCCGATACACGTCGATAATGTGACATGTTTTAACTGTACCATGGTGGCGACCCCTGGTTGAGTAGGTCGCTCTGATCGTGGTCATGTCTGTGCAAATTTTTGTTATGATCTTCGTGGAAAGATGATTGTATTGCGTAAGAAGCTCATAAGATTACTCGTTTTTCAGTTGACAATTACTATTAATCATTTAGATTTTCGGCATCGATTGTGAATGTGTATAGCTAGTACCGACTGCACCCTCTTAGTCAATCATGGTGGACACTTAGAGGAACGTTGAAACGGACACCTGTTATTCATTTGTGATACTTGCACCTTTACTGCATCCTCGACATGATTATTAAACTCAATTTATGTCACTCCCAAGAGTGACCGCACGTCATACACAGACGCTTCTCAGCTTGTCTCTGCGTGTCTCTCGCGTCTGTCTCTACTGTGATCGTCCCCACCTCCCGGCTGCACCACTGGCGTACATTCAACACGGTGTATCCATTTGCCTACCACGCTCTGATCACGTGAACTCTACTCTAGGGTTCACAGTAGTAGAATATCCGTCTCTCACTCCATAGTCTAGCGAGCAAAATGCTATTCTGAATGATTCCCTTCTCACGGCACTATTGTAACCAAAGAATTAAGTCAAAGGGGGATTGAGTGCAGGGCAAACACAGATCACAATTTACTTATTAAAAATTCATCATATATGTGTTAATCAAAATTTGAGGTGACATGTGAGGTGTTCCATGATACCATCACTTTACAATATTTACATACATATTGGGAAAGCAACCTTATGGTGTGTGTGGAGTTGGCTACTTCGCGTACGCCCTACCATCAGCCAATTCGTGAATGGTAACTGAGGAGAATGACTGTAATTCAGCCTACGAAAAAGTTAGAATTTCCCTCACCTCAGTGTTTACGTCTTTGAGGAGATGCTTGTTTGGAGGACTCTTTTGTAGGTCTTTGTTTGTGGGTGATTTACATGTTCGTAGGACTGTTTCCAGTGAGTCATTCCGGTAACTGTGTCGTCTACAACTACTCCAACATTTTCACTATACTTGAAACTTCTCCAAACTTAAGTTTCTAGATATTTCAGGGCTGTTACTGTTTCCAGTGAACGGTTGTCAATAGCGTAGTCGAACATTCGTGGAAATTTCTATACATTTATTTATGTTTAGACTCAACTGCCAGCCGCTCAACAAGCATTTATCCTATTACACTTAGCTTCAATTTTTTCGGGTGGAATCTAACGTACGAACAGCAACATCATTCTCGAGTACATGCACGAAGCTCAAGATTCTACCAACCAACCTCTTTATGGTCCCTTACCTCAAGCGTTAAAAACGGAACCCTTGTAGGATCAGTTTGTTGTCCATCTGTCTGGCTGTCTGTCTGTCCGACTGTTGAGAACCCTTTTTTCCACAGGAACAGTTAGACGCATCAAGCTAAAATGTATGTCACATAATAAGGCCTACGGTACCTTTGAGGTGTAAACAACTGGTATTCCTAAGGAAATTCAATCAAAAGAAACGGCCATTCAGGTCATACATTTTGATATTCGCAAACTCATTCATCTAAACCTACACTATGTGATCATAAGTATCCGCATACCCCCAAAAACATATTTTTTTTCATTTTAGGTGCATTGTGTTGGCACCTACCGTCACGTAATCCGTATCAGCGACCTCAGTAGTCATTACATACCGTGAGAGAGCAGAATGGGGCGGCGCTCCGTGACAATTACGGACTGCGAACGTAGTCAAATGATTGTGTATCACTTGTGTCATACGTCTGTACGCGAATTTCTACACTCCTAAGGATCCCTAGGTCAACTGTCTCCGATGGGATAGTGAAGCGGAAACGTCAAGAGACACTGTTGATTGACAGAGACCGCCGACAGTTGAAGAGGGTCGTAATTTGCAATAGGCGTGGCTGAGCGGTTCTAGGTGCTACAGTCTGGAACCGCGCGACCGCTACGGTCGCAGGTTCGAATCCTGCCTCGGGCATGGATGTGTGTGATGTCCTTAGGTTAGTTAGGTTTAAGTAGTTCTAAGTTCTAGGGGACTGATGACCTCAGAAGTTAAGTCCCATAGTGCTCAGAGGCAAATGAACCATTTTGTAATAGGCAGTAAAATTCGGAGGTGGTGGTGTTATGGTGTGGTCGTGTTTCTCATGGAGTGGGCTTGCACTCCTTGTTGTTTTGCGTCGCGCTACCACAGCACTGGCCTGCATTGATGTTTTAAGCACCATCTTGCTTCCCACTGTTAAAGAGCGATCCGGGGATGGCGGTTGCATCTTTCAATACGATAGGGCACCTGTTCATAATGTACGGCCTGTCCGGAGTGGTTACACGACAATAATATCCCTGCTATGGACTGGACTGCACAGAATCCTGACCTGAATCTTATACAACCCCTTTGGGATGTTTTGAAACGAAGACTTCGTGCCAGGCCTCACCGACCGACGTAGATAGTTCTCCTCAGTGTAGCATTCCGTGAAGAATGAGGTGCCGTTGCTCAAGAAACCTTACAGCACCAGATCGAACGTATTCTTGAAGCTGTCATCAAGGCTAAGGGTGTGCCAACACCATACTGAATTCCTGCATCACCGATGGAGAGCCCGCCTGCGGGTCCGGGGTAACAATAGGCCCGAGGTATTCCTGCCTGTCGTAAGAGGCGACTAAAAGGAGTTTCAACCGTTTCGGCCTTCCATGTGATGGTCCCCCTTGGGGTTTGACCACCATTTTTCAAAATTCTACAGAAGTACGAGCCTTTTGGGGAAGGACACCTTACGTGGTGTACCACTGGTCCTAAGTGCACTAAGACCTTGGCACTAAGCATTGTACCGGCGTTGTACCCATGCCCGCTATTCCTCAAATTGGGCCTAAACGCCTGATGGGTTGTACAAGTTACGCCCATAGTGCATCCCCATCTGCACCAGCGATCATGATGGACTTTCCATGTCGCCAGAAATCCAGCACGGTAGCCAGCCCGTTGTGGTGGGGTCGTCATGTACCCTCTAGGTTGCAGCCCCCTGACAACACAGGGATCGTACTGCCGATACCTGAGCTGCACCCTCCCCACGTCGGACAAGGAGTAGATGCCCGTGTCCTTGGGGCATCAGGACTCCCGGCAATGGTCATCCTGCCAGGTGGCCCTTGCTGAGGCTGGGTGGCGCCTGTGGGGAGAGCCCCTGGTCGGAGTGGGTGGTATTGGGGCGGACGTTTCGCAAATGAAACGTCAACACATATCAGGTCGCTCTGCGGCCGAGTCTTTCAAAAGAAAAGGTACCGTTTCTAGTTCTGGTTCTCCTGCCCTCTCCCCCTTGGCCACTCCCTGGGAGGAGGGACAGGCCAGCCGGCTTTGGGCGAAGTACTTCCCCCGCTATTCGGTCTGTTCTCGAACCGATGGGGGGACGTTCGCCACCTCCAAGCCCATGTTATTTGTTCAGCACATTGAGGACATCTTTGGGGAAATTGAGGCTCTCAGCAAGATGCTTTCAGGGTCCGTTTTTATCAAGACCACCTCCGCCACACAGTCGGCAGCGCTCCAGGCGTGAGACAGCCTAGGGGACATCCCAGTGTCCATTGTCCCGCATCTGGCACTAAATCGGACGCAGGGGGTTAGTTTTCATCGTGACCTCCTGCTACAATCTGATGAGGAGCTCAGGGCTAACCTGGAGCGCCGAGGCGTGCATTTCGTCCGGCGAGTCCAGCGCGGCCCCAAAGACCGTCGCACCGACACCGGGGCCTTTATCCTCGCCTTCGAGGGGGACGTTCTCCCGGAGAAGGTAAAGGTGATGTGCTACTGGTGCAACGTGCGACCTTACGTCCCGCCTCCTATGCGCTGTTTTCGGTGTCTGCGCATTGGGCACATGTCGTCACGGTGTGAGGCTGAGCCCCTTTGTGGCGATTGCGGACGTCCTCTTCGTGAGGAACATACATGCACCCCACCACCTCGGTGCATTAATTGCCCTGGCCTCCACTCGCCTAGATCCTCAGACTGCCCCGCATATCAGAAGGAGAAGAAGATGCAGGAACTCAAAACTTTGGATCGGCTCTCTTATTCTGAGGAAAGGAATAAGTATGACCGCCTCCATCCCATGCTGTTGACCACTTCGTTTGCCTCAGTTGTGTCCACTCCTTCCGCGGTATCCTCACCCCTATCCTGCCCCCCTCCGCCTCCTCGGCCCATCAGGGGGCTCTGCCTCCGCCTCCCAAATCCCTCCTTTCCAAATCCTCCTCCCCCGTGGCCCTCGCCCCCTCTGCCCCAGGGGCCACCCTTCCTCCTCCTCCTCCTCTCACCCCCGCCACCTGAGAAGCGATCCTCTTCTCAGGGGTCCATCAGGGAAACGTTCCGGACCCAGCATTCCAAACCGGACCCCGCGCGTGAATACCTTCTTCAGGTCCAGCCCACCATCCCTGTGCCTCCTCGGCCTTCCAAGAAGGCCACAAAGAAGAAGTCTCTATCCCCTCTCCACCCCGGCGCGTTTCGTCTGACGCTCCATCCGTGAGTCGCTGCCCCCGGCCGTCCTCAGTTTCGCCGGGACGCTCTGCTGCCAGGCGCTCAGCTGGCCTCTCATCGGCAAATGATGCTGCCCCTCCTACACAACCAGGGACAGCGGCCGCAGCTGGCGACGAGTCGATGGAACCGGATCCGCTTCCCGTCGGTTGTAGCGTTGTTCCCTCGCAACCTGGCCCTCCGCGGCCGTCGAGTTGACCAGCTCTTCCCCGTCTCGTTCCCCCAACTTTTTGACTAGCGCTGGCGTTGTTTCATTGGAACATAAGAGGTATTCGATCTAATCGGGAGGAATTACAACTGCGCCTCTGCCTGCACTGTCCGGTCGTCCTTGGTCTCCAGGAAACCAAGTTGCGCCCGACTGACCATATTGCCTTTACCCACTATACCTCGGAGCGGTATGACCTCACTCCTGTGGACGATATCCCAGCTCATGGTGGGGTCATGTTGCTCGTTCGGGACGATGTCTATTACCATCCCATCCCATTGACGACCCCACTCCAAGCAATAGCTGTCCGCATTACTCTTTCTGCTTCTACTTCTTCAGTTTGTACCATCTACACTCCACCGTCATCTGCTGTTAGTCGGGCTGACATGATGCACCTGATCGTTCAGCTTCCCCCGCCGTTTTTATCGTTTGGCGACTTCAATGCCCATCATCCCCTTTGGGGCTCTCCTGCATCCTGTCAACGAGGCTCACTCTTGGCAGATGTCTTCAACCATCCTCTCGGACTCTACTCATACCTACTCCCACTTGGACCTCTCGATCTGTTCTACCACTCTTGCCCATCGGTTCGAGTGGTATGTCCTTTCTGACACCTATTCGAGCGACCACTTCCCCTGTGTCGTTCGTCTCCTGCACCACACCCCATCCCCACGTCCTTCGAGCTGGAACATACCGAAAGCTGACTGGGGACTTTACTCCTCCCTGGCGACCTTTCCGGACCACGATTTTCCCAGTTGTGACAGTCAGGTCGGATACCTCACAGCTGTTATCATCAATGCTGCCAAACGTTCCATTCCTCGTACTACTTCTTCTTCACGTCGCGTTTCCGTCCCCTGGTGGAACAAGGCTTGTAGGGACGCTATCCGTGCTCGACGACGTGCTTTACGCACCTTTCGCCGCCATCCTACGTTGGCGAATTGTACTGAATACAAAAGACTCCGAGCGCAATGCTGTAGAGTCATCAAAGAACGCAAAAAAGCTTGTTGGGCCTCTTTCACCAGCTCCTTTCACAGTTTTACTCCCTCTTCCGTCGTTTGGGGTGGCCTGCGCTGGCTGTCGGGCATTAAGGCCCACTCCTCAGTACCTGGCCTGAACTTGGGTAATGAGATCCTTGTTGATCCTGTGGCTGTCTCCAACGCCTTTGGCCGCTTTTTCGCGGAGGTTTCAAGCTCCGCCCATTACCACCCTGCCTTCCTTCCCAGGAAAGAGGCAGAACAGGCTCGGCGACCTTCCTTCCACTCGCTGAATCTGGAAACTTATAATGCCCCCTTTACTATGTGGGAACTCGAACGTGTGCTTGCACTGTCCCGGTCCTCTGCTCAGGGGCCAGATGCCATTCACATTCAGATGCTGGCACACCTTTCTCCGGCGGGAAAAAGCTTCCTTCTTCGTACCTACAATCGCATCTGGACCGAAGGTCAGGTCCCCACGTGTTGGCGTGATGCCGTCGTTATTTCTATACCCAAACCCGGGAAGGATAGACACCTTCCTTCTAGTTACCGCCCCATTTCTCTTACAAGCTGTGTCTGTAAGGTGATGGAGCGCATGGTTAATGCTCTGTTAGTCTGGATTCTTGTATCTCAACAGCTACTTACTAATGTCCAATGCGGCTTTCGTCGCCGCCGCTCCGCTGTTGACCACCTTGTGACCTTGTCGACATTCATCATGAACAACTTTTTGCGAAGGCGCCAAACGGTAGCCGCGTTCTTCGACTTGGAGAAGGCTTATGATACCTGTTGGAGAGGAGGTATCCTCCGCACTATGCACGGGTGGGGCCTACGCGGTCGCCTGCCCCTTTTTATTGATTCCTTTTTAACGGATCGAAAGTTTAGGGTACGTGTGGGTTCCGTATTGTCCGACGTCTTCCTCCAGGAGAACGGAGTGCCTCAGGGCTCCGTCTTGAGCATAGCCCTTTTTGCCATCGCGATCAATCCAATTATAAATTGCATTCCACCTAATGTCTCAGGCTCTCTCTTTGTCGATGACTTCGCGATCTACTGCAGTGCCCAGAGAACATGCCTCCTGGAGCGCTGCCTTCAGCGTTGTCTAGACAGCCTCTACTCATGGAGCGTGGCAAATGGCTTCCGGTTCTCTGAAGAGAAGACGGTTTGTATCAACTTTTGGCGATATAAAGCGTTCCTTCCGCCATCCTTACATCTCGGTCCCGTTGTTCTCCCATTCGTGGAAACAACTAAGTCTCTAGGGCTCACGTTGGACAGGAAACTGTGTTGGTTTCCACATGTCTCTTATTTGGCGGCCCGTTGTACACGTTCCCTTAATGTCCTCAGAGTTCTTAGCGGTTCATCTTGGGGAGCGGATCGCACTGTCCTGCTTCGCTTGTATCGGTCCATAGTCCGATCGAAGCTGGATTATGGGAGCTTCGTCTACTCGTCCGCTCGGCCATCCCTCTTACGCCGGCTCAACTCCATCCACCATCGGGGCATACGTCTTGCGGCTGGAGCCTTCTACACTAGTCCTGTCGAGAGTCTTTATGCTGAAGCTGCCGAGTTACCATTGACCTACCGGCGCGACGTACTGCTGTGTCGGTATGCCTGCCGGTTGTTGTCTATGCCCGACCATCCCGCTTACCAGTCCTTCTTCGCCGATTCTCTCGACCGTCAGTACGGGTTGTATGTCTCTGCCCTGCTGCCCCCCGGAGGCCGCTTCCGTCGCCTGCTTCGACAATTGGATTTTGCCCTCCCTACCACCTTCAGAGAGGGTGAGAGCCCGACACCACCTTGGCTCCAGGCTCCGGTTCATATTTATCTTGACCTCAGCTCACTCCCGAAGGAGGGTACTCCGGCTGCAGTGTATTGCTCACGGTTTGTCGAACTTCGTGCTCGACTTGCCGGTCACACCTTTATTTACACAGATGGCTCCAAAACTGACGATGGTGTTGGCTGTGCCTTTGTCGTCGGGGCCGCCACCTTTAAATACCGGCTCCTCAACCAATGTTCGAGCTTTACGGCCGAGCTTTTTGCTCTCCATCAGGCCGTTCAGTATGCCCGCCGCCACCGCCATTCATCGTACGTACTCTGCTCTGACTCACTCAGTGCTCTTCAGAGCCTTGGAGCTCCCTATCCGGTCCATCCCTTGATTCAACGGATACAGCAGTCCCTCCATTCTTTCGCTGCTAATGGTTCTCCTGTCAGCTTTCTGTGGGTTCCTGGACATGTAGGAGTGCCTGGGAATGAGGCTGCGGATGCTGCAGCCAAGGCTGCAGTCCTCCTGCCTCGGCCAGCCTCCCATTGTGTCCCGTCATCTGATGTTCGTGGGGATGTGTGTAAGAGGCTTGTGTCGTTGTGGTCGGATGCTTGGTCATCCCTCCAAGAAAACAAGCTCTGCGCAGTCAAACCGCTCCCAACTGCTTGGACAACCTCCTCCTGACCATCTCGGCGAGAGGAGGTCCTTCTGACCAGGTTGCGGATTGGGAATTGCCGGTTTAGCCACCGCTACCTGCTCTCCGGTGACCCAGCCCCGCAGTGCCCTTGTGGTCAGGCATTAACAGTGTGCCATGTTTTATTGTCGTGTCCCCATTTTCGTCAATTTCGTGTTGTCCTGTCCCTGCCATCTACTTTACCAGATGTTTTAGCTGATGACGCTCGAGCAGCTGCTCGTATTCTGCGTTTTATAACTTTAACTGGCTTGTCCAAAGACATTTAACCTTTTTACTTATTTTATCTGCATCTTTGTCAGGTCCTTCTGGTGTCCCCCCCTTCCCCTTGAGTTTTACTACATTCCATGTGCTCTAACAACAGTGACTGGGCGCTAATGACCTCAGCAGTTGAGCGCACTTAAACACAAAAAAAAAAAAAAAAAAAAAAAAAAAAAACCGATGGAGAGGGCCACAAAGTTGTAAATCATTTTCAGCCATGTGTCCGGATACTTTTGATCACATAGTGTATAGGGCACTTCCTGTTTCCTTACAATCATGAAATTTGTCAAGAAGCAAGGAATCACAATACAACCAAAGGAAAAAATTTGAAAACTGTATATTTGATTACATCACACTGTGTCGTTTGTTAATAGACTGTGTCCGTCCGTATGTTGAGAGCTCTTTTTTTAGGATTTAGTAGACGTATAGACGTATCAAGTTGAAATTTAAGTCACATACTAAGCTCCATGGTCCCTTGGCAGTATAATAAACGTTGGCTTGAAAGTCTATGCTGTTAAGAGATACGGCTATCTATGTCACATATTTTGATATTCGCAAACTCACTTATCGAAACCAGGAGGATACTTCCCACTGACCTATAATCATAAAATTTAGCAAGAAGGAAGGGCTTACAACACAAGAAAAGGAAAAAATCCGAAAACTATTAATTCGTAGTAATGTTACACGAAAAAATGTTTCATTTGTCAGTTTTTAACCGACGTCAGACGTGAAATTTAAACAATCAGTATTACTGTGTTCTGGTTGGCTGGGCTGCTGTGGTAAAAGTCAAACACCAGGCAAGGAATGACTTTATTGCTCACATGACGTGTTTAGAAATTTATCCACCACCAGGTATCCAGAAGCAATTGCTGCACGTAAATATGGCGTTTCAAGTTGCAGACTGAACTGTCTATATCCTTAATTAAGGTTGTAAGGAACCCTCAGTACGCGATTCCTGCTTACACTTGATCACTTCTTATATCTATAGCCAATCGAACAATTCTATTAAATTCCTTTGACATATGCACGATATTACATCCACATATTTTGATTTCTCCTAGAAACTAACGACGTACCGTGCCCTGTCTGCTAAGAAGTAACAATGTCAGTGAATATGATGATCCTACACATCTTAAGTACGTAATATGTATTCACTAGACGACAGCTTGGATTTGGGCCACGTGATCTACCGTTGTTTAGATCTCATGGACGAACAGAGCTCGCTTTCTGATTAGATCACTGTTGATTCCTAAGTAACTTCTTTTTTTGAAACTTCTGTTATTTATCTCCATAAGTCATCACTAGACGTATGATTCTACAACACACTGGTGAGAGAGATAACCACCTATACCTTGTCCAACTTCCCTTCTTGGGAACGGGAAAGACTTAAACTTTTCTTGTTTCAAGCACTTGGAACACTTCATTAGCACCAGAGAATTACGACATACTGATGGTAGAAGGGGAGAACATTTTTTCGCGTAATATATTTGGAAGCGAACAAGCACCCAAACAGATCAAATCACCATTCCCTTGTTGGGCGAGTTTAATTCACGCTAGCAAAAGCTGTTATTTCGACGTTAGTAGAACGAGTGAAAGGAGGAACCATAATACAACCTTACTGAAAGTTTAGCGAAACGAAATTCGTCTTACACATGTTCTTTGTCGTTCCTGCTGGTTAAACCCAAGGAGGAACGTGGACACATTGCAGTTTCTTCGCTTTATCGTTTTCCGTGGAATATTAAACCTGCTGGAATATTTTCTGACCGAAGTTTGATCACATACAGCAAAGAAGAATTTACTAACTTATATCAGGCCAAACCGTCTTACAATTGAGATTTATTCCTGAAATTCAACTTGACTGTAAAAGGTATTGATGTACTACCTAAAGCGACATATGAAAATTTTGTGCCGGACCAGGACTAAAACTCGGTTCAAATGGTTCTGAGCACTATGGGACTTAACATCTGAGGTCATCAGTCCCCTAGAACTTAGAACTACTTAAACCTAACAAACCTAAGGACATCATATACAACCATGCCCGAGGCAGGATTCGAACCTGCGACCGTAGCGGTCGCGCGGTTCCGGACTGAAGCGCCTAGAACCGCTCGTCCACAACGGCCGGCTCTAAAACTCTGATTTCCCGCTTATCGCGAGCGGTACTTACCACTTAAGCTATACGAACACATTCTCCATATGTCACACACCTATCTGTTTCTCCTCATATATTATAATTGTTTGTCAGCTGATTTCGTTTCTCCCGCTTTTGTGTGCTAACAAGGCTTTGGCTTCATTTAGATCTGTGACGAAACCCTCGTTACTTTCGTACGAAATTTCAAACTTCGTTATTGAACCAAGAAGATAAACGCACACCATTACTCGACAGGAATATCAAAGTGGACAACGTGGGAAATTTTTATCATTCGAAAAACAAATACCTTTAGCAGTTTCTCTTTCTATGGTTTGAATTCATCCGTTCGTCAGTTTTAGCGAAGGAATTGTCGTTTTCTGATGTTTTCATAAACCAGTCTAACATTCGCCTACAGGATTAATTATGTGCAAATAAGTTTCGTTTGTTCGTTAGCGAACTCTTTTCTCCGTGATAAAATCGGTGTTTCCAGTTTGGTGGAAAATAACCTGTTTGTGGTATTAGTACCCAGTTAAGAAAAGTATGTATACAAAAGTGTTAGTACTTGTGCAACTGATATTTAAAACTGAATACACATTAAATGGAGAAAAAAATCACAAATTCAGCTGTGGTGATCAAATTCTTTGGTTTGAATTAGTTCCTGACTTTTAATATCGTATCGTCAGCAGTAGGGTAGAACAGAACTAGATGGCAAAGATGTTTTTCAAATACCAATATTAAACCTTAATACACAAAAAGCTCTGGCAAATTTAGAAACAACGCTTTATACGAAGTCAGAATAAATTTCAAACGTAGTGCTCTTTTATTTCATTTTATTTTTTCTACCGGCAATTTGAAATCTTCTTTGCGTCTGCCTTTACCGGAAACAACCCTGGGAACTTACTTGTCACCTGTAAACAAATGATTTAACACAAAAACTAAAAAAATAAACAAAGCGTTATGCGGTGGCTAGTTATCTCAAAGATGTTATGGCCATCTCTCCCAGTCGCCAGAGGAAGATGACCACAGTGCGTCATCAAACATAGTGGAGGAGAACGCAAAGAGAAAGAACATGATGCTATGCAGCTAAACTTACACACCCGTGAAATGTAAATTTCCGTAACTACTCACAGTCTAACTTACGAAAGAACGGTAAAGTATCGATATGCTACGCAATATTAAGGTGTATTAAAAACTAAAATCATGAAAAATATTTACTTTTTGTTGAAATAAAGACTCAAGGGAAGCAACAACGTGTCACTTGCGACAAAGACTCACTATCAAGTGACCGGTAGCGCTGTAAATGCAGTTGGAGAACCATAGCCGTTTGCCATCTTCCCTGTATGTCTATCTATCCCTGTTCTAATCTACGAGATAACTTAGAGAAATGAACGTTTTGAAATACGTTTTAAGTAGTCATGACATGTGTGATGATTATCCACCAATAAAATTTCGGGGACTGTTCAGGGATACTTAGCGAGTGTTTCAGTATAAGGAACACGTTGTGCCCTGTGCTCTTTTCTTTTTTTTTTTTCAGAGTCATAATTAATTACGGTTTATTCGATTTTTTCCCATAGTAACGTTTTTTCCCCGAAAATGGATCCACAATAGTGAAAAAGCCCGTGACATGCAATCAATAAAATGTTCTACACTTTTTTATGCAACAACCCTCAGATGCAAAAGTACTGCGTAGTGGTTGCTAAGTGTCATATATTTACGACTTATTGACTTTTAAGTTGTTACGCTTAAGGCTGAGAGCCATCAAGGGCACTCCAAGATAGGGAATCAGGGATACCGAAGCCAAGTGACGTAAAACACTCTTGTTACTGGTCGTAATAGGAGTGGCAGTCACGTTTAGCTTACAACTTGGAGTTCATTGATCTAAAGTCCAGAAGCATCCCTAGCTACCGAGTAGGAGTAGGAGAGGAATCTAAATGTGGTTGGCCAGAGGCACCCTGGAGGTTCAGAGCGGCTCACCAGATTGGCACGAGCATGCTAAAGTATCTGTGGAGTGGTGGGTCAACTATAGAAACGGATATATAGAGTGCCGCTACAATTGTCAGATCGCTGCGGCGCCGACTCGGTGTCGATCGTGTCCATCCTCAGTAAGCTCCGACATGCCTGTTTCTCTCACTTGGAGCGCTGCTTTCAAGATTCTACTTAACGTGCTGCTAGTGTTTGCTATTTCTGTTAGCACACAGCCCCGTGGCTTCAGACACTGACTTATATTGTGCAGTCAATTTCCTCCATTGCTTTTTCTACTATTTGGAATTAGCCTTCTGTGTAGTAATCACTCTGATCGCCACTAAATAGTGTTAACCACACTCCTGAATACCATGAGTCTCCTGCTGCAAACACTCAGTCGCGTCCCAAAACCCACGCATCTCGTAGGTGCCCTGTGGCGGTGTTGGGCTCTGACCCATGTCATCAACCTGCCTTTAGTGAGAAGTTGTCTTTCGATGGCATTTGCTCCTCACATATCGGTGTCGCTCGTGGCCATCCTTAGTAAGCTCCGACTTGACCTCAAACCACCTGACTTCCTTCTGCCTGTGTTAGGACACAAAAGACCGTTGCGGGAACAGTTCCACTTAGTGTCGTTGTTCTGCTCTTCCACTGAATTCAGTGAACCCACATATGTGGTGCATATCGGTCAAATCTTCATTAGCAAACCTGTCGTACCTCTGTGTTAAAGTACAACGATCACTGCTGGTAAAATATGCTCGAAACACAACCAAGCACCACTGAATGCGGCCGTGTGGGTGAGGACAACAGATTACAACAGGGAATATCGTTATCAGCTGCTAGTACTGTTAGTGAAATGAAAATGTTTGCATGCAAGCAAGTCACAAAACGCATACCGTCAGCATTGGCAGTTGAACAAATATTTTCAGTGCGGTGCACATACGAAGATAAATGAACATATGAAATCAAACCAAATGCAATTATTTAGTAACCAGCCACCGGAGACCACGGGTCTGCAAAGGGTCGTCAGGCACAGATTCTCCGATATTTCTACAGTTGTCTGCCATTTCGTTTCCGCAACGTGTAGTTGGCGTCAACCCAAACAAATATTGCTAGTCACGTCCTTCATAGGACGTGAGTTCGAGAGATTGCATCGGTGTGTTGTACGTTTCAAACGAAGTGATTTTTAAATAGTAATTTTGCATGCACATTCTACAGATACTATCAGATTAGTTTAGAGTGATAGTCATTTTAATGATATGTATTAACAGGAACAATAAAACATGAATAATAACAAGTACTCCAGCGGCTGAGCAGCGTGCCTCTGTATGCCGTTAGCAGACAGCGCACTTTGTCGGATGAGTAGGTTAAGTCATGTTTTAAGATTAATTTTGTCCATACCGGGCTACAAACCGATGTTTTCATAGACGCTGGACATCGCATGAAAGACGAGACGAGAAGTATTTGTTCGAGCTGACTCTAGCTATACGTTGCAAAAGCGAAATGTACATGTCTCATATCATGTGCATCGTACCTATTCCTGTACGTTGTACGAACCTTACTTACCATCGACCATGGCCCACATAGGCCTACAGGAGACATACAGCAACACATTCCAGGCAACAGTCCAGCCCGTTGTCTGTACGTGAGCAGTAAAAGCTGACTGCGTAGGCCGTCAGCACAGCCGGAGGTTTATGTCCATGTGGCGGGTGCGGCGCTTAAGCTGATGTATGGATACAGCTCTACGCCAAATGACGGCAACGACTCTGATTTATGTAGCAGATTTCGGTGTGACACCCTGTTGTAATGCGTCAGACTTTACGTCTGACGGGCAAGAGCTAAATTTCATTGCACTGAATGTCATGCTATTTCTAGCTTAAGTTAAGCTGTTGGTATCATTACCCCACTGACAGGTACACTGCACATGCGACAGAATTCTGTATTCACATAGAGACTCCTTTACATACACCAGGAATTCTTATTTTCATCTGGGATGCATTATCCCCAATCATATTAGAAACAGATCCCGTCTCCTGTTTTGAGTCTAAGATTTCTACAGGTCACCCTCTGTTGTTAACTCAACCAGGGATTCTTATTTTTACCTGAGCTACATTATCCCATAATGATATTAGGAGATCCCATCCCCTGCTTCTAACTTTGGTTTTCTGGTGGTCCCCATGTATTGTAAATCAAAAGCTAGGACTATAATGCTCGCTCCCCCCCCCCCCCCCCCCACGCCGCAAATGTTTTCTTTGTCCCGTTGTAAGATCGTCTGGTATTTGGCTGAAAAGTCCCAAATTCCGCAATGGGTCATTATGTCGTACGTCCGACATTTGTGTCTGCACAGTGAGTGTACTAATATGTGCAAACTTAGCTTACCACTTAGCACACAAATGGAGAAAACAGCTGAACTGTCTTCTCAAGACCAGATTATCAAACAGACATTCTAAATAAATATGACCCTGGCCCTGTGAGGCAGCTGATATCATAAGCAGATCGTAACAAAAAATCATCAGAAATGCTGCTGTCACGTATCTAGAATGTATGAATTAATAAAAGTGAAGGTTTGGGGCCTGTTCTAGAAAGGCAACACAGCTATTCCCTTTTTTATTCTACGTATATTTTATCAACTGTTGCTTTTAGGGCTGAAGTGATAAACAACAATCATGTTCATTTGCTTTTGACACTCAATAACAAAATATTTAATTCTTGGACACATTGAAATGACGATTATTAAAACCGTTATCTCTACACATGAATATGTTTTATCACAGGAAAGAACGATTATTAAAAATCCTTATCAGCTCATTTAAATCTACATTTTCGTAACACTCGTCAATACACTGAGGTGGTGGAGAATTTTTTTTTTTGGACCAATGAGAAAACTCTCATGTACTTAATGTGATGGTGGATTGGTATCCTAGCTTTTGATATTCAATGGTCAAAGCGTACACAAGTTGGAGTGAGCAAAATCTAGTCTCAACATTTACTGTGGCCTAATGCACGAAGGTACTTTACCAAGCAGCATCTGCAACAATGATGTCTCCGTGCTCGATCTGAAACGCTGATTCCCTACTCTGGCCTTGACTGAATTCGCTCAGTCGAAACTTTCCTGAGTTCCATAGAACGTCAAGCTTTCTCTAGTCGAAATAATGGCTATTGCACACTCACTATGGATTGGAGCGACATGCACAATTTCTTTGCCCACAAAAATTTCCGCAGGAATAATTAACTACCACTTTTCGTCATGAAACGTGAAGCGTATCGACCTCACTTCGCAGAAAGCAAAGGTCTCAACGCCCTTTCTTATTTCCACACACTTGTGCAGTCCGCCGCGAGACGAGAAAGAGAGATAGATCCTTGAGGTCTCAAAATGCTTTTACATAATGGGGATCTCCTCACTGTGTCGCTTCTGCATCGCCGCCAAGTATGACTTTAGCCAATCACTGTCCATCAGTCCCCTAGACTTAGAACTACTTAAACCTAACTATCCTAACGACAATCACACAAATCCATGTCCGAGGCAGGATTCGAACCTGCGACCGTAGCAGCAGCGCGATTCCAGACTAAGCCTCTAGAACCGCTGGGCCACAATGGACGGCTGTTAATGACATGCAGCCACTTACCCCGGTCCCAGCCTTATTTAAGTTAAAAGTAATAATGTATTGTTCTGGCCTTATCCCTTTCTGCGCTGAAGCGCGCCATTCACTTACTAAATTGAAGCTCTACGATATCATTAAGTACCTGCTCGGTTCGTCTCCAAAATGCATTTAACTTTGTTTGTTCACGCCACTCCATCTATTGGTAGATATTTTTTTGTTAGTTTTCGATGCATGAGATTAAGTGGATTGCCTTTTGTTGACATAATGTAATAATTATTTTCTGAGGATCTCGTACTGTATCGTCCTGTTGTTATAGATCAAGCTCATGTAAGGTCCCTAATTCCGGACGCATTACACCTATCCCTGCATCCCCCTCTACCTTTATGGCTTGGCAAAGAAATGTGCTGAAAAGTAATTTCTCCACAGGTATTCAAAGTGCACCAGCCCCACACATGATGATGTCTGATGGACAGGACCTCAACTCTTTTAATGGTTCAGATTTCGAAAATCCCTCTCCATTCCTTGGCCAAGAGACTTAATAGTAATAGTAATATTAATGGGCGACCGTGGGTCCAAATGCAAAAAGTTGAAGTGGTAAACTTGAAAGTGTTAATAAAAATTCTCTATTTAAACTAGACTGAACTGCATGTGACTGCTTTAGTCTTTAATAAAACTTGCATTTGACTGCATATTTAACTGAACTGAACTTCATGACTGCATGAAAATATTGTTGGAAAATTAATACTCAACATACACATCTGACTGCATGAGAGTTTAGTGGTAAAAATAAATGAGTCACCAACCTGCATCTGACTGCGTCTGTGGACTTAGCTCGTGCACTCCTTCCCGTTTAGCCGATAATAAAACATATATTCAAATCAGCTGTAGTGCAATGGCATAAAATTGTCATTCTAGATAACTTTACTCATTTTGGCCCTGTTTGATACTTAATAAAAATTCTGTCCTGATCTGAATAATTTGCCAACTGTGCAATGGCATATAGATTATTTTACTCTGATAAATGAAATTATTAGCTTTACTCATGGGAACTTTACTTTAATGTACCTTTTGGTTCAATGCAAGCACAGGATGCAGAGAATGACATGAAACTCTAATTTTATTTGAAAAACATTTTTGTTCAACTTTTTAGGCACATGTGAAAAACTAAAAACAACTTCTATAGCATGGATTTACGAGAAAGTTTCACAAAACGCTTATTGCATCAACAATGGTATTTCTATCTAGCTTTTAGACATTATTTAACCAAAGAAAACCTATTTTATTAATTATTCTTACTAGTTTCCCCAGGTATGTTCCGAGTTTCGCTCAATATATAGCTTATTATGTGCGTAGCGCCAATTTTTGCTTTGATGCTGTCATGACCCGGCTGCCTCCTGCAGGCATCTAGCTCTGACTCGAAACACGTCTGCTGTCTTTGCGCATCTCCTCACCACTACTCAAACTTTTACCGCGTGCACCTAGCTCTGTTAGCTGTCAAAGATCTTACTACTTGAAGATGTACTACTCGTCCAACCTTGCAGTTGGGAGCTATCGACATTTTTCACTGGCTCTATCCTGATCGAATCTCAGCACACACCTTTCACAACCCTCTGGTCTGATGGACCAGAATTTTGTGGGGGTATCTGTGCAGTTCGTAAAAAAAATTACAATGGAAGATACAATATAAAATATGCATGGTATTCTCATGAAAAGAGTATTACAGAGCAGTGAAATTTATCAATGAACCTAGGATGTTAAGTAAATTGTAAAATACCATGAGATTTGCTATTCACAGTGAAACGAAGAACATCAAAATGCACAAAACCAAAACATCTCTATATAGGACAAAAACATCAGACATATGGGGTATTAAGTGAGGTGTATGAAGTCAAACTTAACCAACAGTCCAGGTTTGCAAGTCACAGTGACTCAAAGAACATCGAAATGTACCAAACTGAAATACCTGTTACATAATACCAAATGTTACCAAATACAGGCAGAGAAATATGAGGAACATACCTCACATAACATGAAACTCTACCTAACAGCTATGTAGAATGTGAGAAAAAATACGTAAAATAGCGAAATACAAGTGAATCATCAATGTCACACAATACTAAGTGTTACGAAATGGAAACAGAAATATAAGGAAAAATACCTCGAAAAATATCAAAGTTTACCTAATAGTTACATCATATAAACTTGAATGTTACCACGTAGAAATATAGAAATATGAGGGATAAATACCTCAAATCATATCCAAATTTACCTGATAGTTATATAGAATATGAGAAAAAATACATAAAATAAGCAATAAGATACTTTAATTAATAGTAGGCTTAACTATTACGTCTGTCACATTAAGTGACAGCATACACTAACTTTCAATTACCATCATTATCTTGGAGTAAACCTCAGATACATGCCGACTGTCTTTGATAATAGTGAATAAACGGCCTCTGGAGATCAGACACCCTGAGCCCTAAATTAGGTCAATTATACAGGACAGGTCACATCAGGTGGGAGACCACACTGACTTATTATTGAGCTGTAGTGCAAGAAAATAGAAATATGTGGCCTCAGGCGATGGGACACACTGAGCAACTGATTAGGTCCATGTACACTGCATGTCACATCAGGCGATGTAACACACTGACCCCAATAGTGAGCTGTAGTACAAGAAATGTGAAGAATAGTGGGCATCAGGCGATGGGACACACTGAGCAACCGATTGCCTGTTAAATCAGGGGATAAATCACCCTTTAACAGAGGTCTCAGGTGACTACAAACCCTGAGCCATGGTAGTATCGAGTGTGAAATATATGTCAAGTCAGATGACAACACCTACTGACATACAGTTACAGTTATCAGTCATAAAAGGCATCTTATGTCAGGTGGCAGTCCACACTGACATACTCTTAACATCGTTAACTTCAATTACTTATAGTAGACATTTGACATGAACAGGTAGCCCACACTGGCTTTCGTCAAATTCTCTTAAACTTACATCTAGTAGGCGAAGAGTTCTCGGGCTTCCAGCCGGGTGGCGGTGTCTTCAAACTGCGACGTCTCGACGAGTGACATACTCATCATCTTCTGGCGAAGATGACGAGTAAGTCACTCGTCGAAACATCGCAGTTTGAAGACACCGCCACCCGGCTGGAAGCCCGAGAACTCTTTGCCAGCTGTATACGCTGGGAAAGCATACATTCACATTTACATCTAGTAGTCTTTCAGATGACAATTCAGTCACTGTTATAATATTAAAAGCAATATACAATAGGCAGTGGACATTTACTGCAAAAATGTTATCTACATTTAAGTTAACAAGAAATTAATATTTAAAGTAATATACAAGAACTGTATGCAGTGCACATTTGCTGCATAAAGAATGTGTTGTATATCTTTAAGGTAACAAGAAATTAATATTTAAAGTAATTTACAATAATTGTCTGCAGTGCATTTACTGCATAAAAATGTGTTACATATGTAAGATAACACTAATGTTACCAACTCTCTAGCAAGAATAGTCTTGAGTTGAATAAAATCTATGTACAAAGAAATTCCTGTAAAAGGTAGTAAAACATGCTTGCATACTATTTTTTGATAAAGTGCAATAAACTGATCCTGCACAAATTTAGTGGGAATAAATTGTACCTAATCTTCTTACATACAATATCAATTGAAGTGCAAGAAAGTTATGCTGCTCAATTGCAGCAGTAATGAATGTTCATGAAGAAATTCCTTACAAGATTCAACAGTACAAGCTTAGGTAAAGTCATACTCAGTAATTTGACATCTTAGTCACATCAGATAAATTAAACCTTCCATTTACATCATACAATATAAGCCTCTCGTTATGAAACAGCAAGATCAATTCCATCCCAAAAATTTGTATTCAAAAGCTTCCTTTCTTTTTGCCATAAACGTATATTATTAAATAGTCCTCACATAGGTATTTCAATAAAATATTCACAGTTCAAATACTCCCAAACTGCTCACATTAGGAAACATCAATTCGATCCTTCAAATTAGTATTGAAAAGCTTCCTTTCCTTTTTAACATACACGTAATTCTCGAAGCCTTGCATATCAAATCCTAAGTACAATGAAATGGGGCGTTACAAATAGAGATTTTACTTAACAGATAACTGGTACACAGATATCTGACAAAAACAACAGAAAAAAATATTTAGAACAGAAAGAAGAGTAGACTGAGAACTCAGAAAGGAAGAATGAGTTCTACAGAGCTCAAGGATACGGGGCACCAACGCCACATGGTGTGTCAGTTAAAGAACAACCGATCTTCTACCCCATTTAGTCCTGTTGTGTAGAACAAATAGGTAATGTGTTATCACGTGTTAATGTTAAAATCATGGAAATCACGTGTGAGAAAAAAAGCAAAGTTAGCTATATAAATAACACACAGAGACAATAAAGAGCTTACTAATTACTGTAGCTGAAAATAATGGTAGTTATGGTGCGCCAAAAGACAAGAGTATCATGGAAATAAAGCCACATATTCAACATCACAAAGTACAAAGGCAAAAGCATTGACTAAAAGATCCATAAGCAGTGTAGCACAAATACGAATAATAAATATGTAGACAACTTCTTGCGTTTCATTATAGCTATTTTCATACTTTATCAGATAATAAAGCAAATTAGCATGCCAACACAGAACAAAATTTCAGCAAAAAGCATATTACAGATAATAAAGCAAAAATATCAGGCCAACACAGAACAAAATTGCAGCAGAAAGCATAAGGCAAAATTAGCAGGCCAACACATAACAAGATTTCAGCAGAAAACATAAGACATAACATTACATTACTTTAATCCTGAAATAGGTAATCTTACAAAAAAATAGAAGTGCAGAAACACAGAAAGTCACAGATAACACACATGATACGCAATGAGATAGAAACAGCTGTTTATATCTTTGCGTGAAAAACACAAGATAAGAGAAGAAGCAACATATAAGGTAGTACAGAGACATCGTAAAAAGCAATAAGTGTAATACTTTTGGTGCTGTAGGTATGAAAAAAAAGGATTAATAAAAAAACATGTTGTAGCATGGCATGACGTAAGTCCTCAGTAGATCCTCAATAACGAGTCCAAAAACAATTCCAATTGGCCTCTAGTAATCCCAAGTTATCACATTATTGCATTAATGGCATCTGAAAAATAGTTGAGCATTAACAAGCAGTTTAAAATTGGAGACACAAAATGTTAAGTTTTCAGAAACGTGAATAGTCTTATTCTCAATGACAAGGGTTAAAATAAAAGTTACTGCCGTAAAGAGAAACTGGATAATAGCATAAACCATGTGTGAACATATTACTCGTATTGTATTCATCATGAAAATACCTGAATATTCGATTGCCCATGGCAATGGGAACATTAATACACCATCTGTACTGGCAACGTAAAATGAAAATATTCTGACAGAGGTAAATTCTGGTAAACTTGGTACATCATAAAATCGTTGATACTTGTTCATAAAAGCTGTGAAAAGAAATTAACTGTTAAATAGTATGAAAGTGAAACCTGAAACTCGTCATATAACCATTTTTGACATTCCTAGTAAACGCAAAACCACATCGCTCACACTTCATTTCTGTCGTCGTAACTTCAGCACACAGAATTTGCTAATAACTTGTAGCGTCCAAGATCCCAAAGTCTAAAAAAAAAATGCAACTTCAATCTAATAATATCTCATTCTCCACATAAACGTCCAATATCATCTTAAAAACTCTTATAAACCCTCATTTACTTCAAATACATAAAATGCATCGAGAACATTAGTCTCATCCTCATAGTCAGTAATCATATTCAATACACGTGATACAACCTTAAGCAGTAACACCCTACATAAACTTCAGGAAGATTGTTGCAACTAGCTCAACATCAACATACAAAGTAGCCTTCGTTACGACAAAATCTTCATATAAGCAGTGTCATTATGTAATAATTCCATGTAATCATCGCAAAGTAACAGTGGTGAGCGACCAACAAAAAAAAAAACAAAAAAAAAAAAAAAAAAAAAAAAAAAAAAACAAAAAGAGCAAAATTATCACGTAGTAAGTATCAACATCAAATTGATGAATGATGACCAAAATACTCCACTGTAACGCCAACTTCGAACGCCAGCATGAAGTGAGTCCCACAGAAAACAATAACGTAGTTTATTAGTAATGTACAGAGAAAAATCTCAGTTTATTACAATACGTAAGAAATTTGTAAATCTCAGGGAAGAAAACAGGTAACATTAAAAAAGGTCTCTCCAGAAAAAGATGTCTCCGAACTTTTGTCTTTATCATATTGCCAGAACAAAACAGAGGTGGTGTTATTTGAAGTTTGTATACGGTCAAAATGTTCGCGCTCTGTAAAAGAAAAGCGCGCGACGCAGGCCGATGGACGTGAGAAATGAAACAGTTCTATCCTCCTGAGGTAGTTGACTGGGGCTCGAGAAAAAAAAACTTAGTGGCCGACCACCTGTCGCTAATGTGGTTCCCAGGCAACGGTTGCAGCTACGTGCTACGCGCTCACCAGCTGGACGTATATAGCTGGGATTACAGAAGTAAATGTAAGAAATAAGATTTAGAAAGTTCCCAAAGAAAACAGTATTGTCTATTCAATAAAATGTTTGCAGTTTATGATGTGATGTACACCACGTGATTTCTTTGTACGTAGGGTTTGTACTTCAATGGCATTAGGATGTGCTATACGGACGACACGATATGAACCCTTATATAACAGAAAGAATTTCTGACTGAGACTGCGGGCTTTATTGGATAGCCTGTGGGAGCGGACCATAACTTTATCTCCTACTTGAAAAGAAACATTTCTCTTTGTTGACTTCAATTGGCGCAGCCGTTGGTCAGCAGCTCGTTTAATATTCTGCAACGCAATTTGAATAATCTCGTGATGCCTTAGGCACTGAGACTGTGGGGAAACGTATGAGTTCTGTAATCTTGTCAGGTGGATGTTGGTTCTTTAAAACCAGATGTGGAGACAATTGTGTGGAAGAATTTGGTAATGAATGTATTACATCCTGAAACATGTGGAGGTATTTATCCCAGTCATTGTATTTGCATGACAAAAGATCTTAAATAATTTCACCAACTCCTTCATTAACCTACTGCTGGGTTGGAAGATGCGTGGTACTTGGAAATGAAAATGGGGGAAATTTTGTGATTCTGAAGAGTACGTCGCTAAGTGCGCGAACGGAACTGCGGCCCATTGTCGGATATTACGGATGTTACATGACCCACTTCTTTCAGGAAATGTTTAGTAAAAGCACGTGAAACAGTGCAGGCCGTAGCTTTACGTAAGGGGGTGAAAGTGACGAATTTAGAAGTTAATTCCACACAGACAAAAACATAGGCGTAACCTCTATTTGTAGTAAGAATCGGGCCAAATCAACGGCCGCCAGTTGACGAAGACGTAAAGGTATGATGGGGAATGTCTGAGCAGCAAAGGATACTGTAGGTGGTTTAGCTTTTTGACAAAGTCTGCACTTTGCAAGGACTTGGCAAATAAGTTTATCCATATTGAAAAAGTAAGATGTTTGTTTAAGCAGCTGATAACATTTGCGCGGTTCATAATGCGCATAGCTAAGGTGAACATACCAAATCAGTTTGGTAATTAAGTCTTCAGGGATACAAACTAGCCACGTTGTCGTATCTGGTTTGATACGGCGGAACAGAATATTGTTGTGTATAAGGTAATACTGTCGTAGAGAGGTATTATTAACATTGTGCCATTGTTGTTTCACGTCATTCCAGATGGAATCTTTATCTTGTTCTGACGCACTATTGTGTAGGGCATCGGAAACAAAATTCTCAAATGCGACCTGGCGTATATACAGTAAACTGAAATTGTTATGGCAGAAGGTGTTGGCTGGATCGTTGTTGTCGGTTTGAGATCCTGGTACATACACAATTAAAAAGGAGAATTCTTGTAGCAAGAGAGCCCATCTCGCTAAACGACCATGAGATAGTTTAGCTGACATCAAAAATTCTAGTCCTCTATGGTCTGTATATACTGCGGTGTGTCTACCGAAAAGAAAAGGTCTGAACTTGGAAAATGCCCATACAACAGCCAAAGCTTCTAATTCTGTGATGGAATAGTTTCTTTCGGAAGAAGATAATACTCGACTAGCAAAGGCGATGTTTCTTTGTACGTTAGTTTCACCTTCCATAAACTCTTGGAAGAGATGAACTCCAAGGGCTGTGTTTGAAGAATCTGTTGAAATTCAAAAGTCAGTCGTAAGATCAGGGTGAGATAACAGGGGTGCATCTATAAGCGACTGTTTCAATGTCTCAAATTCCTTCTGAGCAGAATTATCCCAAAGCCATATAGAATGTTTTCCAGTTAATTTGCACAAGGTAGGCGTATCTAACGCTTTGCTGTTAATGAACCTGTGAAAAAAGTTTATCATTTCAAAAAAGCTGCGAAGTTGTTTCTTCGTACGGGGAACCTGTATGTCATGAATTGCTTTCAACTTATCAGGGTCCGGTTGAATTCCGGATGATGAAATGAGATGGCCTAAAAATTTGATTTGAGCTTGTCCAAAGTCAGATACTTCCAAATTTACTGTAACACCAAAGCTAGAGAACGAGTGAAGAAGTTGGGATAATATTTCATTATGCTCTTGCCAGGGAGAAACGGCAATAAGAATATCATCCACGTAGTTGGTAATCTTGTCTTTCAAAGGAGCTGGCAACACAGTATTTAATTCACGGATAAAGGCTGCAGATGAGATTGTTAACCCGAAGGGCAGTTTGAGAAATTGGTAGCATGTACCGAAGCAAAGAAAAGCTGTATATTTACGAAAATTGGGGTGTAGTTCGATTTGCCAAAAACTATTTCGGAGGTCCAGCGACGAAAAAATAGATACACCATGAAACTGTTGTAAGATTTCATCCAATGTTAACGGCCTATCCGTTTCTGGTATGATGATCGTATTGATTTGCCTTGAATCCAAAACAAGACGAATTGAACCATCCCGTTTAGGCACAACATGTATTGGAGAATTGTATGGACTGGTAGCAGGTTCAATAATATTGTGAGCTAACAGATTGGATTTCCTGTCTGTCACAATGAACTAACGGTATCGGATAAGGTGGAACAGCAAAAGGTGTGTGTGGTTTTACTCTAAATTCATATACAAAATCTTTGATTGTGCCTGGAGCTGTGGCGAAAACATGGGAAAATTCAGTTAAGATGGCATGTAAACCTTCCTTTTCCTGAACTGAGGCTGAACTGACGACCTTGATTTTATCCTCAATAGTGTCGCTAATCTCTGGAGTCGTATCATTATTGTCCATATGTGGCCAAGGAACAAAGAATGACATCAGTGTTACGTCCGATGGGAGCTGAGACTGAATGAAGTTGATTTTGTTAATATCTTGTTCTGCTTTCGACAACTGTTTGTGAAAGTCCATAAAGAAGCAAACTCCATCATCACAGAGACGAATGAAATTGTCTTCAAAATCTAAAATGGCTTTATATTTGTTCAAAAAATCGATCCCCAAAATGACGTCGGTAATGAGGAGAGGAACTATTAAAAATGTTGCATAAAGAAGGCGTGTGTCAACTTGAAGTTCCAAATAACATTGTTGTCTGATATCTATACTCTTGCCAGGAACAGCACCACTGATCTTGGTATGCGTAAGCGGAAGTGTTGGAATGGTAGAAATAGCAGCGCATTTTTGAAAGGTGGCTTCACTGATAACAGAAAAAGGGAGAACCCGAATCAAGTACAGCAGAGAATTTTTGTGTGCCAATCGAAATATGAATGACCGGATGATGAACAATAGGTCGCAATTCGGTTTTTCCCAGCAGAAGATCCTCTCGTATATCATCACAACGGATAACGGGTGACGTTAAATTTTCTGAAGAATCATGGCACCGCCAGCTCTGCGGAGAGCATTCTGTAGGCGGAGCAGTTATTTGTTATTGTTGGTATTCTGTCTCACGCTGCGTATCTGCATTATTACGTGGGTTTGGTGGACGAACCTCTACTAACTGTACTGTTCGACCGGATGAATTGTTGACGTCTGGTCTAGGGTGGAACCGGGAATTTGGTTGATGAAATGGTACACGTCCGTCATTGCCGTAATTCTGTCGGCTGTCACTGGTTTGTCTCCGGTCCTGATTTGCATAATTATAATTACGATTTGGGAAATTCTGTTAACTGTGCTTATGAGTGGGTGGATGGTTAAGGGTTTGTCGTCGTTGGTAGTCATTATTGTTTCCGTACGGTTAGTGACGGTTCTGGTGCCATAATTGGTTTCTTTGTACCAAAGCAGAGTTGGAATTATTCCGCTGATTATCCCAGGCTCTGACTATTACCGTACCGCCGATTATCTTGTGGGGTATCATTGCGGAATGACATTGAGGGAGAGGTGTGAATTTTCATTCCTTGATGAATAGCCATTCACATCATTCTGCTGATACTGGCATTGTGGAAGAAACTGTCTTGCATTTCCATATTGGGGCCTGTTATTCGGAAACTGCCTACCGTTATTACGGAAACGATTGTCTCTATTCTGTTGCGTTTCCGCGAAAGAGTGTTGACTAGATCGTGAATTATGAGTTTCGTCTAGTTCAAGAAGCTGTAAGACGTCATGGAAAGTGTTCAAGTTTTCCGTGCGACTCCCTGTCAGCAACGGAACTCGCAATGATCTTGGTAATTTGGAGATACACAGCTGAATGAGACCAGACGGACTGTAAGGTTCTGTGAGATGTTGGTTTTGTTGGATCATGTAATCAAAATATTGCGTCAAGGTGCGGAATCGTGAGTTATGGAAAGGTGGCATATTTAACCACTGATCTTTTACAGCACGCTGTGAAGTGGGATTCCAGTAAGCATCCAAAAATTGTTGTTGGAATGATTGGAAAGACAAGCATTGTCGTGCAACGTGCCGCATTCTGGTTGCAGGTTTACCCTCCAAGAAACTACAAACAAGTTCTAACTGATGTGCGACTGGCCAATTCGGAGGAAACGCAAAAGTAAATTTCTGAATCCAATCAAGCGGATGTAAATCGTTCGAGTTATTCCGGAACGTTTTGAATATCTTAACTGAAAGGAAGTGTTTGTAATCGACATTGTCCTGGCGGGGAAAGGAAGAAACGTCATGGGGTAGGGAAAAACAGCCTGGGAAGGTACCACCTTGTTGAGGGTAATCCTGTGAAAATGGAGCCTGTAAAGATACGAAGGGGGGCTGTTGTTGTAGATAAGCACCATTATTTCCCTGGTGTTCTGGGACAAAATTACGACGCGCACTGTCGTCCTGCAATTGTTGCTGAATATCAAAAAGTGTCTTCCGAATTGAGTTCTCTTTTTTGCTGTTCGTTAATAGTGGCTTGTTTACTCTTAAATTTGGCCAGGGCTTGGTATTCAGTTGTTTCTAGAAAATGAACTGGGGTTGTACGGTCTGATAAATTGTCTGCGTGCATTTCCAAAGCAGCTATTCTTTCGGTTATGTTTTCTAACTGTGATTGGAATTGCTCACCCTGTTCACTGACCTTAGTTTCAAGTTGAGTGACGTCAGATGTCATGGATTCTGTACATGATTGTAAGACCTGTATTTGCTCTGAATGAGTAGCAGAAGTTTTTTGCAACTTGTCAATAACCTCTGTTGGAAGTACTGCATTGATTCTGTCTGTAAGGTCAGTAACGTCACGGTTGTGTGTTTCAATGATATCCTGTAATTTCCTGTCATTTGCTTCCTCGTATGTTTCAATAGTGTGTGTCAATTCCTGAGCACGCTTAGCATTCACACAAGGCGTCTAATCGTCCCGTTAATGTTTTTTTACGTTCCGCAATATCTGCACGGAATTGCGCAAATTGTTTGTCACGCTTTGCGTTCTGTTCTTCACTCTTAGCGTCACGTTCCTGTAGTAGTCGAAAATAATGGTCAAATTTATCTTCATTTGTTACTGGGGGCGTCACCTCAGGATTTGCGTGTGGCAACCGATATTGCTGGCTAGGGTTACTAAGGACTGTTTGAAAACTTAGATGAAACAATATCTCTATCTGTAGAAGGATTTTGCAAGAGAAATTGGTTGTTGGAGCCAACTACATTGCTTTGTGCAGGTTGATTAAGCAAAAACGAATCATGGGAAACTGTTTCTACATGGCTTACTGTGTTCTGAGAATCCGAACGCAGAAGAGGAACCGATTCGGAAATTTGTGATTCTGTTGCATCATTACTAGCTGCAGTTTTATTCGCAACTTCCTGATCAGTTTGTGACGTAGGAAGATTAAGGGGTGAAACTGGGTCATTGTCCGGTTGTTCAGACATCTTGAAAGAGACAATATGGCTAACAACAATTTTAAGATGGATGTAAGTCACAAGACGGTATTTTACAGACAAAAAGAAAAATTATTTAGGATGGACACACAAAATCTGTAAAAATGCAGAAAGCAAACTGAAACGAATGTTCACAACCGTAGCAGCAAACACAATGTTACTCAACTAGCAATTGTAGCACACAAGCTAGCCGCCAAAGCAATATTACGCAACTAGCAAGGCAGCGCACATCTGAAACAATGGTGGCAAAAAAGAATGCTCGAAAACAAAGTCCACAGTTACGGAAAAAATATGTCCAGGAACGTCACCACAGAGGATGTCGCCAGGTGAAAGTGTTGTTAATAAAAATTCTCTATTTTAACTAGACTGAACTGCATGTGACTGCTTTAGTCTTTAATAAAACTTGCATCTGACTGCGTATTTAACTGAACTGAACTTCATCTGACTGCATGAAAATATTGTTGGAAAATTAATACTCAACATACACATCTGTCTGCATGAAAGTTTAGTGGTAAAAATAAACGAAAGTCACCAACCTGCATCTGACTGCGTCTGTGGACTTAGCTCGTGCACTCCTTCCCGTTTAGCCGCTAATAAAACATATATTCAACTCGGCCGTAGTGCAATGGCATAAAATTGTCATTCTAGATACCTTTACTCATTTTGCCCCTGTTTGTTAATTAATAAAAATTCTGTCCTGATCTGAATAATTTGCCAACTGTGCAATGGCATATAGATTATTTTACTCTAATAAATGAAATTATTAGCTTTATTCATGGGAACTTTGCTTTAATGTACCTTTTGGTTCAGTGCAAGCACAGGATGCGGAGAACGACATAAGGTGTGAGATGAAACTCTAATTTTATCTGAAAAGTATTTATTGTTCAACTTTTTAGACACATGTGAAAAACTAAAAAAAAACTTCTATAGCATGGATTTACGAGAAAGTTTCACGAAACGCTTATTGCATCAACAATGGGATTTCTATCTAGCTTTTAGACATTATTTAACCAAAGAAAACCTATTTTATTAATTATTCTTTCTAGTTTCCCCAGGTATGTGCCGAGTTTCGCTCAATATATAGCTTATTATGTGCGTAGCGCGAATTCTTACATTGATGCTGTCACGACCCGGCTGCCTCCTGCAGGCATCTGGCACCGACTGGAAACACGTCTGCTGTCTGTGCGCATCTCCTCACCACTACTCAAACTTTTACCGCGTGCACCTAGCTCTGTTAGCTGTCAAAGATCTTACTACTCGAGGATGTTCTACTCGTCCAACCTTGCGGTTGGGAACTATCGACATTTTTCACTGGTTCTATCCTGATCGAATCTCAGCACATACCTTTCAAACCTTACATTGAACCTTAAACATCTTTTCACATGAGAGGTAAAGACAGAGCTTCTTCATCGGCCCATTGTACACGTCCTATAGCTAACGAAGTGAATCGCTGCTACGTGCCTTACACAATGTTCAATGCAAGCCCTTCACGTGTAGTTTCTAGTTTCTAACTCATTGTCCAGTCTAGAATGATGAATGTGTGTGAAATATTATGGGAATTAACTGCTAAAGGTCAGCAGTCCCTAAGCTTACACACTACTTAACCTAAATTATCCTAAGGACAAACACACCCACCCATCCCCCCTGCAGGTCCGGGGTAAGAATAGGCCCGAGGTATTCCTGCCTGTCGTAAGAGGCGACTAAAAGGAGTTTCAACCGTTTCGGCCTTCTATGTGATGGTCCCCCTTGGGGTTTGACCTCCATTTTTCAAAATTCTACGGAAGTACGAGCCTTTTGAGGAAGGACACCTTACATGGTGTACCACTGGTCCTAAGTGCACTAAGACCTTGGCACTCAGCATTGCACAGGCGTTGTAACCATACCCACTATTCCTCAAATCGGGCCTAAACGCCTGATGGGTTGTCCAAGTTACGCCCATAGCGCATCTCCATCTGCACCAGCGATCACGATGGACTTTCCATGGCACCAGAAATCCAGCACGGTAGCCAGCCCGTTGTGGTGGGGTCGTCATGTACCCTCTAGGTTGTAGCCCCCTGACAACACAGGGATCGTACTGCCGATACCTCAGCTGCACCCCCCCCCACGTTGGCCAAGGAGTAGATGCCCGTCTCCTTGGGGCATCAGGACTCCCGGCAATGGTCATCCTGCCAGGTGGCCCTTGCTGCGGCTGGGTGGCGCCCATGGGGAGAGCCCCTGGTCGGAGTGGGTGGTATCGGGCCGGACGTTTCGTAGATGAAACGTCAACACGTATCAGGTCGCTCTGCGGCCGAGTCTTTCAGAAGAAAAGGTACCGTTTCTAGTTCTGTTTCTCCTGCCCTTTCCCCCTTGGCCACTCCATGGGAGGAGGGGCAGGCCCGCCGGCTTGGGGCGAAGTACTTCCCCCGCTATTTGGTCTGTTCTCGAACCGATGGGGGGACGTTCGCCACCTCCAAGCCCATGTTCTTTGTTCAGCACATTGAGGACGTCTTCGGGGAAATCGAGGCTCTCAGCAAGATGCGTTCAGGGTCCGTCCTTATCAAGACCACCTCCGCCACACAGTCGGCGTCGCTCCAGGCGTGCGACCGCCTAGGGGACATCCCAGTATCCATTGTCCCACATCTGGCACTAAATAGGACGCAGGGGGTTATTTTTCATCGTGACCTCCTGCTACAATCTGATGAGGAGCTCAGGGGCAACCTGGAGCGCCGCGGCGTGCATTTCGTCCGGCGAGTCCAGCGCGGCCCCAAAGACCGTCGCATCGACACCGGGGCCTTTATCCTCGCCTTCGAGGGGGACGTTCTCCCGGAGAAGGTAAAGGTGATGTGCTACCGGTGCGACGTGCGACCTTACGTCCCGCCTCCTATGCGCTGTTTTAGGTGTTTACGCTTTGGGCACATGTCGTCCCAGTGTGAGGCTGAGAACCTTTGTGGCGATTGTGGACGTCCTCTTCGTGAGGAAAATACATGCACCCCACCACCTCGGTGCGTTAATTGTCCTGCCGTCCACTCGCCTAGATCCTCAGACTGCCCCACCTATCAGAAGGAGAAGAAGATACAAGAAATCAAAACTTTGGATCGGCTCTCTTATTCTGAGGCCCGGAAGAAGTACGACCACCTCCATCCCGTGTCATTGACCACTTCGTTCGCCTCAGTTGTGTCCACTCCTTCCGCGGTATCCTCACCCCTCTCCTGTCCCCCCTCCACCTCCTCCGCCCATCAGGGGGCTCTGCCTCTGCCTCCCAAATCCCTCCCTTCCAAATCCTCCTCCCCCGTGGCCCCCATCCCCTCTGCCCCAGGGGCCACCCTTCCTCCTCCTCCGCCTCCTCCCCCCACGCCACCTGAGAAGCGATCCTCTTCTCAGGCGTCCATCGGGGCAACGTTCCGGACCCCAGCTTCCGAGGTCCGGCGTTCCAAAACGGACCCCGCGCGTGAGGACCTTCTTCGGGTCCAGCCCACCATCCCTGTGCCTCCTCGGCCCTCAAAGAAGGCCTCCAAGATGAAGTCTCTATCCCCCTCTCCACCCCGGCGCGTTTCGTCTGACGCTCCATCCGTGAGTCGCTGCTCCCGGCCGTCCTCAGTTTCGTCAGGACGCTCTGCTGCCAGGCGCTCCACAGGACTTTCGTCGGCAAATGATGCGGCCCCTCCTACACAACCAGGGACAGCGGCCGCGGCTGGCGACGAGTCGATGGAACCGGATCCGCCTCCCGTCGTTTGTAGCGTTGTTCCCTCGCAACCTGGCCCTCCGCGGCCATCGAGGTGACCGGCTCTTTCCTCGTCTCGTTCCCCCAACCTTTTGACTAGCGATGGCGTTGTTTCATTGGAACATAAGAGGTATTCGATCTAATCGGGAGGAATTACAACTGCTCCTCCGCCTGCACTGTCCGCTCGTCCTTGGTCTCCAGGAAACCAAGTTGCGCCCGACTGACCGTATTGCCTTTACCCACTATACCTCGGAGCGGTATGACCTCACCCCTGTGGACGGTATCCCAGCTCATGGTGGGGTCATGTTGCTCGTTCGGGACGATGTTTATTACCCTCCCATCCCATTGACCACCCCACTCCAAGCAATAGCTGTCCGCATTACTCTTTCTGCTTTTACTTTTTCAGTTTGTACCATCTACACTCCACCGTCATCTGCTGTTAGTCGGGCTGACATGATGCACCTGATCATTCAGCTTCCCCCGCCGTTCTTATTGTTTGGCGACTTCAATGCCCATCATCCCCTTCGGGGCTCTCCTGCATCCTGTCCAAGAGGCTCACTCTTGGCGGATGTCTTCAACCATCTCAATCTTGTCTGCCTCAATACCGGCGCCCCGACTTTCCTCTCGGACTCTACTCATACCTACTCCCACTTGGACCTCTCGATCTGTTCTACCACTCTTGCCCGTCGGTTCGAGTGGTATGTCCTTTCGGACACCTATTCGAGCGACCACTTCCCCTGTGTCGTTCGTCTCCTGCACCACACCCCATCCCCACGTCCTTCGAGCTGGAACATACTGAAAGCTGACTGGGGACTTTACTCCTCCCTGGCGACCTTTCCAGACCACGATTTTCCCAGTTGTGACAGTCAGGTCGAATACCTCACGGCTGTTATAATCAATGCTGCCGAACGTTCCATTCCTCGTACTACTTCGTCTTCACGTCGCGTTTCCGTCCCCTGGTGGAACGAGGCTTGTAGGGACGCTATCCGTGCTCGACGACGTGCTTTACGCACCTTTCGCCGCCATCCTACGTTGGCGAATTGTATTGAATACAAACGACTCCGAGCGCAATGCCGTAGAGTCATCAAAGACAGCAAAAAAGCTTGTTGGGCCTCTTTCACCAGCTCCTTTAACAGTTTTACTCCCTCTTCTGTCGTATGGGGTAGCCTGCGCCGGCTGTCGGGCATTAAGGCCCACTCCTCAGTACCTGGCCTGACCTCAGGTAATGAGGTCCTTGTTGATCCTGTGGCTGTCTCCAACGCCTTTGGCCGCTTTTTCGCGGAGGTTTCAAGCTCCGTCCATTACCATCCTGCCTTCCTTCCCAGGAAAGAGGCAGAAGAGGCTCAGCGACCTTCCTTCCACTCGCTGAATCTGGAAACTTATAATGCCCCCTTTACTATGCGGGAACTCGAACGTGCTCTTGCACTGTCCCAGTCCTCTGCTCCGGGGCCAGATGCCATTCACGTTCAGATGCTGGCACACCTTTCTCCGGCGGGCAAAGGCTTCCTTCTTCGTACCTACAACCGCCTCTGGACCGAAGGTCACGTCCCCATGCGTTGGCGTGATGCCGTTGTTGTTCCTATACCCAAACCCGGGAAGGATAGACACCTTCCTTCTAGTTACCGCCCCATTTCTCTTACAAGCTGTGTCTGTAAGGTGATGGAGCGCATGGTTAATGCTCGGTTAGTCTGGATTCTTGAATCTCGACGACTACTTACTAATGTCCAATGCGGCTTTCGTCGCCGCCGCTCCGCTGTTGACCACCTTGTGACCTTGTCGACATTCATCATGAACAACTTTTTGCGAAGGCGCCAAACGGTAGCCGTGTTCTTCGACTTGGAGAAGGCTTATGATACCTGTTGGAGAGGAGGTATCCTCCGCACTATGCACAGGTGGGGCCTACGCGGTCGCCTGCCCCTTTTTATTGATTCCATTTTAACGGATCGAAAGTTTAGGGTACGTGTGGGTTCCGTATTGTCCGACGTCTTCCTCCAGGAGAACGGAGTGCCTCAGGGCTCCGTCTTGAGTGTAGCCCTTTTTGCCATCGTGATCAATCCAATTATGGATTGCATTCCATCTAATGTCTCGGGCTCTCTCTTCGTCGATGACTTCGCGATATACTGCAGTGCCCAGAGAACATGCCTCCTGGAGCGCTGCCTTCAGCGTTGTCTAGACAGCCTCTACTCATGGAGCGTGGCAAATGGCTTCCGGTTCTCTGAAGAGAAGACGGTTTGTATCAACTTTTGGCGATATAAAGCGTTCCTTCCGCCATCCTTACATATTGGTCCCGTTGTTCTCCCATTCGTGGACACAACTAAGTTTCTAGGACTCACGTTGGACAGGAAACTGTGTTGGTCTCCACATGTCTCTTATTTGGCGGCCCGTTGTACACGTTCCCTTAATGTCCTCAGAGTTCTTAGCGGTTTATCTTGGGGAGCGGATCGCACTGTCCTGCTTCGCTTGTATCGGTCCATAGTCCGATCGAAGCTGGATTATGGGAGCTTCGTCTACTCGTCCGCTCGGCCATCCCTCTTACGCCGGCTCAACTCCATCCACCATTGGGGGATACGTCTTGTGGGCGGAGCCTTCTACACTAGTCCTGTCGGGAGTATTTATGCTGAAGCTGCCGAGTTACCATTGACCTACCGGCGCGACGTACTGCTGTGTCGGTATGCCTGCCGGCTGTTGTCTATGCCCAACCACCCCTCTTACGAGTCCTTCTTCGCCGATTCTCTCGACCATCAGTACGGGTTGTATGTGTCTGCCCTGCTGCCCCCCGGAGTCCGCTTCCGTCGCCTGCTTCGACAATTGGATTTTGCCCTCCCTACCACCTTCAGAGAGGGTGAGAGCCCGACACCACCTTGGCTCCAGGCTCCGGTCCCTATTTATCTCGACCTCAGCTCACTCCCGAAGGAGGGTACTCCGGCTGCAGTGTATTGCTCACGGTTTGTCGAACTTCGTGATCGACTTGCCGGTCACACCTTTATTTACACCGATGGCTCCAAAACTGACGACGGTGTCGGCTGTGCCTTTGTCGTCGGGGCCGCCACCTTTAAATACCGGCTCCTCGACCAATGTTCCAGCTTTACGGCCGAGCTTTTTGCTCTCCATCAGGCCGTTCAGTATGCCGGCCGCCACCGCCGTTCATTGTATGTACTTTGCTCTGACTCACTCAGTGCTCTTCAGAGCCTTGTAGCTCCCTATCCGGTCCATCCCTTGATTCAACGGATACAGCAGTCCCTCCATTCTTTCGCTGATAATGGTGGTTCTGTCAGCTTTCTGTGGGTTCCTGGACATGTAGGAGTGCCTGGGAATGAGGCTGCAGATGCTGCAGCCGAGGCTGCAGTCCTCCTGCCTCGGCCAGCCTCCCATTGTGTCCCGTCATCTGACGTTCGTGGGGATGTATGTAAGAGGCTTGTGTCGTTGTGGTGGGATGCTTGGTCATCCCTCCAAGGAAACAAGCTCCGGGCAGTTAAACCGCTCCCAACTGCTTGGACAACATCCTCCCGATCATCTCGGCGCGAGGAGGTCCTTCTGACCAGGTTGCGGATTGGGCATTGCCGGTTTAGCCACCGCTACCTGCTCTCCGGTGACCCAGCCCCGCAGTGCCCTTGTGGTCAGGAATTAACAGTGCGCCATGTTTTATTGTCGTGTCCCCGTTTTAGTCAATTTCGTGTTATCCTGTCCCTGCCATCTACTTTACCGGATGTTTTAGCTGATGACGCTCGAGCAGCTGCTCGTATTCTGCGTTTTATAACTTTAACTGGCTTGTCCAAAGACATTTAACCTTTTTACTTATTTTATCCGCATCTTTGTCAGGTCCTTCTGATGTCCCCCCATTCCCTTGAGTTTTAGCAGGTTCCATGTGCTCTAACACCAGTGACTGGGCGCTAATGACCTCAGCAGTTGAGCGCCCTTAAACCCTACCAAAAAAAAAAAACACCCACCCATGCCCGAGGGAGGACTCGAACCTCCACCGGGACCAGCGCACAGTCCATGACTGCAGCGCCTCAGACCGCTCGGCTAATCCCGCACGGCTCCAGTCTAGAACTCTATTGTTTCTGCCCATGGGCCACTGTTCATAATAAGTCTGCAGTTTACTAAAGACTTAAAGCACATGTCTGAAAATAGTGACTGTGTTACAGTAAGACGTGCAGTTCGTATGACTTGGGGGGCTGTACCTCTCCATCTATCGTGCATTAAATTTTTAGTAGCTTCCTCAGCCGCTTCATATTTCCTCTGGAACATCTTTTTTATATACGTCTTCAACGAAGCTGGTCACCAGCCTCTGAGAACCAGAACTTCGATGTGTTGTTCAGACGTGAGCTAAGTGATTTCCATTTTATTATTTAAGATGAATTGATGAGTACAGTCAGATACTTTGGTATTAACATTTTTTGGTGTACTGGATGAAGTCTTCTTAGAATGAAATTTATGGCATGTTAAGGTCTTTAACTGGTCCCCATTAGTCCAGATCTGTGATACAGTACAAGTAACTGTACAGATTTTTGTACTCTGAAAGTAACAGCGACAGCTAACGACGATGATAATCATTAAAATTAAATACAGCAACAGCTGACAAGGTGTTCGCTAACATTGAGTTGTACAGTCTACATTGTTCCCATTATGGCGAGTGAAAAATAATAGCAGAGAGGACGACGATCATTAACGAAAGTTTAGATACTCTGTATAAGGTAAGTCGCTGTTGAGTTTAGTGTTGGAACATCAACGATTTCGAACTTGAAGAATAGACAGAGAGAATTTGAAGACATTTTATTCCAAATTGTTAAATCTGATTACAGAATTAACGACACTTGTCGGCTATAGACAATGAAGATTATCTGTCAGAGCTGATTCCAATTTGAGAACATTATGACAGACACAGTGGCAACAACAATGTTCCTCATAGTAATAGTTTATTTGGAACTCTAGCCGGAAACAAACTGACTAAAGCTAATGAGACGCCCGCATTTCATACATGAAAAACATATAGATCTGTCAATAAAGAAACTTACTAACAAATTAAGTAGACAAAAGCCACAGTTTTCTCGGGTCTCTGCTCAAACTTTATACGAAAAATTGTATAGATTTTATGTTTAAGTGAAAATATACACTGTCTGACGAAAAAGTGGGGTATCCAGATACCGTCAGTGTAGTTCCGTAGACGTGCACGCCTTCGGCGGGTAAGTAAATGCTTGGAGCCGCAGTTGTCTGTGACACTGGTCATCAAGGTTCCAACCAAGCACATCTGACCACCACAGTGGAGGATGGCCGTATTGTGCACCAAGCGCATTGTAACCCCTTCCATCTGCGCTTGTCATCCGAGAATAAGTAATGGACTGCCTGGAACATCATATGTTATCCTGCAACAGCGGTCAGATATCAGCAGCCACCAGACTAGGGAAGTACCGTCCAATCTGTAGGATACCATTGAAAGGTGGCTACACTGAGCCACGGCGCCAGAGATTGCGCCAAAGAGTATTATTCAGCCGCCTCCACAGTCAGTGCTTGGGGAGAACTCGTAGTAGTCAGTGCTTGGGGAGAACTCGTAGTAGTCAGTGCTTGGGGAGAACTCGTAGTAGTCAGTGCTTGGGGAGAACTCGTAGTAGTCAGTGCTTGGAGAGAACTCGTAGTAGTCAGTGCTTGTTGAGATGTGCTAGTGAAAAGTGCTTGTTGAGATGTCGTAGTAAAGAGTGCTTGTCGAGAGGTCGTGGTGGAGAGTTCTTGTTGAGATGTGGTAGTAGCAAGTCGGTGTGGAGATATATTGTAATGATTAGAGTGCTTTTCGTCAATATATGAAGGTAAAAAAAATAAAAAAATATTCCTTTTCTTTTTATTATCTCAATGTCTTAAATAATGCAGCATTACAGGTTCAGTCAACAAAGCATCCGGCTTGTGTTCTTGTATTAGAGTGTAATTCTGCTTTCCTTACGCAATTATAGTATTTCTATTTTTTTAATTGCTTCAGTATAAATGGTATTTAACATTTCTTGCCTTGTTGAAGAAGAACCGTGCCAGATGTGTACATTGAGTCACACTCCCACACACAGAACAATTACACTTGTGCTTTGGTTTCGTAGGTTTTATAGTTGCTGGGGACTTAATTAATTAATTGTGTTAACAGGAAATTTTCATTTCATTCATTGTTGTTGTTCTATGCAGTCAGATTGCGTACTAAAACTAGTCAGGGCCAACCGTTTACGAGGCACAGCGTAATCGGACTTACAGCTACGAAAAATAAAAATTATTTTCAAATAATAATTAAGCCCCCATGCACGTGGCGACCGCTGCTTCGGATCGTCCCTTGGAATTCTTCTGATTGTAAAAATAGTAGACAGTAGTATTGTTGTAGTAATTTGTAGTTTAGTAATTGAAGTCTATTTTGCATGCGTAGATTTGGTAATTGTCATTCTTCTAATGGTATTTCAGAATTTAATTTTATTGTCTTGTATACGCGTTTGACAATTTAGAGCAATTATTTCAATTGTTCGATTAATCGTGTTTGAGGGAAACATTTCGTGTGAATGGTATTGTTGGAGATAAAGGGTCATTGTGTGTAATTTTCGTACAGTGACGAGTTTTGTATGTTTTCTAAATGATTACGCGATCGATGAAAAAGCCAAAAATGATGAATAGTGAGAATGGCGAAATTGTTAACATGGCGAACTCGCCAACACAGGAGAACAGTGTGATGAATAATGAAGTGGAAAACAATTTAATAAGTCGGGAAAATAGTCCGGAACCATTTCAAAATTTTTCTCAATCAGAAAATTCACAGAATCCGAGATTAATGACAGAAGATTCTGGAATAGTATCGAACACAGATAGCTTTATGGCTATGCAGAAGGAAGTTAGTTTTGCGGGAAATGTTAGGGGCGAAAAGAATTTTGAATCATTTAATATGGAGCAGTTGATGGGTGCAATATTAAATTTGGGATCACGGTTAGACTCACTGGGATCACAATTACGATCTGAATTAAAAACAGATAGGGGAACAATGGAAACACGGTTAGACTCGCTTGGATCACAGTTAGGATCCGAATTAAAAACAGTGGGATCACAAATAGGAACAATTAAAACAGAGATGGAAACAATGGAAACACGGTTAGACTCACGAATAGGGACAAGTTTCAAAAACATGAAAGATGAATTAAAGAAAGAAATCAGAGAAGAAGTACAACCGATTTTGAATGCTCACAATAATAGATTAATTGCAGTAGAGATTAGACAAAGGGAACAGGATAGAAAACAGGAAGAAAGAGATCGCGTGATAGTACAGAAATTTTCAGAGTTAAATTTACAACGTGCAAAAGATAAGGAAGAAATATTTTAGAGAATCGAGGAATCCGTACCAAATGACAGAATAAATAACCTAACACAACAATATGAACAGTTAACTACCAAATGTGTTAATACTGAAACCCGAGTCGCGACACTTACGGAAGACGTAAATAAACAGAAAGAACAAATAGGTGATTTATCGGAAAGAGTTGAGGAGATTTCAGATAAACTGACAAGTCTTAGTTTAAGTGGGGACAGAGATTCAGATGATACAGCACCATTGCCATTTGCAGAAACCGAAGAGTATCAGAACATAAATAAGCATGTTGAAAATCAGGGAAAATTTAATGAACGCGTGAAAAGGGAATTTGAGGCATTACGAAAGCAAGTCAAACAAATTGAAGGCGAAATCGTAGGAAAAGACGGCAAAAGAAATTTAGAATCACAGATACCAGAGGGGTTTGAAGAAAATAATTTGTTTCATTTACGGGATGCAACAAGAGAGCGCCAGGCGCGTGAATTTAACAATAATCGTCATTGGGACTGGGACAGACGCGGTAGGTCTTTGTCCCCACGAGGCGAAAACTTTGACTATAAACACTTTTTGACTGTTCGGAAATTTAAGATCTTCCGCAATTCTAAGAATGACATACATCCATGTTCATGGTTAGATCAATTTATGTACGCACTCCCGCCAAATTTGCCACTAAGTCACAAACTAGAAATTAAGTGCAGCTATTAATGTCCTCAGGGGATTCACTACACTAAGTGAATATGTGCCGTAGCGTGCATAGGACCCCGAGCTGTAGTGGTGCTATTTCCCTTTTAGTTTTCTGTACCGCTGCCTACTCTTTTACTGTTCTTTGCATCTGTCAAAACAACTCTTCTACTATCAATCTATCTAGAGAGTAGATAAACAATAACCGGATATGACTATTTTACCTAAAAGTGATTTCGGAAATTACCGTTTGGACTTACTGTATCTTCATCAGCATTCATTCGTAGCTTAAATGAAATTTTACCTGTTTATCTTCGTGACAATATTACTTCATATGTTGACGACATTCTTATTGCTAAACATTCTTGGAGTGAGCACAACAAAATTCTGGATTCATTATTAGGTATTTTTGCAAGAGTTGGCATTACAGTGAACTTAGAAAAATCTGAATTTGGTCGTTCTCAGGTGAAATTTCTCGGTCACATTATTTCTACAGAAGGTATTCTTCCTGATCCAGAGAAATTAGACGCTATTCGTAACTATGCTGTTCCTACCACAAAACGTGACGTTCGTAGTTTCCTTGGTGTCTGTAATTTTCTTAGACGCTTTGTTAGATTGGACAATTTGGCCACACCTCGTTTATGTGAACTATCCGGAAAGAATTCTAATTGGTGTTGGGATGAGGAAGCTCAGTCAGAATTTGAACAGCTTCGTGATGCTTTAGTTGCTGCTCCACTTCTTTCACATCCGGATTTATCTAAAGATTTTTGTTCGGCGACGGACTTAGAAACCAACAGTTTACGTAAACATGCAGAGAATACAAGGATACCGCCCTGTGTTTTGGCGGCGGCATATACTCAAAGCAACAGTCAAGTCTGCGCGCCGCGCAAGGCAGTCGTTAACCGCAAACAATTGCTTCCTACGTCACGCGCCTACAGCTGATAGAGCGCTCAGTGCGAATGCACTGACAGCCGTAAACAAATACACAGTCTAAGTTCTCCGACTAAATTCAGTATAAAGCTATAGTGACTTGTTGAATTATGTTATTAACGTTCAGTATTTTTCAGGATACGGTTGTATAAAATATTTAAGAACTTCAGGTAAATTCTGTGTGTCTCCGACGTTAAGACGACTTGCTATCGAGAAAATTTCAGAAACAACGTAATTTCCAAGAAGAAACTAATAAACTAAAAAGGTAACTATTAATTGAGTTTATTTTTTCAGGTAACATATTTCCACTTAGGTACGTACGTACGTAATTTGCCGCTCGCAATTACGTGATTCATACTTTGTGCTAAATTTCATGTTCTATGAATTTACTTGTGAAGCGACGTGCTTGCGTACATTAACTGATTTTGACAATGATTGATGATTGAATAGGGTTGTTATTTGTATATATTATGCATCGCTTGGCTGCACTGCTTCTTCTCTGATGTCATATTTTTTTTTATTATGTGCCTGCTGTGCTTATTTATTTAAATTATAATTGTCACCTGATTAATTGTGCTGACTGTGGTTATGTATGTAAGTTACACTTTGTGATTTATCTGCTTGCGCCTTCATGTTTACTTATTAAGATTACATATGAACATTTATTTGCTTATGCTGATATGATGCTAATGACCTGTTTATTATGTTAGATAACATACTTGCTGCCTTGCTTATGGATTGCATATTTATACATTTCTGTTTGTCGTCACAACTACTCTTTAATTTGGTATGTAGAAATGCTGATATACTGTGTACAAACAGAGAGTTTAGGTCACACTATTGTATTAATTATAGATTGTTCGCTTGGCAGAGCTTCGTTGTAAGAATTGTGCTGCATCCACTTGTTGACATTCTGTTCTCTACTGGTATATTTACTCGCTATTGCATGTTTTGCTTACGCTCAGTGCCTTATATTTTTAAGATAAGAAAATGAACTGCTATAATTCGACGAACAACATTAGTACAAGAAACTTCATAGAAGTCACATGAGCTGGAGGTTTTATGGAAGCTGTATAAATGTATGCTAATAGGAAGGAAGCTAACGACATGACATACCAAAACTAGGTTTAGACCATTGACAGTTATTACACTGCATTTTTCGTGAGCAATTGAAATAGGAAGTGACAGTTGACACAAGAAATACTCCACATGTTTGCTTCTGTTTGCCATAATTCTTGAAGTGGTGTACACACTGTGAAATATTATGGTCATTCACACTCCGTAATCGTACTTAATTACTGAGAGTTATTAAAACTAAGTCTGTTAGAGGGTCATGTATGCATTTCTTTTGTTTATAATTCATAATGAGTAGAAGATTTGGGTCAGATGGATTACACAGAGGTTGTGTGTTGATAATGTGTCTTCGGATTGTATGGAATGATGAGGTTTGCATTAGGTTTTTATCTGTACTTGTTCGAGGAGACTGACTAGAGGAAAGAGTTGTTATGGAAGTGAAATGATATTGGCGATAAGGTTTATATGTGTCGACGTATTGAAGAGATATTATTGAGGTATTGAGATTATATGAAGTTGATGATTATTGGAGTTTTTGTGGACAAGAGGTAAGGTAAATGATATTCATGATAAGATTTATATGTATCGACGTAAGAGGTATTATTGAAGTATTGAGATTATGTGATGCTGATGATTATTGGAGTTTTGGTGGATAAGAGGTAAAGTGAGGTGCATATTTTTTTTTGTTGTTGGTCTATATGGAACAAGGAGGATGAAGATAGCAGACTAGAACACTAAAGTAGAAGGAAGATAGACTATACACACACTTTGTTAAATCAATAAGCAGTACATACTTTCTTTTTGGAGAGAGGAAGTATTTGCATATCTTGGCACACTGACAGTTGTTCAGCAACAGTACATTTGATTTGGCTTGGCAAACATTGGTCTTGATTTGATGACTATGACGTTGACTTAACTATTATTGACTGTTATACATTGCTGCCACTACTACTTGATACACATAATGAACATCAAATTTTGACAGAATTGCATTTACACAGTTAACACTATTAAATTACACAGTACTACTTAATGTGGATGAAAGATGAGTGAGTGTGTTTTGTGTGTTTTCCTTTCCTAATCCTACCCACCTATCTCCTAAATATTATTTTATTTGTTTGTAGTGGCTTGCACTGACACCCATAAATATTATAGGTTTACTGATATTTGTGTATTTGTAATAGTTAATATGACAATTATCTGACATTATTTGTGTGTTGTTATGATTTGTATGTTTAGTGTAAAAGCATTTGTATGTGGATTCAAACTATTGTTCATGCCTGAACTGTCTGATTAGTGATGGTGAATATTATGGACTGTTACCTGCACTTTTTCAACATAATGGGTGCCACTTAGAAATGTTTAATTTCTGCTGATGAGCAGTGTGATCAGTGATAGTGAATATTATGGACTGTTACTTGTACTTTTTCTACATGATTGGTGCCACTAGGACATGTTTAATTTCTGCTTATAAACTCTGATGAACAGTGTGATCAGTGATAGTGAATATTATGGACTGCTCTCTGGACCTACTTTGTTGGGTGCTTCTACTGAAATAATGTCACTTGTTGCTGTCTGCACCTGCTCAACATTGCTGGGTGCCACTGATGGACTGCTTCTACTGAGATGATGTCACTTGTTGCTGTCTGCACCCGTTCGACATTGCTGGGTGCCACTGATGGAACTGCTTCTACTGAAATAATGTCACTTGTTGGTGTCTGCACCTGTTCAACATTACTGGGTGCCACTGATGGACTGCTTCTACTGAAAAGATGTCACCTGTTGGTGTCTGTACTTGCTCAACATTGCTGAGTGCCACTAATGGAACTGCTTCTGCTGAATGTCACTTGTTGGTGTCTGCACCTGTTGACCATTGCTGGGTGCTACTGCTGGAACTAATCATTGAAAGCATTTTATGTGAACATTTGTATAAACTGATTTTTTGTGTATTGTGTGAACTATTATGTAAAGTTACATGTATGAAAAGAAGTTGTATTGCTTACTGTATTTTATATATTAGGTTATTGAAAGGTCAGTGCAAAGCCAAAATTTTAACTAATTATGTGATATTTAGGTATTAATATTATCTTTTATTTTTGTCTGTATTTTTGTGGACGAATTTGGTGGTATTTTCACCACCAATGCTGGCAAAAATACCATCAAATTCTGGCCCGTGGAGGAGGGGCATATGAAAGGTGGCTACACTGAGCCACGGCGCCAGAGATTGCGCCAAAGAGTATTATTCAGCCGCCTCCACTGGCAGTGCTTGGGGAGAACTCGTAGTAGTCTGTGCTTGTTGAGATGTGCTAGTGAAAAGTGCTTGCTGAGATGTCGTAGTGAAGAATGCTTGTCGAGAGGTCGTGGTGGAGAGTTCTTGTTGAGATGTGGTAGTAGAGAGTCGGTATGATGATATATTGTAATGATTAGAGTGCTTTTCATCAATATAAATGAAGGTAAAAAAAATTTTCTTTTCTATCTCATTATTTCAGTGTCCTGAATAATGCGTCATTACAGGTTCAGTCAACAAAGCATCTGGCGTGTGTTCTTGTATTAGAGTGTAATTCTGGTTTTCTTGCGCAATTATAGTATTTCTAATTTCTTTATCACGTCAGTATAAATGATATTTGAAATTTCTTGTCTTATTGAAGAAGAACCGTGCCAGATGTGTACGTTGAGTCATACTTCCACACACAGAACAGTTATACTTGTGCTTTGGTTTCGTAGGTTTTATAGTTGCTGGGGACTTAATTAATTAATTGTATTAACGGAAATTTTCATTTCATTCTTTGTTGTTGTTCTATGCAGTTAGATTGCGTACAAATACTAATCATGGCCAACCGTTTACGAGACTTGCGTAATCGGACAGACAGCCACCAAAATTAAAAATTATTTTCAAATTTATTAATAATTAAGCTCCCATGCACCATTAACAACACAACACAAACGGCTGCGTCTGGAATGCTGCCATGATCGGAAGGATCATTGTGATAAGCGACGTGTCGAATTTTCGAACGGCCCCGGATGACCATCGCCGGCGAGGGGTGGGGGGGGGGGCGGTTGGTTGCTTGGTTGGTTGATTCGGGGGAGGGGACCAGACAGTGAGGTCATCGGTCCCATCAGATTACAGAAAGATGGAGAGGGAGTCGGCCTTGCCCTTTCAAAGGAACCATCCCAGCATTTGGCTGAAGCGCTTTAGGGAAATCACGGAAAACCTAAATCGGGATGGCTGGAAGCGAGTTTGAACTGTCGTCCTTCCGACCGTGAGTCCAGTATGCTAACCACCTCTATCGGTCCTGAGGAGACGCGCTGCGGTGTGACTTTTGCCATCATGGTGTGGAGAGCCATCGGGTACATCTTCAGGTCACGGTTGGTGGTGCTTCAGGGAACTGCTGGCACAACGATAAGTGTCGGACATACTGCGTCCTCATGTGTTACTTCTCCTGCGAATATACCGTGGTGCGATATTCAAGAGGACAATAGTCGTCTACACATGGCGCTTGAAGCTCTGAACTGCTATTGCCAACAATATCCTCAGATGTGTCCCAATAGAACATGTGTGGGACAACTTACCTTAAGAGGAAATACAGTAACTTGATGACACCCTTCCCAGTTGGAACAGCGTGTTCATCCAGACCATAGGGTGTTCTACGTCATACTGATACGTCGACTCACGCCACCGAGTTGTTTGTAAATTCGTGCGATTTTGTAATTATTGCATTAACGTAACATACTCTCTCGACTCGTGTGGCTTTATTTAGTTTCCTCCCTCCCTTCTAGGTGCTTCACATTTCTCTTGTCAGGCTGTGTATATTAGTGTGTGCATGGCTACCACCGCTTGTCATTCATTCTTTTCTGAATTCTTGGATTATTCGGACAGTCGATAATGTGGATGACCTGCTGTCTCACCAAATTTTGATAAATGAGCCTCCAGTGTACACAGGTACGCGAACTTCACATAGTAACGCCAGATACCTCCGGCATATCGTCGTTGGTATATGGTTATAAATTTCGCCACCTTTGTTACGGTGCCGGAAGCAGCGGGGCAGCCGACTTTTTGTAACAACTGAGGGAAGCTGCTGATCTGCCGCAATTGCGGAAGCAAACGCCCCGGGCGAATAAGCCGGCCGCTCATGAAAGTCTGATCAGCGTCTTTGTGGATGTGGGTGGTCGTGAGCGTATTGGGAGGGGGATGACGCCTGTTGACCTCGCCGATGGCCTGGCGAGCTCAGAGAACCCGCTGCTAACAAAGGTCCTCTCTCCCACGAAGCAAATTGGCAGAAGACGTTTGAAGGAAATGTATGAACAAAAAACTGCACACTCCTTTGTACTGAAATAAATTAAAGGATTAATGGAGATGAAATCAGCGATATCAGTGAAAATCGTTCAGTTACACAGAACTTCCAATGTAGTAAATATGTAGAGACTGTTGAAAAGTTGTGCCATATTTGGCTTCGAATATAGATGTTCTGCTTTACACAAGTAGTAGCATTAACAATTTTTAAAACCTTTTTCTTGTGCCCTAGACCGGTTTCTCAGTTTAGTATCTCCGCCAGTAATCGTCGTTTCTGCAATAAATCTAGAGTAGAAAATGCAGCTGTTCCTCGTCCATACTAAGCCGGACAAGTCAATAAAAAATGTGGAATATATGTTATCTTCTTCATTACTGTTTTACAAAAATAGTCATAAGATTTTGCATCCTCTGCTTATATTTAAGGTGAGTAGTCTTTTTTCAACATGCTAGTACTAGCGGTCTGCCCCGACTTCGCGCGGATGCTATTAAGTTTCTACGACGGTCGAATTGTCCACGTTAGCAGTGATAAATTATGTACACAAACATTCATCGTAAATCAGTATATCTGATGGTAATGAAACCCGTATAAAAATCCCTATGATAGTTCCTAGGTTAGACTTCGCACTACTTTATTTGTTTATTCTTTTAAGTAATCCTTCTTATGATGGGTTTGATGCAGCACACTAAGAATTCCTCTGCATCTCAGAGTAGCAGTTGCAACCTATGTCCTCAATTACTTGTCGGATGTATTCAGATCACTGTCTTCCCCTACATGTCTTATCACCCTCTCCATTCCTCTTATCAGTGTTTTTTGTCGATTCTGCGGAGGACCTCCTCATTCTTTATCTTATCAGTCACTTGATTTTCAACATTTCTCTTCGCATACTGACATGATGTTCCCCAAAAGGTCTTATCTTCTGCAGCTCCTTCAAATACCACGGAATTTATTGCTTGTCATCTTAACACAAGTCATGTCATCCTGTCCCTCCTCCTCGTCACTGTTTTCCGATGTTCCTTTCTTCGCCCATTCTGTGACGACATTCCTCATCTTATCGCACCATCGAATTTTCAACATCCTTCTATAGCACCACATATCAAACGCTTAGATTCTTTTCTTTTTTGCTTTTACTACAGTCCATACAGTCCATTACTCACTGCTATGCAATGTACATTCTCAGCGACTTATTCCTCAAATTAAAGCCGATTTTGATACCAGTAGACTTTCTCGGCCAGGAATGCCCTCCTTGCTTTTGCTAATCTGCTTTTTAAGTCCTCCTTGCCTTTGTCATATTTTTTTGCTTCCAAGTTTAGCATAATTGCCTTGTACTATAAAATTTTGATTTTAATTCTATCTGTAGTCTCACTTTTGATTTTCTTCATTACATTCCACTTTCTTCGGTTTTCTCTCAGTCCGTAATGTGTGCTCATTACACTATTCATGCCATCCAGCAATTCCTAAGATTCTTCCTCATTTTCACTGAGGATACAAGTGTCATCAGCGAATCTTATCGTCGATATCCTTTTACTCTGAATCTTAAACCCACTCTAGAACTAATGTTTTATTTACTTCGTTGCTTCTTCGATGTATAGATCTAAAAATAGGGGCGCAAGACTATTTTACCTTGTTGATTGTTGTTCATATTACGTATAGGCCGTCTTTCCATATAGCTTATACCAATTTTCCTCAGAAATTCAAACATGTTGCACCACTTTACAAGATCCAACGGTTTTTACATGTCGACAAATCCTATGAATGTGTCTCGATTTTCTTAAGGCTACCTCTCATCATCACACATGAAGTCAGAAGAGCCTCGCTGATGTCTTTATTTCCCAGCGCTAAACTGATCGTCATTGGAAACTTTGTCGCTTAATAAAACAAGCCGGCCGCTGGTGGCCGAGCGGTTCTAGGCGCTTCAATCTGGAACCGTGTGACCGCTACGGTCGCAGGTTCGATTCCTGCCTCGGTCATGGATGTGTGTGATGTCCTTAGGTTGGTTAGGTTTAAGTAGATCTAAGTTCTAGAGGACTGATGACCTGAGATGTTAAGTCCCATAGTGCTCCGAGCCATTTGAACCATTTTTTGAATAAAACAAGGTTGAAAACTGAAAGTGGACTGCATTATACCGTTAGCGGGGAATGTTACAACAGATAAGCTTTGCAGACTATTCAAATTTGTCACACAATTTCATTCAACGGAAAATCTGCTGTTGAGTAAATGATTCCAAATGCTGTTCCTGATATCAAGTTACTCTATAATTACGAACCAAAGTTTGGGATACTTACGTAATGTATGTAGTATCACCTTTAAGCCATTCCATGAACACAACGCGAAAGGTAACTCGAAGTTGCAAAGATTATTTTGAGGAGTCATACTGAAAATATCAATCGTCAGGAGCATCATGGGAAATCGTAGACATCATACTTCTCGTGCGTATAAAACAATTGAAGACGTCGAAATGACTACATCTGCTGCCGACAAGAAAAAGAATACTATCAAATCTGTCGCTGCACATTCTCTTTTGGATGGATCCGCAGTCTTCTGTGGTTGCAGACTGAACTTCAGCATCGACATCAATGATTCCTTTACCCATGGCAACGGGTGGTTAACAGTCGCTATTGTGCGTGGTGGTACAGGCGTTCCAAATGTATCAGGACTGGAAAGCTTCGTCGATCGCGACGTCCTAGCCTATCGAACATATCATGTGACAGAAAATGCAAATAAAGACTTCGGCAAATCAACATATATGTCACCCTCACCCTTCCCCTTGTATACACGTAGTAGACGTAAGATATCTCTTAATGAAACTGTATTTATTTGGATTAAAGGTAAAGGTACTTGTGAATATGTTAAATTTGTTGGAGATTGTACAATGTATTTTCACAAATAAAGTGATCTGTAGCGTAGCTTAAAAACGGCACAACTTGACTAGAAGAAGGGATCGGTTGGTAGGACATGTTCTGAGACATCGAGGGATCACCAATTTAGTATTGGAGGGCAGCGTGGAGGGTAAAACTCGTAGACGGAGACAAAGAGATGAATACACTAAGCAGATTCAGAAGGATGTAGGCTGCAGTAGGTACTGGGAGATGAAGCAGCTTGAACAGGATAGAGTAGCATAGAGAGCTGCATCAAGCCAGTCTCAGGACTGAAGACCACAACAACAACATTGGTACCAATAAAGACGGATTGTCGGATTTTCTCTATCATTCGTATTTACATATATCCTACAAACACCATAGATTCCTAGTAGTTCTGCACTGTAATTATTACAAGAACCTCCTTAAATTTGTTTGACGAAATATATGATGATCCCATGATGTTATAACTTAACATTAAGGTGGAATTTCCTTTGGTGTAATGTCGGAAGCTTCAAGTACAGTACAAGCACCGGTGAAGACTTACCAGAGGGTTAGGATATCTATAAAATGTTTTTAAGTGTGAATGACAGAGTTCATCTAGCCATCAGCCTTTAGGCTTCAGGTGCAGCAATTGCTGAGATGAGCAGCATCATCTCTAATAACATACTAAACTTGAAAGTAATTTATTACCTGAATATGATCAGTAGTTTTTTGTGTGATTTGTGTATGAATAGAAAAACACCTGACACAGAAATTTAAATAAACATTTGGTAGTTCAGTTGGTTATTTAGTACCATGAAGCATTATTTTTAGTCTATAGACACAGAAGATTTAGTTTCCTATACGTATATCTAGATGCTTAAGACACTTTGATTTATTATTATATCTATATCGTTTGTATTTTCTTTGATTTCTAGCGTTTTTCAGGGTGTCACGTTGCATAATGAGTAAGCCATTGACAAAATTTCACAAATAACGAACTGCTCTGGATTCTGCTGTTATCGCTAAATACAGGAACTAATTTACCGCACACTAACAGGTTCTCTCTGCAGCATTGCGGAACCCATTGGCATTCTGCACTACCATCTGTTCCCAGAAGCAAATTTATCGTTCCATATTTTCAGATGTACAAATAACCAGGCTCGCATAATTGCTGGTTCCCATGGAAATCCATGTTTAATTCGATACTGTTATGACGTTAAGTGGACTTGCTCGTGAATTTCCGCTATCGGTCGCTGCCGGGCTGAATTCCATACGAGAACTCGCAGTAATACGAAGCACAAAGTTGTGCGCAGCACGTACGAACGTTTATCACCCCGATACGTGCCACTGTAAGCGCACAGACAAAATCACACTTGTGAACCAGATTGCGGATACCACACATTCCCTATAATTACGTAGCAAAGATCAGTGTTACACGAGAAACTCCAATACATATGCGCATTGTTAACTGAATTCTCGTTTTAATTACAGAAGTTTAGAGAAGACGAGTATTACTTTATGAAAAACTGCTTTCAAGAGCAACTTAACGCCATTGTTAGCTCTTGTAAGGAGACGATCATATAGGTCTATAGTTGCTTTGCACATTTTTGTTTATTGCTATGCAAAGTGAATTATATCGAATCTTTCTTAATGTTAGGTTTTCGTTGCATGAAGATGAAGAAAATGTGTAAGGCTCTGCAATTGATGCTGATAGGAGGGAAGCCTTCGGTCTACGAAGGACTTACCGTCCATTTTAGGCGATGACGAATCAGTGGCACTGTAACTGTTGACGTTTTGTGTGGGTCATGACTCCAGTCCAATTTAATTAGACGGGGGTCTCAGATGCTTTTTAGCTGTCAGATCATCCTTTTAGTTCCGCGACCAACCAGCCATCCTGCTGACTTCTTTGTTTTACCAATTTTTCTTAACGGTATGACAGATCTATTGGCTCTGATATTCCTGTGGCTACCGTTATAAGGCCTTAACTGTCAGTATTGAGAAGGATACCCCTCATTAACCAATTCCGCTGTCTTGTGAAAGGTAGCTGATGCCAAGCTGTTTAGCATTCAACAATCCATCGATCCATCCAGAGCACAGCACATAAACAATTTCTATTACTTCCACATAACCAGAAAGGAGTCTCGTTTCCGTTCTTATATTTGAGTACTCTTATCTTCCCACTTTCCTAACTCTTTCACTTCATGTAAAGGAACCCTCAAATCGAAAATGTAGTCATTAACAAAAATGATTTCTGGGCCTTTTCTTAATTAACGTTGTTTGCAGTTAGAGAAGAACTCAGTATTTTGAAAGAGATCATATTGTTTTAATGTTTAAATATTGTTTGCATTAACTTAAATCTTCAGACTGGTGACGGACGATAAAAATTTCCGGTGTGTAATCTGTACATTAAACTCTCTTCTATTGTTTTACTAGTACTCGCTTCTCAGTCTAATGACGATGAAAATATGCGGTCATAAGCGATGAGCGTGCCAAAGAGAAGCCACACTGTTTCAGAGCAGTTAATTCCATAAGATCTGTGGTGAACTGTGAAACATACAGGATAATTGAAAAAGTTGGGCACAAATTGAAGAAGTTGATAGAGTTCGAAATACAACAACTTTGAAATAGGAACTAATTTCCTGGAAGTAATCGTTGACCTGTGAAAGCCTTGGAATGTCAGTAGCAACAACGACAATCAATGAACACGTGCCTTCAGTTCAGCGAAGATAATGTACAGTTTAATCTGTATTACACAAGGTTTTCAAAATGTTGATAACGACATTCAATGCAGGCATAATGTCTCAGGAAAAAATTGTGGTTCACTATACGAAACACATCAGGCCTCGCACAAACTGTAACAGACGCTGCAAGGATAGTGCCGAGAGGCATTTCTTCGTCGGGTACGTAAGGCTTTTGAAGTGCTCCTACAAGAGAAAATCAAGTGGCGTGAGATGAGGGGAGCAAGGTGGCCGTGTAGCTGAGCCTCCCCTTCCGATCCATTGAGTGGGGTATGTGGCATTATGTACGTCACATACTTGCACGGAGAAGTGTGCAGACTGCCCGTCTCGTCACATGCAGCGGTAACCGTTGGTGACCTTAAGGCATATATTCCTTTACTGTCCTTGTTCTCCCTGCCACTCCAGAGCATTATTTCAAAGATCTTAGATCCCTGTTAAAAGTACTTTTATTTCGACTCCCTCATCAGCTTCCCCAGTTTGCGCACAAATTTCTGAATCACCTTGCATGTTGTTAGAAGTACTGTCTTATTGTAAAAATGACTACGATGTTGTGTGTGCATGGAACAGGTTTCGGATAGGCATCCATGTTAGTAATATAGGTCTCACATGTTGCAGGCAGTTATCTTTGTCATTGTTTTTTATATATACTATATGTCGTCGATTTTACAGTTAATCAGGCCACAGTGGATAGGGTGGACCATGGTTGACTGGCTGAAGATTAAGCGGCATAATTCAAATTGAAAAAAAAAATCAAACATATAAATAGCGAACATAAGTACAATGTATTAAATCACGTAAAAGTATATTTTAATAAACAAAGCTAAATGCCCTAAACTTCCACTGGGGAAAGTGTTGCACCGCTTTCGCCTCTAACCAATACCGTAACACGTGTTTAACATATTATCTTATTCTACGTTGCAATGATAGCATTCATTTTATGTGGGTTGCAGCCTTTTTTTGAAATTCAAAAATTACTACAGAAAATGGTCATGAACTTAGGAACAAATATTTTATTCAAAATGTCCTGTATTTAATAGTCTATATGTTAAGTTGTTACTGTGCTACATACCAAGAACCAATAAGTTAAATCACATCAAGAAGAAGTATTATCAAGAACCAGTCACAAGTTAAAGACATTGTGGAATACAAGCTATTGCATCTAACACAAATTTCAATAGCCGAGACAGGGAAAACTATTAAGACACTTAAAGAAACTCAAAAGATCTTCCGTTTCAAGATGCAAGATGGTGCACGACTGACGTAGTATGCCTTCAATGTCCACGCGTTATGTAACTATTTTTGAAAATATACGGAATTTTATTTACCACAAAATTCGTTACTGAGAAATTAACAATATACTCGAAATAGCTTTCAAATACAACACGGGAGTTACAACTGTAAAACTTGTAGTATTTACAGACGATGCACAAAGCACAACCTCACGTCTCGTGACAACAAAAACATTAAATAATAACGGAATCTACTTCTTTCTGTCTGTGTGCGCTTTCCTTCATGTGACTGTAAAATCGTTCACTATACTGAAACACCGACCAGGAAACATGTGTTTCTAGGTACAGTATCCTCCACGTACTTTCTCCTAATTTTATTAGTTTCCAATCCAATGAGTTGTTAAGCAATCTGTGCGAAAAACTGAATGATCCACCTATGGTCGCTTGATGGGAATTATACTGATTCGATTTTTTTTTGTGTTATCCATATCCAGTTAGCAAACGATGATTTATGTTCTTCTTTTCTGATGTCTCCGTCCCCATATCCGTGACGTTAATGTTCGATTTCCTGGAATCACTGAATCCTGCATTTGTCAGTGATTCTATTTCATTTGGAAAGACACTAGTTATCACTAATACTGTTGTGAGTTTAAGGAACAACAACACCAAAACATTTATTAAATTATTCGAAAAGTTTGCGTATGATGAAGAGGTTAAAGTCGATATTATATTCCCTCGAACTTATAAATGGGCGTTATTTCACAAATAATTTCATGCTTAATCTACTGACACTGGTCAGCCTTCATACAAGTTGTGCACAGTATTGTACATTAATTTAGTGAATTGGGACCTCTGCCCTGAGATATTATCGAGGTAAAGAGCAGTGTGTTTTGAATTGTTTGAAGTTGTTTCAGTCGCTTGAGGTATGAGGGTACTAACAATTCAGATTACACCATGATCTTTGAACAGAGTTTCCAAAAAATTAGATTCAGTAGGAGAATACTGGTGATATTTTGTACAATTCAACCACTTATCCCTTTCAGAGAAAAATATCGAACGGTCTAAGCACTAAGTGTTCTTTTATTTGCCTGTTAAATTCAATATTTTGATCCTATGTTTCTTGAAACTGAAAGAGTCAAAATTTTTTAATATCCGTTCCATTTCTACATTTATAGCAGGAACTAATAGAAATAAAAAACCGAAATCCGGTGTTTCAGAAACTAGTTACTTTGCGCAGTTGTAACTGTCAGGCTAAACTGGCACGGAAACCAAAACGATATAACCAAAGACTGTTTGAGCGACAACCACCATCCCCTTTTACGTGCCCTCAGCGGAACGCTATGCAGGCTGTTGCTTAAATACAAGCAGAGTGTTGCTTAAATACAAGCAAAGAGTCACAATCGCCAGTTCGGTACATTCGAAAGCATGCAAAGATATCCTGTTATTTAGGATAAAGAAAGAGCCTACGGAATATCAAAACAGCTGTGTGGCTGGATTGAAGAGTTTTTAGCAAACAGAACACAGCATGTTGTTCTCAATGGAGAGACGTCTATAGACGTTAAAGTAACCTCTGGCGTGCCACAGGGGAGTGTTATGGGACCATTGCTTTTCACAATATATATGCAGGAAGATCTGCAGCGGATAGGCACTTGGTGCAGGGAGTATCAACTGACCCTTAACATAGACAAATGTAATGTATTCGAATACATAGAAAAAAGGATCCTTTATTGTATGATTATATGATAGCGGAACAAACACTGGTAGCAGTTACTTCTGTAAAATATCTGGGAGAATGCGTACGGAACGATTTGAAGTGGAATGATCATATTAAATTAATTGTTGGTAAGGCGAGTGCCAGGTTTTCATTGGGAGAGTCCACAGAAAATGTAGTCCATCAACAAAGGAGGTGGCTTACAAAACACTCGTTCGACCTATACTTAAGTATTGCTCATCAGTGTGGGATCCGTACCAGGTCGGGTTGACAGAGGAGATAGAGAAGATCCAAAGAAGAGCGGCGCCTTATGTCACAGAGTTATTGGGTAAGCGTTATTGCGCTACGGAGATGTTTAGCAAACTCAAGTGGCAGACTCTGCAAAAGAGGCACTGTGCATCGCGGTGTAGCTTGCTGTCCAGGATTCGAGAGGGTGCGTTTCTGGATGAGGTATCGAATATATTGCTTCCTTTCGTGTTTCACTCACAAAAAGCGCGAGGTATAACGACCGTCTATATGCCCTTGTACGAGCCACAATCTCTCTGGTCTTACCTTCTCAGTCCTTATGGGAAGTTTACGTTGGTGGTAATAGAATCGTTCTGCATTGAACCCCAAATGCCAGTTCTCTAAATTTTCTCAATATTGCTCCTCGAAAAGAACGTCGTCTTCCGTCCTTGATTCCCATCTGAGTTGCCGAAGCATTTCCGTAATACTTGCGTTTTGTTCGATCCCACAGGTACCAAATATAGCAGCCAGTCAACCTCTGAATTGCTTCGTTATCTTCCTTTACTCAGACCTGGGGCGGATCGTAGACACTCGAACAGTAGTCAACAATGAGTCGCACTTTTTTCCTATATGCGGTCTCCTTTGGAGGTGAACTACACGTTCCTAAAATTCTCCCACAATCTCTAAATCGACCATTCGCCTTACCCACTACTAGAATCCTTACATGTCCATTCTATTTCATGCTGCTTTTCAACGTTAGGACAAGGTATGTAACCGACGTCATTGTGTCAAGACCCGCACTAGTAATGCTTCGTTTTTCCTGTTCATGCGCATTACATTGTATTTTTGTATTTTTAGAGCTATCTGTCATTCATCGCCAACTATAAATTTTATCGAGGGTTGAGTAACACTTAGCCGGTTTTTATTTGTATGAACTAGTTTACGGCTTATTAGGCCATCTTCAGGTAACTATTGGCTATTGTTTACAAGGAGCTTGTGTTCTTACCAACCAAACATTCTGGACTGAGATACAGCGCACTTACATACGATCTTTAGTTGTGGTTTGTCTTTGGAATTGTCAGACGTGTCTTTTGACTTTTTGATCTGTAAAACTGTTCTTTAACTTAATAAATCACATTGTATGGTTTGTCAGTACTATGTATGACAACAATTATTTAGAATACACATTATTACAAAATCACAATTTTTTGCCCGCGGGGGGAGGGGATTTAAATCGGCCGCCCGCCCTCAAGAGCTCGGTTTGTCAGCGCACCTGACGACGGCGACATGTCTGATCGCCGAAATATTGTGCCCGTTGGACACTATGAACCGGCAGTATACCCGTGGACTGTTCGAGCAACAAATACGCCGGGAGAAACTGAAGAATCACTTGTTATTTCGTGTTAGTTGCAGCAAGTAAATGGCAGTCCAAGCGCTTTTTGCCTGAGAATCCTGGTTATTCAGAGCACACGACAAACCCCAGAGTTATTTAATTGGAATCTTCGAATTAGCGTATTTGACGGCATTTCCGACACGGTTTATAGTTCCTAAATTGCCAAAGCTACTTTACAAAATTGCATACAATTGCGTAGGCTTCCATTGCCAAAGCAAAATGAAAACCATTACAGAATCAGTGATTAGCATCATTATCTTGTTTGGGAAGCACCTGAGCAAGCTGGGTTTGTTGCAAGTCATGGGAATAATGGTTACACTGACCTGTGTGGAATTTAAATATTTCGGTGTAAGCTCGTTGATTTGCTTGAAGCACCTGATTTCAAGTGTATGAATGGAGTAATTTGCTGAATCACAGATCCGTATCACGAACGTCGATCTATGGTAGATTTTTGGAAAATATACTGTGTTCCCACTTTATTTATTACCACGAAGGGAATAATTTACGAACGCGTAGGAACAGTTCAGAAAATATTGTTCTCGTAGAAAACAACCAGCACTTCATTCACACAAAGGAATGAGTGTTTTTTACAGAGGATCTCAAACTGATTCCCTATTTCTAGATGTCCAGAAGGTTCTAGACACGGTTCCTCACGGACGACTTCTAATAAAAATGTATGCCTATGAAGTATCGTATGAGTTGTATGACTGGATTCATAATTTCCTAACAGAAAGATCTCAGTTCAGAGTAATCGGCGGAAAGTCATTCAGTAGAATATAAGAGCTATCTAGTGTTTCCCATGGAAGTATTATAGGTCCTCTGTTGTTCCTAATCCATATAAACTATTTAGGAGATAATCCGAGCAGCCCTCTTAGACTGTTTGCGTACTATGCTGTCATTTATCGTCTTGTAAAGCCTTTAGAAGATCAAAGCAAACTGAAAAATGATTCAGACAAGATATCTGTATGCTGCGAACATTGACAATTGACTCCAAATAGTGGAAAGTGTGAGGTCATCCACATGGGTTTTGAAACAGTCCTTTAAATTCCTGTTGAACGATAAATGACAGAAATGTAAGGGTCGTCAGTTCATCTAAATCCTTCGAAATTACTATGCCGAAAACTTAAATAGCAGCGATCACATACAAAATGTTGCGTGGAAACAAAGACTGCATTTTATTGTAAGAAGGATTAGAAGCCACTACAGGTCTATTAGAGAGACTATCTACATTACATTTGTCCGTGGTCTTCTGGAATACTGGTGCGTAGTGTGGGATCCGTACCAGATAGGATTGACGGAGGACATTGAAAAAGTTCAAAGAAAGCCAGTTCATTTCGTATTATCGCGAAATAGGGTAGAGAGTGTCACCTGTATGATACACGAATTGGGGTGTCAATCTTTAAGACAAAGGTGTTTTTCCGCGCAGCGATAAGTTTTCACGGAATTTCACTCACCAACTTTCTCCTCTGAGTGCGAACACATTTCATTGGCGGCAACTTAAATAGAGAGAAATGATCGTCGTAATAAAATAAGAGAAATCTGAGCTTGCATGGAAATATATAAGTGTTAATTCCTCCCGGGAACTATTTGAGAGTGGAACTGTAGAGAAATAATCAGGAACTGGTTCGATGAACTCTCTGCCCGGTACTTAATCGTGAATTGCATAGTAGTACTGTATTATGCTGAAACAAGCTTGGTTGAGTTTAGTTCTATATTAAATGAGTTGTAATAACGCGAACACCTGAAGGCAGTGGTAGCAGCCGACCTCTCGTATTTTACATATTAAATGATCTATTATCGCCGGAACTGGTAATTGGTGTTACATAAAAATACTCGATGTGAACTTTTTAATTACAAAATGCCTAGCAGTGATGAAATTTTCGGGTTCTTCTCTTTAGGACTGTCATGTACACTCTGAAGCGAGCTCGAATTATTGCTCGAAACGCACCACTTCTCCAAATACTGGACCAAGCATTGAAAATACCCACATATTGATTACTAGCATGGGAGCTTCTCTGACACTGGCAATATTTCCTGGGTAACTATTTGGGTAACGAGAAGAACCATTAAGGGAGAGAGGCATTGATCTTATTATACGGGACACACAAAGCTTCTGTGACGTTCCTCGCGCTTCGTACATTTTTTTGCTGTAGTAGCGTTAATAAGGTGTCGGACATTAATGCAGGCCGTATTATGGCGAGATAACATAGTCTCGTATCAAATAACCAGGGAACCATCCGGGTCTCTGTTAAGATCAAGAGTTCCGAAAAGTAACGAAAAACGGCAGCAGTTTTCAGTGTAGAATTCTTACTTTATTACTTCAGTGACGAAAATTGACATCTCCTGAAAATGTGTGAGCTTCAGCCTCGCTGAGATAAATCAATATGAGATTAGCAGTCACTCATCTGGAACTATTCTTTGTTTCCCACGTCGCTGTTATTTTCATTACAGCTCATCTATAGCCCTTCTTCATACAATCTCTGTTCATTCCGCCACGCTCTTGCCAGCGAGTATACGCATAAATTCCGTTTCGTCCTTTGCTTAGCTCACCTGACTAAGTGGCTGTGCCAGTTATCTTTATCTAAAGTATTCATCTCACGCAAAACAATTCTTCTGTCCAAAAGGGGAACATCAGTGCCAAACACAGTCGCAATAAACGTGCATATGCAGTGCCCAGGTGCGAGGAAAACATTCACTGATGTCTTAAGCCGCAGATAAAAAATTAATTTTTTCTCGTTTTTTTCTTTTTCTCCTTTTTTTTGGCTACGCATCTCAATGTAATTAAATGATCACGGTTTTCAAAACCCGGTAAATGTCTCCCAGACTAATACATAAGATGGAAATTTGGCTCAAAATGACAACAATCCCACTCTGTAATGGTGCAAATGCGTGGGGCCCGCGCCGCCAACTTCGGGCTTGATGACGGTTTAAACAGCAACGTGTCGACATATACTGCAAAAAAAGTCAGAGATCAGTAGTTCATCTGACGTGTAAAGTAGGTAAATCATCCCACATTGGCTCTAAGTTTCATCACAGTTCCGCCTAACTTCACCGTGAAAGTGTCACAGTATCATAAAGCCGTCACAGCCCGTCTTACCCACATTTCAACCTCTGTTTAGACACCTCTGCGATGGGAGTCAAAACCGCGGGTACCAGCGTTGAAATTACGTGGTTTCCTTATGGAATGCCAAGGTAAACATTTCATACAGAGCCCCGTTCAGTATTGAAACGAAAAGGCATCAGCAGGTGGCATAATGGGCGCCAATGAAACCACCCCATTCCTTGGAACGTTGATTTCCACACATTTCGCAGTCGAAAACAATAGGACGCAGTGCGATGAGCAAAAGGAACTCTTTCTTGACAACCTTTTACACTGTTGACACCGTTCCACGATTCAACCTTTCTATTTGGACATTATGCGGCCGCACCACTACTGAACGTGATCACACCCGTTTTGAGCGCAGAGTGGCCGAAGGTTTTGCTCTCGTGTATAAGTTGGAACCGCAAGGGATCATTCGAAACCATTAGACGAAATCTGAAGCAGCAAAGTGTCGTTATGCTTTTCCAGTGTTCCTGTTTCTCGACCTACAGAGGCGTGATCAAGGAGGGGTATAGCATTGACACATCTGAGAAAAAAATGGCAAAGGATCCCTCTACGACATCCCATTTCAGCGAAACCGTCAGTGGCATCTACTAGCTTTTTTGAGACTTTTAAAAATGTACCTCTACACAGGAATCTCAAAAAATAGCCCAAGATGCTTGCAGGTAGGCAACCCCTTGAGACACCTACAAGACCACCCACCTGCCTGTAGGAGTACTTTGCCTAGGAGTACTTTGCAGGTTTTCTCTGTAAAGGAACATTTTTAAAATAATAAATGTGGGTAGATATGCCACCGGTGGGCCTGGAACAGAAACACTGAAAAAGCATAATGACCGTTTCCTGCTTCATATCACGCACAAATTTCGTCGAATGGTACCTAGTGGTTCCACCACATACATCAGAGGAAAAATTGCACTCGCACTGCATTCCATATGAACCATATCTTTTACAGTGTGGTTGCAGTCCTGTAACGTCCGTCGAGAAGAGCTGGATTACCCATAAGGTGTCAGCAGTGCCAAAGATTGTCAAGAGTGTTGTTCTATTGCTCGTCGCACTTGGAGCTGTCGTTTTAGACTGCGCAATGTTTGGGAATCAACGTCCTAAGGAAGGCGGTGGTTTCCCAATATGCGACGCCATGAGACCTTTTTGTTCCGATTCTGTGTGACGATGTGTCTGATTCCTTTAATTTTTTTCCTCGGTCTTCCATAAGAAAACCGCATGATATCAACGCTGCGTGTTGCGGTTCTGATCTTCATCATAAAGGCGTCACAAAAAGAAGTGAGATGTTGATAACAGGACAGTGACAATCTCCCTATCGTTTGACACATCGATGGTGGCGTTTGGCTGAATGATGGATAAACTTGGTGCTGATGTGGCACCATTAAAACACTTTACACGTCATATGAACTTCTGAGTTCTGGAATTTTTTCCAGCATGTGTCGGCACAATGCTGTTCGAGCCCCGTCGACGGCAAGGGTGAGACGCAGGGCGCTGCGCTTTTGTATCATTACAGAGGAAGGTCGTAGGCAGCTTTCAGCCAAATTTAAAACTTATGATTGGAATGGGAGACAATTACGGGCTTTCGAAAAAGTGATCCTTTAATTCTGTTGGACTGTGTGCATCACCTGTGAGAAAAAAGAACTAAAAAAATATTAAAAATTAAAGGAATCAGAAAGGGAGAAAGAAAATAAATGAAAGTTGACGATATGAGAGAGTATGTGTGAGGTGATGTTTGAGGACAACAACCACATGACTCCCAATAAACCATCAATGGTTGTTTCTCAGAAGTTTCATAGCCAGACGACGAGTGAGTAATGCACAAATGGGGTATCAATTTCATCTGTGCGAGTTTTATATATCTGAACTGCAGTTGATACCTATGTAAATGAAGTTCCATATAGCTCATCTGTTCAGGGTCTCGTCATTTTCGCACATGAAAGGTTGTTGTAATTTGTAATATTTAACATACAGAAACGCTTACTTCGAATCAAGCACTAAATTATGACTTGTCTAGAACAGAAGACGCTATGAATGCCGTGATGGCTGGGTGTTGTGTGCTGTCCTTAGGTTTAAGTAGTTCTAAGTTCTAGGGGACTGATGACCATAGCTGTTAAGTCCCATAGTGCTCAGAGCTATTTGAACCATTTTTTTGCTATGAATGCGAACGAAGTATTTTTTAAACACCCTACTGTTTCGCAATTAAATACAGGGCTATTACAAATGATTGAAGCGATTTCATAAATTTACTGTAATTCCATTCATTGACATATGGTCACGACACACTACAGATACGTAAAAAACTCATAAAGTTTTGTTCGGCTGAAGCCGCACTTCAGGTTTCTGCCGCCAGAGCGCTCGAGAGCGCAGTGAGACAAAATGGCGACAGGAGCCGAGAAAGCGTATGTCGTCCTTGAAATGCAGTCACATCAGTCAGTCATAACAGTGCAACGACACTTCAGGACGAAGTTCAACAAAGATCCATCAACTGCTAACTCCATTCGGCGATGGTATGCGCAGTTTAAAGCTTCTGGATGCCTCTGTAAAGGGAAATCAACGGTCGGCCTGCAGTGAGCGAAGAAACGGTTGAACGTGTGCAGGCAAGTTTCACGCGTAGCCCGCGAAAGTCGACGAATAAAGCAAGCAGGGAGGTAAACGTACCACAGCCGACGGTTTGGAAAATCTTACGGAAAAGCCTAAAGCAGAAGCCTTACCATTTACAATTGCTACAAGCCCTGACACCCGATGACAAAGTCAAACGCTTTGAATTTTCGGCGCGTTTGCAACAGCTCATGGAAGAGGATGCGTTCAGTGCGAAACTTGTTTTCAGTGATGAAGCAACATTTTTTCTTAATGGTGAAGTGAACGGACACAATGTGCGAATCTGGGCGGTAGAGAATCCTCACGCATTCGTGCAGCAAATTCGCAATTCACAAAAGTTAACGTGTTTTGTGCAATCTCACGGTTTAAAGTTTACGTTACAGGACACGTGTGTCTGGACATGCTGGAAAATTGGCTCATGCCACAACTGGAGACCGACAGGGCCGACTTCATCTTTCAACAGGATGGTGCTCCACCGCACTTCCATCATGATGTTCGGCATTTCTTAAACAGTAGATTTGAAAACCGATGGATCGGTCGTGGTGGAGATCATGATCAGCAATTCATGTCATGGCCTCCACGCTCACCCGACTTAACCTCATGCGATTTCTTTCTGTGGGGTTATGTGAAAGATTCAGTGTTTAAACCTCCTCTACCAAGAAACGTGCCAGAACTGCGAGCTCACATCAACGATGCTTTCGGACTCATTGATGGGGACATGCTGTGCCGAGTGTGGGAGGAACTTGATTATCGGCATGATGTCTGCCGAATCACTAAAGGGGCACATATCGAATATTTGTGAATGCCTAAAAAAACTTTTTGAGTTTTTGTATGTGTGTGCAAAGCATTGTGAAAATATCTCAAGTAATAAAGTTATTGTAGAGCTATGAAATCGCTTCAATCATTTGTAATAACCCTGTAGTTGCATTGGTATGATATTTAACAGTCAAAATGGTTTACTTCCTGGCAAGTACTAAATTCAGGACGTTTCTAGAATAGCAGATGCTAGGAAAACTACATTGTAAGCGTTTCTATGGTAACACCTGAGATGACTATTGTTTCTGTCCATCTGTTCGCACTTTACAGGTGAAAGTTGGCAATAGTGTGTGTAGCTGTCAGGAACGTGCTTATGCCGACTCCACAATGTCTCAAACGTTACCTGAGGTGTGCAAGAATGGCCGAACACCAAATACGTTTAATGTACTAGAAAGGGCTTCCAGCATTGTTGAAGGCTGAGAGGCATGTGAGAATTACCAAGAACCGAGCAGATAGCCCAAGATCGTGTGATAATCTGAAAAAATTACCATTAATACCGATTTAAGTTTACATTTATTCCACATCAAGCCTTCTGAACAAAACTAGATAATAAAAGAAAAAGTGGAAAGAACCGGAAAAGTATTTTGTGAAAGGTCTAAAAGTAAGAAATGGAATAGATTAGAAATAAATTTAACACACCTTTCAATGAGGCTTGAAATTGTATGCGGCAAATAACGTGCCGATTGAGTAGTTGTAGTTGAATGTTTTACTCATAATGTTAGAATTTTAAAGAGCTGGGTTGGGTCGATGATGTAGCCTGTGCAGTCTGCTGTACATGTGGATTCGACACATTTCTGTCGTCTACGACCAGAGATGTAAAATGTTCCAAAAGCTTTTTAGTCTGAAAAATGTTTCCGTATAGGGACCTTCAAATATCAGGAAAGAGACGCAAGAAGTAATAATCCGTTCACCAAGACATAAGTCCTTTGTGATTACGTGACATCAGTTAACATAAATGCTTGATAGTTCCTTAAACATAAATGTCTCTCCGTCTCTAATGGCCTCGTCGTCGACGCATCGTGAATTCCTGCACGTCTTCTGTCGATCCTCGTTCCGTTAATAATTTACGCTTATGACATGGAACCACATCGTGTCATGTGCTATCCCCCTGCGTCCTACAACTCTGATTCTGCGAAGAGCATCTCATTTATTATCACTTTTTTTATTTCCACTGTCCTTCTGTAAAACTACATCTCAGACACTTCTTGTCTGGTTTTCACAGAACCCATGATACACTTCCATACAACACTGTACTCCAGACGTACTTTCTGAGTTTCAATCCTATGTTTGAAACTTATAGACTTTTCTTCACGAGTGATGCTTTCCTTGCCTTGCTTCTAATAATCCTCGTGCTTCCTCTGTAATATGTTATTTTGATTCGTAGGGAATAATTCGTTCTCTTCGTCTACGACGTTGACCCAGTTTCGATGTTATGTGTGCGCTAAAATAATTATAGCTGTTCATTAATATATTAGCCTTTCTTTTGCTTTTCTCTCGACCCATATCTTTGGCTCGGTAGATCGAAGTACCCACTCAACGACTTCTGTATATCGTCCTTACTTTCGTTGCGGATAACAATGTCCTCAACGCATCTTATCATTGGCATATTTTCACCCTTACCTTTAGTTTCATTCCAGTGCCTTTCTTTTAATTTCTTCATTGCTTCTTCGATAAACAACTTGAGTACCGGAGGGGTAATTATGCATCTTTGCCGTACGCTAATTTTAATCCTACTGCTTCTTCTCTTCGTCTCTCATATTTATTGCTCACTCTTGGTTTTTGCAGTGCTGTGCATTACCATTCTTTATCTATAGTTTATTACTTCTTCTGAGGGTTTCAGATAAGTTGCAGCGGTTTACACCGTCGACAGGTGCTACCAAAAAGTCTTTTTTTTCCTTAAATTTCCCTCCGTTATCAATTCCAGAGTGAGAGTGGCATCTCTGGTGCCCATACCTGTGCTACAGAGAATAAATTGATTGTAATTTAACAGATAATTTCTTTTCTATACTTTTGTATCTGATAAGCCAACAGCTTTGTTTCATTAAGTACACTGGTTCTCGTTGGGTCGCTGAAGTTAGGCAACGTCGGGCATTGCCACTATTCGGATGGGTAATCGCTGGGATACGCCACACACTGTTGGCTACTTTCCCTTTGACTATTCTCGGAAGCGAGGAGGGTTGGTTGCACAAAGTCCCTGAGTACCAGTCTTTGCACCGATATCCTGGATTAAATTCCGAACTTCTCCGCAGTGTCTCATTGACTGAGGGCATTTTGACAGTATTGATGATAACCGCCCGTCACATGTAAAAGCTGAGCTCGGCTTCCCTCTCTGTTCTCTGCTAGAGGAGTGAGCTGTGTGTCGATACCGAGTTTCACCCTCTCCCTCCCCTCATCATCTCCAGCACAAATACGTATCTTCATTATCTTCGTATGGGCTGGTTCACAGTATTTGGCCTCGTTCTGATACTGCCGGTTGTCGACCCGGGTACATTGGCATGTGGCGACACTGTCTGCTGCCCTGTACAAGGATGTTCCCTTCCACGTCCGCAAATACCAACGATGAACATGAAACAGTCAAAACAAATTTACGCATACATATGTAGTATTACAAATGAACAGGAAAATGCATCAATAATCATAATAATGCTTTTCATAATCACCACTACTAACTGCACCATGATATCATGTGATGGAAAAGCTTATGAGAGATTCAGTATACACAAATACTGTGCCACCACGTAGTATGATCGCTCTCTGCTCTACTTTTGGATCCAATAATGTCTACACCAACAATATACAAACAGTTTGTCAGTATATTGGATTTTTAATGATTAAAAATCAAGAGTTCTAAAACTACTTTTTGAAATCAACTGACACAGATGGTCAAAGTCTGTGATTTGTTTCATATCATACCAAATGATGACTGATAACAATTCTTTGAAACATCAGAAAAATAATTGACATCTGAGGTAGAGTCTGCCTATCGTTACTTTGTTTTCCTCTTTATATTCACTACTGAACACATTTGGTCATTAGTACATTTATTATTGCTTAACCCATTAAGTACCAGCGTCCTATTTTGAGGACAGAGCACATATTTATTTATAAAAACACAATAAATTATTAATTTGTATCTATTACTGTTCTACATCATTTTGTGATGCTTTTTATAACAAATGTATGCTTAGAGGAAATTAAAAGCAATAAATCCTACCATTAATTGATTATCGAATACTAAGGCACACTTTTCGTTATTACAGGTATTTACTTTATCGACAATTTAGTAATATTTGAAATATGTGGCAAAGATCTTTTTGTGACTATTTATAGTCAACAATGTGTCTTTTAAACTACTTGAATTGTTAGCAGAATTGGTGTTATATTCATTGTTTTCCATTGTTATAAAATTTGGTGTACTCTAAATAGAACACTGGGACTTGGTGTTAACATTTCAGTTATTTGTATTGCTGCACGCTCCAGTATGAAACTCTGCTACTGCTGATGTATTTTCTTTTTAGAGCGTGGTAATTTTACCAGAGTTTGCTGCTGAGGTAAGTAATGACCCTTCTTTTATATATAAATTACAGGATATGAAGTTACTTTGAAATTTACAGTGTATTATGTAAGTATATTTATGAATATCTTACCCATTAGTAAACAATACAGTTCCAGATGGACAGTTTATCCGTGGGAAGCCTATTAGATTTGGCTGTATGTTGTGGTCTCTTTGTGGAACAAGTGGCTACTGTTTCAAATTTGATTTATACTGTGGAAAGGATCCAGAAGATACTGCAAGGGATGACCTACTATTGGAATCAAGAGTAGTCCTAAACATGTTGGACTGCATTGAAAAACCCGAGAATCATTGTGTGTACTTTGACAATTTCTTCACTAGTAGTGATCTTCTGATTCATCTGAGAAATTTGGGTTTTCGAGCAACTGGGACTGTCAGAAGGAATCGAGTCGGTGACTGTCCACTACTGAGCAGCAACGAACTGAAAAAGCCAGTTCGAGGAAACTATGACTACCAGTTCGACAGGAATGGTGAAGTTTTATTTGTTCGATGGCACGACAATAGATGCTTTGCAATTGATACAAATTTTGACCAAGTTGAACCTTTGGGAGCAGCTACGCGGTACAGTAGACAAGCAAGTAAGAAGACACAAGTGTAACAACCTGCCGTTTTGAAGTCGTATAACGCGTACATGGGAGGTGTTGACCACCATAACTGGTTAGTTGGAAAATATGGGACGGTAATTAGAGGGAAAAAATGGTACTGGGTCCTATTACAGGTTTGCTGAAAATGGCCCTCGTAAATGCCTGACACTTCCACCGAATAGTACATGGGAAGAATGCACAGGATTTACTGGATTTCAGACGTGCTGTTACAGTTACATACCTGAAATTGGACACTGGAAGACCGAATATTGGACGTCCAATGGAATACCCATCAAGTCAGTTGAGAGTGATGCCAGACATCAGGTTTGATGGAATTGGTCGTATGATTGACAAAAGAAGCACGCAAAGAAGATGTGTGAGAGCTAAATGCAACGGGAAACCAAAAACATATAGTGTTAAATGCCGTGTAACACTGTGTGTGAAGTGGATTGTACCATTTCACAAGAAATAAATAGTTGAGACTAGAATACAGTTTAGTATGCTATACGACACTGTTAGATCCCAGTGTCCTATTTTGAGGACGGCCATTATACTAGCATGTATAAGTATTCTTTGGCTAATTTTGTACTTATTGTGGCTCATGCACTATATACATTATAATTAAGGAATAAAAAATTCAATTTAAAAAAAATTAATTTGGGAATTATTGGGTTGAGGTTACCTCAATAGCACTGACAATTTAAATCAGCCTCCATTTCTAATTTCGTGTGCTATTAGTCAGGAACTATCCCTCTCATTCACGTTTAATATACTTTTCAGATTTCGTCCTATCCCAGCAACAATCACATCGATTGACATCATCCCACGTATGAGAGGTGCAAGTCGAAGTAATATAGTATAGATACATATTCACACAACAAGCGATAACCGACTCTCAATTTTACTTCATGTATCACTAAAACTGACTGCGAGAATTTAACTTACATAACTGGAAGCGCATCGCTATAGTTATACATTTTGTTTATTAAAATGAAAACTGATCCAGCTTCCTATTGTTGTTAAATTACATGCACACTCTTAACACAAAGTCAAACAGTCCATAACCTCCGAAAAATCAGGAATTACACAACACTAACCATAGCTTAACACTCATAGTACAAGATGCACTCCAATTATAACATCGTCGATTTTTTAAATCTTAGGACTGGAAATGAGTAGAAACTGGCAGTTTGTTTTAAAATGCGTGTCTACTCGTTTAAATGTGTGTGAGAGAGCGCAGCACTGCACAGCACACAGAATTTTAGCGGGAGTGGCGAGAGTGAGGACTGTCTTCGATACTACAATGGCGACGTTTCAATTACAACAGCGTGTAATGATTTGTTTTCTCCCTTCCTGTGGTGTGACACCGACTGAAATTCATTGCATCGAGAGAGACATGTTTTGACGCTGTCTCGGATTAAGGCAATGTCCGTTCGTGGATGCGATAGTTCAAAGAAGGCAATGATAAGGTGTCAACAAACCAAGGCAATCCTAGCCTTGCACCAGCCACTCTGGTAAAATGATCGAGAGAGTAGAGAGAGTCCTTTTGCAGGATGGGCGAATGAGTGTCCCCAAAGTTGATGTTTCTGTGTGATGTGTCTCCTAGATGGGTGCCACAAATGGTGAGGACGGCTACAAGTCTGCGCACATGGGATGTTGCCAAGCAATGTTGACACCATAGCGTGAATGGGACTTCTCTTTCTACGACTGTGACAATGAATGAGATGTAAATCGGTAAACGAAGTGCTAGTCAGCTCATTGGATGCACACACACTCACCGACACCAAATAATGTCCTGTAAGCGCCAGTGCAGAGAAAAGTGATAGTAGACACGTACAGGGACAGTGATGGGGAATCCTACAGTGACAGGTGCATCTTACCAAGATGTTTTGACGAAGAAGCTTCTTTCAGAAAAGCGTGGAAAACGGCTGGAAGAGGCTGCACAATTATCCTTTCAACAACACAACGAATCTGCACATCGAGGGAATAAAGTGCTACAGTTTCTTCGTAATGACAACGTTCAAGTGATTTCTCATGCTTCCTACTCAGCTGAACCTGGTTCCCAGCACTTTTGGGCTTTCCGAACGACGAAAGCGACCATCTGATTTGCACAGTCACTAGCCATGCTCCTATGCCATTAACGATTCTCCAGTGGATAAACCAGACTCGTGAATACCCGTTTGCACATGGATCATGGCGTCGACATTATGAAAAATGTGTACCCATGCAGGGGTATGACCAGAAGCTACACGAGTACCACCGTTTTCGTATGCCTAATTTTTGAGAAAAAATCGTTGTTATAACTTGAAAGCATCTCATAAACATCAAGTATAAATAAGTCACGTTATTCTCCCCTCACTCATATGAAATAAAACCTGAGCAGCAACAGGTAGCACCAGGGTTCTAGTGTGATTCAATTTTCACCACAGACTTTAATCCTAACGTGACAGTGGTTAGTACTTACTGTTCATTCATAGGTCATCACATAATGATGCAACACAGCAATTTTTTGTTGTGGCGAGTTTTGTATGATTACAGTACCTGCAAGCTATGATCCCATCTTCCAGCCGGCCGAAGTGGCGGTGCGGTTAAAGGCGCTGCAGTCTGGAACCGCAAGACTGCTACGGTCGCAGGTTCGAATCCTGCCTCGGGCATGGATGTTTGTGATGTCCTTAGGTTCGTTAGGTTTAACTAGTTCTAAGTTCTAGGGAACTAATGACCTCAGAAGTTGAGTCCCATAGTGCTCAGAGCCATTTGAACCCACCTTCCACATGTGTGGGCTTACCCCACCAATTCTTGTAAACCACCGCAGATTGACCTCTTTCGGCCTAGATTTAAGGACACGTAATTTCTGCCATATATTGCTTTTGCAAATGATGCCAATGGATCTCCAAGCCCAGCTAGATCATCGATGATCTCATACCCATATTTAAATGGCTACGATTAGCTTCCTCCTTTTCACTTTATTCTAAAACATAATACTGTAGAGCTATAAGAGGTACTGGTCTTATAGTCATCTGGCATTGGTTTCCCAGCACCTCCAGTCTGTCGTAGTCTCAGCTTAGATTTATACTACCTAACTCGTTTTCTTATTAATAAATTGCACCCACTATGTATAAAGTTCACTGCAACTAAATAGTTGGGTAACTTCTTAACATCGCAAAGTAAAGGAAAATCCCAGGTATGTTAAAGTTCACATGTTTGATATTAGTGACATATTCATGAAGGTTTCCATTATTTTTAAGAGCTAAAGTATGTCATTGAGTTGATATAATCATTTATCTATTATATTTTGGAGACCTCCACTTAATAACTATCATATAAATGAGTAATCAGTAAATCATTTACAAAATTAAAATGCTTCCCCTTAATAATACAGGCAGTAAAAAGCTGTCAAAAATACAAAAATGATCTACTGCTTTAGATGAGGTCGAAAATTTCACAGCAATGTTTTAAACTCATATGTATGTACATTGTGTGATCAAAAGTATCCGGACACCTGGCTGAAAATGACTTACAAGTTCGTGACGCCCTCCGTCGGTAATCCTGGAATTCAATACTGTGTTGGCCCACCCTTAGCCTTGATGACATTTTCCACTCTTGCAGGAATACGTTCAATCAGGTGCTGGATGTTCTCTTGGGGAATGGCAACCCAATCTTCAAGGAGTGCTTTATTGAGGAGAGGTATCGTTGTCGGTCGGTGAGGCCTAGCACCAAGTCGGCTTTCCAAAACATCCCAAAGATGTTCTATATGATTAAGGCCACGACACTGTGCAGGCCAGTCCATTACAGGGATATTATTGTTGTGTAACCACTCCGACACATATCTTGCATTATGAACAGGTGCTCGATCGTGTAGAAAGATGCAGTCACCATCTCAGAAATGCTCTCCAATAATGGGAAGCAAGAAGGTGCTTAAAACATCAATGTAGGCCTGTGATGTAATAGTCACGCAAAACAACGAGAGGTGCAAGCCCCCTCCATGAAAAACACGACCACACCATAACATCACCGCCTTCGAATTTTACTGTTGGCACTACACACGCTGGCAGATGACGTTCAACGGGAATTCGCCATACCAACACACTGCCATCGGCTCGCCACATTGTGTTCCGTGATTCGACACTCCACACAACGTTTTTCCACTGTTCAACCCTCAAATTTTTACGCTCCTTACATCGAGGCGTCGTTTTGGCATTTACCGGCGTGATGTGTGGCTGTTACCATGAATGACCGAAATTGAAGAATGTCGACTTTCACCTGTGAATGTTAACAGATACCAAATACGTCGGTGAAAGATCGAATGTACATTGTTGTACATTCGGACCCTTTCCGGTGTGTGTCGACAATCACAGATATGATCTGGCGGAGGTCCAAAACAGAAGAGCGAAAAAACAAGCGACTGGCTCTCTCCCGACAAATCCTTTGTTCTCTTCGGAGTCAATCAGCTTTGTCGGTCTTATGCAATCTTTGATAACGAGAGCAACGTTTCCTTAATTTTTTTTCCGATACCCTAATTTATACTAAATGTATACTGCAGTAAATCGTGATCATTTTTCATGAAAAGTTAAATGCATGAATTGCGGGTAAACGAGAAGACAATTGTTTTTATTTTTCTCAAGAAAAGTATTCTAAAATACTTTCTGAAGTGGTTTCTGCTACAATTAAATGCAACACACCTTTGGATTACAGACGATTAAAACGTTCTGATGTTTTAAAAATTAATGATGAAGAGAAGTTAACTGTACCATTGAAACCAGGGAGACGAACACACAGTATTATGTTACCAATGAAGAATTGTACAGTATACTACGTGAAAATCACATCAAAATAAGCCACTGAGAAAAAACACGTATGCTTAAAGAGTTGCAATAAATAGAAAAATATTACATACGAAGCTATAATGTTGTATTTAAATTTATGCAAACAGTGTCAAACTAAACACACTGCACCTAAGAATGGTATTGTTGTGAAACAAATGGTTAGTTCTGAATTAAACTCAAGATGTCAAGTTGATCTGATAGATCTGCAGTCAAACAGAAATGGCGAATGTAAGTTCATAATGGTGTATTAAGATCATTTAACTAAGTTTGTCCAGCTACGACATTTGAAAACCAAAAGAGCTGAAGAAGTAGCCCATCACGTTCTTTCAATATTTTTAACATTTGGTGCACCAGCAATATTGCAATCAGATAATGGTAGAGAATTTAGTAATCAAGTCATTTCATAAATGTGCGCTATGTGGAAAGATGTTAAAATAGTTCATGGAAAGCCTCGTCACAAACACAAGGCTCAGTTGAAAGGGACAATCAGGATATACAGAATATGCTAACTGCATGGATGAACGATAACGATACAAATAAATGGTCAGATGGTTTATCATACGTTCAGTTTGCCAAGAACACTACATACCACGAAAGAATACGCCAAAGGCCTTATGAAGCCATGTTTGGCGTTAAGGCAAAGAGAGGCATAGCATCGTCCTTTTTGCCTGACGAACAAATTGCAAATATTGAAAATTAACAACAACTCTAAGAAATTGCCAATACTTCTGAAACCGGAGAACAGCCTGAAGAAACTGTTAATGCTTTTAAAAAAATTTGAGCGGTGTTCATACCGAAAACCAAATTCCAAAGAAAAATATTGAAGAGGACCTACAACCTACAACGTCTTCATATCAAATTCCGTCTGAAAAACACTAGTTGATTTCTACAAAAAGAGCGGCCGCGAAAGAAAATCTTCTACTGCAAGCAACAAAGATGTTACGAACCTCACAAAAACAATTTCCTCCTGCTCAAAAAGGTGATAATGTACGAATAAAAGTCCTTGATGTCGACCGTGGTCGTACAGAAAGCTGAAATGTGTTAGCGGTTGTTGCTGGAATAGAAGACTCCGACTTCTATAAACTGGCAAATAAAAATGGTACCCTCAAGCAGCTTTACACACATAATCAGTTCGTAATTTGTAAAGAAAAGTTACTTTCCTTAGATGAGATTTCTTTTCAAGAAATGTCGCTGAGAGAAGCAGCTGCCGCTCATTCGAGAAGCGGGGGACAAAGATATACACGCTGTCATTGCAAAAGGTAGTGTTCCACAAATAAATGCAGTTGTAAAAGCAAGGAACTCTTGCGCAATTCAAAGTGTCATAATAGTTTAAGTTGTTGCAATAAATAAGATTTGAATCACATAAGTAATTTTTATAACTATTATTTTCTTTTCTCATGTAGAATGTATTGTGTATTTTAAATTCTTGGTCATTTCTTTCAGAAAGAGAGGCGAAGAAGTTACGTCACACTTGTGACATTTTATAGCGACTGAATAACAGTGAAGAAAATATAAATCTCCAACATGTTCAACATTCACCATTAGTGCATGGTGAATGTCAACATTTACCAGTGTCAGTCAGAAATAAGGGTATTTAGCAAATAATTAGGACATGCACTAAGCGACTATGTGAATGTTGACATTCGCCGGTGAAAGTCTACATTCTCCATATATCGGTGTTTCACTGTAACATGGCTATAAACAGCCGCTCGATCATGAAATCCAAGTATTCTCACCTCCCGCCTAACTGTCATAATACTTGCAGAGGGTCCTGATGTAGTTTGGGGTTCCTGTGTGATGGTCAAGACTGATGTCTGCCTTTTACACATTACGATCCTCTTGAACTGTCGGCAGCCTCCGTCAGCCAACAGACGAGGTCGGCCTGTACGCTTTTGTGCTGTACGTGTCCGTTCACGTTTCCACTTCGCTATCACATCGGTAAAGTGGACCTAGGGATGTTCAGGAGTGTGGAAATTCGCGTACAGACGTGTGACACAAGTGACACCCAATCACCTAACCATGTTCGAAGTCCGTGAGTTCCGCAGAGCACCCCATTCGGCTCTCTCTCGATGACTAATGACTACTGAGGTCTCTAATATTGAGTATCTGACAGTAAGTGGCAGCACCACGCACCTAATATGAGAAACGTATGTTTTTGGGGGTGTCCAGATACCTTCGATGACATAGTGTATATACACACAGTGTGTCCCTCCCAAAGTCATCAGTCGCATTTTTTCTGGTGTTTCAGCAGATACCTGCAATTTTGTTGTTGCAATGTGTAGCTGGAGTGGGCCCAAACAAATGCTGCATGCCTTTTATGTGACACCCAGCATCGATGGAAAGCGTCGGTTTCTTTTCTGTTACAAACAAAATGATTTTTAAAGTGGAATTTTGTGTGACCATTCGACACAGCGGTGCCAACTTAGTGTATTGCGCTATTCGTTTTACCAATATGTATGAACAGGGACAGTAAAACTAGAGGAATAACGAGTACTGCAGCAGTGATAGCACCATCCTGGCCCACACTGACTGCTACTGCCAAGCAGAAGCATAATGCTCAGTCGCTTTAGAGTACTGGTGTTTTACTGTCCCTGTGAAGACATATTGATAAAACGATTATTGCAGTAGATTAACCTGTTAACATATGAAATTTGAATTCAAAAATCACTTTGTTTGACGGAAAATAAGCCAACACATTCTGTCAATGCTGCCATTGCATGAAACATTTGATGAGCAGTATTTTTTTGGTGCAAATGGCTCTGAGCACTATGGGACTCAACATCTTAGGTCATAAGTCCCCTAGAACTTAGAACTACTTAAACCTAACTAACCTAAGGACATCACACACACCCATGCCCGAGGCAGGATTCGAACCTGCGACCGTAGCAGTCCCGCGGTTCCGGACTGCAGCGCCAGAACCGCACGGCCACACCGGCCGGCTATTTTTTTTTGGCTTTCAGGCTCACCTTTCCAGTCTTTTGTGGTTATGCATTACTCAGTATTATCACATATTGTCAGTGTTATATAATAGCTTGATTTTATCGCTGCTGGGGCCTCTTAACATTACAGCTTTAGGATGGGGAGTCTTCAGACCTACCCGAACTTCCTAGTTCCTCTAAAAAATTTCCAATCTTTTTATTTACTTTTTGAGCGCTGTCAGTATTCCCTTACTGAGACTCCTACATTCAACTTCGGCTTACAGGTTATGACAAGCTTTCATAGCCATTGCTCAGCAACGACCTTTAGCCTTTCTTGTACTTAGTTGGCATTACAGTTTCACTCTTGGAACAGTGTGATGGCCAGTTCAATCTTGACAGAAGTGTTTTCCATATGAATTTTCGAAGTAATACTTTTATGGGTGCTAATCCAATATTTTAGTGTAGGAGCTCCTTGAGTGCCGCATCAAAATCATGTAACTTTCCATGATACAAACTGTGTCGATTTGTTCAATAGGTACGACATAGTGTCCCAAGCTCCTTTATTGCTCTTTTGGAAGGTTTTCATTGTGGATGATGACTTGAAATTTTTATGTGTTACGTTCTTCTACGAGTGTCTATAATATTGATCTTTTAGGTACTTGAATTTGGTAAAATAGCACTTTTCAAGATGTCTGATTACAGTGGGGGAGGTAGTATCTCTTAGTGGGTACAAACATACGTATTTCGACCAACAGTCCACCACAACAATTATGTACCTGTAACCACCTTCTCCTTTAGACAATGGTCTATCGAAGTCCATCGCACTCACATCCCATAAACCTTTTGGTACCGTTGGACAGATTTTAAATTTGGATGGATCAATCATCTGTTTAACACGCAGGCAAGTTGCACCAGTTTGTACGTTAGTGATCAATAGTCTAGCCATGTCCTCACAGCAAAAGAATTTATTTAAATGGATTAACCACTTTTTACTTCAAAATGACCATATCTGTTATGTGTTTAAGTTCTTAGCTTTCCTGCTAGATGACTGAGTACACAAATCCTCCAATAATTAGTCTGTAAACTATTCCCCCAAATAAAGGGTTCCTTCATACCTCTGCCAGTGGTCTGCCATCTCTTATCCCAAAATATTTTTGTCCATATAGTCAATAACATTTTAAAATAATCAGCTTTCATTTGTCCTGACATATATTGTTTTACACGAAACCTTTGAAAATCAAAATAAAATTGTTGTTTTACGATCTAAAACTGAAGCGAACGTGTCATACATTAAAAACTAATACGTAATTTTATAGAGATACGTTCAAAATTAAAAATTAAACAGTCGTTTTACGATCTAATATCCTGAATGTGTAGCGGATAAAAAACACTTTCGGTATTAATACGTGAATATATAGAAAAGCGTAAGAAATGAAAATCAAATAGAGATTTCGGTGCAAGAACTAATAACTAAATACAGACGAACAAACACAGAACTGGATTTGTTACTTCATAATTTTAGACTAGTGTGGAAAAATCAATTTTTTTTAATAATCTAATAGTTAACGTGTAAAGCATTACTGTCTGTGTAGTTGGATGCAGCATAACTAGAGTACACAATACCTGTAATCCATATAAGGACTGAACAGTTTTGTACTGGAGCTACTGCTCTCACCATGGCCCTTTCCAACGGTATTAGCAGAGCTGTTACGTATTTATCGCCTGAACTGAACTACATTATTTATTAACACTTTTTCATCTGAAGGTACTCTCCGATTACGTATGTTTCCGCGATAACTATACACTTCAGCAGACGCCAAAAATACGCATCAGTTGTAATATACTACAGTATCACTATGACTTGACTGTACAGCGCCGAGCGGCCTGGGCCATTCGGGTACTGTTTAGTATTGTCGGGCGCCTTCGATTACGTCTGCACGTGGGGCTTAGTTCCACATTCTGCCATCGTCAGTTGTAAAATAAACAGCAAAAACGTAGTTTGTAAATCCAATGACTGTACTCTAAGCTACAATAAAAATCACATTGTAATCTTAAATTTTTAGAACTAGTATGAATAAATAAACAAACTCACCAATCATCAAAGTTTTAGTCTGGCTTTGGCGGCAGAAAAGTTGTTGATGACATATTCATATTTCAGATGGTTATCAGTTAGCAAGTCGGCTTCGATGTAAAGAATGGACAAGGCGTTCAAACTCTCCTCAGACATCGTAGAACGTAGGTATGATTCCAGTCTTTTAAAAGCCGAAACTAACGTTCTCATGAACAATTTGTAAGTGACACACGTAGAAGAGCAATGTCAACATTCGGAAATACGGACTGTAACATCTCTTTTCGTAAAAAATTTACTCATTTCGACTGGTATATCACTAAGCTCAGAAGATTTCAAAAGTTCCGCGAAATGTACACATTCACTAGGGAAGGACGGCTCTAAATCTGTGTCATATGACGACTGGAGTTTTCCTGCACGTTCAGCAATATCGCCAGGTGAACTGTTCTTAAGGTTACTGGAAACTGTGAATGAGTCCAACTGTGTTCTATAGCTTTCCTTACTCCTCAATAATTCGGCATACAAGTTGTCGAGTACTGGGAGAAATGTTTCGAATCTAAATTTTTCCCTTCCTGTTAGAAAAAATTCTTGAGTGTGTTTCTTCGTCATCATGAAGTTTTCGTTTTCGTGATCTTTTATAGGTGCATTGATAGTCTATATCAGTCACAATGTCCATGGATTTATTTTCGTAATAGTTGAACATGCCACGAATAGATACAATATATCCTGCAAGTGATTCATATAATTGATGCACTACTTTAGTATCAATATTTACACTTCGCTATTTGAGATTCACACTATTAACTCTCTGTAGTATGTCCTTCCAAACAGTCATCATGAATAGTGTTTCTAGTCTGCTGAGTTGATTAAGCCGGCCGGTGTGGCCGTGCGGTTAAAGGCGCTTCAGTCTGGAACCGCGTGACCGCTACGGTCGCAGGTTCGAATCCTGCCTCGGGCATGGATGTGTGTGATGTCCTTAGGTTAGTTTGGTTTAAGTAGTTCTAAGTTCTAGGGGACTTATGACCACAGATGTTGAGTCCCATAGTGCTCAGAGCCATTTTGAGTTGATTAAATAAAGCTGAAGCATCATTTCGCACAAGTGGTTTTTCAAACGTATTATTGGCAATATGTGTGAGGGCATTGCTAACGCCCTCCCAGTTTTCATATAGACTTACACACGCTTCCTCTCTTGCTGACCAACGTGTTTTTGATAAACTTTTTACCGTTTTGTTTCCCGGTTCCGTGAAAAAAAGAAGTTTATCCCAACGCTGCGTAGAAGCAGATAAAAATTCTAAGGGTTTTGCACTACACTGAAAAATGAACATGCTTGCCGACAACAACTTGCAACACTAGTGCCGACTAAATTCAAAGAATGTGCTGCATAAGGCACATAATGCACTTTCGGATTTCGTTGTTTAATGTGTGCCTGCAAACCAGTGTAGGTTCATGACATATTGCTTGCGTTGTCATATGACTGGCCTCTGCAGACAGTAGTATAAATGGAATTTCTAGATAGGACTTTTAGTATGGCCTCAGCTAAGTTTTCGGACTTGTGTCCCCGGTTTGGTAAAAACAGAAGGAAACGTTCAACAGGTCTACCAATCTCGTTCACATATCTTAATATGAAAGATAATTGATCAATACATGAAAAGTCCGCAATAGAATCTACTATTATAGAGCAATGTTTCGCCTGTTTTATTTCACTCATGATAATTCTTTTTATTCATTCAGAAAGAAACTCTATTATTCCATCACAGATTGTTGAAGAAAAATAGCTTGTATGTCCCTGCTCTGGATTTCCATATAGTTTAATGTGCTCGGCTATAAGTTCAAGAGACATCATAAGTTGACCGTCATGTAATGTATGGAATCTTTCAACGTGCCACGTAAGGTAAATCCAGGACTTATTAGCTTCTTTACTACTCCAAACACCCTTTTCAACACACTGCGCAAGTACATTTTTTCTGTCACAGCATATGACTTGAAATGGTTATTTATTGTTCCAAATGACTTTTTTCTTGTGAGGAGTGGTAACTCAGAACTTTTGTGTTCAAGTGAATTCTCATGATGAGATAAAATATTAGAAATATTTTTTCAACTTGCAATACGATTAGTAGCAAATGCGGCCTTAACTCTGAACAATTTGCATGGTGCACAAAAAACAGCACCGGTGCTACAGGAGTATACTAGAAAATCACGCAAAGTTGATTCAACGTTTAAAAGTTTACGGTAAAATAGATTTTTGTTCAAATGTCTGGTTTTATTGCCTATTGATCTTCTTTAATTAGAAAAATCACCGCCACAACTTTGATTAATACCACGTTGTAAGAGAATGGCTATTGGTGATTCACTAACGAGATAATTTATTTTTGTATGTTTGACTCGATACTTAGTTTTTCGTGAAATTCGAAATCAGGAACGATTTGTCTTTCTTCCTTTTTAACTTTTGTTTCGTCTATATTTACTTCTTTTACAACAGCTGCAGAGCCAGAAATATCCGTACTACTTGAACTCGAAGTCGAACTTGCAACATTTGGAAAAATTTATCTACTCTGCCAAGCGTTTTTACAGCATTGGCTTCTCGTTTTAGTCTTTCCTTCAATAATTCTGAAATGACGCCCCACTTAATTTTGCACGTTTTCTTTTTTTCACCGTTATTTATGTTAAGGCATTTACAAAACTCATATTGCATTTGATGTTGCTCGGATGTGTGCCTTTTAGAACGTTGGGAGATCGTATTGTTTAACGGCTCAATGCAATCTTGCCCAGCCGGTAGTTTTATATCTCCTTCTAAGTAGGCGCTATTAATTTTTGCACTTAACGGCCTCTAATTCGTATGTATGTTGTTGTAGGTTAACCTGAAGAGGCGATTCACTACCACAAAACCTGTTGTACTATGATCTCAAAATAAATGAGGACTCTGAGCTACAAGCGGACTCGATAAATTAGTAATAGTTTTGCCGAAAAAAATTTTAAAAAATTTTTAACTATGCAAATATGACTGTTAAACTTTTCAAATTCTTCAATTCCCTATTCCTGCGATAAATTTCTCATAATAATTATATCCCACCAGTTCCTAAAATCTGAGTCCGGCCGATGTGGCCGAGCGGTTCTAGGCGCTTCGGTCTGAAACCTCGCGACCGCTACGGTCGCAGGTTCGAATCCTGCCTCGGGCATGGATGTGTGTGATGTCCTTAGATTAGTTCGGTTTAAGTAGTTCTAAGTTCTAGAGGACTGATGACCTCAGATGTTTAACGTCCCATAGTGCTCAGAGCCATTTGAACCATTTTTCTAAAATCTGAATCTCGTAAGCTAGCCAATGTGTAGATGCACAGCTGGAACAGAGATTTCATTCAGTGTCTGCAAAGTGCCGGTGTAGCTGTGGAAGAAGGAGAATTGGTGGGGAGAGAGAGAGAGAGAGAGAGAGAGAGAGAGGGAGGAGGTTAGGAGGGAGGGTGAGAGTTAATTATAGCTCGGCAGTGGTTGTGATTGTGTGTACGTCTGCACAAAGGGAGGCGGGGGAGGGGATGCTACCGTTCGTCGGAACGCTGGCAGCTTCAGACACAGAGAACTGCAGTGTAACGCGAGCAAATGCGCGGGAAGTTGGGCCGCCCCCGTCTTCCTCCGGCCGCCGTACTACAGAGACCTGGCTGGCGTGGTCTCAGGCCGGAATGCGCGATGCTGCACAGTGGGGGCCATTACCTGGAGAGGGCCCGCTGCTCCTGACAGCCGCTGCGGAAATTTATTACGTGACGTGAGCAGGAGAGCAGCGGCAGCGGCTAACGGCGTGCCGGCCTGTCGATATGGCCAGGTGGGCGCGGACGCCTCCACACGAATATATTTCTCCCACGAGCCCAAAACAATGATTTTTATCGTCAGCAGCGACTGCGGGCCGGGAGCTGACGAGCCTATCAAGATTTACGGCCGTCTTTTCCAGCGATGTCACAATCTGTCTTCCTGCGTTACGAGTTATATTCTTTCTGCAGCGGCTGTCGATTTCTTGGAATCTACTGTGTGCGACGTAACTCCAACTGCTCACTTTGTTTCTGTTCGCTTAATGAAACTGAAACAGTAGCAAGGGTTCGGAAGGAATGGTGTAGAGATGAGGTGTGGTCTTTTTAATGCGCGATTCATATGAAATTATTTGAGGACACTGCGGAAAACGATGACAAGAATGAGGCTGAAATGTGAAACCAATTTTCCAGATACGAATCCTTTTCTATTTCTCTCATCTCTTAAATAATAGTAGATTAAAACTGAAACACTAGAAGGGATAACAAATAACGAAACTTTCCTTATATGCGTTGTAAGAGGTCTATGACAAAGGAATTTATTTCTAGCGCACTAGAGCAGATGTAATTTCGATGGATTGCTCACTCGCTGCCTACGATATGTAAGCTGTAAGAGAATCTCAGACCAGAGAGGAGTGTTGGCTGCAGTAAGAGCAGTGTCAGTAGGAGTAATTAGTAGCTAGCAGTCGCGTGTATGGAGTTGGCTGGGCCAGTCGTGGGGAGCGATGGCGGTGCCTGAGCGATGTAATATAAGGTAAAAGCAGCCGCGTGCATATGTAGTTTGTTACAACAAAATTTGCACAACTGTTATATCAAGTCCCATGTAAATGTTTCAGAAACAATCATTTAATAATAATCCTTTTTATAAAATTAACAATAATTCATCTGAATTTAAAGAATTTACTAATTTCTGCAACCCATGGTCGTCCCGATTATCGTAAAGAAAAATCAGTCGTTTCCTTTTATACATGACAAATCTATCGGCCAGCATTGCACTGGGCAGCGACAGAAAAATTTCTTATGGGAGCAGATATATATGCGTTATCCGGCGACTTCATTGAGGTAAGAATTTTCAATTTATATTCAAAATTATCTTTCAGGGCCATAACGCAGCACTGCTGACGTCCAAATTTACCAGTTTAGATTCACAATCAGTTAATTATTGAAAGGTTGTATATGAGTGAGATTTTTTATTAGGAGTTTAATCGCATTGCATTAGTGGTAGGTTACGGAATTTATCTGTGGGGAGGTTACAGCGTATACTATGAGACAAAAACAAAGAAAAGAAGAAAAAAGACGCACCACGAAGTATTTATCCGAATAGGACGGAAATTTCTAGATCTGATGTACATGTACAGACAAGCAATATAAAACAAATAAGAAAGAGAAAATTGGATGATTGATTCGAGAGAAAGAGCTCCACGAATTGAGCAAGTCAATAAAGCTTTGGACAACCTAGTTATTCTACCTGGTATTTACTGTTGGATGTAGTCCTGGGGGATTGCACGCCAAACCATGTCCAACTGTGGCTTTAGATCGTCGAAATCCCCAGCTTATTGAAGGCCCTGTCCATAATGCTCCATACGTTCTCAATTGTGGTGAGATCTGGCGATCTTGCTGACCAAGATAGGGTTTTGCAGCAGGCTGTATGTCAGGTGGCAGTCAGGTTGGTATTCAATCACAGTGAGGCATCTCCAGACTCGTCTTCGGTGGTCATTGGGGCTCAGTTAGAAGCGGAACTCATCACTGAAGACAATTGTGTTCCAATAATAGAGATTCCAGGCCCTGATGACCAGCGACGATATGACTGGAGAAGAACCTGAATCTGATGGGATACCAAACTTACTGTCGCCCGCCACACAAACAGACAACCAGGAGTGACGGTCTGGAGAGATATTTCCTTTTACACCAGGACCCCTTTGATTGTCAGCCGCGGCACCCTAGCGCAGCGGTACATTCACGATATTCTACGCCCATTTTTATTGCCCTTCAAGGCAAATCATTCTGGTCTTATATTTCAGCAAGATACGCTACTTGCCATTAAAATTGCTACATCAAGAGGAAATGCAGATGATACACGGATATTCATTGGACAAATATATTATACTATAACTGACATGTGATTAGATTTTCACGTAATCTGGGTGCGTAGATCCTGAGAAATCAGTACCCAGAACAACCACCTCTGGCCGTAATAGCGGCCTTGATACGCCTGGGTATTCCGTCAAACAGAAAAAAATTGTTCAAATGGCTCTGAGCACTATGGGACTTAACATCTATGGTCATTAGTCCCCTAGAACTTAGAACTACTTAAACCTAACTAACGTAAGGACATCACACAACACCCAGTCATCACGAGGCAGAGAAAATCCCTGACCCCGCCGGGAATCGAACCCGGAAAGCCGGGCGCGGGTAGCGAGGACGCTACGGCACGACCACGAGCTGCGGACCGTCAAACAGAGCTCGGATGGCGTGTACAGGTACAGCTGCCCATGCAGCTTCAACACGATACCACAGTTCATCAAGAGTAGTGACTGGCATACTGTGACCAGACGTTTTCAATTGGTGAGAGATCTGGAGAACGTGCTGGCAAGGGCAGCAGTCGAACATTTTCTGTATCCAGAAAGGCCCGTACGGGACGTGCAACATGCGGTCGTGCATTATCCTGCTGAAATGTAGGGTTTCAATGCGAACAGGAGGTGACCGAGACCTGTAACCAATGGCACCCGATACCATCACGCTGGGTGATACGCCAGTATGGCGAAGACGAATACATGCTTCCAACGTGCGTTCAGCGCGATGTCTCCAAACACGAATGCGACCATCATGATGCTGTAAACAGAACCTGGATCATCCGAAAAATTGATATTGCCTACAGGAAAATTAAAGAGACCTTTGGAGAAAAGAGAGCCACTTGTATGGATATCAAGAGCTCAGATGGGAACAATATTATGGAAATGGAAGAGGATGTAGATGAAGATGAAATGGGAGATACGATACTGCGTGAAGAGTTTGACAGAGCACTGAAAGACCTAAGTCGAAACAAGGCCCCTGGAGAAGACAACATTCCATTAGAACTACTGACCTCCTTGGGAGAGCCAGTCCTGACAAAACTCTACCATCTGGTGAGCAAGACGTATGAGACAGGCGAAATACCCTCAGACATCAAGAAGAATATAATAATTCCAATCTCAAAGAAAGCAGGTGTTGACAGATGTGAAAATTACCGAACTATCAGTTTAATAGGTCACGGCTGCAAAATACTAACGCGAATCTTTCCAGACGAATGTAAAAAGTGTTAGAAGCCGACCTCGGGGAAGATCAATCAGTTTGGATTCCGCAGAAATACTGGAACACGTGAGGCAATGCTGACCCTACGACTTATCTTAGAAGCTAGATTAATGAAAGGCAAACCTACGTTTCTAGCATTTGTAGACTTAGAGAAAGCGTTTGACAATATTGACTGAAATACTATTTTTCGAATTCTGAAGCTGCCAGGTGTAAAATACAGGGAGCGAAAGGCTATTTACAATTTGTACAGAAACCAGATGGCAGTTATAAGAGCCTAGGGGCACGAAAGGGAAGCAGTGGTTGGGAAGGGAGTGAGACAGGGTTGTAGTCTCTCCCAGATGTTATTCAATCTATATATTGACCAAGCAGTAAAGGAAACAAAAGAAAAATTCGGAGTAGGTATTAAAATCCATGCAGAAGAAATAAAAACTTTGAGGTTCGCCGATGACGTTGTAATTCTGTCAGCAAAGGACTTGGAAAAGCAGTTTAACGGAATGGACAGTATCTTGAAAAGAGGATAGAAGATGAACATCACCAGAAGCAAAACGAGGATAATAGAATGCAGTCGAATTAAGTCGGGCGATGCTGAGGGAATTAGATTAGGAAATGAGACACTTAAAGTAGTAAAGGAGTTTTGCTATTTGGGGAGCAATGTTGAGGATTAGATGTGTAGATCAAATAACTAATGAGGAGGTATTGAATAAAATTGGGGAGGAGAGGAGTTTGTGGCACAACTTGACAAGAAGAAGGGACCGGTTGGTGGAAAATGTTCTGAGGCATCAGGGGATCACAAATTTGCCATTGGAGGGCAGTGTGGAGGGTAAAAATCGTAGACCAAGCGATGAATACACTAAGCAGATTCAGAAGGATGTAGGTTGCAATAAGTACTGGGATATGGAGAGGCTTGCACAGGATAGGGTAGCGTGGGGAACTGCATCGAACCAGTCTCAGGACTGAAGACCACAACAACAACAACTACTAGCAAAAACGTATAATCTCGAGACCGAGCGTGGATACGCAATGAGCAGAATAAAGGGCATACACTGAAGTGACAAAAGTCACAAGCAACGATAAGTAGATATATAGATGCCGGTAGTATCGCGTACACAAGGTATAAAAGATCAGTGAATTGGAGGGGATCTAATTTTTACTCAGGTGGCTCAAGTGAGAGGGTATCCAACGTAATTATGGCTTCGAAAGCAGAGCAGCAGCTGGAGCTAGACGTATGGGATATGACATTTTGGAAATCGTTCGGGAATTTAATATTCTGCAATCAACAGTGTCAATATTGTACGGAAAACAACAAATTTCAAACATTATCTCTCACCACAGACAACGCAGTAGTCGATGGCCTTAACGATGGAGAGCAGCGTTGTTTTTGCAGAGTTGTCAGTGCTATCAAATAAGCAACACTGCGTGAAATTACAGAAATCAATGTGGGACTACGATCAACGTATCTGTTAGGACAGTGCGGCGAAATTTGTCGTTAATGAACTATAGCTTCCGACGGCCGAAGTAAGTGCCTTTGCTAATAGCACGACGTCGCCTGCAACGCCTCTCCTGGGCTCGTGACCATATCGGATGAACCAAGGTTACTAAATGATAAGGTTGGGCAGTAAGCGCTCTGCTCTGCCATTGGCTGGCCTAGTGACGTCAGCGTGGAAGCAAGCGCTCACAAGCAGACGACACGGCATGCGCGTTTACGTCGTTTTTGGCGGAAGATTTTGTTTATACCAGAATTGAGATGTCTAAACTGCTTTTCTGCTGCTAAAATATTACAGTTAAAATTGATGAGTTATATTCTTTCGCAACTTGTGCCTTACACATCGGTAAAATATCAGATCACAACCACACCGACACACACTTGAAATTCGAAACCTGGGTTCAAATAAATCAGAAACTATTCATTTAATCGCATTGAAATGAATTTACTTAAGAGCATAATTCCTTTAAATTAGCATTATATAAAGAAGAAAACAAGTTTACTCACCATTTCTCCTCTGCAGTGAAGCTGCGAAACAGTGTTGCAAATATACAAAAGCATTCGTAGCATGTCTTGTAACACCATGACAATTTAGGGAGAAGTTTACAAACACAATACCACACGCAACGACACTTTATATCCAATCGTTCTGTCAAAAACGTACGTGCCTATAAACACAACTTTTACTTGCAAAACATTACACTATGTAGTGAATTGATTACTTTGATGACATATGCCATTTTCTCCCTTTTTTTCTCTGAGCTGCCTCAGATATTCTTGCTCTGTCTTTTGATGATTTCTTCGTGTATATTGGGGAACCGCTCACCAAGTGCTGCACACAGCTTACTAATTATGCTTCTTTCTGTAGACAAAAGCATGGAGAGTAATTGATTTACAAATGTCTTCATTACTCCATCTAACCCATTTTGAGTCACTTAATAAACTTTTTATTTGATTGGGTGAAAATATTTTTCCCAGCACACGAGTAATTTCCTTAGACCCAATAACCTCTTTATTAATTTCTTCCTCGCGTATAAGTCGTCGCGTTCTAGACAGCTGATTCCAAAGACCTTTATTCCTCACTCGAAGTTGCACACACTTTTTTGTAAGAACAGCATTCCTTGTTTCTAATGCCACTATAGTATTCATCAAAGTAACATTATCTGTGTCTGAAAAAAAACTATCATCTGTGGTTCAAGTGGCTCTGAGCACTATGTGACTCAACATCTGAAGTCATCAGTCACCTAGAACTTAGAACTACTTTAACCTAACTAACCTAAGGACATCACACACATCCATGCCCGAGGCAGGATTCGAACCTGCGACCGTAGCAGTCACGCGGTTCCGGACTGAAGTGCCTAGAACCGCACGGCCACTTTGGCCGGCAACTGTCATCTGTACATGTGCTCTTATTATGATGTTTCTTATTTGGTGACAGATTTTCCAGACATCTCTTATGTAGTTATCGTTTCTTATTCCGTTTGGTTCTGTGGCACATTGACAGTCACACTACTGCACGGCAGATTGCACGAAGGAACTGCATCTGGCTTGGAGCATTCTTTTTGGGGGCAAATTAAGCAATTCAGACTGTAAATCCCCTAAGTAATCTGTTTCTGCGAAGTGGCGAGAGCATATTCGTGCATGCACAACATTTACACTGTCTTTCCTACAAAATTTCTACAACCATAGTTTTTGTAATGTTTCATTACGTGGGAAACTGTGATACATTACGTCATTTCCCTTTGTGTTCCGGTTGTAGGAAAAACAGCTCGTAACAGCACAGCCTGGCATTGTCAAAACTAATTTTCTCACTCACTTGTAGATTCTGCAATAATAATTTCACAGGGTGAACCATAAACTATAGAGCTGGCGAACACAATGTTGATCCCGCTGTCCACTATCGCTAAGTATTTCAGTTCCGAATCAAATATCAATTATAGCAAAAACCGTAACACTCCCGAATTCCGAATGTTTCCGCTGTTGACTGAGTACCTCATAAGAAAGAACTCAATCAAAATACTCCTTCAGACTCAACATAACAAAAACAATCACGCACGATTCGAACTGTGTACTGTTTCGCACAGCTGCTTCCACCGTGACGTCATGCGCACAACTGAGAAAACACGTTGCTTTCTGCGCCCCCCTGGGATGAACTGTTGCCTACTATAAAACAGTGGCTTTGTCAGATGACTCCCGATTTCAGTAGGCAACTGATGGTAGGTCTCGAGTGTGACTCAGACCCCACAAGGCAATGAACCCAAGTTATCAACAAGGCATTATGCAAGGTTTTGTTGGCTCCATAATGATGTGAGCTGAGTTTACATAGGGCATTGACGGGAAATGGTTATGTTTGGCTACTTGGAGACCCTTTGCAGTCATTCATGGACTTCATGTTCCCAAACAACGTTGGAATTTTTATGGATGGAAATGTGCCTTGTCACCAGGCCACAGTTGTCCGTGATTGGTTTGAGGAACACTCTGGACAATTCGAGGGAATGATCTAGCCACGCAGATCGTCCGACATGAATCCCATCAAAAATTTAGGCGACATAATCCAGAGGTCAGTTAGTGCACAAAATCGTGCAGCGGCCACGCTGTCGTGATTATGGAGGGTTATAGAGGCAGGGGACTTCCAACGACTTGTTGAGTCCATGCTACGTCGTGTTGCTGCACTACGCCGGACAAAAACAGAAGTGACACAATATTAGGAGGTAGCTCATGACTTTTGTCACCTCAGTGCAAAACAGTTCTCTGCTAATAGGTTATACATAGATGAGTATAGACAAAGTTTTCAATTCAGAATTAAGAACAGCTGTAGTATGTAACTCAGTCAAAGCAAAATGCAGTTTCTGCTAGTAGACAACACGACCTTGATTTGACTGCACACGATTATAGCTATTATACACTTCCAGACAAGGTAAATAGATTGGATTTGGGTAACTATTGCCGAGAAAGGATGATGATTGATTTCATTGTAAATCCTGAAATTAATATGAGAAGTATTTATATGTTTAAAAATGTTAAATACATGAAACATTCATGTGTGTATGAAAATGTAAATTATCGATTGTAATTGTATATGTAGATTGTAATTTGATGCCACTACCTCTTGATATTAACTGTGAGATCACTATCACCTTTGCAACTGACAAAAATTCACACACTTACGTAGCAATACTCTTTTCTGATTCACTTCATTAAGCTCGAAGAATAATATGTTCTCATTATCTTATGTTCATATAATTTCAAGTATGATGTATACTTTTTGATGGACATTTATATAATCTAATTTGTTTGATATCAAGGTACTCAATCAAAATGTTCCAACACTGAAAATGTCGAATCACTGAATGTGGAAAGGTTGTTCAATTTAGACTCGTAATACTCCTTGCTGTCGCTACAGTGCATAGAATAGCCCATGCTGAAATATAAAAGTTTTGAAAGTAGAGAAATAAATAAAAACATTGTAGGAAAATGTTATAAAAAATAACAGATTTCACATCTAGAGTATTTGTCCCCTTGTTCCTATATTGTTTGCACTTTAGGAAAAGAGTAAGTGACTCCAACAATTGGAGACTTGAGTCAAAACTTGTTCCCAGAGTGCAGTGGGTGTTAGCTACTGGAAGATGTAAGCTACTGGGATGATGTTAGGTACTGGAGGTACCAGCCACTAGGGAATACTGTATCCTTTGAGTTCCTTTGTAACATTTTATAATGTTATTGCTTTATTTGAAGAAGCATTAAAAAGAGATAGAGACAATGATCAGGAAGAAAGTGGAAATATTTTTTTATTTATGTGCACACACAAATAAGCTGAAATTTAATAATAACACAGATGTGGAAAGAGAAAAATTTACTGTGAAGTATAAATCAAAGATATGAAATTTAATGATTATGATGATGATGATGATGAGGATAAGACAGAGAGGGGGTGGGGGGCAGGAAGAAAATATTTTGTGCATACATGTGAATACAGTGCAGTATTGATAAATACGGACCATTATATAGTGTGTGTGTGTGTGTGTGTGTGTGTGTGTGTGTGTGTGTGAGTGAGTGTGTGTGTAATTTACGCAAATGCCTTTGGACATGACGCTGACTCAACTGAAGCTTGCGTAATGACCTGCAAGTACTGCATATCTCTAAGATTGGTGCCCATTCGAATGAAGACTGCCTGATTCACAGCTACATTTTCATTGGCTGCCTCATTTTAGTACCCAGAAAAATGCTACAGTTTGCTTCGATGTCTCATTTTAAAACTACACCGAAAATGAGTGGTGGGCAGATGGGTAAAGGGGATGGGGAAGAGTGTGGAGGGTTGTGATTTGTCACGTGATGATTATGACGACATGAATGAGGAGGAACATCTTGCCGCCATCTTTAATTGTGACGTCATTGATCTAGTATGTAAGAAGAACACACTATCACTTGCACATGAAGTCCGTGGTATTTCGAAGTTCAAGGCCGCTTTTAACTGCAAAAGTGAGCCAAAATCGGTACAGATATACTACTCACAGTTATGGCGGAGAGTTGGGTCTCTCCAGTCAGAAAAAAACATACGCAGCCATTCCATAAATCTGAATATCAGTGGAAGTGGCTCTCTTCTGATGTGTAACTCTCAAGGAGATGCTCATTTAAACTTAAATGACGATCGTGCACTTTTCTGGGGAGAAAAATTGTTCCTCTATTAAGCCATGGAGTTGTGTCTTAAGAAATACACATCAGATTTATTTTTTCATTTGATTATTTCTCTTCGCTTAGAGTGTTTTCCTTCAGTTTGAGTTTCATTACACTAAGGTAACAAAAGTTATCGGATATCTCCTACAGTCATATCGGATCTCGTTTTGCCACAACTCGATGTGATATGGACTTAACAAGTCGTTTGAAATCACCTGCAGAACTACTAAGACATGCTGTCTCTACAACTGTCCATAATTGTGGAGGTGTTCCTGGTACAGCATTTTGCACATGAACTGACCTTTCAATTAGATCCCACAAATATTCGAAGGGTTTCATGTCAGACCATCTTGATGCACAAATCATTCGCTCCAATTAACCGCAATGTTTGTAAGGTAGCAGCCTGAATGAATATCAATTTCGCACCTTACATGAGATTTTATACGTCGTAACAACTAGATGAATATGTCGCCTGACATACTTCAGCGATAATGAGCAGATCTGATTTTCAAAATGTACAGTATGTAGTGCAAAGGTGTGACACTCAATTCGACAATATTAACACACCAAACCCAAATACTGCATGTCAATGAGCAAAAGCTGAAAAAAGATGCTGGTAAAAAGTTTTAGTTTGGGGGGCAGAAGAGAGTCTCAGGAAAACATGACGTGATTGAAGGGAACGGAAAATGTTGTGAAAACACAAACTCCATATTGTGCAACAGAACAATTTGACAATGATCATTGTTTGACAGTCAGAAAATTCCAACATTACAAAGAAAACGGGGACGGCTTACGCCCCCTCACGTTTATACATCAATTCCAAATCGGTTTACCAGAACATTGGCCACTTAGCCACAAACATGATTTTATTTGTGGTCGTATGGAAGGCGCAATAGCGGAAACGATGCAATGAGTCGCTGCAAACTGTCAGTCGTATGAACAATTTAGTCTGCATTCTAGGAGTGATACTGATCCGGGGAAACCCAAAATAGGATAAAATATGAATCGTTACAGAAGGCGCCGTTTGAAAATTCTGGAGAAAAGAAGCCAGTTAGATTTTTTGAAGAAATGACGAAAAAGAATCAGTGTTTAGACAATCCATACAGTGATGGGGAACGGATACGTATGTACACAGTGAAGTTACCGTTGCGTTATCGGCAATCGTTGGTTGGCAGAGCTGGAGATAATATACAGGGATTTAAAGTGATGTTAAGAGAACTTGAATACATCTTCAGCGGAAGGCTGGTCTGTGGCCGACGGACTGAAGGGACACATCTACATATTGGAGTCATAAACCGGGTATTGTGTGCAGAGCCATGTGTAGTAAAACTTCAGAAGTTTTTGTGTTTGCCGATACTGTTACAGGCCTGTGAACCACTTCCATCGGCCACCTCGGTTGTATAAGAAACTCTGGCATCTGAGAAACGTTCAGAGATAGAATCTTTATTACACCTCATAGCTAGTACTAAAAAGTTCCAAGGCACAGGGCATTTAGGTAGTCTTGATTATATCTATTTCCTTGTTGCTATGGAAGTGACACGACTTTGGAGAAAGTCATCTTACCTCTTAAATATTAAAAAAGCCAGTTATTGGCAGTTTCTTTTTTTCCAGAGACACAGGTTTATTAACTGTTCCCCTGGTTCAACAGGAGTTCCTGCTGTCGTGTGGAAGATTTAGCGCTTGTAGAGCCCTGTCATTGGCTTAAGACAGCGTGAAGGCGGTGTCGTTCATGCACTCTGCAGGAAAATGGATTTTTTTTTCTGAGGAGGTGTGTAGTACTCGGGTGCTGAACTTCGGTCTGGAAGCACCTTCTGGTCGATGCTCTGGCATGTATTGTGGTGTCACCGCCAGACACCACACTTGCTAGGTGGTAGCTTTAAATCGGCCGCGGTCCATTAGTACATGTCGGACCCGCGTGTCGCCACTTTCAGTGATAGCAGACCGAGCGCCACCACACGGCAGGTTTAGAGCGACTGACTAGCACTCGCCCCAGTTGTACGGACGACGTAGCTAGCGATGCACACTGTCGAAGCCTCGCTCATTTGCAGAGCAGATAGTTAGAATAGCCTTCAGCTACGACCTAGCAAGGCGCCATTAGCCTTACATAGCTTGTATCTAAAGAGTCTCACTTGTATCGCCACAATCACCAGATGTAAACAAGGATGGATTAAAGTTAAGTATTCCCGAAGCTACGTACTTTTCTTTATAGCATTCATTACGTATCCTGTTCCAGACCTCACGCCATCCTTCGTGAGCTTATAGCGTGCATTGCGGTCCCCTCAAACCACACTGTGTCGGCACTTCTGTCGACACATCATGTATAGCTGTTGTTTGGGACTTATCCTGAGACTGACTTCACTTGCGAGTAGTTTAGACTGGAGAACCTGTGGTGAAGTTCTTACTGTACCTGCAGTGTGACTTCAAACGTCTCAGACTACTCATCGGCCGAGGGCACACTCATTCGTTTTTGGTTTACCAGTCTTGACATTTGGTATCCTCGTCTGCTCTGTCGCATAAGTGAGCCAAATTGATCCTTGGTATGGCCAGCGAACGGGCGTGTCACACACTGAAATCTACAGTGATTTCAGGGACCTGGTAGAGAGTAAATTGCGATCCGTCTGCCTGATCGCTAGACAGTGAGATTTTTGCATTTCTTTCGTGACCGCGATCAATTCACAGGTGTTGCTTCACGTCTCACCTCCATCGCACACATCTCGCCAGCTGCAAGTTACATCGCTGCACGAAGCAAACAGGGTAACATACTGCCGCTCTGGCATTGCCAGGGCGTACAGATCTCAAGCGGCACTTGCTCTCAGTTGAACATACGTAGTTAAACTACAGTAGATTTGGTCAATCAAAGTCTGCTCAGTGTCAGATCAATTCAGATTGCGTTATCCTATTTTTAGGGTCAGAGTAATTGACTCACTTCGGCCACCCATGATCATTGTCCATTGTAGTCTTAAACTAAGTGTTAGTCGTTTATGGTATTCAATCAATAACTTGTTTAGCATAATTTATGTCTGGTTTAATGAAATAAATGTTAGTAATAAATTTTACTTCATTCTCAAACATATATATATTCCCTACAGGGTTAATTTTCAGTACATCATGCTTTAAGGAATAAGTTGGTTCTGTGGTATTCGGTAATGTAAGTAGAACCTGAGCTGCTTGCTGCTGCAGGTATTTACAGAAAAAATTACAATGTAGCCTCTTCAAGAGCTCTAAAATTGCAACAACAGAGTATAAACCCCGACAACTGTAACCGGAATATAGTGGTTTCACCTTCATCTTCTAATATTTTATAACGTCGATTATGAAAACTGTAAAACATGATACAGGATTTTATAAAACAGTATTGTGTTAGTCAATATACTGTGTTGCCTTGCGTGATTAATTATTAGTTTCGGAGACACAAGTGTGCTATGGTTTCGGTTAATAGGCCTGTAATCCAAAATGAGCCCCGAAAATAAGACTCTCGCAATTTGGTGGCGGCTTTTGAAACACGAGATCTGCCGCCGTGTCTAATTTTCGACCGTCGCGTGTGGGAAATAGCTGGTTCCATTTTCGGCGCTACTACATTCAGCTCTCCGCCATTGATGAATGTGGCTGCCGAACCCTGTTTTTACCGGTGGTTTTCCGTAATTTCACCTGATAAACACAGAAATTATTCGATTTAGGTCACACGAACGCTTAATCCTCCTCTTTGAATCTGTAACCACAGAATGTTTCACGTGATTTAAACCTGTGCCGCGTTTGTGTGTGAAACAATGACATAAAATACGGCGTGGTGCAAGCTTCATTTCGGCAGAGGTATACAGGACGCGTGAAAAAGAATGACCTGACATAAAAACTTCGTAGCACTTAATGGAAACACGTTAGGAAACAAAAAATTGAAATATACAAAGTCTTAACGTTCTATTTACGTTATTATACATTTTCTGTGTCCACCAGAAGCAGCACAAACGACATCTAGACGATACTAGAACTCGGCATCATCTCTATGTAACATATCTATGCTAGCAGTAGTCACTGCAGCTCTTGTTCTGCTCTTCAGCCTGTAGCAGGACATCCTCCTCTAGTATTATTTTTCCTGAACAGTAGTTGTCGATACCAGTATTGCTTTTCGAATTCAGGACAGGTCAGTAGTACCTCAACTGCTTTTTCTGAAAACTTTCATATAATTTTATACGCAATATATTATATTTGAAGCTAAAATCTATGAAAATGAATTACTATATTATCGATGTTATAATCGATAAGTACTAACTCTGAATGTACAGTAAAAATTATGTTTTTTAGAAATATTTGAAATTACGAATTATTTGGTACACTTAAAATTTCTATTATTAATCACGCAATCTAGTACTGTTTACTACGTTTATTTCTGGATTCGTTTATAGAAGGATAATCGAAACTAATAAAAATTCGTTTGTCAAGAAAAATTGTAAACCCTTTGGAATATCGTTATTTCCGCTGAGTGAAGTAGTGGTAAGCGTGGCTCTGATGTGGTCGGACGTATTTTTGTATTTTTTCGGCTTTGTTAATGTGAAAATTCAAAAGACTGTATGATATACTAAAATGTGACAAAATAAACTATCGTAAAAACATAAATTCTGCAATAGTTTTCAAAATTATTTTGATCAATTCAACCATGAAGAAATAAAATGTGAGAATTTCAGCTTGAAGAATCAGACATGTACACAAGAAGAACTAGAGCAAACGCTACAAGAAAAGCTAAGTAATCTAAAAAGTTTATTTTAATCCTACTCCTGTCAAATCTTCAGGAAAGACTTTGCTTATTGTGGACAATAGCTACAGTAGGAAGGAGGAGGGAGACTGCAAGTCCAACATCGTGACGAGGCAAAGGGGCTATGAAAACAATTTCCTTCACACATCCCCACAAGAAATAGTCGCATTGCGTTTTTATGCAGGCCAACAATGTAGGATAGTGTCTCTGTGTCTTGCTCGTCCATTCCAGTGATGAACCAACTTTGTCATTCAGAAATTTGTATTACAATGTTGTGGCAATGTGGTGGAGCTCAGTTGCGTTGGAATATGAAGTTGTCAGAGATCTTAAGTTGTGGCCAAAGGACATGGCATCGCGCTGAACTTGCGGCAGGGCGGGACCCCCAAGGAAGCTCTGTGCTGCCTCAGCGAAATGGCACGGGAAAGTGGCTTTGCTTATACGAGAGTAACACCAGGCGATGAGAAAGCTGCAGGCGCAGGTGTAGAACAGTCGGCTGCTCCCGCAGGTGGCCACGCATGCAGGGTGCTCAGGCCCTGAACCAAGGCGCTCAAAAGCCTTATGAACTCACTATGGATGCAGTCCCGACCCAGCAGTGCTTTAAATGGCCCAAACCTCAGGCATCTTGGCAGCGCCTGCATTTGGATTTCGTAGGTCCTTACTGGAATACGCTCCTTATCACTGATGCTTTTCGCAAGTCTCCCTTCACAGTTTCTAAGCACTCTGCTACTGCTCATTCCACAATCCAGGACTTGTCGTCGATCTTTTGCCTCAAGGGTTTGGCTGAAGTGATTGTGACCGATAATTCAATTTGTTGTTGCTAAATTTGAACAGTTTTGCGCCGCCTCCAGCATCAACGACAACATGAGCGCACTACTCCACCTGCAATCCAATGGTGAAGCTTAATGCTGTGTACAAACATTTAAGCAACAGATGAACAAACTCAGTGCCTCCCACACACAGGATCAAGCTCTGTTGCGCTTCTTGTCCTCCTACCACTTCCAGCCACGCAATGGACAGCGCCGCCACATCTCGCTTCAGTTGCTGCACCCGCCACAGCGAGCTGCACCTCCTACTCCGCCCAGTCAGACAAAGTATCACACCAAAGATTTGGTCTTTTACAGATTGTGTGGTGAATGGAGGTGCTGGAAGCGAGGCACCATTGTACGACTTCTTGGACATCCTATGTTTTACTGTAGGATCCGAGAGGATTTCTGAGATTCCACCAGAATCAAATTCGTCCATGTGAATTGCGTGATCCTTCCACAGGTGAAACCCGAGCCGACAGGGGTGGCCAAGCGGTTCTAGGCGCTACAGTCTGGAAGCGCGCGACCGCTACGGTCGCAGGTTCGAGTCCTGCCTCGGGCATGGATGTGTGTGATGTCCTTAGGTTAGTTAGGTATAAGTTATTCTAAGTTCTAGACTGATGATCTCAGAAGTTAAGTCCCATAGTGCTCAGAGCCATTTGAACCGTTTTTTGAAACTCGACGTCTTTCATGGTCGTCGCCATCTGTTCAGCTACCTCTTCCTGGCAGCTGTCTCACATGCCACCTCAGAACCGTCTGCAGAGATGCCTCTTCGTTTGCTGCTCCGCCTCTGGATGTGGGTGCGCGCCCTCTGCCTAATTGTTTGGCTGGCGTTCCCAGTCAGGCTCAGGGCGTATTTCGGGACGCAGAAGGGAGCTCGGCACTGGGCTCAATTTTGGCTCCAGTATGCTCACTGTTACCTGCATCCAGCCCCATTGCCCCTGCCGTCATTCGCTCATTCACATTACGCGACGAAGGCGAGGAGATTTGGGGAGAGAAAGTTGTGGTATCATAGATCGATCCCACCCTCGCCGACATCTCACAGTTGGCAACAGAAACGCACATTTCCGACAGAAATGTGCGCGAGGACCTGGCGGATCCAATGACGCACGCCCGCTGAGCCACGCCTTCGTCAGCTCCAACTACGGACGCCATCTGCCGCCGTGACATAGGATGGCCGACAGCAGGTACGTGGCCAGTTTAGTTGCAGTCTTCGACAGTCTTTAGTCTTAGTCAGCCATCGACAGTTCGCTTGTGTGTCAGTAGGGGGAACCTCGTACTGAATGACACTTTTTAGTTTGCTCCTTTTAGTAGCTGGACTTTGTTGCTGATTTTTCCTTTGCAAAGTTTCTTCGCAATGCCTGGAGAGAGCTACAAATTAAGTAAAACTTTTGTTTACTGTATTTACGTGATAGATAATCATTTCTGTTCATGTAAAGCGTCCTTACGACGACAGCTGCTGCACCGCTCTGAAGCCCATCTCTCCTTACCTAACGCAACACTGAGAATAATATATTCTTGCAAAAAGCTTTGAGCATTTAATACTTTGGTACTTACGTATCACATGAAATATGAGAAACGTGTCTGTATGGAAGTCCCCTCGCACTTACGCTCCCATAGCATGAATGAACCTACTATGTAAGACGTATGTGTTGCCGGCGATGGGCGAGGCATGACAGAATCTCTGACCAGAGAGTAGTACGTAGTTAGCTGTTGCTTGTCGCTAGTCTGCGTGAGTTAGTAGTTAGTCTGCATTCGTCTTCAGCAGTGTGCAGTAGTCGACAGTCGGTCGGCGCGTGCCTGCGCGTGTCGGCAGTCTGCTCTGGTCGGGACTCTGGAGGATGAGTATTATTGTAGAAGGTAAAGAAGCAGCCTTGCGCATATCTTGTAATGTATATTAACTGTTATTAACTTCTTTCAAAAATGCCGCAATAATAATTTTCATAATATAAAGTAATTTTTTAAAGAAAAGCATTCATTTCAATTTAAAGAATATTTCCAATGCATGATCGTTCGTTCCAATAATAATAAAAAAAAAAAAATACGCCAGCATTGCACGAAGCTGTGCCAAAAATTTCTACATACGAGCAGATATATTCGCAGTTTTTATTGAGGTAAGAATTTTTGCTTTTTTTATTCAGAATACAGGGCCGAAGGGCAGCGCTGCTGCCCTCATAAAATTTACCAGGTTACTAATTTTTTTATTATTTTTGTGTATAGGAATTTTTCTGTTTCGAACTTAACGTTAAATGAGAGAAGAATTTTGTGGGAACAGTAAATGTGAATGCATTTCTGCACACAGATTATAAATGGGAGCCAATTTTGTTCAGAGGTTACATTAAAATTAATTTTTGTTCAGAGGTTACAATGCTTAAAAAATTCATTTAATTATTATTTTTGTGAGGAGGTTACATTTCGTCCATGGTTCATTATTAATATTTTTGTAGGGAGGTTATACTTGGCTCCATAATAATTATTATTATTTCACTTTTTTAATTTCGTGTGGGGAGGTTACAACTAGGGCAAACCGTCTTTCCAAGGTGTGGAAAATACATATATAATGAGCTTGAGTTATGTCTCATCTGCGAGGGTAAGGATGATACAAGGTGGCTCCTAGTCCAGCAATATTTTACGAAACTGTCCAGTAGCCTACTTGATTCAAATGGCTCTGAGCACTATGGGACTTAACTTCTGAGGTCATCAGTCCCCTAGAACTTAGAACTACTTAAACCTAACTAACCTAAGGACATCACACACATCCGTGCCCGAGGCAGGATTCGAGCCTGCGATCGTAATGGTCGCACAGTTCCAGATTGAAGCGCCTAGAACCACTCGGCCACGCTGGCCGGCTGATAGGTTTTAAAATCTCGTATACAGCTGAAGACAGCAACTGTAATATACTTTTCGCGACGACAGGTGAGACAGCAGTCAAATAAGCTACAATGGTACATGGTTTATTGCAAAGCGCTTGACCTAGGTTTTAATGTCTTTAAACGTCTTCGTGCGAATGATCAATGATTAATACCTAAAATGGTGAACATATCAAACTATCGGTATAAAGTAAAATTAAAAACAATTCATTGACTTACATACAATTTTTATACCTGTGAGGTGCCGGGACTAGCAGTGTATTTCACACTAAATTATTCTAGAATCTTCATATGGAAATAATGCCCCCCCTCACCCCCCACCTGTTTTCTAATTGCGACTTTTGCTGCTGGACATGGATTATGAAAAAACGCGAACTGGAGTAGAAGAGAGTTTGGCACCTGCAATAATTTAATTTGTTAGAAATTGATTTGATAAATAAGTTTCATTAACGTGGTGAGAACTGAAAGGGTTGCTCTACCGATCTACAGAATGAAAGTTCTGTCCAAAAGAACAATTTGATTTATTATGACTAAACTCAAGATAATAAACACAACACATGAAACATTTACAATATGTCAAATTGGATACTCAAATAAATGCTGTGAAGGTGAAGTTATCCGCAAACTAGCTTTAGACGTTTATGACCAAATGGTATGGGGAGCCAATTCCTTGCAACTCAAATCTTAAGAGACACACCCAGCCAACCCAACATTAATAGCTGCTACAGTAGGGAGAACTCAGACAATGAACACCCAAGAGAGAACCACGTAACAAAAGACAGGAACAGACGCGCTCTGCTGAGCTCTGATTATCACAGAGCAAAATTCCCAAATCTGCCGGTGCTGCGGACATACATTACCAAGCTCTCTTTTGAACTGCAAGGACACGATCTGGCGTACCGGAAGCGATGGCTGGTTGCTTCGACGTCCAGTCGTGGTGATGATAATGTCGCGATTATAGCCCGAAACAAATTATCCTGGTCTGGTTGCTCCAGACTAAAGACTTCCTATCAATACAAATGCGCCTCTGACGGGGACGAAGAAGCCTCGCCAGACAATCACTGACGGTGCAGTCATTGATTTTAACAAGCAAAGTCACACAGTAACTCCGATACGTTCAACTTTAGCCAAAACTGCTCAAGATGGACAACATAGGCTGCTAGCACGCAGAACGCTCAATTGCCAACTGTACTCAGAATGTTATGTTGAAGTCGAAACTTCAGCAACTTCATCAAACAGTTACAATTAAATGTTAGTATATTAGACAGCCAACGGAAGGCAGGTTGTCCAGAGCAGCGAGAGCTCAGTCTTGTAACCTACTCCGACTGAAAGGCGAGAGCCGACACCCTCAAGAGCACCTGTACAAGCCGAACACAGAACATTCCAGTCCCCAACGACAGTGGCCGTGGTTAAACGTTCCAATCAGCAACTCTAAAACCGGCGGAAAATGCCACTCTATTGCCGAAGCACTACTATTCCACCAATGGAGATACTTGGCCCCAATTCCTGCGCCGATTTTGCTACGTCACGGAGGTATCCCCTGAGCAAGCCAATCACAGTTATGATTTTGCAGAAAACATGGGAATTTGCCCGCCTGGGAATAGAAGTCATTCCCACGCCTCGCTGGTAGCCCGTCAAAAAGTGTTTTCACTAAGCTTCTGTGAAGTAACGGAATCTCTAGCCCCAGCCGCTCCTTCAGGCCCCAGTGAGCGTGTCGCCCCCGCTCTTACAACAATGTCGGCGTCTGGACAGCATCCACTCGACTCCCTCACACCCGCCGGCATAACCCTTTCACGATCAGCAGAACCGACCTGTCACCGGACCACCCGGTTGACGAGAGACGCTGCGAGGGAAGTCTACATGTGAAGGAATAGCAACAGTTCACTGCATGCAGTTAGAGAGGAAAATATTCATATCTTTTGAGTTCTCAATACTAGCCTTGTAATGACCATACTCGGCTATACTTCCCCAAATCGAATTACGGGAGTAAGATAGAAATACGAGAGTGGGCTCATGCCACCTCTCACACTTATTGGTTACATGATGTCGTGGAGACACATATAGCCACAAAACACAGTGAAAATCAAATTCATGTCGATATTAAGAAAACGCAAAATATCCTGCTCAGTGCCAATGCAGAGAAATGCAACTAGTGAACTGAAGTTGCACTGATGTGTCTTGAGTTGAGGAAAATGTAAGACGCGAGGGTGCAGTACATGTATGCACGGAATAATGGCCCAAAAGCGAGAGAACTAATAGCACTGAAATAGCTAGAAATTATTAAAGTATTGATATAGGAAATAGGGAGTTAATACCCATATGGTTGTACACGGCGTTTAATTTGGTTATTGCCGAAAAATATTTTATAAAAACGTCAGTATAAGAGATAACGTGAATGAGTGTAGCGGAGGGGAAAGGGGAGTAATGTGCGAAATGTGACAGATGTTTGTTGGTTTATTGTCGTCGGCAGTGCACGTGTGGAGGTTCCCACTCTGTCTCCCGGTAGTTGATGGAAATGAGTACTGTTATTAGAACCGAGTAACCTCCATAGAGCTCCTCTGAAGGGTTAATAAATTGACTAGAGTCGTTTTACGTAACTGTTTGTGTCATAACATTAACAGTGTGACTTGGAAGGTTATAGAAACGCTTTAACGCACTGCTTGCCGTAAATGTGATGCAAACAATGGTTTTGCTTAAAAATAATTATTCTGGTACCGGTAACGATTTTGTTTTAGTCGTATTTTACACGATGAGATTCGGGAAATGATTCCAATTTCCAAATGTGTTTTCTCCTTGTACTATGCCAGTTTTAGGTAATGTTTCGATGTGTGAGGTTCTGCTTTGGTTTTTTTTATATTTCATATTTTTATATGTAGTTAGAGGCGAAATTTGGAAGAACTTGTACTTCCAGTTTTCCTTTGGTCCATTTCTGCAGAGTCCCAGACATGTTAAATATCACACGGAGCTTTCAGTGCACGGTATACAGCGAGATAACTTTTTTAGATGTAGTTGAGAGATATATAACATTACAGGTCTTCCACAGGTACGCTTTTGTACAGAAAGTATTTATCTGAACAATACGGATATAATTTGCTTACATCTAGTTTACACTGCTACTTTATTCTGTGTTGCTACTTTTATTCAAGTATATTGGCGAAGCATTTGAACAAATTCACCGATTCACTTCCAAGTTTTTCGTTTAAAATTTTTGGGCTCCGTATTTTCCGTAATGTGTATACTATCTCCAGTTCTTCTAAAAAATCCCTTTTATGGCATTTATTTCGTCGGTGGAGTGCTTTGACATTTCGCTCTACTTTTTCAAATGGGTGTCTTCAATTACGTACGTGTGTAGCTATTACTGATGTGTGTCTTTTGTATGTGCTCTTGGTACTTTGTGTTGAGAGGTAAAAAACGATAGTAAAAATTGCGCGTTTTTTATGTATTGCAGTAAAGTCAATAAAATAAAGCGGAACTTCACAGATCGAAAACATTACTTAAAAACGGCATAGTACAAAGAGAAAAAACGCTTGAAAATAAGTACCATTTCCCGAAACACGTCGTGTAAAATATGAGTAGAGGAAAATGATTACTAGCAGCAGAAAAGTTATTTATAAACAAACCCATTGTTTTCACAGCTGCAGGCTTTCAAAAAACCATTTAAAATGGACAAAATCAGTGATACAGACAGTGTCAGTATATATTCCGAAAAACTGCACTTCTTAACACGAAGAGAAAATGCTAGAATTGCTATGAGTTAAGAAGGTATGCTCTTCTCAGTACGATTTTTGTACGTAAACGATACTTCCACGATGAAATACAATGTATTTTTTTTACTATTCAGAATTGTCTGCGTATGAAAATACTTTTTGATAATTTTTTCATTATGTCTTTTTTGTAACAGAAGTCATTACAAAATGTTCTACATCACACTACATAATTATTAGTATCACACTTTGCAAGAATAGTATTATCCGTAATCAATGTTTTTTGAAAAGATTGTCTTAAGATAATCCAAATTCAGTCTTACAATACAGCATAAATCTCTCTCGGCATTCTATGTTGACAAATGATCATTTTGGTGTTGATGTAAAATCGTCTGTGGCATATATGCGTTTTCTGTAAATTGTGTCCCATTTCACACCGAACATTAAACTTTAGAATTCGAATTTGATAAGTTTCCGAAAGTGCGCATTCTGTCATAAATATATAACCACAGGTTCATCATCATACGAAACTAACTCTTTCTAAAATGATGAGAGCAGCTATGTACAAGTTAGGGGGAAAGGGAAAAATACTGATTTTATAGCTATCTGTATATTCTGTAATAAAGAAAAGTTATATGACTGGCGGGGACGGCCCGAGTGACAGGTCAGCCGCCTACTTGGGAAAGTTTTTCCTGTCTGTCGCGGAAACTGGTCCCTTTCCTTCCCGAAGTGTGAGTGTCGTGTGTAAAGTGCACCTGATACGTGTAGATGACTTGAATGTGTGTATCTATGTAGTGTAGTATCGTATTTGCGTTGCATGATGATGATGTTAATGATGATGAGAGAAGAGAGGGGGTGAATCCCGGTGCCGGCACGTAGCCATCTCCTCGTGATTAGCATCAAGAAGGGCGCCGAACTTAAGAACCCCATCCGATGGACAGGCTGCCATCAACAGTGTCCTCACTCCATGAGACACTGCAGAGAGGTTGAGAATTAAACCCAAGGCATTGGGGCAAAATCTGGTATCAGGGAATTTACGCTAACATTTATCCACCGTTTTGCCATAAAGGAAAAACGAAATTGCCAACAGCGCGTTATGTACCCATCTAACTACCAGCCACGCCCAGCGCTGCTTAACTTCGGTGCTCTGAACTGGTGTACTCAAAAAAGCAAGGCCGTTGTCACTTATTCTGTACTGCACACTAAGGAAATATTTCAACACGGGATAAACATTACCTAGAGGAATTGCTTCAACATGATAGAATGTATTCATTCAGGAAAGTTTGGTGATGACTGGAGTAGGAAGTTACTTTCCATTTAACAGAGGAGAAAAAAATTACAATCATAATACGTTTTCAGCAACACCTTGACTGTTCAGGGAGTGTAGAAAAAATAACAGCGAGAAACCTAACATCAGGATGCATGGTCACGAAGTAAATGAATTTACGGAATTCTACCACCTATGCAGAGAAATAACCACTGACTTATAGAAGAAGGAGGACATCAAAAGCAGACTAGCATTAGGAAAAAGGGCATTCCTGCCCGGGAGAAGTCTACTACTATCAAACATGGGTCTTAATTTGATGAAGAAATTTCTGGGAATGTACGTTTGGCGCACAGCATTGTATGATAGTGAAACATGGTCTGTGGGAAAACCGGAACAGAAGAGAATCGAAGCATTTCAGATGTGGTGCTACAGATGAATGTTGAAATTAGGTGAACTGACAAGGTAATGAATGAGGAGGTTTTGGCGCAGAATATAAGGGGAAAGGATTATGTGAAAAACATAAGAAGGATGGACTGGATGATAAAACATCCGTTAAGACACCAAGGAATAACTTCCTTGGTACTAGAGGGAGCTTTAGAGGGTGAAAACTAAAGAGGAAGGCAGAAGATGGAATACATCAGGCAAATAATTAAACAAATAGGTCGCAAGAAATGAGTACGTTGGCGCAATATAGGAATTTGTGGCGGGCAACACGAAACCAGTAAAATGACTAATGAAATAGGATTTGTTAGATCACCTTGACGAAAATAGTGTTTTGATTTCAAATTAAACGTATATCCTAGATACATAGAATTCATTTAAGATGAAAAAACAAGCATAAATCAGTAATAGGATTAAAGCATGCGTATCAGAGTTCAGAAAGAGATTATGAGGGGAGAGGGGAGAAAGGTGAGAGAGAGAACGCGAATCGACAGTTGAGTTTCTAAATTAATAGAGTATTATCTTCTAAGTTTGGGGAATGACAACTGCATCGCTGAACAGAAATGATCAGTTGACTATGGAAAACACTACTGAACCCGTAGGTTGCTTTGAACAACACAGTGTTTTACTAGACATGATTTTGCTGAAGATGGAAAGCCCTAGCTTTTCTTTGACCTTTGAAATAACTTATCCAGACACTTACAGGAGGCCTACAATTTAACATGAATTTCGATCCACGGTGCAGCTCACAATTTTCTACACTTCATCAGAGGTGAAAGAAGGCATACGTGTTAGTTAAAAATTCTAGAACAGATTGCAGATCGGAAACCATATCTTTGTTTTCAAAGACTGGCATTTTACCATCAACTGTTTCTTTCTGCATTGTAAATACTAGCTCAGCGGGAAGTTGAAAGTACAGTTAAAGCCGCTTGTAACGTTCCCTGTGAAGCGAAAAATATGTATTGGGCCTATCAGGGAGGAGAGATCCGTTTTCAGTTGCTTAGAAGGCGCTAACTGACTTCGCGGCCCGTATCCTCGGGGGACGCTTGCAATTGCAACCAGTTTTATACGCCATCTTTACATAAGCGCCCTTAAATCTGCAGTTGCTAAAAAATAATTTGAACTAGCCGATCTTATTCATCTAACATAGAGGTATAGCGGGCGCAAAATGGCGTGGTCGCTACATGTGCAGTCGGGTGGGGAAGCGTGGGGTGAGTGGTAATGATGGGGATCACTCAGAGCTCTGTAGAGGAAATGTAGAGCGCTGGAGGAGAAGTGCAATTCTAAACTGAAGCTCATTCTTACATTTTTTGTAAATATTAAGTGGGGCCCCTCCACACCCACACTTCAAAAGGATCTAATATGGCCTCTCCTTTTGTTAGTATCTAAAAAGAATTCTGCCGAAAATACAACGATTTATTTTCACCTGGCTTGTTAACCATTTGCAACTTTGAGAGAAGCGTCAAGAGTGGCGAATTTTGAGTAAAACCTATAAATTTCTCCGGTTGTCGTGTTAAAATTTGTCTCTTTTGCTAGAACAGAGGGGAGTTTACACCTCTCCACCATGTTGTGCAGGCTATTGAAAAAGAATTCTGAAACTGATTTATTAAGTTTATTCAGTGAGGAACTGAGGAAAAGTAAAGTCAGTAGCTTATGAAAAAGCACATCCTCTGTACGAAAAAACCTGTAATCTCTTCACATATGTTGGCATAAATTGTTCCAAAAGCCATGGCATTTCTAATTTCACCATCTATCGATGGCCCTTACAAACTATATTTTTCACCAAAAAAATCTGTAGTTATTTTCATAACACAGTAGATAATGAAGTTTTATATAATAACGATATAGTAAAACACTGTCCTCTTTTCTTGCTAAGATCTGCCAAATTGTCATTTCGATATCTGAAACCGTTTATGAAATAAAAGGAATGTTGTGGATATTTCACTCTAGCTTTGTCGCTGGCATTGCACGGCCGCAAATGACTGTGCAACATCACAAATTTCCTCAAGATTGGTAATAAGCAGATACCTCCACCCAAGTATAAAGAAAAATTCAGTATGTTAGCTAAATTTCATATGCAACAACATATTATGTAATATGCACCAAACGCAGAGTCATAGCAACTCCTATTTTTCGTTGCACACTTTTCCGAATTTCGCGGAGTATCTTACTTTCGCGTAAGTATCACAAAAGCTACGACCATTAACGAAATTATGGAAACATCATCACGAACTTGATATATAAGACTATCAGCAAAGCAAAAATGAAATTGTTTTGCCGGCCGTGGTGGCCGAGCGGTTCTAGGCGCTTCAGTTCGGAACCGCTGCCACTGTCGCAGGTTCGAATCCTGCCTCGGGCATGGATGTGTGTGATGTCCTTAGGTTAGCAACGTTTAAGTAGTTCTAAGTGTAGGGGACTGATGACCTCAGATGTTAAGTCCCATAGTTCTTAGAGCCATTTGAACCATTTGAATTTGTTTTACGAAACAGTCTCTTTAAAATCGTTTGAGAAAGATTGCAGGGTGCGCGCACCAATTCTGTCACCGCCTACCAACCTAACGGTGAAAAACACTTATCGTCATCACCTTTCAAACTAATGAATGAACTCGCCCAGAGCACTGCGCTAAATCTGGTCACTGGGCATTGGTGCAAGAGTTTTCTCCTCCCCCCCCCCCCCGCCCTCCACCCCTCCCCTACCCTTCTCACTTTTCCTGTGAGTGTGTGTGTAAATCGATGTCTGTCTGTTGCTGAAGTCTTCTGTGAATAGAATATGTAATTCAGGTCTGCAGGGGTCTTACTGTTCTTATTCGTTTGTGGATGAATTAGCTGTCCTATGTCCCAGTTGTTGGTTAACATCCTTTAGCAACAGGGACTTAACTGCCGAAAACACTTGGGTCAGTAATAGACCAAGACGGTGCCTGAAGCTGACGGCCGCTGTGCGATGTAAGAGCACTGGGGATTCTGCCGGGAGCCACTAGCGTGGTAGCCGAGGGCCGAGTGCTCGCTTTCTGTCCACTTTCCGGGAAAATCTCCCCCTATTGTGCGCCAGCATCCAGTATAGCGTCGACTCACCGCCGTGTTCGCTAATGCTCGTCTCTTCTGCCATCCTTCGCTGTAGCCCTGTCGTCTATTCTGGACTCTAAAACCTGTTATGGGCATCGCATTTAGTTTTCTACCCAAATCCTGTTACCTTCGCAAGCTTCAATTTGCTGTTTAGATCGTTACTAGCAAAGCCCCACTTCTTTAAAGAATCGAACTACCATGTATGAAACAGCTTTAAATGTTTTATTACTTCACAGATAAATTAATATGTTTAATATTTGACGTTAAGCATGTAAATGAGAAAAATTTTACACCAGGTTTGAAACTGGGCATATAGTCTGTTGGAAGTCACTAAGTCTTCCCATTATGAAAAACTGGATGAATATGGTCTGGGTAACTTGCCCTCCATTTTAAGCAAAATCAAGTTTTTCACGCAGCTCAACGTTTGACATCATATTCAATTAACTATGTTCGTCTTATATCCTCCTTTCAAGACACTATCCATTCCGTTCAAATGCTCTTCCAAGTCCTTTGCTGTCGCTGACAGAATTACAATGTCATCGGCGAACCTCAGTGTTTTTATTTCTTCTCCATGGACTTTAATACCTACTCCGAATTTTTCTTTTGTTTCCTTTACTGCTTGCTCAATATGCAGATTGAATAACATCGGGGACAGGCTACAACCCTGTCTCACTCCCTTTCCCTTCCCAACCGCTGCTTCCCTTTCATGCCCCTCGACTTTTATAACTGCCATCTGGTTTCTGTACAAATTGTAAATAACCTATCGCTCCCTGTATTTTACCCCTGCCACCTTCAGAATTTGAAAGAGAGTATTACAGTCAACATTGTCAAACGCTTTCTCTAAGTCTAAAAATGCTACAAATGTAGGTTTGCCTTTCCTTAATCTATTTTGTAAGTTAAGTCGTAGGGTCAGTATTGCCTCACGTGTTCCTACATTTCTGCGGAATCCAAACTGATCTTCGCCGAGGTCGGCTTCTACCAGTTTTTCCATTCGTCTGTAAAGAATACGCGTTAGTATTTTGCAGCTGTGACTTATTAAACTGATAGTTCGGTAATTTTCACATCTGTCAACACCTGCTTTCTTTGGGATTGGAATTATTATATTCTTCTTGAAGTCTGAGGGTATTTCGCCTGTCTCATACATCTTGCTCACCAGATGGTAGAGGTTTGTCAGCACTGGCTCTCCCAAGGCCGTCAGTAGTTCCAATGGAATGTTGTCTACTCCCGGGGCCTTGTTTCGACTCAGGTCTTTCAGTGTTCTGTCAAACTCTTCACGCAGTATCGTATCTCCCATTTCATCTTCTTCTACATCCTCTTTCATTTCCATAATATTGTCCTCAAGTACATCGCCCTTGTATAGATCCTCTATATACTCCTTCCACCTTTCTGCTTTCCCTTCATTGCTTAGAACTGGGTTTCCATCTGAGCTCTTGATATTCATACAAGTGGCTCTCTTTTCTCCAAAGGTCTCTTTAATTTTCCTGTAGGCAGTATCTATCTTAGCCATAGTGAGATGAGCCTCTAAATCCTTAAATTTGTCCTCTAGCCATCCCTGCTGAGCCATTTTGCACTTCCTGTCGATCTCATTTTTGAGACGTTTGTATTCCCTTTTACCTGCTTCATTTACTGCATTTTTATATTTTCTCCTTTCATCAATTAAATTCAATATATCTTCTGTTACCCAAGTATTTCTACAGTCCGTCGCCTTTTTACCTACTTAATCCGCTGCTGCCTTCACTATTTCATCCCTCAAAGCTATCCATTCTTCTTCTACTGTATTTATTCCCCCCATTCCTGTCAATCGTTACCTAATGTTCTCCCTGAAACTCCCTACAACCTCTGGTTCTGTCAGTTTATCGAGATCCCATCTCTGCAAATTCCCACGTTTTTGCAGTTTCTTGAGTTTTAATCTACAGTTCATAAACAATAGATTGTGGTCAGCGTCCACATCTGCCCCTGGAAATGTCTTACAATTTAAAACCTGGTTCCTAAATCTCTGTCTTACCATTATATAATCTATATGAAACCTTGGAGTATCTCCAGGCCGCTTCCACGTATACAACCTTCTTTTATGATTCTTGAACCAAGTGTTAGCTATAATTAAGTTATGCTCTGTGCAAAATTCTACCAGACGGCTTTCTCTTTCATTTCTCTCCCCCAATCCATATTCACCCACTATATTTCTTTCTCTCCCTTTTCCTACCCTCGAATTCCAGTCACCCATGACTATTAAATTTTCGTCTCCCTTGACTACCTGAATAACTTCTTTTATCTCATCATACATTTCATCAATTTCTCCATCATCTGCAGAGCTAGTTGGCATATAAACTTGTACTACTGTAGTAGGCATGGGCTTCGTGTCTATCTTGGCCACAATAATGCGTTCACCATGCAGTTGGTAGTAACTTACCCGCACTCCAATTTTTTTATTCATTATTAAACCTACTCCTGCATTACCCCTATTTGATTTTGTATTTATAACCCTGTATTCACCTGACCAAAAGTCGTGTTCCTCCTGCCAGCGAACTTCACTAATTTCCACTATATCTAACTTTAACCTATCCATTTACCTTTTTAATTTTTCTAACCTACCAGCCTGATTAAGGGATCTGACATTCCACGCTCCAATCCGTAGAACGCCAGTTTTCTTTCTCCTGATAACGACGTCCTCTTGAGTAGTCCCCGCCCGGAGATCCGAATGGGGGACTATTTTCCCTCCGGAATATTTTACCCAAGAGGACGCCATCATCATTTAACCATACAGTAAAGCTGCATGCCCTCGGGAAAAATTACGGCTGTAGTTTCCCATTGCTTTCAGCCGTTCGCAGTACCAGCACAGCAAGGCCGTTTTGGTTAGTGTTAAAAGGCCAGATCAGTCAATCATCCAGACTGTTGCCCCTACAACTACTGAAAAGGCTGCTGCCCCTCTTCAGGAACCATACGTTTGTCTGGCCTCTCAACAGATACCCCTCCGTTTTGGTTGCACCTACGGTACGGCCATCAGTATCGCTGAGGCACGCAAGCCTCCCAACCAACGGCAAGGTCCATGGTTCATGGGGGTAGGTGTGTATATATATATATATATATATATATATATAAAATTGTTGTATTTAGTGCAACATTATTTACAGTTGTTATATTTGTTTTGGGGAATTTTTGCTGTAACTTCTCTGCAGTACTTGAAAAATACTCGTTTACATAGTTTGCTACGTGTTGTGGATCATTTATTACCTTATTCCCCTCCCTTAGCAGTATGATATTCTGCAATTTTTTGCCTCTCCCCGTTTCCTTTTTTATAACATCTCAGACAGCTTTGCTTTTATTTTCTGCATTATATATTATTTTGTCATTAAATGATTTTTTTGCAGCAATAAGCGCCTCCCTATATATCTTTGTTACGTTTATATGCTATGATAGTGTAACAACTTGCTCCTGAGGAGCTATGGAATAAGGGAACCGATTCCAAATGGAACCGAATCAATACTGGAATACATACAACACATTGCCAAGAATTGCCGTAATTTCCGCCATGGAAATCCTGTTGTGAAGTGTTTAACAGTTAGCTTGTTGATTTCGGTGTTGCTTACATAGAGGCTGAATTGGGTCAGAGTGCCTACAAAGCAAATAGTATTCTTGCGAGGAATGTGAACTACTTTAAAACAAAATGCTCGCTAAGTAAACTGGACAATCTTCACTAGAGGACGAAATAATCGTACCAGTGGAAATCATACTCTATAATCACATATTGCTCTGCGATTACTTAACTTCGGAACTTTCATAATGACACAAGAATTTCATTGCTATAATAAGATTTCATCACAATAACTGAAGTACAAGAATTACAGGCAGTAAAAGAATATGTGTTGCAATCATGGACGTTTAGTAAAGTTAGACGTCATAATGTGTTAAAATTAGATGCAAAGCGCTGATGCCCCCACTGACATAACCTGAACTTTTAATATCGTTTCAGATTATTACTGGAAAATACTTCCCAGTACAAGAGGTTGAAGCAAGGGTGAAATAGTGCATTCTAAGCGAGAATCAGAAAAATACACTTCATGAAATATGATTGACAAATACATTCAAACAAATGATGTGCCAGAGTTTTGCTTTGAAATGTAAATAATCTATAATACCTTTTATTTATTGGCACAGCAACCCAAAAGGTAGTTACTTCTTAGAATTAACATCAAGCTCAATTACTTCTTACTTAGTGGTTTTGCAGCTATTTGAGTAAATCAGTGCCTGAAACGTGATATTTGTTTGTATTTTCTTCGACACAACAATGCTTGGTTTTTGGAAATTGGGACTACAAAAACAAGAAAAAAATTCTAGGTAATAATGTATCAGGTCACTCACATGTTCAACGACCACAAAAATTCTACTAATAACTTGATGAAGCATAGACTAGAATTTACTTTTAATTTCCTCATGTAGGGGCCCACAGCCTGAATTTATCGTCTACATGATGGAACTATTTTAACCAACGTAAGCTGTCAGTTATATTCCTTAATGCATCATGCATATTAATTATATTATTGGAAAGTTTCGGCATTAGGCCAGTTTCAAATGAATGATATTAGTGATGTGTTTGTAACATAAAAAAATTCTTTTATGGAACGACGCTTGCTTGTTCACAAAGACATACATACATCGAATGTTACAAATATAGTGTTGCGCATGCCAGTCACCTTACAAGCACAACTTTTACTACACATCATGCGGGCAATAACCTTACAAATAGCTAGCTTACTGGACATTGCGTATAGCTTCAGTAGGATACATAATACGTAAAAGTACATCGTATGCTTTAAAAGTAATACACAAGGAACAACGTGTTAACTGTCAAGAAGATTTTCGTCGACATAATGTACAAAAGTAGACGATACACTGTTAAATGAATGTGCAAAGACGAGTAACATAGCTGCCACTAAGGTTTTTGCCTACGTGACTTCTTGTGAAAGTTGTGCTTGTAAACTGATTGGTATATGCAAGACTATACACTGTGTAACGAGTATAGGTGCTAATAGTTTTGTCTGTGGTACGTTAATATACACTACTGGCCATTAAAATTGCTACACGAATAAGAAATATCGATGATAAACGAGTATTCAATGGACAAATATATTATACTAGAGCTGACATGTGATTACATTTTCACGCAATTTCGGTGCATAGATCCTGAGAAATCAGTACCCAGAACAACCACCTCTGGCCGTAATAACGGCCTTGATACGCCTAGGCATTGAGTGAAACAGAGCTTGGATGGCGTGTACAGGTACAGCTGCCCATTCAGCTTCAACACGATACCACAGTTCATCAAGAGTAGTGACTGGCGTATTGTGACGAGCCAGTTGCTCGGCCACCATTGACCAGACGTTTTCAGTTGGTGACAGATTTGGAGAATGTGCTGGCCAGGGCAGCAGTTGAACATTTTCTGTATCCAGAAAGGCCCTGCAACATGCGGTCGTGCATTATCCTGCTGAAATGTAGGGTTTCGCAGGCATCGAATGAAGGGTAGAGCCACAGGTCGTAATACATCTGCTATGTTACGTCCACTGTTCAAAGTGCCGTCAATGTGAACAAGAGGTGACCGAGGCGTGTAACCAATGGCACCGCATACCATCACGCCGAGTGATACGCCAGTATGGTGATGACGAATACACGCTTCCAATGTGCGTTCACCACGATGTCACCAAACACGGATGCGACCATCATAATGCTGTAAACAAAACCTGGATTCACCCGAAAAAATGACGTTTTGCCATTCGTGCACCCAGGTTCGTCGTTGAGTACACTATCGCGGACGCTCCTGTCTGTGATTCAGCGTCAAGGGTAACCGCAGCCATGGTCTCAGAGCTGGTAGTCCATGCTGCTGCAAACGTCGCAGATGGTTGTGGTCTTGCAAATGTCCCTATCTGTTGACTCGGGAATCGAGACGTGGCAGCACGATCCGTTACAGCCATGTGGATAACACGCCTGTCATCTCGACTGCTAGTGATACGAGGCCGTTGGAATCCAGCGCGGCGTTCCGCATTACCCTCCTGAACCCACAGACTCCATATTCTGCTAACAGTCATTGGATCTCGACGAACGCGAGCCGAAATCTCGCGATACGATAAACCGCAATCGCGGTAGGCTACAATCCGACCTTTATCAAAGTCGGAAACGTGATGGTACGCATTTCTCCTCCTTACACGAGGCATCACAACATCGTTTGACCAGGCAACGCCTCATGTCAGCACATTGTAGGTGTCGGCACCGGCGCCAACCTCGTGTGAATGCTCTAGAAAGCTAATCATTTGCATATCACAGCATCTTCTTCCCGTCGGTTCAATTTTGCGTCTGTAGCACACCATCTACGTGGTGTAGCAATTTTAATGGCCAATAGTGTATATGCATATCAGTATGTGGGGTTTATTTCTCTGACTCGAACAGTCGTCCTACAAATTCATTACAAACTTTACGACCTTAAAGCTTATGCACAGTCGTACTGCGCCACTAAGTGGACTACGGCTGTCAATATAAAGTGACCTACAGGTCAGGTGTTGGATAAACATTAATAACCTACTCTTGGCACTTGTAATTATAGGTACTAATCAACCTAAAAACATACACCTCGTAATGGCTATAATTATTAGTGTGCAAGAACCTGTCCCACATAACACGAAAGAAATTTCTTAAATGTATACACACAGCTCCAACATCATACATTCGAAAATGACCTGTAATGTAATTTATAAGTATGGTGCATTAAAGGTATAAAATTGCAGCCTATGGTAGTTCAAGTAGATCTGTCATTTAGACGATAATAGGATTTGCGATTGAAGTAAAGTGTGACCAAGTACTGATGATCTGACGGCGCTGGTGAGTAGATCGGAATCTTATGTTCATTTCCGTTGAAGCCGACAGTGGACCAAGATGAATCCCTTACGAGACTGCGTGGCTGCTTGTTAACTCAGAGCAGTGGCATACAATATTTATAATGTCCTGTGGATATCTTTCCACATGACTGTAACTTACAACGAAGAACGTACGAAATTCTAAATCTGCGCCTCACTTAAGCTTGCGAGTGGAGCGCCTCTGTCATCCATCCCAACAATAGCAGGGAAGTCTTCCAGGCCAGCACATTTTCTTTCTAGAGACGTGATATCGAATGATTTCTACGCCAGACATTTAGTAATGCAAATACTTTGCTGTACCATATTCCAGTGACTTGAATTTACATATGTTATTTATGTACATTTAATATCAGAAAACAGTAGTTTATGGATGAACATCTTCAAAAGGCACCTACGCAGGGAAACAGGTGATCAATCATTATTTCATATCTAGCGGAACATTTTATAAATGAAAATTTGCGATTAAACTTGTGCGTTACAAGGACTACTTTTAAGAGTTCGAATACATAATTTCGATGATGGATGTCGTCCAGGTGTCCCCAATAATACGATCTTGTGACTTGTTAGTAGGGCGAAGAATAATGAATGAAAATGTCTCTTCTCACTCAAATCACTTGTTTTGTAATCTTGCCTGTTGTTTGTATAGCTGAATTACTTGACCCATTAATCGAAAGATTTTGATTATTAGTTCAGGTTGTGACTTAACTATTTTATCTAAAACTAAATGCCATCTAGTTGTAGGATTTCACTGTCTGAAAACCTGTGAATGTTGTTTATGGCATTGTTCAAATGATTCAAATGGCTCTGAGCACTATGGGACTTAACATCAATGGTCATCAGTCCCCTAGAACTTAGAACTACTTAAACCTAACTAACCTCAGGACAACACACACATCCATGCCCGAGGCAGTATGGCATTGTGTGGATACTGATCGATACGTGTGGAATCGAATCAAAATTTAACGAAAATGACTTCTGGTGTTTTAAAATATTTTATTCGCGGCCCTTTCAGTAAGATACTAGTACTGTCTTTTATTCGATGAAAATTTGATGTTATTGGTATCTCGTTATTTTTATTCAACTAATGAACACATTCCGCCTCTCTGAAACAACATCTGTATGAGATACTGAGATGTTTGCCACTTCTTGCAAAGTAAAGTAGCCCTGTTGACCAGCAAACGAAGTGACCTCCTTAGTGCTGGTGCCATCTGGCACTCTAGACTTCTGCGACATGCAGAGGGGAGATGCCAAGAAAATATTCTGCTCGCAAAACTTTGTCTTTCAGAGGGCAATAATTCTGAAGCTAATGAGCGGCGAATCCAATATGTTTGCTAGCTTTTCTCCGCCCACTTACTCCTGCTGTTAATCTTTGCCAAGCACCTATTCTGGCAGACTTCGCAGCAGACATCGATGTTCCATGCACTGTGTCACTTGTTCCTTCGCACGAAGATATATGGGGTACTCTTGGCGTAATGTGGCCTTAATGGATCGGCATAGAGCAAAGGAACGTGGCCATATCGTCAGTAGCGACGCTGGTAGTAGTTTCAAACTATAGACTAATTACCCGGTGCTGAGACATTGTTCTGTAGTTCAGTGTTGGTTTCCCGTGATATAAATTCTAAGCTATCTTCTAAACAAAGAAGTACTTGTAAGTGAATTGTTTATAAGTGTCTAATATACCACCCAACAAGCAGACTACCTTGTCTAGAAATAGAAGATTAATATAAGCACAGTCTGTATTTCATAAAAGGTTCAAGAAATAGAGAAGCTTTTGAGAAGTTTTATCTTTGATGAAGGAGCCACCGGAAGAAACTATACTTTTATGTCGTATTACGCAACTTGGGCAAGAACGAGTGAGTTACCTAAGAAACATAAGACCACAAGGAGACACTAATCAGTGGGGGCTAGATGCCGAACGCAGCCACCTACAAAGATATGTTCACTTTGTAAACTGAAAGCCATTTATTCTCCGTTGGGCTACACACAATTACATTACATGAACTGCTACTCGTGGAAATATACAGTAGAATACAGATATCTACCTCCCGACTCGGCGTTCAGTCATTCGTACAGATTAATTCCCCGAGTTGTGTAAGCCTAAAATGTGGTATGTCAGACAACCCTAAATTTAACAACCACAAAACTGCTGGCAATATCCTTCCTCCTAATTATTGTTTCTGAATTAACTGTGCTTCACAACGCAATGCTACCAAGAAGACAAATATGAACTAGAAGCGAGACCTGATGTACATCAACTAAATGAACATGGCTAATAACGTGATACATAAATTAGGATTTGCCAAACGATTTAGGAAAATCATAATCTTAAGGACCTGTAGAGGATTGAACTACCGTATTCCTGAATACTAGTCCAATTTCTAACCACTGTGCCAACTACTTATGTTTCTACGAACCACTCTACGTGAACACAATATTTATTTATTTATTTACTTGTTACATTGTAGCCTGTTAAATATAGCCTAATCACATGGTTGATTTATTCTTACGCCAATTATTAGTACCAATACGAGGTTTTTCTCCCTATTCATCGGCAACTAATGGTGTGTAATGCGGTATTACATTAAGGTCAGTACTACTTCCCACCACTATAACTATTCCTACCACTAAGGAAAATTACACCTGCTGCCGTACCTAACTATGTCTAGCCACTGGTATTGCCCTGCAACGTTTTGCCTCCCGTCTGTCACTGGAATGTGCTGTAATTAATTTAAATAGATTACAAACTGTAAGAACACCAGACTTGGCTACCACATTCCACAGGGCACCCCATCGCACCCCTGTCCATATATACGCCCTGCCGGACCCTTGAGCGCTGTGGAGGTAATTGTGATGTAATTGCCTCTTCCGTTATGTGCCAGCTTCATTGGTGTAGTAGAAGGTTTCCCAAGGAAACATCGTTCTTGGTGATGATTGGCACAGCAAACGCGGTTCTAGATCTTTGGATGGCGATTCATGGCCCAAGGCTGTGCTAACGTTGTGATAATGTTGTTACGATCGGTGCCAATTAGTACAGTAGAGGTGGCTCTGAAAAGGTAAAAGGTGAAGCATTATTGATTTTCAGGTATGCTGTATGTATGTAAAAATTCAAGTTTTAGACCTTCTTCCCCTTATACGTTATTCGCCATCTTGAAGAAACCACTAACAAATGTGTCTTTTTTTCAGTTTGTCCTCAGCAACTCGCTTCAGCGCATTTTAGGCAAAAGTATGTCACTATCAGTTTTAAGTAGCGTTAGCTTTCCTGCATGTTCCATACGTAGCATGGAAAATTCGGAGCAGTTACTCAGCTGCGAATATCTGCAAAAATGTCTAGAAATAGCAAAAAGATATTTCAGTGGTATCGCCTTAATAACTTTCATTAGTGTAGTTTTGTGCACAGTGCATAATAACCAATGTTGTAGACGATTTAGATTCCTTCAAGATTCATCAAAATATTTGTAAATACTTCCATACCGCCGGCCGCTGTGGCCGAGCGGTTCTAGACGCTTCAGTCTGGAACCGAGCGACCGCTACGGTCGCAGGTTCGAATCCTGCCTCGGGCATGGATGTGTGTGATGTCCTTAGGTTAGTTAGGTTTAAGTTTTAGGGGACTGATAACCTCAGATGTTAAGTTCCATAGTGTTCAGGGCCATTTGAACCATTTGAACTTCCATACACGCCGAGAAATGTTGCATTAACAATTTGAGTGAAAGCGTACTTTTAACCGAAGGTACCATCCTCAGTCGAAAATGGTATTCTTGAATGTAATATCACCTTTAAGATAATATGTGTGCAATTTCTGCATGTAGTTCGTGAGATTCATGTAATTTCTAGGGGATATATTCGCAAATGGACAAAGTTCGCTCCATGCCCTCACTCATTGACATAGAAGTGGGAAGACCAAAGATGGTGTAATAGTTAGCTACTACTAGGAAAGAGTTTACTGGAATCGGAGCCAATGTTGTTTTGCTGTTTTTGAGAGATTTCTGACTTAAAACCATGTTCGAAATGCCGTGTTAGTCTTCGACTGGTATTCCACAGAAGAAAATAAAAGGAGACAAAAGCACCAAAAGAGCTCGTCGTCCCCGTCTACAATTCTGTGGAGGTGTTCTCTTTAACGGAAACATGTTTCCGGAGAGACAAAAGGATAAATTGTTATCGAATGAAAAAATATCCCGCTTCATCTCATTGCTTCCGAACGGAGGATTTCAGCAAGCACAAATGGTCACAAAGCTCTCCGATACAGATGTGTTAACTGTGAAAACTGTTATTCATTGACCCCTGAACACGATGATGTTATTACTGGAAAACACATTTACTTTTTGGTTTTGGCGATGACTTAATCCCAAGAAATGTGTTTTTGTGTTCTTTGGCAAATATGGTAGGTGTAACATAGGACGTAAGCTGTATTCCAAAACATACTTCATATATAAATGAAAAAAATTCTGTTTCTCCATGCAATAAGTGATCGCGATACCACGTTCGCTTTGTTTGGACGGGGCAAAATTAAATTTTGCACCACACTTGAGAATGATGCTTCCCTCCATAAAGGTGTTCTCATTTTCAAAGATCCAGCTCCAGAAAGAGGGAAGATCGCATAGGCAAATGAAAATCTTACAGCACTTCATGGAGGTGTCTCGAACACTTCTGTACATGAGTTGTGGTATCTTTGTTGTTCTAAAGCTGCTACAAATAGCAAATTCGATTTGCCACACCTAAATCCAACAAGGGATGCAGTTCAGTATTATGCAAATAGGACTTACCTGCAAGTTCAAATGTGGATGGTGTATGAACAAGTCGCCCTCAAGTGGGGCTAGAAGAAGAACATTTGTGGTTTAAACTGGAAATTTGTGGTCAAGTTCTATGGGACAGAACTGCTGAGGTCATCGGTCCCTAGGCTTACACACTACTTAATCTAACCTAAATCAACTTACGCTAAGAACAACACACACACCATGCCCAAGGGAAGACTCGAACCTCATTGTGGATTTGAATCATGGAGTAATGCGTCAGAGGTAGAATTCAACATGGAACAACACGAGATAGTTCGTACAATGATTATTTGTCGTAGTGATGAATTGTACACGTTAACATCTGAGGTAAAATAGCAAAAGTTGAATTTTTAACTGAAAATTTTATATATCATTAAAATAAATTTTAACCTCTAGTTTCAAATTGTATTTTCTTGAGATATACATGCACGTAAAAAGGTAGAGAACTGATATATTTCTTTTCCATGATTGTTATTCTCCAAAAGTTACACGAATGTCATGTACTGCGTATTTATATTTCAAACATAATGGCTTAAAGATGACTTTACATTCAGGAATACTATTTTTGGCTTACTATGGTATTTTCAGTTTCAAATTCACTTTCACTAAAATTGTTATTGCAACATTTATCGACTATGTAGAGAGTAATTACAAATATTTTGTGTGAATCTAGAAGGAAATTAAATCGTCTACAATACTGGTTATTAGAAATTGTGCGTAAAACCGCGCTAAAACGAAAGGTATTAATGCGAAACCGCTGACATAGCCAACTTTTGCGAGTTCTTAATATTTCGGCAGATTTTCACAGTTTCGTATCTTGTACCAAATTTTCCAGTGTGTTACGTATGAAACTTGAAGGAAATTTAATCCTCTTTAAAACTGGTTGTGGTATTTTTTGTTGAAAATGCGTTGGAAGAAAGTTACTGAGGAAAAACTTTTAAAAAGTGACATATGTTGGCAGTTTTTTAAGGATTGTGGATAACGCACAAGGAGGAGTAGGTCTGAAACTTGGATTTTTCACGAGATGGGTAATACACCATATTCAACATACCTGAAAATAAAAATTACTCCAAATTTTACAGTCCAAAATGCTATTCCTGCTGGGTTACTTTGGGCTGTTGGCTATTCGTCTGCCGCAAGTGCTGACCTCAGATGTCTTCGCTGCGTTGCCTCTCGATCCTGTTTCATGGCATTCTGTAGTGTTGTGGACGGGTATTGGTCGACAAGATGACACGCTACACAAGCCTTTCTTGAGGTGTCGTGAACAGTAATCTCCACCTCGTCGGAAGGGCCCAAGCTGGAGAGCGAGCTTTATGGTCTGGGGAATGTTTTCGTGGGTTTCCCTGTATGTATGTATCCTTGGGGACCATGTCTATCGCATATACAGTTTGTTTTACCTCGGCACTATGTCATCTACCAGCAACGTGTGACACAGCTCGAAAGTATAAATGTGCGGTTCTCTGAGCACCAGAATGAGTTTACTTTTTTACACCGACCGTCAGACTCCCCGGTTTTACACCCAATGGAGAATCTGTGGGACCACCTCCATCGGCTGTCCGCGCCGTGGAGCCTCAACCGAGAAACCGAGAGCAGCTATCCAGGTACTGGAGTCGGCATGGCTCCATATCCCTGTCGGCATCTTCCAGAACATCGTTCAGTCACTTCACGCACGTCTCACAACAATCCGCTCCTTAAAAGGTGGTTATTCAGGCTTTTGACAGTTTGTCACATAAATGTGAGTGGACTGTGCATTTACCGTTCTGGTTAAAACAAATCTTAGTTCTTCGTTAGTTAATTTAGGTAGCGTGTCAACTAGAAACTGGATATTCTATCGGCATGCATATTACATACAAGACATTAAATCCCCCTCTTGTTCGGTGATAAATCACTCACTTAAGTATTCTGTGAAGTTTAGATTTCGATGTTGATTAGTAACCTTCACTGAAAATCTTCTTACTCCGTAAAAGGGCAATTGAACAAGTTACCAAAAAAACTTTATAGGCCATATCCATATAACTGTTTTTATAAAAATTCCTAAACAATGTTATATATAGGATCATTCTCTGCCCTGTTTAGCTGCACCGCTACTCCGAAAGAGTTTCGGCTTTCCCCATCGCTACGGGCATTACGTTCAATGTGGCTTTCAACACTTTCAAGTAAGGAACCGCACAGGAAACTGAAGGCAAATGCAATAGCGCAGGCATCACTCGTTACGGATCATGCCTCAACAGATGTACATATAAAAGTTTATTTTGTATTCAGAGATTACTGTTTGTGTGTTTAGTAACGCTCCGACTTGTTTCGAAGTATACAGACTTCAAAAACGTATGTATGGCACGGGCAGTTCCCTATAAGGAAATCTCCATTACACTAAGAATTCGGAAACCCGTCCACTCCCGAGTTCACTTTCTTTTTTTAGGACTAAAACAGAATTATCACGATTAGTAATTTCAATGTACTCTTGCAACTGTAGCCGCCACACGAGTTATAGTCAGATACGTTTCCACTTGGACTTGCCGGAAAAATGGCTATAACCAACTTGAAAATAGTAGTAATTTAGGTTAAATTAACAGATTTTGAAGACAGCTGTTGACCTGCACCTTTTAATAAGACGTACGTTGCCTTTTCTAATGCAGTGGACAACTCGACTCTCTAACACTATTATGTATTTTTTGAAGGAATCTATTAAGTCCTTTTTGCCCAAGGTATCGAGAACGCACGTTGGATTGTATGGATCTGGAGGTGTGGGATCCTTCCCCTTCTTCACCTTTTGTCAACATAATCACATTTACCATCTTCCATATGTATGGTATTCTTCCTTACAACAAAAATTCGATGTAGAGTTGGTACGAATGTAGACTTATGTGAGGTATCGTAGGAGTCGAAGGTATTGACGCGCTCCTCTGTCTTAACAAAGCGACTAAAGCAGCTAAACATATAACATGAATACTGTCTGTCAATCGACGGAATTCCGTTTGGCATACTAACTGCATTTGATCTGACTTACGTTTGTCTCAACTAGTAGCACAACACCACGGCGCTAATGTCTGTTGCTGGGGCAAATTGCTCCGTCCGTAACCGTTAACCTCTTACATGGAAAGAGTGATCTATCCGTTGACCCATACCCAGTTCTCGGCGAACTACAGCTGTAATAGAAGGACTTAAGAAATTGGTGTCCTTGTTTGCATGACGCTTACCCTTAGGCGTATCAAGAATTTTCCTTAGCTTACTGTATATCCAGAACTTTCCATTTATCTTGGCATCCAATTTCTTTAATTCAACAAACCACTTCCTCTCCTTAAGTCCTGTTCGAAAAGCGTATCGCCGTGTATCATTCACGTAAACGTGACGTTGTTACAAATGTGACACGAATCTGACATTGACTCTCCAGTATTAGCACACAGCTAGGGTACCGGGGGTAACGTAATTTGCTGGTGCTGACGGTAAACAAATGTAAACGCAAGGAAAAAGCATACCGGTTATTCAGTCAAAAGCCTTCAGTTGAAGGTCTGAATGAGTGCAATGTACATCAACGAACCGAAGGCAGAAGTGCTACTCTCCTATGGAAGATGTAAGTTATAAGAACTCTAATTGAAATTAAGTTTTTTAATTAACAATATGGGCCACATGTAGAACATTGCCGCAGTACGTCTAAACGATTGTGCACAGTAAAGACAGTCCTTCATTAAAACCTGTTATTGATTAAAGACATCGAAGCTACACAGTTACGGTCGACACGACTGTCCGCAGGTATCTTTCACCGGCCAGAAAGTTAAATAAATTTTGAGAAATCTTACATGGCAGACATTAAATGAAATACGTACATCTTGCGAAAACCCGCTTATAAAATTTAAAGAGCCGTCTTTAAGGTCGCAATATAAGATAAACATTTCCTCTACATATCTGTCCTGTAGTAGTTCGTCAGACAAAACCTGACAAATAACAACTTGTACAGAGTCTTAAAACCAATCATTCTTGCCATTCTCCATATGTGTTTGCAGCAGGGAGAAACGTAATACGAGGGGGAGGCAGGTAAGACAAGCTACCGAAAACACTGAATCTTAAAAAAAAAAACATGTCACATATGCAAACAGGAGGTAATAGTGTTCTTACAAGAGGAAAAGTTACTGTAATTATATGTCCGAAAAACAATATCTGTTGAGACAGGAGCATATTCGCATGTGAGCAGTTCTGCACAAGTACTTGCTTTAAACCTGGCATGTGCAAGTTCTATCGTTAGAAGACCACCATGGCCGATTACAGTTCTGCCAATGGCTAATACAACAGGTTTCTGAAGAATTGACTTAGGATTCACGTGAGATGGAATATCAGATTACCACAATACGCACGTACGAGCAGATGGGGATCTCCGAGTAGTCTTGGAGGTGAGCTTCAGGACCGCTTCAGTACAAATGTATTGGCAGGAACTGTCGGTGACATTGGCATATACTGGACCAGAAAGATTAACAGGTTATGTCTGTCTACAATTTGTGCACAATGGATTACCAGTGATATTACAGAACGTTCCCCTTGCACAAAACGACTGTGTTTTCTCACAACAGAGCATCACTCCATTATCTATAGATCTTGCACGCTACCTCAGCAAAACAACGTTTCATGGCCGATCGATTGGTCGAGGAGGTCCAGTAACATGCTTTCCTCCCTTCACCAGACTTGAAATCGTTAGATTCCTGCCTACGGGGGCATTTAAAGGTGCTGATGTATGCCCAATCCAACGTCACAGGAGCATGTGACCAATGCATGTGACGCAATCAGAATGGAGTCGGATGTATTTGAAAGAGTGCGTGATTCACTGCGAAGGAGGGCTGGAAAACGTTTCTGGATGCCTGGTAACCGCATGCAACATTACTTGTAATGCCTACTTTAACGTCAGAGACAGATGGAAATGAGATCAGTAACAAGATAATTTCAAATTAGTGCCTCGTCATCAGGAGAAGCGACCCACAAACTTCTGCTCCAGAGATGTTAAGTCTGGTGAGATTACGAAATATTCTGCGTTTCCTAACCGGCCAATCGAACGATCTCATAATGTTAAGGTGGATGAACGAATATCCGTCTTATTAGTTCAACATGGATTTCCTTATGTGCTGTGGATTGTCTTCCAGTAACAGCGGCAGCACATTAGGAACTGTAAATACTTCTGGCTATTTAGAGTATCCTCCATAAAACAGGGACCATTGGTGAGTTTCTTGAAAAACCATCACCACGCGTGGAAAGATGAAAGCCATCATTTATCCTCTTCTCTCAACAAGCTTGGATTTTCAGCTGACCAACGTACTGTAAAGATTGAGTTCCTATTCCCTATACACAATTGTTCAGTCGTTAACAAAATTTTGTGTAGAAAATCAACATCACTGTGCGGGTCTCTAAGACTCCATTCCACTTTTAAGCAATTCTCAAAGTAACTGCTGTGAACCTATTGAAGAAGGTAACTGTTAAATGGATGAAATGCCTTGGAATCTAGTACTCGCAGAAAAATCCTTTGCATGATCTCACTCACACATTCAAGCTGCTTCATAGTGGCACATGGATTGCGTCTTCGCACTGCTAAGTTCCTGTTCCACATCGTTAGCACATTTTATACATCGCACTTCCAGTTACTTGAATTTATTTGTTTTGTTTGCAGGGACAGACCGTGACGGCTTGGAACGATATAGATACTTTTCGCCATACAAACGCACAACCAGTGTAACAATTTGGAATACATTCACCACAAACGAAAATCATATCGTATTTCGACACTCGAATACGCTGTGGAAGTGCATCGAGAGCAAGTTGTCTGTTCGTTGCCGTATCAGATCATAGCCTGATGGGCTTCAAGCGCACAGGTAAAACATACGAACAGCTGTTGAGTTATGTGTTTGCTTAATTTTGGTAATATGGGGTATATCTACATCTACATGGATACTCTGCAAATCACATTTAAGTGCCTGGCAAAGGGTTCATCGAACCACCTTCACAATTCTCTATTATTCCACTCTCGAATAGTGCGCGGGAAGAATGAACATGTATATCTTTCTGTTCGAGCTCTGATTTTCTTTACTTTATCTTTGTGATCGTTACTCCCTATGTAAGTCGGTGTGAACAAAATATTTTCGCATTCGGAGGAGAAAGCCGGTGATTGGAATTTCGTGAGAAGATACCGTCGCAACGAAAAAAGCCTTTTTTTAAATATGTACATCCCAAATCCTGTATCATTTCTGTGACACTCTCTCCCACATTTCGCGATAATACAAATCGTGCTGCCTTTCTTTGAACTTTTTCGATCTACTCATTCAGTCCTATCTGGTAAGTGTCCCACACCGCGCAACAGTATTCTAAAAGAGGACGGACAAGCGTAGTGTAGGCAGTCTCCTTAGTAAGTCTGTTAGATAAGTGTCCTGCCAATGAAACGTAGTCTTTGGTTAGCCTTCCCCCACAACGTTTCTGTGTGTTCCTTCCAATTAAAATTTTTCGTAATTGTAATACCTAGGTATTTAGCTGAATTTACGACTTTTAGATTAGGTTATTCATTGTGTAACCGAAGTTTAACGCGTTCTTTATAGCACTCATGCGGTTGACCTAACACTTTTCGTTATTTAAAGTCAACTGCCACTTTTCGCATCATTTCGATATTTCTTCTAAATCGTTTTTCAGTTCGTTTTGATCTTCTGGCGACTTTATTAGTCGATAAACGACAGCGTCATCTGCAAACAACCGAAGACGGTTGCTCAGATTGCCTCCCAAATCGTGTATATAGATAAGGAACAGCAAAGGGCCTATAACACTACCTTGTGGAACGTCAGAAATCACTATTGTTTTACTCGATGACTTTCCGTCAATTACAACGAACTGTGCCCTCCCTGACAGTCACATAACTGAGACGATATTCCATAAGCACGCAATTTCACTACGACCCGCTTGTGTGGTACAGCGTCAAAAGCCTCCCGGAAATCCAGGAATACAGAATCGATCTGAAATCCCTTGTCAATAGCACTCAGCACTTCATGTAAATAAAGAGCTAGTGGTTTTGTTCAGAAGATCGATGTTTTCTAAATCCATGTTGACTGTGTGTCAATAGACTGTTTTTTTCCAGGTAATTTATTACGTTCGAATAAAATATATGTTCTAAAATCCTGCTGCATAAGATTTAACGATATGAGCCTGTAATTTAGTGGATTACTCCTACTACTTTTCTTGAATATTGGTGTGACCTGTGCAACTTTCCAGTCTTCGGGTACGGATCTTTCGTCGAGCGGTTGTATATGATTGTTAAGTATGGAGCTAATGCATCAGCATACTCCAAAAGGAACCTAATTGGTATACAGTCTGGACCAGAAGACTTGCTTTTATTAAGTGATTTAAGTTGCTTCACAGCTCCGAGGATATTTTACTTCTACGTTACTCATATTGGCAGCTGTTCTCGATTCGAAATCTGGAATATTTAGTTCGTCTACTTTTGTAAAGGCATTTCGGAAGGCTGTGTTTAGTAACTCTGTTTTGCCAGCACTGTCTTCGATAGTATCTCCATTGGTATCGCGCAGAGAAGGCATTGACTGTTTCTTGCCGCTAACATACTTGACATACGACCAGAATCAGTTTGGATTTTCTGCCAGGTGTCGAGACAAAGTTTCGTTGTGGAAACTGTTATAAGCATTTCGCATTGAAGTCCGCGCTAAATTTCGAGCTTCTGTAAAGATCACCAATTTGCGGCTGTTTAGATTTGGCATGTTTGTTTCGTTGCTTCTGCAACAGTGTTCTAACCCGTTTTGTGTACCATGGATGATCACCTCTGTCGCTTGTTAATTTATTTGGAATAAATCTCTCAATTGCTGCCTATACTATTTCTCTGAATTTAAGCCACATCTGGTTTACATTTATATTATTAATTTGGAATGAGTGGAGATTGTCTCTCAGGAAGGTGTCAAGTGAATTTTTATCTGATTTTTTGAATAGGTATATTTTTCACTTATTTTTCGAGGATTTGGGGATTACAATATTCAGTCTCACTACGACAACCCCGTGTTCACTAAACTCTGAATCAGTTTTGATGCTCGTTATTAACTCAGGATTATTTGTTGCTAAGAGGTCAAGTGTGTTTTCACAACCGTTTACTATTCGCGTCGGCTCATGAACTAATTGCTCTAGATAATTTTCAGAGAATGCGTTTAGCACAGTTTGGGATGATATTTTATGCGTACCTCCAGAATTAAACATGCATTTTCGCCAACATATCGACGGTAAATTAAAGTCTCCACCAACTGTTATCGGACGATTCGGGTACGTGTTTGAAATCAAATTCAAGTTTTCTTTGAACCTTTCAGCAACTGTATCATCTGAATTGGGAGGTCGGTAAAAGGATCCCATTATTATTATATTCCGGTTGCCAACAATGACCTCTGTCCATACTAACTCACAGGAAGTTAAATTACTTCTGACAGCAACAAACACGCCTCCGCCAACCGTGTTTAGCCTATCCTTTCGGAACACCGTTAGATGTTTCGCAAAAATTTCGGCTTTAGCCAGCTTTCAGCGCCTATAACTATTTGAGCATTGTGGTTTCTATTAGCGCTTGGAGCTCTGGTACTTTCCCGACACAGCTGCGACAATTTACAACTGTTTTCCAATGGTTCCTGTATCTACGTTCTTCCTGTGTTCAGCCTGCACCTTTTGTGCCTGAAGCCCTTCTTGTATTTCCCCGAGACCCTCTAACTTAAAAAACCGCCCAGGGTAGACTTTCGTGGTGCCCGTTTTCCTAGCAGTAGTCTTACTAATACTAGAAGAACGAGTAATTTTGTTGTTCCGTAGATCGCTTTTACAGGGATAATGGGTATGTGTTGGTAGTACAATTTAAGAACAACAAAAATAATTCATATTTACAGGCATTTACAGAGTTTCAGGTGTAGTTTGATAAAGACGGTACAGGTAGTTGATCGTGGCCTTGTCATAGGAACCATCCAGTCATTTTTCTGAAGTAATTTAGGGAAACTACAGAAAATCTAAATCAGGGTGACAGGATCAAGATTGGAGCCTCCATTCTCACGAATACAAGGTCATTCGGTTTAAAAGAGAGTAGCCTCATTCCATTTATCCCTAATCTAAAGTGTTGTTTTACAAAGAAATTATTCAATAATGTAAAAGGCAGTTCCACACTGCTTGTTGCTCAGTCCCAGTTACTGCACACACCACGGAGATTTCATAGTGTTACACTGGACACACTATGAGCTGATGTCAGAACCAAAACGACGATGACTGTTTTCCATTGTGTGTACCGCAGCTTACCACTTGCTAGGCTGAAAACTGAGTCAGCATCCCTCTGAACGAGCGAGATGATGAGCCCAGGAAGAGGATAGAGTGTTAGTGTTATACACTTCATAGCTTTTGGAGTAAGTTTTCCCAGAAAGGAAAAACTGTAAAAAGTAATCTGGAAGTGTCATATGAAATTATTTGTGTTAATATAATTATAATTGTAATTATTTGCATTTATTTTTAACCAAATCCTGATTCTATACTAGCTAAGTAATCCTTCAATGTTTGGAATGCACTGCTTAATAGTTTGTTTTTTAACAGGCATTTTAAATGAGTTTGAATTCTCCTTTTAATCTCCTCCGGAAGTTCATTGTACAGTTCTATCCCTTTGTAGAAGATACTGTTTTGAGTTTTATGCTTATTCTTTCTTGTTAAATGTAACTCTAGTCTCGTTCTTGTTCCATGGTCAAGAACAGAGGTGTTTGTACACATATTATCGATTTTTTTTTATGTGTACACTTCACTGATAAATGCACTCAAATGGTGTAGCTAAAATCCTCAGTACTTAGAACAGATATTTACAATAAGTTCCTCTATTTTCAGTTATTATGCTTATGGTCCTTCTCTGCAGTTTGAAAACAGTGTTCATGTTTTGAGCGTTTGTTCCCGACCAAAAAATACACAGCTAAGAGTTGAGTGTACATATGTATTATACACAACTAAAAGACACCGGCTATTGCACATGGATGACAAGACTCTGAGAGCATAAGACACTTTTGACAGTCTGTATGCATGTACTGTATCTTTGTGTGTTCACACCAGTGCAGCTCAGATCAAATATTCTCTCCTAGAAGTTTTGTATCCGATACACAATTTATAAAGGTGTCACCTACCTCTAATTTAACAGTGTGCTTTTCCCTCTTCAAACTGAAGTTCATGGCATTTTTCTTTGCGTTAGATGCCAGTTTGTTGAAAACTGAACAGTTTTAAACTCCCTTGAGAGCTTCATTTGCTTTTTTTTTTTTTTGCAATGTGTTCTCTTGTCTTCTTGGTAAAAATAATATTTCTGTCGTCAAGGAAGAGAATTGTTGGGAAGAGTTAATTGATGAATGTCAGGAACAGTATCTGCCATAATACACTATCCGGAGGAACAGCTATATTAACGTATTTTGGTTTAGGTAAGTCTATAACTAAAAATTTACACTTATTTGGAGTACGTGCTATCACTGACCTTTGTACCATATCTGCTACGTACGATCACAGGTAGTCATTACCTATGCCTCTTATTCATAAGGCGTCTACTTTATTTAGTAGAATCTTATGGTCAACAGTATCAAAATCCTTAGAAAGATCTAAAAATGTACCTCTGAACACTCATCTTTATCAAGAGCATTAAGTACCATTTATGTGAATTCTATTATGACTGATTCTGTACTTCTACTGCTTCTGAAACCAGTGTGATTCACTTAAAAGACTGTGCTTATTCAAATAATTGAGTGTTCATAACTGTATTATTTTTGAGAATGGTGACTATAGGGAAATGGGTCAGCAGTTTTCGTATCTCCTGGAATACCTTTCCTTAGAGGAGGTACAACTCTTCGCTGTTTCAAATACTCTGGAAATGTTACTGCTGTGATTCATTTATTAAAGTCGTTAAGATAGTTTGCATATCCTGTATGAATTGTTTTACAACACACGTTTGTACTTCACTTAAATCTACTGATTTTATAATTTTTGGGTTTTGTTTAGTGTTACTAATGTCATCCTCTGCAGTTACTAGTAATACCATTGGTGGAGGAACTGTGGTTTCAGGCCACGCTATTTTGTTATTATTCCACTAATTCTGAGCACATGTTAAGTTCCTGAAATTCACTTCAAAGGCTCATCTAATTCCCCATTAAAAGTATATAGTGCCGTTAAATAATTGTGTCATAATGTGTCACGTATAAATGTTCACAATTACAAGAACTTGCGTATATCAAATATAGGCCGCTATGGCTTAGTAGAAACATGATTCGGTACATTTGAACATTCTGGATACAACGGTTGTGTCGTGTTGGAGCTGACTCGTTTTCTGTATAACGCAATAAGAAACATCGAATACAAAAACAAATTTTACGAATCAGATTTAGTGTACTGTTTCATAAACCAAAGCCGTTGTATCTTTCCATTTTAACCAATTCTTATTATGGCTCTGCAGCTTCAACAGAGTTTAGCAGTATATAGAGACTCATCGATAAATCGACAGTTCGTTATGCTTCTGAAGGCGAGCTCAGCAGCGTTCGCTTCCCTTCTAATATGAAATTACTATTCAGAGGAGGACTGCAGGGAGAGGACAAATTTGATTTCGTGATCGCTCGAGTTGGCGGGACGTGACTCTTTGTCCATTAGACCCTCTGAAGGGCGGAGGTCTGTCTCTGTGACCTAACGAGGTTTCCGCCGGCTGTGGCGATTGGCTGAGCGGCGACCAATTGACGAATGAGCGACTGTCGTGCTGCAGCAAGGGCCCGCTAGGTCACCCACGCTCTAACGACACAGATACGGTGTTGTCGCCTCCGGTCATAGACCGCAGGGCCAGTACTTCTATTTTCCCGGGTTGATGGTCCACGGCTTCACATATATTGTATGATCTTTTAGCTTTGCAAACGAAAAACAGAAACTTGAAATAATATCACACTAAAGTGCCTGGCAGATGGTTCATCGAACCATTTTCATACTACTTCTCTACCATTCCCCTCTCGAATGACGCGTGGGAAAAAGGAACGCCAAGATCTTTCCTTTCGAGCTCTGATTTCTCTTACTTTATTATGATGATCATTTCTCCCTACGTAGGTGGGTGTCAACAAAACAGAAAGTTGGTGATTGAAGTTTCGTAAAATAGATTTCGCCGCAAAGAAAACCGCCTTTGTTTCAGTGACTACCACCCCAACTCGCGTACCATATCAGTGACACCCTCACCCCTATTGCGCGATAACACGAAACGAGCTGCCCTTCTTTGCACTTCTTCGATGTCCTCCGTCAATCCTACCTGGTAAGGATCAGATACCGCGCAGCAGTATTCCAGCAGAGAACGGACAAGTGTAATGTAGGCTGTCTTTTTAGTGCGTCTGTCCATTCTTCTAAGTGTTCCGCCTTCCCCACAATATTATCTACGTGGTCTTTCCAATTTAAGTTACTTGTAATTGCAATTCCTAGGTATTTAGTCGAATTGACAGCGCTTAAATTTGTGCGATTTCTCGTATACCCAAAATTTATCGGATTTCTTTTAGTACCCATGTGGATGACCTGGCACTTTTCTTTGTTTAGTGCCAATAGCCACTTTTCGCACCATACAGAAATTCTCTATAGATCATTTTGTAATTGGAATTGATCGTCTGATGATTTTACTAGACGGTAAATTACAGCGTCATCTGCAAACAATCTAAGGGGGCTGCTCAGATTATCGCCTAGATCATTTATGTATATCTGGACGTAAACAACAACAGACAGATGCACTGAGCTACTGCCTCATTGTCTCAGCGATGCTACATGTACCCTAGATGCTGCGCCATCTTGGAAACATACGCACATCTGTTTTTCGTTAAAGCATGTGTCAAACACTCTCACTGCAACAAGCTCCATTTAGCTGAGGCTGCCGCTTTTGTTCTAGTGGCTAGTGACGTAATTCCTACGGCGTCAGAGAAGCCCTACCTCAGAGCTACGTCGTCTCTTATGAAAGAAATAAAATACTACAAATACTAATTACGTTTTTGGTTATTAAAGCTGATGGTGTTTTGCATCCTAATAACAGTGGAGATACCTCTCAATTTCCACCATTTTGGACTTTGTTCAATCAAAATATTATGAACACAGTTTGCAGGCAGCCTGAAGCGGAAATTTGAGAGGAAAAGACCTGTGTCTTGTTGACCATTCCAATGGCCAGAAATTGCTAGTTTCAACCACCATCATTCAAAGAGATGTTAGTGGCTTGCAACTCCGTCTTGTTGCCAAATAAAGTTTTCTGGTTCACCTTACAATCGTGGTAAGAGCCGCTCTTGTAGCACATCCAAATAAGCAACCACGGGGACGGTAGCTTCAGCGAAAAAAAATAAATAAATAAATAAATAAACGAATGGGCCGCACACCTGACATCGGGACAAAACGTTTAATTTTGGGGCACGCACTTAACATTGTCTACTTTTATAAGGGTGGTCCGACCCCCAAATACAGACATAATGTTTATTTACCTTCCCATTTAAATGAAAAGCTACCTCGTCACTCCAAGCGATCACGAAAGTCATCTTCCCGCGGCAGCATTCCATTTTCAAAATTATGATGTACACCATAGTCATCTGGCTTTAACGCACGTATCGACGGTAACTGGTATTGACACATCTGTAAACGTTTTCTTATAACCTTCCACATTGTTGTCTTCGGCAACTGCTGCTCAATATGATTGCATAATTATATCATATAATACGAAGTACGCTGCTATGTTCGACTGCTTTTATTTTACTATAGGCCTGTTTCGGCTGAACTGCCATCATCAGTTTATCTATAAGTAAATAGTACATAATTCGGTGGTACTGTCATTGAGCATTTGCTCATTAGTTCCGTTGGTGTTATTGTAGCAATAATGTATGGTTACCACCGTATCCCTCCCCATGAACATTGGACCTTGCCGTTGGTGGGGAGGCTTGCGTGCCTCAACGATACAGATAGCCGTACCGTAGGTGCAACCACAATGGAGAGGTATCTGTTGAGAGGCCTGACAAACGTGTGGTTTCTGAAGAGGGGCAGCAGCCTTTTCAGTAGTTGCAAGGGCAACAGTCTGGATGATTGACTGATCTGGCACTGTAACACTAACCAAAACGGCCTTGGTGTTGTGGTACTGCGAACGGCTGAAAGCAGGGGGAAACTACAGCCGTAATTTTTCCCGAGGGCATACAGCTTTACTGTATGATTAAATGATGATGGCGTCCTCTTGGGTAAAATATTCCGGAGGTAAAATAGTCCCCCATTCGGATCTCCGGACAGGGACTACTCAAGAGGACGTCATTATCAAGAGAAAGAAAACTGGCGTTCTACGAATCAGAGAGTGGAATGTCAGATCACTTAATCGGGCAGGTAGGTTAGAAAATTTAAAAAGGGAAATGGATAGGTTAAAGTTAGACATAGTGAGAATTAGTGAAGTTCGGTGGCAGAAGGAAGAAGACTTTTGGTCAGGTGAATACAGGGTTATAAATACAAAATCAAATAGGGTAATGCAGCAGTAGGTTTAATTATGAATAAAAAAAATAGGAGTGCGGGTAAGCTACTACAAACAGCATAGTGAACGCCTTATTGTGGCCACGATAGACCCGAAGCCCACGCCTACTACATTAGTACAAGTTTATATGCCAACTAGCTCTGCACATAATGAAGAAATTGATGAAACGTATGATAAGATAAAAGAAATTATTCAGGTAGTGAAGCGAGACGAAAATTTAATAGCCATGGGTGACTGGAATTCGACAGTAGGAAAAGGATGAGAAGGAAACATAGTAGGTGAATATGGAAGGGGGTAAGAAATGAAAGAGGAAGCCGCCTGGTAGAATTTTTCACAGAGCATAACTTAATCATAGCTAACACTTGGTTCAAGAATCATGAAAGAAGTTTGAATACATGGAAGAACCCTGGAGATACTAAAAGGTTTCAGATAGATTATATAATGGTAGGACAGAGATTTAGGAACCAGATTTCAAATTGTGAGACATTTCCAGGGGCAGATTTGGACTCTGACCACAATCTTTTGGTTATGAACTGTAGATTAAAACTGAAGAAACCGCCAAAAGATGGGAATTTAAGGAGATGGGACCTGGATAAACTGACTAAACCAGATGTTGTACAGAGTTTCAGGGAGAGCATAAGGGAACAATTGACAGGAATAGGGGAAAGAGAGTAGAAGAAGAAAGGGTAGCTTTGAGGAATGAAGTAGTGAAGGCAGCAGAGGATCAAGTAGGTAAAAAGACGAGGGCTAGTAGAAATCTTTTGGTAACAGAAGAGATACTGAATTTCATTGATGAAAGGAGAAAATACAAAAATGCAATAAGTGAAGCAGGCAAGAAGGAATACTAACGTCTCAAAAATGTCGAAGTAGAGAGGATATAAAATGTAGACTGGCAATGGCAAAGAAAGCGTTGTTGAAGAAGAGAAATTTGTTAACATCGACTATTGATTTAAGTGTCAAGAAGTCGTTTCTGAAAGTATTTGTATGGAGTGTAGCCATGTAGGGAAGTGAAACATGGACGCTAAATAATTTAGACAAGAAGAGAATAGAAGCTTTCGAAATGTGGTGCCACAGAAGAATGCTGAAGATTAGATGGGTAGATCACATAACTAATGAGGAGGTATTGAATAGAATTGGGGAGGAGTTTGTGGCACAACTTGGCTAGAAGAAGGGATCGGTTGGTAGGACATGTTCTGAGGCATCAAGGGATCACCTATTTGGTACTGGAGGGCAACGTGGAGGGTAAAAATCGTAGAGGGGGACCAAGACATGAATACACTAAGCAGATTCAGAAGGATGTAGGCTGCAGTAGTTACTGGGAGATGAAGAAGCTCGCACAGGATAGAGTAGCATGGAGAGCTGCATCAAACCAGTCTCAGGACTGAAGATCACAACAACAACACCACCGTATCGGACTTATTACTTTATTCTTTATATGGGTATTTTCGTGACAGTTTGCTGGACGAATTACCCAGTAAAATTGTATGGTCCTGCAGTACTGTTTATCATTTATGTTACGTAGCAATTGGTCTTTGCATGTGCATGTGGCATCGCTGGATGCTGTCTTTGTAATCTATCTTCGAAGACAGATATCGGTATAGATTGTTTTTTTAGACCTGTGTATTCGTTTGTATTCTATTATAAACGGGATTAAACATTTCTAGATAACTGAATGCGAACGAATAGTTGGGACTAAACACAGCTTATACAGAAATTATACAAAGATAGGTTACAATGATAGCATACAGCGATGCCAGATGCACAGTCAAAGATCAATAGCTACATAGCAAAACGATAAACAGTACTGCCAGTAACCACGCAGTATTACTGGATTATTTATCAAGCAAACTCTCACGAAAATACCCATATAAAAAATAAAGTAAGGAGTCAGATAAGGTGGTAACGAACCGTTATTGCTACAGTAACATGAACGGAACGTGACTAACGAGCAAATAGAGACTTACAGTATCAACGATATCACATGCCTGTCAAAACCATCAGACGAATATGGATATTTATAATAATGAACTACATTTAATAATTAACTTTAAAATTAGAAATAATGTACCAACATTTAGTACTATACGCTTACAGATAACTTGATGATGGCAGTCCAGCCGAAATAGATCTGTTGTAAAGTAAAGCAATCAAACGTAGCAGCGTACTTGGAATAATAATTTATAATTATACAATGTCCTAAAAGACGTCTACTATGTAGCGGGCCCAGGAGAATATAAATAGAAGTTCAAGACGTATTTCTGAACAGACTTTAAACTTTAAAGTGAATGCATTTTTGGCTGAAATTACAGACTCATTCGTAGGAAACTGCAGAACGCAAAGCGCTTTACGCTCAGTAATCGAAATTTTGCATACATCCATTGCAAGCGGGTAAACAGCCGGCGGATGTGGCCGTGCGGTTCTTGGCGCTTCGGTCTGGAACCGCGTGACCGCTACGGTCGCAGGTTCGAATCCTGCCTCGGGCATGGATGTGTGTGCTGTCCTTAGGTTAGTTAGGTTTAAGTAGTTCTAAGTTCTAGGGGACTGATGACCTCAGAAGTTAAGTCCCATAGTGCTCAGAGCCATTTGAACCAAGCGGGTAAACAATAAAGCAGCACTCACACATGTGTGTTTCTAAGACTGTTTGATTTACTCTGATTCTAATCTTGAACCAACACTCTACAGCGCTTACAATCGATACTACTAAATGATAACTGACGTTCTTTTATGGACACCTTGTATTATGAAAGTTATTGAATGTGGAACTTTACGATTCCACAGATCTTTTAAAGTTTCAGATATCTATGACGTATATACGTAGACTGAAGTGACGAATGAAAATTTGTACCAAGGTTGAGACTCAAACCTGAGTGTCCTGCTCACTTACCACCCTGGCACAGTGTGTCTGATTCCAGACCTTGGTACAAATTTTTATTTGTCTCTTCCGTGTGAGCATATACATGTTATGTGTTTATTGATGATTTAATTAATAAATAGTAAAAAAAAGTAGTCTTTTAAGAGAAACTAGTTATCACAAGTCAGGCATTTCAACCTCCTGCTTCAAGTTAAATACATAAATTGCGTCAAAATGATTTACTAAAAAAAGGCAGAATTTAGACGAACATTCTCACATCAGGTTTTGCAGAAGTAGTTGAGGGAAGCCGTTCCCCAGAAAAACTATTACGTCACTGCGAATAAGAGGTGGGTTTGACTTCCAATACCTGTTAATAACGCTGGCGATAATTTTCAAAAGAGAAACCAAATACCAAAACTTTAACAGCACGAAGAATGCTGGTAATGTAAATATATTTAAAAGATCAATATGAGGGGGGGGTTGGGTTGCTTCGGGGAAGAGAGCAGACAGCGACGTCATCGGTCTCATCGGATTAGGGAAGGACAGGGAAGGAAGTTGGCCGTGCCCTTTCAAAGGAACCATCCCGGCATTTGCCTGGAGTGATTTAGGGAAATCACGGAAAACCTAAATCAGGATGGCCGGACGCAGGATTGAACCGTCGTCCTCCCGAATGCGAGTCCAGTGTGGATCGATATGAATTGTGACCGGTGTTGGCGTGAAGTGTCTGTTATGGTACATACCTAGAGTTTAAATTATGATAAAAAAACCAGATTTCATCTGAAGCAGTCGATTTGGAACAGCTGGACCGCTCACAATGAAGCTCGAATTTATAAAAGCACGGTGAGCTGAATAGAATTATATCACTAGGTCACTGCTGCTGTCTGCATAGCATATGGGAAACTAAATCAATACTATGACGATGGCCGAAAATGTTACGGAGAGTGAACTTTATACCTGCAAGTAACGCGATCCCAAATAAGTACTGACGAACAAAGCCGCAGTTGCTCTACACAACACCCGATCAGCGTTTCGTATCAAAATCCAGGCCTGGAATATCCGCATTCAGTTCCGGAAGACTAATGGCCTTTCGCATTTGACGTGCTTACGGCAACCTCTGCACGCGACTATGGGCTGAGAAAGTAATACCGCCTCCAATACCTGGGTTTTACCTCTTTGTTGCTGGAGTGGTGAGATAATAGTAGTCTGGTATTTGAATGTACAATTTGACATTGGTCAGAAAATGTTATCGCATTTTTCATGAGATAACCAACTGAGTGATACGCATTATCGTGTTTTCAGCAGTTATTATCTGGTATTATGGCTATGGCGCATGGAACATGTTTTTTACATTTGACAGCTATTTTGAAATTTATTTTCAGTTTGATTATTTCGCTATTGTTGTTGTGCTGTTTTGCCCAAGTACTGGTCTGACGCAGTTCTCCACACTAGTTAATTCAGTGGAAGCATCTTCATTTGTACACGGCTAGTGCAACATACATCCATTTGAATCTGCCTATTATATTCTTGCTTAGGTCTCCCTCTACAAATTTTACCCCGGTCTTTTCCCATCATTACCATTCATTGATGCCTCAGGTGGTGTCCCACCAGTTAATCCCTTCGTTTAACGAAGTTCTACCATATGTTTCTTTTTTCCTCAGATTTGATACCTCCTTATTAGTTTTCGATATATTCATCTATTGTTTGGTATTATTCTGCACTACCACATTTTAAAAGCTTTTATTCTGTTTTTGTCCAAACTGCTTACCGTCCACGTTCGACTTTTGGACAAGACAACATTCCATACAAGTGCCTTCAGAAAATATTTCGTAACACCTAAATTTATATTAGATCTTAAAAAATTCCTCTTTCTTAGAAACGCTTTCGTACTCTCTATTGTATATTCTCCCTGCATTGGCTGTTATCAGTTATGTTGCTGCTAAAATAGCGAAACTCGTTTCACTTGTAATTCCACTAACAGTTCCATTCATGCTGTAGAATTTATGATAATGTTACTATCTAGGGATTTCCTCGAATTTTAATGCTGTTTTGTACTCATAGCTTATCTTCATCTTTACATAAAATAACGTTATGTGACAGCACTCAATAACGAGTGGTAGGCAGTCAGAAATTTTTAGTAACATTCATTAATATTGCCACAGGCAGACTCAAGTCATGTCATGAGCAACTGTGTCAGGTCATCGACAAAATTACACCACCATCTGCCGAGTAAGGACACACATTCAACAGAAGCGAGACTGTGACAGTAAACGAAGGGAAGCGAGACAAGAAATTTATTAGCTCGTAAGACATATGGTAAGAATCTCAAGAGCACATATTGAGGAACCGACTGCCTGACAAGAGAAATAGCAGAGTAAGGAGAACATATGCAACATTAGAACTAAAGCTCGTCTCATAGCCTCAGACGAGCTCCCTTCAAATATCCCAGATTTGACTTACGGCACATACATTAGTGGCTCTCGATTCCATTCTTATGATACTGCAGTGAATATACTGTATATTCTAGATGCTGCGCCACAGTTAATGAACTAATAGGTGATATACACGAGATGATCACTTGTCTCCAAGTGCATACAGCTCACCATCTACCATCTACTGATGGAGAAACTGACTGTCTTCTGGCAACACCACATCACATGGCGTTGCCAGCACTGAACTGCAATGTGGAAGAGCAACAGGCCCTCTTGGGTATCGTGTTCCTGTTCACTCAAGCACTTCCGCGTACTAAAACCTACGAAGTGCTAGGGAGCAAATAAACCAAATACACGACTACAGACACCAGCTACATTGAGGATATGTCGTCAAGGGTCCTCACAGAATTCGGAGAGGGACTGAGGACTCTCCAGCAGATGGCAGGAGACCATTCAATGCTGTACAAAGGCCTCAACTGCTCGTTGGCAACCAGCTATGGCGCCAGGGGTGGCTAAGACCTCCTGGGCATGCACATGTTAACTGGATGAACGTTAGCTAGAAACCAACATACGGTCGAATGAGCAACAGCTGAGGCTTGTGCGGAGGAACAACGACTTGTAAACATTTCGAATAAATGATTGAACTGTAATAAAGTTTTACTAGCGTCAAAGAAGCATTACAAGTTCCCAACGGCTATCCTGACTTCAGGGTCATGTATCGCTGTTTGGCCCCTCTATAATTCTGTTGATGCTCCACACATTTTAAGAAATTGTGACCTTGGGATAACTGTTAAGGGAATATGGTGGCAGAAATCATGGAAAAAATCACATTGTTTTATTTGCTTATTTTAAAGAAAATATAAATGAGATTATTGTCCCAAATTTTATCTTTGAAATTCGAACTACAAATGGTATAACGAAATGAAAGCCAGAAGCAGTGTAATGCGCCATTGTGCCATTCTTTGTAAAGGATTCAATACATTGAACGTTTTTTACTATTCCAAGGCCTGTTAAAGTATTTAAAAGATATTGTAAGTCCCATATTTCCGACATAAAGCGAGAAACTGATGTTGAAGTTAGGGTCGGGTCAGCAGATGCTAACATTAGCTTGTCTCCAAATGCATCTAAACTAAAATTTGGGAAGGTATAGTGTCAGAAGGTACACGTCATGACAGAAATACAAGTTTCAGAATTGTGGATCTGGAATTGGTGGCGGAGACACTTACAAAAGCAAGCAAGTGCTCTTTTTGTGGAAGAAATTTGAATTTGGTGGATGACGGAAAGAGAGAAGCTTTGGTTTGCACATTGCATGCTTTATGTCAAAACTGTGATGGTGACACAGCATTCAAGACATCGAAGGCCAGTAATACTATTCACGAAGCCAATATGAGATTTGGTTATCGTCTAAGATGTATGGGGATTGGAAGAAATGGTGGAAACCTCTTATGCGGTATTATTAACATGCCTGGTCCTCCCCTAAAATTTACTGCAATGAACACTACTCTCCTTAATGCAGTTGCAGAAGTAATGGAAGAGAACACGAAAATGGCAGTACGGGGCTATTCAAGGAAATTTTGGTGGATGCGGAGGGGGCAAACTTACTGCATGGAGCTTCAATACTCATTAATGTCGACACCTGAAAAGTACGACACTTACAGGCGTTGTATAAATATTCTTCGGCATGTTCCTTGCACAAGAAATATAATGATGCACGTAAAGAAACAGAACGGGAAAATGCTCACAAAGCTGTTCGTATTAGGTATTACGTAGGCCCCAGTGGTGGGATGGATGCTGCTAGTATGAAACTCATTTTCCGTAGATCTTTGCGAAAGTATGGAGTAAGATACAAACAGTATTTACGAGATGGAAACTCTAGTGCTTTCAAGAATATAGCTAAAAGCCTGCCCTATGGAAAAGACAACACTATTGAAAAACTGGAGTGGTTAGGCCATATTCAGAAGCTGATGGGTGGACAACTCAGATTTGTTGCAGACAATAAACGCAAGCAATTAGAGGATGGGAAGACACTAGGAGGTAAAAATAGACTAACAAGGATAAGCATCGGCAGCTGGAAGACTATTACGGTGCTGCAATTAGAAATAACATCATAGATTTGGACAATGTGAGGAAGGCAGTATGGGCTATTTGGTTTCAATACTTGCCGACAGACACCTCAACATGGTCTCTTCCTTATGAGGTTACGATGGCCATTAAACCAACTTTTCGAGTACTGACTTCACCAGAACTGCTGGAAATATGCTTACATGGCAAAACGCAGAAACCAAATTAAAGTTTCAATGCTCTTATTTGGAAGTAAAGTCCAGAGACTGTATTTTTTCCACTTTGATAGTGTAGATTTCTGCTTTGGAAGCGGCAGCAGTGTTTAATTATGGGAATGTTGCAAGACTTCACATCCTCAGCAAGTTGGGCTTCACACCTGAAGCCTACACTGAGCAGATACTGCGGATCATGGATGAGCAACGAATGGTGAAGGTACACATTTCAGTACAGAATACACAAAGAATTGACAGGAAAAGGAGCAGAGGAGCTAAAATAGCTACAGCGGATTATGGGAAATAACTGGAGTATGTATATAAGCAATTTTAGCTAACGTATAATTTTAAAAAATTTAAAACATTTCATGCAAACATTAAAACGATTTTTCTGCAAATTAAGGTTTTCTCCAGGAACATGTATATGAGAAACTACTGGAAGGATTTCGAAGAAATCTGGCACACCTATTCTTTTACATTGAATCAATATTTAAATGGAACAAAATCTTAGTCTAGACACTATAAACAATTTTATGGTTGCTAATACATGGAAAATTTGTCCGTAAAAGTGTTCATATCCAAAATGTCACAGAAAAAACAGAAATAATGTATCAAAATTTTACTGCACTTGATTGTACGTCTATTAGTGTAGATTACTTTATCATAGAAAAATTTACCAAATTTGCCTCGAAATGACGAAAAAGTGTACCTTAAAATAATAACGTATCAAAAAATTCAAAATTCTCCCACAGCATTGAAATTTTAATTTTATTAACAATTATGTAAAAATTACTTACATTTATTATTTATTTCAGTTTCTTATTACTTGTTCAGTTACTTAAATTTCTGCAAAAATTATTTAAAATGTGTAACACTTCAGTGTGATTGATCAAAGAATGACAGAAATACGGAATTTCAAAGATATCAGTACAAGACACCACAGTCCCCCCTCAAGACCTATTCCTTACGTAGCACTCCTAGCCCCAAATTGTAACATTTTTGCTCCATATCAGTTACTTAATTGCTTTTCTTTATAGCTGTTGGGGCGAAAAAGCCACAAGACACTGCACTTGTGACAGACAGTTATTGAGTTTAACAGTTCCTGTTATTATTACGTTTTAGTGAATGGTACTGCTTATCTTCTTACAATTCTAGTTTTCCATTGTATATTGCATTATGTTTTTTACCTCTCTAGAAAAGTTTTTATTTATATTTAAGCGTAATCATGGATGATTTATGATCTAAGCAGGTTTTATTAAAATTGATTTCTACAATATTAGTTAATGGATTTACTTTTAAATTCAAGATGTATGTAATGTCTCAGTTACATACTGTCCAGGAGATTAAGTTATTAAGTAAATAACTCCTTTCATTTTTATTGTAAAAATAAATCATTCAGTTAAACTCCATTGACGGTCTGTAATTATTTTTGTTTATGTAAAAAGTCGTATCACTCTACTAAATGCATGAATTCCATTGCATTTACTACACGCTTTAATTTTTGGGACATACTTCAAAGGTTTGGATTCTAAAACACTGCCTTAGCGAAACCCAAAGGCATTTGATGGGACCAGGAGAAGAGATATTTTTCGTCTCACTGCACCAGATCCAACATCCTTTCTATGAAACTATCAATCAAGGTCCTTCATTTATGAACAGAGATGTTACTATGCTGAAACAATGTAGGGCCTTTTGAAGGATGTAGTTGCGGTTGAGGCAGAATGCTAATGCCAGAAAATTCTGCATACCAGCATGCACTCATGCTGTGGGCAACACGTACTCGAGACAGGGTAGCCATTGGCTATCTCGATTAATAATGACGAATCACATGCCAATTCAATGATGGGAAACACGAAAAACATTTACTTAGGAGCTGGGCTTTCCTGAATGACCTCAACGCCATGGAATACAGACGCCACCACACTAAACGTACACCTTTGTTCATTGCACGTCACAGAGCACAAACTCTGAGAAGCAAAGACGTTATGAACACTGCTCAATGCGAGACTGAATGCGGTGTGGTAGCGCTGCGGGCGCGTAATGTGGTAAAGGAAGTGTGTGGGGTGATTCAGCTGCCCATGGTGAAGTAGTTTTATGCAAACCGCAAAGTTGTATCTGGCCTGCAGAACACACGTGCGAGATTTGCGTATTCTCTCGCTCGCTCCGCTCGAACTATAAGTAAAAAGAGCATCAATCAGTCCTCGATACTCAACAATGGAGAAGCGCTATCTGTGCTCTTAGAATCGCAATTATTATTATCTTTTTCCCTTTGTACAGGAAGTATGAGCGTATTTTTTTGTTTCATTATCTTATCGATTCTGATGTTCTAGCTGACGGACGCTAATTGTTCACGGTCTGTAACTGATACAATTATCTATAGTAGTAATACAATTTTGTTGAACATATATGAAATTAATATTTGTAGTATGTGTTTTTGTCAGTAGTGTGTTCCTATCCCGAATATGATTTAGTACGTAAAAATTAAATATTGCCCTGGCCATTTTGTGCAGGCTCATTACTGTAGTGACGCCATTGTAGACAAAAATTATATAAGTTCTTTTAACAGTCATTTAAGGCTAAAAGTATTAAAAAGAATAATCTCAATAAACTGAAAATGGCGTCTTGTAATATTTTCTAATTCATATTAGGCCAGAGGTACAGTTTTTTATTGATAGTAATATTTATAAATGCATATGCTGCCGTTGCACATAGATAGCTACCCTGGAGTATCCAGCCTCACAGAAAAATTAATTAAGCGTTGTTGAAATGGATTATCGCTTAATGTTAAAGATTTTTAATCCATCGTTAGTAAGACGGATGTCTTCACGATGGGATACATATGATATTTCTGACGATAGCGCCCTGAGAAAAATTAGCCGTGGCTTTTAACAAACATAAAAGAGTAGTTTCTAAACAATTTCATACAATAGTAATAACGGCACAGTTATCGTCTTATGAGGAAGTTTTCAATTTAATTCATAAAAAAAATTACGCTATATACAAAAAATGAACAAGGCATTCGCAGGAAATTTAATGTAGTTAAATTTTGTACTGGTATACGTTTTCGCAAGAGGCCGTAGTTTTCGAGTTATTCAAGAGAAACATACAAAACCGACCTTCACGCGCAGCCCTACTCCCACACATAGCCCCACCAGTCTGGATTCCTAGTATCTTGTTTGTGGCATTCCCTCCTAGTTCTGCACAAAGATTAGCGATTGCACGAATTATTTTCTGCATTCGCCTTGTTTTGGACTTCATTTAGTGGCGTTATTACGCTGCCGGCTCAGTTTAGCATTTACAGAATGTAAAATTGACGTTTGTGTAAATATTATCTAACAATTTTCTGAATTTTATCAGCACAAAATACACAATAACATTACATCACTGTATTCGTCAGGCGTTCTGACTACGAAACTACTGTGTTTGTAAGGGTTTAAATTTGTATCGAATTATCAACGTAATTAGTTTTAACGTAACGTTTAATAAAGCCGTTTTTATTTCGTTACCCTCACAGGCACGTTTAAGTGAATAATGTTAACGAAACAGCCGACCATGCTGGTGTTGTATTATCCCAATCAACAGAGAACAAAACAGTTCGAATATCGGAAACAGTTTTGGTTGTCGGAAATTTTTGTACAAAAGTGGAAGGTAGTATCACGAACAACATACTAGAAATCCTGACTGATGATGGTTGAGTGTGAGGGTGGAGATGCGTTTGAAAATCACTTCCGTGACTTTTTCTTGAATATTTCAATAACCGTATCTCCAGAGAAAACGTAACCCAATAAAAATTTAATTACATTAAATTTCAAGTAGTAAGTTACAGTTCACTTTCTCTTACGCTTAAATATAAATCAAACGAGCGAGAGAATATGAAATACCCTGGTTTCTGAAGACCAGTTATAATACTGCAGGATGTACATAACGACGTCGGTAGGGGCAGAAACGATCGGGGAATCAGTCTAGCGACCATAGAGGCCACAAGTGTGAAAATCCACTGACATGTGCGAATTTGGCAAAGAGAAGATACTTATGGTTTGGCGTCTGGCAACTACACTCATGCTCATAAATTAAGGATAATGCTGATACATGGTGAAACAACGCTCTGGTGGGTGGTTTTCGGGTTTAAATCACCTCAGAGTATGACCATGCGTTTCATTTGACCTGCGGTTGTCGCACGGTGGTGCTGGCAGCAGTCCACATATGCAGAGGTGTGTTGGTGCATGTCAGAGTACGGTGCAGCGAGTAAGTGTGCAGACGTTTTCAGACGTGCTAATGGTAACTGTGTGTTGAAAATAGCTCAAAGAACACGTATGGATGACGTCATGAGGGGTAGAATACTTGGGCAACTGGAGGCTGGTCAAACACACCAGATAGTAGCACGGGCCCTCCGTGTGCCAAAAAGTGTGATCTCAAGTTTACGGCAACGATTCCAGCTAACAGAAAACGTGTCCAGGCGCTACAGTGAACAAGACCACAAGAAGACCGATATCTCACCATCAGTGCTGGCAGATGGCCACGGAGTACTGCAGGTAGCCTTGCTCGGGACCTTACCGCAGCCACTGGAGCAGTTGTCTCCAGACACACAGTCTACAGACGATTGAACAGACTTGGCTTACTCGCCCAGAGACCTGCATGGAGCATTCCACTGAACCCTGGGCACAGGAGAGCCCCTAAAGCATGGTTTCAAGAACACTGTACATGGTCATTGGAACAGTGGTCCTAGGTTATGTTCACGGGCGAGTCCAGGTATAGTCCGAACAGTGATACTCGCCGGGTTTTCATCTGGCGTGAACCAGGAGCCATGTAACAACCCCTTAATGTTCTTGAAAAGGAATGGTATTGCGGTCGTGATTTGATGGTGTGGGGTGGGATTACGATTGGTGCACACATACACCCCTGCATGTCTTTGACAGAGGAACTGTAACAGGTCAGGTGTATCGGGATGTCATTTTGCACCAGTAAGTCCGCCTTTTCCGGGTGCAGTGGGTCCCACATTACTCTTGATGGATGGTAACGCACGGCCCCACCGAGCTGCCATCGGGGAGTACCTTGAAACAGAAGATATCGGGCGAATGGAGTGACCTGCCCGTTCTCCAGACCTAAACTCCATCGAGCACTTCAGAGATGCTCTCGGTCGGCGAATCGCTGCACGTCTTCAAACCCCTAGGACACTTCAGTAGCTCCGACAGACACTGGTGCAAGAATGGGAGGCTATACCCCATTAGCTGCTCGACCACGTTGTGTGGCACCACATTCTGTAATTATCCTTAATTTATGAGCATGAGTGTAGTTTGTCGTAAATGGCGTAGCTAGTACGCCATACACACGCTACTGTCGTGAAGATCTGTGGTAAGTTGTTCAAGGATGGTGAAAACACGAGTATGAGACTAGTTGTTGGACAGTCCACGCCTCATCACTGAAAGTGGTGGTAGGAAACTCGCCCCCTCTGTGAAGCAGCATGTACGGGTACCTGCGGCATAGCTGACAAAAGAGTACCATACTGCTGCAAGCACAAGTGCTTCGGAGAACAGGATTCTGCGCACGTTGTTGAACATCGTAGCAGACGATACCTACGTGTTCCCATGCTGACACGACGAAATATCAGTAAGAGTTCAGTGAGCACAGCAGCCTCGAGATTGGACGGTGAATCAATGGAAACTGTTCGCCTGGACAGATGAATCCCGTCTCCTGTTACGCCAGGTCCATGATCGTGCCTGGATACACCGTTATCCAGGCGGATACCTGCTCGCAACTTCCACTGGGCCACAGACGCAGCCCAGTAGATCCAGTATTATGATATGAGTGACATCAAGCTGTGCCTACTTGGGACCTATATTAGTAGTGGAAGATACCACAACTATGCAAACGTTTATGTAACTCCAACATTGTGTTGGCATTAGGAACATCAGCTCAATATATTTGCAGTTTACAAATTAAGGTTTCCGTCAGATCTGGATATAACATTTTTATTAGTGATCAGTTTCGAACTTCTCGTCCATCCCCACATCGTTACCTATATTACAAGACTTAATGTTATTAAAGAAAATGAAATACAACATTGTCAAACATTTTGTGTGCACAGATTATAACAGTGCAATACACCGTTGATGATGAACCTACATTTAGAATGTTTAACTGTGCGTAATACATAAGTTCTTACATATGGCCAGTATAACAAATATTTATTGACTCTATTACAGTTGTCTTGATGCGTTAAATTTTCAATAGACTTCTTTAGTTGTTCAGACATAAAAATGCGACATGCACTTTCAGCTGTTTATTGCTTGTCCATAAGCTCTGCCTGTAATATATCGTAATTATGGAACTAAATACACAGATACTCTATTGATAAAGGTCTCCGAGATTATTGCACTGTTTTATAACTTACTGATACGTCATAAGCTAACTGATTTACTGAATCATGCATCATTTTAAAAAGGGGAAAATGTTGTATTTAAGTAATAATTCAAAAGCCAAGATCGCTTTTTTGATAACCGGTTTCAACACACTAAAGGTGCCATCATCGGATCTGAATGTAGATTAACGTTTATAAACCATTTGGATATAACACTACATGAGGCAGACCAGCTAATGTAAAATCATTGTCACAAAAAAACAGAAAACTACTGCTCTCATGGTCATTCTTTTCCATAAGATATGTAAAAACGCAGTCACAAGATAAAACCATATGTTACATGACCGCTGCTCGACTGACAACAAAATGGTTCAAATGGCTCTGAGCACTATGGGACTTAACATCTTAGGTCATCAGTCCCCTAGAACTTAGAACTACTTAAACCTAACTAGCCTAAGGACATCACACACATCCATGCCCGAGGCAGGATTCCAACCTGCGACCGTAGCAGTCCCGCGGTTCCGGACTGAAGCGCCTAGAACCGCTAGACCACCGCGGCCGGCTCGACTGACAACAGTCGGCATCACACTCACCTGTGTGATCTCCCCGCTATGCACTGTGTGTTCACTGCAATATTGTATTTAAGTTCGGACTGCTCACACATCTATTTTTTTGGCTGCTTAATCTTCTGTTTGTATATTTCTTATTCTTAAAGTATGTAAAGTAAGTCATAAAACAGGCCCATACCAAAACGGTATCTGTGTATTCAGTTGTTACATTATGATCTCTTACAGACGGAGCATATGGACACATACTCAATAAACAGCTGAAAGCACCTGTAAAATTTTTGTGTCGTAACAACAACAGAAGCCTGAATTATCATGCATCAACACAACCGTAATATTGTCAAGAAAGATTTGTTATACTGATGTGATGTAAGAACAAGTGTATTATGTAGAGTGAAACAATACAAACGCAGGTATTTCACAAAAGATTTATTGCATTGCTGTAACCTGGGCGCACAAAATTTTTGAAAATGTTGTTTTTCACGTTTTTTAATAAAACTGTATCTTGTAATATACGTACTGGTTTGAGAATTGACAGTAAGTTCTAAACCAGTCACTAATAAAATGTTGTAGCGGAACCACCGTTTAGGATAGGGAAAGTTAATTTTGTGCAATATTACATCCAGGTGCGGGCCGGATTGAAGTGAGTTATGCATACCAACAGTTGCGAAGTAGAATGCCACAGAGCCGTTAAATAGCTGCAAGAGTGTATGTAGTAGTTTTGTATATCGCAAATCACAGGCAGAAGGGGCCCACTGGCCAACCTAGCATGTTATGAGTACGTGACACAAAGTGACGCGTGTGGCAAAACAGAAGCACACAGCTTCATATAAATACGTGCAGGTTTCTAACGAGATTCGTTCTAGTGTGGCAGCTCTCCTGGATGGCGGGGCGTGTCTCACCACCGGCTACACGCAGCAGCAGATGGGGCGCCAGCATTCCAGTCCACAGCGGGTCGCTGGTTCGACCCTCTGACGTCGATGCGGGATCCGTAGCCAGCCAGCAGTGAGCCACTCCGTGGCTTGCTACTGCAGGCAGTCGTCCTGGCTTCTAGCACATGCCGGAGGCATCCCGAGGCGAGCGTCACAGATTCGGACTCCAGATTGTGGGCGCTTGTTTTTGCTGCGATCTTAGCCACGCCAGCGAGGAACATGCAACTGGCTGCCTGTGGCTCACACCGAGCGGGGCTGAGTTGGCAGAGACGCAGACGGTTGGGTCGACTGGCACAGGCCAAGAGAAATGGGGACACTGTAACTGGAAACAATAAGTCACTTGGAAAGCTCGGATGAGTCTTAATACAGTGCCTTCTACCTCTTCCCGCTACATTTGGTGTTGCTGTTACATTCGGTGGCAGAAGTTGCCACTACAGTATTATTTGCAACTTTGACAGAAACTTAACTGATAAATTATGTGGAAGTTATTGATGACCACCTGCATCCACACATGGGGGATGTCTTCCCCAATAGCGATCGCATCTTCAAGTAGGTAACTGTGTTACAAGCCAGAATTTTTGCTGCGGTGGTTTGGGGAGCCAGCTAGTGACCTCACGTTGATGGTTTTGGCACCTAACTCCCCTTACTCGAACACGATGGAGAACATCTAAGATACTGTCATGCGTCAGCTTCACGCCTACAAAAGAACCGGCCCACAACTTAACGGAAATTGAGTGACTTGGGGGCAAATATCTGGTGCCATGGAATTCCGAAAATCTTCGAAAACCTTATCAAGCCTATACCAAGCAGGATCACTGCTCTATTATTATCCAATGGTGGACCAACCTGCTATTGAGTAGACAGACAGTCATACTGTTTGACTCATCAGTGTAGGTTGCCATAAGAGACGATTTCGTGACTTTCTGAGTCGCTATAGATGCTGATACACTCAGACTGTAGGGCGCAAGTGCGTTTTAAACGTAAGAAAAATGGAGGAACAAAGTTTGTCAACCGGGCACTGTTGGAGGAGATAGGGTTATCGGTCTTGTTGGTAGTTGTTGCTGTGTTTTTCGGTTCCGAAAAATGGTTAGATGTAAGTCTTCCCACTACTCTCTCTTGTGCAAGGCTCTTCATCTCTGGTTAATAACTGAACACTACGATTTCCACTAGCCTTAGTCTTCCTCTTAAATTTTCACTCCTCGAACTTCCCTCCATTACCAAAAATAGTCATTAACACCTCAGGATGTGTCATGCAACCGAGCCTATCAATCGAACAACAGACCTAAGAATCTGTAGATCTTACGTTTTAAACGTTAGACATCAGAAATGAAACGTGTACAAATCCAGTGCTAAGGTATGAATCGATTAAAAATCGAGGTGTCGCTATTATATGAGTGCTATACTGATGTACTTGTTTCCCGAAGTCGTTCCGCTAGTGTGACGAGTCTGAGAACCTCGCCGCTGAGGTGGCTTCCTACTCGTCGCCTCGTTTCCTCTAGCTCAAGGATGCAGGAGGGTAAAGCAGTGACCTAGCTTGAAAGTTGAGCGCACGATTTTGCTGTTGTAGTGTAGCACTGGGAGGACGAAAATGTGCGACTGCCGGGATCAGATGGCCTCTAGCGAAACTTTTTCTTATGAGACCATGAATATGTAAGACTGAACTTAAGTAATGCAGATTACACAACTGAAAATTTGGTCCATAAACGGAAAAGTGATATGTGGAAAATTTTCGATGCTGTAGTCTACATTTCAGACGCAAAGGGTACAAAGGTCGTACACTGAACTGGTTGTATTCTAGTTTAATAAATTAATAGCAGTCTTCCAAGTTTTTCAAGTATGTACGTACCTATCTACCAACATACATAAATACACACATACTTATACAGGGTGTTGGTGATATTGGTGCAGATACTTCTAGTGATGACTGAGAACAGTGTATTGAACAAAATTACGTCGGTATTTACTTCATTTGCAGACTAATAATTATAGCTAATAGGAGTAGTACGAGGTGCATTCAAGTTCTAAGGCCTCCGATTTTTTTTTTCTAATTAACTACTCACCCGAAGTCGATGAAACTGGCGTTACTTCTCGACGTAATCGCCCTGCAGACGTACACATTTTTCACAACGCTGACGCCATGATTCCATGGCAGCGGCGAAGGCTTCTTTAGGAGTCTGTTTTGACCACTGGAAAATCGCTGAGGCAATAGCAGCACGGCTGGTGAATGTGTGGCCACGGAGAGTGTCTTTCATTGTTGGAAAAAGCCAAAAGTCACTAGGAGCCAGGTCAGGTGAGTAGGGAGCATGAGGAATCACTTCAAAGTTGTTATCACGAAGAAACTGTTGCGTAACGTTAGCTCGATGTGCGGGTGCGTTGTCTTGGTGAAACAGCACACGCACAGCCCTTTGCGGACGTTTTTGTTGCAGTGCAGGAAGGAATTTGTTCTTCAAAACATTTTCGTAGGATGCACCTCTTACCGTAGTGCCCTTTGGAACGCAATGGGTAAGGATTACGCCCTCGCTGTCCCAGAACATGGACACCATCATTTTTTCAGCACTGGCGGTTACCCGAAATTATTTTGGTGGCGGTGAATCTGTGTGCTTCCATTGAGCTGACTGGCGCTTTGTTTCTGGACTGAAAAATGGCATCCACGTCTTATCCATTGTCACAACCGACGAAAAGAAAGTCCCATTGATGCCGTCGTTGCACGTCAACATTGCTTGGCAACATGCCACATGGACAGCCATGTGGTCGTCCATCAGCATTCGTGGCACTCACCTGGATGACACTTTTCGCATTTTCAGGTCGTCATGCAGGATTGTGTGCACAGAACCCACAGAAATGCCAACTCTGGAGGCGATCTGTTCAAAAGTCATTCGGCGATCCTCCAAAACAATTCTCTCCACTTTCTCGATCATGTCGTAAGACCGGCTTGTGCGGGCCCGAGGTTGTTTCGGTTTGTTGTCACACGATGTTCTGCCTTCATTAAACTGTCGCAACCACGAACGCACTTTCGACACATCCACATTTCTCCTTCAACTGTCGATGAATTTCAACTGGTTTCACTCCACGAAAATTCAGAAAAAGAATGATTGCACGCTGTTCAAGTAAGGAAAACGTCGCCATTTTAAGTATTTAAAACAGTTCTCATTCTTGTCGCTGGCGGTAAAATTCCATCTGCTGTACGGTGCTGCCATCTCTGGGACGTATTGACAATGAACACGGCCTCATTTTAAAACAATGCGCATGTTTCTATCTCTTTCCAGTCTGGAGAAAAAAAATCGGAGGCCTTGGAACTTGAATGCACCTCGTATGTTTTCGGGTTGGTGAGGGCAAGCAGGTCGGGTACTGAGGTGTGGATGCCTGGAGGCAAAGTGATTGCCTATACAGATAGGCGTATTGCATTTCGCAGTGCAGTTACGACCGTGCACAGAACTTCCTGTACGAAATTACGTGATGTGTTTGTGGAGAGAATGTTAGACGCAGAGAGAAAACAACTTCAGCACTGAAGTTGGTACGTATTAAGGTACCAACGATCACAATATCTGTGCCTATGCCCATAACACCATTTGTATATTCGTGTGCTTACATACATACATATATGTTGCTACATGCAGTGACGGGAGGAGGGAGGGTGAGGGGAAGAATGGCAACGGCAAAAGATAATTAATGTAATGACATTTCTGCAATACATATGTCTAAGTAACACACTTAAGTGGTTAACATTGCAGGAACACTAGATAACGGAAGAGTGCAACGAGCCATTGCAAATATGAAATGCTGATACATTAATAACCAGTGTAACCGCCAGACTGTTGAACGCAAGCGTGCAAACGTACATGTATTGTGTTGTACAGGTGCTGAAATGTCAGTTTGTGGCATGGAGTCCCATGCCTGCTGCACTTGGTCAGTGAATGTAGGAACGATTAATGGTGCTTGAGGATGATACTGGAGTGGTCGTCCATGATGTCCCATACATGCTCGACTGGAGACCTGGTCAGGTCGAATCACCAGATTGACGTACAAATTTGCAGTCACCGAGTGTGGAATAACTGCCTCACGGAATCGCATACCCCAGACCATAAGTCCAGGTGTAGTGAGTCGAGCACACAGACAGATTGGGTGCTGATCCTCAAGTGGCCTGCTTCTGACCAATACGCGGCCATCATTGGCACAGAGGTTGAAGCAGCTTTCATCAAAAGCACACCAGACCTCCACCCTGCCCTTCAATGCTCTCTCTCTTAACGGCACTGAAGGCGAAAAAGGCTGTGGTTTGGGGTGAGTGTAGTGCACGCTATAGGACGTCTGGCACGGAGCCGTCCTTGAAGTAACCGATTTGTAACTGTTCGTTGTGGCACTGTAGTGCCAACTGATGCTAAGATTGCTACTTCAGTCGCAGTACGATGCGCCACAGCCATATGTCGAACACGATGGCGTTTCCTCTCAGTAGTGCCACGTGGCCATCTGCAGCCTGGTCTTCTGGCGACCGCTCATTCTCGTTACCAGCGCTGCCACCAATCACGTAGAGTAGCTACATTCTTGCCAAGTCTCTCTACAGCATCACTGAAGGGAAACCCAGCTTCTTGTGACCCTATTACATGGCCTCGTTCAAACTTAGGGAGGTGTCGATAGTGGCGTCTTTATCGTCCTAAAGGCATTCTTGACTGACATCAAGTCACTCCGTCAAATCTCAAAGCTAACTAACGCTCACGACCGTTATAAGATGTATTTAAAGAAACCTATGTGACTGGCGCAAAATTTGAGTTGACAGCATCTTTCACATATAGAATCATGCTTGCTAACTTTCATTTAAAAAAAAAATGGTTCAAATGGCTCTGAGTACTATGGGACTTAACATCTATGGTCATCAGTCCCCTAGAACTTAGAACTACTTAAACCTAACTAACCTAAGGACATCACACGACACCAAGCCATCACGAGGCAGAGAAAATCCCTGACCCCGCCGGGAATCGAACCCGGGAACCCGTGCGCGAACTTTCATTTACTCACAAACTTCTTCTTCGTGTTGTGATTCCTTTTCCTCTGTTTACATACCTACATTCAACATACATAAATACACATACATTTATACATAGCACTTAGGTACTTCGCGAGTTCGTGTATTCGCTCTCCTCCCAACGCTTGTATAGTCCAGAAACGAGGCGGAGACTCCAGAGTCTCCGACCGTACGGAGACGCTGAGTTCGGAGACGTCTTAGGCCCCATTGACTTTAAAGCGAGTATACAGACCTCATTTTCGATCTGTAATAGGCGATATGTCAAATTCTGAAGGTGGCAGAGGTAAAATACAGGGAGCTAAAGGCTATTTGCAATTTGTACAGAAACCAGATGGTAGTCGTAAGAGTCGAGGGGCATGAAAGGGAAGCAATGGTTGGGAAGGGAGTGAGGCAGGGTTGTAGCCTATCTCCGATGTTATTCAATCTGTATATTGAGCAAGCAGTAAAGGAAACAAAAGAAAAATTCGGAGAGGTATTAAAACCCATGGAGAAGAAATAAAAACACTGAGGTTCGCCGATGACATTGAAATTCTGTCAGAGACAGGAAAGGACTTGGAAGAATAGTTGAACGCAATGGACAGTGTCTTGAAAGGAGGATATAAGATGAACATCAACAAAAGTAAAACGAGGATAATGGAATGTAGTCGAATTATGTCGGGTGATGCAGAGGGAATTAGATTAGGAAATGATACACTTAAAGTAGTAAAGGAGTTTTGTTATTTGGGGAGTAAAATAACTGACGATGGTCAAAGTAGAGAGGATATAAAATGTAGACTGGAAATGGCAAGGAAAGCATTTCTGAAGAAGAGAAATTTGTTAACATCGAGTACAGATTGTCGAGTGTCAGAAAGTCGCTCCTAGAAGTACTTGTATGGAGTGTAGTCATGTGTGGAAGTGAAAAATGGACGATAAATAGTTTGGACAAGAACAGAATAGAAGCTTTCGAAGTGTGGTGCTACAGAAGAATGCTGAAGATTAGATGCGTAGATCACATAACTAATGAGGGGGTACTGAATAGAATTGTGGAGGAGTATGTGGCACAAGTTGACTAGAAGAAAGGATCGGTTCGTAGGACATGTTCCGAGGCATCAAGGGATCACCAATTTAGAATTGGAGGGCAGCGTGGAGGGTAAAAATGGTAGAGGGAGACCAAGAGATGAATACACTAAGCAGATTCAGAAGGACGTAGGTTGCAGTAGGTACTGGGAGATGAAGAAGCTTGCACAGGATCGAGCAGCATGGAGAGCTGCATCAAACCAGTCTCTGAACTGAAGACCACAACGACAACAACGATGATGATCAGCGAAAACCTGTGTCAGAAGTACACTCACACCAAGATACTGGCCTGGGAATTCGTTTCGCATCTACAACACGGGGAAGTCTGATAATACAACAGTGCACATGTTGTAAATTAGCGACAAATAGGACAGCCCACGTCCTGAGACGCGTACGGAGGCCGCGAGGCGTAGCAGCTGCGGTGGCTCAGGGCGTGGCCAGAGGTCTGGAGTCTGGAGTAGGCCGCGTACTGGGGACTGGGGATTGGGGACTGAAGAGTCTGCAGTGTGGGCACGCGGCCAGCAGCACTTGGGCGGTCGCCAGGCGCCTCACTCATATCGGCCTGGCGCAGTTGGCGAGCCCCGTCAAGACACGCACACATCGATCTCCCTCCCAGCACTAGCAGCCTCCAGAAATCTGTGCCGCCAAACGCAAGGAACTCGGCGACACTGATCTTGTACAGGCCGTGTTGCAGTCGCGGAGCCGTAGCAGGTTCTTGTAGGTGGAGAGGGGGAGGAGGGAGGGGGGAGAAGGCGTGCACACAGTTTGTGACTGTTCCACATCCACTTCCCCTCCACCCAACCCACCCAAAAGAACTTGGCATCAGCCTCACATTTCAAGTGTCACAATGCTCTACGTCACCAATAACTACAATAGCAATAAAATACGAGCGTTATCATGCAGATTGAGCACTCCAGTTGCCAAATCTTCATATCTGGAAACGCAGCCCGGTGACGTCGTTGACAACCGCCGATACGTCGACGGGAGCACACGCTCCCATATTTTAGCCGGCCGGGGTGGCCAAGCGGTTAAGGGCGCTACAGTCTGGAACCGCGCGACCGCTACGGTCGCAGGTTCGAAACCTGCCTCGGGCATGGATGTGTGTGATGTCCTTAGGTTATATATATATATATAACCACCATCACAAACCAAAGATGATTGACGTCAGAAGTTATCGATGTCGAAATTTATAATCAACGGGTGGAGTACATTAACTCTGTTCCTCTGTTTTTTGACAAGGGCGAGAGCAATATCCGACGCAGAATCCAAACGAAAATCGCCATTTCTATTTGTACGGTTACTTGTTACTTTAATATGCACTGTTTCCTTAATAACATTATCCCCCTAACTGGAAGAACTGGAAGTGTATGCAAGAATCTCCGTCTTGTTAAATTCCACAAGATGTCCTGTGCCAAGACAATGATGAGCAATCACGGATTTGCTCGACTGTTGTAAGCGTTTTTGACGCTTAATGCTCGTGTCCACTGAACTGATAGTCTGATCAGAATATGACATGCCATAACTGCAAGAAACGCAAGCCAAGATGATCGCTTACGGAAGCTGAAACGTCCCTGATCTTAGATAGTGGAAATAAAAACATTTCGCATCATGTTTCCGCGAAATACAACCAATGCAGTTATAAATGCTCCCTGCTTAAGGTAAAAAGTCCGTAGACTTCGGTGCCACGTCTGTATTATTAACACTTATCCAGTGCACAGCTTGTCGATAGCGCAACGCACATTTGATTTGTCTTCCACTATAACCATTCTGACGAAAGGTGACCTCGAGATGGGCTAACTCAGCTGACAAACTCTCAGGGTCCTAGACGACATGGGTCCTGTGAACCAAGATACGAAGTACCTATTCACGATGAGCCGGTTGGTAAGAAGTATAAGCCTTCAGGTATAAGTCTGTATGAGTAGGCTTCCTAAAAACGTCATGTTCCAAGTAGATAAATAACCTTACAAATAGAGATGGTACTTTTAGTTTAATTTTTGCAAGTAATTCTGCTCTCTCCCTTGTCAAAAACAGAGGGACAAAGTTAATGCTACCTCACGTCCTGATAATTAATTTCACCACTGATAACTTCTGACGTCGGTCATCTTTGGTTGTGTGATGGTACTAGTGTTTGTATTGCGTGTTTCGTGTGTGTGTGTGTGTGTGTGTGTGTGTGTGTGTGTGTGTGTGTGTGTAGCGTTATCTTTCCGGCATTTTTCTGCAAACTGACGTTTTGAAGTCCATTGTACGGTACCTTCTCGCTGTAGTTTTGCCTTGAAAATGGCAGTATGTGTTCCTGTCAAAATATCGGCGGGTGTCGACGATGTCAGCCGGCTGCATTCCCGTAAGTTATTTGAACATTGTTTACGCATGGAGAAACCCAGATCTCAAGGCGTCATACCTTCATTGGCCACAAAGCATTTCGCAGATATTCCGACTAGTATCTCCCTGTTACAGTGGTTCCCCGGGGCACTCCGTCTGTTGCTAACACTACATTCCTGTGATTGGCCGTAATGATTATCCACTTGACCTCGAAATCTTGCTGACGGTATTTGTTCGACCGAGGAGTGTCAGGATTTTTCCAAAGGAGGACTGAGATACCGGTGATGGCTCAATAGCTGGAATCCATGTTCCAGCTGTAGCAACAATCCTGTTTAAAAATTGATCTTCCTGTGTCTCGTCCGCAGCAAGTGGTCTAACAGAAGGGGCACGGTAGCTCAGCATGTTTGGCCACGGGACTGGCCAAACTATGTAATTAAAAAAAAAAATCAAATAAATAAAAAAAGACGTGAGGGGGGAGGCCATTGGTCACTGATTTATTTCAAACCTTTTAAACTTTTAATAGTCCATTAGGTTGTATAAGTAAGGCATACTACTTAGGCGATTTCGGAAAATCGAAATAGAAGTTTTGCTCGTCATTTACTTACCAGTGTGTTGCGACAGTGAACATGAGCTGGAGGCGGTCATATGGTTAGCGTTGAATCTCCGTAATCAGTGAATCGTTGGATCAAGTTAAGCCTTTTTTTTTCTTTTTGTAATTCATATTTTTTTCATATTATTTTACACATATCACATTTAAATGATAATACGATGAAAGATACGTGCATTTGCATTAATTTTTGATTAGTTTCCACTTTTATTTGGCTGTTTACTAATTTTAATTTGATAACAAATTTTAGGCTATTTTTATTTCTATGGAAAAGATACAAGCATCATCAAGAGCCTTTACACTTGTTCAGATCTGATTGATAACTAACGAGAAATTGTTTCTCCTGAAGATGATTATAAAATACCATTTTCTGCACCGATATTAATGAAAATATTGCGTTAACCATGGTTTGCATCCAGACTCTGGGAAAGAGGAGTAATTTCTCAAAATGTCAATGAGCTTTCTTCTTCCTTAGAGATTCTGAAAACTCCTTGTACCTGCGAGAAAAATGCATTCATTCGGTGAGGTACTTGCCGCTTTACACTATTTTTTCTGTGTCTGTATGAAAAAAATCATCCTACAACTTGTAATGTCGAAAGCACATTGGACGGTTAATCATACGTTATCCTCATATTCTGGCAAACTGTAACTCATTGTATAATTGAATAAAGTCATTTACACCTGTATTTATCGATGTTTCAGTTGGGCTTTCAAAGCCTTTCCCTCGAACGTGAAACCTTTGTCTGTAGCGTTCAGACACTAAACGGTTCTCGGTGCTTTATCCGATTGCAGGTATAAAGGATTTCTTAAATCACTACAGGCATACATTTTCATGAAAACCATATGCACTCGGTCGTTTACTTGTTGTTAATTATAAATATAATATTTGTTGTGGCAGTAAAAATTTAAAGATAGCTAAATAAGATTAAAAATTCCATAAAAGTTCATGCAAATGTACGTGGGTTTTCATCATATTACCTTTCAAATGTAATATGTATGAAATGTTATGATTAATATTGAAAAACTGTAGGTAAAGAAAATGACAAGGACTCTGGTTGGCTCTGAGCACTATGGGACTTAACAGCTGTGGTCATCAGTCCCCTAGAACTTAGAACTACTTAAACCTAACTAACCTACGGACATCACACACATCCATGCCCGAGGAAGGATTCGAACCTGCGACCGTAGCAGTCGCACGGTTCCGGACTGCGCGCCTAGAACCGCGAGACCACCGCGGCCGGCGACAAGGACTCTGTTCAGCGATCTACCGATACCGAGTTTGATAATTAACTACTCTCCCGATTTTCTCGAAATCGCCTCGCTAATATGCTTTATTTCCTGCACTTGACGTTATCCTCATGGACAACCAGGAGTGTACAATGTCTGAAGTCAAGCCATGATCCGAAAGTCACGCTCTCCACTTGTGAGTGGAGTTTTCATCGATTGAAGCTGAGAGACGTCATTTGACATCCGTTGAGAATCACTGACGAAAACCGACAAAGAAACAGATCAAAAGAAAGAAACAAACAAACGTGCTTAACGACACCGTCTCTCGGTTGCTGGGTTCCTGGTTCTTTTTGCAGTCAGGGCGGAGAGTTTCTTCGCTCTGGGACTAGGTGTCAACGAAGCGTCAAATATGAAGACTTGGTACGACTTTCTCGCGATTTGCTTTTTAGTTTTTATTCCATAAGGAGGAACCCAGTTTGAAGCCACTATTATTTTCCGTAGTGTATCGGTTATGACACAGGACACTGAAGAGACGGACATGTTTTCTTCGTTAACAATTTATTCGACTGTTTTTCGTCGATATTCTCGGAAAATATCAATAATAACAGCGGAAGTGTAGTGTATTGCAGTTACTGGTCGCTTTGTGTTGTCTTCGGTTCTCGTCCGATCTTCGCAACAACGGAACACCCACCATCAGAATGTGCTTCAGTCAAATACACTGCACTCGGAGACTTCAACTACGGCGTGGTAATTTCCCCAAAAACATTCGGTTTTGATATAAGACCACGAGTGACTACGTGAGTTTCGGCCTGTGGTAATTTCTCCTTGCACTTGAAACAGAATGTTTCACTCAAAACGGAAATTATCACGATAACAGAATGACGTCGTGATAGCTGAAAGTCTGGCGCACAACTTTCACTTCGCGCGCGGGAATCGTTCCACTGTTATGGTGGCGCAAGAGCTCTGTTCATAAGTTGATAAGCATGTTAAAAAGTATGAATATAACAACAATGACTTATTTAATCAGACCTTTCTACATGAATTTGACATAACATCCAAAAATTTACTCTTTAGAGAAATACAGCATCTGAAAAACCGTAAGTAAAAATTACGCGAATTGTTGAAATTGATTTAAGACTTCTAGTATCAACAAATTCTTGCTATTCTGACAATTTAAATAACTGACATGACGTAAAATCGAAATAATTACTCACCATTATAATCCGTGCGGCCTAACGCACTGGTTCCCGAAAGGGAAGGCCTGCCGGTCCCCTGCACGAATCCGCCAGGCGGATTAGTGTCGAGGTCCGGTGTGCCGTGCAGCCTCTGGACGGTTACCCGCCAAGGTAGCCGAAATTACTAATGCGCTGCTTCCTGGACTCGGGTAGGCGCACAGGGCCTGGATCGAATCCGCTCGGCGGAATTAACGACGGGGGCTGGTGTGCCAGCCAGCCTGGATGTGGTTTTTAGGCGGTTTTCCACATCGCATTAGGTGAATACCGGTCTGGTCCCCACGTCCCGCCTCAGTTACACGACTCACAGACATTTCAGACCGTTCACACTATTTCATGGCTTACACTAGACGCAGACAGCAGTGGTATATTACTTACGTCACGGGGGATTCGGGGTGGCGTCAGGAAGGGCATCCGGCCACCCTCTGCAGCTAACACTGCCAAATCTGTAATAACAAGGCTGACGCCGCGTTGAAGCGGGACAAAGGCCAAGGAAAGAAAGATTAGTATTTCACTTACAACCAATATACCGCTCTCAAAGCAGTTTGATGCAACACTTTAAAATACTCGAGAAAATCGACTTTGAAGTTTTCCGACCTCATTTAATATGCTAAAGTGTTGGTCATTCAACAAGCAGTGTGCCTCTATCTGAGTTTGTCTCGGCGTCTTCGGTTCTAATTCTGGCGCAATACAGTTTTTAAACAAAGGTACGAATTCTGTGAGCTTTTAAGGGACACAAAAAAAATAAAAAAGACAGAAAAATTTATTTATAATTTTCTAACTATATACTCTTCATTAACGATGTTTTACAAGAGGTGCGTAATTAAGAATTTTTGTTTCCAATGAAAACTGGATTTTTTTGTCCAATATAGAATTTGAAACAGGAAGTCATTCGTTTTTCATAAAACTTATAGTTACACATGTTAATTAGCACGTATTTGATAAATGTTATGTTTAAGTGACATAGATATTTGTACTGAACGCAAATAACAAAAAAAAGGTCGGAACTAGACTCGATGTAGCTGTTACTACCATGTATTCTAAGCTTCACGGAATGCTCGTAGAACATGCATGTGTGATTACGAATTTTGATTTCATCTGGAAGCGAAGCCAGGACCCACACATAGCGTGCTAGCATTTTACTACAGAGCCACACTGCTCGTGCAGAAACAGAAATCTTATTTTGGGTTGTAAAACGTGGCTCGAAAACTTCAAGGAAATTTACTTGAGAATTTTCTAGAGCTACATCGAACTGCTTTGGGAGAGGTATATTTGAGTTTCAAACTTCATGCACCACAAATATATGAGAAAACAACAATAAAATCCGATAATCGTGCTGTTTCCTTGTGAGCACTGAGACAGAGAACACAGCTCTGCAGGCTACAGCTGTGTCAGTGAGTAAGCGGTAGGAACGCTGGTGCTTTCGGTCGTTTCCGTCTACGTTTTGGCAGTCAGGCGTTGCGTTATTTTTTGTTTTTGTTAGTGAAGGGTCTGTCCCTTTAGTTCGTCCCTTCCTAAACTTCCTGTGGGTTGCCAATTCTATGTGTGGAATCACTAACGATGCTAGATTTGTTGCTGAGGGCAGGTACGCCATTGCCTGGTAGCAGTGTCATCGATCGGGTAGCAAGCCTATCCATTTGGCAAGCGAGGTCCTCTAACAAGCAACTGAGAAGTGAAAGCTAGGATACGATCTTGCGTCTGCTGTTCACTAGGCATAAGTGCTAACCACTCAGCCGTCCTATCAAACTGTCTTTGCATATCTGTACCGGAGTACGCTAGCACACCTCTGCCCTCAATCCCAATTCCAATTGGCCGGCCGAAGTGGCCGTGCGGTTAAAGGCGCTGCAGTCTGGAACCGAACCGCAAGACCGCTACGGTCGCAGGTTCGAATCCTGCCTTGGGCATGGATGTTTGTGATGTCCTTAGGTTAGTTAGATTTAACTAGTTCTTAGTTCTAGGGGACTAATGACCTCAGCAGTTGATTCCCATAGTGCTCAGAGCCATTTGAACCATTTTGAACCTAATTCCAATTTACGTCTCAGTCCACTTGGTATTCCCCCTAAACCAAATAGTTTGAGTCGTGAATGGGAATATGGATTGAGGAGAGATGTGTGATAGGATAGCCTATGCAGCTGTGCAAAGCCATTGTGCCAGGATGGCATAGTGGTCAGCGGAGCTCTCTAGTGGGCAGCAGACCAAATTTCGAATCCTGACATGGGTACAAATTTTCATTCGTAGCATCAGACTGCATATATACATCGTAGATGACTGAGAGCAGAAAAGGTCTCTGTAACCATATAATTTCAGTGCAGCCACAAAGAATCTTTCGTTAAATATGGCATCGAACTCTCCAGCGCTCTTTGCCATGCTCTCAGTCTTAAAGCTTTTATCCTCCAAAGTAATTATAAAAATTAAGAAAATGGTATTGTAAACATGTGAATGCACTTGCAAAATGTTAATTGAGTGGGGATCATGAAACTCATCAGCCTCCTTCTTCCCTCTGATTTCACCTGGTATCAGAATTATATAAATGAATGGTGACTGTAAACTTTTATCTTTGAGGTAGATAAGGAATGGTCGTGAATGACGGCTTCAATCTGTATCGCGTGTCTGTTAACTGAAAAGAAAGCAGATCTCGTGGAGGGCGAAGTCGCGTTTCCTGGGGGAATTCTACAGCTACTGTACAGGATGACAATTTTCCATCTAGCAGTACAGTACAGCGTATGATGATTAATTAGATTCAGCTCGTGTGTACTTCTGTACAGGATGGGTGGTTGGGATGGCGGTGGGAACTGTCGAATGAATAGGCTACTATTTAGACTAAAGACATTTATTGGCGAAAGCATGTTAAAAAGGGGTCACATAGCCAGGCCTAGGGAGGCGAGGGTGAGCCAGAGCATAGAGATTGGCAAAACATAGTTCGCGAAGCTAACGAAAGTTGGCATCTGCCAATCGGGCCAGTCCGAGCGTCATGCTGGCTGCGAATACTAAGTCCCCGGCGCCGCAGCACCGGGAGAAGCAAGAGATGTAGACTGCTACAGGGCAAGAGAGCGGACCCGGCGATGGGCTGCCGGGTATATTCGACGCACCATGGAGCTTCTTACGCCCTGATTGGTCGGGATCGAGAAAACCGTGCGGGCAGCACGGAATTTTCCAGAGCGCATAGCGTACCCTCGTCAGCACATTAGGGCAGCGCGTAATCAAGGTGCCCTTCCTTGGCGCTGACTTCCTGTTAATAGACTGTTGGACGAAAGAATTTACAGGCAGCCGACTCTGCCGGCCGAGGCTTGGTCGTAACAAGAAAAATGAAATTTGAAAGCTCATATGATAAAGTAAAATCCCGTACTGTCTGGCTCATCCTTTACACTTCTTCCGTTTGTTGTGTTAGTTACTGACCAGTAACCATCCTACCCTTGACTCTTTATAGAATCGAACTACCATGTATAGTAGGCATCCCATTGTTTATGACATCATATCTCCCATAGTAAGTGTTGTACAGTGACAAAATTTTTCAGGTACATTTAGTGGTCACTGTCTGAAACACGTCTCACAAATAGACTCAGTATTAAAAAAGTAATAAATGCAAAAATCATGCCTTACATTGAAGTTTTACTGCATGAACAGTGAAAATATAATAAGCGATAAACTTTTTTCTTGTCATTGTTCTGTGAGCGGTGGCAGCGAGGGAAGGTTCCAAAAGGTTTGAAATTACGTGTAAAGTTTGTTGGTAGCCGTAATATCGATTCTGAATTCGCTACAGCTTTAAACGCTTCCTCAGCTTCTCTGTGTGTGAAACTGAGGAGCAAACACTTGAATCCAGACTCTCTCTACCCAAGTACGCCACAAGAGGTACATACAAGTAGTTTCACAAATTTATAGTGGCCATTACGTAGCACACCAATTCAATCAGTGGCGTCTCAGTGTAGAGTCACACTCACGGAGTGTTTACAAAATGCATGGAACTAATGCGAAATACATATTTAGTAACTAATCTAACAAACGGAAGAAATACACTCCAACAGAATCTACGTCAATCATCGAAATCTGCGTTGCACTGGTAGTCGTAAAACTATTCTTAAGGTGGGTTTCTGGCTGTACGAGTCACCGTGCGCACTAGGAGCTTGCGGCCGTTGCACGAATAGGCAAGAGCGCTTGCCTTTTAATTAGAACTTTCAAAAATGGTTCAAATGGCTCTGAGAACTATGGGACTTAACATCGATGGTCATCAGTCCCCTACAACTTAGAACTACTTAAACCTAACTAACCTAAGGACAGCACACAACACCCAGCCATCACGAGGCAGAGAAAATCCCTGACCCCGCCGGGAATCGAACCCGGGAACAGAACTTTCACTGAGTGGTGTAACGAAAAGCACATAGAATTTCAGCAGTATTATCGTCCATTTCCGGTTTTCTGTCTGGTTAATTCTACGGCTTATAAGCACAGAGTGAGACAAAATAGCTGTCTAAAGTTCCTAATAAGGCCAACTTGTAAACAACAAAGGCGAACCTGAACAAAATAAAAAGCCTTCGTTCGTGCTTATGATGAATACATGTTACAGAAGGGCCGCCCGGAGTGGCCGCGCGGTTAGAGGCGTCATGTCACTGACTGTGCTGCCCCCCCCCCCCCCCCCCCCCCCCGTCGGTCGGAGGCTCGAGTCCTCCCTCGGGCATGGGGTTCTTAGCATACGTTAGTTTAAGTAATGTGTAAGCCTAGGGACCGATGACCTCCGCAGTTTGGTCCCTTAAGAACTACCACACATTTGAACATTTGTTACAGAAGAGGAGTGATTCTGGGATTCTTGATGCGGCGAAGCCAACGTGGTTCCTTTAGAGCCGCTTTGGCTGGTAAATAGTTTGCGTCGATGAGAGCAAAGAACAGAACACTGAAATCTCTAGCTGAAACGCTCATCTAGATGGAATCGGAGACCCAACATCTAATGTCCAGCATTTTTGCATTAACCACCAGCCAGTCCTTGTGTGTTGCAGATCCACGTATTGCACAAGCTGCTCCCCTCTATGCGTCACAAATTTCAACAGCCAACTCATCCAGCTTAGCCAACTAATGGAATTCATCAAAGCAAAAATAAAACGTCCAGACGTTTCAAACTCTTACCAGTGCTTCAGTCTGCGAGCTCTCCAAGCAAAGGAAAGATATGCTTTCGTAATATAAACCGAAAGATTTTAGAATCATGTTGATTTGATGATTGTTACTTTTTAAAAGGTACTTTCTAGTGTTTAGAATCCATCATTGTAATTACACGTTTTGCCAGACACATAAAATACACATGCTTTCATGTTTATTGCCCGTGTGGTTTGTTCCTCAAAGTAAGCCTTGTGAGTACAAGATGTTAGGAGGTCCTCAGCCTGCCTTTAGATGGCTCGTTTACGTTGCAGCCTCGCTGATGCGCGATACACTGGCTGCCACTGATAAACAAACCCACACAGGGGCATTTAACTTGGAAGTGCAACTGGATTACAGGAGCTGTGTGCATGCTTCTCTGAAGGAATGAATGGATTCACTCGAGTGCACATGTTGGGAAAGAGACATGCCGCAACATGCATGACTCTACTAGTGTTAGGAGCACACATACGTGCACGGCATCTGGGCGCATGGTGCCCAGGCACAAATGGACCTTTAGTCATGCTTTATGGCAATCCTAGTGTTGTTCCGGGAGAGGACACTTCCGCCACAACAAGCACTGCTCGCTCTTCAGTTCATACAAGGTACACTGCACCGATTTGTTAGGCGAACTGCATAAGAATCGTGATAAGTTTGTTAAACATCCTATAATTACCCCTTGTTACATAGTTGGATAGAGAGGGTGGTGCCTGTTACCTCTTCATTTTGCAGGCATACTATATGAGGCGAGGTGTTCTGTAGGCAATGTGTGTGTTCGTAAACTGCTTACGTTTCATAACATGGTTCAAATGGCTCTGAGCACTATGCGACTTAACTTCTGAGGCCATCAGTCCCCTAGAACATAGAACTACTTAAACCTAACTAACCTAGGACATCACACACATCCATGCCCGAGGCAGGATTCGAACCTAAGACCGTAGCAGTCGCGCAGTTCCAGACTGTAGCGCCTAGAACCGCTCGGCCACTTCGGCCGGCCGTTTCATAATAACTACGTGCCTACGACATCTGTGAGGTGGCTGTGATGCAATTTACAACTGCTTACTGTTGGAGACGCATCACAGTACAGTACTGGTACAAGGTAAGAAGATATTGTGTGGCTGAACGCTAGTGGGAACCCGACTCTGGGTGCGCTGTGGCAGGTCCGACTAGGTGATTCATTGGCGAGTTCAGGTACAAATACGAGCAGCGTTGCCGGAAATGTGTAAATTCCAAAGCTGGGAATTTGAACGGCTGTTGCCCTCATGGCCTTTGTGCATGAGATGCATAAAAAATAGCGAAGTGTCAGACAAGCTGAAAGATCGCTTCCTGAATGATACTTTCACTCTGCAGTGTAGTGTGCACTGATATGAAATTTCCTGGTAGATTAAAACTGATGAACGTCATGTCTGTGATGTCGCAAGCTGTACACTTTCCGATTAAAATATCCTCTTGTCGGTTTATGTCAAGCAACACAATGCCCTTCATAGATGTTACTCAGGGAAGTATTGTGCCCTTCACTGACAAAATCCGACACGCTTATGTGTGTTTTACAGCAACACAGCAGTTGACAACATAAGCTGCGAACGTCTCGTGTGCTATCGAAGCATGTGCTGTGGCTGCCGTCCGGGTACTGAGACGATGCCGGGTATTGTATGTGACCTCAATTATACGCGGTCTTAACAAATTTAGCTACATAGAGCAATTGGACATTTCATTCACTTTCATTTTAATAGTTTTAACACTTGTATGTAAAAAAAAATCTGTTCACTGTGTGAACTGTCGAGCAGCCATGTATTACTATATTAACTGAAACTGATCGAGTTTTAAAGTTATCTGTACAGCTATGTCGAGCTATTCTTTTTAAACAGAGCCATGCGGAGCCTGAGTACCTAAAGTCGAGTAACTGCAGGAAAGATGGAGCTGGCTTGCTTTTAAAGGATACTGTTTAAAGAACAACTACACTCAGCAGTGACAATCATGTACAGTCACAACAGGGGGCTGATCCAGGATCATAGGCAGTGAGTTGAACTCATCAAAGCAACAATAAAATGCTCAGACATTCCAAACTCTTACTAATGCCCCAGTCTGCGAGTTCTCCGAGTAAAGCAAAAATGTACTTTCCTAATATAATATGAAAAACTTAAGAAGCTTGTCGATTTGGATTCATCATCACTGGAGTAGTGTGCGTGCTTTCTGATAGTGCGATGCAGTCACTCAAGCGCACATATTGAGAAAGTGATGTAATATCTCCTCATATTCGATGAATTATTCTGATACAGTTCTACCCTTGAATGACGTTTACTAATTTTCTATCTTCATACTCGCAGAATCAATGCGCAAAGTAGTTTCATACAATAGCTATGCCATGAGTGCATAATTATTCTTTGTAGTACTCTCTCTGGTGGTTATTAGAAAAAAGCTTCCGGGATTGTCTTCGTGCCGATTAGCCTGAGCATTGTTTGAAGTATTGTAATCTGAATATTGAGATTTATGACAAAAGATAACTGATACGAAATTGTACGATTAAAAGGGATATATATATATATATATATATATATATATATATATATATATATATATATATATATTGCTCCTTCATACAAAAGGTGTGTAACAATTTACATTTGAGAATTAATAATATTCATCGATGTATTGCGTAGTTTTTAATAAGAAGGGAACTTCTGAAAGACTGGATACGAACCTGCATTTAATAATCCAAGAGCTCCATTACTTCTTCGGGAGGTTAAACTTCATCAAAGCCAACTATCCGCTTGATCTGAGGTTTCCCGACAGATTATACAACGCTCTCAAAAATACGAGGCATTTTATTTGTACAGATTAGCAGACTGCAGCAAAGCACGAGTCTGCAGAGAAGAAGAATCATCGCCTGATTTCATTCTAACAAGTAAAATTTCTGAATCATTTTGAGTGACTGAGTTATGACTGTGTTTCCTATTATGACTGATTGATTGCTCGAACGAATTGAGAACTACATAACTACATAATTACATATGTACGAGGAAAAATTATAGTGACAAGCAGTTAATTACGTGACTGTGATAGTGTTAGGGACAAACACAGGGGCACGATGACTGGGCACAAAGTGCACCGGTGTATGAGCGCAACCTTTAATCATCCTGTGTGGAAGATATAGTGTTGTTTCGCCACAACAATCGCTGGTCTCTTTTCAGTTCTCACGCTATATATTACGTTGATGTATTAGGTGAACTACATAAGGATATTTATAACTTTGTGAAACATCCTTCAGTTTCATCTTGTGGCATAGCTGGGTGCAGAGAGTAGTGCCTGCTACCTCTTCAGTTTGCAGACAGACTGTAAGACGTGTCATTCAGGCAATGTATATGTTTGTAAACTGCTTACGTATTATAGAAAGCACGTGCCTGCCGTATCGATGTACATGGAATTACATTAAAAGCAACAAAGTTAAGCCTTAAAATGCACATCCCATCACCTGGTCAAGATTAGTCAAAACCGCCCCCGCCACTTGCAATTACAAACAATCCTATCCTAACATGGAAAACGATGGACGAAGTGTAATCAGGCTTCTACAACAAACAAAGAATTGAAATTGTTTAACTGAAATGACATACCTTCCGTACGTACACTTATTATCGGTTGAATTGTGCTCAATGGACAATAACACAGAAAACCAGACCAGTCTTGTAACTATTTTTATAAATTTAAATTTGGTGCCTAAATATGTCCACACTTCCAAAACAGTTTCTTTCCGAATTTCAAAACTTAGCACAAAATGTATGCTTGAGCACTTGAACCAGCCGTAAGGTGAGGTTAATATCGTCAATCAGAACCTTGGAATCTTCAGAATGACATAAATTTTAAATTCAATAGCTGCAATGAAGGCACGGTATAATATTTATAATGAGCCGCAACCCGAGCACAGTCCCCCATAATTCAGTATTCCAGGTAGCCGTATTAACTGTCGTCCAAAGCTGCTACAGAACGCCCTGCACCTCACAAGGACGTTCGCCCACACCATTTTATGAAAACCAAGCGTCGTATTTGGCGCGCAGTGTTCGCTAAAGTCGCCGTACTTCGCGCTTACTCCACACTGCCACAGAGCCGCTGCCGGCACCTCAGTCTCCCGCGCCACCTCGCGCCTGTTTCGGCAACTTCCGCTCTCTCTGTAGCGCGCTGCTAAGAAAACAAAACACTGCGGATTTGTCCACCAGTCACCTACCAGCGACGACGCTAGAATCGATCATTTTGAAGAAAAGTCGATTAGGGACACATTAGTTGGATTGCAAGCACCCCTCAAAATTCTTTCGAAAAGAGCACTCCGTCAATTACAATTTCGAAAATGCAGATAAAACAAAAAACTACACCACTGTCATAACCAATGGAGAAAAATGTGATGCTTCAGTTTCTCCCGATGTGTTAGGTGACCAAGTAATCCACGGGTGTGCTACCGGTTCATAACTAACACTGCGAGCCGTCAACACAACCATGGACTGGTCGATCAGTGGAGGAAGATGATTTTAAACTCAGAGTTCAGTCCTGTCTATCAGTCACTGTACTGTAGTGCTGAACTTCCTACGGTTACCAATTAAAACAAGGTTTCAAATGCTTTAGACAAAATGTCCTTTATTCCATTATATGTTACATTATATTACTGGACAGTTTCTGTCTGATGTCCGTATCCGAATGCAGCTGCGCTGGTGATATATGTGTTGCATTTAAAACTAAATACTCTTTAAATATGACACGCATATCTCATTCATTATTTATATTCCCCTCGTTACGGATATTTTCGGAGGTCAGCTTGTTGCTCTTTAGCTTTGATTTATTTTCAGTTGAGGTGAAACAAATGGGTAAGTCGAATGATGGGGGATGACGTTATCCTCTATACTGTAGGGATAAATGTGGCGAGAATTTCTGGCAGTACCTCATAATGGTTTTATTTACGAATTTCAGAGAGCCAGTTCTGGATGATAAACATTTAGAGTGTATTTGAGGTGAGAAAAAGTGATGGATAAGATGCAGGTTGTTGGATGTGAGTAGTATTTGCAGCAAAGAAAGGAACAATAGTTTGAAATTTGTGGAAAAGCTAGATTATTCTTCGTACAGCATGCGTTCTTGAAACTGTAACCTACAGTTGCCATGCAAACTACACTCATAGCTTTGTCAAAGAGAAGATACAGTGAGTCGCCTTGCAATTCAAGGTCGCAGTAGATGTAGGTCAGGCAAAGGAGTCCTATATATGTGAAGCCATGTGAGCATTTTTATGGCTTAGCTGAAGATACGGGTGAAACATGCAAAAAGCAGTGTGATACGAGTAGTTCTTGACTCTGAAACTAGTAGCCGAACGTGGGAAACCTGGTAAAGGCAATAATTGAATGTCTGAAGATAATGTTTGACATTCAGACGTTTTTACGTGCGTGAAGAACCTATGTAGAAACAGTAATACTTAGCATAAATAAATTTTATTTCTGCAAACACAAGAATAGATTTTGTTGGTCAATGAAGCAGATATAAGCGAGAACAGCTCGGGAAGATTGTTAAGAGTATAAATTTCATTTAACGATTGTCTATGATTAATATCGAATGGAAATGAGGGATATGCAACTGGCACGACTCATAAAGTGTACACTCCGCCTGAAATTTACTTTCAGCTGCATCTGAACACCTGCGAACAGAAGATAGATTAAAGTATACTAAGAAAATGTATGAAGCTTTTAGATTGAGCGTCGTTAGAAAGCAAGCACTCGCCGTAGCGCATCTGTTCAACTTTGCGAGATATCCTTAAATGGCGACCCTCGGATCAACAAGGAACTGCCCACTGCAGATCACTCTGGGCAAGATTACCGAGCCGCAGTGTTCCTTTAACACTGCCAAATGAAGTGAATAGCCCATACACGATTCAGAGGTGGCCATTATGTCACACACCCATGATCTGCTCACGATCCAAATCTTTGATATCCCACATCTCATCCTACTAGCTCTCGACTGTCACGATGCGGTCCTTCTGCAGTTCTGACAACATTCACAATTACGTTTCACCCAAAACTGTTCCATTCACCTTTGGAGGTAGTAGATCTGGCAACATCCCCCACTAAGTTACACCCTAAACTATTCCATTCATATTTGTGATATAGGTCTTGTTACATTCACGATTATGTTACATGCCAAACAATTACAGTCGCCTTGGAAGAAGATCTGACAACACACGAAACTGATCCTTTCACTTTGGAGAGAGTGAATCTAGTGACATCCTACACTACGTTACACACCAAACGGTACGTATGTAACGTCCCCAACGAAAGCGAGTGCGGATAAACAGGGACCATTAGAAATTAAAATTGTAGAAAAGTTACAGGTAGCACGTATTTACATGCAACTTGTTATACCCCAATGTGTTCCAGTAACATTGGGCACAGTAGCTAGACAACACCACAAATACGTTACATGCCAAACTATTCCATGCATCTTGGAGACAGTAACGGTCACTCTGCAAAACACCAGTTACGTAAATCTGTTTGGTCATGAATGTATTGGCATGGATGCCTTGTAGGAGAGAAGGGGAGAGATGGTCCCGAATTTCTTGCAGGGCTTCTGCCAGCTTTCAACTTCGATTGCCTGCAGTACAAGGAAAATCAAATTGCCAATGCTCTTAATAAATCTGATTAGCTAGAAGTTGGTGGACGTCGGAAGACTTTGGCCGGTAACCATTGTCATCTATACACTGAGGTGACAAAAATCGTGCTTTAGCCAGGCATAATGCAGCAACTCGACGTGGCATGGACTCAACAAGTCGTTAGAAATCCCTTCCAGAAATACTGAACCACCCTGTGTCAACAGCCGCCCTAACTTCGAAAGTGTTGCCCGTTCAGGATACTGTGCACAAACTGACGTCTCGATTATCCCCTATAAATGTTCGATAGGATTCATATTGGGGGATCTAGGTGGACGACCCATTCGTTCCAGAATGTCCAGAGTGTTCCTCAAACCGATCTCGGACAACTGTGACCGGTGACGTGGTGCATTGTCATCCACAAAAATTCGATCGTTATTTGAGAGCATGGCGCTCATGAATGGTTGGAAATGGTCTCCAAGTAGCCGAACTTGCGAAACACCCAGTACATTCCATGCAAACAGCTAACTAGTTTCTGCTGGTTTGTCTAGCGCAAGATGTGGACGAACAAACTAATCGAATATAACTTGGTTTCAGCCAAGTGAAGGATAAATGTGCTTCCTGTACACAAATAATTTTGCTGACTTATTCCAGATATTTAGAAACCTTTCTGGCAGTTCTCGGCCGTTATGTTGGAAAATACAGATTTTTGAGGGATGGAAAGTTGGGCATGAGTAATGCTTTTTTTAACAAGTTTCAAGAGACCCAGTTGCTTATCGTCATGAACAGGGATAGCTGGCCATTTGTGGCTATTTGCAGCACTCTGCTAAGATGGAAGAGAGGTAAGATTTGACTGTCCTCAGTAGCGCGATCTTGAATCTGAGCAGTTCGTATTTCACATATTTTGGATATGGAACATAAGCGGCTGACGGAACTCCAATTTGAATTTCAGTCCTTTAAACTTGTTTCAGCGAGCTGTACAGTAAGGATATCTTCGTCCTACAGCTTCTATGTGGTCTTGCTTCCATAGAGTTCTGTCCACAGTGTTAACCTCAACCAAATTATTAACCTAGTTCGAAGTTGAATTGACTGTCTTTCACTTTTTACGTGTGTTACGTTCATTTTCAGATTATAAGATTCTGACTAATCTCAATATAATATTAAGCAGCCAACCGGTTGCACATAAACGATAGGTACATTGACCTAGGTTTCGACAGCTACTAGGGGTATCTTCATCAGAATGAACAGTTGTTGAATCGTCAAACTATATTGCTAAAAAGCAATAGTCAGAATTTTGAGCAGCTATGCTCAGTGTAAAAGTAAAACAAAACATTCACTAATTGTGATAGTCACCAATTCCATTAAAAAAAATCTATTTAAGACAAATAACTTCCGACTCACTTTCTTCAACTTTAAAATAGATAAAAATTTTGTTAAAAGTAGACTAACTTCCACTACAAGATTCTTAACTTGCCCTATAACTTTCGTGGTTAGGTAGGACGAACGTAACCTGATATATTAACAAGTTGTACTATGCTGTGTTGGTGTTGTTATTTGCGTACAGTGGCCAGATTAGGTATTGGGACGTAGAAGCTTCGCTTGCTGCAGAAGAAGTAGTTTGAGCACCACAAAGTCAGAGCATTTTATTTAAGATGACCGACCTTAATACGTATACAAAATCGCATAAGATGATAGTTCGTAGTCGTGCGAAGCACCCATGTCAAGCCCCTGCTACTATCACAGATTTCCTCACGCCGACTCTACTATGACCTAGTCAGGGTAAAGAACTGAATGAATAAGTTCAGTAGACTATTCAGGAGGTTGAGATCTTGAAACATATGCATTGTCTCTCCCTTGTCCTTTCGTTTGTTCCATAAATTTCTGGGCTCAAATCTCAGTCCCAACTCCCAGACGTAGGTTTTCCCTTGGTTTTCTTAATGACTTGAGGTGAAGAAAAAGATGGTTTCTTTGAATAGGCTATGTCCGATTTCGGTCACCAACTTTCTGTCAGTCCCAAGTAACAGTAGGAGAGACGGATGGCAATTTGCATTCCTGTTCCGCCAGTGCCATTTCACCTCCTTAATAGATACATTTTTCAAACGAACTATATGCGTCGAAACAATAATATTTTTATGAGTGTATGTAACATAGATGACTGCATTTTCAAGTAAAGTGAGCAAAATACCTTTTATGGATTTGAAGAACTTTTTTATTCTTTCACTAATTAAATTTCACTTTCTTAAATTCTTTGATTATTATAAGCCAACTTCTGTTGGGTTGATGGTTATCAATTACTTGTAATAACGTATTATCATCCTGAGCAACAATTTGACCGGATTTCACATTTGTAACCCAGTTAGTTTGGAAAATAATTGTATCTGAAAGTAAAAAAAATGTAGTTTTGAGAAAAATCTGTTTTAAGTTTAGTTCTGCAATTTTAGTATAGTTATTGATAAAAATTACCTACCACTAACATTTTCCTGCACCAAACAGCATAATCTGAATCATACTGCTCTTCTTTTCTTCTCAGGTCATACTTCTTTCCTGTTTAGCTTCTTTGTACATTTTAATTTAATAATTTCTGCTTTGCAGATTCTCTCTTTACCTGTTTGCACCAAGTATTTTGCGGTATTTCCACTATATTTTATGCCCAGTACTTCCAAAACATTCAGTTTCTTATTGCACCATCATTGAAACATAAAATAGCACCATAAACACCAAACTGAATTGTTGTAATATGAACAAATACAGTTTTCAGAAAGTGGGTCCAAATGACAGAATTCGTACATTCATTTAAATTTTGCGTTTTCCCATGAAGACATTTCTTAAACAAAGTATCTTTACAAAGATCTCTGAATATAGGATTAATTTCATTCATTACTGTTGATATGTTACAAGCTTCAGCAACAGCATTTCCAATAATTTTATTGAATGTGATAAATTTTACAGTGGGATTTGGAATGTCAAGTAATTCACATTAAGTCATGCAGGGCGTTGGGTGACAATTTCTTTAGCCGTATCCATGAGCCCTATGATTACTCTGCAAGTCACACTACTGCCAACGATTATGTGATTATTTTGGCTGATGAGGCTCATCTCATGGTACAACGTTTATCCCCAAATGGTGATACTGCGTTGCAAGAAAACAAGGCTCCTTTTCATACAGTTCACATAGTCAACAACTGTGTAAGCAAGCGGGTGAATTGTTGCATCTCTACTGGCTACTGCAGTGACCAAATCTCAATATTATTGAACCTTTGTGTCCTACTTTCGAGAGGAGGGTGCGTGATTACTATCCACTTCCATCTTCGTTCCTTCAGCTTACCACTGATTTGCACGGAGATTGGTAAAATACCATTTGAAAACCACGCATGATCTGTATTTATCCATTCCGAGACAAATGGGAGCTGTTTTGAATGCCAACGGTTTTCCTACACCATATTAGGAATGGGAAGCTGTAGGATGTTGTGCTTTTAGGGTCTGTATATTTTTATCTAATCCCTATAAGTCATTGCTACAAGGTCTCTTCATCTGTTCATGGAAGGATGTGCTGACAGCGCAAGTAATGTGACATATATACATACATACATTAATCCTTGTTCCATAGATCATGAGTACTACATTTCGCAATGATATGGAACATGTCACTTTAACATAAGTTTCCTTACAAAAACTACAATTTTTTTTTACAGTTACTACTTCACATCTAAGAATTCATTATTGAGTAGAAGGAGTTATCATTCAGAAATTCATTTAATTCGATTTTAAATGTTTGTTGGCTATCTGTCAGACTTTTAATACTATTTGTCAAGTTACCTAAGATTTCTGTGGCAGCGCAATTCACCCCTTTCTGTGCCAAAGTGAAATTTAATCGAGAATAGTGAAGATCATCCTTTCTTCTAGTGTTGTAGCTATGCACTTCACTGTTAGTTTTGAAGTAGGATAGGTTATTAATGACAAATTTCAGAAGTGAAAATATGTATTGCGAAGGTACTGTAGATATTTCAAGTTGCTTAAATAAATGTACACAAATCGGCTGTCTATAGCACTAAAAAAGATATAACTTCATGTTGTTCTGAAGCAAACGTAATGTAACCAATCTAGGTAGCGTATTCCTGAATACAAAGTCACATTGCTGCTGAAACTACCCGCAATTAACATCGTATGAAACAATACCTTGGACTGATTAATAATTATCTTCATTTTTCTCTTACTTCTGTACTAGTAGTCGAGGTTCATGTTGCAATCTCGATTTCTCTTCCCTCCTAGTTTTGTATTATATTTCAAAAATTCTTTTATTTTCTACGCTATATTTTCTTTTTCTTTCTTCTGATAACATACCTACAGGTTTATTGTTTTATCTGTGTATGAATGATTAAAAATATATTACTTCTTTCTTAAAAGACCGATGCGTGAGGCTTATTACTACTACCGTCATATCTTAGCAAAAGATCTTGCCGAGAATAGGTCCATGAACCATGGACCTTGCCATTGGTGGGAAGGCTTGCGTGCCTCGCGATACAGAAAACCGTAGAGTAGGTGCAACCACAACGGATGGGTACTTGATGAGAGGCCAGACAAACGTTTGGTTTCTGAATAGGGGCAGAAGCTTTTTCAGTAGTTGCAGGGGCAACACTCTGGATGATTGACTAATCTGGCCTTGTAACGCTAACCAAAACGGCCTAGCTGTCCTGGTACTGCGAACGGCTGAATGCAAGGGTAAACTACAGCTGTAATTTTTCCCGAGGGCATGCAGCTTTACTGTGTGGTTAAATGATGATGGCGTCCTCTTGGGTGAAATATTCCGGAGGTAAAATGGTCCCCCATTCGGATCTCCGGGCGGGGACTACTCAAGAGGACGTCATTATCAGGAAAGAGAAAACCGGCGTTCTACGGATCAGAGCGTGGAATGTCAGATCACTTAATCGGGCAGGTAGGTTAGAAAATTTAAAAAGGTAAATGGATAGGTTAAAGTTAGACATAGTGAGAATTAGTGAAGTTCGGTGGCAGAAGGAAGAAGACTTTTGGTTAGGTGAATAGAGGGTTATAAATACAAAATCAAATAGGGGTAATGCAGGAGTAGGTTTAATAATATATAAAAAATATGAATGCGGGTAAGCTACTACAAGCAGCATAGTGAACGCATTATTGTGGCCAAGATAGACACGAAGCCCACTCCTACCATAGTAGTACAAGTTTATATGCCGACTAGCTCCACAGATTACGAAGAGATTTATGAAATGTATCATGAGATAAAAGGAATTATTCAGATAGTGAAGGGAGACGTAAGATTTAATAGTCATAGGTGACTGGAATTCAATAGTAGGAAAACGAAGAGAAAGGAACGTAGTAGGTGAATATGGAATGGGGGCAAGAAATGAAAGAGGAAGCCGCCTGGCAGAATTTTGCACAGAACATAACTTAGTCATAGCTAACACTTGGTTCAAGAATAATAAAAGAAGGTTGTCTACATGGAAGCGGCCTGGAGATACTCAAAGGTTTCATATAGATTATATGATGGTAAGACAGAGATTTAGGAACCAGGTTTTAAATTGTAAGACATTTCCAGGGGCAGATGTGGACTCTGACCACAATCTCTTGTTTATGAACTGTAGATTAAAACTCAAGAAACTGCAAAAAGGTGGGAATTTGAAGAGATGGGATCTCGATAAACTGACAGAACCAGAGGTTGTAGGGAGTTTCAGGGAGAACATTAGGTAACGATTGACATGAATGGGGGGAATAAATACAGTAGAAGAAGAATGGATAGCTTTGAGGGATGAAATAGTGAAGGCAGCAGCGGATCAAGTTGGTAAAATAGGCGACGGACTGTAGAAATATTTGGGTAACAGAAGATATATTGAATTTAATTGATGAAAGGAGAAAATATAAAAATGCAGCAAATGAAGCAGGCAAAAACGAATACAAACGTCTCAAAAATGAAATCGACAGGAAGTGCAAAACGGCTAAGTAGGGATGGCTAGAGGACAAATGTAAGGATGTAAGATAGATACTGCCTACAGGAAGATTAAAGGGACTTTTGGAGGAAAGAGGACCACTTGTGTGAATATCAAAAGCACTGATGGAAACCCAGTTTTAAGCAAAGAAGAGAAAGCAGAAAGGTGGAAGGAGTATATAGAGGGTCTGTGCAAGAACCATGTACTTTAGGACAAAATTATGGAAATGGAAGAGGATGTAGATGAAGATGAAATGGGAGATATGATACTGCGTGAAGAGTTTGACGCAGCACAGAAAGACCTAAGCCGAAACAAGGCCCCGGTAGTAGACAACATTCCATTAGAGCTACTGATAGCCTTGGGAGAGCCAGGCCAGACAAAACTCTACCATCTGGTGAGCAAGATGTATGAGACAGGAGAAATACCCTCAGATTTCAAGAAGAACATAATAATTCCATCCCAAAGAAAGCGGGTGTTCACAGATGTGGAAATTACCGAACTATCAGTTTAATAAGCCACGGCTGCAAAATACTAACACGAATTCCTTACAGACGATTGGAAAAACAGGTAGAAGCCGACCTCGGTGAAGATTAGTTTGGATTCAGTAGAAATGTTGGAACACGTGAGGCAATACTGACCTTACGACTTATCTTATGAAATAGATTAAGGAAACGCAAACCTACGTACCTAGCATTTGTAGACTTTGTGTAGCTTTTGACACAGTTGACTGGAATATTCTCTTTCAAATTCTGAAGGTGGCAAGGGGTAAAATACAGGAAGCAAAGGCTATTTACAAATTGTACAGAAACCAAATGGCAGTTATAAAAGTCGAGGGACATGCAAGGCAGGCAGTGGTTGGGAAGTGAGTCAGACAGGGTTCCAGCCTACTCCCGATGTTATTCAAAAATGGTTCAAATGGTTCTGAACACTATGGGACTTAACTTTTGAGGTCATCAGTCCCATAGAACTTAGAACTACTCAAAGCTAACTAACCTAACGACATCACACACACCCATGCCCCAGGCAGGATTCGAACTTGCGACCGTAGCGGTCGCGCGGTTCCAGACTGTAGCACCGATGTTATACAGTCTGTATACTGAGCAAGCAGTAAAGGAAACTAAAGAGAAATTCGTAGTTGGAATTAAAAACCATGGTGAAGAAATAAAAAGTTTGAGGGTCGCCGATAACATTGTAAATCTGTCAGACACAGCAAAGGACCTGGAAGAACAGCTGAACGGAATGGACAGTGTCTTGAAGGGATGATATAGGATGAACATCAACAAAAGCAAAACGAGGATAACAGAATGTAGTCGAATGAAATCGGGTGATGCTGAGGTTATTAGATTAGGAAATGAGACGCTTAAAGTAGTAAATGAGTTTTGCTATTTGGGGAACAAAATAACTGATGATGGTCGAAGTAGAGAGGTTATAAAACGTTGTCTGGCAATGGCAAGGAAAGCGTTTCTAAAAAAGAGAAATTTGTTAACATCGAGTATAGATTTAAGTGTCAGGAAGTCGTTTCTGAAAGTATTTGTATGGAGTGTGGCAATGTAAGGAAGTGAAACGTGGACGATAAATAGTTTGGACCAGAAGAGAATTGAAGGTTTCGAAATGTGGTGCTACAGAAGAATGCTGAAGATTAGATGGGTGGATCACATAACTAATAAGGAAGTATTGAATAGAATTAGGGAGAAGAAAAATTTGTGGCACACCTTGATTAGAAAAATGGATCGGTTGGTAGGACATGTTCTGAGGCATCAAGGGATCACCAATTTAGTATTGCAGGGAAGCGTGGAGGATAACAATCGTAGAGGGAGACCAGGAGATGAGTACACTAAGCAGATTGAGAAAGATGTAGGTTGCAGTAGGTACTGGGAGATAAAGAAGCTTGTTCAGGATAGAGTAGCATGGAGAGCTGCATCAAACCAGTCTCGGGACTGAAGACCACAAAACACATGTAACATTGCCAAGTAGATCTACGTCTTCTATCCGGTTTGTCGTATACCAATCTGGCACGGCAGTAGAAGACAACAACAATAAAGCCGGAACTTTAAATTTCGCATTTAAGAAGTCGTTCACATAGGAGAATCGTAAGAACATACCGTCGTTTGACAATCGGAGATATTCTCGTATGGAGGACCCAGTAATAACCTTGTCCTTAAGTGTAAAGGTTGCTGTTACTTCCGATTTCGTTTACAGAAAATGGTATACTTTGTCATGCGTTATTTCCTTAAATCTTATGCCAGCATTGCATGTGCTATTTCTGTTGTAACATTTTAAGATTTTCTAGTACTTGCTGCTTTCATTGTAGTAATTTTAATGAAAGAGCTTAAACTTCCATTTTTATACATTTTTGAACTTCTACGCTACGAAAGTGTTCCATCTCCCTGGGGGACGTATTAAAAATGCATAATAAATACGCCTTGCATTATAACAAAAGAGGCGCTGTGATAGAAAATATTGTGAAAGCACAGGGAGGGTAGGGACATTATGAGGCCGAGCGCTTCATCTTGCAGCGGCGGAACTTTCTGCCGGCAGAGCCGAGGAAATTTAATACAGGTGCATTAAGGCGCTCCAGGTTGAAAGTAAATTGCGTAGGCGTGTTTCCGGCGCCGCGGCTAATGGTCTTCCGGGTGTATCGGTTGGCGGCCGACCCTCCGCCGGCGGAAAATATTCCGCTCGCCAGTAGGCACTGCGTTCCGTTTTCGCTCCTACAGAGCGTAATGGGTCACCGAAGTGGTCCAGATATTGCCCTCCATTTCCTATCTCTAACTTCTTAAGAAGTACTGCTTCAATAGCAAAGACATTATATTTCTTATGTATTGTTATTTATCAGTGAGATGCATCCGTCCAAGTTACTTTGTTTTTTCTTGGTCAGTTGCACACGTTTGTTAATTCCATACGTCTACATTCGAGGAACTAAAAAGATATGAATATTTCCCAAAAAGTGATTCAGTGACACCGTATCTTTATGTGGAGCATCAAATGAGGGCAGTAAAGACGGTGATTGAAAGTTCCAGGTAGTGGATGAAGTGCAACATAATCATGTGTTTCCCTTGAAAATGGTAATAACTCATCTCCTTATCTCTTGTTTCCTAGATTACTATTTTACATACAAAGACATAATTTTACCGACCAGTTTCGGTTGAAAACTGCGAAATTTATTGTGGAATATCCTCGCTTCAGTCCCTATAGTTTCATGAAGTTCAGACAGATTGCAACGCTGTAAGTAGCGTTGAAAATGGCGTCTGTAACGGAGGTGCCTTCCAAGCTGAGAGCTAATCACTGAGTTTCTTTTCGCGTAAAACCAGAGCATTTCATATATTGATAGGCGCTTGCGGAATGTCTACGGAGACCTGGCAGGGAACAAAAGCGCGGTGAGTCGGTGGGCGAGGTGTCTGACATCACTGCAATAAGGGCGCGTAAACCTGTACGATCTCCCGCGTGCAGGCCAACTGCACACACCTGCGACTCCTGCAATATAAGGACGTGCGGCAGAAAAACGCAAACGAACTTCTCCTTCTCCACCACAGCGCAGGGCATCCAATAAGTCTGCGCACCCAAGAGGAGCTCACAAAACTACATAGCACTGTTCTTTATTATGAACCCTACAGCCCGGATTTCACTCCTTCCTTCTTTCGTTTGTTTGACCAAATGAAGGATGCACTCCGCGGGGAGCAGTACATGGATAATGGGGAGGTTACTGATGCACCACGACGTTGGCTCCGAAGTCAACCAGTAAATTTCTACCATGAAGACATACAGGCCTTCCCAGTAAGATGGCGTAAGGCCGTCCCATCGAACGGAGCTTATGTTGAAAAATAGGGTTTTGTAACCTAAAGAGTATGGAATTATATGGTGGACTGGAATCATGAAGAAAACCAACTTCTTTCAGAAAATAAATGTGTTGTATTACTTATTGAAAGTCCCTCGTAAACACAGAAACCAATGACGTAGGATTTCAATACCTGTGAGAGAGTAAGGAACAACAGCGAGAATGTATCAAATGTAACAAAAGGCGAACTAACAAATGCATATTCAGACAAAGCAGACACATATAGCCATGAGAATATTTTGTTTCTATAAGTACGCATGTTTCCACGGGCAGTGTCAGTTGCGAAAATAGCGAACGTTCTGCACTCTCTACGGCTTTAAAGCCTGTTACAGAAGTTAATTAATTTAGGAAGAGAGTTGGAAAAAAACACCAGACATTATAACTAAGCTTATGACCTTAGTTGAAGACTTACTGAATATAGCCGACGCAGAAACAAAATGGACAGAAGTTTTGTGAGGGACTTATAGAATACTAATGGAATGGAGAACAAAAACTGAAAAATAAGATTTCATATCCACCAACATCATAGACAATTTGCTCTTAATCAGGACCCACGTAAGAAATCCCGAGCATTTGAAGCTAAGAAATATAACTGGTTACAGAACAGATAGACTAAAAAGAATAGGAGGGGTGATTAATGTCTTTCTGCAAATCAGTATCACACGTAAAGAGGAATGACTGTCTCTTTACAACAACTAGATGCTGAAGCAGTAACTACGAGGGTTGGAACTTCAACAGTGACAACTATGTATTTACAGCTCGTACAAAATAGGTCCGTGTTTCAGAGTTTTACTGACCTTCAAAATCAGTCACGTGCGTTGTGTATAACCTGTTTCCAGCGATGTTGAAGTCGTAGGACACTCTTAGCAGTGTCAGTTATGTTGACAGTTCGATCGGCGCGGTCTGTTGCCCGACGAATTTGTAGCAGTCCTGAAGCGAATGTCGTGAAGTGGTTCCTTCAGTTTAGAAATCGAGTTTAATTCAAGAGAGCTTAAGTCAGCGGGGGCGGGGGGGAGGGGGGGTACAGTAGGTGGTATAGCACCTAGCAGCCCCATCAGTCAAGCAAGTAGCAGCTTGCACGGTACGTGCTTGAGCATTGTCCTGCAAAATGATGGTCATGTCCTTAAGAACGTGTCATCACTTCTGCCTCTATGCTGTTCATTTTAGGAACACAACCTACGACCAGCATAGAGACAGAGGTGGTGAGACTATCTGTAGGACATGATCATCATTTGGCAGGAAAATGCTCAAGCACGTACCGTGCAAGCTGTTACTGACTTGTTTGACTGATGGGGCTACTAAGTGTTATACTACCTCCTGCACCCCTCTGGCTTAAGCCCTCGTGAATTAAACTTAATTTCTAAACTGAAGGAACCATTTCACGGCATTCGCTTCAGGACTGATACAAATTCGTTGGCAATAGACAGCGACGCTCGAACTGTCAGCACAACTGGCACTGCTGGCAACGGCTTATACACAATGCTGGTGACTACTTTGAAGGTCAGTAAAACTTTGAAACACGTATCTATTTTGTACGAGCTTTAAATAAATAGTTGGCGCTATTAAAGTTCCAACACTCGTATATGTGCAAAAATAGGACTAGTAACATTTGTGGTGTCCTATGTATTCCCAAACGCGCTACAAGTACCTCAAGACTTTCATGCACTTTTTCATATATATTACAAATTTTCCTGAAGAGCTAATACTAATGCAGTGGTGCAGAATGAACCCGAGAGGAGGTCAACTTCTTGAATTTAAAATGAAGAGAAAAGTCGTGTGGCGAGGGCCTCTCGTCGGGTAGACCGGTCGTCTGGTTCAAGTCTTTTGAGTTGACGCCACTTCGGCTACTTGCTCGTCGATGGGGTAGAGATGATGATGATGATGATGATGAAGACACCCAGTCCCTGAACAAAGAAAATCTCCGACTCAGCCGGTAACCGAACCCGGGTCCCATAGCATGGGATTCCGTCGCTGACCACATAGCTATCGAGGCGTACCTCAGATTAAATGATGTTTTGGAAGAGATCATTTGGAGACATCTAGAACTGATGCATTGCCCAGTACAAAGCAATCAGAGCCCTGAAGAGCTTTACAATGCAGCAGTCAAAGTTTTAGACGATTACCGATAAGTAACAACAGTAGCGGGCCTCACAGACAACCACCAGCCATCATCAGAAATATTCAGTGTGTCCAAGACAGCCGAAGCCACGGAGGAAACACACAAGATTCAGTGAAAAATTCAACCTCTAATTAAGTAACAACGTACAACCTACCAGAGACGTAGCCACAGGGAGCATAGTTAAAGCAGTCAACAATCTGCCGGAGAAAGTGGTAAACACAACAAAAATATCGAGCATCATTATCAACCAAGACAGAGTAAGACAAGAGCCCATTAGACCGTTACTGTAAGAAATTAACACATCGGAAAAATAGACATAGGTAAGATGACAGCAATTGCGAGATCCAAGTGAACTACAGAATTTCCACTGAATAGTAAGATACCTAAGAAGACGTTTACTGGAATAGCAGTATGAAAAAGGGTGGATAAAATGACGAAATACCTACTACAAGCGACATAAGAAAGGTAGTAGGTTAAAAAACTTAGAGAGAAGAAAAGCTAAAACCATCTTCTAAAAACCGGGAATGGACTGACTAATGACTCAACAGCAGTAGCAGAAGCCTCCGTCGAGGCCTTCGAGAGCCAAAAAAGCCTTCCACAAGAACCACTCAACAAACGGGAGACCATGAAACAATTACAAACAAAACTGCAAAAATAATTGCAGAGAAAGACGTCAGACAGGGGCTCCAGTGAAGTTAAAACAACAGTGAAGGAATTATGGAAGAACAAAGCATCTTGGCCAGATAATATCACAATTGAACAGGTGGAACGACTGCGCAGGAAGGAAATTGTGATGCTAACCAGAATATTCAACAGTTACATGAGAAATAGTTATATTCCGTAGGAAAGGAAAGTGACAAATATTATACCGATCCCGAAACCAAGAAAATATTTAATGAAATCGGAAATCACACACAAATTAGGACACTACTTAGAAGTCAGTAAAAGACAGAGTTCATAAAATATTTGTCTACTGCTGCAGTTCGTTATGAACTAGATCAGCTAAAATCTCAGAGATGAAGGCTACAACGACAAGAAAAAAAGGAAGACTCTAATACTAGCTACAGAATAAAAAAATCATCACAGGCTAAAAATTACAGCAATGAGCTCGGTAGCACGGAGGTATGCCTCTACTGACTACGACTTAAACAAGTGCTGTGAGGGATACTAAAATTGCTGAGCACACACAGATACAATGAATGATTAGAGCAACTAACTCACATGGTAGACTGTCCTGGCGAATGCGTTTACTGCTGCTGCTGCTACTACTGCTGAAACTGTCGCTGGAATTTGTAGGCTTTATTTTTTTGCAAAAAAAAACAAATTAGTACAAGAACTCACAATGAACCACACAGGTGAACTGAAGGAGGCAAAATGAGGCGGGTTCATATAACCTCTACCCCCCCCCCCTCTTCTCCCACCAACCACCATTTTACACAGGGAGCCAATAAGAGTGCGGCATTCCACCCTACCTGCAGATGAATGCTGGTCTGAACACCCAGGACGGGTTGGTGTTGGTCTGCCGGCCACGGTTTTCGCGTGCTCGTGAATCCGGCCGGAAAACCCCACTTCCGTCGCTGCTTTGTTGTGTGGCGAGTTGCGGCCGCTGACGGACGCGCCGCCTCTTGGCGGGTCGCGCGTTAACGACTGTGCCTCGTGTACCAAACTACTGCGACAGTGTATTTAACAATATTTTTTTACGTGATGTAGGATCGTCTTCAGAGTTTCGACGCGGTGTATTTGAGCTCATTCATTTTTGTTTCAATTTATAACCAATATTCCCACACGATGTATTTTCGAATGTATTTGCCGTAATGTATTTCCGCTCCACGTGCACCTGGGAAGAGAGTGCTGTATTTTGTTGCAAGTGTATTTGAAACAAATTCTTTAAAGCAAGATTTGCAAATGTATCGAGGTCTTAAACACTTTGACTAATTTTTTATGCATGCAAATATTCCAGAGTAGTGGAGGGCGACTGAGAGGTATCGTAAGTGTGCCGTGATTCTTTTCTAGAGTCTGTGCAGAAGTATAGCGGTATACACTGCAAATTTGAACCAAACTACTGTGCAGCCATCTTTTTGAAAGTGTATTTAGAGACATATTCAACTGGATGTAGTAACTGCTGAAGCATCTTGTGTTGAAAGAAAAGGGTATTTTCAACAAAGCACGAAAAGTGTCTCAGTGATGGTTTCACAAGTGTGTCAAGATCTTCTTTTAGAGTCCATGTTCAAGAGCGGTAATGGTATTCCTCGGAATAAAACGCGTAATTACATCGAAAATTGTTCAAACATTTTTGCGTAATCTGCAAAGCTCACTCTCTTTGTGCAGTGGAACATTTAGTTCCTGTGATTTCTTCAAGTTACATATGTGACAATATTCCGCACATTGCTGGGACACCAGATGTAAAAACTCCAGAAGCAGTTCGTGTTCAGCGACAAAAGATATCCGTGTGCAGGGGATGGGAAGGAGGAAGTTTGCAGGTATTTCCTACTTAACACGTGTTGCCGCCCCTGCGGCTACTGCATGGCAGCACCTTGAGTCCGGCGCGTGGCCTCATCCAGCGGAGTGTGGAGACTGGGGTGAACGTCTTCCCTCTTACGCTTAGTAATACTGACTGGACTCATCGAATGATCTACTGTTACAGCACACGCGGTTATCAGCATGAGTTGCGAAGTGTAACTTCGCTCCATCCTGCTGCATCTTCATAATGATGAAGCGTATTCGTCTTTTTCATACATTCACCAAATATCATTGCTTTCCAAGCATCGTGCAGATGCCTATGAACACAGTCCTCAGCCACATGATACAGCCTATGTACACGTTAAACTCCTCCTTCTCCAGCACAGACATCTCCAATGAACACGTGGTGTGCAAGTAAGCAATTATGTCCATTTTCACAGTCCAGCAGCTAGACACAAACTGAGAGTATTTCCAGCTATTTCTCCACACACCGCCATCTTGCATTACGTCACGGGATGGGAGGGGGGACGGACAACAATGCCCTCTGGTGGCGGAGTTGTGAACTTGGCCACTTCGTCTCTAAACCTCAAGGTGAACACACAGGACGGATCTACTGCCCATGAAAACTCAAGTTCTTTAAATAAACAATGCATACAAAATAAATACTTATGTCCATCTTGTCCAGCAGCCCAGCACAGACTGAGTCCTTTTTCCACCAATTTCAGGGGAGGGGAGGGGAGGGGAGAAAATGGTTCAAATGGCTCTGAGCACTATGGGACTTAACATCTGTGGTCATCAGTCCCCTAGAACTTAGAACTACTTAAACCTAACTAACTTAAGGACACCACACACATCCATGCCCGAGGCAGGATTCGAACCTGCGACCGTAGCGATCACGCAGTTCCAGACTGTAGCGCCTAGAACCGCACGGCCACACCGGCCGGCCAAGGGAGGGGAGAGGAGGCCAAAATTCTAAATTCCTTCCATGACATCACAGTGATGATACCACATCTATGGCCGCCATCTTGTATCCGCCATCTCGAATAAATTTGACAACAATGAAGAGTGGGGTGACACTGCCGTTGCCCTGCTACTACTCCTGTCATCATGATGTGGGCAGCCACACCTCATTGCTGGTAGTGACGGTGGGAACTCTAATGGCACAACGGTACATCACAGACATCCTGGATCGTCATGTGTTGCCGCTCATGAGATAGTATCTTGGTAGTATCCTGTTGCTACTTTCCAACAGCACAATCAATGTCCACACATGGCACTTGTCTCCAGGAACTGTCCGAGTAATGCTGAGGCTCTGCTGTGGCCAGAAAGATCTCCATACATGCAGGAAATGTGTGGTACCAACCCGAACGTGTACTTCGCTCCATCGCCAGTATCGATTGTCTAAAGGTACAGTTACAACAGTTGTGAGCCAGACTGCCTCAGAAAAGAATACAACACCTTTATGACACCATTCCAAAATAAATCGATGCACGCATTCAGGCCAGTGGGGTTGCAACGTCATACTCATAAGTGGGACCATGGCTCACACTACCAAATTCTTTATAATACAGTACCATTTTTAATCACTGTAATGGCATCATATACCCTCTCGACTCGCGAGGCGTCATTCCGCTCTCTCCGCCCCGCACGGGTTCCTGACAAATTATGGAAACAGTACCTACTAACGAAAATATGACAACGATCCAGGACGCGCGAAATTTATAGCAAGCGTTTTCAGCAACAGGAGCACAAAAGCACAGACAGAATGGACTAGTCCGATACAAGATTATCATAGCTTGCGGTACCGCAAGTATCAGTGCCATCACCGTAAGTACCCTGGAGATACAATAGATAACCTACAAAATTGCTGAGTGCAATAACCAACAAACCAAACTAGACCAAGAAAGAAACATTACACTACACACTCGTCATGTCTAAATTACCAATGCAGAGTCTTCGCACATATTCAAGTATCCTAATGAGTCTCCCACAAAACAAAAATAAAACCTCCGATGAGAGACTTATGGCCCTAAATGGATTTAATAAAATCTTCTGTATTAAAATAAAATAAAGAGAATTCTAAAATTTTTGCCCTGTGTATGAGAAGTGGGGATCACCGAGGAGGAGATGCGACAGATTCCAGCGATGTTTAGCAAACTGTATTCTGGTCTCCAGAAGGGGCTACTGGAGTACTGTGAGAAAAGGACTGTGTGATTTGGCTACAGACAAAGCAAGATTATCATCAATTGGTAGGCCGAGAATATTTACATAGTCACGTAATTTGTTTGTTTATTCCATACTAGCCTTATCGCTGTGGATTTACACACATCTGCATTCGACACATACATTGAACACAGCTCCTCCTGTCTGTCTCTATGTCCATCTCTTCCTCCCTCTATCTGATGATCTTGTCCTCCTACTGGTGTTAGTCTACCTTCTCCTCCCCACTCTCTCTGTCTCTTCATCTCCCCCTCCTCTTTCTTTGTCCATTTGCTCCAACCCCTTTCTTGAACCATATCTTCCTGTCTCTCCCTCTCACCATATCCTCCCTCCCCCTTTCTCTTTACACCTCTTTTCCTTTTCCACCTGCCCACTACCATTCTGCGCCATCCATCTCCTTCATGGATCTCCTTTCTCCTCTCTCAATTCATTTTCTCCTCCCCTTGCTCTATCCCCCCCTCCTCTATAACCAAAGTAGATCGATATTATATTTACAACATGCCAGCCATGCAGGGCACGCAACATATCGTGAACGTGTAAATCATTTATTCACTCCTGATGTACAGGTCGCAATGCAATGCAGGTCGGTGTAGCAGGGGAATACTACTCCAATGTCATACAGGGCAGCCTACATATCAGGGCCTGGAAAACCATTTCTTGAACATGACATCGAGGCTGTCCTGGAAAGCAGGTTGCCTTGGCAGGCTAATACGTTTCCACACAAGATGACTGTTGTGTAGGGCAGCCCATAAGCCAGGAGAGGGGATAACACAAGAGTCATATCTCTGCTCCTTTTCTTGGTAGGAGGTTATAATCAAAAAGTGTTGTTATTGGTGAAACCTGCTCTTTCTGTCCAAATTTTGTTGAAATCGATCCAGGAATTAGCGCTCTAAGACAAAGAAAACGACACACAACGAAGGAGTTATCTCAATGGGACAGATATAGTGGCATATCTGCACAGACAAACAAATTATTAAGATTTCAGGAAAATTTAAGGATTTATTCAAAAGAAACAGCTTCACAAATTTAGCTACTCAATAAAGTGTTAGTTAACCTCTGGTCCTCTTGCAAGCAGTTATTTGACTTGACTCTGATTGATAGACTTGTTAGAGTCCTCCTGAGTGATATAGTGTAATATTCTGTCCAGTTGGCGCGTTAGATTCTCAAAATCCTGAGCTAGTTGGAGGGCCCTGCCATAATGCTCCAAACGTTCTCAATTTGGGAGAGATCCGGCGACATTGCTGACCAAGGTAGGGCTTGACAAGCACAAAGACAAGGATCAGAAACTCTCGTTGTTCGCAGGCGAGGATCTGTTGAAATGTAAGTCGAGGGTGGCTTCCAATGAAGGGTAACAAACAAAAGGGGCCCAGAACATCGTTGATGTACCGGTTGTGCTGTAAGGATGGCACGGATGACAACCAAAGGGCTACTGCTGTGAAAAAAAAAATGGCACCGCAGACCATAACTTCTTTTTTTCTCTCGTTATGGCGAGTGGCAGTCAGGTTGCTATCCCACCGCTATCCAAGGCACCTTGAGACATGTCTCCGCTAGTCATCAGGGCCCAATTAGAAGCGGGAGTCATCAGTAAAGACAATTCTACTCCAGGGTAAGGTGTGGGATGCGTCACCAATAGCCTCTCCCACACAAATGTCAACCTCTCCGGCACGTGGTATCCCCTGCTACGCTAACGAGGCTCTGGCGACCGAGTTTCTCCCGGGATAAGGAGAACCCTCTACTAAGCCAACGACCTTCTAGAGGGCGGATGAGCTGGTAGAGCAAGCGCACCCTCTTGTCCTTGGAGTGAGAAATCACTCCTAAAGACGGAAGAATCACCAAGGGTGGTCAACGGCATAGGATGCTGAAGGCAACGGGAAACCACAGCATTAAAGATCCAATGGATATCCCCAGGAAAACTCATCATGGCAGGGTTCAATGTCAAATTATCCGGAGTTTCAACTCCCCCACTTGGATCTCCGGGGGGGAGAGCCTTGAACAATGCCACAAGTAAATACAAAAATAATGCAACAATAGCAACTTGGAATGTAAGATCATTATACCAACCAGGCAAAGTAAATAATGTTATACAAGAAATGAAACGCCTAAAAATTAACATTTTGGGTGTAAGTGAAACAAGATGGCCTGACTCAGGAGAAATGACCATTGACAACATGAAAGTATATTACTCGGGAAGTTCTGATAGCCAGCACAGGAATGGGGTAGGAACAATTTTAGATGAGTATGCTAGTAAATCTGTCAAAAGCATTTTACCAATCTCAGATAGAGTAATCAGTCTACATTTACAAACGAAACAAACAAATATTAATTTAATCCAAATCTATGCTCCAACAGCCGACAAAGACCAAGAAGAAATAGGAAAATTTTATGAAGAATTAACACAAGCAATAGGAACCTCAAAAAGCAGAGACATTATTATCATCATGGGAGATTTTAATGCCAAAATAGGTGAAGGAAGTGAAGGTGATCTTATTGGACCTTTTGGTTTAGGAACAAGAAATGAAAGAGGAGATTTGCTGTCACAATTTTGCCAGGAAAACAATCTGTCTATTACAAACACATTTTTTAAACTCCCTAAACGAAGATTTTATACTTGGAAATCACCAAGAGACTGTAATGAAGAAGTTTGCAGAAATCAAATTGATTTCATACTTATAAACAAGAGGTACAAAAATTCTATTCATGGTGTGAAAACATATCCAGGAGCTGATATATTTTCTGATCATAACCTTTTAGTAGCAAAGTTCCATGTGAAACTGAAAGCCATACAAAAGAAACAAAAGAAGGACTATATAAATACAACTATTCTAAGAGACCCCTTGACTAAACAAAAGACTTCTGAAGAGATTAATAAGGAATTAGTTAGGATAAAGAATAATCAAACAGAAGACATTGATGGCAAATGGGAACTTATAAAAGACACATTAAATAATGCATGTAAAAACACAATGGCGACCAAACACGACAACATGAAAAAGAAGTGGATGACAGAGAAGATATTACAATTGATGGAACAAAGAAGAATACTTAAAAATAGAGATGAAAGTGAGTATAAAAGATTACATGCAGAAATACGAAAAGAAACACGGCGAGCAAAAGAAGAATGGTACAAGGAACAATGCTCTGAAATTGAGAGTTATGAAACAAGACATGATAATTTCAACTTACACAAAAAAGTTAAAGATTTAGCTGGACTTAATAAAAAGAAAAGTACAAGTTTATTGTTAGATAAAAATGACAAAATAATTCCTGATGTTAAAGGTAAACTGGACAGGTGGACAGAATATGTCAAAGAACTATTTGAAGATACAAGAAAAGATCAAAAATTTTATGATAACATGATCGGAGAACGAGGACCAAGCATATCGAAAGAAGAAATATTACATGTTATCAACAAATCAAAGACAGGAAAAGCCCCTGGACCGGATAAGATACCAAATGACATCCTGAAACTCATAGGAATAGACCACATGGATATATTTGTACAATTGTTTAACGATATTTATAATTCGGGAATTATTCCTAGGGATTGGTTGACATCTACCTTTGTTACATTACCCAAAAAGGCTAATGCCAAAACTTGTAATGATCACCGTACAATAAGCTTAATGAGTCACACCTTAAAGATATTTCTAAAAGTTATACACCAACGAATATACAAAAAAGTAGAAGAAGGTATAAGTGAAACACAATTCGGTTTTAGAAGTTCCCTCGGTACAAGAGAAGCATTGTTTGCTTTTAACATATTAGCGCAACGATGTATAGAGGTTAACCAGCCACTATATGTGTGCTTCCTGGATTATAATAAAGCATTTGACAAAGTTCGTCATGATCATCTCATAGAACTGTTAGAAAAGAAAACACTTGATAAGAAAGACATCCGCATTATATATAACCTCTACTACAATCAAACCGCAACCGTGAAGGTAGAAAATGAGTTATTGAATGATATAGAAATAAAGAGGGGTGTGAGACAAGGTTGCGTTCTCTCACCCTTATTGTTTAATATGTATTCAGAAGACTTAATCCAGGCAGCTCTATCAGATGAAATAGCTGGCATTAAAGTGAATGGGCTAAACATTAACAATGTTAGGTTTGCTGATGACACTGCACTACTAGCTGGAAACCTCAAAGATCTACAATTACTTCTTGACAAAGTCGCAGAAAAAAGTGAAGAATTTGGCTTGACTCTTAATGTAAGCAAGACTAAGTTCATGGTGATATCTAAAACACACCAACAAGAAAATCTTACAATCAATAGGGAAAGAGTCGATCAAGTACGTAAATTTAAATATCTCGGAACAATTGTAAATGAGGAGATTGAAAGCTCAGAAGAAATTAAATCGAGAATAGGACAGGCCAGAAGTATCTTTAATAAGATGAAAAATGCATTCTGTTCGAGAGACATTTGTTTAAACACAAAAATGAGGTTGCTAAGATGCTATGTATTCTCAAAATTATTATACGGAATGGAAGCGTGGACATTGAAAAAGAAGGACATGAACAGTTTAGAAGCTTTTGAAATGTGGGCATATAGAAGAATACTTAGAATTAGTTGGGTGTCGAGGATTACTAATCAAGATGTCCTAAGAAGAATGGGAAAGGAAAAAGAATTAATTAAAATTATTAAAGTAAGGAAGCTACAATATTTAAGCCATGTTATTAGGGGAGTAAATTACAAAATATTGCAAATAATACTAGAAGGGAAAATTTGTGGGAAGAGAACGAGGGGTAGAAGACGGACATCCTGGATTGACAATTTAAAAAATTGGTACAACTGTTCAACGTCAGAACTCCTTAGATCAGCCAAATCAAGATCAGAAATTGCCATGATGACAGCCAACCTTCTTAGAGGAGACGGCACATGATGAAGAAGAAATGACATTCTATATACCCTTTGAAAAAAACCGATGTTGCAACCCGAAACACACAGTAGCCTTCTCAGAATGAAGTGGTGCCGGTTGATGTGCGTGCAGACTTTCCATTGCCCATACTCTGCAAGTCCGCGTATTGAGGTGCCCTGAGAGATGGAAGTGGGCTTCGCCTGTCCACAGAATATTTCAGTTATATTCACTGGCCGCTTCCATAAGAGCAACAAATTCCAGAGTGAACTTTTCTCTTGCTGGTAGCTCAGCAAGAAGCAACCCCTGAACATCGGTAATTTTATGTGGATAGTAATGCAGAATGTTTTGTACGGTTTTATGTACCGTGCTTGCAGGCATGTCCAATGCTAGGGCGATTATCCATGGATTGCACGTTGGCACACTACCGCTTGACGTCTCTGCAATGCTATGGCCACATAATCGACAGGTATCGGAACAACTTCTTTCCTTACTCTGTCACATTGCAGTTCAAAGATCTTATCTTTTCGAATTTTGTAATCATTTTCTCCACACCCTTAACAGACATCGGTCCATACCCATGAGCCCCCGGAAGATTTGCAGAGCTACTGGCGCACGGTCACCATTCTTGTAAAAGAGCTGTACCAGCAGCGCGCGATCCTTTATGGACGTCTTTGAAGCAAACTGAAGAACAAGCATGTGCTGCGCATCTGTTTGTGTGCAGGTTGACCCTTACATCGCCACCTACTGGTCATATTTTCGTTATTCTCTGGTTTTTTCTTCCATGGCATTCCCCCCTGCTTCATTAATATACCGTTCGAATTTGAGGCCATTCTCTGCAGTGGGGCTCTTCGTACAGAGTTTTGAAACTGGATCGTTAACTATGGACATCCTAAATGTAACAGATCCATGGAGAATTCATTATTATCGTCTTCAGTCCTCTGGTATCAATTACACAAATCAGCCATGCGCTATATGCACATCGAAAATAAAACAGAAAATGATTGTGAAACACGTCTTTAATACAGAATAACGAAAATTTGTCGTGAAGACCTTCATAAATTTCAGTGAGTGCGACTACATGTAGTTATTAACAAATTATTAGATTTACTATTCAAATTATTTAAATTATTTAAATTATTTGCAACAACTAATTCGGACGAATCACACGCTTACGGATCTATAGAGTAAGCGATCTGCAATATTAGAGATTCGGAGCAGAATGAGGGCTAATGTCAGGAACGACACTCCCAGAGACATGGTTCCTGAACTTTCACGTGGATCGCCTCGAATTATCTAACACGGTGTAGCTTACTGCAACACGAAAACACTAACTTCGGAGAACGTCTCCCTTATAATAAACAACTGCCAAGACAAAACTCTCGCCATTTGTGTCAAATATCGTGAGTCTAATATTCGTTTTTTGTCTCGCTTACAGTGTTACCTTCTGTATTTTACTCACTTGGACTCATTTTCGTATTACTGCATTCTACTTGACAGCATAACACTCCCATAACATGAGTAGTATTTATCCAATTATAGTTGTTCCTTAGTTGTAAATTATTTCAGTCTTGCCTGCAGTCAAAATCTTGCCATCTCACTTGGATGCGAGACAAAATAGCTCATCAAGATGTTAACTGTTTCGAACGAGGTTCTCTTCATAAACTTGGGCATTGTACTCTGGGAGTGGCAGTTAACAAATAAAAATTATTTGCGGCCTTTATACAAAACTGATATTCGAATTCAGATTGCTAGTGTGATGCAAGAATAATAAAAAGCTTACAGCAGTTTATAAGATAACACCACTGTGATGTCCGTCATATGCTGTGTCCATAACATCTAAGTATGATTTATTCAAAGAGACGTCCGTTGTTTAGAACTGCGCAATTTCATAACAAACATAGAAAACAATGGAGAGATTCCAGAACGGGGTGGACATTCACAATATGTTCAAATTTCGGCAAGATAGTATTATTGGTCATGCAGTACCTTCTTCTTCTACCTCTTTTTATTGTGCCTTTATTCCACATCGGTGCATGGTCGGCGTGGTTGTTTATTGGTTGGGCAATGTTAGTTTAAGGGGTGGCAGGATGCCCTTCCTGTTTCCACCCCAATCCCCCACCCCAGCCCCTCCAGTCCTCCCCCCACGCAACCAAAACAGAAATATGCGCATCTTAACAGTCTGCGTGCAGTGTTATGGATATGAAAATGAACGAAAGTTTTATGAGTGTTTGCGAATCGTGTAACTGAGGCAAGAGTCGGGTACCAGCCCAGCATTAACCTAGTGGGCAATGAGAAACCGCCTAAAAGCCACATCAAGTATGACTGACACACTGACACCAATTTTTAACCTGCTGCGTATATAGTATCTGAGGCCAGTGTACCTCCCGTCCCAGAAGCGGCACTTTAAGATGCACTGCCGTCCAACGGGATTAAAATTGTATGAATTACTAAGGAAGCAAACTGCTGAGATCATCGGTCCCTAGACTTACACTTCTTAAACTAACTTACGCTGAGAACAACACACACACGCGCCCTTGCCCGAGGAAGGACTCGAACCTTTGGTGGGAGTGGGCGCACAATCTGTGACATGGTGCCTCTTACCGCGCGGACACTCCGGGCGGCTCCGAGGGGGTTAATGGAATATGTATACTAATGTTTGTGCCAGTGGTACGAGAAAAATGTATCCTCTCATATAAGCGATGTGAAGTGTGTGTGTATCATCTTACCTGAGTTCTCTGAACTTTTCTGTCTAGGGCAAGGGGGGCCAAGATTTCAGCTCGCGAGCCGAGAACCATAGCGTTCAACCTGTGCACTCATCTCCCACCACCTTGCCACTCTGTCTGAGAGCTGGAGAGGAAGATGTATAAACTGCAAATGTATCGCATTTGGCTTGAAATGTTGTAACACTTTATGCGACTTAGTTCTATATTTAACATTTCTCAGTAACATAGAAAACAAACAAAAAATTCAGTATTATGTAATTTTTTTTGGCTCACTGAAGACGTAGTGTTATTTTCATGTGGTTCGAGCAGGCAGACAATTTCACAAATTTTCGCACTCAAGTTGTCACGTAATGGCCACTTACTTAGTTTCATAATCGAAAAACAATCTTTTACGCGAATATGTCGATCGAAATATTTCAGCACTTTGGCAACCTCATTATGGAGACTTAAAAAGATACCTGAGGAAAGCAATGTACACGTCCTGGACAGTTAACGTAAAGATATTTGTCATTAAAACTGGAACTATCTTACAGTTCAATCAATTACATCTGCACATGCACAGGTTCGCATTCAATTGAAAAGGCAAACGATCTCGAAAACAGCTCGGAAAAGAGATGTACGATTAGCAGTGTACTAAAAACGTTTAGAAAGCTATCTCTGTCATTCTTTCAAAGCCATAATCAATTCTTCAGACTTCGCGTTTTCTTTAACGTCAATGAGCTTACGGAACTGGAGTGTGTTTGTTAGAATGTATCCTCCCTATAGCTCGATTTTCTTTTTAAATGCGTCCCCATCAAATAAGAAAGAAGTTGTTCGACACCTAGCAATATCTTACTGTGGACGGTGTGCAGTCCACTTAAAATGCAATGTCTGCAATCCATTCTGGATATTCTAGTTTTCGTTCCTGCACTCCTCTTTCCTTCATAAATTAAATAACAGTGAGTTTTAAGTCGAAAATACAGGAATACACCTTGAATTGACAGACGTACTTTGCAGTTATGTATGTACACTGAGGAAGTCGAGGGATAGCGATATGCACATTTACATATGGCTGTACTATCGCGTACACAAGGATCAAAAGCGCGGTGCATTGATGGAGCTGTGATTTGTACCCAGGTGATTCTTGTGAAAAGGTTTCCGATGTGATTATGGCCTCACGACGGTTTAGAGATCCACAGTGTCAAGAGTGTTTCATGAATACCATCACGGCCAACGTAGTGGCCAACGGCCTTCACTTAACGACCGATAGCACGGCGTTGCGTACAGTTGCTAGTGGTAATAGACAAGCGACAATACCTCAAATGAGCACAGAGATCAACGTGGGACAAATACGACGAACTTATCAGTTGCGGCAGTGCGGCGAAATTAGAAGTTAATGGGCTATGGTAGCAGGCGACTGACGCATGTGCCTTTGCTAACAGAACGACACCGCCTGCAGAGTTTCTCCTTGGCTTGTAACCGTATAAGTTGGTCGGTAGACAACTGGAAAACCGTGAGACTTGGTCATATGATTCACTTTTTCAGTTGGTAAGAGTTGATGATAGGGTTCGAGGGTGGGGCAGACCCCACGGCGCCACGGGTCCAAATTGCCAACAAGGCAGTGTGCAGGCTGGTGGTGGCTCCATAATAGTCTGGGGTGTGATTACATTGAATAGATTTGGTCGTCTGTTCCAAGTGAACCGATCATAGGCTAGAAATGGCTATGTTTGGCTACTTGGAGACCATTTGCAGCGGTTCATGGACATCATATTCCCGAACAACAGTGGAAATTTTATGGATGACAATGCGTCATGTCACTGGGCCACAGCAGTTTGCAGGGTGTTTGAAGAACATTCTGGACAGTTAGAACGAATGGTTTGGCCATCCAGACAGCCCGACATAAATCCAATCGGATATTTATAGGGGATAATGCAGAGATCGATTCGTGCACATAATCTTGCACCAGGAAATCTTTCGCAATTGTGGACAGCTAGAGAGGCAACATAGCTCATTATTTCTGCATGGGACTTCCAACATCTTGTAGAGTCTATGCCACGTCGAGTTACTGCGCAACGTCTGGCAAAAGAAGGTCCGACGAGATAGGAGATATCCCATGTCTTTTGCGAGCTCGTTGCAGTCTCCATACTCTTCCTCCAGTGTGATCGAAAACTGTTGCGCTTGACAATGAAAAATCGCATGCAGCTTCAGAAACTTAACTATTCATACCACTAATTTCTTCACCTGCTGCATGACTGGAAATTGAGTACAAAGTTTTTCATGATGCACAGAACAGTGAGTCCCCTGTGTCAATCGTTGTAATTCTTTGCTTTTTATTGTCAACTAAATCTTTAAATTCTTCCTGAGTAGTACTGAAATATCGTTTCCGCAGTACTCGTCACTTGTGCGACTGCATAATATATATTCAGAATTATCGCCCCTCTTTTCTTCCATTCCACATCGTTGTGAAGGGCTTGTGACGATAGATCGCTAGACTGCCTCTTTCTCCACAAACAGCCATTGCACCTGTGAACGTCCTTCCTACCAACAACAAATAATGAAGGGTAAACAGCCCTGAAACCATGATTCTGGCGAACTGAAGAGAGTTGTGCCGCCCGAAAACTGCTGCAACACAGTACCGAGTACTCCCGGAGAGGAAGTAAGCAAAGTTGAGACAGGTCAAAGTGCGACCCACCTACAGCCGGCACACGTGGCCCGCGTGAAATATGGCACGCCGTGGCCGGCCAAGTTTTAGGATCATCTCGGAAGTGTAAGTCTCCATTGAAAAACTGGGCCAGCAAATATTATTGTCGTATCAAGCGGTGGGAGATGACCGAGGTAGCTGAAAATTATTCGTAACCTATCACAGAGACGAGAGTACTAATGCATACAAATGCGAGGATGACACGTGGAAAACCTTCTGTGACAGGTACAAGTGTTCAGTAGATTGTAATGTGTTATGTATTGAAGAAATACACTGAAGAGCCAAAGAAACAGGTAGACCTGCCTAAAATCGTGTAGGGCCCCCGCGAGCACGGAGAAGAGCCGCAACACGACGTCGCGTAGTCCTGACTAATGTCTGAAGCAGTGCTGGAGGGAACTGACACGATGAATTCTGTAGGGCTGTCCATATACCGGTAAGAGTACGAGGGAGTGGAGATCTCTTCTGAACAGCACGTTCCAAGGCAACCCAGTTATGTTCATTAATGTTCATGTCTGGGGAGCTTGGTGGCCAGCAAAAGTGTTTAAACTCAAAAGAGTATTCCTGGAGCCACTCTGTAGCAATTCTGAACATGTGGGGTGTCGCATTGTCCTGCTGGAATTGCCCAAATGCGTCGCAATGCACAATGGACGTGAATGGATGCAGGTGATCATACAGGATTCTTATGTACGTGGCACCTGTCAGAGTCGTATCTTAACGTATCAGGGGTCCCATATCACTCCAACTGCACACGCCCCACACCGTTAAAGAACCTTCACCAGCTTCAACATTGTGCAGGGTCCATGAAGCTGTCTCCATAACCGTAGACGTTCATCCGCGCAATGCAATTTGAAACGAGACCCGACCGACCAGGCAATATGTTTCCAATCATCAACAGTTCAATGTCGGTGTTGACGAGTCCAGATGAGGCGTAAGGCTTTGCGTGGGTGCAGTCATCAAGGGCACGCGAGTGGGCCTTCGCCTCCGAAAACCCATATCGATAATGTTTCATTGAGTGGTTCACACGCTGTTATCCCAGCAATGAAATCTGCAGCAACTTGTGAAGGGTTGCATTTCTGTGAAGTTGAAGGATTCTCTTCAATCGTCGTTGGTCCCGTTCTTGCAGGATCTATTCCCAGCCGCCGCGCTGTAAGACAATTGATGTTTTACCGGATTCCCGATATTCACGATACACTCGTGAAATGGTCGACCGGGAAAATTCCCACTTCATCACTACGTCGGAGATGCTGTGTCCTATCGCTCGTACGGCGACTACAATGCCACGTTCAAACTCATTTAAATTTTGATAACCTGCCATTGCAGCAGCAGTAACCGATCTACAATTGCGTCAGCCTCTTGTTGTATAGGCGTTGCTGACCGCGGCGCCGTCTTCTGCCTGCTTATCTATCACTATTTGAATGAGTGTGTGTAGGAGTTTCTTTGGCACTTCAGTGTATTAAACTAATTGTTATGTTACGCCATAAGTGAAATTTTAGCTTAATTAGATTGACACTTATTTGAAAAGTTTACATTCTCAGTAGATTTATACCGATTATATCAGTATCTCATACAGAAATCAGCGGCAGCTTGTAATCTTTAACAGTTATCCGACAAATGGCTCGTTTGTAGGTATATATTTATTAGAACGTTTTCGTTTTACCGTCCTATATTTTCATATACGTCACATTTACCGGATAAATGTGATTTACCCCGTATATACACTGTCTGACAAAAATCCTGAAGCCTCAGAAGACATGGTTGAACGTCAATGAATGTACACACAGCAGACGAGTATGTAAATGATTACTTTTACAATTCCCTGTGTAATGTAGAACGCCTACCAGAGTGCATTAGAGTGCAGAATGAGATTTTCACTCTGCAGCGTAGTGTGCGCTGATATGAAACTTCCTGGCAGATTAAAACTTTGTGCCGGACCGAGACTCGAACTCGGGACCTTTGCCTTTCGCGGGTTGGTAGAGCACTTGCCCGCGAAAAGCAAAGGTCCCGAATTCGAGTCTCGGTCCGGCAAACAGTTTTAATCTGCCAGGAAGTTGCATTAGAATGCATGGTCTAGTAGGAAATATAAGGAGCTTGAACAGCGTGAAATCTTCAGTGGTTGTTGTGAGCGACACAGAGATACCATGTACTCTTGTGGGTCAGCGTTATCAGAACTTGACAGAATTCCAGTGGGTAGTTCGAATCGTATAATAATCAGATTTTTGAGGCTTTCGGTTGTCACACTGACCGATGGTAGACACTGTGGGGCCGTGAGGGCACGGTAACCACTTCACATCTGCGGTTGCCATCCGATAATTAGTAATGGACTCCGAGCAAATTCTGTCATCCCGTACCATTAGTTAGAGACCGGCAGCCGGGCAGTAGAATTACAGTGCTATACTCAGGCTATTTTAACACCGCAACAGAAAGGGCTCCGTTTGCAGTGGTGCCTTGACTGCGAAGCAGGGACTGCTGATGAATGGTGTCACATTGTGTTGAACGGTAAATCGTTGTTCTGGACTACCCAGGATGACCATCGTTGGTGAGCCCGGCAGTGACCGGGAGAGAGGTCTCATTCTTTCAATGTTTGGGAGAGGCACAGCGGTGTTACTTCTGGCGTCTTGGTGAGTGGACCCGTCGAGTATGTCTTCAGTCATGTCTGATAGTGAATGAGGGAACTCTGACGGCACAATAACAGTACGCCACTGAAATCCTGAGTCCTCATGTGTGGCCTCTCACGTGACAGTATCTTGGTGGCATTTTTCAACAGGACAATACTCGTGGACGCGTGGCACACGAGTCTATGAACTGTCTGCGTGATGTCGAGGTACTGCAGTGACTTGCAAGATCCCCAGATCAGTTCCCGCTGGAACATTTTTGGGACCAGTGCTATTATTCAGGATATCAAGGACCAGATGGCTCTGAGCACTATGGGACTTAACATCTGTGGTCATCAGTCCCCTAGAACTTAGAACTACTTAAACCTAACTAACCTAAGGACAGCACACAACACCCAGCCATCACGAGGCAGAGAAAATCCCTGACCCCGCCGGGAATCGAACCCGGGAACCCGGGCGTGGGAAGCGAGAACGCTACCGCACGACCACGAGATGCGGGCATATCAAGGACCAATTACAACAGTTATAGGCCAACTTGCCTCAGGAGGTGATACAACTACTTTATGTCAACCTTGCCAATAGGATATATGTATACGTACAGCCCAGAGACAGTGCAACGCCATAGTGATAAGTGTGCGTCATACTGCTGTACTCTTTGTAAATTTCAGTAGATATTTTAATCATTGAAATAGCACCACACACCCTCTCAAACCCTGTTACACTTCGTTTACTCATGTTTACTCATTATCCCGTTTTCTTTTTTCCTTTTCTTTGCGCGTGGGGTGTGAGGGGGGGGGGGGGGAGGGCTGCCAGTGTATGATACAAACTTCATCCACGTAGTAAGTTTACGGTTCTGTGAATCAATACCGACGACAATTTGTTTATATCTGTCTTTAAGGACGATAATAATAGTGTGTTTCTGACTGACACATCTCGCGTATGCTATGAACACCTTGTTTTGTGTGGGATTCTCAGGCGATGTGACGCTACGAGTTGAGGTGAACAAGAAGTTAGCAGGTACTCGTTAGTATGAGGCTCTTCTGCGATAATACGGCGAGCACACGAGTATGTGGCGAGCAGTTAACGTGAGCCCGCACTTAGCTGTGTTATCGCATTATGCATTTACGCCCCTGCAGTATATGCAGCAGGTCGCTGAGTGGTCGGGTGACATGAATGTACATGTTTCAACCAGCGACAATAAGCTTATTGAAGAAATCCTTTAAGAGCAGCTTACAGTGTTACATGACGTAGTTTTTGAAGTTTATCAAAACCATGGAACACAGTCAACAAAAGATTTTTAATTTCTCTTTTTATTTTCTTCAAGATATAATTTCTCACGGTTTCTCGTAAATTACAATGATGTAAATTCGTATTTAGTGGTGGTTAAGCGATTTCCTTTTTTTCCAGGTTCATCTGAGGCAGCCTGTGGGACAAATATTGTTTACAGTTGTTGGAATTTGTCGTGCTCCTCACTCTGTATAAATTATTTTAGCTTTCTATTTGCATTTTGGAATGCTACCGAGATGAGACTGAATTTGATTGTGTGATATACATTTGAACTACGGAAGTGCAGCTAAACAGATTCTAAATAAATTATTGGTCACTTTATTAGTCAGTGTAGGCGTTCATCTCTTTCTTTTGATGCAGTCCCTGACTGTGAGTTATGTAATTGTACATAGTTTCCATAAACGCTCGTAATCTTCAACATTGTTATGAAATAATAAATAGCGCAAATGTGTAATTTTAGAGTGCAGTACTTCCTGATAAAGAAAGATGGCCAAGACATCCATTTTATTCCCCTCACCTCGTACCCTATTTACTTTTGTGCTTAAATATTTCCACAAGTTACATCCAGTGAGAGTAGCACCAGCGAATGTATTGCACAGCGTAACTGTAACGAGCAAGGTCATTTCCACTGCGTAGGGAAATTTGTGAGCGAATGTAAAAAGAAACTTAGACGACCTCATTCATGCAACAGAGGTTCATGCCCTGAGCACCATGACAGGCAAAAAAATCGTTGTGGATCTCGAAGCGCTTGATCTCATGTTAGCAGTAGTGTTGTGTCTAAGATCTAAGGCAGGTCCATCAGGAACTGTTCGCTGATAACTGGGATGAGAGAGAGAAACTTGTCAAGTTTTCTCTCACATTTCATTGAGAGCGAATAAGATGTCGTAGCCAAAGACGCAGAAGGAATGATTGGCATCGTGTTCTGTTTAGCCACGTAACCAAACTGTGCTCCGGCTGCATTGCTATTCGATTGTGACTGCATCAACAATACGGAGACCGGCAACCTGATAAGTGCATCGGACAGCGACTTACCAGTTATTTTTACAATGATGAGGGAAATGATAGAAGAAAATTTCGGCAAATCCTTCTTTTCTGGACTACATAATAATCAGTGCTGAACACATTCAAAGTCTCATTCATTTCACGCCGTTACCTTTTCTACAACGTCATGGACATTTGACCTTCAAGTCCAACAATACGACATACACGATTTTGTTACCCAAATTACTGCACTACATTGCTATGGTCACTACTATAACCGAATCTGTTCCAAATTGACGTTTCTAGTGAAATGAAGCGGCTGCTATGATGCGATAGGCGTTACGAGCAACATTCCTTTATAATCTACGACAATCTGACGAAACAGTGTGGTTCTCTCAAGGTAGCGTCCGAAGTCTCTTTGTTTGTGTCCAAAACTGAATTGTAGTTTCAAACAGCTAATCAATACTATCAAAGTTATGTCTTGGGTGACCAATATTTTTGGGGTGCGTCAGACTTATGACGATTTGATGTGGCCCAGCACAAAGCCTTCTCCTCTTCATCTCAGAGTATCGCTTGCACTCAACGTCCTCAATTATTTTTTGTATGTCCATCATTTTGACTGGATGTCTTGGGGACCACGGCCGTTCTATTGTTAGAAAGTGAAACGCCTACAGCCGTCCTTATGATCTTTCTTATTGTGTAGCTGCCAGTAACGGCGCTTCAATGCGCCATCTTCAGGTCATAGTTGATGCTCAAGGGGTTAACACGATCAATATATACCCGCATCAGTGGTCAACATAACTAGTTTACAGATAGTCTGCTTAAACCAGTTATATTGGCCATTGATGCGGGTATATAGGGATCGTGTTAACAACATCAGCATGAACTACGGCCTGAATATGGGCCACTGAAGCACCGAGACTGGTAGTTACATAGTAAATAAGATCATAAGGACGGCTACAGACATTTCATTTTCTTCCTCAATTATTTGTTGAAAGTATTCCAATCTCTCTCTTCACCGAAAGTTTTTATCTTCTACAGTTCCGTCCAGCAACAATAAAATTATTCCCCGATTCCAAACACAAGTCCTGTCATCCTTTATATCTTTCCAGAGTTTTCCACACCTTTCTTTACCGATTCTACAGAGAAATTTCTCATCTTACCACTCCACCTACTTCGCAACAATCTCCAATAGTAGCATATGTCAAACGCCTCTATTCCCTTCTTTTCTGGTTTTCCCGCAGTTTATCCTTTATTTCCATGCAATGCTGTGCTCCAAATGCACATTATCAGTAATATCGTCTTCTACTATGGCGAACGTCTGATATTAGCTGATCTCCTTTCTGCAGGATTTCCATCCTTATGTGCCCTACTCCGTTGTTTGTGTACTCCTTGCTTCTTCCGTCCTGTGTAATGCTACTTCCAAAGTTGTGCCTTCTACCCTCTGTAATCCAAGATTATCTTTCTTGGTCTTCCATTCTGACCTTTCCCTCTTTGTTCGTGTAGATACTGCATAAGGGGTGATCATACGGTTTCCATTCGACGGCCGTACAGCCCAGAAGCGATGTGGTATTCAGCCAAAATCATCTTGAGCATTGAGGCAATCACCTCACCGACACACCAGGCTGAAGGTTTAATAAAACACCGTGTCTTGCTGCGTGAAGAAGTCCACAACTGCCGGCTGCACATCGTGGTCCGATAGGAATCGTCGATCCTTCAAAGCCTTTTATAAGAGACGTCATAATCGCACTTGGAAACAAGAGAACTATAGGGAGAGTGCTCGGTTGTCTCGCACTTGACTAGGCGTTACAACACTTGCGATAAGGTACGTGCATTATCATGAACCCCTTGGCGCACCATTCCACAATGGTGGTTTACGACAGACATGCTACCCCATACAGTTTCTTCATTCTCCAATAGACGTCTACTGTCTTTCTCCCCCGGCGGCAAGAAAGGATTAACAGCGCGTTGGTGCTGTCTGGACACGTTTGTAATAACGTTGCCGTAGCTCACGTTTCCGCATACACCGTACGCACGACGGAGAGAGACGAAAGCCACCGTAATCCGTTGCCCACATGCCATTTCCTACAAGAGGCTGAAGAAGGATCCAGCCCCGACGATGAGCAGAAAGACGATAGCTCTGCTGAAGAAATCTGACTTACCTGAGCCGAGAGCGCCAGCGATACCCTGCCTCTATGGACTCCGCAAGATCCATAAGGAACGGGTGCCTCTGAGACCGATTGTGGACTCCATCAACTCTCACAGTTACGGACTAGCTAAATATCTAGAGACACTGCTCAAACCCCTTGTGGGACACTGCAGCCGCCATGTGAGAAACTCAGCCGAATTCGTGAAAAGGGACACGCGACTACAAAGGGAGGACATACTCGTGAGCTTCGACATGACGTCTCTTTTCACGAAATGCCCCTTCAGGACTCCTTGGCACTTTTAGCTCAGCACTTTGAACAGTAAGCCTGTTCGAACACGCACTAACAACCACCTACTTCCAGTGCAACGGGGAATTCTTCGAGCAGATCGATGGTGTGGCTAGGGCTCTCCACTGGCTCCTGCGATTGCAAACCTCTGTATGGAACATTTCGAGGAAGTGACCCTTCAAACTGCCTGACAGAAACCAAAGCACTTCTTCCGCTATGTCAACACCACTTTTGTCGTGTTGGGACATGGCAAACAGGCACTAGATTAGTTTGTGGAGCACCTCAACAGCATACATCCGATTATCAAATTTACCATGGAAATGGAGGAAATTGGATGCCTCCCTTTCCTTGACATACTAATTAAGAGGAAGGCAGACGATTCACCAGGCCATGCAGTGCATAGGAAGAAGACACACACAGACCTATACCTTCGTACAAAAAGCTGCCACCATCCAGCACAAAGACAAACCAGCCTGGTACATAGGGCGGGCGCCATCTGCGACAAAGACAGCCTACCATCCGAGCTGCAACGCCTGAGGGAAGTCTTCAACCTAAATGGCTACAGTGAAACGCAGATCAACAGGGCGTTTAAAAGGAACAAGGAAGCAGTGATAACCGCAGAAGAATGGGAAGAAGATAACCGACTCGCGTTCCTTCCGTACTTGGCCCCGCTCTCGGCCACAATTGCACGACTTCTGGGCACACTCAATATCAAAACCGTTCTCTGCCCGCCACCGAAGACAACGGAGCTCCTAGGTTCTGCCAAAGACCCGCTGAAGCTTAACACACCAGGAATATACAGCATCCCATGCGAATGTGGTAAACAATACATAGGACAAACACAGCGCTGTATATCTAAAATCAGTGAAGAAAATATGAGATGTGTGCGCCTAGGTCACACAGAAAAATCAGCCATAGCAAAATACAGCATAAATGAATAACACACCTTCAGCTTCCAAAACGCGAAGGTGCTGTGGCGAGCGTGTGGCTTCTGGGAAAGTATTATCAAAGAATCTCTAGAACCAAGGATTGACGACAACCTGGTGAACAGGGATGAGGGATACCAACTCAGAGCAGCATGGAACCCTGCAATAGTGGCAATCCGTCGGGAGCGTGCCTGTCAACGTCCTCCGCCGCAGACGCCGACAGAATGCTTACACCGAGAACCGAACGCGGCTGCCGGCGACGACAGCTACCCCACCACCACGCGCACACTCCCAGTCCACCGCAGCCTCCCGAGGTCTGGTGGAGGGGATTGAACGCGCATATAAATATCCCGCTCTTCTCGAATCTCAACGCTTCGCCAGAAGATGGGTAGTATGACACTTCCCGAAACGTCGCGTTATATCAAAGCTACCATCCAGCTGGAGGCCCGAGAAATCTTCATCAACATGTGTTGTACGTGTCACTACGTTAAATAACTGGTCACTCTTTGTTACACAGCATCAGGTGTTTGAACTTATTTTCCTCGAGCTACCTCTTATCACCGCATACCGTTTTCTTATTTCACGGATAAAGGGAAAGATCGTCATGTATCTTAATTTTCTTGACCACTGTTATCGCTATCAGAATGACCATACCGTTACGCTCTGTAACATCATTGAACTACAAAATGATAGAGCGTTAAGTTTCAGCATTCTCAAAATGTTCAAATGTATATGATTTCCGAAGTGACCAAACTGCTTAGGTCATCGGCCCCTAGACTTACACACTACTTAAACTAACTTATGCTAAGAACAACACACACACCCACGCCCGTGGGAGGACTCGAATCTCCGACGTGAGGGGCCGAGCAGTCGGTGACACAACGCTTCAGTCGTCTAACATCGCAGTAACTCCAGAGTAAAGGACTTTACGTGACTGAAACCGTGTGATAGATTTCAGAGGTAAATATTACATTTTGTGTTTTTTACTAATGAAACAATGTCTACTGGCAATTTGTTATAATTCGTAATTAATTCTTTACGTCAGGGTTCGTTGTAAGTAGTATGCATACTGCCAGAGCATACATTGTCATCTTAATTTTCTAATATTTTAGTTTCAGTAGGATCTGCAGTCAAAACAAATTTCCAGAATGATAATAATATGCCACACGGTCTATCGTTAATTGGAATAAAACATATCTTTTTATTTTGCGTTCTTAACAACTGTACAGTTTCGACCATGTAGCCATTTTCAAGGGTCTGATGCACATACCAAATGTAACATAGTCATAATATAAATATAAAACAATCATTGGTTGATTATTCACAGGAATGAGAATTAAAAAATTACATAACGATTGAATAAAAATTGGACTTACGCAGTACATCTCGTGAAATGGGTTAGAATCAAGACTTGCATCGGTCATGCATTGCTCTACTTCGGTGGGGTAGCCTACTATACAATAAAATAGAAGTAGACATAAGAAGTAGTGGACCAACAATAAAGGACAACATCTTTTATTAAAATATCTTATACCACTAGGTTTCAAATTAAACAACGTAACACCAAGTCTTTTCCGATGTTACATACTGCTTGCAAATATTAATTTCTGTTTTTAGTTTGTTTGCTGTACAACCAATAGTGGTTTTATATTTATGCTTTAATGATCTTAAGCCCGGAATATGTATCAGACTTTAGCTAACAACTAAACAGAAATACTGAAGACAAAAAGTAAAATTATTTTCAGAAATTGAAGATTTACACATTTTTAGAAATTTATAGAAAATCATGCCTTAGTCACAGTTATATTGTCACTGCATTAAGCAAGCAACTGGTTATTTACTAAAATTGCAATACAACTGTGAGCAACTCTGGTTTTCCAAAAGTAAAATAAGATGATTATTCAATCCAACAAACGACAGGAACTGTGGCAAATCGCTGTCATTCATAACCTTGTTTGGAAGTAGTACTCAAACCCACGTTATAATCTCGTCTTCCAGCAATGGCTACTAAAGCTGATCCACGCTGCGAAGCAACGCATCGGTGTGGCAAATTAGACTGAGGCGGATCACATATTAAATGGATGTCACCAATATGCTTATCAGTAAAATGTCGTCTTACGGTGCAGATCCACGGTCTGCTAACTGAGGATTTCATTAATAAGATTCAAGTACAAACGTCGTCCATACGCTCCCCGTAAATTCAGCCAAAATTTTGTTTGCATTGTTTTTGTTGGTATGCAGCGAAATATCGACAGTAAAAAATGAACAAGGCGTTATGAACGTTTGTAACAGTTGGACCAAGGCGACATTTCCACCCACCCACAGCGAAATGTTTCCCGCTTAACGTGAAACTGTTCCCAGGCTGGTGGCGCGAATGGCTTAATCTAGGTTTTATGGCCGAGCATCTGGTCATAAAACGTGAGTCACGCTGTTTGGCACTGCGTCACACTTGGTATTGTGCGGACAGCGCGAGAAAATAAACCATCAGAAACCAGAATTAGTGGTAAGCTTCGGGAGCCAGTCCCATCGTTCACTTAGCGGGGGATAACAATACAAACCAATGTAAAACGGATCGAAAAAGGTAGATCAGTAGCGTAGAAAGAGACTGGGAGAATCTTACAAGTCCAGAGTCCACGTACGTTGACGTCTGTAGTCAGCAAACCAGTGTTAAGCGTACGACACAGGAAACGTCTTATCGTTCCGAATGTGAGCGTTCTTTATCGTTCGCGTCATAAGTACGCTGATGCGCAAAATTAAAGCAACACACGGAAATTTTGCAAGGTCGCCTTTATTTTGCCACAAAACGGTACAAACAGGTGATAGTAAAGTAAAAGCAATGTAAAAAAATACATAACGAAAACAACTACAACACGCATAACGGTAGACAAAAACGTTCTTCGTTTTTTCCAACTTAACGGATTTGCACACACATTCTGAAAACTGGTTAATGAACTCAGTATGGGGTGTGATCACTTCCGGCACCAATACAGGCCTGACAAAGACGGGACATGCTGTGAATGATGTCATCAATCTCATCGTGAGGCAATAACGCCCATTCTTCCTGCAGAGCTGCTCACAAGTCTTGGAGAGTGGTTGGTGTATGCTGACGTATTGCAGCCCGTCTCCATAGTGCATCCCAGCCATGCTCTATGGTTTTCAAATCGGGAGGGCGAGCATGCAACGCCATGCATGCAATACCTTCCAGTTAAGAAGTCTGGGCCCACAGTACCCCGTAACAACCGCCGTTGAGATCCCAAGATCTGGTCACGGTACCTGACAGCAGTTAAATCTTGCTGATTCACCCGTACCATTTCATAAAGAGGTGTTCGAGTGGTCAACATAATCGCTGCCCACACCATTAGGGATCCTCCACGATATCGGCCCCTTTCCACAATGTCTGGGTACCGAAGTCGTGTTCCACGCGCCTTCCAGATGCGAATCCGTCGAGAAGCACTCTCCAGACCAAATCGGGCCTCATCTGTGGAAAGAACGTTGGCCCACAACTCGACCGTCCAGAAGGCATAATGACGGCTCCACTCTAGACGTTCCCTTCTGCGAAGTCACGCCAGAGGTAAGCAGACAACAGGTCACCAACAAGAAAGACGACTCTTCTGAAACCTTCTGTATACCGTTTGCCTGGATAAAACACATTCAGGGGATGCTGCGAGGTCAGATGCCAGTTGCAGTGCAATACTAACAAGGAACAATCGTGTCCTTACAGCCAGAAACGGTGCATTGTTTCTGGTGACACACATGGTCGGCCCTGTCCTTGGTCTCCGGGATACAATTTTGGTCGCTATAAGCCGTCGCCTCATCCGAGAAACAACGGAAGGATTCACATTAAGCCATCGGGCCACATCAGTTTGCGACTCTACTTCTTCTATTCTTTCTCTGGCACTCCACAGCAGAGAGTCTGTAGGCGTCTTCTCTGTGCACAGCCTGTGACTGTGTACACAGCGATTGTGGATGTGGGGCTACCCTGCAATCATTACCCCGTTTTGTAGGTGCCCTGACGTCATTGCTGCCGTGGTTGTCCGTTGACCGGAAAGCCGTCTTTCATGCAGAAAACGATCCCAAAGACGTCTGTTGTTTGCATGGTTTTATCGAGAATTGGACACAGGACGAGGAAACATCAGTTTGTAGCTTCACTTTTCGACACCTGTGTAGTTTTACCTCTTCTGTAGGGATCATCATTGGTTCCGAAAATGACGATCGGCTGAGACCCAGATCGCTGTATTTGTCCACGAGACCCAGAGAGCAGTACATAGAGGTGCCCAAGTAAATGCCACCTTCCGTGAGTTCCCGAAAGCGTTTTATACACTTCTGCGTTACCGCCAAATGAACAAAATGAGAGCGTACACGATATCAGTCCAACTGTGTGATTGAATTGAGGAGTTTCCAATGTTCAAATGTGTGTGAATTCCGGAGGGACCGAACTGCTGAGGTCATCGGTCCCTAGACCTACACACTACGTAAACTACCTTAAACTAACTCACGCTAAGAACAATACACACACTCATGCCCGAGGGAGGCCCACTGAAGACTTTCTAGCAGACAGTATACAGCATGTCGTTTTCAACGGAGGGAAGTCTTCAGACGTAATAGTAAGTTTGGGTCCCCAGCGATGATTTAGCACTATTACTTTTCACAATATGTAAATGACCTAGCAGATAACGTTGGAAGTTCCATGAGGCTTTGCACGGATGATGCTGTTGTATACAAAGAAGTCGCGACGCTAGAAAATTGTAGCGAAATCCAGGAAGTCATACGGAGGATTGACGCTTGGTGCAGGCGGTGGGAATTCACCCTCAATATAAGCAGATGTAACGTATTACGAATGCAGAGACAGAAAGAGCCTATATTATATGACTACGTGAGTGCATAACAATCACTCGAATCAGTTATTTCCGTAAAATACCTACAGATATGCGTATGAAGCAACATAAAATCATTCGCGGCTATCAAATGTCAGACTGAGATTCATTGGAACATTCCTTATGGAATACAATCCACCATCGAAAGAAGAATCTTATAAAACATTAATTCGACCTGTACTTGAACATGGTTCGTTAGTCTGGGTTCCGTACAGTATGCGATCAAACGTATCCGGACACCTTGCTCAAAATGACTTACAAGTTCGTGGCGCACTTCATCGGTAGTGCTGGAATTCAATATGGTGTTGGCCCACCCTTAGGCCTAATGATAGTTTTCACTCTCACAGGCATACAATCAGTCAGGTGCCGGAAGGTTTATTGGCGAATGGCAGCCCATTCTTCATGGAGTTCTGGACTGAGGAGACGTTTCGATGTCGGTCGGTGAGACCTGGCACGAAGTTGGCGTTCGAAAAAATGCCAAAGGTGTTCTATGGGATTCAGGTCACGTCCTTATGCGGGCTAGTGCATTATAGTGTTTTTATTGTCTCGTAGCCACTTCGCCACAGGTGCTCGGTCGTGTTGAAAGATGCAAACGATGTCCCCTAATTGCTCTTCAACAGTGGGAAGCAAGAAGGTAATTAAAACATCAATGTAGGCCTATGCTGTGACAGTGGTACGCAAAACCACAAGGGGTGCAAGCACCCTCCATGAATAACGCGACCACACCATAACTCCACCGCCTCCAATTTTACTGTTGGCACTACACACGCTGGCAGATGACGTTCACCGTGCATTCGCCACACGCACACCCTGCCATCGGATCGCCACTTTGTGTACCGTGATTCGTCACTCCTCACAACGTTTTTCCACTATTCAATCGTCCAATATTTGCGCTTCTTACACCAAGCGAGGCGTCGTTTGGCATTTACCGGCGTGATGTGTGGCTTACGACCAGCCGCTCGGCCATGAAATCCAAGTTTTATCACCTGCCGCCTAACTCTCGTAGTTATTCCAGTGGATGCTGATGCAGTTTGGAATTCCTGTGTGATGGTATGGATTACACATTACGACTCTCTTCAACTGTCGGCGGCCTCTGTCAGTCAACAGATGAGGTCGGCCTGTATTCTTTTGTGCTGTACGTGTCCCTTCACGTTTCCACTTCACTATCATATCGGAAACAGTGGACCTAGGGATTTTTAGGAGTGTGGAAATCCCGCGTAGAGACGTATGACACAAGTGACACCCAGTCACCTGACCACGTTCGAAGTCCGTGAGTTCCGTGGAGCATCCCATTCTGCTCTCTCGCGACGTCTAATGACTACTGAGGTCGCTGATATGGAGTACCTGGCAGTAGGTGGCAGCACAATGCACCTAATATGGAAAACGTATGTTTCGGGGTGTCCGGATACATTTAACCACATAGTGTATTTCACTGCAGGAAAACGTTGGCAAAATAGTACGACAAGTCTCATCCAACCAAATGACGTTCTTCCATTACTCTACAGTGCCTGGCTTCAGCACCACTTTTTCATGTCACGGGCATCTGAATCGCTTGTGAGTGGTTTTGGTTTCAAAGCTCGCTCTGAAATTCCCCCCTTACGGAGCTACCCTCATGTTATTTTGGTGCTGTCAGGGTTCACGGGTGCGACTTCAGTGCTATAGTGAATTTTGGAGTAGTCGTCGTCATTTTCCTTCGCAGTCATCTTCAATGACCGTTCCTCACGATCACTCAACAGACACTTTCGTCCGAGATATGCCTTAACTTGGCACAAATTGACTAGAATAAGGGATCGGTTGGTAGGACATGTCCTGAGGCATCAAGGGATCACAAATTTATCATTGAAGGGCAGCGTGGAGGGTAAAAATCGTAGAGGGAGACCAAGAGATGAATACACTAAGCAGATTCAGAAGGATGTAGGTTGCAGTAGGTACAGGGAGATGAAGGAGCTTGCACAGGATAGATTAGCATGGAGAGCTGCATCAAACCAGTCTCAGGACTGAAGACCACAACAACAACAATATGCCTTAACTTCCATGTTTGCGGTAGAACTCTTTGATACGGTGCCTCTTGAAACACCAAACACTTCGGCTACCTTGCATACGGAAGCACCCGCCATAGGAGCACCAAGAATATCCCAGCCTTCGAATTCTCTTAGCCCCGGCACCCCGATAGAATGCACTTAAAACTACACGGAACACTATTGTGATCACGACCAACACTTTCAACCTACTGATAACATTGCACAAGCACCTTTCGTGGTCAAATATAACAGTGCAAACAGCAGGCTTGGCTAAACAAATTTCTCGCCGTGTTTCCACATGTATGTGCTATTCCTAAATAGGTGGCACACTTACACTTACTGAACAAATATGTGACGAAACCTGATTCTCTTTATTGGATGTTCTTCTTCCCTATGAAGCCTAGCTAATAAATCTCCCAGACTTATAAGCAGTACTCTTCAACAGGTAAAACAAGTGTTTCGCGAGGCACCGTTTTCGTGGACTAATTACATTTCCTTAGCATTCTTATAATGAATTTCGGTCTGAGATCCGCTTTCCTTAACGCTATTTTCGTGTAGGTATACCATTATAGATCCATGTGGACTGATTTTCCACGTCTTGTGTCCACCAAATACTCTGGTGTCAAACGTAATCATGTAGGAGGAAGAGAAACCCGTATCACAGAAATTAATTGCTGTTGTCAGCTGGCTGCTCGCACGCAGCATCTATTCAGCCTCGTCACAGGCACAAGCAACGCTGGGCAACAGTTACGGAAAAATGATGGCAACACAGATTAGCAACAGCTTACGATAGCTTTTTTAATAGAAACTTTACGTTATTTAACTGTAGTGGAAAAGTGATGCCTGGCAATAGTTCAATATTCACTTGCACTCATTAGCCTCTGTGTCTGGACCAGCCATCAATCCAGAGAATGGTAACTGCGATCACTTGTAGAAAGTCCAGTTTGACTCTTCTTGGCGGCGACTGTAGACACTGTGTTAATGTTGTGTTGAGGTACTGCTAATGACAGTATTAGCAATATACTGTCTGAGTGTAGTCGCTTGGCAGATGGATGTCCACTTGGGAACTATTTGTATGACGCCAGGTGGAAGCATAGAATAGTCCTTGTTTGCGGGCCCTCTGAGTATTGCTTGAGTATTGCTCATCAGTGTGGGATCCGTACCAGATTGGTTTGACGGAGGAGATAGAGAAGATCCAAAGAAGAGCGGCGCGTTTCGTCACAGGGTTATTTGGTAACTGTGATAGCGTTACGGAGATGTTTAATAAACTCAAGTGGCAGACTCTGCAAGAGAGGCGCTCTGCATCGCGGTGTAGCTTGCTGTCCAGGTTTCGAGAGGGTGCGTTTCTGGATGAGGTATCGAATATATTGCTTCCCCCTACTTATACCTTCCGAGGAGATCACGAATGTAAAATTAGAGAGATTAGAGCGCGCGCGGAGGCTTTCAGACAGTCGTTCTTCCCGCGAACCATACGCGACTGGAACAGGAAAGGGAGGTAATGACAGTGGCACGTAAAGTGCCCTCCGCCACACACCGTTGGGTGACTTGCGGAGTATAAATGTAGATGTAGATGTAGATGTCGGACGATAGCCTTAACTCAGTTGCACTTGAGTACTAGATAGATCAGTATTCATCTGTGAAAGGCTGTGTTGTGTTATCTTCTGGAGCACACAGCACCAGGGATGTGGTGATTACAGATTCCCGTGATCGATCATTATAATTATAATCGAACAGTAATTGGTACAGTACTAACATGTGTTAGTAAATGGCGCATGGGGTTTATGCCAAGCTGTAATTCCCTTTGGAGTTACAAAACTTAAAACACATCAAAAGCGCTTTTGGTTGACTATTATTCTGCTACTTAAAAACTGAATGCCTTTTACTGTATTTGTATCGTCACAGGTAAGAGGTAGCGCTGATTACAAAATACAAGATGAGTCGTGCAGTGAAGAAAACAGCAACCAGCCACTGCTAATAAAGCTATCTATTTTCGCAAATAGCTCTGTTATTTGTTTCGAACCAACAAGATCACTTTCAGATGGCTGTTCAGTATCATATTACGACTTTTTGGAAAAAAAAACACTCAACAAGAAATGTAACCAGCGTAAATAAGTGTTACACAATGAACATCTTGACAGAACTATAAAAAATTATGTTCCACAATTTATAAAGGGCAGTCAAATGAGAACGTGACAGGGGGTGAAAAAGTAAGTAAAATTTTTATTATTACAAAAGCAACTGTCATAATTCTTAATATTTATCCCTCTGGGGACAGGATTTTCAATTTCGTCATGCAAAAATGTTTGCTGTTGCTAAGGAATCTTGAATGTACCAATTTGTGCACCTCTTTGTCCGAAGCAAATAGACAGCCACTGCAAAAATATTGAAATCGCTTATGGAGATATCTGGACTTAATGAAGTATGTGTAAGGGCTTTCACATGTAACCAAGTTTGGATCGATTATAGTGCAGAAATTTCACTGGGAAGCCCTTACACACCCTGAAGAAAGACGTTCACAGTCGTCGATTTCCTTCGGATAAAGAGGTGTACGCCCTGAAACATTCATGATTCAATTGTCAGTCGCAACCATCTTCTCTCATATTCAGATAAACGTATTAACAATTATGATGGCTACTTTACATATAATAAACAGTGTAATTATTTTTTCCATGTGTTTTGTTTTCATTTGGCTGCCCCTTAAATGCTCCACATATCATCTTGAAGTACTGTACCAATTTCAACCAAATGTGATAGATGTATAACTTATTTTATGGAAAAGAGTACTGTGTTGGTAAGAACCACTTAGCTTCTATTGGAGTTAGGCTGACACAGGAGGCGATCAAAGGGGATATGAGAAGATGGACAGAGTGAAGGGGGGAGGAGGAGATGATCAGAGAGGGTAGGGAGGAGAAGAGCAGAGGGATGGGGAGGAGATAGACATTAAGAGAAGGAAGGGTGGGATGAAGGAGGTGGGAGGAAAACATGGGCAAAGGAAAAGGAGCGAACTGATGAATAACGAGATGGGGGAGCAAGAGATGAAGTGATAGACTGAGAGAGTGGGGGGGGGGGGGAGGAAAGAGATGGACAGGCAGGAGGGGGAGGTGTAGGGGGGAGGGTTGAAGCTTGAGAGGGGTTGTAGACATGAGGAAGATAAAGAGGGTGTGAGTTGGAAAATTATGTGATGTGAAAGAGGTCTAGAGCGTGAAGAGGCAGGTGAATGTAGGAAAGATTGTGGAGAGGAAGGTGGAAGACGGACAAGCTGTGAGGAGGCAGATGAAAGTACTGGACACACAATTTTTCTTGACCATTTTGTTGAAACAATAGCTAACATCCGTGGACGCTTACAAAGCTGTGGGTAAAAAGCTAGTGTACATACATGATGGAAGTAACGGCTACATAACGCTCCCCTTCAGTACACAAGTAATTAATTGTGCGTACAACAGCCTCGCCCAGTCACCAATAACGTGTTGAATTCTACACTGTATACAGTTCTGAATCAAATCCAAAGGTCTGTTCAATAACTCGTTAAGTTAGTATTTTATTATTAAGACTACAGTACAGAACACTACTGAATGCGTTTTGGAAATCAATGAACAAGTAATCAATCTGAGCGCTATCATTCACTTTTTTCTGGACCTCATGGAAACATAGGACGAGATTGGCTTCAAAAATCACTGTTAAACATTAATATATTTATTAATTTCTTAATGGTTCGTTCAACATTAGCACGCAGAAACACCATAATAGCTCCCTGATCGCTGATTGCAAAGCTTTCCTCTAGGGACGATTATCTCAAGAATTAATACTTGGAAAACATATTCACCAAAATGTCACAAGAGTTCATTTTCCTGTCTCTCGTTCTGAAAGTGTACGTCTCCCACCTTGCAGATATCTCATTATCTACACGTCACTGCAGACTCCTCGGAGGATTTATGCACATTTTTGCAGATTTTCCAGAGCTTCTGTTGAAATGGACTACCGCTGCGATTTCATGTTTGATATGGTTAGACGATAGTACGGCTTAATGATTGGAATAACTTCTTTTTTCTTTTGTAAAATGAAATAAAATTTCTAAGTAGTTTGTTTAACTTTCTCACCTCAGCGGAAGAGGCCTATTTCCATTCAAGGTTAATAAAATGGATTTCATAAGTGCTCTTTTTGTTGTTAATGTACGTCAAGTGAGGTGCCATGTTTAATTTGCGCAGTACATTTTTTTTTAAGATATGACATTAAACTTATTCGGTATCTGTCGTCACCCGGCGTATCTTCGGGAAACAACTATGGTAAACAAACCATATGGTAACTACAAGATGCATTAACGTTCTCGTTTTTTGTCTTTTTTTCAATGATGAATTTTATACATCGATTAACAAAAAAGCAACTTTTTGAAACTGCCAGTATATCATATAGAGTATGTACTCGAATTACAAATCAGAACAGTAAAAGAATAAGAGTTCAGTGATTTAGAGAGTCTTGGTTAGCATACATACACTGCCTCTCCAGTAAGTTCAGAGACCAATTTTATTCCTAAAGTATAAAGGACGTCAGCCCAGCAACTTTAAATAGCAACTGTAAACAATAGACGTGCTTTTGGCCTGTCGGTTGTGAGCAAGCAGTGTTATGTAGTGGACATAGAGCCGCAGTATATTGACTTTCGTGTGTCACGGATTGCAGTGGAGTAAATCTCTAAATCAAGTGTTTGAGTCATTCTACAGAATGATTTGAAGAAGAGACAAGCATGTGCAAAATTCGTCCCGCACACCATTACTCCTGCGCGAACACAACGATGCATTGGCACCCTTGGCAACCTGATTCAAAAGCAAAACGCAGACTTTTATTTTCCAGAAAAAATCATAACGTGTGATGGGACTTGGTATTATCAACACAGACCTACCACAAAATGACAAAGTGCAGAAATTCACATCAAGGTTCAACGCTTTGATGACTGACCAACGTTCAGCCCAATGTGACGCACGAATTGAATAACAGCCCAAAGAAGGACTTTCCTCAGTTTCACATGAAATATGAACCTTCCGTGCTCTACACTCAAGTAGGTTGAAACTAAGTAGAACTGTCGAAGCAATAAAACCACTATCCTTTGTCAATTTTTATTAGCCAATCTCCAAACCTTTTGGACTGACACAGCATGTATAAAATAACATGACATGCTTGGAATGCATGATCAGTTATGTACAATGCCTCGATAGTCCATGAATGTGGAGAACGTATCATATCTGTTATGTCTCGTTAGTTAGGGGTTATGAGACTGTTGACTTCTGGTATGTGTCGTCTTCTGATACAAAACAGCACTATCGTCTGCACTGTAAATATGAACTTACACATTCATCGTCTTTGAAAATGAAATTTATTGTTGGATTTCTTACATTTGTGACTGCAGACATGTTTATTTTTTGTAGCGGTGCCCACTGTCTTCAAGTCTGATTGCACTGTCACAGGCTTTGGACCTCTACATCTTATAGGAGAAGTACTACAAAACACATATTTCGGAAGCAGCTCTTAATTTCGTTCAGATGATTATGTATCAACTAAATTTCCTCTGACAGCCGAGTTTCATGTCACAGGTTTGTCAAAACCCCTTTGTGGTACTACAAAGCAAAAAGTCGTATAGTCTGAGCTTGTCAGCTTTATAGGTGCATTAATATGATTGTCTGTGGAATCTTTATTCTTGATTTCCGTGGAAAATGGGTACTGGCCACGTCTTACATACCAAAAGAAAGATTTAAGTGTCCTGTGACTTACTTCCTGTGTTTCTTGAACTTTTCAACTTTTATAAAGGTATTAATACAAATGATTAACACTGATTGAAATTAGGACAATGTTTTCCATTCCATAGTCAGGCTTCAGTTTAGAATTTACATTGCGGACGTCCTTTCGGCCGGGGGAGAAAATTAATAATGAAACTCGACTTTACCAGAAAACACCTGTTTTATTTCTTGGTTACACGTTTCGGCATCTCGCCAGTGTCACAGGAACAGGATATTGATTATAAAAGGTATAGTGCCCATCTTACTCCTACTAATCATGAATGACGTTGCGCCTACGCTTACAAGAGTAAGCTAGACACGACACTTGAAACCAACAGCGAAAAATGTCCTTCTGATAAGGGCGAAATGCCAAAACGCTGAAGGAAGAAAGATACTGAATACTTTATGGTTAGACAAGAGTTTCGTTACAAGTTCAAAACATGATGGTTATACTTCATAAACCTTTGATGCAATATGTATCCAACACAAATAATTCATTCGATATTTTAGAGCTGATTCCATATTTTTTATTTGATTATCTTTACATTTATGCCAGATAACAGTGAAACTTTGCTGAGGAGCGATGGAGATAATATGCGGATATGTACCTGTGGATGTCTGCTAGTACGTTGCGTTTACGTTGGATATATCTTGCAGTTTTCGTTCCCTTATAGTCAACATTATTGTAATTCTAAGAGAATTCCAAAATATGATTTTGTTATACAGTTGAAAGATGTTTAGAAAGTATTTAGAGAAGTTTTTAAAAGCACCAAATGTTTTGATTGAAGTCATTTTACCTGTATTATAGCTTGTTCATTTCCACCCACTGAGTTAGAAACGAATTTACTGACTTCAAAGATTTTCTTTTTTCATGTTGTATGACAGAATAATGATATGCAGTTATAGTGAACATTAATACTTTTCTTTGAAATATGTTCTTTTCTGCTCAATATGAAATTACTTGAGGATAATTGTATAACGCAGTTTGATTCTGCTATGGGCTGACGTTTTAAGATTTGAGTAGAAAACGTAAGGATCTGTAGGCAATAGTCGAAAATAGTTTTATAATAATAGTAAACAATTTTCTGCCTATCGAAATTAAATTATTGTGGGTAGTACATATCAAGGTTTCTTATTATTTAGACCACTGTGGGGTACGTTCGCTTAATGTAATTAATTCTCTCTCATTTATGAGTGCAGATGGGGATACATAGTGTGCTTAGGGAGATAAGTGCTTACATAGTAATATTCGTAACTTCAATTCAGGTGCACTTATTTCTTGTCTTAATCTGTAAATTATGTTAACAAGTATGTAAGTATATAAATAAAATCTTCTCGGAGTTGTGAACGAGTCAGTTGGTTATATACCGACGGCGATGGCTACAACATCCAAAAACTACCACAAGCAGTTCCACGTGGTATATGCAAACAGAACGCCGTTGAGAAGAAATTTGCATTTCTCCATTACGTTTTACAGTAGCAGGGAATATGAAAATTCGGAAATTTGTGGTAAGTTCTATGGGACCAAACTACTGAGGTCATCGGTCCCTAAGCTTACACACTGTTTAATCTAACTTAAAATAACTTACGTTAATGGAAACACACACACCCATGCCCGAGGGAGGACTCGAATCTCCGACGGGGGCAGCCGCGCGAATCGTGACAAGGCGCCCTAGACCGCACGGCTACCCTACGAGGCTCAGGGAATACGAGACGGTTCGTGAAGAGACATATCAGCTCAGCCTTCACCAGCAAAAATATTCCAACTTTTGAGACTGACGAAGATAATGTAGGTTTCAGCATGTCCGTAATTTGCATAGTACCGAGCGAGTCCGCGCAGTATGTAGGGCAGACCATTGGAACGACTGAACAACGCTGGCTAAAATATGAGACACGTTTACGATGTCACTATACAGAGATATCGATGATCGCTGAAAATGCTTAGGAAAATGGACATAAAATTGCATTCGACGACACCTCGATAATCATGAGGGTGACGGCTACTGTGATAGCGAAATAAAGGGAGCCATAGAAATCGAAGTATCTAGTAACACCTTCAGTAAAGATGGCGGGTTGCAGCTCTGTATGGCCTGGAACCCGGCCATCCAGAGGCTATAGCGGGCGCTGCAGATACGGAGCATAAACATTAACTTATATGGCGATGGACGAGCACCAGTGACGTCACACCTGGTACTGTGAGGCTGAACCACCTAAAAACTTCGACCCTATCACGTCTGAAATGGAAGGAGTTGTAGAAGAGCAGCTATACCGAACTGAATTTTAAGCTGGTCCCGCAACAGTATTTCAGAAACAAATTTTAATAATCAGTAGTGTGTATTTATTTTCAAGACCAAATCTTTTGTTTTTAGAAAAAATGTGCACTGACACTCGCAAAATTAGAGAAAATTAAAAGGTCTGTGCTGTTTTTCCAGGACCTAATATGAGTAGCCAACAATCAATAGCGTCTGAGAACTATAAATACTGATAGTTTTGTCTGCTCTATATGGTACAACAAATGTAACGAAAAAAAGTGAATAAACGAATGCCTTGAATTCTGAAGAAGAAAGAAAGTAAGACAATTAACGATCAAAGGCAGTGTTCAAATTTGTGACCAGCTGTAACACGAGGTGTCAGTGTTCGATGTAAAGTTTGATCCACACATAGCAATATGTCACGAGGAATTCCAGCGCTGGCAATATTAATAGGTCGTCTCACAGCATGTTATGTGCTCGGTGAGTCCAAAAATAGTGTCCGTTAGCTTTGAAATGAGAAAAGATAACCTAAATATGGTGAACTGGCCAGTGAAGGTGCATGTTCCTTTCCATAAGTCCAACGATTTGGAAACAATCAGTGAAGAGAAGTTACTTAGTTATTTAAGGTTACATTGGTCATTTGCACCATAAATCGTAATGATTTGGAACGAGTCGTTTTACATTCATATTGCAAATTAATGTTTAAGTATGGCTACATGCTGGACATGTAGAAGGATTTTTTTCGTTTTTCTCCTTTTTAATGTATTTAATTTATTTTATTGAGGTTCGTATCCACAACCTTCTACACGTTACAACCGTCGAAATTCTTCTACGTAAAGGAGTTTTAGAGGAGAAAGTTTTCCAGTTTGTTTTCAAATGTTACTTTTCTGTTTGTAAGCCGGGAAAGTTGACACAATATTTTGTTGCGGCAATGTGTGTCCCTTTTTGTACAAACATGGAGTAAAGAATTTCATTTTTCCTTCTGGTGTTATATTTATGTATATCATCGTTCCTTTTGAGCTGCAGTGGATCATTGACAACAAACATCATGAGGGAATAAAAATACCGTGAACCAGTAGTCAGAGTGCTCAACTTCTTATACAGATGTCTTCAAGAAGATCGTGGGTGAGCACCACATATTGTTCTTATAGCGCGCTTTTTGGAAATAAAAACTTTCTTCGTATAGATAAGTTACCCCAGAACATTGTTCCATTAACATTACTGAATTGAAAGATGAAAAATATGTCGACCTGCTGATTTGTCTTTCTCCAAGATTAACAATTATTCTACGTCCAAATGTGACTGAACTAAGTTGTTTTAGGTGTTCCACAATGTCTTTTCCAATTTAAATGTCGTCAATATGGACACCTATGAATTTTTAATTTTCCGCCCTATTCACTATTTCCTCACCATGTGCTTCACTTGTCAATCGTATAGTACCACTAGATGTGCATAACTGAATACGTTGCAGTTTTTTGAAATTGAGGGCGACACTGTTTGCCGAAAATCAGGCAATGATACTTCTAACAACGTTGTTCACCATTTCTTCTGTTGTTGATTGATTACAACTGTCTTCTGCAAATAGAACTTATTCTGATTGTTTTATATTAGGCAAAAGATCATTTATACACATGAGGAACAATAAAGGACATAAAATTGAGCCTTGGCAGCCACGTACCTGATGTCTTCCAGGTCAGAATAATATCCCTGGACTTATTTAGTTCAATTACTGAGTACAACGTTCTGAAATCTTTTGTTTAGATGTGATATTATCCACTAAGTGGCTATACCATAAAACTCGTAAAAATTCAATTTATCTAGGAGAATATCTTGATTCACACCAGCAAATACTTTGGATAAGTCACAGAAAATACCAGCTGGCATTATTTTGTTATTTAATGCTTGCAAAATTAGATGACTGATCATATAAACGGCTTTCACAGTAGAGCGACTCTTCTGAAATTCAAACTGTGACCTGCTGAGGATGTTATTGTTGTGTGATACAGTTCTGGTGTAAATCACCTTCTCTAAAATTTAGGATAATGACAACAGTAGTGCACAAGGTAGGCAGTTACTGATAACATCTCTCCTACTGACGTCCTTAAAGAGAGGTTTAACAATGACATATTTCAGTCTCTCTAGAAAAATTCCTTGAGTTAGTCATGCATTGCGTATCCTTTGAGGCAGAGCTTATTATATGGGAAAAAATCTTTAGTACTCTATTGAAAATATCATCAAAACCAGATGACTTCATCTTTCAGAGAACACAAAATTTTCTTAATTTCAGAATGAGACGTTAGTGATACATTCATACGAATGAATTTTATGAAAGTCTCCTTTTCAACATACTGCTTTGAATTAGCACTTGAACTGATGGCTCCACACCTTGTACTATATTTAAGAAATGATTATTAAATCGATTTGCTACCTGCAACACGTCATTTTTAGCCCTTCCATTCAGTTCAGTAGTGATGTTACCCTGTTCTGTAGCTGTTTGTCCTGTCTCTCGTTTCATTACATTCCATACAACCTCAGTCTGTTTTCGGAAATACTGATATCTGACATTATGTACATCTTTGTTTTACTAACGTTTCTTACTAATTTTGAGTGGTTTTTATAGAGTGCATTACTGCAGAATATCTATTTGTTCTTACTAACGAATAAATCTCCCTTTTTATTTTTCGACATGGCTGTTTGAAGCCCTTTCTGATTAGCATATGCAGAAAGCTGTTTTCTATAATGATATGAGTTTATCATGGAGCTGTTTACATTTCGTGACGAGTTTGGTTCATTATAAATTTTTCCAGGTCGTCTCCTGTAAACTATTCTTAAAACATATGTCCTGTAGTCATTAATTGCTCTAACCGATTTCCACACAGACTATCGATAACGGAAGAACGGAAGACATCAGTTTATTTATTCGAGGTAACAGTGCATCAAGAGCCGAGAGATCATTTGTTACTGAGTAAACTGCTGTTTTCTTCCTGTGAGCTTCACCAAAGAAAACATTATCAGTTAGGGTCCCACTGTGTTTATATACTTGCGCTTGAAAGTTAATTACTGAGATCAAATTGTAGGATGCAAATAAAGTTTCCAGGTCGATTTTCAGTTAGAATGCTTTAGAAAATCTGCATTGAAGTCACCACATACTACCAAATGTTTACTGCTGCCTGACAAATAACAAAGTAGGGTTTGCAGATTCCTCAAAAGAAGTTTAAAAGCCTTAGCACCTCGAACACCATCTAATAGACAGACTTAAAGCTAATGTCGCGTGTTCCTCCTAGTCTGAAATGAAACATGATGCAATTACAATGATCTGCTCCATTCAGTTCGTTACTTACGAGGAAATGATGCTCATGTCTTTATTTTAGTTACAGTACGTTACACTACGACATTTATGTCAATTACTTTGTCATAGATCAAGAAGTAAATCGTGGAAACATTGGCAGAAGGTGACCTTAGTGAATATCAGTTTGGGTTCTGGAGAACACTCGAGGCAATACTGACCATACAGATTGTCTTAGGATATCAGAGGGGAGCAGTAGTTGAGAAGACAGTGAGGCCAGATTATACTTCATGCCAATATTAGTTAGTATGTACACTGAGCAGGTAATAAAGGCAACGACAGAAAAATGTGGAGGAGGAACTGAATTTGAGCGAGAACAAATTAAAACTTTGAGGTTTGCCTATGACACTGTAGTTCTGTTAGAAATAGCAAAATGCCTGAAACAGCAGCTGAATGGAATGGACAGTCTTCAAAGGAGAATATAAGATGAACGTAAACAAAAGCAAAGCATGGATAACAGTATGTAGTCGAATCAAATCAGGTGACGCTGTGGTTACTAGACTAGTAAATGACACACTAAAAGTAGTATACAAGTTTCGCCATAACTGATTATATCCAAGATAAAGAATATTAAATGCATACTGGTGATGGCAAAAAAGCATTTTCGAGGAAGGGAAAATTGTTAACATCAGATATTGATTTCAGAATTAGGAATTCTTTTCTGAATGTATTTGTCTGGAGTGTAGCCTTGTACAGAAGTGAAATGGGGATGATACGCAATTCAGACAAGAGGAGAATACAAGATTTTTGAATGTAGTGCTACAAAAGAATGCTGAAGATTAGGTGGGTAGATCGCAAAAGTAATGATTGAGTATTGAAGAGAATTAAGGAAAATAGAAAAATTTGTTGCTTCACTTGGTTAAAAGAAGGGCTCAGTTGATGGGACTCTTTCCATGCGACCAAGGAATAGTCAAATTTATATCAGATGGAAGTGTGGTCGGCAAAAATTATAAAGGGTCACCAAGAGACGAATACAGTAAGCAGATTTAACTGCATGCAGTTTGTAGAAGCTATTTGTAGTAGCATAGCGTAGTGCGGCCAGCTATACCAAACCAATCTTCGGACTGAAGACCACAACAGCAACAAGAGATCAGGAAGTATGACATTATCGAAGACATCATTTATCAATGCTGAAAACGCCTGCATCTTCATGATGTGTAAGAAATTTAGTAAAACTGATTTTCGTTGAGCTCTGTCCTCTACACGATATCTGTCTATATGTCAAACCATCTCGATAATTATTTACGAACCTCTTCAACAAATTATATGGAAACGGAAGTGTGATTCATGTGAAACGTAACGCCACCAATCGAATGGCTGGAGGAGACTATGAAGTGAATCATCTTAGTGTTGTACATCCAAATATTAGTTCCCACGCAATCACACAGGAAAGTCGCGAGAGCGAGGCAAGTGTACTATGCTTTCTCCATCATCATAAGTTCCACCTGTACCATAATCTCTCTATAAACAGCTACATGTAAATCATTTCGAAAATCATGTTAACATTTGTACTAGTGCATTAGGAGAAGATACACCAGATTTATCATGTATCTTCTCTAATGATGAAACAAGAAACATTACTGCTCTGCAGAAATATTTTGTTTCATATACGAGTTGTGTCGAGGAATCTCGGTAGTTTCAATTCATTACAGTATTATCTACTATTTTTTCGTTATGACGACTGTACGAGGTGATTCCGTTGTACCTCCCTTTGGATTTTATGTAATCTGCAGTACCTTCAAATACCATGAGTAGAATTTTAGTATTCCCTATCTCTCACTAAGCACCATATATTAGTCACACAGAAAAAAATGAACATGACCATTATGTAGGAAATTTAATGTACTCAAATTCTGCGCTGGAATATGTTTTCACTAGAGGCTGTAATTTTCGAATTACTCAAGAAACCCGTAGGAAAGGACACTTTTTCTTGAATAACATGATAATCGTGCCCTCCAGCGGAAACATATTCAACCACATGATATTTCCTAAAAAAAAAGTCCTGTTTAGTTTTTCTGTATGACTAATCGTTTGCGTATAGCGAGCGAGAGAATATGAAAATTTCGTACGCTGTTTTCGAAGGCGTTGCGGGTTGCGCAAAACCCGTTGATAGGGGCAGCTGACTACCATGTATACATCCTAGAGTTGGACAGCACTTTTACAATTCAAATTTGTTTACAATTAATCCGAAAAGAGTCGTCTCTTCACAAAATTAGAGTGAAAACGACACACCATACGTGGACGCAAGTGTCAGTTTAAACTGCAACACGATTCCGGCATCGTAAGTTAGCAACAGCTGTGCTAGCAACAGCAGACGCTTTTGGCTGCAAACCTGCGTAGCGGGTTGCGTGCACGGCAGTGCGTGAGGCGAGGAGCCGCGCGGGCTATCAGAGGTTATGAGGCGTCGGAACGCCGGTGCGCTGTTGTTGCAGGACAATGCAATGATTGCCGAGCGCCTGGGGGGCAGTGCAGCACAGCGCAGACATGCTCGCACGGCACCATTATGTAGCAGGGGCACTACAGCCACTGTTTATCACGTGGAGGATAAGCTTCAGACGTGCACCGTATGGGAGCTTTGGGATGCTCCACGGCTCCGGAGCCTTCGCAAAATGAGGCATTATGGTAGAGAGTTAAGGCGGCAGCAGATAAATGTTCGGAATAGGTCCCTGGTGAGCACTTACGAACTTGCTTGTGCTATCACTGTGTCACGGCGAAGGCTGGCTTGTTCCATGGTCATTGTAGCTCCTCGACCATCGGAATGGTCTCTGATTTCCTTCACATACATTTCCTCGTTTCAGTAGCGTGTGTTGAAGTACCACTTTTCGCGACACACTTTTCGTCATAAAATGTCAGAATTATTTCCCTTTACTCGTCTTTCTATGTACCATTTACTTATATTCTTAGTTCCCACCGAGAGGAACATCGGCGCAGAGCTGTGACAGCTACTTTCTACTGCTGGGTGTACGTACAAAATGTTTCTGTCTTCATAAAGCAAACTTTCGGGGAAGATGGATCAGGAGAAATACTGAGACGTGGAATCCATGGTTAGAGATCGACTGAGTCGGAAGATACACTACGGTAAATACACATGTTTCTTGGGTTGACGTAAGTTGTTTGGCAGTAAGAAAGATTAACCTTCTGTTGATGTTATCGTGTCCTTCAGTCCGAAGATTCGTTTCACGCAGCTATCCACGGCGGTTTGTCCAGTGTAACTTCTTTCAGGTCCATATAAACGCAGAAACGTGCCTCCTGTTTAGAGCTCCTGTCATTCCTGCCATCCCATCAATCCGCACCTGTGTGAAGTGATCTAAATGTTGATGCTTCAAGCCATGTCCTGTCAACTTACTCATCTTTGAGTGGTGCCCTAAAGTGTTTTTCTTCCAAATTCGGTTCAGTTCATTAACCACAGATGAATCCAACTAATTTTACGCTTTCATCGGTAACAGCACATTACAAAACCGTATATTTCCTCCGTGTCTTTACGTCTTATCGCCAACGTTTTACTTTCCTAGAATGCTTCACTTCAGAGAAATACTCTCAGGAAACACTTTCCAATACCTACATTTGTACTGAACGTCAACAAAATTACCTTTTCCAGGAAATACTTTCTTGCTGTTGCCAGTCTGCAATTCTTAAGCTCATTACTTCGGTAATCGTGACTTATTTTCCTGCCCAAATAACCATTGCACACAATACATTACAACCCTCATGGCGCTGTTATGCCTGACTTTACGCAACGTCCTGCAGTGTGTGCCAATGTAACAGGACGATGGCACATCAGAATGAGTTTAACAGGCGTTCAAATTGCGTCATACCTGTAACCAACATATAAGCACTTTCAGGAATAACTGTAGGCCTAAAACGCTAACTGTACTGCTGAATAATTCAGCAATGTTAGAAAGAGAGGAAATTTATTCCTGGTATACACGAATGACCGCCTGATTAACAGAAATCAAGGAGCGTTAGCGAGGAAGGAATAGATGAGATTGTTCATAATGTTATTTAGGGAATTATCAAGTGGTTTTCTGAAAGTGAATTCTCCCTGAATTTTGAGAACAGACACTACATTCAGTTGTGTATAACTTTAAGTAGAAGAAGCATATTAATGAGCTGAGTAAACAATAAAGGTCAGCTACTTTTGCTTTTGATACAGTTGCTAATTTTGGAAGTAAATTCTTCAACCTCCTAATATATTTTGCATATTTCCACTCTGGAATGACTTACAGAGTAATTTTCAGATGTAATCCATCGCTTAGAAAGAAAGAGCAGAGTGCACGAAAGAGATCAGTAATAAGAATATGTTGTACCATACACGAGAAGAAAAAAGGTGCATTTATTACCCTTTACTAAAGTTAGCGTTGTAGGAATCAGAAAGTTATTCAACATGCTTAAACAAAAATAGTTAACAGTTTTGCCAATAACAAAAAAATTATGACAGGTAGCAAAGCAAATTTTAAATATAACCTAAAATCATTTCTTCTGGAGAACTCTTTCTATTACAAAAGCATTTTTAAATGAGGTTTCATGACTAAGACTGAAAAATATTGTGTTCATTAATGATAAATCTAATCATAGAAACACATTCTGTAAACTAACACGGTCAGCATAATTTTGATAAAAAGACGTTCAGATGAACCATAGAACTAACTAACTGATTGACAAACTAATCGAGATCAGTGGAAATTGCAGTCATCTTATCACTCAGTGAGATGCCATGAACTACAATGGCACAAGAAACTTTGTCCAGCTCAGCAGTAATGGACATTCCACCCCATATAAACGCAAGCTCTACATCATTTATCTGCACATATTTTATGGGTGTGCCTTCTTCATCACAGAAACGTTTGTACTTAAAATACTCATTTTAGTGTCACAGTTCCTAATCTAGTTCCGCAGCCTTTGCTGATCTGACACACCTACATTCTACTAAAGTTGTTTCACTTTTGTTGATGCCCATCTTATAAACTCTTTTCTAAATGTTATTAATTCAGTGCAAATAATGTTCAAAGTCCTTTCCCGTGTCTGACAAAAGTACAACGTCATCATAAAATGTCAAAGTTTTCCTTTCTCCTCCTTAACTTCAATGTCATTTCCGTATTTCTTCTAGTTTTTTTACTGCTTTCTAAATGTTCAAATTGAATAAATAGGGGATAGACTTCAAGTCTGTTGTACTTCATTTTCATGTACTGCCCGTCTGCCGTTTCTTTTGCTATTCTTTTTACATTCCAGTTCCAACGAGTGCATTACAATCAAAATTTGATAAAAGCCTTTTCTAATTCTATGAATAGTAAAAACATAGTTTCATCCTTCGACCTGTCTTCTGAGTTAATTCATATTTTTCTGCAAGAACGTAATTCGCTTTAGAAACTTGCTAATATGACCCACGTTACTGATGGTACGGTAATACTGCCATCTCCCAATATCCTGTGAGATACCATTTTGATTTATGGATGTCAGTTAGTGTTTCTTTTTGCACATTTCCGCCCATTATAATGGTGACCCGCTGATTAACTTTTTGTGAAGGGCTACACCTTCTAATGTGTATTAATTGAGCATGTTGAACCACTTGAGAGAGCTTTCGCGCTAGCATAGTCATATACCAACAGGAACATGGACCACAAACTCTGACAGGTGTCAACGCCATCCCCCGCCGCAAGAAAAGAAAAAAAGGGAGAGAGAGAGAGATTGAGAGGAAACTGAACTGGCGGCTAATTTTAAAGGTCGTTATTATCATAAGTATTGTAAAGAGTCAAGGAACTGCTCATTTTTCCGTTTCGAGTGTTTAATAAGATTTTTCTAGTTAGTTAAGCCCTATCCAGCGCAATGGCCACAGGAATGCGTGGTATATTGGACTTTTTTGTTAATACCTGGTAAGGTAGGAGTACGAACATGCTTTGATTCTCAGACGTATACAAGAGTGCTTTTTTGTGTTGGTATGCGGGGGATTCGAAGGTAAGGTTAAAAGGGGCAGAATTATATAGTATTCACTCCCACAGAGTTATTGGGATTATAAGATTCTTTTGTATGACTCAGCAACGCTACAATCAGTGTAATAATTTTGTTGAAGAAATGTAACAGTCGTCCAGAATCAACATGAATTAATTTTGTATGAGAAATGGAAGATAGTGAAATAAAAATAAATATTAGCAGGAACTAAATAATATAAATCTGAATAATTTCGGATTAAACTAACTCCACTGCCACTAGACAGCTAGTCTGACGAAAAGAGACCTATTTTTTAACAATAGTGCAATTTTTAGATAGGAGTATTTCTTGGGATGTGGCAAATATTTAATTTGATGCAAGACCAAAGGACATCATTACTCAGAGCAGTCAGATGCAATTCCATTTTAAAAGTGAATCAGAAGCTTGAAACATTTTTGTATTTTATATCTTCATGTATATGTACAGAATCTTTCAGGCACAATTCTTTGTCAGTAAGGTAATAAGAATTATTTCCTTTTACGCAGACCGTTGCGCTGCTATAGTTTTGAAACAAAGATAATGGTGTAGCAGATAGCGTAATATTAAGAACTGTTACCATCCAATGTCAAATAAAGCATAATTAAAGTTAAAATTTTTATCTTGCTAAAAGAATTCAGAGTCGGTGATCGATTTTGATTAGTGCGAGATTTCACTGGAAAAATCCGTGTGATTTATCATTGTGTGATTCGTCGGTTAACACTCGATGGTTGTAGCTTTAAGAATGCTGGAATTTAAGGCTTTTAGGAAACAATTATTTTAGCCAGCTACAGTCACACCAGTCAACTAGGGCATTCCAGACACCACATATTTCAAATTTTAAAGGAAAAAAACATGAATAACGCTTGTGCTACATACTGAATATCAGCCGTCACTAACACATTGCGTAAAAGTTACCGGCTAATCCGCTTTGGTAATGAGATTATTACATATTTCGTGTAGGCTGAAGGTGTATCATATATTATACATGTTAGATGGAACAACTTTATCATAGTTAGTACCCACAAGGATCTTAATTATTCTGAGGGTAAAGCCGGTTATTACAGGTGCATTGTTTGGATGTTGAATTTTGAGTTTTCTTTCCAATTCTTGTAGTGTTCTCTACCAAATTCTTGCATTGTAGCTTGCCGTCTCCTCCCTTTACAAAATATTTTCCTCAAGTTTCTTTGATTTGCATAACTTTTCAATATATTCCAGCAAGCCTTAGGTCTTGTCCTCAGCTTTTAGTACTGATTTACCTTGTAAACGCTTCACATTCATACAGTTGCTTCTGTTCTTTCCTAATGTCTTTTTAATTCTCTCATACACGACATCTAGCTTTCCTGAAGTCATACATGCTTTTGTAGTATCACATTCCTCAGTCAAAAACTACTACGTTGACAGTTTGAATTTTCTGTCAGTGTCAATGTTTTGGTGTGTAAACGCCACTCCACTCGTTTTTTTTGCTGCAAATTTCTATTTCCGACTTTCGTCAATTAAATTTACTATGAACTGTTTTGTTATTTATTTATTTATTTTATTTATTTATTTATTGTTCCGTGGGACCACATTTAGGAGAAGTCTCCATGGTCATGGAACGAGTCAATACATGAAATTATAACACGATTGTAGAAACAGATAAAATGAAACAAGTCGTTAATTTAAATAAAGAAAATCAAGAATGTAACACTGGAATTTGCTTAATTTTTTATCTCTTCCAGGAGCTCCTCGACAGAATAGAAGGAGTGAGCCATGAGGAAACTCTTCAGTTTAGACTTAAAAGTGTTTGGGCTACTGCTAAGATTTTTGAGTTCTTGTGGTAGCTTATTGAAAATGGATGCAGCAGAATACTGCACTCCTTTCTGCACAAGAGTCAAGAAAGTGCATTCCACATGCAGATTTGATTTCTGCCTAGTATTAACTGAGTGAAAGCTGCTAACTCTTGGGAATAAGCTAATATTGCTAACAACAAACGACATTAAAGAAAATACATACTGTGAGGGCAATGTCAAAATTCCCAGACTATTGAATAGGGGTCGACAAGAGGTTTTCGAACTTACACCATACATAGCTCGAACAGCCCGTTTTTGAGCCAAAAATACCCTTTTTGAATCAGAAGAATTACCCCAAAAAATAATACCATATGACATAAGCGTATGAAAATATGCGAAGTATACTACTTTTCGTGTTGAAATGTCACTTATTTCAGATACTGTTCTAATGGTAAATAAAGCGGCATTTAGTTTCTGAACAAGATCCTGAACATGGGCTTTCCACAACAGCTTACTATCTATCCGTACGCCTAGGAACTTGAACTGTTCCGTCTCGCTTATAACATGCCCATTCTGTCTGACTAAAATGTCAGTTCTTGTTGAATTGTGGGTTAGAAACTGTAAAAACTGAGTCTTACTGTGATTTAGCATCAAATTATTTTCCACAAGCCACGAACTTACTTCATGAACTACATTATTTGATAATGTTTCAATATTACACACAAGATCCTTCACTACCAAGGTGGTGTCATCAGCAAACAGAAATATTTTTGAATCACCTGTAATACTAGAAGGCATATCATTTACATAAATAAGGAACAGCAGTGGCCCCAGCACCGACCCTTGGGGAACGCCCCATTTAACAGTGCCCCATTGGGACTGAACATCATTACCACTCTCAATATTGCGGAGGATTACCTTCTGCTTTCTGTTCTTAAAGTAGGAGGCGAACCAATTGTAAGCTACTCCCCTTACTCCATAATGTTCCAACTTCTGCAGTAATATTTTGTGGTCAACACAGTCAAAAGCCTTCGTTAAATCAAAGAAAACACCTAACGTTCTCAACCTTTTATTTAATCCGTCCAAAACCTCACAGAGAAAAGAGAATATAGCATTTTCAGTTGTTAAGCCATTTCTAAAACCAAACTGTACATTTGACAGCAAATTATGTGAATTTAAATGCTGCAGTAACCTTGTATATACAACCCTCTCGATAACTTTAGCAAACACCGATGGCATAGAAATAGGTCTGTAATTGTCAACATTATCCCTGTCTCCCTTTTTATAAAGTGGCTTCACTACCGAGTACTTTAATCGGTCAGGAAACCGACCACTGCTAAAGGAAAAGTTACAGATATGGCTAAGTACTGAGCTAATATACGTGGAACAATACTTCAGTATTCTGCTAGATACCCCGTCATATCCATGAGAGTTCTTGGTCTTTAGTGATTTAATTATTAACTCAATCTCCCTCTTGTCAGTATCATGGAGGAGCATTTCAGGTAACAGTCTCGGAACACTTTTTTCTAAGAGCGCTATATGATTCCCTGTTGGGACTAGGTTTCTATTTAGTTCACCTGCTATATTCAGAAAGTGATTATTAAGTACTGTACATATATGCGACTTATCAGCAACACGGACATCCCCACTACGCACTGATTCTATATCCTCGACCTGTCTCTGCAGACCAGCCACTTCCTTTACGACTGACCATATGGTTTTAATTTTATCCTGAGACTTAGCTATTCTATCTGCATACCACATACTTTTTGCCTTCCTAATAACTTTTTTAAGCACCTTACAATACTGTTTGTAATGGGATGCTGCATTTAGATTTTGACTGTTTCTAACGTTTTGATATAATTGCCACTTTGTTCTACAAGATATTCTTATCCCTTTAGTCAGCCACCCAGGCTGCCTGTTTGTGCTAGTACCCTGTTTTAAACGTTCTAACGGAAAGCAACTTTCAAAGAGCACGAGAAAAGTCTTCAGGAAAGCATTATATTTATCGTCTACTGTATCAGCACTATAAACATCTTGCCAATCTTGTTCCTTGATAAGGTTTACAAAAGTCTGTACAGCAACTGGATCAGCTTTCCTAAAAAGTTGGTAACTATATTTAACATGTGTTGAAGCACAAAAATCTTTTAGACTTAAAATTTGTGCATCATGATCTGAAAGGCCATTCACCTTTTTGCTAACAGAATGCCCTTCTAATAATGACGAATGAACAAAAATATTGTCTATGGTTGTTCTACTGTTCCCTTGCACTCTCGTTGGAAAGAATACGGTTTGCATAAGATTATATGAATTAAGGAGGTCTACCAGCATCCTTTTCCTTGCACAATCACTTATACAATTAATATTGAAGTCGCCACATATAACTAACTTTTTGTATTTCCTATAAAGTGAACCAAGAACCTCCTCTAGCTTTAGCAAAAATGTTGTGAAATCGGAGTCTGGGGATCTATAAATAACAACAGTAAGAAGTTTAGCTCCACTAAATTTAACCACACCTGCACAACATTCAAACACCTTTTCAGTGCAGTACTTTGAAACATCAATTGACTCAAATGGGATACCGTTTTTCACATACATGGCTACTCCCCCACACCGCAAAGAGCTCCTAGAAAAGCTGCCAGCCAACCTGTATCCTGGTAAAGGAAGCCTCTGAATTATCTCCTTATTTAAGAAGTGTTCAGATATACCAATAATTTCAGAGTCAACATCTATAAGCAGTTCACTAACTTTATCTCGAATACCTTGTATATTTTGATGAAATATACTAATTCCCTCATTAATCGGATACCCAAGCTTTGTAGAAAGTGGTTTCTTTGTTAGAGAGACTTCCCTTAAGCAGGAATACCTATCAGCTGACTTCAATCTAAAAAAGGTACAGCTCTAACACCCACAACTACCGGAATTTTCCCATGAGTGATCCCACCACCCCCACCTATGCTGTCACCTATAAGTTTTGCCAACCTCCCCTTCCCATACCTGTTGAGGTGCAGGCCATGTCTAGTGAAACCCGTCCTACTGATAGACTCCACCGACACCACTGAAATGTGACTCATGCCTTCTGTCATCAGCGCACCCCCAAGTCTCATGTTATTACGCCTGACGGCTATATTAACACACTTTTGTGGTTCACAACCTTTTTAGCTAATTTCCGCCTTCATATTTCGTTTTGTGCCGTATTTCTCACCTATTTCACTCAGCAATTGACTAATGGACCCTTTCCAATTCTCAAAACTTTCGGTTTCTCAGCTTTCTCTCACTCTCTCTCCCTTTTTTATTTTCTTGCTCTAATAAGCTCTCGTACACCTCTCGGTGCCGACCCCCTCCCACCCCCACCCCCCCCCTGCCGCCCTCGACACCTGTCCACTTCCCAGTGTCAACGTATATCATGAGAAATGTTGCCTCCAAGTCTCGTAGACGTCTTTGAATGGTGTTCTAAAGCAGCAAGCACCAATATAACATACGATAAATAGCAAATACTGGGTCCGGATATCAATACCTAACTGTTAATGTGTCTCAGTGCTACGGTTTATATTTTCGTAATAAGTATTAAAAATGTAGTGATCACTTTCTTTTGGAATCTAAGCGTTCCTACAGAAGGTATACAGGGTGGTCCATTGATAGTGACCGGGCCAAATATCTCACGAAATAAACATCAAACGAGAAAACTACAAAGAACGAAACTCGTCGAGCTTGAAGGGGGAAACCAGATGGCGCTATGGTTGGCCCGCTAGATGGCGCTGCCATAGGTCAAACAGATATAAACTGCGTTTTTTTTAAAAATAGGAACCCCCATTTTTATGAATCGTCATTCATCAACAGCGGTAACCTAAACCGGAATGATATGCACTATTGGGCAACGTAAAATCCACTATGGCTGCGACAAGTGGAACATCAGCGACCTTGGCTGGTTAATGTATGGTGCGGCATTATGGGAGGAAGCATAATTGGCCCCCATTTTATCGATGGCAATCTAAATGGTGCAATGTATACTGATTTCCTACGTAATGTTCTACCGATGTTACTACAAGATGTTTCACTGCATCACAGAATGGAGATGTACTTCCAACATGATGGACGTCCGGCACATAGGTCGCGTGCGGTTGAAGCGGTATTGAATAGCATATATCATGACAGGTGGAATGGTCGTCGTAGCACCATACCGTGGCCCGCACGTTCACCGGATCTGACGTCCCCGGATTTCTCTGTGGAGAAAGTTATATTTGCTATCGTGACCCACCGACAACGCCTGACAACATGCGTCAGCCCATTGTCAATGCGTGTGCGAACATTACGGAAGGCGAACTACTCGCTGTTGAGAGGAATGTCGTTACACGTATTGCCAAATGCATTGAGGTTGACGGACATCATTTTGAGCATTTATTGCAATAATGTGGTGTTTACAGGTAATCACGCTGTAACAGCATGCGTTCTCAGAAATGATAAGTTCACAAAGGTACATGTATCATATTGGAACAACCGAAATAAAATGTTCAAACGTACATACGTTCTGTATTTCAGTTTAAAAAACCTAACTGTTACCAATTGTTCGTCTAAAATTGTGAGCCATATGTTTGTGACTATTACAGCGCCATCTATCACAAAGCATAAAAAGTGGCCCAACTAAAATATTCATATTTCTTTACGTACTACACTAATATGTAATAAAAATGGGGGTTCCTATTTTTAAAAAACGCAGTTTATATCTGTTTGACCTATGGCAGCCCCATCTAGCGGGCCAACCATAGCGCCATCTGGTTTCCCCCTTCAGGCGTTTCGTTCTTTGTAGTGTTTTTCGTTTGACGCTTATTTCGTGAGATATTTGGCCCGATCACGATCACTGAACCACCCTGTATAGGCATTCTAAGAAGCTTGTCACAACTTGTTTTACTAACTTAGTTACAGGTTCCTCGGGATTTTAGAGGGAACTGTAATAGTAGATAAAGTTTTGGTAAGGAAACTATGTTCGAAAATGTGTCGCTTGGATGTAAAATAAGTTTGAAAATAGGGTGGCTTAAAAATCTCCTGCATTGTGGTACGGTTGCAAAGTGAGAAAAGGATGCTGTTGGCAGTCCCTGTTATAATTAACATATCACATATAATTTTCGTCTAGTTATAACAAGGGCTGTGAAAAACTGGTGGTCGTCGAAAGTGCGTTGACAGTGGTGCTCCACGGACGCACCGCATTTTAGATTTTGAACAAGAAGTCCTTCGTAAGTAGAAGGGAACCCGACAACGAATTCTCTAAACATTTCCCGTGACAGTTGTCAGAGATCATTGTCTCTGTTGCGCGCGTAACGCGAAGCTGTAGATTTAACTGTGATCCGATCTTCAGACTTACTTTACATACAAACAGTACACTTTCCAAAATGTGTGCCTTGTAAAAGCTTCTTCTGCTAAGTCCCCTCTCAATCCATAGATGCCTGTGATAGGAATTCTGAAACGAGCCCGAGTCGGAAACGACCTTTAAAAACCGACTCGTCAACGACGATATAGCGATTTGGTCACCGCGTTGGTGTGGGCGTGGAGGGGCCCCATCCTTTTTGAAAAAACGATATAGGGATTCAGAAGCAGAAAAATACGGAATGCGTCAAAAATCAAATGTAACACCGCGAGATGCGTAAAATTCTTAAATTATTCCACAATTTTCACTTCCCTCAAACAAACAAAAAAAAAAAAAAAAAAAAAAAAAAGGCATATACGTAATTTGCCAAACGAGATCTGAAACTCATCATCGGAAGACACATGTCTGCATTGTAAACTAGCTTAGCTGAGCCGTTGTTTCAGCAAGAGAAGTGGCTATCATCAAGTAATCTCAGAGGACTGTGTCATCTACAGAAAAATATTCGTGAATTAAATGAAGAAGACAAATTTATATTTGTCGAGACCTAGATAAAGAATTTCTTTATCCATTGCAACTGGTCGGCTATTTATAATTTTATTACGTGAAACCGTTGATGTTGTGAAGCTATGTTTAAAATATTGAAATTCCTGACTCCCGAGGTACCAAAAGCTGCATCCAGGTACATGGACATCAAATAAAAAATTGTGAAAGCAGGTACGGCTATTGATTTTAATCAACAGTGCCTAGATACAGATATCACCCCTGATTATGTGAAGGCGTACTTATATTTGAAACAGTGTAACAAAGTGCCTTCTGTTAAAAATAAATTGGTACATTTAGTCATTTCTGACAGCACAGTAAATTTGTACAAGAAAAAAGATGATCTTAACAGTGAAGCATACTGTATACACCTATTTTTAACAAAAGCCTTTAAAGATCGTTTTAATTTCCAAATTGACCACCTGTGGAATAGTATTAATGAATGGCTTTTTAATCGCAAAGAAGAAATTAGGGCCAGACATGAAAGAAAGTTGTTGAAGTTTAGTAATAGGGCCACTAGTAAAACTGTTAATATAGCAGACAATAGTGTCAAACATCAGTTTTACGAAAGAATATTGAATAAAACTAACATTACTTTTATGCAGGCTGAAAATGACTTGTTATGTAAAGGCCTTAAATATAATTTGCCTTCTCAACTCGATAAAGATCCAGTTATCTGTAATCTTATTGTAGATCTTACAATCGGTTTGGAATCCCATAAATTAGAAAAAACCGAGCAAATGAAATGTGCCTACGAATGTAATAACATAATAGACAAAGAAATTAAACTATATTCTTATGTTCAGTCGGGTGAATATAGAATAGTAAAAAACATTAATCGTAAACTGAGAGATCACGCCGCCTTAGTCACTAAGAGTGACATAGGGAACACTGCTGTCGTGGCTTATAAAAATGGATATATTGAAAAGACGGTAAAGTTTTTTTGAGGTCAACGACATCGCTGAGGTTACCGTAGATCCAACCGTGGAATTGCAAAAAGAAACCGGCGTACTTTAGCTAGTTCTGTCTGCATGTTCAATAACTTCCAAAAGAAATGGTTTATAAATATGAACCTGGAACCACCCGTGCTCAGAAGTCAGTTTAAACTGCACAAACAAAATCGCCCTCTAGTGAATGGAGTAGGTAGCTCACATCACACACTCGCTAGGCGCCTCCATTTTAAAATTAAAGATGCTTTCATATTTGAAAAAATTTATCGGTGAAAAACAGCAAGGAATTGATCAACAATTTTCAAACTGTAAGATGTACACCTGACACTAGACTGGTTTCCTTTGACATCGTCAATCTTTAAACAAATGTCCCTGTCGATGTAACCATAACCCTTGTAAAAAAGAATCTACTAAAACGTAAAAAACTAAGTGAAATTCAGATTGCAGAACTGATTACTTTGCTTAAAGTCGTTTTGAAATACAATTACTCCACGTTCAATGGGAAAATGTATATACAACCAGATGGTTTAGCAACGGGTAGTCCCCTCGCTGGTATTTTGCAGACTTTTTATCAACGCTCTGGAAATAACGTTCTTCAATTCAAGTTCAGAATTACGCCATAAAATCCGTTATTATGCACGTTATGTCGACGACATTATCATTGCTTTTCACGGTACTGATCATGAGTTAGAACTTCTCTTCAATACTTCCAATGGTTTACATGAAAAAATTTCCTTCACAAACGAACTTCAGAATGGAAAAGGTGAACTTAACTTTCTTGATTTAACAATTTCTATACAGAATAGTTCCTTTAATTTCAGCATTTTCCGTAAGGAAACGTATTCAGATAATGTCATCCCTGCTGACTCAACTCATCCAAAAGCTCATAAATTGGCGTTTTTCCATTCTGCCATTCACCGTATGGTAACTACTCCTTTATCATCTGCCGATTAACAAAAAGAACTGAATGTCATCAAAGCGATTGCGGTTAATAATGGGTACAATCAGAATTTGATTGATTACATGTTCAGTAAGATAACTTCCCAAAACTGTTCGACTTTGAGCAACAACCTCCCCACTGATAGCAAAGAAGCTAAAAAATTTATTTCTATTCCTTTCTTGGACAATATATCATATAGGATAAAACGTCTTCTAATGAAAAAATATAACTGTAACGTCTCCTTCTCTACAGATAACAGTTTAAAGAGAAATCCTGTACATTCAGTGGAGATCGCCGGCGACTGGTTTTCCAATTCAGGGGTTTACAAACTAACCTGTATAACAACTGTCCTTCATATTATATTGGTCAAACAGGCAGAGCTGTGAAAACAAGATATAAAGAACACATATTAGGTAGAAAAGGACCGAATATACACAATTCTACTTTTGCTGAACACCTTCTGGTAGCCAGTCATACGCCAAAACATTTAGAAGACACTGTTATCCTACACAGAGAAGACAAAGGGCGTAGATTAGATCTGTGGGAAGAGTTACAAATGTTCTAATATCTTGAGCTCAAGGACGGTAATATACTGAACGACCAATTGAACCTTGCTTGTAGACAATTTTTCGAAGGCTTTAAACCTGTAATGTTTATGATACAACATTAATTCTGGTAATCTTAGTGGTTTGTTTCCTCAGGAAGCTATGATGTACCTTCAGTGATTTAAGCTCACTACCCCTTATGTAATGGTGGCTTTGTCACGATGTATGTTTGCTGCTACATCGGCTCTTATGTGATTTTGCCTGGCTCAAAAAAAAAAAAGTTTTTCCTGTGAATGTGTATTAACAGGATCGTGTACCAGTGTTCGTAATTCTTTCTTGACAAGAGCTATTATTGTCAATTTTAAAGTCTGACATGTATACCGTTTGTGGGCTTCACTAATATAGTAATGTAATTTCTTATATTTTGGCTGTATATGCCACTGGGCGTAAATTTCTCGGCGTAAGTGCCACCTGCCTTTTTTAATGTATAACTACATTATTTGTACCAATGCTCACATACTGCGATAACGGTAGTGTTAATTTCCTTCCTTTTTTATTGTTATTCTACCTAATTACGTTGTTAATACTGGTAATTTACACGTTGCCTTTGTACGCCAAGTGGCACATGTTTCTCGGCACGAACGCCACCTGCCCTGTTTTCAGAGTAACTACGCTCACCGATTACTCTCATCGGTTGTGAGCTCTGCAAGATCCATTACTATTTATATTAACGTGACAAACCCTAATTCTAGGGCTATATTTTATTTTTGACGCATGGATCTATGCCGACAATTGTAAAAACGGCGATGGTACATTAGTCCTTACTAATGTAAAATTGTAAGTATCAGTCGTCGTTATCATACTTCTGTAATGCAAGAGTTCTCTAATTTGTCTTAAAATTTATTGTTGGCTTGTAAGTTTCATACTTCTCTAATGTAAGCTATGATGCTCATTGCCCTTAGGTTACTTTCTGAAGAAGAAAAATGTATATTTGTCGAAAGCTAGGTAAAGAATTTCTTTAGCCATTGCAACTGGTCGACTGTTTATAATTTTATTACGTGAAACCGTTGCTGTTGTGCAGCTATGTTTAAAATGTTGAAACTGATTTCGTTATCTTTATCGGTTATCGTTGATTCTTCCGCAGTCAGATAGTATTGTCATTCATCCTCTGAAGAAAGGAGTAAATTTCACCTTGTAGAGATTTACTCTTTTTCTTGGACCTGCTTTTTGACTAAAACCTTGACTCAAGTATGACCTTACACTACTGAGGCAATTCTACTTTTCAACGTATTAGTCTATAATAACGTTTGAGAGACTCATTTGATCTTTAGTCAAAACCTCTGAATGGAAAAACTATTCCAGTTTCTTTTCTACATTCACTCCATTTTTATCTCAAATGTAGCATTTTTCTTGCCCTTAAGAGGGTAGCATTTCATTATTCATGCTCTAAATAAATGATTTCACAACCTTTTCGACAATTTACATGGGAAACTGCGTTGTTTGACTCGAGACTTTTCTCTGCAGTTGTCATGATGTCAGTGTTTATATTTCTAAGAACCTTGTCCTTCGTGATACTGATTTATAATTACATACTGTAGACATAAAATTTAGTCCTTTACATAATCTTATTGCGGTATTGATACGTTATTACAAATCAGGGCATCACTTTTACTATTATTCGTTACATAGTATTATTCACACAATCCTACTTTTACTAAGAACATGAAACATTTCTTACTTTGGACGAACTCCATAATCTGTAACACCCACTGTACCTCAGTAATCATTTATTGTAAGACACCACTGTTGTTAGTCTATTCATTTTGGTTGGAGAACACCGCAGCTGTTTTCGTAACTTAGGGCGTAGGAAATAGTGAAACCAGGCCCAAGCATTTTGAAGTGATTTTATTGTATCATTACTACTTTCGGGCCCAAGCCCGTCGTCATGTGGAGGTACTGATTCCTTTGCAACTTTTACATTTATGTCCTAAAATATTACCAAGTTTTGAGATGCATAGTTTACCAAAGGTTTTATATTTACGTTCTAAAATATAGCAAACTTTTGTGACTACCAAGTTTTACGCTTACATATCCTCTGTACATTGAGCTTACTTCCTGAAAAGCCCTCCTTGTACGTTATAAGGCAGATGCTTGATTTTCTTTTAAAGTCAATAGTAATGAATGAACCAAACTAGCCTTCTAAAGACCATCTGCGAAAGTTCTATAATATTTTAGTTTTACTGTATTGTTGGTGGTTAATCATATTTTCGAATCTACAAATTTGGTACTTACGTCCATATATCATCTGTGGTAGCTGTAACTCTGTATTGCATTATAACGTGATGTAGCTTTAGGGCACTTATGATAGTTTTGCGATTTGTTTGCTGTTATTGATCTTCCTTTCTTGTAATTTTATCGTTAGCTTTGACAAACTGACAGTCGTGAGAGTTGGACAATGATGCCATATGACTAAGCTGCTATGATCTGATGGTATATCATTTGGGCTGTATCTGCGATTTTTCTAATCGATGTGTCGTGGATAGTTGTTTGTATCTAGCTGTTACCTTTGGTTAGGAATTCAATAAAATTGTATATGAAACGTTCATGTTTTAAATGTGGTCAGTGAGTTGTATTGTTTGGATATAGATAACATTAACACACCATAGCAACTGAAACCAAACTGCATCTTTGGCACCTGTCACAACTTTCAATAAGTCAAGTCTAAGGAGATAACATAAAATGATAATAATTACAAGTAAGGACGATCAACAACAATAGCAGATCACAAAACTAGAATAACGGTCAAAAATCTATAACATGCTGTAATACAATAGAAAGTGACAGCAACCACTAACGCTATGTGGACGTAAATACCAAATTTGCGTATCTGAAAATAGTTTAACCGAGATTATAATAAAATGAAAATTATTATGTAACTCTCACAGATGTTGTGAAGATTAGCAGTCTAGCTGAAATGGATCCATCACATTAAAAACAGTATGCTACTATAACAGCTATCCTGATTATATTGCACTCTGTGACTAAAAGGTATCTTCAACACTACACGCTCACTGGATCGTAAATAACTCTGGCAGCCAAGCTTTGATCACTCAGGTGGCACCATGTCAGCTCCTGAGAGTAAACTGTTACGGGTTACAAATGGAAACGTTCGTTTTAATAGTATCCTGTATATATTGCGTGCATTACATTAAATGCAGAGCAGTGCTGTGCATTACGAAGACATTCATAGTCGGCCGTTATCCAGAAAGGACCGCGTAATGAGTCCATACTTCATTGAAGCATACTGTGAAATTGATGACATATGCGCCTGGTAGTAAGCTTTACTTGCCAGAGCACTGTAAGTGACGCACGGCGCTCCTAAATAAGGCTGATGAAAGAGATGTGTTTGAATTATTTAGGCATTCAGCCGTTTCATCCTCAAAATGTGGGGGTAATTTCAGATAACGAATTCAGTGACGAGTGGGGTGACGTGGAAATGGAAAAGTCAGTCAGTTATAAAATACATTTAGAGAATGAAGAAACATTGCGTTTTAGGAACTATCAATACTTTCGACATCTGCGAGCATCGAATGACCGTCACATTTACTGTGAATATAAAAAATAAAAAAAAATATCACTGTTTGCGATTCGATAACAATTAACTGGTTTCTGTTTAACCTGATACCGTTAATTGAATCGAAAGTTGCATAATATTAGTGATATTGCAACTATCGACTGTTTCACATATCTCTAACGAGTCTGCATGTACTACTACATCTAGCCTAATACTTCTTAGTTTCATCATACCGGTTTCAACAACTGTTTGAGATTACTTGCCACCACAACAAACTATGCTGTTGGTCATTGAAACTGCGACCCCAAAAGGAGAGAAACTAATGAAAATGTACTTATTGTGCGTATATAGTCTAGCAGGAAGGACATGTCATTAACATTCGTAGATCATTTTGGAGTATATAAAATGCAAGAATTTAAAACACAGAGCTACCGCCTTTGGCAGCAGCAATGCCTCCACCACAGCTGGCATAGCGTGAGCTGAGCTTTCGGACAGATACGGGTACGTCGTCGTGTGCTCCTTCAGTTCCGGGCCTGAGGTCATCCGTCGTTGTGCCTGAGAAGTATTGGTGTGGCACCGTCTCGGAAACCCAAGACCAGAGGTTTACGATGGGTGAGAGATCTTACGAAGTGCTAGCCAGAGTAAGAGTCGAACACCGTCTGTATCGAGGTAGGTGAGGATAGCAAAGGCAACATGCCGTTTGGCATTACCGTGTTGAAAGATAACACCAAAGACACACAGAGATGCCGAAGATACACAGCCGGCGGCCTTCGCTTCTCAGGAATGCAACACCCCTGTATAAATTACAATCTATGCGAGCCAGTGGTGAACCTTACTCAATAACACCCCATACCACAACATTAGCATATCCAAAGTTCTTTGCGCTGGTTTCAAGTATATCAAAAGTATAGAGGTTCCAATGTATAGGGGAAATACCGACGAAATTAACAAACATTCTTTCTAAAATCGAAGCAACAGTTCCCACTTAAACAACAGAGCAGCAGACTATAGTCTGGAGGAACATATGAAAGACATAGTACTTCCTTACCAGAACCATAAAAATTATCTTGAAATGACTCTTGACAGTGCGCTGTCTTTCAAGAAGCACATCGAAAAAACTTTTTGGAAGTTAAGTACACGAAACAACCTTACCCAGAAACACTTCAGTAGTAATTGGGGAGCTTCCAGGAGATACGTTTCGAACTTCTGTGTTCAGGTTTGCGTTTCCTACTGCTGAATCTTGTGCTCCGGTGTGCTCGCACAGTCTTTGCGTAAAAAAGATAGTCAGCTCAATAGAATCATGAAAATCATCTCTGAGTGCATTTCAACCACTCTACTGGCTTCCAAGACTCAGTCTCATTGTTCCTCCTGTGTTAGGAACAATAGAAGCCATGCTGAATGAATATTCAACAATGATGAATAATCTTCAACTTCTCACCCATGGAGATATTAAAAGGTTGGGAAAACAATCGTTCTAGAAATCCATCTTTGTCACGGATCCAACAGCTTTCTGATAACAACTTTACCAGTGACAGTAAATGGCGTGAACCCTCGACTGGTACGAATGCTCCATCTGAAGTGAAACGTCTTATTGACCATCTTCAGAGACACAAGACCTTTGAACTCACACGGATTACGTGGAAAAATATCCAAAGAAGTGACAAGTCATCGGATTCCTCATTATATCGTGTGAGGCCTCTTTTTGCACAGTATAGTGTGACAACTAAACTTGGCATGAAATTTTAAGACCCCTGTAAATACATAGAGACAAACTATCTCTATAGCCATCTGTAGTTGCGAAAGTATTGCGGGTTCAGGATTTTGTACACGAGCTGACCACACGACTGTGTCTCATAAAGGTACGATGAGCTTCATGTCGGGTGATCTGGATGGCTGAATCACTCTGTCGAATCGTCCAGAATGTTCTCGAAATCAGCTGCGAATAATTGTGACCCGGTGACAGAGCACATTTATATCCATAAATATTCCATCGTTGTTTGGAAACATGAAGTTCATAAAAGGCTGTAAATGGACTCCAAGTAGCCGAACATAACAATTCCAGTCAATGATCGGTTCATTTGGAACACCGAGGACACAGTCCATTGTACGTAAACACAGCCTACACCGTTGTTGTGCCACCACAACCTTTCACAGTGCCTTGTTGAGAACTTGAGTCATTGCTTCGTGGGATCTGCGCCAAACTCTAATTGTACCATCAGCTCTTACCAAATGAGATCTGGACTCATGTGACCAGACCACGGTTTTCCACCTGTCTAGGGTCCAACCGATACGCCAACGAGACCAGAAGAGGCGCTGCAAGCAATGTCATGCTGTTAGCAAATCCTCTCGCGTCGGTAGTCTACATCCATAGCCCAGTAATGCCAAATTTCGCCACTCTGTCCGAAAGGATAAGTGCATCGTAGGTCTCACATCGACTTCTGCTGTTTTTTTTTACGAACTGTTGCTTGTCTGTTAGCATTTACAACTCTACGCAAATGCCGCTGCTCTCGGTCGTTAAGTGAAGATTGTCGCCCTGAAATGTGGTATTCTCAGCACACTCTTGACACTGTGGATCTCGGAGTACTGAATTCCATAATGATTTCCGAAATGGAATGTCCCATGTGTATAGCTCCAACTACCATATGGCTTTTATGGTCTGTTAATTCCTGTCGTGCCACCAAAATCAAGTCGTAAACCCTTTCACATGAATCACCTGAATTCAAATGACAGCTCTGCCAATGCAATGTCCGCTTACGCAGTGTGTACGTGATACTACTGCCCTCTGTATATCTCCATCCCATGACTTTTGTCACCTCATTGTCCAGAGACCCAGGTACATGGGATGAAGAGTGACAATTGCATCCGAATTGGGCACAGAGGTTGGCATACAAAATGCAGAAATGGGGGTAAGGAGCCGATCCAAAACTTTGGTTGTGGAGCACTGAACCACCCAGTACATTGTCGAGGAGCGTAAATTGAAAGCCTGTCTGGGTGTTCCAAACGATTTTCTCATGGCTGCACTATCAACGCTAGACTGGATAAGGAGGTGCTAATCATTTGCATACACAAGCATGCAGTTCACTTCACAACAATTTGACATTTCTTTGCATTCTGTCTTCAAGGTGCTCCAATTTTAATCACCAGATGGCTTTAAGTGCTATTACTGTTGCAAGAAGACCAGCTTCACTACTGCCTATCACTGTTTTATACGACAGCTAACTCATATTTATAAATAGGAACTACAAGTATTCTTGGTTGCTAATTTCCGCTAGGCTCTCTGTCACACCCCAGTCTGTAGGCTCCCACTGATAGCTTCGCAGAGTGTTGTGTTGGAATCTACCTGTGTTGTTGTCTCCAGGCTCCCTGGTGGCAGAGATAGAACCCTGGCCCCCTGTTCCCAGTGAGCCACGTTGTTGCCGCCAAAGAGTACGCTGCGTACCAGTCCAAGAACGCCGGTCGTTCTCGTCTGTGAGCATCGAGATATGGGCCAATGGCTGCGCTCCACTCGAATATGACCATCAATCATGCACTGCTAACTGTTCAGCTGGCATTGCTATTGACCTAAAGCGAGTTCGCTGCCGGGCTTGTGGGGGACTGGACGGGGATGGATTGGTTAGGCGTCACGTTACTCATGCTTTTCTTGAAGTGGCGTCTCTGAAAACTTGTTTAACAAAGCATTGTCTCCCTGATGTCAGATCGTTCACGTTTCCGTTGCTGCTGGCCAGCATCAAACTCGTCTACACAGAACGGGCATCCCCAAATGGTGTGTCGTGGAGTTCCTTCTTCACCAAATCATATTCCAGTCTTTGTCTTCTCCCAGTTTGATGGCAACATGTGGTGTAAGGGCAACGCCTTGTCAAGAAGTGAGGAAATCTTATAGTATCGAAGTTTACAGGTTTCTTCAGGCTGCAGTTTACTGATGCTCATTATTCGAATATCAAAAGTGATCTATTTCGAAATACTCATTCCATCATCAGTTGGATCTGTAAAACGAACTGCCTCTTTGTCTGTGCAGTGAAATACATGCGTGACTAGCCGCTAACCACTGGTATCACGATATACCCCTCTACCATGCAAGTAACGTCACATTAAGTTACGTGATTTTATTGAAATTTTACGTCACATATGAAAGTCAAATTGGACGTGAGCGTACCAACAAAATGCATTAATCCATTCATCGCTTCCAGTACCACACTTCCAGCTTCGTTTTAATTTTCAGAGGAAGTTGAACGTATGCTCCTCTATTTGGGTATCTGTCTGCGAAGTGCTGAAGTGCTGTTTGCCTGCCGCCCATATACATATAATAACCTGCAGTGTGAGTTTCTCTCTCTCTCTCTCTCCTCATCCAATACTTCACTTTCTTTTAACAATGTGACAGCAACAAGTAGCTAATATGGAGAGGTCGAACTTCTACGCCACACAGAATTGTATACTGTGTTACATCTAATGTGAGTGCTACGAAAATCTGAATGTATGAAGTGTCTAATGGAACTGGTTAATAGACATTTTTCTGTTACACGCTGGAGTATTCGATACATGTGATAAATAATGTCGTGATTCCATAGAACTGTAACTGTGATCCCGCAATTTGCGTAGTTTTAAAGATGGTTTTGTTATTTTTAGTAAAATCAGGTTATGTATTATCTAAAGTATTTATTTCGAACTTTAATTATCGAATATTGAGTCAATTTGAAGTTTTAAAATCGTTCATTAGAAACTTTCGAATCAACTTCCAAGAAAAATATTATCAACAAGTAAATTTCTTGTATAAAAGAATCAGTTTGGTATGTATGTAAGCTTTGTTCTTGTTAGCTGGTTATGTGAGGTGCCTTTCGTATGAGGTTGCCCGGAAACGGACAATGTACGAAGGCTGTTCGGAAAGTAAGGTCCGTGGCCGAGCGGTTCTAGGCGCTACAGTCTGGAACCGCGTGACCACTGAGGTCGCAGGTTCGAATCCTGCCTCGGGCATGGATGTGTGTGATGTCCTTAGGTTGGTTAGGTTTAAGTAGTTCTAAGTTCTAGGGGACTGATGACCTCAGAAGTTAAGTCCCATAGTGCTCAGAGCCATCTGAACCATCTGAAAGTAAGGTCCGATCGGGCGCGATTTGTAAATCACACTTAAAATCCGCTGAAGCGTTGCACATACTTGTTGATCAGTGTCTCTAATGTATCTATCGATCGCGTCACATCGCCTTTGTCAGTTCTGAGCGCACAGAGAACACGTGAGGAAGTCTAGAAAACAGTGTCTCCCACCAAGTAAGAGGGCCTGGTGAGAATTTTGGCCCGATGTTATGCATCCCACATAACATAACTGCCATGCGTTTCCTTCTTCATGACAATTCTCAGCCGCACCCTGCAGGGGCACTGGAGAAGCTCCTGCAGCGTTTTCGATGGGGATGTTTGGTCTCTCACAATACAGCCTCTAATTGGCTTCCTCTGAGTACCATCTCTGCGCACATGAACCGCTGTTATGGAGACAACTTTGTGGCACAGACAACGAGCTATAGACCAGTATAGAGAATTAGCGGAAAGCACTGGCGGCTGCGTTTTATGACAAAGGCATTGGAAAGTTGGTAAAACTCTACGACATATGTCTAAGTCGGAGCGGTGACTACTCAGAGGAGTTCTGGTAACCGGAAGGTTTAGCTAACTGTTGCCAATAAAATATTTTTGATTTTCGCAGTGGATTCTATTTCGTGACCGATCGGACTTGCTACCTGAAGTATTCTCGTAAAAGTTGATTTTGTAACTCGTACCCGCTCCTTTGTGTCTATAATTAACGGAAGGTTAATCACTCGAAAGAGTGAAATAAATGTGATATTTGTGAACGACAACACATGAGACATTTACTATTGGTATTACAAAATCCTACAGTTGAAGAACGTGATATCTTTCCGCACCCATTATGAATGCATAGTACTTTTATAAAACCGTTCCTGTAATGAGAAGAAAATATATACATCTTCTACAAAATGAGATAGTAAAAATTAATTATTTTCACTTTTCTCGTTGAAAATTATAAGAATTCTAATGTGCTGCCTCTGTTCTTCAGTTGTTTAATACTGTGAGGAGTAGTTTCACCTGAACCAGATCGTTGTATAAGACGAGGTTTGGAAAGACGTTTTGACTTTTTAATTACTTCTCGTTTTCTGAGAGGTGGCCATTACATACAGTTTTTGAAAGGAAGCAAGTTATAATACACATCGTCAACGATGAAATGGTTAGTATCAGACTTGTGGGTGTCTTATCGTGAGATTTCAGCTTATACAGTGTCACATCTGTAAAACCGCTGCGTAAACAGTCGGTTTCTGCACCAAAAAAGTTATCTTGCATAAGGTTTCAGAGCCACCTTGTCCATGCTCTCATAATGAACCGCACACATTGAGTTACAGTACTACCAGAGGTGCCGCTCGGCGAGAATACCGTCTCGGACCAGTGCCAACAAGTGAATAACGCCTTACGGCTGTTACATGAGTGGGGTGTGAAATTAAGTTATGTGCTGCAGGTGAACACCTGCCCCATGGGGCAAAGTTAAACAGGGTGTTTGCTAGTGTCTTAAATCGTTTGGTAATTGTTTGTTGCCACAGCGTTGTATATCAGCAGTAAGTGTCCGCCTATGTAGTTACCTCTTCCCTGCCGCTGCGAAGAGAGAATGCATCAAGCCACTCCTGTGCAGACCTGGAAAACAACGGCTCAGTAATTTCCTCGACTCCGTAGCTACAGGCTCCCGAGTAAATAAAACGACTGTGCAGCCAGTTAACCTATTTACAGGAGTAAGTAGAGCAGCAGCATAATGGAGGCAATTGTTCGGCATTACATCGTAGGATTTGTATTTACCCTCCGAACGAAAACAGTTCGAACCAACAGCTCGTTAGCTTAAAGAAAATAAGGAGAAACTCTAAAATTGTCTTTGGAATTTTTTGTACGCGAAAATTGATATCGAGGTCGTATGCTTACAAACCAATGGTCAAACATGTGGAGAAAATTTATTTGTGACTGTAAATGAAGGAACATGCTAGGGAACAGTCTCGCACACTGGTTTGTGTTTGCGAACGATATGGGTGTGAAACGTTGCTTTCGCGGTATGTATAGAACAAACACGTGAAGAACTCAAGATGTACGATACGATTTATCAGATAAAACAGGGTCAAGAAATTCCAAGGTCTTTTACAATGTTTATGGAGAGAAGATACTGAGACCGACGCTAAATAATCATATGTCATCTTATACCGAAGTAAATACGTGTGCAAAACTTACAGACGAAAGTAACTTCCACATGAAGTGTCACATATGTTAAGAAATATACCCCGATGAAACTTGGATGATACGTAGAATGATCTGGCACTGTATAGTAATGAAGGTTACTGAAAGAAATACGCGATGAGTGGAAGAGAAATTACACTCTGATTCAAAGATAATAATTACATTGACTCACCTCATCTCAATTTGAGAGAGTCCCCTGGAGATAACAATCGGTGGAACTAGTTTCTTTAATAGGATTTGTGATCACCATTTATGGAATGCATGCTGCGCAACGTGTTCCCATGTTGGCAACAAGGTTAGTAAGGAGCTGTTGTGGTAGGGCGATACCTTCTTCCACCAGCGAGGTAGGGAACAGATGGATGATCCTCGCTGCATGTGGGCATTCTCCTATACGTCTCTCCAACGCATCCTACACGTGCCCGAAGGTAGTTAAGTCGGGAAAACGGTCAGGTCAATCCATTCATGGAATATCTTATCGTTCCGAGAGACCCTCCACTTGCGTTGTTCGATGCGATCGTGAATTGTTATCCATAAAAAATGATGTCTGAGCCGAATGCACCTGTGAAAAAGCCACACACGCTGAAGGAGTACGGTGTCACAACAACGTTGACCTGTGAGTACTGTGTTCAAAGATTTCGAGATCAGGATGGCAATGGAACATAATACCTATCAACACTATAATACCTGGGCCACCGAAACGACCATGTTCAAGAATGTTCCTGGCACATTATATCCTTTTAACTCTTGTCATATGAGGGCATGACCGCAGTACACTTACCAGTCCGAGTTATTGTGACCCTCTAGCCGTCCACCATGTGCATCTCTCCAGGGGTGCATTTGGCTGTGACTTCATTTTTATGGATGACAATGCGCATCTGCATCGCGAACAGAGCAGGTGCAGGAACTCTTGAAACGAGAGGATGGTTGACGAACAAATTGGCCTATATGTTCCCCAACTTAAATCCTTTCGAGGACTCATGGGAAGCGTTGCGGAAGCGTACTGCAGCACCTCAATGCACGAACCACCACCCAGCAGTTGTCGACCGCTATGGTGGAGGAATGGAGCGACCTACCACAAATGCCCCTTACTATCATTTTGGGCCGTGTGGAAGCACGCTGCAGAGAACGCACTGCTGTCCATGGTGTTCACACGCTCTATTAAGAACCATGTCCTATATTTTATAATGTCCAGGGGACCACCATGAATCGCTATGACTTCATTGTAATCACCACCCTTGAACAGAAGTGTCATCTATGTTTGTCTAATTATGTGCTTCTTTTTGTTACCTTCTATGCTAAACCTAGCAGTTCTATCTACGTGTGGTCCAATATCCATCGAGCTATGTTACTGGGCTGTGAAACATCATGCGAAAGTTACTTTCGTTCTTAAGTTTTGCATGCTAGTACATTACTAACTCATGTGTTGATAATTTTCACATAAAAAAACTTTCGCATCATCTTGGTCCCGAGACTTCCGGAACCTGTATAGAAAATTGGAATAGAGATCAACATACACCGCCATTTTTATGGCTCATGAAAACCACACACTGCATGTTGCACCGCCATACAGCGAGACCTTCAGAGGTGGTGGTCCAGATTGCTGTACACAGCGGTACCTATAATACCCAGTAACACCGCTTCTTGCATTGACGCACACCTGTATTCGTCGCGGCATACTATCCACAACTTCATCAAGGCACTGTTGGTTCAGATTGTCCAACTCTTCAGCGGCGATTCAGCGTAGATTCCTCAGAGTGGTTCGTGGGCCACGTCGTCCATAAACAGCCCTTTCCAATCTGGTCCAGGCATGTTCGATAGCGTTCATGTCTAGAGAACATGCTGGTCACTCTAGTAAAACAAATTGCTCTGAGCTCTCTGAGACTTAACATCTAAGGTCATCAGTCCCCTAGAACTTAGAACTTCTTAAACCTAACTAACCTAAGGACAGAACACGCATCCATGTCCAAGGCAGGATTCGAACCTGCGCCCGTAACAGTCGCGCGGTTCCGGACTGAAGCCCCTAGAATCGCTCGGCCACCGCGGCCGGCTCCACTCTAGTCGAGCGATGTTGTTATCCTGAAGGAAGTCAATCACAAGATGGGCACGATTGAGGCTCGAATTGTCGTTCATGAAGACGAATACCTCGCCAATATGCTGCTGATATTGTTGCACTATCGATCGGAGAATGGCATTCACGTATCTACAGCCGTTACGGCGACTTCCATGCCCACCAGCGGCGTACGTCGATCCTACATAATGCCACCCCAAAACAGCTGTGAACCTCCATCTTCCTGCACTCGCTCGACAGTGTGTCTAAGGCGTTCAACCTGACCGGGTTGCCTACAAACACCGACGATTGTCTGGTCGAAGGCTTATGCGACACTCATTGGTGAAGAGAACGTGATGCCAATCCTGAGTGGTCCATTCGGCATGTTGTTGGGCCTACCTGCACCGCACTGCATGGTGTCGTGGTTGCAAAGATGGACCTCGCCATGGAAGTCGGGAGGGCAGTGTCCTGTGGGTGCATGAAAGGCATTGCTGTCAGTGTTCCTCAGAGCCATAATCCGTAGGTAGCGGTCATACACTGCACTAGTAGTTCTTGGGTGGTCTGAACGAGGCATGTCATCGACAGTTCCTTTCTCTCTGTATCCCCTTCATGTTAGAACAACATCGCTTTGGTTCACTCCGAGACGCCTGGACACTTCCCTGCGATCAAACCGCGGTATTGACCATGTAGGCGTGGTTGAACTAAAGACAACAAAACCATGTACCTCCTTTTTGGTGGAATGAGTGGAATTGTTCGGCTGTCGGACCTCCTCCGCGTAATATACACTGCTCATGCATGGTTGTGTACATCTTTGGGCGGGGTTAGTGACATCTCTGAACAGTCAAACGGACTGTTTCTGTGATACAATATCCCTAGTCAACGTCTATCTTCAAGAGTTCTTGTAGCCGGGATGATGCAAAACTTTTTTGATGTGTGTACAATAATCAGCATAGGACGCAATAGCGTACTGTGATATCGGTCATTTCATGTCGGAGTGTTCCTCTATAACGCAGAATTAAAATCTAGTAGCATAGAGTATTTATAGCCTTCGTAGACCTCGAAAAGGCATTTGACAATGTTGTATGGCCAGAAATGTTTAGAATTCTGAAGAAGGCTGGTCTGAAATATAATGATAGAAGGATAATCTTTAAAATATACCAAAATGAAACAGCCTTAGTTAAGAAGGAAAACAAAGAAGAAACAGCAAGAATAAGGAAAGGAGTGAGACAGGGATGCCCACTATCTCCAGTAATTTTCAACGCATATATCCAAGAAGCAATAGACAAAATAAGAGAGAATATTGAAGTAGGAATAAAACTTAACGGAATGAAAATAGATATGTTGCGATATGCAGATGATATCGCCATAATTACAGAAAGGAAAGAAGATTTAGAAGCCGCACTCAATGAAATGGAAAACACCTTAAAAGAACAGTATGGAATGAAAATAAATAAGAAAAAGACTAAAGTGATGGTGAGTGGCGCCCTGAACTACAATGAACCCATACGAATAACAATAAAGGGAGAGAAACTAGGGCAGGTTACAGAATTTAACTACTTAGGTAGCAAAATAACAGCAGATGGAAGGAGCAAAAGTGACATTAAAAACAGAATACAACTTGCCAAAATAGCATTCAATGGAAAAAGAAACTTACTGACGAGTAGAAATGTTAGTTTAGACGTAAGAAAGAGAGTCATGAAAACCTATGTGTGGAGTACAGCCCTTTACGGATGTGAAACTTGGACTAGTGGAAAAGAAGAAAAGAGAAGATTAGAGGCATTCGAAATGTGGTGCTACCGGAGAATGGAAAAAATCAGCTGGCGAGACAAGGCTACAAACGAAGATGTCCTCAGAAGAGTGAAAGAAAACAGATCTCTTTGGCGAAATATACAGAAAAGAAGAATAACCTTCATAGGTCACATTTTACGGCATAACAATTTCATTAAGAGAATATTAGAAGGAATCATTGAAGGAAGAACTCGCCGAGGACGACCTAGATTAAGCTACATTCAACAAGTAATAAATGACATCGGGTGCCAGACCTATGCAGATATGAAGAAGAAAGTTGACAAAAGAACGGAATGGCGTGCTGCTGCCAACCAACCTGTGGGTTGATAACCGAAGAAGAAGAAGAAGAAGAAGCATAGAGGTGCACTATGCTGACGTTGTCCCAAAACATTCATCTATTCTACGCAGCACGTTAAGTGGTGTGAGTCAGCCAATCCTGAAGAATGTCCTGATACAAAATTTGTGCCCCAGTCTATAATTAAGGTGTCAGGTACACAAAATTAAGTATCGAGCTGTCAACTAAAGCCAGGGCTACTATACTAGCCTGCTGATCTGCAATTCCTACCATTGCCAAGAACCTCGATTTTTAACTGTCAGCACGTATTTATTTCCCCTGGGTGTCCCATTAAAAGGTCCTAAAACGTCAGGTACAATAGTTTGAAAAGATTTAAACGCACCTTGCAGCTTTTGCAAATGGATTTTTTCATGACTATGATTAGCTCTTTGTGTACAAGACACACAGTCCTTCGACATACGTTTTTTGGAAGAGCCTTTCTGCTATTTATCTGGCCATTGTTTGGCATTGTTCATGACCCGACAATACATGGTCATGCACTTGTCGCAGCACTTCATCCTTGAGAGCTGCTTGAACCACTATGAGCTGTCTGCATTTCTTCGTTCTGTTGAGCAAATCTTCATGTTTCACAAACTGTGGTTGTGACATGAAATCCTGACAGTCTTTCTCAGTCAATTATGCTCTCTGCCACTTTGTTACACTTTCGTTCATCATGTTTATCACTACAACTTTCCTATTCAACTTATCTTCATTTGTGTGCCTCTTACATGGTTTACGGACCACCTAATAATCTTGTTAAACTATTCGACAGTCCTTTCAGCTCCAACAGCCATTTTCGTGAACCTTGGTCAGTGAGAACTTTAAACCTCTGTACATGTAAACAACAACGATTGTAAACTATTCCATATATCACTACCAACATTTCATTTTCTTTAGTCAAGTAGTTACTCTCCATTTTGTTCAGTTGTGTTGATGCATACACTACTAGATGTTAGTGTTCATCGGTATTCTGTCTCAAAATGCAAGAGACAGCCCCATTACTCACCTGTACTAACAGAATCTAGTCTGGGATTTTGAGTAATTTACTATTGCCGTTTGCAACAACAACAAAAATAAAAATAGAGGTACTGTATCTCCAACACATAAACAGTAATAAAAAACTAATCTTTCTGGCGTATCATCACCCAAATAATTCAGAAAAATCCCCTGCCATATGTCCAAATCACCTATAAGTACTACACATGAATGGCATAGCTTTTTAGACATTGCGATTTTTGCCCTGACAGGTTACAAAACCTAAACCTTTCTGATTATAAAGAGGTTTACCTAAAATTGCCTGCAAACAGAGACAAATCCACAGGCTTTTATGGTTTAACAGATTACTCCTTAAGGTTGGTATAGAAGTCTCTACGATATGGCATGTCCCAAAAGAGATTCACATATACACTCAAAAGGCCCCCAACTGAGAAAAAGTTCGCGCAGCACACCACTCTGTGCTGGTGCTGCTCGATACAAGTTGATGCTGTAGCTGTAGATTCTCTGCCACTGATGATTTAAGGTGACAGTCAGTCCTGACACCCATGTTGCGACCCAGGGAACTGTGATAGTGTTAAGAAGAGATGGTCGAGTGCACAGTGTTGGTTACTGGTCCATTTCATGCCCACAGACATCAGTGACATTGTGGTATCTGTAAAGCGTACAGAGTTATAAGTTTCTTCAGAGCTGCGGTTGGCAGCTGAGTGTAAACGTGCATGCCGTGAAGAAGTGCTGATGCCTTCTCAGCGAGTCATGGTGTCACTCCCGCAGGTCAGTGTCACGGGCTGTGCTGGCAGCATTGGAGGGTTGAGGAAGCCGCTACATGCCTGTACGTTCAGTGACATTGAGCAGCCCGAAGCAAGTTCAAGTGGATACAGCTGATTGTGGTCCAGGATGTCAGCCACCATGGATCGACCAAGACGGCAGCAGGTGCTCAAGAGTTGGCCGTGAGAGTGCAGGGCTGGTCGGTGTGGAGATGGTAGCTTCCATATCATCCACGATTGTCAATATCGTAAGGGTGCGGGCTGCTAGCACCACAGCCTTCTCATCCACAATGACCCAATAGGCAAGACCAGCTGATCACGGCTGTGTTGTGCATCAGATAGGTCCCATCTCGGAGTTGATGTCAGCAAGCAGCAGGCCGACCATCATCTAACAGCTTGCCATCGGTTTACTGAATCTTGACAGACAGTCGTTCTCTCTGGTTCTAGTGACATGGACAGAATGGCAGCTTGACTGAAAGTGACTGAGCTCCAAAAGCCTCATTATTTAAAGGATGGAGGCCACGCCTATGACGTGGTGCTCTGAGCGTATGAGTGCCTATTCCCTTGTTTATCAGATCCCAAAAATCATCGGTGGTCTATGGCTCTAAAAATGGCTCTGAGCACTATGCGACTTAACTTCTGAGGTCATCAGTCGCCTAGAACTTAGAACTAATTAAACCTAACTAACCTAAGGACATCACACACATCCATGCCCGAGGCAGGATTCGAACCTGCGACCGTAGCGGTCGCTCGGCTCCAGACTGTAGCGCCCAGAACCGCACGGCCACTCCGGCCGGCGGTGGTCTATGCTTAGCATCTTTGATCAGTAATCTAAATCACCTCGGCCCCGGCTTCGAACTTCGGCACTGCCTAAATTTTGAAGAAAAATGACAGCCATTGACTTGCGGCATAAGAAATCACCCTCGTCCTACCAACAGCCTTGTCAAACGGAGCGGAGGACCGAACAGAGGTTCAGAATAGTCTCTTACACTACATGTGGGAAACTGCACCTAAAATGTGGAAAAATCAGCAATTATTAGTGGCATGAGAATGTAGAAGGCAATGGAAACCATTGCATTAAAGACAAGTAAGGTGTTTACATTGGGCATGTGGCCTGCAATTGAAAAATTGTCTTCATGATCTCTCCATTGGCAAGAGATTCCGGAGGAGTCCCCCATTGAGACCTCTGGGAGGGGACTGCCAGGAGGGAGGTGAACGTGAGAAAAACATTGAATAACCAACGACAGGGGAGCGTTCTACGAGTCGGGGCGTGGAACGTCAGACGTTTGAACGTGATAGAGAAGCTAGAAAATCTCAAAAGGGGAATGGTAAGACTCAGTATAGATATAGTAGGGGTCAGTGAAAAGGAAAGAAGATAATAATCTCTGGTCAAATGAGTATAGCACAATGTCAACAGCATTAGAAAGCTGTAGAACTGGAGTAGGATTCGTTATGAGTAGGAAGGTAGGGCAGAGAATGAGTTACTGTGAACAGTTTAGTGATAGGGTTGTAGGGTTGTTCAAACACCGACAACAGTAATTCAGGTACTCTTGCCGACATTGCAAGCAGAGGACGCAGAGATACAGAATGTATATGAGGATACTAAATAGATAATTCAGTACGTAAAGGGAGATGAAAGTCTTACAGTCATGGATATTGGAATGCGATTGTAGGCGACGGGTTGGAAGAAAGGGTTACGGGAGTATATGGGCTTGGCAGCAGAAACGAGAAACAGGAAAGACTAATTGAGTTTTGTAATAAATATCTGATAGTATTAGCGAATACACTGTTCAAGAGCCATATGAGGAGGTATGCTTTGAAAATTCCCGGAGATACAGAAAGATTTGAGTTACGCTACATCACGGTCAAGCAGAGATTCCGAAATCAGATATTGCATTGTAAGGCGTAACCAGAAACAGGTTAAGATTCTGATCACAATATAGTAATGATGAAGTTTAAGAGACTAGTCAAGAGGAATCAATACGCAAAGAAGCGGAATATGGAAATACTAAGGAAGGAAAAGACACACTTGAAGTTCACTGAGGTTGTAGAAACTATGATAATGGATGGCTCAGCAGGCAGGTCAGTTGAAGCGGACATCTTTAAAAAGGGCAATAACAGAAGTTGTAAAGAAAACCGTAAATATAAGTAAAAATACAAAGAAACCAAGAGTAACACATAAAATACGTCAGCTTATCGACGAAAGAAGGAAGTACAAAAACGTTCAGGGAAATTCAGGAATACAGATGTAGAGTTCATTTATGAACGATGTAAATAGCAACCTCAGAGTAAACAGGAAATGCAGGAAAACTAAGCCGAAATGGCGGCATGAAAAATGCGAAGAAATCGAAAAATAAATCATTGTCAGACTGACGGGCTCATCGTACAGAAAAGTCAAAACAGCCTTCTTTGAAATTAAAAGCAAGGTCACTAGCATTCAGAGTGTAATGGGAATTCCACTAAAAGTGCGAATGGGAAGCGTTGTCTTATGATAGGGGAGAGATAAGGAATCCAGTATTAGAATCAGAAGTTTTAAAGAGCTTTGGAAGTCTTAATATCAAATACGGCTGAAGGGACAGAAAACAACGCAGCGGAATTTGTAAAGTCATTGGTCTAAATGGCAACAAAAGACTAATCATGTTGGTGTGTAGAATATATGACTGGCAATATACCGTCAGACTTTCGGAAAAACATCATCCACACAATTTCAAAGGCAGCAAGAGCTGACAAATGCGAGAATTATCGCACGATCAGCTTAACAGTTCACGCACTAAAGTTGCTGACAAGAATTGTATACAGAAGAATGGAAAGAAAAATCGAGAATGTGTTAGATAACGATCAGTTTGGCTTTGGGAAAGACAAAGGCAGCAGAGAGGCAATTATGACGTTGCGATTGGTAATTAAAGCAAATCGATACATGTTCATTGGGTTGGTCCACCTGCAAAAAGCGTTCGACTATTAGCAGTGGTGCAAAGTGTTCGAAACTCTGAGAAAAACAGGGCTAGCTATAGGAAAAGAAAGGTAGGCTAATAAACAACAAGTATAAGAAGGAAGAAGGAATAGTAAAGCTGGAATACCAAAAACGAAGTGCTTGGATTATAATGGGGAAGAAGACAATCTATACATCGAAGGAGCAATGAGGGACGTAAAAGAAAGGTTCAACGGTGGGATTAAAATTCAGGGTGAAAGGATATCGGTGTTAAGATTCACTGGTGAAGTTGTTGTCCTCGGTGTATGTAAAGAAGAGTTACAGGATGTATTGAATGGGATGAACAGGGTAATGAGCACAGCGTATGGAGTGGGAGTAAATCGAAGAAAGGCGGAAGTAATTAGAAGTACCAAAAATGAAAACAGCGAGAAACCTAACATCGAAATTGGTTATCAAGAAGTAGATAAATTTAAGCAATTCTGCTGCCTAGGCAGGAAAATAACCCATGACAGACAGAGTAATTGGGACATAACAAGCAGACTAGCCCTCGCAAGAAGAACATTCCTGGTCAAGAGAAGTCTGCTAGCATCAAACGTAGGTTTTAATTTGAGAAAAAAATTTCTGAGTATATACGGTCATAGCACAGTATCGTACGTTAGTGAAACATGGACTGTGGGAAAACAGGAACAGGAGAGAGACGCTAAAGAAAAATTTTGAAAATTACGTATAGCGATAAGGTAAGGAATCAGAAGGTTCTCCGCAGAATCGGCGAGGAAAGGAACAAATGGAAAATTTTTTCATGGTGCTAGAGGTAGCTGTAAAGGGTAAAAACTTTACAAGAAGACGACGAGAGGAACATATCCAGTACATGAGGACGTAGGCTGCAAGTGCTACTCTGACATGAAGAGGTTGCCACAGGTGAGAGTTCCTGGAGGGCCTCATGAAACCACCCGGAAGACTGATGCCTCACTATCATAATTCAGTAATTATTCTGCGTTGATGGGCTTGGTTCATTTTGCTCACGTTTGATTTTGGAGTGGCGATTTTGAAGTGAAGACACGCAGCGTTACCTCAGAGTGCTTTGTTACGTAGCACAGCAATGTTTGCGCTTCTGTGTGCGTCGCTGTCAGGTTGTGTGGGAATACGCACCTTATGCGTCACCTGTTTCATTTGCGGTGTGCCTTGTTGATATCCCGATTGGCACACCACTCCAGCGGTAACCTTCCCTGCTCTGAGTTCGCCTGGTAGAACTTTTAATAATGTACACACCTGCAATAAAATTATTCTGTAGTGCAATTCGACAGAGAAGAGACCGAGAAATAATCTGAACACTGCAAAAACACTGACTTTTCCATCAGAAGCATATAGTCGTATGCGTCTGTTGGATAACCCTTCTCGAATCTTCTTATTTTCCATGTCCTTTCTCCCGTTCTCCTGCGGGGTCGCCGTTGTTATATGAGTCGAGGCAATGTTAATGGAAGTGCTAGGCCACAGTCCCTTCCTGACAAAATGCACTCGTCTTGGGAGCCGAATGGTGTATAACCCATCGGCATGCGACTAGACTAGATCTCTATGTTCAAGTGTGACAAAGTTTTCTAAATGATTCCTAATCATCTATCTGAGGTGGGACTTGGGTACCAAGTCGGTATTCACCTAGTCGTATGTGGGAAAACGTTTAGAAACCACATCCACGCCGACTGGCACACCGGCCCGCTCTAATTCTCCGAGAGGTGAAGATGACAGGGGGCTAGTCTTCCAATATCCCGAAATCAGCACGTTATTGCACTTGGCTATTCCTGCTGGTGTTGACCCTTCTTAAATGACCAGTCCATTTTTTAATAACCAGGAACGTTCCACTCCTCCAGGAATCTGCTGTACACAGCTGCTAGGAGATATGCAGATTCTTTCGCATAATGTAGAACTATATAGCTATCTCTTCAGGTCCTGTGGTGAGTGATTTCGGTTGATTATCCATCGCGTGGTCATTTATTTCGACATCCGTTATTTGACGATTTAAAGGAAGATCCGCAGTACGATTTTTCTCAGTGAAGCAATTTCTTGTGCCTATGTTTTATGTCTACTTCTTATAAATTTCAGATAATAGCTATGAATACCAAGAAATTGCTTGAACTGCCCAAATATCTATACCTTTTACACACTGTGTTAAGGAACATCACATTAAAATCTAAATTCCTGAAATGTGCCATTAGAAGTTGTTATTCGCTGCACAGGAGACAGTCATAGTTTGATAAGATAGTAACAAGGAATACTGCTACAGTACACACATAAAAAGAAATTTTGCATCACCCTAGTTCACAGAAATCTTGAAGATACACGCTGAATGTGGATATTGTATCGTAGACATAGTCTCTTTGACTGTTCAGAAGTGTAACTAAACCCGCCCAAAGATGAAAACAACCATGCTTGAGCAGCGCCTATTAGACGGAGGGGGTCCGACAGCCGATCAGCTCCAGTCATTCCAACAGGAAGGAGGTACACGGCTCGTGTTGTTTGCAGTTCAACCACGCCTAGACGGTCAGTACCGCGGTTCGATCGCGTCCGCATTGTGACTTTGTGTCAGGAAGGGCTCTCAACAATGGAAGTGTCCAGGCATCTCGGAGTGAACCAAACCAATGTTGTTCGGACATGGAGGAGATAAAGAGAGACAGGAACTGGCGATGACATGCCTCGCTCAGGCCGCCCAACGGCTACTACTGCAGTCGAAGACCGCTACCTACGGATTATGACTCGGAGGAACCCTGACAGCAACGCCACCATGTTGAATGATGTTTATGTTGATCTCTATTCATACAGGTTCCGGAACTCTCGGAACTGAGGTGATGAAAATCGTTTTTCCATGTGTGTAAATTTCAGTTTCTCCTAAGAATACCATCCGGTTACTGTAATAATAGATAACAGACTAAAGGAGTGACTTCGGCATACAAGAACACATTTCTTTGGAAAGCTTACTATTTGACGAATTAGAGCAAGACATTTGGAGGATTAATCGGTCTCTTCACATTCGCAACTGGAGAGAAGCGAATTTGTGTACCTTTCACTGCGTGTTAAGATAAAGTATGTGATCACAATAAATTTAATGAGACCATCGACACTAGTTAACTGACGATTACAGAAGAAGCTGGAGAGTTGCTTTAAAGTATCGGTAAGTATCGCATTTCGTAATGCACCTGCAAATTAGAAATAAGCAATAACGCACCAGTTGCCTATGAGCATCTGTTTACTCATAATAGTGACTGAAGTGCCGCTGCAAGCACTGATCATACAGGCTGGGACCTGTTGTTTCATGCCGCAAAAAAGTACCTCCATTGTTACTTATAAGGAATGTTTGTATTTATCTTGATTAATTACTGCTTAATTTCGACTCTGAATTCAACCTGAAACGCAATAGTCATAGGAATCATGCAGAGCGCAGTTAGTACGCAAATGTGTTCAAAAGGTGCAGAACAAGATGAGGCTGCTCGACAGACGAATACATTTCAGTGTGCCGGCCGGTGTGGCCGTGCGGTTCTAAGCGCGTCAGTTTGGAACCGCGTGACCGCTACGGTCGCAGGTTCGAATCCTGCCTCGGGCATGGATGTGTGTGATGTCCTTAGGTTAGTTAGGTTTAAGTAGTTCTAAGTTCTAGGGGACTGATGACCTCAGTAGTTAAGTTCCATAGTGCTCAGAGCCATTTTTTTACATTTCAGTGTTTATAAGCCTTCGTTATCCCACACGATGTCGCCAAACTCGTCAACTGTTTACAAATGCCGCACTTACCGTACGTCACTATTTTGGAAAGTATGACGTAGTGCCGTATTCGTGAATACTGTTTAGACTTCAAGAAACGTGTTTTAGGATAGAAACTATGTCCTTCAGGACCTACTTGTCGATCCCGTGACGATCGCGCAGACAAACAAAGACAAGCTCTTCCAAGGTATGCTGGCAAGTATTTCCGCGCTCTGTGCGTGAATGGATCCGAAAGAAATCTTAACATATTGTAAAATAAAAAGTAACCTCTGACATGCAGTTCATAGTGCTTCGCAGTGAACAGATGCGTCTGCAACGATCAATCTTCGCGAGAGCCAACAAGCGCCCTTATCCAGCCTAACTGTCCAAAATTGCGGGGTGCACTCGAACGAGATAAGTGGCGGTAATTGTGGGAGATGAGTTGCCGGCGTTACCGCCGCTGCAGGGGAGGTTCTCTGAGTTACGAGTTCCGGCAGCGCCTGACGTCAGCAAACAGACAAAAGCGTTGAGCCTGATTGAGAACGGCTGTTAGCGACGACCGCCGTGACAAATTCCGGCCATTCCAGACTACTGTGGGCAAAAGATGGACGATGGAGGGTGCCTCTGCGCCGAAAATACAGCGATGTTTATGATGAACAATCCCGGTAGCGAATTGCAACCAACTTTTTCTCCAGATGCTCAATCTAATAGAGGTGAATCACATTGAGTTTGATGATACAGCTGCGTTGTCATATATCAACACTAACAGAAACACTGGCAAATCAGTTTCAATTCTCCGAAGCTGTAAACACTTTCACCTCTATGGTGTCACTCGTCGACACCCAGTTTACATCAGATTTTAAGTATTGTTGTCAGAGCTAAGAGATGTATAAGCAGGTTAGAGAGGAGTAGTTATGGGTCAGGGTGGGGAGGGGAGGATCTTAAAAATAAGCATGTAGGAAAGGTTCCCGTAGTATCGAAATAGTCAACGATGTGACAAGCATTATATAGGCCCTAATGAATACCACATCGATATTTCATCATTCCTCCTGGACTCATTTTGAGGAAGAAATTTGGTGACAATGGATGTTCTTGTGACACAGCTTCAAGGGCATCACATGGGCCATCTCAAGTTTCGGATGAGATTATCTCTAAAACTGTGAAAACTATACATCTGGTAAAAATAGTGGGTAAGACAAGTTCGTGAGCTCAAAGGGGGACATCAAATGATACCCACACGTGACCTCCAGCCCCCACCCCCTCTGGTGGTGAGGGGACAACTTTTAAATCTTAATTGAAAACATCAATTTCTATTCGGATTCTCCATATAAAAGTAATCAAGTTATGTCTGAAACATTTTTTAAACAATTGACAGATGGCGCTGAAATCGATAAGAAAGTAAAATTTGGGATTTATTTAGATCCGAGAAAGACTCATCAAATCGATAAAAAAGTGCACTAATTCTTTTGTTATGCCAAATTAAACTATTTTTGTACAAAATGTACTGTATCCCACTTTTAGCGTTACTTAGCAACAACATCATGGACGTTGTAGAATGATGATCTCATGGGGTGCTTTATTAGTGAGAGTCCCCTTGCATCTCACAATTAATTAATGAAATTAGCCACGAAGAAATTATTCAAAATTATCCCTATTTGCTTCAAAGCATAAAGTCAATCATCTGCGAAAGTTGTCCACAGTTTTGAGCAGCACATCCTGTGGTAAGGCTGCACACTCTCTTCGAGTGCGTTGCTCGAAATCGTTTCTGGTTGTGGGCTGTCTTTCATAAACAATATTTTTTAAATAACCCCACGAGAAAAAATCAGGAGATGTTAGGTCCGGTGAACGTGGAGGCCACTGAATTGGTCTGCCGCGTACTATGCACCGACCAGGGTACGGTAAATTTAAAACGTTATGCAAATTTTTAGCACAATGGGGAGCTGCTCCATCCTGTTGGAAGCACTTTCGTTGCCTAGTTTCTAAATCAACATCGTCCATTAGCTCCATTGTAAATAACATTCCCCAATAACATTGCGGTCAAAATATACGGCCCTATCAAGTAACCGTTTGAAATTTAACACCAGACCATTAACGACCATTTGTGTTGATTGTCAACGGGTCTGTGCCAGTTTGGATTGACAGGGGACCAATAATGACAATCATGACGATTTAATTCGCCATTGTTTTTAACGTGGCTTCATCGGTGAACATAATGTATCTAAAAAATCATTGTCACCTCTTATCATTTCCAAGGCGCATTGGCAGAAATGCACGCGTATTTGCATATCTTTCGCGGTTAATGCCTGTGTCAGGGTAATATGATACGCATGATTTTATGTGCCTTCAAAATCCTAAAAACAGTTGATTTCGGTATTCCAGTTTGTCTCTGAATAGCACGACTACTAACTTCGGGATCCAGTTGAACACAGGCGAGAACGGTAAGGGTACGAGCGTCATTTTCATTGTATTCGCGGTAACGAGGTCGACGGTGCATGTATCCATTTCGAGCTCGTTGAGTGCAATTTCGAATAATGTTCTCGTGCTTGGATGTCGTCTGTTTGGGAACGATCCGCATACAACTGCGCGTCTACAGCTTAATTGTTATGGCACTCACCTAAAATTAACATCATATCAACGATCTCTGTAGTAGGATAGTGAGCCATGTTTCGCTAAAGAATAATTTACTTTCGTCAGTTGATGTTTACGGTTCACAGTCTGAAAATGGTGTGTCGTCTGATCGCATTGCACCGACCTTTATACTGAGCCATAGTTCGCAGTTTGGTCACGGTAGCGCCACAGCTGGGTGAGTAATGCAATAGTGAAGAGTTCCCTAACGAGACTTTAATACCATTCTGCCTCCCTCAATCAAAAACTGTGTCGGGTAGGATACATTTTGTAAAAAAAGTAGCTTAATTTGGCGTAATGAAAGAGTTGGTACACATTTTATATCGATTTGATGCGTCCTTCTCGGATCATTCTAAATAAATCGGAGTTCTTCCCCAGTTTTAATTTTTCTCGATTTCAGCGCCATCTGTCAATGGTTTAAAATATGTTTCAGACAAAACTTGATTACCTTTTTATGGACAATCCGAATCTGCAATAAAGATGGGTGTTCCCATTTAAGATTTAAAAGTTGCCCGTTGCCACACCCAAGGGGACGGGGGTTGGAGGTCACGTGTAGTGTCATTTGATGTCCCCCTTTGAGCTTACGAACTTGTCTTACCCACTATTTTTACCCGATATATAGTTTTCGAGATAATCTCATCTGAAACATGAGATGCAGTTGTCTGCAATGCATTCTGCTAATATTTATGTAGCCACATATCTGAAATCATCTGTGCCTTCCTTACTGTCAATATGAGAATGCACTTTCTGTGAGAGTGATAATACTCGAACTACACTCCTGGAAATTGAAATAAGAACACCGTGAATTCATTGTCCCAGGAAGGGGAAACTTATTTGACACATTCCTGGGGTCAGATACATCACACGATCACACTGACAGAACCACAGGCACATAGACACAGGCAACAGGGCATGTACAATGTCGGCACTAGTACAGTGTATATCCACCTTTCGCAGCAATGCAGGCTGCTATTCTCCCATGGAGACGATCGTAGAGATGCTGGATGTAGTCCTGTGGAACGGCTTGCCATGCCATTTCCACCTGGCGCCTCAGTTGGACCATCGTTCGTGCTGGACGTGCAGACCGCGTGAGACGACGCTTCATCCAGTCCCAAACATGCTCAATGGGGGACAGATCCGGAGATCTTGCTGGCCAGGGTAGTTGACTTACACCTTCTAGAGCACGTTGGGTGGCACGGGATACATGCGGACGTGCATTGTCCTGTTGCAACAGCAAGTTCCCTTGCCGGTCTAGGAATGGTAAAACGATGGGTTCGATGACGGTTTGGATGTACCGTGCACTATTCAGTGTCCCCTCGACGATCACCAGTGGTGTACGGCCAGTGTAGGAGATCGCTCCCCACACCATGATGCCGGGTGTTGGCCCTGTGTGCCTCGGTCGTATGCAGTCCTGATTGTGGCGCTCACCTGCACGGCGCCAAACACGCATACGACCATCATTGGCACCAAGGCAGAAGCGACTCTCATCGCTGAAGACGACACGTCTCCATTCGTCCCTCCATTCACGCCTGTCGTGACACCACTGGAGGCGGGCTGCAGGATGTTGGGGCGTGAGCGGAAGACGGCCTAACGGTGTGCGGGACCGTAGCCCAGCTTCATGGAGACGGTTGCGAATGGTCCTCGCCGATACCCCAGGAGCAACAGTGTCCCTAATTTGCTGGGAAGTGGCGGTGCGGTCCCCTACAGCACTGCGTAGGATCCTACGGTCTTGGCGTGCATCCGTGCGTCGCTGCGGTCCGGTCCCAGGTCGACGGGCACGTGCACCTTCCGCCGACCACTGGCGACAACATCGATGTACTGTGGAGACCTCACGCCCCACGTGTTGAGCAATTCGGCGGTACGTCCACCCGGCCTCCCGCATGCCCACTATACGCCCTCGCTCAAAGTCCGTCAACTGCACATACGGTTCACGTCCACACTGTCGCGGCATGCTACCAGTGTTAAAGACTGCGATGGAGCTCCGTATGCCACGGCAAACTGGCTGACACTGACGGCGGCGGTGCACAAATGCTGCGCAGCTAGCGCCATTCGACGGCCAACACCGCGGTTCCTGGTGTGTCCGCTGTGCCGTGCGTGTGATCATTGCTTGTACAGCCCTCTCGCAGTGTCCGGAGCAAGTATGGTGGGTCTGACACACCGGTGTCAATGTGTTCTTTTTTCCATTTCCAGGAGTGTATATACAGGGTAAAATATTAGGTCTTGTGCCACAAGCAGGAAGATGATGTTGAGGGTGGTCTGCATCCTCTTCAAATGGCTCAAATGGCTCTGAGCACTATGGGACTTAACTACTGAGTTCATCAGTCCCCTAGAACTTAGAACTACTTAAACCTAACTAACCTAAGGACATCACACACATTCATGCCATAGGCAGGATTCGAACCTGCGACCGTAGCAGTCACGTGGTTCCAGACTGAAGCGCCTAAAACCGCTCGACCACAACGGTCAGCTCACATCCTCATTCTACAACACAAATGCACACTTGTATTAATATAGTTCTTTATTCACATGACTATTTACTTAAATTGAACGGAGTCCATTTGTTGTGGTACGGCCGGCCGAAGTGGCCGTGCGGTTAAAGGCGCTGCAGTCTGGAACCGCAAGACCGCTACGGTCGCAGGTTCGAATCCTGCCTCGGGCATGGATGTTTGTGATGTCCTTAGGTTAGTTAGGTTTAACTAGTTCTAAGTTCTAGGGGACTAATGACCTCAGCAGTTGAGTCCCATAGTGCTCAGAGCCATTTGAACCATTTTTTTTGTTGTGGTACAAGCTAATCAATAATAGTCCCCTTGCAGACTGATGTAAAGTGCATTTGTAATCTCACTATTACAATCTTTAGTCTCTCACTGCTAGTTCCGCTGTTCGCACTAATCTGGTCGCTATGTACTGCCATAACCTGCAATGTGAACTGAACCCATTATGCGATTGTACTGACTGACGCCAATCTCGATGAGTGAGTCAGTGAGACCATCCGGTTAGCGCCGGCGGTCTAAATACATGCTGTGGAGAGGGTGTTGGCGGCCTGTTGTTTGTACGTGTGTGTCTCTGGTTGCTCTCGTTATAGGCGCGCTTTATCCAGCGCCTGCTATCGATGTTCTCGCTACATCTTTGCCGGCCGGTGTGCTAGAGACAGCTTATGTCAGCACACATAAACTGTGAATAACTGCTACAAATACTTCCTCTGTAACTAATTTTGAACCTACAGCTACATCTATTTCTATATATCTATCATCGAAATGACATACAATTGTTTGTCAGATGGCTTAAACACCCTCTTTCAGAGTATTTCTCTATCATTCCTATGTCTAATTGGGTGTGGAAAAACTAAACTCCTAAATTTTGCCATGTGGGCTCTGACTTCTGCACTATAATTTTATTACGATGGTCATTTCTCCGTATGTAGGTGGGAGTTGACAAAATATTTTCGCATTTGGAGGAAAAAGTAGTTGTGAAAAGCAGACTCCGAAACGGAAAACGCCTTTGTTTTAATTAATGCTCGCATATCACACCCGTGACACTCTCTCCCCCATTCCACGAAAATACAAAACGACCGGCCCTACTTTTCGATGCCCTTCAGCAGTTATATCCGGTAACGACCGCGTACTCCAAAAGCAGTACTCTAGTAGACGAGCGCAGTTTGGTCAATTGCTCTAGTGGACTTATTGAATCTTCTAAGTGTTCTGCCAAAACAACACTTCCTTTGATTCACCTTCCTCACATCTTCTATGAGTTGGTTCCAATTTGTGTTGGTCATACTTGTAATCCCTAAGCATTTTCTTGAATCAGCAACCTTTATATTTATATTATTTATTGTGTATCCAAAACAAAACGCATTTATTTTAGTATCCTACTCTTGTGGGGGATCTCACATGATATTTTTCAGGGTCAACTACCATTATTTGCACATTGTCTCCCACATCGTTTATATAGATAAGACACACCAGAGTGCTATTACACTTCATTAGGGAAAGTCACATATAACTTCTGTTTTACTCGATGACCATCTGCCTGACCTTTTTGACAGTAAATGCAAAATCAGATGCACAACTGAGACGATACGCAATAGGCACGCAGTTTGATTAGAAGCTGCTTATGAGGATGGTATCAAATATAGTAATATGGAATCAACCGCAAATACTCATTATTTCGTACTCATTATTTCGTGTGAACTAAATGCTCAAAATAAGAATCCATGTAGTACCATTTCTCACAAGGTTTTATGTTTGCCACCATTGAACATGTATTTTCGCCAGCGTACCAAAGGTAGGTTGAAATCACCTCAACCTATAATCGTTCGAGTCGGATATCTATTCGAAATGAGGCTCAAAATTTCCTTGAACTAATCAGCAACCTTATCATCTGAGTGAGGGGTCGGTAAAAGGAACCAAATATTAATTTATTGCAGTTGTGGAGTACATCCTCTGACGACATTAACTAGTAACAGCTATCTACTTCATTTTCGCTTTTTACAGCAATAAACACGCCACCACCAACTGAGTTTAATATTTCTGAATACCATTAGAACGCCAGATTTTAGTGGCTATATCGATTTGTGCTTCATAGCTTTCTATTAGTTCTTAGAGCTCTGGATCTTTCGTCAGCCGGCTACAACAATTTACAACTATAGTAACAATGTTTTCTAGATCTGCCCTCGTGCGCTCTTTGACCTGCACCCTTTGAGACTGAACTCCTGTTTTTACCCCAACCCCCTATCGTAAAAAGCCATCCAGTTCCTTCCACACAACACCTGCTATCTGAGCAGTGGTCTCCTGTGTCTAATGGGCCCGCAGCCTATTAAGCCATGGTTGCACAGACGGCGGCCTACGGGCCGCATGTAGCCCGTTGTTTGTCTGATGGCAACCTGCCCATCACCATTCGTTCTGGTACTTTTCTACTTCCATTTCCTTTCTGGAAAGAGAGGTCGGATCCTCGTAGAAATTAGATCTTCTGAGCAGAGTCTAACTAGTTTTGCGGTAGGGGGGACTTCAATCCCGAATAGTAACTTGTCTCATGCCAAGTTATTTTTGAACTGGCGTCCCTTAAGTAGTCACTATGAGCCATTTGCTGCTCATAGTACTAGCAAGTCCTGTATAAATGGCGAAAGTTTAGGAATCCGCAGTCAATACAGTCGCGAGACCATCTGATCCTCTCATTTAGATCCTCGGTCTTGTACCAGAGATCCATAGTGGGTCCTATAAATAAAGTTACAGGTGGTAGGCTCCACCTCAAGCTCCGCTCCGTCCCCCCCCCCCACCCGCCCCCCACTCCATACACACATACCAGTATGCGCAACGAGTGCACACTGAAGTTCTTCCCTTCCTTGGCAGCCACATGCCTAACGATCTCCATCACACTTCTAACATCTTAACTCCCAACTACCTATAAACTCACCTTCTGTGAGGACTTTTAAGGGCTAGAGGCTTCCTCCGAAATGGGACGAGCGAATGCATCTGACTCAGGATCTTCATCAGCCTCAGACTGCGCTTTAAATCCGTTTGCCAGACAAAATGGGGACGCGCTGCGATCAGTCGGCCGGAAGTTTTCCGCTGCCTACCACACCTTGAAACGACCATTCACTCGGCCGAAGGTGACGTGTCAACTTCATTATTGGCAGTAACCAAGCTGGCCGCAGTTGCGGACTGATCGATGGTCACGTGGGACACGCTGGACGTCCCTTTGATACTAATGTCGGGCCTCTCACAGTAATTCCCACTGGCAACAGCCTCAAGCTGAGTGACCAAAGTCTGCACCACCTTGAGCTGTAAACGATAGGTCACTGAGTTAGCTCGCATCCAAAAACAGTTAGTATCCACACTCAAGATGATGGTAACCTAAAACACACAAACAACCCGGAAAGTTAAGAACTAAACTACAAAAGCACTCAGGCGAAACTAAGCAAGTAGCTTGCTTCTGGTCAGAGATTATAATATGGCAAACAAACAAACGATGTACTCTCCCATTGCTGCTGCTGAAGCGAAGGCTGGTGCCTGACTAAGTCGTCCAGAATGGCGACTGAGGGTTCATAGGAGAGAAGCTGCAGAAGCCATACAGGCAGCAGAACTCTGCATGAACCTACTAAAGGTATTCCTTAAGTTATTATTTATTATTCGTTTGAAGATAGGTGGGGCTTCCTAGTACAAGATTCTATAGGACAAATGCAAAGAATCAGTTTCCAAAATGTCTGTAAAATCCTTTTACTGTCTCCAACGTATCTCAAGCGCACGAGAGAAAGGAAGGAAGATTCAGCACAATCCAATTCTACAAGTATAGAGAACGAAATAGTCCGAGTTCTTTTCAAAGGAACTACCGTGACAGTTGTTCGTAACTTGTTAGGAAAACCCTTGATTACTTATATCTGGATGGACAAACTACGTTCCGCACACTATTTGTAATGTAGTACGTGGAACAGAAGAACAAAGATAGTTGGATAGCCCTACGAACAGTTAAACAGTCGCAAATAATTTTTTCCATTGTGTCGTTCGCGGATGTTTCTTGAAGGATACACTCATTGATGTCATTTTTCTGTGACATTTGTTGGATATACGCAGATTTGCGGTTTGTTTGATGACATCTCTGATAAACTACTAATGACGATACGTCACACACGTGTGATTTTTCGTTTCTTCTTTTTTTTCTTTCTTTTTCTTTCGTTTCAGAACGTCTTCATTTTGAACTTTAGTCTATGTGCTATGCGTATGTAAAATACATCAAGACAACGCTTGGTTGTTCTCCTTTTTCGAGAATCCTTCACTTTTATTAATTAATAACAAGCTTAATAGCGACTCACGAGTACTGAGTGCGTTGGGAGTATACTAAGGTGCGATAAAATTGCTCTTACAGTTTGTTGTGGATAAATGTTTTCCTTAATAAAAGATTAGACAGTGCAGTGGCTAACTGAGAGTCCATTATGACTAACCTACTCAGGAGGAGGTACGTCGTCGGTTCCAAGTGGGAATCGTTATGGGGATGTGTGCCCTTCCTGCGTCTCATGAATTGCTTCCCGTTCAGCAAGTAAATAACACAAGAGCCAAGTTTGCCCTAAGTGTGTATCCAACTGGTGAGGAAATATCTAAAAATGAAACATGAATTTTATGCAACGAGGAGTGGCAGGTTGTCACCTCATGTTTTAGTTAACCATTAAAACTCTGCTTAGTTAATAATGATTGAACAGGACACGTGAGTCTCACAAAAGCTAATTTTAAAGGTCATCCGCCGTGGTAGAGGAAACTAATATTTTCCGTATGTGATGTAACTCAAGGTAAGTTGAGTGTCGGATAGACCGTCAGAGACAGAGCACCTCGTTTTTCTGCTGCTAATAAGTCGAGTACACACTTCTGCTGTTATATATTTTTCAAGCTTCCAGCCGAAGCGACTTATTTGCAGATACCTGTGTGGTTACTAGATTATTTTTGTAATTTCTTGCGTGTTCAAGTGGTTACTAGGCACAATCTTTTATTTTAATGACAGCCCCACGTATCCCGCGAGTGGTCAGCTGCTGTGGCCGCCCCAGGTACTGCCTGCACTGAGGTTGACCACTCACCCGCTGTCGAGTGGGAGATCATTCGTAAGTCTGGCAGGCAGCGAAAAACTCTCTGAGGGGCCTATCGTAGGGCCTCCCCGGTTCGTTTGAAGAACGGTTTTCGGGGGTTATCTGTGGCTGACGATGTCTCTAAGCCTGTTCCAGAAGAAGCTTCTCGGCCTGCAAGGTCTGGGCATCCACAGAGGAGAGGTTTGCTGGTAGTTGGGAGTTCCAACGTTAAGCGCGTAATGGGGCCCCTTAGGAACATGGGGGCCTAGGAGGGGAAGGAAGCCAGTGTGCACTCCGTGTGCATACCGAGGGGAGTAATTCCGGATGTAGAAAGGGTGCTTCCTGATGCCATGAAGAGTACTGAAAAAGAACACAAATTCCCCTAGACTGGCAAAGTTTTGCAGAAGTTCGGAATATAGCGCGTACTTCAATGCGATGCATTTCATAATTTCCACAACGAAACTCTGTCTCAAAATCTGGCAGAAAAGCCAAAGAGATTCCGGTCATACATAAAGCACACCAGTGGCAAGACGCAAACAATACCTTTGCTGCGCGATTACAACGGTGAAGTCACTGATGGCAGTGCCGCTAAAACGGAGTTATTAAACACGCTTTTTCGAGACTCCTTCACCAAAGAAGACGAAGTAAATATTCCTGAATTCCAATCATGAACGACTGCCAAGATGAGAAACATAGAAGTAGATATCCTCGGAGTAACGAAGCAGCTTAAATCACCTAATAAAGCTAAGTCCTCCGGTCCAGATTGTATACCAGTAAGATTCCTCTCAGTGTATGCTGATAAAATAGCTCCATATTTAGCAATTATATATAAGCGGTCGCTCACAGAAAGATTCGCACCTAAAGACTGAAAAATTGCTCAAGTCACATCAATAGCGAAAAAAGGAAGTAGGAGCAATCCGTTGAATTACAGGCACATTTCACTAACGTCTATTTGCAGTAGCGTTTTGGAACATATACTGCATTTGAACATTATGAAGTACCTCGAAGAAAACGATGTATTGACACATAGTCAGCAAGGGGTCAGAAAATATTGTTCTTGGGAAACACAACTCACTCTTAAATTTTTTTTTTTTTTTTTTTTTCTCATCAGTCTACTGACTGGTTTGATGCGGCCCGCCACGAATACCTTTCCTGTGCTAACCTCTTCATCTCAGAGTAGCACTTGCAACCTACGTCCTCAATTATTTGCTTGGCGTATTCCAATCTCTGCCTTCCTCTACAGTTTTTGCCCTCTACAGCTTCCTCTAGTACCATGGAAGTCATTTCCTCATGTCTTAGCAGATGTCCTATCATCCTGTCCCTTCTCCTTATCAGTGTGTTCCACATATTCCTTTCCTCTCCGATTCTGCGTAGAACCTCCTCATTCCGTACCTTATCAGTCCACCTAATTTTCAACATTCGTCTATAGCACCACAGCTCAAATGCTTCGATTCTCTTCTGTTCCGGTTTTCCCACAGTCCATGTTTCACTACCATACAATGCTGTACTCCAGACGTACATCCTCAGAAATTTCTTCCTCAAATTAAGGCCGGTATTTGATATTAGTAGACTTCTCTTGGCCAGAAATGCCTTTTTTGCCATAGCGAGTCTGCTTTTCATGTCCCCTTGCTCCGTCCGTCATTGGTTATTTTACTGCCTAGGTAGCAGAATTCTTTAACTTCATTGACTTCGTGACCATCAATCCTGATGTTAAGTTTCTCGCTGTTCTCATTTCTTCTACTTCTCATTACCTTCGTCTTTCTCCGATTTACTCTCAAACCATACTGTGTACTCATTAGACTGTTCATTCCGTTCAGCAGATCATTTAATTCTTCTTCACTTTCACGCAGGATAGCAATGTCATCAGCGAATCGTATCATTGATATCCTTTCACCTTGTATTTTAATTCCACTCCTGAACCTTTCTTTTATTTCCATCATTGCTTCCTCGATGTACAGATTGAAGAGTAAGGGCGAAAGGCTACAGCCTTGTCTTACACCCTTCTTAATACGAGCACTTCGTTCTTGATCGTCCACTCCTAATATTCCCTCTTGGTTGTTGTACATATTGTATATGACCCGTCTCTCTCTATAGCTTACCCCTACTTTTTTCAGAATCTCGAACAGCTTGCACCATTTTATATTGTCGAACGCTTTTTCCAGGTCGACAAATCCTATGAAAGTGTCTTGATTTTTCTTTAGCCTTGCTTCCATTACTAGCCGTAACGTCAGAATTGCCCCTTTACTTTTCCTAAAGCCAAACTGATCGTCACCTAGTGCTTTCTCAATTTTCTTTTCCATTCTTCTGTATATTATTCTTGTAAGCAGCTTCGATGCATGAGCTGTTAAGCTGATTGTGCGATAATTCTCGCACTTGTCAGCTCTTGCCGTCTTCGGAATTGTGTGGATGATGCTTTTCCGAAAGTCAGATGGTATATCGCTAGACTCATATATTCTACACACCAACCTGAATAGTCGTTTTGTTGCCACTTCCCCCAATGATTTTAGAAATTCTAATGGAATATTATCTATCCCTTTTGCCTTATTTGACCGTAAGTCCTGCAAAGCTCTTTTAAATTCCGATTCTAATACTGGATCCCCTACCTCTTCTAAATCGACTCCTGTTTCTTCTTCTATCACATCAGACAAATATTCACCCTCATAGAGGCTTTCAATGTATTCTTTCCACCTACCTGCTCTCTGCTCTGCATTTAACAGCGGAATTCCCGTTGCACTCTTAATGTTACCACCGTTGCTTTTAATGTCACCAAAGGTTGTTTTGACTTTCCTGTATGCTGAGTCTGTCCATCCGACAATCATATCTTTTTCGATGTCTTCACATTTTTCCTGCAGCCATTTCGTCTTAGCTTCCCTGCACTTCCTGTTTATTTCATTCCTCAGCGACTTGTATTTCTGTATTCCTGGTTTTCCCGGAACATGTTTGTACTTCCTCCTTTCATCAATCAACTGATGTATTTCTTCTGTTACCCATGGTTTCTTCGCAGCTACCATCTTTGTACCTGTGTTTTCCTTCCCAACTTCTGTGATGGCCCTTTTTAGAGATGTCCATTCCTCTTCAACTGTACTGCCTACTGCGTTATTCCTTATTGCTGTATCTATAGCGTTAGAGAACTTCAAATGTATCTCGTCATTCCTTAGTACTTCCGTATCCAACTTCTTTGCGTATTGATTCTTCCTGACTAATGTCTTGATCTTCAGCCTACTCTTCATCACAACTACATTGTGATCTGAGTCTATATCTGCTCCTGGGTACGCCTTACAATCCAGTATCTGATTTCGGAATCTCTGTCTGACCATGATGTAATCTAATTGAAATCTTCCTGTATCTCCCGGCCTTTTCCAAGTATACCTCCTCCTCTTGTGATTCTAGAACAGGGTATTCGCTATTACTAGCTGAAACTTGTTACAGAACTCAATTAGTCTTTCTCCTCTTTCATTCCTTGTCCCAAGCCCATATTCTCATGTAACCTTTTCTTCTACTCCTTCCCCTACAACTGCATTCCAGTCGCCCATGACTATTAGATTTTCGTCCCCTTTTACATACTGCATTACCCTTTCAATATCCTCATACAATTTCTCTATCTGTTCATCTTCCGCTTGCGACGTCGGCATGTATATTTGAGCTACCGTTGTCGGTGTTGGTCTGCTGTCGATTCTGATTAGAACAACCCAGCCACTGAACTGTTCACAATAACACACCCTCTGCCCTACCTTCCTATTCATAACGAATCCTACACCTGTTATACCATTTTCTGCTGCTGTTGATATTACCCGATACTCATCTGACCAGAAATCCTTGTCTTCCTTCCACTTCACTTCACTGACCCCTACTATATCTAGATTGAGCCTTTGCATTTCCCTTTTCAGATTTTCTAGTTTCCCTACCACGTTCAAGCTTCTGATATACCACGCCCCGACTCGTAGAACGTTATCCTTTCGTTGATTATTCAATCTTTTTCCCGTGGTAACCTCCCCCTAGGCAGTCCCCTCCCGGAGATCCGAATGGGGTACTATTCCGGAATCTTTTGCCAATGGAGAGATCAGCATGATACTTCTTCAATTACAGGCCACATGTCCTGTGGATACACGTTACGTGTCTTTAATGCAGTGGTTTCCATTGCCTTCTGCATCCTCATGCCGTTGATCATTGCTGATTCTTCCGCCTTTAGGGGCAATTTCCCACCCCTAGGACAAGAGAGTGCCCTGAACCTCTATCCGCTCCTCCGCCCTCTTTGACAAGGCCGTTGGCAGAATGAGGGTGACTTCTTATGCCGGAAGTCTTCGGCCGCCAATACTCTTGAAGTAATGAGTGCCATCAACGGGGGATATCAAATTGACTCTATATTTTTAGATTTTCAGAAGGCTTTCAACACCGTTCCTCAGAAGCGTCTTCTAACCAAACTGTTTGCCTATGGTATATTGCCTCAGTTGTGCGAATGGGCCCGTAATTTCCTATCAGAAAGGTAATAGACGGAAAATCATCGACTAAATCAGAAGTAATATCCAGCGTTCCCTAAGGAAGTGTTATAGGCCCTCTGTTGTTCCTGATTTATATTAACGACATAGAAGACAATTTAAGTAGCCGTCTTAAATAGTTTGTAGATGATGCCGTCTTGTAAAGTCATCAGACGACCAAAACGAATTGAAAAAGGATTAAGATGATATATCTGTATGATGAGAACAGTGGCAAATGACCCTAAGAAAAGTGTGAAGTTATTCACGTGTGTACTAAAAGAAATCCGCTAAATTTCGATTATGTGATAAGTCACACAAAGCTGAAGGCTGTAAATTCAACAATACTTAGGGATTACAATTACAAATAACCTAAATTGGAACTATTATATAGATAATGTTTTGGATAGAGCAAACGAAAGCCTGCGTTTCATTGGCAGAACACTTAGAAGGTACAACAGGTCTACTAAAGACACCGCTAACACGATGCTTGTCCGCCTTATTCTGGAGTATTGCTGTGCGGTGTGGGATCCACATTAGGTGGAACTGTTGGGTGACATCGAAAAAGTACAAAGGAGGTCAGCTCGGATTGTAATATCGCGAATTGGAGTGGCAATCATTAAAACAAAGGGGTTTTTCGTTGCGACGGCATTTTCTCATGAAATCTGAATCACCATTTTCCTCCTCTGATTGCGAAAACGTTCTGTTGGCACGCACCTACACAGTGAGCAATGATTATCACGATAAAATAAGAGAAATCAGCGCTCGCACAGAAAAAATTTAAGTGCTCGTTTTTCCCGCGCGCCATTCGAAAGTGGAACACTAGAGAGACAGCTTGAAGGTGGTTAATTGAGTCCTCCGCCAGGAACTTTATTGTGAATAATCACGTAGATGTAGACGTAGATGAACAAGAGAAAAGAAAAAATTCCAAAGTCCTTCAGCGCATCCACAAATATAATGAGACCACTCGCTAACATGCAGAAATATCATTTGCATGTTCGAAGGGTTCATAATTAGTAATTTATTAAATAAATTTTGTATTACTCGTATGTTTTATCTAGTGTAACTTTTTGCCTTTTCATATATAACTCCTTCTCTGTCTATACAGTTTGTACCCCTTTGGACGCCACCCTGTAATTAGCCACTGCGAACAATAATACCACGTCCATAGCCTACACTGAACGACAGGGAGCACTTGTTAAAACACTGAACCCATATTCAGAAGGTTCGGTGTTCAAAACTTCACCTATCAACCATCTAGCTGACCGATGGCAAAGCTATGGGAGAAAATATCATGGCCATTCTCGCAAGAACAGTAAAGAAACTAGATTCATGATCATACGGACACAATTAACAACAATGTCAGTCACTCGTTGACCACGATGGCACCGAAACAGAGGACGACCGAAGAACGGCAGAAATACTGAATTCAGTGTTCCGAAACTGTTTCACTGCGGAAAATCGTAACACGGTCCCTGACTTCAGCCGTCGCACGGACGCCAAAATGGAAAATATTGAAATAAACGATATCGGAATTGGAAAACAACTGCTATCACTTAGTAGCGGAAAAGCATCCGGACCAGACGAGATACCCTTAAGATTCTACAGTGATTATGCTAAAGAACTAGCCCCCTTTCTATCAGCAATTTATCGTAGATCGCTGGAAGAACGTAAAGTACCTAGCGACTGGAAGAAAGCGCAGGTCGTTCCCATTTTCAAGAAGGGTCATAAATCAGATGCAAATAATTATAGGCCTATTTCGCTTACGTCAATCTATTGTAGAATAATGGAACATGTTTTGTGTTCTCGTATTATGACGTTCTTAGATAATACAAATCTCCTTCATCATAACCAACATGGATTCCGCAAACAGAGATCATGTGAAACTCAGCTCGCCCTATTTGCCCAAGAAATTCACAGTGCCGTAGACACTGGCGAGCAGATTGATGCCGTATTCCTGGACTTCAGGAAGGCATTTGATACGGTTCCGCACTTACGTTTAGTGAAAAAAATACGAGCTTACGGAATATCGGACCAGGTTTGAGATTGGATTCAGGATTTCCTAGAAGAAAGAACACAACATGTCATTCTTAACGGTTCAAAATCTGCAGATGTAGAGGTAATTTCGGGAGTACCGCAGGGAAGCGTGATAGGACCTTTATTGTTTACAATATACATAAATGACTTAGTTGACAACATCGGTAGCTCCGTGAGGCTATTTGCAGATGACACGGTTGTCTACAAGAAAGTAGCAACATCAGAAGACTCGTACGTACTCCAGGAGGACCTGCAGATGATTAATGCATGGTGCGACAGCTGGCAGCTTTCCCTAAACGTAGATAAATGTAATATAATGCGCATACATAGGGGCAGAAATCCATTCCAGTACGATTATGCCATAGGTGGTAAATCATTGGAAGCGGTAACGACCGTAAAATACTTAGGAGTTACTATCCGGAGCGATCTGAAGTGGAATGATCACATAAAACAAATAGTGGGAAAAGCAGGCGCCAGGTTGAGATTCATAGGAAGAATTCTAAGAAAATGTGACTCATCGACAAAAGAAGTAGCTTACAAAACGCTTGTTCGTCCGATTCTTGAGTATTGCTCATCAGTATGGGACCCTTACCAGGTTGGATTAATAGAAGAGATAGACATGATCCAGCGAAAAGCAGCGCGATTCGTCATGGGGACATTTAGTCAGCGCGAGAGCGTTACGGAGATGCTGAACAAGCTCCAGTGGCGGACACTTCAAGAAAGGCGTTACGCAATACGGAGAGGTTTATTATCGAAATTACGAGAGAGCACATTCCGGGAAGAGATGGGCAACATATTACTACCGCCCACATATATCTCGCGTAATGATCACAACGAAAAGATCCGAGAAATTAGAGCAAATACGGAGACTTACAAGCAGTCGTTCTTCCCACGCACAATTCGTGAATGGAACAGGGAAGGGGGGATCAGATAGTGGTACAATAAGTACCCTCCGCCACACACCGTAAGGTGGCTCGCGGAGTATAGATGTAGATGTAGATGTAGAGGTTCATTAAAGAATATGCGGAAAGTTAGCTACAGATCATCCGTCATCAACTTATGCTACAACCTAGTGGCAAATATTAAAGGCAAGTTCGTGTTAAAAGCAGTCTAAAGCATCTTCCAGCGTAATCCGCCTTGTGTTTGAACGAGGCAACGAACAAAGTAATCAAAATTTCATATCACAGGGATGAAAGTGCTACAGGAGCTGACATTACTGACAGTATTCACTCCCTACACAAACTTCTGGCTGAAAATTAAAAAAAAGAAGACTTTCACATTAACTGCTGCATGGAACAGACATAAACCGATCACTGGATACGACCTGCGCATAAACAAAATCAAGATGAAAAAAGAAAAATTACTTATTTCACTCAAAAGTCAGGAAACCGCATTGGAAGGATTCTCCTGAACGAAAGCAAACTTCCTCAATGAAAAATGGTTCAAATGGCTCTGAGCACTATGGGACTTAACATCTGTGGTCATCAGTCCTCTACAACTTAGAACTACTTAAACCTAACTAACCTAAGGACATCACACACATCCATGCCCGAGGCAGGATTCGAACCTGCGACCGTAGCAGTCCCACGGTTCCGGACTGCGCGCCTAGAACCACTAGACCACCGCGGCCGGCTTCCTCAATGAAGAACGCTATATTAGTATATAAGACTGACATGCTGTTGACGAAACTATATCTAAATCTGTACTTCTTGGACATTGTGTAGTCAAATGTTCAAGGTGGCAAATACTACCAAGAAAGAATGAATGAAATAGATAGAAGAAATAGAAAAGAAATGCTACAAAAAGATGTAGGTAATTAAGTGAACTCCTGAAGTATGAAATTTTGGGGTCGTACCCACTCGTTCCGTATAGGGTGCCTAAGGGATGCTGTATTATCGGAATGCTATACAGCAATTCAAGCAAATCACATTAACGGTTTTTATTACCATAAAGAAGATAGTCAATACTTAACTTCGTATTACAAGAACGTGTTGCAGGCGATGGGCGACAGGCAAACAGTCAGTGTTTTTCTCTTTATCCTGTGTCCATACAAGCAATGGATATGGATCACTAATAACTGATATTGTATTGCTCTCCCAGTGCCGGTCTAGTATTGTGCGGCCGATGCTGGCGGGAGCGGCGCTTATATACTTTTCTTGAAGAGGCCGATCCTGTCGTGGTGCGGTCCTAGTCAGAGGGCTATTGGTGACGTTGTCTCACAGCCTTCTCTGCTCTTGTGTTCTCCATCTTAGTCCCAGTGCTTGTCGATACGCCGGAACAATCCTTCCCCCAAAAGCGACCGACCGTCGTTGTGTAGGGAGTACGACCATGGCGGCGCAGGCAGGAGGGTGTGGGGGCACCTCGCGGGATCGGAATCTGTGTCAGCAGGGGACGTCAAGCTTCCGGTGGTATCCCTCCATCTGGCCTACGCTCCGGCAGAAATGTCCTCTGAAAAACGACCAGAAGGGTACGCATCCACCTCCTGATGCCAGGAACCAGTTGAAGGAGGCTGCGACTGCTACGGTGTGGGCGGATCCTGTTCCATCGGTAGGACGAGAAGAGGCGGAGGAGGCGAAGGCTCCGTCTCCCTAGGGTCGTTCGCGTTGTCGTGAGGACACCCTCTGGCGGCTGCTGTGGTCGCGCTGTCCTCTGGGTCCGTGAACCTGGGGGAAGAGAGACTGAGAGATCATCGTGTACATGACAGAGGCGAAGTTGATTTTGATGGCGGTGCTGCAAACCATCTGGACCTGAAATAAGATACATGCAAGCGCCAAGTCGAGTGACTATCTCGCGTCGTGAGCAGCGTCTGATGCCGGTAAAAGCCCTGTAAAAGAAAATATGATGCGGCGCGAAGCGATACTTGCTGCCCTCCTTCGTCGCCGGATGCTGAGGAGGGTAGAGCAGGTGAACCAGTGTGCGATGGCGGCGGCCGTGAAGCAATTCCTCCGGCGATGGTCCATGTCGTGGGTGCGAACGATATTAGGCGAGAAACAGTTTTAATGCTTGATGCCTGGTGTGTGCAGAGTGAAGTTTGGCCATCTGGTGCTTGAAGGTTCTGACAAAAATTGCTCTTGGCCGTTTCACTGTGGACGGAATGTGGAACGGTGCAGTAGTTACATGCTGTATGCCATTGCTGCCAAGGAACGTTTCAAATTCACTTGACGTGAACTGGGTCCGTTGTCTTACACTATTACTGCAGGTAAACCTTCGATGCAAAAAATCGAGGGCAACACCTGAATTGCGATACATGACTTTGTCGAGTTCACTGGCACAGCAAAAGGAAACTTGCTATACGAGTCAACCACAGTCAACCAATGAGTGTTCCAAAAAGATCCTGCAAAGTGTATGTGCACATGTTGCCCTGGTGATTGCGACTTAGGCCAAGCAGCGAATTTTTGTAGCGGAGCGGACTCGCTTTCCACACATGCGTGGCACTCTGACGTCATCTGTTCTAATTGGGTGTCAATACACTGCCAAGTAAGGTGTCGACTGCGCTAACTGTTTCGTACGAACAATCCCCCGGTCTCCTTGGTGAAGTAACTGCAACACTTCTTGTTGCAAAGCTTTGGGCTCAATACATGTGACTGTCCACCGTCATTTTGAACAAGAATCACACATTTCTGTACAGAGAGACTATGCTGACGGGCAAAGTATCGGCGCAATACAGGGTTCTGTATGCTATTCATGGATCAGGGCCAAGATGTGCGAATGTATGTTAGCAAAATGTTCAAATGTGGATCAGTTTCTGTGGCCTGTGGAATTTTCTTATAGCTCGGCAGCGACTTTGTCCCATAATTCAATGGGAACAGTTCTAGCACGGCAAAATTTAGGCCGTTATCTTTCAGCGTAATATGTGCAACAAATTTGTTAGCCTTTCCTAAACCGTCAGAAAAGAGTTCCGAGAATTCTTTTGGAAAGATAGCTACACTGTCTTTTGCATGGAATGCATGCTCTGGCATTGCCCTGAAAGTTAAAGCCAAACAAATCAAAAGAATCAAGACAAAATATATTCTCACAATGGCCGGATTGTAGGACTGTACACGTCACTGTGAGCGATACATGGCATTTTCCGAGAATGGGAATGTCGTGTCCATTATAAGCAGTGAGTTGCGTGCTATTTTTACACAGGTGTGGAGAGCCTAACAGTCAATATGTGTGTCGATTTAACAATGTGGCAGAGGCACACATGTCCAACTGAAACACGTTCCTCATGAAGAAGCAAATGAACAAAAAGCTTGTTTATATAATTGTGTAGGCTTCCGCGGCCAGAGTCAGTCGACATAAAAGTTTTCTGGGTTTGGTACCGCGTCGTAATGTACAAAACTACTGCTGCTGGAGAAAAACCAACGCTTCGGCCACGAATGCAGTGGCCTTCTGGGTCTGGGTCTAAAGCTTGTTTGACTTACGAATCACTGAAGAAACTCACACTCACTAGTTTTGCAAATGCTCGTTGCACGCTTTGAATATACTGCATTGATGACTTTGGCCTTGTGACAGGATTTTTGTCAGTGGGCCAAATTCTTATGTTTGTTCCGTTGGAAACATGTGGATGAAATGCCTGGGCTAGCAGGACAGAGCGGATTAGGTTGTGGAAAGGGGCCAAAATAAGTTGCTGTCAGTTGCACTCAACATACAAACTTTATTTATCAACACACAATATTACAACAAGGATGCATAACACTCAAAACTTTGATCGACCACCTTTGGTTAACTTTAGATCGGCTGTAGGCCACACTCAATATCCAAGACACAAGGCCAAAGCAAGAAATTGAAATACAAAGTTCTTCTGGAGGATTCACCCAAAAATATTTTCTAAATCTTCAATCTAAATATGCTGAAGGCATTAGCAATTTAATTTTAATGAAACGTGGCTGGAGGCCACATAGTAAGCAATGAGTTTCAATCAAAAGGCAAAAGGCCGTATCTTAAAACATTTTATGCAAAATTCGGTTGAAGACCCCATACAAAAGCATAACAATCTTATGCTTTAAGGGCAAGACAAGACCATTAATTTAAGAGATATTAAAACTCGGCTGAAGGCCGCACATCAGCAAATAATTTAACGGGTTTAGTCCTATAAAGAAGAGTTTCAATTTTAAAAGGCAGAAGACCATATCTTAAAACATTTCGTATAAAATTCGGCTGAATGCCCTATAAAGAATAACAATCTCATGCCTTAAGGGAAAGACAAGCACATTAATTTAAGAGATATTGACACTCGGCTGAAGGTCACACATCAACCAAATAACTAAAACCCAAACTGGGAAATTACTATGTAAGACACAAGGAACGGCGCACAGAAGTTTCCAAGGGTCGGCCTGGGATTGTAGCACTAACGCCGGTTTAGGTGAGACAGGCAGCCTATCCAACGACTTTTTAATCTGAAGCCAACCCAACCGACAGACAGCCCACCGACCAATCAACAAGATCAGTTCCGCTCTGCTGTGTTGGCAGAAGAGCCAACACCGTGTTGCTAGAGGAGGCCGAAATGCACGCGTTTAAGCTCACGCAAACTGGCGTGAGGTCTGGAACAGGACAATGTAATTAATATAGCCAATAAGGTACGTTGCTGGTGGAATACTTAAATTTAATCCATAATTGGTGTACATCGCTCTTGATGATATATAATTACAATCTCAATAAAAACTGGTAGTCGCGCCTTGCTAGGTCGTAGCAAATGACGTAGCTGAAAGCTATGCTAACTATCGTCTCGGCAAATGAGAGCGTATTTGTCAGTGTAGCATCGCTAGCAAAGTCGGCTGAACAACTGGGGCGAGTGCTAGGACGTCTCTCTAGACCTGCCGTGTGGCGGCGCTCGGTCTGTAATCACTGACAGTGGCGACACGCGGGTCCAACGTAAGCGGACCGCGGACGATTTAAAAGCTACCACCAAGCAAGTGTGGTGTCTGGCGGTGACACCACACGCTCCATGCAACCAGCAAAACGACCACAAGATTTCAATACAATGACACACACAATATTGGCGCCCACAACGACCAACAACACCTCAGCTGTCGAACAACACACCGTGCTGAACAGCAACAACACGACGAGGAAAATACACCGCCGAAAATTACGGCAACGACCAGAGCAGGTAACTGGACCGTCAACAGCCCCAGGGCAGAAAATACCTCTGGTCAGCTTCAATAACAGGGAATAAACCAAGCTAAGTTAAACTCCACAGGGAGACAGCTGGAATCTTGGCCGACTTGAATACACACACGTTGTTGCTCGCGGGAATGTCACAAAAGCGACAACCAGGATCAAACGAAGATATCTGAGGCTCGATATTAAGTGAGTGCTCACCTTTCATGTCTAAGATCGGTGGGAGACGAACTTCGTAGCACTCAAAAGCAGCACCTCACGCTCCAACTACGCGTGCACACCACCAGCGGCCCCGGCCAGAGTACGCGCGACGGAGACTTCCTTTCCGCTCCACGTCAACCGACCGACTGCCCAGGCCCGGAAACGGTGAAAGGACCAAATATACGTCGGCCGATGAGACGACCAACCAAACGACGGACCAACGGTCTCCCGCTCCAATCTTCGTCCGTCAGACAGTTCACGTGTGTCGCCAGCAGTCGGTGAGGACTGGCTGTCCGCACCTCACTGGCGGTCCGTCCCCGACTTCACTGCTGCTGCGTCCCGACTGCACTGCTGGTCTGTCTCAAACTGACTGTCAGACACACGACGATCCGGAAATACTATCGGTTGCTCCAGACATGGTACGACAGTGCACTTATGGATACGCGCTGCTGCTGCCGCTCATGGGCAAGTAGGGCAGGAAGTTAGTGACGCCAGTAAATGGAATAAGAAATCGAGGCGGCAGTACCGTAATTGAAGATGACAGAAAATAAATGGCATGAACACGAGCCGTGCACGGCTCAATGGATTTGATATGTCATTTCTTACCACAAGTGTAACACTGAGATTGTCGAGAGGGGCAGTCTTGGCGTTTGTGCCGCGAATAACACTGATGGCAAGACTTAATTTTATTCGCCTGTGTAGCCGTTTGTGTAGCGAACTGCTTGCGAGCTGCAGCCGGCGCCGAATGTGCTGATCGCAACTAAGGGACCCAACCTGACAAATTGCTGGCCGCTCATATTTATGAGCTGATATAGCACCTAAATGGCACTGATCTAGCACCTGCACTACCTGCTGAAATGACGGATCGGACGGTTTCAAAATTTGTTCTCTGAGTTTGACGTCAGGTACATTGTACACTACCGCATCACGCAACATAAGATCTGAATATAAAGCACCACAAGCACATCTGAATTTGCGTTTACTTGTCATACCCTGCAATTCTGTTACCGTTTTTTGCAATTAAAAAACGGATACCTAGCAGATACCACATTCAGTTGTTGGTCATAATAGTTAGTTATCGGAGCAATATCTTGGTCATAAGAGCACGAGGAGAGGGGTTAGAGAGTAGTTTGTTGATGACGCAGAACACTGCACTTCCTACCGTGGTTAATAGATACGGAAATTTCACAATATCTGGTATGTGTTGAGCTAGGAGGTGGGCATTAAACTGGGACAACCATTCGAGCCATTCCTCTTCTTGGTCACGAAACTGTCGAATAGGTGGTATAGCAGCTGTAGGAGGTGGTGCTTCTTCCATCAGGCACCGTGTTGAGTAGAATAGAGATTTGCTGCACATGGAACTGAAACATCTCCATTAGCTTGGTGGCATCTAACGCTTGCGGCTGTGGCGCTTGTGCATAGGGCCGGAGAGGTGGGGTGGGCATGTTGGAAATGACAAATGCAATAAACAGACAAGGCAAGCAAGCAAAATAAGAACAACAGTAAAGAAAATTTCAGCAATGACCACATGAAAACGTTGATTAGCAAAAACGACAAGAAACCGTTAAAGAGAATAAACGCCCCTGCAAAGTAAAGACGAGAGAGAATTATGGCGCCAGCAAGCACAAAAAATTCCGGGGCTGTCAGACGCGAGGTTGGGTTGTAAGTTCTCGTCGCCAATGTGGGGTCATGCCAATTCATCTCGTATAGGGTGCCTTAAGGATGCTGTGTTTCAGATTTCTGTGCAACAAGTCAAGCAAATCACATTAATAGCTTTTACTACAGTGAAGAGGATAGTCAATACTTAACTTTGTACTACAAGAATATATTTTTAAGCGATGGGGGACACTCAAATAGTCATACAAGCAATGGATAAGGAACACTAGTAACTGATATTGTAGTGATCTCCTAGTGTCGGTCTAGTACTGTGCGGACGAAGCTAGCAGGAGCGGCGCCTATATTCTCTTCTTCTAGAGGCCGCTCCTGTCGTGGTGCGGTCCTAATCAGCGGCCTATTGGCTGACGTCGTTTCACAGCCTTCTCTGCTCTTCTGTTCTTCATCTTCTCGCCAGCGCTTATCAATATGCCTGAACAGAAATCAACTAATACTGTAATAAACAGGCATGGGAAAATGCTTTAAAAAAGTCTAAAATAAGTGGCGTAGATGGTAAACCGGAAAAACTATATTGACATTACAAGGCACAGTGGATGGAAATGTTTGGAGTGTTATAGGAAGATTGAAATCTATGGCTTAGGTTACTGGAAACGTTGACTGTAGAAAATAAGGTGATTGAAAGGAGAAACGTAATATGGGAAGTGCTGTAAGTCAGAATGACTCACGTAGGAACCCAAGGAATCTAATGATCCCAAATTTCGAGAAATATTATCCGAAAAATCCCACTGTGTTGAAAGTATATCTCAATCGACTATGGATTTTGCATTACTAGCAATTATGTTTTCCCTTGAGTATGAAAGATACACACATTCCTTGCGATCCAGATACGATTCTTGGGCATAAAAGCGTCTGAAGAGTGATAAAACTGATAAAACATGTGAATTAACAGTGAGACTGTCTGATACTTAAACGAATCTTATGTATATATAATCTTGCATTGTTTATTATACCGTTTGATAGGTTATGAAGTAAACATAGGATTGAAATGTACCAATTTAGATTTATAATAAAAAAGGAAGCTAATCAGTAATGATTCCACAGATATGTGTAATTTTTATCGTAGGTTGCTTCAGTTTATCTTAAACATGATAAACACTGTGTAAGTAGGGTGTTTAGGTTTTTATGTTGGGAACGCCACGTAGCGCTCTGTCTGAAAATCACTGACTGTGCTGTGTGCAGTCTGTGGCTGGTTGGCATTGTTGGAATATTTGCTTGTCCTGCCCACAGTTGTATATGTTAGATATTCAACGTGATGTTCCTCACTAATTATGCAGGCCCTCCTCTGCAGTTTCAGCAAATTCCAGTTCTCCAACTTTTCCATCATCCTTATCGCCGTTGCGTATGATGTATTTATATTGATGGAGTAAGTTAGCTGTAACTACATCTTCCTCTAGCCCTGTTCTCAGTCATCATTCCTTTTATTTCATCCAGGCTAATTCATTTTGTTATTCCTGATAGTTATCAGCTCCTGCCTCACTCATTCATCCTGTGGAACGCAATCTCATTCCATGTTTTATCTGTCCATTACGCATCTTCCATTCCTCTTCACATCTCAAAAGCTTTTAAGTATTCCGCCTCAATCAGTCGCAGTTTCCAAGCTTATGAATAAAACAGAGCAACACTTCATACAAAATAGTTCACTAAACTTTTTCTTAACTGCTTATTTAATAGGCCACAGGAAATACTCATCGTCCTGTGAAACATTTCCTTTGCAGTCGCTATTCTTGGTTACCTCTTGATAGCATGTCATGTTACTGGTTATTCTGCATCCTACGTACCTGACGTTAGCTGCTTCCATTTAACGTATCACAGATTTTCTCTTTGATGGCCTTGCACAAGTCATTAACTTAGCAATCTTCACATTTATGTAGATTCCATATTCCTCACATCTGGTTCAAATGGTTCAAATGGCTCTGAGCACTATGGGACTCAACTGCTGCGGTCATTAGTCCCCTAGAACTTAGAACTAGTTAAACCTAACTAACCTAAGGACATCACACACATCCATGCCCGAGGCAGGATTCGAACCTGCGACCGTAGCGGTCTCGCGGTTCCAGACTGCAGCGCCAGAACCGCGCGGCCACTTCGGCCGGGCCTCACATCTGGTGTTTAGATCTTTTAACATTATGGAAATTGCGTTTTCATTTTCGCTTAATAATACCATGGTGTCTGTGAATTTTGTTCATTTCATTACCCTTCCCTCTACTGTCACACCACTCTTTTGTTGGAATCAGTTTTTGACTATATTATCTTAATAGATATTAAATAGTGAAAAAAAATTCTGCATTTGAATCTGCGATCTTCGTCACTCCAGTTTTCAAGTAGATCGATTGTTTAACTTAAATCTAACAACATAACAAGCTGCAGTATAAAACCAGTCAGATATCACAAAAAAGGAAGCAAAAGTACAAAACTACAAGCAAAGAAACTATCACTATCGTTATAATTTCATCTATAGGGTCTATTGTAAAGCTCTTATCAATACCTTCACAGATTAGTTGCCATAAAAGATGTTAAATGGTACAATAATATTATCTTGGAACTCTTCCATTTGGTCCGTGTTTGCATAGAAAAACAGTAATACCACAAATTGTGTCCGCCTTAATGCAAAACACCGTGTTATTTGTGATTCTTGAGTTTCTCCCGGCGTATTTGATAGTCAAAATATCCACGGGTGTGCTGCCGGTCTACAGTGTCCAACGGGCACAATATTTCGGCGATCATACATGTCGCCATCATCAGGTGAACTGACGGACTGAGCTCCTGTGAACGTGCCGGCACGGAGATCCGTCCGTCAGTTCACCTGATGATGGCGACATGTATGATCGCCGAAATATTGTGCCCGTTGGACACTGTAGACCGGCAGCACACCCGTGGATATTTTGACTACCGTGTTATTTGTTTATTTCTTTTTTTCCCAAACTATTTGTCGCCGAAACTAGTTTGGTTTCTGTGGCTTCCCTTTCATATCGACACTAGCTACTATTACTTCCTGTTTCTAGGTAATGTTTGCTGATTATATATCTTTTTATGCAAAAGTTTCAGCCTAACAGGAAGAAGTACGCCACCAAATTTAATAAGATCGGTAGTTTATGACGTAATTCTCGAAACTCATTTGAAGTATCCCGAACTTCCATCCAGTTAAAATAGAGAACATAGCTCATTGTTTACTGCGCTCTCAATGTGTACTGCTATCGTTATTCAAATTAGCAGTATTAATATTCTCTACTTTTTGTGCAAACTGCAGACGCCTTAACTCTGTACCTTAAGTTATGAAAGTACCTGTATTTTAAAAGGTTTTTAAAGTGAAGTTCCGTTGCCTTCTATTCATTTCCATTTGAGTTTGCTCTATTGTTCTGCATTTCAGCTTGGCTTTCGTTAGCACCTAGATTCTATTAATATAAACGTAATTATTAACGGTAATTGAGATTAGTGGCAAGTTCATCGCAAAGTACTATGAGCTCAATACGATACTATTCCTGTCTGCGTGACGGTCGCACCGTGCCTGCTTCGGCTACTCACAAAAGCCTTTACTCTGGGAGGTGTTTCCCGATTACGTCGAAGTTAAATGATGATAAGTAGTCTCATTATCAGTAGATTGCGTCACAGCCCCCTGCAGAAAATTACCTGGCTGGATACTGGTCTGCAAACTATGTAGGTCCCGCATTATCAGGATCGCGCCAGCGTGTTCGGATAGTATATACGAGCAGAGGCTACTGCACCACCAAAAAAGCTGTCGACTGTTAATACAGAACACTAGTACATTTCTTCTCATGCAAGCCGTACAGATTTTAGTCAAAATGTCAGGAAAATCATCAAACAATTGTCGGCCGAAGAACCCGAGGCAGAAACCAGCTGACAGTGTATTATGTTGCAATTTGGTACCTGATATACGCAAATACAGTGACTTAACGAACAGTGAAGATTTTACGCTACTCTCATGTAGCCCTTTCGTGTCTTCCCCAGACTATACACCACGATGTTGCAGGTGTCAATTGCACCATTCATTTATCACTACGTTGCTCAATAACAATTGCAGGTCAGAGAATTACATACAATTATATTACAGCTGAGCTCAAATTACACAGCTACTCAAGGAAACAGGAAGCTAGGGTCCATTGCTGATGGACAAACTTTTGGTTCGTACATAATTTTAATTTTTACTAGAGAACAACTTTCATTATTACAAAATTACAGAATCAAAAAATGGCAATATAAAAATTTAATTCGAAATTTCGAACTTTTTTTTACTGGTACAATATACAGATTTATTTTTCACAGACTGAATTACATTAACATAATTAATATTTTAATTAAACAATTAATTTGAATCCTGAACCATAATCAGCGATGGCAGAAAATGTCAATTATAACTCGCAGGAAATCATTCTCTTCATGGCCCAAGATAAGATACTAACGATACAACCTTCAAGCAAAATTTAAACAGCCATAAATTTACCAAAACTTCATGGGCACAAGAGAGAATACATTTTTAATAAAACTGAACCGGCCACATAATAGTCCACAGTCCAAAAATTCTTATACCAAAACACAAGATGGCCAAATAAGGAGAACCCAGTGTTGAAAACCTCACCGAACAGGAATTACAGCAAGGGTTACAGAGTTCCCCAACAAAATGCAAATAAGTAAAATTTACATTAAATATGAATGACGGTTGTTATCTCAATCACTGGTATAATGATTAAATAACTTCCAGAAGGAATAAGGTTATAAAAGGTAGCATATCTTAGAATTGCAACTCAACTTTAAACAACAGCATTAAAGGCCATAGCGCTGCTTGGAAAAAAAAAATACACTGCGGAGCACAGACAGCGCGAGCTTTCACTGCCAGAAACTTGTGTACAGTATCGCATAAACTGGCGGATGTGAAATCCGACTGGGCCCAACATAAGTAGCGCTGACAAGGATTTGTAAACAACACCCTCCTCAGCGCACAAGTAGTCTTAACAAAATTCCCTGCAGCACAAATAAATTCCAATAAGTGCAAGTTCCAGTCACAGCCAAGATAATAATTAATAATAACTACACTCCCAAGAGTTAACGCAAATTCTTACGGAGCGATCCTGGAAATTTAACAGTCTTCTAAGAAGTCAGCAACAATTGAAGACACCACTTACAGTAAGCTTAAGAAATTCCCGCATTAAATAATTATACCAAACCCTGCTGAACAAGTGGTTAAACCAACCCCGAGCCAATAGTGATGGATTCTACGGCTGCTGGACACGTACACAGTCCCGGCCAAACTCGGGCCGGACAGTGTGTCCTAAAACAAACTAAAATTTCCATATAAACCAGTTAAAATAACACACACTGTACGTGCCCTGAAGCGGAGTAAGCAATACATTAGCCTCAATGAATAAGACACTGTGGAACCAAGTTCAGAAATATACTTAACTAATCTCCGGTAGATACCGCATGCCACCGTAAGTCTCACACATCTTCACCGGTTAACAACAGAATGTGAGTCAAGCGTACCTTAATGGTTCCAGTTACGCGATGAAAAGATATCCATAATGAGTCGACGAACCCGCCACCGTTTCGCACACCCGGCACTCGTCCAAACGACAAGTTCGGCGAGGCCCAGGCACCGCGGATGGACATGAAGGCTTCCTTTCAAAACAATGTTGCCTCGTCGAACGCCGACCGGAGAGAGACCCCGGCCACACGGCAAGCCGGAAAACCAATGGCGAAACAGTTAGATATACAACACCAGACGAGTATCGATATCAGCGATGCAAGTGCAACATAACTAGCGCCAGTCGCCACGGCTCGACAGCTAAAGACTAAGTTTCCCCCACGCAAGCAATTTTCTGCCTGAGGTAAAGTTAGGCCGGCCGGGGTGGCTGAGCGGTTTTAGGCGTTTCAGTCTGGAACTGCGCGACCGCTATGGTCGCAAGTTCGAATTCTGTCTCAGGCATGGATATGTGTGATGTCCTCAGGTTAGTTAGGTTTAAGTAGTTCTAAGTTCTAGGGGACTGATGACCTCAGCAGTTAAGTCCCATAGTGCTCAGAGCCATTTTTTGAGTTAAAGTTACACTTTACGACGTTAAATGATGAAATTAATGTTGTCAAAGAATCCTCTACATACCATGCCTCAGCGCGAAATTTACATATGTCAAGTCTGTGCCGTGCCCTTCACATGTGATATCCTAATCCCGTTACATAGAGTGAACCACGCGGATTGTGAGTTTCTCAGCTTCAGAAAAGCTACTGCTTATGTAACATACAGACTTTTATTGAGAGAACGATAATCATACGAAAATACGTATATTGTCAAGGTGTAGCGGAAAATAAATATAAAATTCTTGGTGCATAAGACGTTACAAGACGAATTCAAAATTCAGTCTTTAGACAAATATTTTCATTATGCTGTCCTGCAGATAAACATATTTTATCCTAATATATTTTCGACTGTCTGATATTCAGGTATTCATACAGCTACCATTGGCACGTGTTGTCCAGTTGTGAGTCGTAGATGGTTCCACAGAAGTCTTGAACTGCGGCCAGTCAGCGAACCTTTCTTCACTGCCGGAACACTAATCCACGCCGTACTCACGCTAAAAGCTTCTGTCTCTGTCCATATTTCTAGGAATCACGACAATTTCTCATGGCCTTTATTATACAGTGTGCGCCTCCTTACATCATTGGTCAGTGTTTCTGGCTCTCATGTGGGGAACTCAGGTTCGATTCCCGCTTCTGCCAGTTAATTCTCCATGTTGGGAGGACTGGAAAAGTGTGCACTTAACCTCGTGACGCTAACTGAGAAGCTACTTGATTGAGAAGTAGCGCCTTCAATGTCGAGAGAGCCTACAACGGCTGGGAGAGCAAAGGATTGCCCCTCCATACAGCGACTGACAACGGCAGAACCTGACGCGGCAGTCTGTCATACCCGATTTACCCGTCTCGACCAGAACGCGGAGGTTTTCTTTCTTTGCTCTGTTATACAATCCCAGTCGTATAAGGCGTGCCACAGGATTTTAATGTTTCAAAGTACAGGGTTTAAAACAATTCAGAATAAAAAAATTGTACCGATGTTAGAGAATCAACTGGGTGCTTTGAGATAAGTAACTGATGGTTAAAAATGAATGTTTAGCTTTTTAATCGTATATAACTACACCTTACAGCACAAACTCCAGCCCATAATAACTGCCAAGCTAATAAACTTTCTTGAGACTGAGAAGCTTATGTCGTGCAAAACTCAGCTTGCCCTTTTCTCATGCGATATACTGACAAGGGAACCTCCCCATCGCACTCCCCTCAGATTTAGTTATAAGTTGGCACAGTGGATAGGCCTTGAAAAACTGAACACAGATCAATCGAGAAAACAGGAAGAAGTTGTGTGGTACTATGAAAAAAATTAGTAAAATATACAAACTGAGTAGTCCATGCGCAAGATAACAACAAGGAATATGTGAACTCAGGAGCGCCGTGGTCCCGTGTTTAGCGTGAGTAGCTGCAGAACGAGAGGTCCTTCGTTCATGTCTACCCTCGACTGAACATTTTACTTTCTTTATTTTCGCAAAGTTATCATCTGTCCGTTCGTTCATTGACCTCTCTGTTCACTGCAATAAGTTTAGTGTCTGTGTTTTGCGACCGCACCGCAACCGTGCGATTAGTAGACGAAAGGACGTGCCTCTCCAATGGGAACCGAAAACATTTGAACTCAAGGTCATAGGTCAACCGATTCCTCCACAGGAAAACACGTCTGATATATTCTATACGACACTGGTGACGGCATGTGCGTGACACGGCAGGAATATGTTGTCGACCCACCTAACTTGTACATGGGTAAAAAGATTCTTCTACCTTGCCGCATTTAGGTTTTCTTGTGGATGTGATAATCACTCGCAAAAAAGTGATGAAGACATAAGAGTTTGTCACATAAACTGAAAATAAAACATTAAACTTTTCACTCGAGGGAAGACTTGAACCAAGGACCTCTCGTTCCGCAGTTGCTCACGCTAACCACGGGACCACGGCGCTCCTGGACTGCCACTGTCCTTGATGTTGCCTATCTTCGCATGGACTACTCAGTTTGTATATTTTGCTAATTTTTTTCATAGTTCCACACAACTTCTTCCTGTTTTCTCGATTGATCTGTGTTCAGTTTTTCAAGGCCTATCCACTGTGCCAACTTATAACTAAATCTGAGGGGGGTGCGATAGGGAGGTTCCCTTGTGAGAACTATGGATGAAGGGTAACAGGCAGGTTTCATATTTCTAGATTTCCACTAAGCATTTTACATGGAGCCCCACTGCAGACTATTAACGAAAGTACGAGCATATGGAATAAGTCCACAGACGTGTGAAGGGCTCAAAGACGTCTTAAGTAATAGATCCGAGTACGTTGTCCTTGAAGGCGCGTGTTCATCAGAGGTAAGGGTATCGTGAGGAGTGTCCCAGGGAAGTGTAGTAGGACGACAGTTGTTCTCTCTGTTATATATGATTTGGCGGACAGGATGGACTGCAACCTGCGTTTTTTGTTGATCAAGCTGTAGTGTACGGTAAGCTGTCGAAACTGCGTGACTGTAGGAAGATACAAGACGACTTACACCAATTTTCCAGTTGATGTAATGGATGGCAGCTGGCTTTAAATGCCCGAAAATGTAAGTTAATGCGGGTGAGTAGGAAGAACAAACCTGTAATGTTCGGATACAGTATTATTAGTGTCCTGCTTGACACAGTGAAATATCTGGGCGTAACGTTACAAAGCGATGTGAAATGTAACGAGCATGTGAGAACTGTGGTAGACGAGGTGAATGATCGATTTCGATATATTGGGAGAATTTTAGGAAAGAGTGGTTCACATATGAAAGACGCCGCATATAGGATACTGGTGCTTCTTCAGTATCGCTGGAGTGATGCGATCCATACCAGGTCGGATTGAAGGAAGACATCGAAGCAATTCAGAGGCGGGCTACTAGATTTGTTAGCGGTAAGTTCGAAGAACACGTAAGTGATACGGAGATGCTTCGGGAACTCAAATGGGAATCCCTGGATGGCAGGCGACGTTCTTTTCGAGAAACGCTATTGAGAAAATTTAGAGAAGTGTCATTTGAGGATGACTGCCAAACGATTCTACTGCCGCCATCATACATTGCGCGTAAGGACCACGAAGGTAAGTTACAAGAAATTTCGGATCATACGGAGGCGTATTGATAGTTGTTTTTCCCGCGCTCTATTTGCGGGTGGAACAGGAAAAGAAATGACAAGTAGTGGTACATGGTACCTTCCACCACGCAGCGTACGTTGCTTGCGAAGTATCTATATAGATCTAGACACACACACACAGACACAAATAAATAATTGTTATCTGTTGTAAAATGATTCAGGCAACTTGATACAACGAGCGAATTCGTCTTAGATGTTGTTTGATGGTTTTGTTTTGTTCTAGGGCGCAAAACCAACTAGGTTGATACTTGCCCATGTGAAAACTGCAGAAGACGAAGACAAAGAGAGGAGTTAAAAACGATTACACGTTAATTCCATCCGACGGAAGAGAAGAGAGCTAAAAACAGGGACGTCAAGAAAGGTCTATATAAAATGCCATAGAGAAACGGAGGTACTGAACTAAAAATTAAATGTCCTTCGCCATATTGCTACGATCGATAAAAAGTAAATCGCGGCCGCCAGCCAGCACGTTGTTCGCTCAAACGGCCGATAACTCCGACGGCAAACACAAACAAGAACGTAAGTGGTTAAAGAACAGGGCATACCGTCAGGAAATGGCGGACCGTCAAAGGCTGGACGCAATGAGCACAAAGTGGTGGGGGAGCACCACTTAACAAATGGCAACGGCTAAAAAGTCAGTGCCCAATACGCAACCCACTTAAAAGGGTCTCCTCAGGGCGAGAGGGTCGAGAGGGCTCGCGCCACCCATAGGAAAAAATTTCCAGTGTGGACAGATCACGGGAAGTTGTGTTAGTGGAGTTCCATGTTGACGAGTAAAGTCATAAAGCTGGATTTTTCCAGTAGCAAGTTGGTTAAAATGGCTTTGAGCACTATGGGACTTAACTTCTAAGACCATCAGCCCCTAGAACTTAGAACTACTTAACCCTAACTAACCTAAGGACATCACACACATCCATGCCCGAGGCAGGATTCGAACCTGCGACCGTAGCGCCAGTAGCAGGAATTTTGCACCGTGCTATCAGGACAGATCGTATTGCGCCGGCAAGGACGCGAAACGTAAAAACGTCTCGTGTTTGTGTTTTCCCAGAAAATGAAGCCGCAAGCGCATTAACTACTCAGTCCACACGCGCTGTCGGGGAAGACTGTTCAAACAAAATTCTGTTGCTTTAATAAAGTGATAACAAACCGTACGTTGTTTATCGACTTCAGCAGCAGAACAGGTTTTCTCTCGCTATTTAAATCATTAATCACACACACTTTGCTTATCAAACTCCTACTACAGTTCGGTTCTTCCCGACACACGTCATTCCCTTCGTAGTTTTTAGTGATTATAGTAATAATAATGTAATAATTTACTTAGGTACTGCCAATAATGCTATACCAGAATGAGATTTTCACTCTGCAGCGGAGTGTGCGCTGATATGAAACTTCCTGGCAGATTAGAACTGTGTGCCCGACCGAGACTCGAACTCGGGACCTTTGCCTTTCGCGGGCAAGTGCTCCACCATCTGAGCTATCGAAGCACGAGTCACGCCCGGTCCTCACAGCTTTACTTCTCGCGATGTCTAATGACTATTGAGGTCGCTGATATGACAGTAGATGGCAGCACAATGCACCTAATTAGCCGGATACTTTTGATCACATAGTATGTGTGTGTGGTGATGGATATGTCCAAAAGAACAGACACCATTCTTGATCCGACAGCCGTACACAAACAAGATGAATGAAATAGAAGTCCTAACATCGGCCGCAATCGGGTAATGAAATGGTTTAAATGGCGACAGGGGAAAATTTGTGCAAGATCGAGACTTATACCCAGATTTCCAGATTCACGCGAAAGTCGCCTTATCCGTTTGACTATTCAAGTACACTTCCTGTCCAACCTAAATTACCTCTCGGGCCGATGGGGCTCGCATTTCTCGGCCGATCCTTATGTTTTTGATATCTTTGATGTTGTTGTGTGGTTGTACCGGACGTTGCTGTCCTCGTCTACGTGGGTTGGTCGTTGAATAAACGTTCGTGGTCGCACCGTTAGATGCAGTCTTATTCAGCTATGATATTCACTTGAATTTCTTTCTTATTGTAGTCTTAAGGTTTTTCTTGAGCACTAACTACTGTTTTCACTTTGATCTACGGCCTTGTCCTGAAGGTAAAGGTGGCCCCAAACAAACGGGAAACGGTTGTCTATTTTCTGGTCCTTCTGTGGATTTATTTTAAGGTTTAATATCAACTAGTGCCTGAACTCTTTTTTCTCTTTAATGCTTGCCATTGTTAAAACAAGAATTGTACTACGCTTCAATGTTCAGTAGAGTTATTTCAATGTTCAATAATTGTGTTGTTAAATTGTCATGGTAAATGATGTTCAGTTAAACCATTTTTGCTAGTCCTTGCATGATTCCTGTTTGACAGCCTCAACCATCGCTAGCTGTTTGTTTTAGTTTGCATGACTCTCTAGGATGGCAGCATCATAGCGGCTCACTTATTTTTCTACATACCAACTTCACACAGTTTCAATTTGCCACAGGGTTTCAGATATCTTTACACTGAATCGGCAAAGAAACTGGTATAGGCATGCATATTCATATACAGAGATATGTAAACCGGCAGAATATGGCTCTGCGGTCGGCAACGCCTACATAAGGCAACAAGTGTCTGACACAGTTATTAGATCGGTTACTGCTGAAAAGATGGCAGGTTATCAAGATTTGAGTGAGTTTGAACGTGGTGTTATAGACGGCACACGAGCGATGGGACACAGCATCTCCGAGGTACCGTTGAAGTGGGGATTTTCCCGTACGACTATTTCACAAGTATACCATCAATATAAGGAATCCGGTAAAACATCAAATCTCTGACATCGCTGCGGCCGGGAGAAGATCCTGCAAGAACGGGACCAGCGACGACTGAGAATCGTTCAATGCGACAGAAATGTAATCCTTCGGCATATTGCTGCAGACTTCAGTACTGAGCCATCAACGAGTGTCAGCGTGCGAACCATTCAACGAAACATCATCGATACGTTCTTTCAGAACAGAAGGCACACTCTTGTACCCTTGATGATTGCACGACACAAAGCTTTACGCCTCGCCTGGGCTCGTCAACACCGACGTTGGACTGCTAATGACTGGAAACAGTCGCCTGGTCGGACGAGTCTCGTTTCAAATTACATTTTAGCATGTTCAAGCTCGTGGAGGCTCCGTAATGGTGTGGGGCGTGCGCAGGTGGAGTGGTATGGGACCCCTGCTACCCTGATACGTCTAAGTTACTTTAAGTTAGGTTAAGAAGTGTGTAAGCCTAGGGACGGATGACCTCATCAGTTTGGTCGCATAGGAACTTATCACAAATTTAAAAAAAAAGGCTTTCGGTGATGACAGATTCAGCTCGCGGTACCAACTTATGATGACGTCTGATGTCTGCGAGATGCTCCTCATCGAGCACCACATTATTTGCTTGTTTCAGACTTTCACGGAGCAAAGAAATTCTTCAAAACTAATGACCTCGAATTATTACATTAACGAAATAGGAAAATATATCGAGTTACTGAAATAAATTAAGAACGTTCTTGATTCTGTGTGTTTCTTACACTCCAGACTGACTTCCTTTTTCCTTTACTCATTGTCTAGTCTCCTCGTGAAATTTGTAATATTATTAATTTCAAAATGCTATGGTTGATAGTTTCTCAACTACCGGCATCTGTCACAATACAGAGTAATGATAGATTGTGCTACTGGTCTAACGAAAACGGTAACTATGAGACGATGAATTGAAATAAATATCTCATGTCCAGATCGTGACGAAAACTCGACATGAACTATGTCCTAAAAAATGAAAATGGTAATCGGATATGTGGGACTACCACTATCGGACTGTAAGCCAAAGTTTTTTTGGTGATGACAACTCCAGCTACCCGTACTAACCTATTCACAATCTCGATATGTTCATTGCTTTCCAAACGATCGAAGCTCAGCAGATCGCTGCAATTTCAGCTAAGCTTTCTCTTCCTAACGTAACATCTCAGTCTGTGCTGTATCTGCCATTACGTGTACAGGACCTAGGAAAAACGTCCGAAAAATTAACAAATGAATTCAATTACACCGCTAAAAATATATCGAGTTATTTCATGCCTTTCATTGGTTACATAAAAGTATCGGTAAATGTGCTTCGAGAAAAATGACGTGTTGCCAGTCTACATGTACTAAGAACGCGTTCCGTGCTAGTCTGTCATAATTTTAAACTTGAATTTCAGGTTCAATGAGTAACAACTAGTCACTTATACCATAATACGTTGGAGTTACTATCTATTCAGTATGTTGAACGATCATGTAAGCTCGGTGAGGAGCAAACCAAATGACAACTTTTCATTTATAGGCTAGTAAGAAATAATACTTGCTCTAAATTGCGTATTGTTAACTAAATATTTATACAACACGCAATGGATTTTTACTCAGATAATGCTAACAGCAGGTAGCAGGTTAATATAAACAGAGACGACGCGAGCGTCCATACAGTGGACTGACGGGAGTCAGTAATAGAAATGATGAAAACCCGGATATTAGATTCAGAAAATTCCTGTCGGAGTGGCCTTGTGTCGCCCGTGCACCTTACCACGCGCTCCCATACCACTGGAGTAATAACACGTTTTAACGGTGAAGACGTAAACTGTTTGGAACTACCTAATACTTAGTAATTCGATGGTGACGATAACGAATGTTATCCTGAAACTTATCTCCGATTACAAAAGCTTTCAGCTGCAAAGAAAAATGCAAGAAATTTACTGTCAAATTATGTACAGTTGCTACATATTCTAAGAATCAGACAATTTAAAATTATAAGGTTATGTTAGTTCAGTAACTTATTTCAGATACTGTTGTAGGTGGCACTGATTTTTATTTGTCCTTATGTTGTGTTCTAAAGTTATTTTGTGTAAGAAACTTGGTTGATTGACAGTTTTAGAATTCACATTGCAGGTACAACATTAACCATTTGTGTATCAAAACAAAATGAATGCCATGAAATTACATTAACAGTGCAGAATATGTTTACGGTGCCCGTGAGGAAGTAACATTTGCTTCGCAAAAACATCACACCCTTATCAGTAAACAAAGTAAACAGCCAACCGGTTGCCTACGTTTAATGTAAAAAGAGTATCTTCTCCAGAAGGAAGTCACATAAATCGTATGACATTAAACATACATAACGAACTAAGAAGCTCAAGTCACAACAATAAAGAATATGAAATAAAGAAAAATTGTTACACATGTATAGATTGTTAAAAGAGCAGACAGTGGACTATATACGAGGGTTGAGTGAAAAGTAATGCTTCCACCTTCGTTAATTTTGTCGGATGGTAATATTTTAATAAATCAAACGCAGAAATAATCCTTACAATGTAATATTTAATTACCAATATTCACTTTTCCACATAATCAACAGCCAATTGCATGCATTTCTGCCAACGATGAACAAGTTTTCTGAAGCCGTCACGGAAGAAGTCGACACTCTGTTTCCGCGACCTCAGTCCCACAGTTCTCTCAATGTCTCCATCAGATGCATAATGATGTCCCTGCAGATCGTCTTTCATTATCGGGAACAGATGGAAGTCAGGCGGTGCTAAATATGGACTATAAGGAGGATGCCGTGGTTGCTGCCACAGGACGTTCTACTCATTGTCACGCAGTCAGATGTTACGGCCTGAACATCTTTAAACTTGCTCGCCCAACGACGCACAGTACTCACATCAACACAATCCCCATAAACTGCTTTTATTCTCTGATGAATGTTCTTTGGGGTGACACCTTCTGCTGTCAAGAATTCAAAGACTGCACCTTGCTTAAATCGTATTGACCGACCGTCTGCGCAGGGTTCCATACTTTACACTGTAATAACACAACTGTTCAATGCTAAGGCTTCCCGCCAACTGGAGCTGTAGAGAAGAGGCTACGGAACAAGTCAGTACCTGCAGCCCGCCAGTGCTGCCAACTGTTGAAGAGTTACGAATGTGGAGGCATTAGTTTTTAGTCAACCCTCGTACTTCATATATTGCAAATTTATTTACTGTTGTTGCTGTCAGCCATGTTTATAGTTGTTATCAGGATGTAGTTATAACAACTATGATTAAGAAAGTTAATACATCAGTCAAGAAGGCTAGGAGTGTGTTTCTGCTAGGCAGAGCAGATAAGCGGTTATTAACATCTCACTTAGACAGTGAACTAGCATCACTTATTTCCAATAACGTCGAGGTACAGTAATTATGGGCAAAGTTTAAGCAGATTGTAAGTCGTGGTCTGGAGATTATGTGCCTAGTAAGTTGAAAAAGGATAGAAAAGACCCACCGTGGTTTAATAACAATATTCAGCCGACGGTGAGGAAGCAGAGGCTGTTACAATCTCGGTTCAAAAGCGAACGCATGAATGACGACAAGCAAGGATTAGTAGAGATTCATGCGTCTGTGCAACTATCTATGTGTGAAGCATACGACAACTACCACCATTGCACCTTAGCAAAAGATCTGGCAGCGAAACCGAGAAAATTCCGGTTTTATGTGAAATCGTTAATCGGGTCTAAGGCTTCCAATCAGTCCCTTTTGAGCATTCTGGTGTGGCAGTTGAAGATAGCAAAACGAAAGTCGAAGATTTAAATTTCACGTTCAAGAAATCGTTAGGACAGGAGTATCGTACAAACATGCCATCATTTGGCTATCGGACCGAATCCTGATGGACCACATAGTAATAAGCGTACCTGACATAGAGAAATAACTGAAAGATTTGAAAGGAAATAAATCGCCAGGTCCGGATGGAATCCCAGTTCGATTTTACAAAGAGTACTCTATGGCATTGGCCCCTTACCTAGCTTGGATTTATCATGAGTATCTCGCTCAGCAAGTGACTAGGAAAAAGTGTAGGTGACTCCAGTATATACACTACTGGCCATTAAAATTGCTACACCACGAAGATGACGTACTACAGACGCGAAATTTAACCGAAAGGAAGAAGATGCTGTGATATGCAGATGATTAGCTTTTCAGAGCATTCACACAAGGTTGGCACCGGTGGCGACACCTACAGCATGCTCACAAAGTTTCCAACCGATTTCTCAGACACAAACAGCAGTTGACCGGCGTTGCCTGGTGAAACGTTGTTGTGATGCTTTGTGTAAGGAGGAGAAATGCGTACCATCACGTTTCCGACTTTGAAAAAAGTCAGATTGTAGCCTATTACGATTGCGGTTTATCGCATCGTGACATTGCTGCTCGCGTTGGTCGACATCCAATGACTGTTGGCAGAGTATGGAACCGGTGGTTTCAGGAGGGTAATAAGGAACGCCATGCTGGATCCCAACGGCCTCGTATCACTAACAGTCGAGATGACTATCATCTTATCCGCATGGCTGTAATGGATCGTGCAGTCACGTCTCGATGCCTGAGTCAACAGATGGGGACGTTTGCAAAACAACAATCATCTGCACGAAGAGTTCGACGACGGTTGCAGAAACGTGGACTATCAGCTCGGAGACCATGGCTGCGGTTACCCTCGACGCTGCATCACAGACAGGAGCGCCTGCGATGGTATACTCAACGCCGAAACGACGAACCTGGGTGAACAGATGGCAAAACGTCATTTTTTCGGATGAATCCAGGTTCTGTTTACAGCATCATGATGGTCGCATCCGTGTTTGGCGACATCGTGGTGAACGCACATTGGAAGCGTGTATTCGTCATCGCCATACTGGCGTATCACCCGCCGTGATGGTATGGGGTGCCATTGGTTACACATCTCGGTCACCTCTTGTTCGCATTGACGGCACTTTGAACAGTGGACGTTACATTTCATATGTGTTACGACACGTGGCTCTACCCTTCATTCGATCCCTGCGAAACCCTACATTTCACCAGGATAATGCACGAACGCAAGTTGCAGGTCATTTACAGGCCTTTCTGCATACAGAAAATGTTCGCCTCTGCCCTGTCCAGCACATTCTCCAGATCTCTCACCAACTGAAAACGTGTGGTCCACCGCCCAGAGCAACTGGCTCGTCGCAATACGCCAGTCACTACCCTTGATGAACTGTGGTACCGTGTTGAAGCTGCTTGGGCAGCTGTAGCTGTACACCCATCCAAGCTATGTTTGACGCAATGCCCAGGCGTATCAAGGTCGTTATTACGGCCAGAGGTGGTTGTTCTGGGTACTTACTGACTTCTCAGGATGTATGCACCCAAATTGCGTGAAAATGTAATCCCATGTCAGTTCTAGTATAATGTATTTGTCCAATGAATATCCGTTAATCATCTGTATTTCTTCTTGGTGTAGCAATTTTAATGGCCAGTAGTGTAAGAACGGTAAAGGAATGGATCAGCAGAATTACTGACCAATATCCCTAACTTCGGTTTTCTGCGGTTGAACACATTCTTAGTTCGAATATAATAAATGTTCTTGAGACTGAGAAGCTTATGTCCACAAATCAGCGTAGTTTTAGAAAGAATCGTTCGAGCGGTTCTCAGTTTGCCCTTCTCTCACATAATACACCGATAACTATGGATGCTGGCAATAGGTTGATAACATATACCTAGATTTCCGGAAAGCTCGTTGACACAGTGCCCCATTACAGGCTGTTAATGAAAGTACAAGCCTATGGAATAAATTCACAGATATGTAAGTAGCTCGACGACTTCTTAAATAATAGAACCCAGTATGTTGTCCCCTACGGCGATTGTTCATCAGAGACAAGGATATCGTCAGGAGTGCCACTGGGAAGCGTGATAGGACCACTGTTGTTCTTTATATACGTAAATGATTTGGCGGGAATGTTGGGCAGCAATTTGCGGTTGTTTGCTAGCGATGGCTGTATTTGATCACATAAAATGCAAAATGCAAGAGATATTTCAGTTAAAACTTGTTTCGCTGTGACAGCTCGGTTTGAGAGGTGTAATCAATCGTCCTTTCTATCCTTCATTCGTGAATGAAAGTGGACCAAATCTTAGTATGTGGTAGTTATTAACAGAGAAATGATGTAGACGCGCACCAGTCTTGGACTACGGAATTATGCTGGTAAGTGGAGAGAGAATGCCTCGTATCCTATTACACGCGTCCAGTGCTCCATGGTGGTGTGCTGCTGCATTTCGTATTCGAAGGCATAAATCCGGTTGGACAGGCGAGGTCTAGCCCGGCCTTCCTCTCTCGACTCTCCTGGGACCGCTCCCTCGTTCTCTGCACCTGCTCCCTGCAGCCCAGCCGCCCACACACTCTACTAGGCGGCCTGCAGTATTCATTAAGAGCGGCGTGAGAAATTTCTTTCGCTCGCCGCTCACTAGGCGAAGGCTGTGCAGCCGCAGGTTCGTGTACTGGACAGCTTTAATACTGAGATTACGTTAATAGCTACTTCGTTTTGCACGTGGGACTATAAAAGGGTTGGAATATGAAACTTAAGCATGTATTACTTATTTAAAGATTTACTTTCATCATATTTGTCTCTTAGAAGATTAGGATATATATTGAATTTCCAAAAAAAAAAAAAAAAAAAAAAAAAAGAAAAGAAATTGTTTAGTTACATTACTTAATTATCATTCCTATCCAATAAAATCGTGTAATAATGTACCGTGACCTGCCTATGAACCACTCCCTTTCTTACTCATGCTGAAATTTTAAAAAAAGTCTTAAACATTTTTGCTCTTCAGAAATGATTTAAAAAGTTTATTAGCTACTCTAATGAAGATAACAGTAAAATCTGCCAAAGTAGATATTCGTTCCGAGAGCGGACATGTTCGACAGACACTGAGAAGAGTTACTCTGCCTACAAAACCATTACATGTATCTACTGCTGCCTTCAGTATTGTTCGAAGTGCAATAGAAATTATTTGCGACGTGTGCTTTAAGTCAGGATTTTTTTATTATGTAAATAAAAGTTAGAAAATTTCATAAATTCATTCAAAATTATTTGCCTCTTCTTTTTATCTATTCACATTATTAAGATGAACTGGCTGGTTGAAATCGTTTATCGCACTGTGAAATTCTCACGTGTCTGTGTTGGAAAAAAGAATACAAAAATTGAAAGAATTTGTATTGAATAACATCAGCAGATTTTGTCATACAGGTGCGTGTGCACCGGTGAAAAGGACCGTGCTCCTTCTCACTGCAGACTATGTGAAGTATTACCATTTTGACGTAATGTATATTGAGATCTTGAAATTTTTAGAGTAAATTTCATCGCAATCTACCGCCCCTCACGAAGTTCTCCATTGGAGATTGATCAGCATTCCTGTGACCTTCTCACGGTGACTAAAAATGACCTCCGGGAAAACTAATAGCTCTTCATTGAATGTCTTTGACTTGTTCAGTTAATACAACCTACGAAGTACCGTATTTCGGAATTAGTCGAACGACAGTTTCTAAGCTGTCGGCCATGAATGAGTTTTCTCTAGAAGGGTCAGTTCATTTTGGACCGCAACACAGTAGAATGTAAAAACATTCCACAATTTAGTTATTTGTTCCGTAGACCATCAGAACGATTCTTTTAATGAAATGATGTGTAACACATCATTTGGTAGAATATATATACATGATTAGTGTCAACATTAATTCATACATTCTTTTTCAGTCCTACTCATGCAACTACACTTAAAAGAAACTTTTTTAACTTAAAAAAAAGAACGGCCCACCAGTTTTCAAACAGAAATTCGCACAGGTACTAGGAAGAGTTGTGTGGGAGAAATGATTTCAGGTTAAATTTAAAACTTGTCTTGCTATCTCTAGGAAATTGTATGTTATTCGGCAAATGACTAGAAATTTCGATTACTGCATATTGAACTTTCTGAGCCACGGACAGCTTCAGTAATGAATCAATAACATCATTTTTTCCATTAGTAAAATCTTTGTTCTCAAATTGTGACGAATTTAATTAGCAAATAAATGTGTTGTGACGACGCAGTTAAAATGCCTAACGCCTTGAAGAAGTACCTACATGATGACCGTGAGTCAGCACCACATGTTATTTTTACTGTCCACCTTTGTTCAGTCAGTAACCGACGAGTTACCCCAGAAAATTATTCTATAAGACATTATTGAGTGGAAATATGCAAAATTCATCAGGAGGATGATTCAATTGTTTCGAAGACTAGCAATTATACAACGATACAAAGTAACAGAAATTAATTGTTTGAGAAATTAAGCAATATGATAGCTTCGTCGAGTTGGATATCCATCATATCTACACCCAAAAATTTTATAATTCTAACCTATTTACTGACCCCTCTTCATTTACCTCATCAATCTTTTATAGAGCTCTATTTGCTGTACAGACTTTTCTCAAAGTTAAGGAGGTGTACATTCCAAGAGAACCACTTAATAATTCTTTGAAAAACATCATTAATAATATGTTCTATTGCTTTCTTTCTAATGGTATTTATTGTGACACAGATATTGTCTGCAAAAAAGTACCAATTCTGCTTGTTGTATGTTAAATGGAAGGCCATTCACGTATATAAGGACTAGCAGTCCAAAATTGAACCCCGTGAAATTTCCTTTGTGATTTCTCCCCAGTCCGAAGAATTTTCTTCCCTTCCAACGTTGGTTGTATTATTCAGCAGCACAATTCTTTCCATTCTGTTGTTGGGTATTATTCAAACCAGTTGTGAGCAAAACCCCTAGTTCCATTACACTGAAGTTTTTCTAAGAATGTAACACGATCTCTACAATCTAACTTCTTGGAAAGATCACTATCATATCGACTGATGATATTCTATTATTTAAGGCTTTTTATATTTGGTGAGTGTATAAGTAAATAGTAGTCTCAGTCGAGCAACTCTTTGGAAGTTCACACGCTGATATGTGAAGTTATTTGTTCTACATAATTGTGTGTCTACTCTTTAGTATATCACTTTTTCGAAGATACTGGAAAGATAAGTCATTAAGGAAATTGGACCACAACTGATTCATTCTATCTTTTCACCTTTCTTACAACGAGGTTTACCGATTCCTTATTTGTATTTCTGGAAAAATTAGTTTGCCATTCATGTATTACATACCTGTATCACTGAGCACTTCACTGATTAAGTAAGACCAACTTCTCTGAATTCTGTCTCAAATTTCATTCAACACGATGCGAGCTTTTGTTTTTATTTATAATTCCATTAATTTCAGTGAGAGATATCGATGCTACATCTGGGTGGTTAAACTTTTGTGGAATGACATTTTGGATGTATTCTCTTCCTTCCTCAACTGAACCATTTAATCCTACTTTTGCAGCGACATTTAGAAAGAGATCCTTGAAAGTACACACAAGTTGTGAATTACGAGTTGCAACATTATTATTATCATATCTTGTACATTGGATTGATACTCAGACTCTCTTTTGATAATTTACCATATTCTTTTAATATTGTTCTCTGCATTACTTATTTCTGCCATAACAAAGATACTTCCTGATATTTTAATGAATTTCCTTAAAATACTACGTTATTTTTCGTAATATGCAGTAATGCCAGACGTTGACTTATTCTTGCCCTTCTAAAATTTCCCACTCCCTCATAAATGAGATGCTATTTCCATGAATTATCCGTGGCTTACATTTTTTAAACGTGTTTTCTGGATAACATTTTAGTAAATCAATTTTCAAATATTAATACAAATTTAATATGGAGTAAATGGAATTCCATAATATATCTCATTCCATTCCACACCAACTCTCTTAACTTTCCCTTAAAATATTGTGTCCTGTTCTCACTAACAATCCTCACTGCTTCGTATGAACCTGCCTCATTGCTGTAAAATGCTATATTGTTTATTTCCATTAGTTGTACATTATGGTCTGATAATTCGCTAACAAATGGGTATATATTAAATGTTTCAGCCAAAAATCTGCCAATTAAGATGCTATTGGTCAGGGTTCCACTATCAGGCTGCATATGAGTTCAAAAATTAACCTTTGAAATTGGACTGAAACCTCCAAATAATGATTCCAGTTGATTTTTGTGGTTGATATATTTTAAGATATCTAAGTTAAAATCTCAACAAACGACAAACTGTTTCTTCTTTTCTGATAGGAAGCTTAATAAAAGTTCTTGTTTTCTTGGGAAGGAAGTTTAGACATTGTTACGCCAACACCCTCTGGAAAAAACTTCAGAGCACACGATGCGAGCACGTTAGCTGCCAGTGAAACACAGCTGCCAGTGAAACACAGCTGCCGAGACAAGGATAATGCTAAGCCAGCATGGTGCATCCCTCCAGACCATCACAGTGGAAGCTATTTTACGTCATTCAGTAACATAGTGTTACATTGTCTTCACCCTCTGTTGTATCATGCCTACTCATCAAATATGGGATGCCTAGAAAACATGCTTTCTCGGTTGGCAATTCAAGAAAATTGCATTAATGAAGTTTATTACAAAAGGAAATGATTTCAGTACTTAACTCTGTGAAATACAGATGTGTCACAGGCAAAGGACAACAGACAAAATAACAAATCTCTTCAGTATATACAAGTCTTAATACAAGTGAAATAATACAGTGGAGGTTTCTATCCAGGTCGTTGGTCTTGTTGCTCCTGTAGAACTTGGGGTGTACTCAACGTGGTCGCGGCCAGTGGGCGCGGCGTTTGTGTTCTCTTCAAGGAGAGGGCGCTGCCATCGCATTGTCGTTCTGGAGAGGAGTCAGCCAGTGTGCAACTGGCTAACGTCGTCTCACAGCCCTCTCTGCTTTAACGTTTCCGACTAGCGTGCTGTTGCGTGACTTTACGCCAGAACATCATTCCCCCCTCCCCCCCCCCCCCCTCACAAAGCGACGGACCCTCGTCTATAAAGAGCCCGACAACAACGGGAGAGGCAGGAGTGTGGGTGCTCTGAGGGACTGGTAGCTGTGGCTGTGGGGGACGTCATTCTTCCAGTCATACCCTGCCATTTGGCCTTCGCTCTGGCGGAAACGTACCCCAGAAAACGACCAGAAGGGCACAGGTCCACCTCCTGAGGCCCTTATGAAGAAGGCATCAGCTGCTGAGACAGCGATGTCGGTGAGTCCAGCTCATCAGTAGGACGAGAGGAGACGAGGCGGCGAATGATCCGTCTCCATAGGGTCGTCCTATGGGGTAGGGATGACACTCTCTGGCGGCTGCTGTAACGCGCTGTCCTCGGGATCCGTAAATTTGGGGGAAGATTCACAGATGTATCATTGTCAACATGACAGTGGCAAAGTTGATTGCGATGTCGGTGCTGCAATCCTCTGTGCCTGAAATGAAATAAATGCATGCGAATTAGACGAAGGATCACGCCTCGTGCCCACGCCCTGCTGTCACTAAAAGCCCTGTAAACGCAATAAATCAAATGAATCAAGACCAAATATGTTCTCACGGTCAGTGAAAATCACGCCGCTCGAAGCGATAGTTGAGGACTTCCGTCGGCGTCGGATGCTGAGGAAGGTGGAGCAGGTCGAGCAATGTCCGATGGCGATGGCCATAAAGCAATTCCGCCAACGATGATGCATCTGTTGAAAGCGAACGATAGGATGCGAGAAACAGTTGCAGTGCTTGCTCCCTGGTGCATGCGGTGCGAAATATGGCCATCTGTTTCTTGAAGGTTTCGGCAAAACGTTCCGCAAAACGTTGACAGCGGATGTAACGTTGCACTAGTTACATGCTGTATGCCATTGCGTTCACAGAACGTTTCAAATTCATTTGACATGAACTGAGGGCCTTTGTCCGACACTATGACTTCACGCAGACCTACGACGCAAGAAATGGAGGACAACGCCTGAATAGTGCTGCGTGACGTTATCGAGTTCATTGGCACACCAAAAGGAAACTTGCTATATGAGTCTATCAAAGTCAACCAACGAGTGATCAAAAAGGTTCCGCAAAGTCTAAGTGCACACATTGCCATGGAGATTGTAACTTAGGCCAAACAGAGAATTTTTGTGGCGGACAGGACCGATTTTCCGCACAAGCGTGACACTCTGACTTCATCTGTTCTATTTGGATGTCCATACCCTGCTAAGTACAGTGTCGACGCGCTAAATGTTTCGTACGAACAATCCGTCAGTGTCCTTGGTGAAGTAACTGCAACAATTGTTTTTTTTTTTTTGTTTACTTTTCTTCAACACACTTGACTCTTCACTATCATTTTGAACAAGAATCACACGTTTCTGTATAGCGAGGCTATGCCAACGTGCAATGTATCGGCACAGTGCAGAGTTCTTTATGCTACGCAATGCGTGAAGCCAAGATGTGCGGATGTATTTTAGCGAAATGTTCAAATCTGACACAGCTTCCGTGGCCTGTGCAATTTCCCGTTAGTTCAGAGCAACGAATTGAAGAAATTCATAATCCTGAGCATCGATGTGACAAGAAGATGCAACAGAAGCGTCAAAGTCTGTATCAGGGCCAAGCGGAAGACGTGGAAATTCGTCCGCATTACCATGTAGAGCTGTCGGGCGATACACAACCTCGCACTCGTTTTTTTTTTTTTTTTTTTTTTTTTTTTGGGTCGTGAGTCTACTGACTGGTTTGATGCGGCCCGCCACGAATTCCTTTCCTGTGCTAACCTCTTCATCTCAGAGTAGCACTTGCAACCCACGTCCTCAATTATTTGCTTGACGTATTCCAATCTCTGTCTTCCTCTACAGTTTTTGCCGTCTACAGCTCCCTCTAGTACCATGGAAGTCATTCCCTCATGTCTTAGCAGATGTCCTATCATCCTGTCCCTTCTCCTTATCAGTGTTTTCCACATATTCCTTTCCTCTCCGATTCTGCGTAGAACCTCCTCATTCCTTATCTTACTAGTCCACCTAATTTTCAACATTCGTCTATGGCACCACATCTCAAATGCTTCGATTCTCTTCTGTTCCGGTTTTCCCACAGTCCATGTTTCACTACCATACAACGCTGTACTCCAGACGTACATCCTCAGAAATTTCTTCCTCAAATTAAGACGGGTATTTGATATTAGTAGACTTCTCTTGGCCAGAAACGCCTTTTTTGCCATAGCGAGTCTGCTTTTGATGTCCTCCTTGCTCCGTCCGTCATTGGTTATTTTACTGCCTAGGTAGCAGAATTCCTTAACTTCATTGACTTCGTGACCATCAATCCTGATGTTAAGTTTCTCGCTGTTCTCATTTCTACTACTTCTCATTACCTTCGTCTTTCTCCGATTTACTCTCAAACCATACTGTGTACTCATTAGACTGTTCATTCCGTTCAGCAGATCATTTCATTCTTCTTCACTTTCACTCAGGATAGCAATGTCATCAGCGAATCGTATCATTGATATCCTTTCACCTTGTATTTTAATTCCACTCCTGAACCTTTCTTTTATTTCCATCATTGCTTCCTCGATGTACAGATTGAAGAGTAGGGGCGAAAGGCTACAGCCTTGTCTTACACCCTTCTTAATACGAGCACTTAGTTTTTGATCGTCCACTCTTATTATTCCCTCTTGGTTGTTGTACATCTTGTATATGACCCGTCTCTCCCTATAGCTTACCCCTACTTTTTTCAGAATCTCGAACAGCTTGCACCATTTTATATTGTCGAACGCTTTTTCCAGGTCAACAAATCCTATGGAAGTGTGTTGATTTTTCTTTAGCCTTGCTTCCATTACTAGCCGTAACGTCAGAATTGCCTCTCTCGTCCCTTTACTTTTCCTAAAGCCAAACTGATCGTCACCTAGCGCACTCTCAATTTTCTTTTCCACTCTTCTGTATATTATTCTTGTAAGCAGCTTCGATGCATGAGCTGTTAAGCTGATTGTGCGATAATTATCGCACTTGTCAGATCTTGCCGTCTTCGGAATTGTGTGGATGATGCTTTTCCGAAAGTCAGATGGTATATCGCCAGACTCATATATTCTACACACCAACGTGAATAGTCGTTTTGTTGCCACTTTCCCCAATTTTAGAAATTCTGATGGAATGTTATCTATCCCTTCTGCCTTATTTGACCGTAAGTCCTCCAAAGCTCTTTTAAATTCCGAGTCTAATACTGGATCCCCTACCTCTTCTAAATCGACTCCTGTTTCTTCTTCTATCGCATGAGACAAATCTTCACCCTCATAGAGGCTTTCAATGTATTCTTTCCACATATCTGCTCTCTCCTCTGCATTTAACAGTGGAATTCCCGTTGCACTCTTAATGTTACCACCGTAGCTTTTAACGTCACCAAAGGTTGTTTTGACTTTCCTGTATGCTGAGTCTGTTCTTCCGACAATCATATCTTTTTCGATGTCTTCACATTTTTCCTGTAGACATTTCGTCTTAGTTTCCCTGCACTTCCTATTTATTTCATTCCTCAGCGACTTGTATTTCTGTATTCCTGATTTTCCTGGAACATGTTTGTACTTCCTCCTTTCATCAATCAACTGAAGTATTTCTTCCGCTACCCATGGTTTCTTCGCAGCTACCTTCTTTGTACCTGTGTTTTCCTTCCCAACTTCTGTTATGGCCCTTTTTAGAGATGTACAATCATCTTCAACTGTACCGCCTACTGCGCTATTCCTTATTGCTGTATCCATGGCGTTAGAGAACTTCAAACGTATCTCGTCATTCTTAGTACTTCCGTGTCCCACTTCTTTGCGTATTGATTCTTCCTGACTAATGTCTTGAACTTCAGACTACTCTTCATCACTACTATATTGTGATCTGAGTCTATATCTGCTCCTGGGTACGCCTTACAATCCAGTATCTGCTTTCGGAATCTCTGTCTGACCATGATGTAATCTAATTGAAATCTTCCCGTATCTCGCGGCCTTTTCCAAGTATACTACCTCCTCTTGTGACTCTTGAACAGGGTATTCGCTATTAGTAGCTGAAACTTGTTACAGAACTCAAATAGTCTTTCTCCTCTTTCATTCTTTGTCCCAAGCCCATATTCTCCTGTAACCTTTTCTTCTACTCCTTCCCCTACAACTGCATTCCAGTAGCCCATGACTAATAGATTTTCGTCCCCCTTTACATACTGTATTACCTTTTCAATATCCTCATACACTTTCTCTATCTGTTCATCTTCAGCTTGCGACGTCGGCATGTATACCTGAACTATCGTTGTCGGTGTTGGTCTGCTGTCGATTCTGATTAGAACAACCCGGTCACTGAACTGTTCACAGTAACACACCCTCTGCCCCACTTTCCTATTCATAACGAATCCTACATCTGTTATACAATTTTCAGCTGCTGTTGATATTACCCGATACTCATCTGACCAGAAATCCTTGTCTTCCTTCCACTTCACTTCACTGACCCCTACTATATCTAGATTGAGCGTTTGCATTTCCCTTTCCAGATTTTCTAGTTTCCCTACCACGTTCAAGCTTCTGATATTCCACGCCCCGACTCGTAGAACGTTATCCTTTCGTAGATTATTCAATCTTTTTCTCATGGTAACCTCCCACTTGGCAGTCCCCTCCCGGAGATCCGAATGGGGGACTATTCCGGAGTCTTTTGCCAATGGAGAGATCATCATGACACTTCTTCAATTACAGGCCACATTTCCTGTGGGTACACGTTACGTGTCTTTAATGCAGTTGTTTCCATTGCTTTCTGCTTCCTCATGTCGTTGATCATTGCTGATTCTTCCGCCTTTAGGGGCAATTTCCCACCCCTCGGACAAGAGAGTGCCCTGAACCTCTATCCGCTCCTCCGCCCTCTTTGACAAGGCCGTTGGCAGAATGAGGCTGACTTCTTAAGCCAGAAGTCTTGGGCCACCAATGCTGATTATTTATCAAAATTTAGGCAGTGGCGGGGATCGAACCCGGGACCGAAGACGTTTTGATTATGAATTAAAGAAGCTACCCCTAGACCACGGGTCTAGAGAAAACAAAGCCCATCTTTGCAATTTTTGGGCAGTTCGCACAGGAACTGGCTTCGTCGCATGAAACAAGGACTGCAATGGCTTGTTATCCGTTACTAAGTGGAATTTTCTGCCATACAAATAATGCCGGAATTTGGTGACACCATACACAGTAGCCAATGCCTCCTTCTCCATTTGGGAAGAGTTACACTTTGGACAACACTTTAGTTGCAAAAGCAATAGACCTTTATCGCCAAATCTGTGCGAAAGCACTGCACCGATTCCGTAAGAAGAAGCGTCAACTTTCAATACAACTGGTTTGTCAGGATTATGATTCACCAAACATAGCTCAATGAGCAACGCATCTTTAAGTTTATGAAAAGCTTCTTGGCACTCATCTTGTCAAGCAAAGGGACATTCTTGCAACGCAAGCGATGCAATCGAGCTGCGCCGGCCGGCGTGGCCGAGCGGTTCTAGGCGCTACAGTCTGGAACCGCGCAACAGCTAAGGTCGCAGGTTCAAATCCTGCCTCGGGCATGGATGTGTGTGATGTCCTTAGGTTAGTTAGGTTTAAGTACTTATAAGTTCTAGGGGACTGATGACCTAAGATGTTAAGTTCCATAGTGCTCAGAGCCATTTTTAGCCAATCGAGCTGCGATTTGTGCAACGTTGGATATGAGCCGAATATAATTGTACATTTTCCTTAAGGCTGACGCCAATTCTGTGACATTGTGAAGTACAGGCGGATGAAGTGTGGCTAAAAAATTTGACTGAGGTGGATGTACACCTTGACTGCTTATCACAGGAGACAGATATTGCAACTCAGGTTTAAAAAAATCACACTTGTGCAGTCTACACTTTAGTCCTGCATCAGATAACATACAAAACAAAGCATGCCAATTTGCAATGTGTTCTTCAGGTGTACGACCTGCTATGACAATATCGTTCAAATAGTTTGAACAGTTTGGTACTTGAGTATTCAGCTGTCCCAAATACCGTTGGAAAATGGTGGATGGTGAAGCACCGCCGAAAGGGAAATGCCAATCTTTAAACACGCCTAAATTAGTGCTCATAACACACACGTTTTTAGATTCTTCATCTAGCGATATTTGAATATATATGTCACGCAAATCAGTTTTTGAAAAGTAACGACCAGCGTATGATCTGTCCATGAGATCCTCTGGCCGTGACAATGGATAAGTATCAATCACAGTTTGTGGGTTGACTGCAGACATAAATGCAAAGGGAACAGTTCTGTCCCAGCAAAATTTCGGATGAGCATTGTCATTCATAGTAATATGTGCAACAAAATTATTAGCCTTGCCTAAACCTTCACAAAATGTTCAAGGACTGTCTTTTTCACTAAATGCAGTCACTGAGAACACACTGTGTTAAACTTTAAAGCCAAATAAATCAAATTACTCAAGACCAAATATGTTCTCACAGTCAGTGAAAATCACAGTTCGCATATGCAAGCGATACGTGGCAGACAAAGTACATTTCCAAAGAATGGGGATATCTTGTCCATTATAAGCCGTCAGGTGCTTGCTAGTTATAGACAGGCGTGGGGAGCCTGACAGTTAGTATGTATTACGATTGAGCAACGTAAGAGAGGCACCCGTGTCCAACTGAAATTTCACACGTTTTCCACTAATATGCAAATTAACGAGAAGCTTGTTGGACTAGCATAACACTGAAGAAACTGGTTGCTTGCTAGTTTTGCTAATGCCTGTACCAGGCTTTGAATACACTGCATTTATTACATGGACCTTGAGACGAGAATATTGTGAGAGGGCAGAATTCTTATGTTTGTTCCATTGCAAACATACGGCTCGCATACGACCTTTCTTGCCACAGGCATAACACTGTGATTGTCGGGACGAGCAGTCGTGGTGTTTGTGCTGTGAATAGCACCTAGGGCGAGACTTAATTCCGTTCGCCTGTTTGGAGAGCTGTTTACGCGGCATGGAGAACTATTTACGAGGCATGGCATGCACCTGCTGTTGCTCCCTAATGGGCGAGTCGCGAGCAAGACGCTGCTCAGATTTATCGACCGACATGACACCTGAATCGTATCTAGTATTAGCACTACGTGTTGAAATGAAGGCTCAGAATACTTCAAAATCTGTTTTCGAAGTCAGACACTAGTTACAATGTACATGATTGCATCACACAACATAACATCTGAATACAAAGCACCACAGGCACATTTAAATTTGCATTTCCTCATTATACCCTGCAAATCTGTTATCAACTCGCAATATGTTTGTTCTGACGTTTTGGTACCTAGCTGCTACCACATTCACTTGTTGGTCATATTAGTTAGTTAGTGAATCGACAGCCTGTTCATAGGAAAGTTCACTCCGAATGCCGTTATGGAATAATTTCTGGATGAGGCGAAACACTGCTCTTCCTACTGTTGACAGAAAGTAAGGGACTTTCACAGTATCTGGTACGTTGGGACAATTAATTGGGCTTCAAACAGTTGCAACCCTCGAGCCCTTCCCCTTGTAGTTCATTAAACTGGTGATTAGGTGGTATGGAACTAGGTGGTACTATAGATGTGGTTTGTGCTGTATTGGTAGTCTGATTCACCAGGCGATGCTGTACCGTGTATAGCAATGTGGTTATTTGTTGGGTCTTAAACTGAAAGATCTGCGTTAGCTACCTTACATCTATCACTTGCAGCTGAGGCACCTGAGCATGGGGTGGAGAGGTGGGTTCTTCATTTTGGAAGAGATAAATGCAATAAACGGACAAGATAAGCAATAAAAGTAAGTACAAAAGCAAAGAAAATATCCACCTGAAGACACTGATTAGCCAAATCACTATAAGAAATACTGCAAAGCAAAGACAATGTAGAATTAAGGCACCAGCAAAACACAAAAACCTACGAAAAGAAAACAGACACTCTGTGGTGGCTGTTGTCTCTGGGTTCTTTCCAATACTCGTCAAAAATTTTGTATCCTGCCTAATCGTCAAATATGGGATGCCTAGGAAACCTGCTTTCTCGGTTTGCTAGACAGTTATTCAAGCAAATCGTATTAATGAACTTTATTACATAAAGAAATGATTACAATACTTAACTCTGTAAAATACAGCTGTGTTGCAGGCAAAGGGTGACAGGCAAAATAAGAAATCTCTTCAGTATATACAAGTACTAGTACAAGTGAAGCAATACAGTGGATATTTCTATCCAGGTCGTTGGTCTTGACACTTCTGTAAAATCGGGTAGTCCTTACCCGGGCCGTTGCCAGTCGGCGAGGCGCTTATGTCCTTTTCGCAGAGAGGGTGCTACCATCGCGTTGTCGTCCTGGAGAGGGGTTGGTCAGCATACAAATGACTGACGTCGTCTCACCGCCCACTCTGCTCTAAAGTTCCCAACTGGCTTGCCG